>NC_088607.1:8550000-9795000 GCF_036013475.1 Columba livia
CTGGTATTTTCTTTTCCCACTGCTACCTATATACTTGTACTAGCTTAATGACAAATTGATTAAAGCAGATGTTTATTTCAACTCTAACAACTCTTGTGACAATTACTAATTACCAAATTAATAGCCTATAAGACTTGTATTATAAGCCCAGATCTATACTGCACAGTGGATAATATTTTATTTGAGGGTTAAGATTTGAGAACATGGAAACAATTTTAAAGAGCTGAGAAAAGCCAAAAGCACCATAGATCTATTAAGATGAAATTAAGATTCACAGAATCTATTTTGTTAAATTCACAATTCATTTCATTAAAAAAGAATCAAATGTTTGGATTACTATTAAAATTAAGTTTGTACACTGGATGGATTAAGTTTGTACATGGATGTTCAGGACAGGTTTACCTATAAAACTGCTTTCCCATGAAAGAAAAACTTACATGCAAATCCCTTCTCATTTCATAAGACAAAATAATTGCATAGGTCTACTGTTTATCATCAACATATTCTTCCTGCTCTAAATATGCAAAATATCCTGTTACAGAGTATTTAAATCTCACAGTACATAATGAAATATTATTTTTGCATATTTAATCAATATATGTATTTAAATCCTAATGCTTTTTACAATATTGCTCTACTCTTTTCAGACAGTCTTCCAAAACCCATTTCTGTTGCTAATCATTTAACGAAAATGGATCGATTCTCCCTTCCCCCTAATACAATACTTCAAGAAGTCTCGCTAGCTCCCCAGTACAGTGCCACCATAAATGATTCAGGGGAAAGAATTTCATGAATAGTTCTTTACTATAACGTTTTTAAGCACTTCTACCAGAAAACATTAAGTATCTATTTTATCCTTGGTGGAAACCACAGGAGAAAAGTTAAGCTATACAAAGATCATAAACAATAAATGCATCTCCAGATGTAGTAATCAAAACAGTCTATCAGCATCTGCTACTTAACATTTCACATCGGTGCCCATTTGTAGGCAATGAGCAGTTGCATCGCGCTGGGGCAAGAAACAGCTGGTTAATCCAAAGCGCTGGCGGGGGGTAGAAGCCAACGTGACCAACACCAGCAGGACACCTCGGGATGGAGCTGCTTGGCCAACACATCATCTCCTCTCGCAGTGAAGAAGTGGGGTTCCTGGGGAGCCAGGGGAGGGGAAGGTTTCTCGGAAATATTCACAAAGTTTTCACCCCCCACCCAGGTTCTTTGCCACGTGAACATTTGGGTGTATGGCTCCTAAAATTTCACAGACATTCTGCCTTATCTCCTGTTTAGATTCTTGCTGATGCTGTCATCACTGTCATGATCCAATATCATTCTAAGCCTTTTTTTTCAGGCACAGTTTTGGAAGTATTCATTGATTCATCTTATCCTAAATTGAAAACTAATAAAAAGAACCTGTTTATGAAACACGTCAAAACTGGTGGCTTTACACAACCAGAACTGTATTTTTTTAAATACAGTTTTGATTTAGGAGACAACAACTCTGCTGTCAGCCCTTCTTCTGCCTTATTTCCCTTCTTCCCTCTCCCTACAACTGACAAACTGCCTTTGTCTAAGATGCTGATATGGACTATGAGCAATAGCAAGAAGTGGGCATGACAGCAAAATCCTGGGCTCTCCTCCTCAGCTCTTTTCCAGCACAAAAGACCAATCATGAAACATAAAACTCTGATAAGCTGTTCTTAAGGCTGATCTGTATCTCACATAACTAGTCAAGATCTTCCTTAGAAAGACTAAAAAGTTAAAATCACTCTGATAGAATCGATTTCTCAAATGCTTCTATATATACTAAAGCTAACTAGTGTTTGTGTTTCATGCAGGGAAAAAGAATAATGTTTCTAAAATTCTTTATTCTAGATAAAAGGCCCATGAAAAACTCTACAAGCAACATTTGTTTTCAGGAAGATGCTGACCTTGAAAATGTTTTTTCCTCCATAAAGTTTTGTAGGAGTGTTCACTCTTCGAAAAAAATTCTCTGTAAATATTCCCCTTCCACAAAAGAAATATCACTTTCCTCCCTTCTGCTCCATAGTTAATTGTCCAAAGCTGGCTCCAGTACCAGTAGTCAGCAATAAAAATACTGATGCAGAGGGTTGTTACTACAAGATAGCACACAATGAATTTAATCAGTTATGATATGGCAGTATATACTAGAATTTCTAAAAAGAGCTCCTTTAAATACCTCATTTTGTTAGTCACAACTCAGCTGAAGGTTTTTTTTCTGATGACAGCAGGATGAGTAGCCAGAAAAGCCAGCAATTACTTTCTTTTCCTTCTATAATGAGAACCTCTTTAACCAAAGCAGTGGGAAGTCCCAAACAACTTCATGCTCCACTGGAAATCTGTGTTATTTTTTCTCCCCTGCCTGCAACAAATATTCTAACTCTTAAAAATTGAAGTGGGGGTTTGGGTTAGGAAGAGATGGAGGATTAAGCATCGTCTTTGAGATTTAGAAAAAAATAAGCTCTCTTTTTAACTGTTAAAAAAAAAAAGAGGTCTTCAGGAGTTAATTTTATGGCAAAAAGTCTGAAACAAAAGATTTAACAGTCTTCAAAGAAGAACAACTACCCAGAGAGAAGAATCCATCTGCACTGTCTCCTTAAGCGAGACACATTGGAACAAGAGCATGAAAACTGAATGGATCAGAGGCCAAATCCACAAAAAGACGTATGCACTGTAATGCTTCTCATCTCACCACCAAATTGTTAGATGCCCAGTGCTCAAGTTGAATTCCCAAATCCAGAAGGACCACCACAACTGCCCACACAGATAACAGGTTACAGTTAGATGCCCAAGGACAACACAGCTGGAGACCTTCTCAGCTACATGCACTCTCACCTACATGTGTTTTTAATGACTGGGACTTGCCGATCAAAACCATTTACAGGCCTAGGTGTGTACACAGCTTCTCTGGACAAAAATGGTTGGATCAGAATATTCACCAGGAAGGTGTGAGACACAGAGGACATCAGGCAGACAAGCTGTTACTATCTGAAAAAAGCTGGAATCTGACAGCAGATAGAGTGAATAGTGAAGATGTAAAATGGTTAGGTGAGGCACACAGTGTCTGGCTATATTTAGGCATGGGAGTTCATTAATAAGGAGTAGTAAGAAGTATTCTACTAAAGTAATTCAAAGATTTTATCATATACATAACAATTTATGCTCTGTGAGATTTTTTTTTTTTTTTACAATGACACTTCATAATCCAACCACAGCAGCATGAAAAGAACAGAATAATTATATTAATGGTTAACAGAGTTATCAACCATGATACTCAGGTTAGATATATTTATGATGTGTGGAGACCCCAGAATCTTATCTGGACAGAAAGAAAAGTGTATGGGGCTGTTGGTTCTTGCATATTAGGAGAGAAAGCTGGCTGGTAGAATTGGAAAGAAGGTAGTCTCCACTGTCAGCAACCTTCTACAAGGTTTTTCTGGAATCTGAACAACACTATGTTGGCTGCCGTACAAGAAACACTTCAGTCTCCTTTTACACCTTCTCAAAGCAGCAGTGCCAAGAACTGGTGTTACTGCATGCACCTCTCCCACTGGGCTGGTTGCATTATAAGAAGAGTTGTTTCATACTGATTTTTGGCTTATGTTACTTTTCATAAGCCTCAGCCTTGCTAGCTCTGAACTGCAGTTCTAGTCCCAGGCACACAGAAGCAGTTGAGGTGCCTTCATGGCAGACCCTAAAGGATGCAATGCAGCACAGCCCCCGTATCATTTTCAAAAGCTTGAACTGGAGGGAAAAACAACAACAACAACAAATCTCAAATTGTAGGACTTAGCAACCTATTGTAAACCTGTCTGAGACTAAGGCAAAGCATTGTGCTAGACAGATATGTGCAATTCTGCTTTAAAGTTAGCCCAAGGCAAGATGTAAGCCAGCCTGAGCCACAAGGCCCTTCACCCCCTCATTAGGTGTACAGGAACAGCTTCAAAACTTCCCAAATGCTTTCTAAAAACAAGCACAGAAGAGAGAAGGCACAACTTCACTGGATAACAAAAAAAATCAGCCTCAATAACAAAGCAGGTTTATAGCAGTCATAACCTCACTCTCCTTTCCCAGGAACTCTTGCACATGGCACAGGCTACCCCTGCTTCTCTTTTTCCTGTATGAGAGTAGCCATCAGCATCACTCCCGCTCCTAAATTCATCCCAGGCCAGACTCAATACCTATCTAATTAAAGGAAGAATAATTGCCTTCAGCTTATATTTATCTTTGAATCTTTATGGATCTATTTCAGACCTACAGAACTTGCAAACTTGTCTATTCTTGCCAGCTATGCTACTCTGTCATAATAAAAATAATACCAAAAAAACATTACCTTACCTACACATCCTTAGACAATCAGGACCATAGCAACACTAGCACTTCCTATAAAAGTAGTTTGCTTTATAGCAGACACGTCCTAAGCACTGGAATTCAAAACAGGTCTCACTGGCATGTCATCGGGGAAAGACTTGGGCAGCCTGTTCCACTGCTTCACTGATACATCCTGCACTAAGCAAAACAGATTATTCAAATGCCAATCACTGAATGGCATGGCCATGGCACAGGAGGAAAAATTTTTAAAAACAAAAGTATTTTGTATTTTGATTCACTTATTTTGAAAGAAAATCCAGCACCAAATATTTTTTCAAATAGGAAACCAAAAAGGTATTACTTACTTAAATCCATATCCAGCACAAATACTAACATCAAGCAGTTGGGTACAAGAGACAGGCACACTGCTTGCATTTCTATTTTACAGGCAGGAGTGTCAGGAAAGTTGTAAAGAAAGTCTGATTTACTCTGCAGTTTGTATTTTTGGAGGTAGGCTGGAGAGGAAATAATGAATATAAAAAACCTCCGAGGACAACTGAAGCCCAGTGGTTCTTATGTTCTGCTCTGTTGAGCTTGCCAAACCAAAAGACATGCTTATATATGTGCATACAGTACGCCACGGAAGAGCCTAACTTAGAAACCAAGAGCAAAATTACTTTATCCTTATCAAAGAGAAACCCTCACGCTCAAACTGTTTCCCATTTTCCAGACAATTAGTACTGAACTCAGAAAGATAAAAGGCATATTTCATCAGAACAGAACACCTAAGAAAATTAAATATGCCAGTTTTAATGCATCTCTTGGCAAGAAGCATCTTGCTAACATAACTAGTTTTACATTGCAATATCAATACTGCAGCGTTTTCCAGTTTTAACACATTCACAACTGGCCTGCAATAAAATAACAATGTACAAAGCTCTCAGCTAAGTGCTTGCAGCTGCTCACTTTGCCACTGGCTCCTTCTCTTTTCTTTCCCGAGAACACTGCCTTCTAGGAACAATACACGACATTCAAACTCCAGTTCTTCTCTATTTTTACAAAGTTGGGCAATTTCCTGAATAAAATGTAATGCTTGCAAGTAACAATAATTCTGCAAAGTGTTGATTCACATTTACAGAGAGCCTGCAACTCTGAGAAATCCCAGAGAACCTCATGAACTTTACATATCGTATACTGGATATACAAAAGAGCGGAGTGTGAACCTACCACAGTATGAAAAATAAAATCAACAAAAAGGCTGATAGTGACACACGGTATTGCCAAAATCCATTTTAAAAAATACCGCACAAGGCCCATTGTGAATCACAGCAAGGTTTTAATTTAAAATTTGAATAAAAAAAAAAACATCTCAAGTGTGTTCTGAGGGTTCAAGTCATTACAGTGCATTTGCGTCATGTTCTGAATATTTCCTATTAGATATATTGTTTAAATGAAAGCTGCAATTTAAGCAAATGTGATTGATGCCAGAAACATGAACTAAAGGAAAAAAAAAAAAAAAACTATCTCAAGTCCTTGATAGATCTGGCAATAATTACTATACGTTGAGCAGAAAATTAGTACATTGGAAACATATATTTAATGTTGAAGCAGGAGTTTTATTTTATTGTTGTCCTCAGCAACCCAACAATCCAGGTCTTTGAGAACCAGCTGAGGGCTCGAACCTACCCTTACTGAAGCAAGCTACAACTTTCTGGCAGTTTAATAAGAACAGAAGCAGTTGCTAAACCCACCTAGATCTCCATGCCAGGTTTTCCTGGAATTCTCCTTGAAACTTCATAGCTAATGGAGAAACACGCAGAGACTGTCCGAGTTCTCTGTTAAACAGAAAACTCAAGATCTGGACTCAGCATGAACTAGAAAACACCTCATGTCACGTACATCAAATATGTAAAACTAACGGTGGAATATGACTAAAATGACAGAATAATGAAAACAAAACCTTGGAAAAAAAGAAAAAGTAGTTTTCTCTAGTATTTTAAAACATTAAGTATACTATTTAACTTCACTTTGGAAAAATCACAGATCACCACAGTAACTAGTATTAAATGGATTCTACTCTCTATCAGAAAAAAAGTAGTTATTCAAAGAATAAGATTTTTTAACAATCCTCCATCAACTAGAATGCCCCTGGGTTGTTTTTGTTTGTTTGTTTGGGGTTTTTATGCACGTGTGTTTCTTTGATAAAGGAAACTCTAATGAAGTGAATTTGTTATAGGATTGCTGACAATTTTTCCCCTACCAGAAAGCAAAAAACGAAGCTCTGAGAGGAAACAACAGGGAACAGATTTACCCTGCTATCTGCAAATAAAGCTGCGATGATATCATTAGAATAGTGAATTTGACTAATAAACCAGTATATTTTTACCTGTTTTTCCATCCTGTAAGAGGAATTATACCATTCTGTGGAGGGGAATTATATACAAGAGGACAGCTGGATATTTTAAAATTTTATTCTTATGTAAATCAGACTATCAGTAAGTGCTTATTATTTATGCGCAGATACTTACATTATTAAACAGCTCTTTAAAGCTTGCATACATTGAAGATTTTACCGAATAACTAGGGTATATTTTTATAAATAAAACAGAATTTCATCCACCACTCCAGAAGAAATAACAGTATGGCTAAGAAATGAATTGTCTGAATATCTATCAAAATTATAATGAGCAAAACGTCACTTTTTCATTCCAGAATACCATGAATTTACATGCTTTTTACTCTCGAATTTATCCTTCTTACAATTACATAAATTATTCTATTAAATATTATGTTAAAAAATAAGGATTTTTTTTCTCAACATCTTATTTCCACCTAGTCGTTCTTCATTGCAGAAGTCTTGAAGCCCAGTTTTTGCCCAGTTCTTACACTGTTTTCTGGTAGCTCTTCTTTTTCCATACCACAGCAGACATTCTCAACATTTTCATGTTTCCCAGGTAGGTAAAACAACTCTTATTCTGATTCATGCCTGGGAAGTTACATACACTAACATGAGATCCAACCTGCCCATCACTCAAAGATACAGTTTCAACACCAACAGGACATGTCCAATTGCCTAAAATCTGCCCCAGTGGAAAGTATTAAACAAAAGAGATTGATTTGTTCCCCCAAAACAACAGCTATGGCTGTAACTGGGAAGTACAGTGCCATAAATGTTACAGCACATCCAGTAAAACCTGACAATTTGAAAAATTCACCATGAAACGCTATTTTCACTGAGCATTTGTAACCCTGGAACCTTTCCAGAAGCTCAGAATTTGTCCAGATTTGCAAAGATTGACAAGGGATGACAAAAACTACAGATCCATCTCCAGGGGAAAGGTGTCTCCTGGAAAAGCCCAGAAATACCAAAACTGCTCAATAAATGATTTAACTCCTCAGTTCTGTAATTTTCAGATTTTTCTTCCTTGAAACCAGTAAAACTTCTCTTGTTTAATATCACAATTCAAACTTTGAAAAGTCTCCTTAGCATATTCCTTACATTTCCATAGGCCTATTCCTGAAAACTTATAGATGTATAATAACCCTGCATCTTGATACACTGAAACCTATGGAAACTTTAAAACATCTGTGAACAAAACTCTATGAGGAATTAAAATGAAAAGTTATCAAATCAAATAGTATAGAAAATGAAATAAAATTACCTTAAAGTAACAGTTTTCACTCTAAAATATGTTTTAAGTCTATATGATCTTCCTGTTACTATCAATGGCACATTTCATTATGAAATTAAGGGGAAAAAAGCCTAAGTATTTTTATTTGTATCAGGTTTTATTGTTTTACAGGCTAGTCACTTCAAATAATCAAACCATTCTAATGGAAATGTATGCTCAAAGCTGCATTAGAACACTAATTTTGATTTAAAATGCCACTGTGATTCATGCTATCCAATAGCACGATTCAGAAATCAACATAACTGAGAGATGGATACACTCAAACAAATTCTAAATAAATATAAGTAAAAAGGGGAGAAAAATCCTCCACAAAAACACAAATAATTAGATCATCTTATGCTAGGGAGGAGAAAATAAATAAATAAATAGAAAGGGTTGCAAAGTTTCCTTTATTTCCTAAAAACTCAGCCCCCAAGGCATAGTGTGTATTGCACGTGATGAGCAGATATAAAAGTATCGGGGAGGAAAAGGCAGAGGGAGGGGGAGCGGGAGATAACACACAACCCTGCAGCTATGACTTTCTAATCAATAGGATTCTTGACAGGAATATAAATCTTACTTTCACACCAAACAGTAAGAGTTCGGAATTTTCACAGAAATCCTTATTTTAGAAATCACAGGGTTATAGGTTTGCTGCTGAGACTGCACAACAGTCTATCTAATGGGTGGAAAAAAAAAATATCCAGAGTTACGGAGAACAGTATTCACACTTTGAATCAAATTCCAGATGATTTATGCAGAGTATAATAAAGTAATAAAAACAAGTAACGCATTTAGCTGATTTAAAATAATACTTTATCTTCTAGAAAACTCCTGTGTATGTATATGACATTACGATACTTGCAATGCAGGTTTTGAGTGTAAGGATAATTTCTACAAAGAAAATAGTTTCATATTTTTTCAAACGTAACACAAATCTGATCAAGTTCACATTCTTCATATGAAGTTTACAGATTAGATGGCAGTACAGGACTGGATTCAGTGATTCAGGAGTGACTTTTTTATGTTCTTCATCTCCTGATGTTTTAAGGGACATAATTAAAACACATTTAACTAAAACTTCCATACTTGAATGGATCACGCTCGCAAACCAAGCAGCAGAGCAAAATGACAAATCATAAGTGTATCATCTGATGACAAAACTCTAAATCTCTGGTTATCAGTTTTGCTCTCGATATCCAGTGATCTTAACAATGAGCCTCTTGTACTGAAATTTTATCCTAGATATAGTCTGCTAATATGTTCAAAGTGTCTCTAAGTGGAACTGGTCTCTTTCTACATGTGCATCATAAATTAGACAGCTTCAATAACTTTTTTTAATTGTTATTTTAAAGACCAGAGTTAGGAAGGGACTAAGAGCAAAAACTCAATTTTTATGCTAATATTTGTGTCTATGAATCCAGCAGATGTGAGGCTCACAATCCGAAATGTGAGCACAGCCAAAAACAATTTGAAAGTGGCTGCTCTGCAGAGTTTATTTCATCCAAAAGAAAGCATTTGGAATACTAAATACTTTAACACCAGAGCTTGCCTTGGATAAGCCTTTAGTCTTTATAAGAATCTAAGAAGGCGACTGTGTGAAATGTGACCAAACCGGGGATTTTCAGTCTGAAACTGTAATTTAAAGTTGACTCCAGAAAAGTTAAAATTCAAATCCCCATTTCCTCCATTTTCTGGCATTGATGTAAATCTCGACTAGGACAGGAAAATCCACCACCAGAACTTTTTCAGTTCAGGTAAGTGGAATAAAACACCCTTTTATGAAAGACAAACTCAAGACAGCAGAGTGACACAGCTGAGCAGCACAACCCACTGTATAAGACAAAAATTCCAAGTCATGGCAGAGAAAACGATGATGAAATAGACACAAGACAAAGGAAAAGCAATAGCAAAACAGGCATGTGAGGAACGGACTGAGGAACAGGAATGTGAAGAGTGCCTTAGGCTGAACGGTTGTTGGTAGAGGATTGGAGCTATGAGCAAAGAAACTGCTTCCAGTAGTTAGAGTGGTACAATGCACAGATGAGTAGATCTATTTTTTTTCCCCGTTCTTTGTGAACAAGTGTTATAGAATGGCATCAACATGTGTCCGTACTGCACACTGGTAATCAAACCACTCATCAGCATCTAGAACTCATTAAGTGTTCGGACACAGAAAAAGGAAAAAAATAACTTCTCAGTGAAGACTTAATTTGAAGTTTAAAGATATTATCAGTCTTGAGCTTTTGTCATGATAAAAATTGATCGTTTCGTCCTAACTGTGGTTTCCCATCTCATCCTGAGAGTCTCCGGTTAGCTACACAAGAAGTCCCAGGAGGACCACTGCAGCAGCACACCTGCCAGCACAGCTCTTTCTCACCAATACACACAGCACCTCTGCAACAGATATTTTTCTTTCTGGACTATTTATCAAGCAAAGCATTAAGGGGAGGATTCAAGCCAGTTCATTAAGTGCAAAGATGAATCCACAAATCCAGTGAAAGAATATGCCCAGTGGCAAGCAGAACACCACCTTCTGGCACCTCTCTCTGCTGGAGAGGAACAAGCTGTATTTACGTCTTTTCCCCAGTTACAAACAACATTGCTAAGACAATTCTGGGGCCAGATGCTATTTAAAATAAATATAATTGTGAAGGGAATAAGGCTCCTATTAGATAGGGCAGAACTGAAAGAAACAACTTTGAATATGTCTATTCATAGTTAACTTTAACATGCGATTTCTCCTACTCGACAAGTTATTCCAGTAGTTCTTTGTTCTTAGTCCACCCAGTCATTATGCGCTATTTTAAGTCGCAAGCTCTTCCTCTAAACAAAGACAATAAGCTATTCCAGTAAAAACACGATGCACTAATTGTACTTTACAGGACAGGGCTCCTCCATTCTGTATTTAATATGGGAAAATATCTAAAACACTGTGCATCTTACTGTGTTTCCAAACCTCTCAAAATCTAATCACTATAGATTCTGATCAAGACACATGACAAATGTACTCAATATAATTACCAATTTCACAGATATTTTTTACTTATTATAAGTTTAAAAAATACTGAATAAAAAAGACAACTATAGGTATTATCAATTCTCCAGTTACTTCTTTTTACAGGGTACTTTTTAATCTGTAGTGTCTGCAAAGTATTACTCATATTTGTGATGTGATTCTTCGGCAAAAGACTAAATAATGTTGACATTTCCCAAGAAATGTAGGTAATAATACTAGATGCATCACTAAAACATTGCCTGGTCAATCAGGAAATCCAAAAAAAAAAAGCAAAACACAGAAAGGAAAAATGTGATTATACAGTAGACATGAATTGCAATAACTTTGGGCTACGTTTAATTGTACTCACAGTTGACACTGGTCTCCTTTGATTCCCTTAGTTGTGCAGAAACATTTTCCTGTTTGCATGTGGCAAATGTTTGCATGTCCACTGCATGTGCAAGCTATAAAATCAAAAAGGAAAAGTGAGATTTAGTCAACCATGTTTTACTTTAAAACTAAAGGAATTTTCATCGATTTGATACTTCATCTTAAATACATTTCCTACAAGCTACTTTAATTACAAACTTCTTTAAAGAACACTTAACTAGCACATCATTTAGTTTATTTTTGGCAGAGTTAAGACTATTCATGTGTCATTAGGGGCTTTCCTCCACACCTTAACTAACAGCAGGTTGAGAATAGCCATTAAAGTCTACCATTTCAATGAGCAAAACAGAAAACTACTAACAATACATCTTTACTATACAAGGTGAAGCACTGGTGGCAAAACCAAAGGCAAAATTACGTTAGTTTCAAATGTCTAATTAGAGAATGTATTATTGCAGATGTTTGGTAAAAGTTCTATCATAACTCGAACTGTTGCTTTGGACAAAAGCAAACAAGTATATTCTAGAAGCAAAACCAGGCACCTTTAAAAGTTCCTGAAACTTGAACTGGAAGAGAGTCACAGAAATATCATCATCACCCCTCTCCTTTTTAAACTTGGCGGCTAAAGTAAATCTCTCCACAGCCCTCTGCTGACTCTTGTTGCCTGATTGATTCTCATCTCTAGACAAACCTTTATGTTTCAAGTTCCTGTACGTTCTTTTCACTTTTCCTTCCCATGTTTAGATAAATGACTGTCTTGTTCGGGCAGTCCTCCCTTTTCTAACCAAGCATACAAAACTTACGGTGTATCAAGAAGTTCTCATATTATACTGGCATAATTACTTGCTAATATTCACACTACATTTAAAGTCTTTCTTTAATACAAAGTAACTGAGCCTACTGTAATAATCATATTGTGCTTTCACTGAAGTTGTAAATATGATTAAGATAAAAGATTTATTATGTATACGTATATTATTTATTATGTATATTCTATATAATAAAAGTTTATTTTCCACTTTACAATCATAACACTGAATTTCTATCAGATGGATTCAGTTTTAAAGTTTCTGTTCTACTGACAAGGAATATTACACGACGAATACTTCTGTGATGGTGTCCTGTACTATTCACACTCCAGATACCAGAAATGTCTATGCAGCATATAGTGATGCATGATGTTCTTGCCTTTCATAACAGGGCTTGTAATCATATTTCTGAACAACACCTACAGTTACCACAGAGTGCTAAATTTAGTAATTTTGCTATGATCTTGACTCTCTACAACAAATGTTCATTGAAGTGCTGCTTCTATATAGTCTGTTTTGTTTTCCTAAATCCATTCATATTTTCCACTCTACAGTTATAAAATGATTTAGACACCTTAAGATGGAAAAGCCACCCCTCAAAAGTCAATTTTAATTGTGTAAAACTCTGCTAAACTTCCAGTGAAAAACAAAGGAACATATTCTTAACAGCTTATTCTGCTTATGGGTAACTGCTCTTAACAGTGATGGACCATCACAAGACAGCATGAAAGCTATAAAGGAGTTAAAAGGCTGCATTCCAAGTCATATTCCAAAAGCTGTCAATATACTGGCAAATACAGAAGCTATTACGAATCAGTTTGAATTGATTGCTCCCCTAGTTATTGCTCATTTAATAGATTGCAAACATGAAAGCAGAATTTCCTCCAGGAGCTTTTATTTACTAAACACTAAAATATAAAAGCCTTTGGACACCATGCATCTTTATCACCCTTCCTGAGGAAAAAAAAAAAAACGGGGGGGGGGGGGGGGAGTAAAATGAAATATACAGTAAAATATACAGTAAAAGTTTCTAGTGGGAGCTCAGATCCAGTCTATGAAATTACTGACAAAGAAAACACGTTAGTACCCAAGGACAGCAAAACCAAACCAGCACCTACATGTGAATATATGTTATCAAACAAGTGCAGAAACAGGATGATATTATTATAGAATCATTTCAGCGGCAAGAGACCCTCAGGGTCATCAAGTCCAACCATAACCTAACTCTAGCACTAAACCACGTCCTTAAGAGTATTGTCTAAACACCTTTTAAACCCCTCCAGGGTTGGTGAGTCCACCACTTCCCTGGGCAGCCTGTTCCAATGCCCGACAACCCTTTCTGTGAAGATTTTTTTCCTAATATCCAATTTGAACCTCCCCGGTGCAACTTGAGGCCACTTCTTCTTGTCCTATCACTTGCTACTTGGGAGAAGAGACCAACCCCCTCCATGCTACAACCTCCTTTCAGGCAGTTGCAGACAGTGATAAGGTCTCCCCTCAGCCTCACTTTCTCCAGGCTATACAGCCCCAGATCCCTCAGCCGCTCCTCATCACTCTTGTGCTCCAGACCCCTCACCAGCTCCGTTCCCTCCTCTGCACTCTCTGTAGTATTTCAATGTCCTTCTTATGATGAGGGGTCCAAAACTGAACACAGGATTCAAGGTGCAGCCTCACCAGTGCCGAGTACAGTGGCACAACCACTCCTCTAGTCCGGCTGGTCACACTATTCCTGATACAAGCCAGGATGGTATTGGCCTTTTTGGCCACCTGGGCACACTGCTGGCTCATATTCAGCTGGCTGTCAATCAACAGTCCCAGATCCCTCTCTGCAAGGCAGCTTTCTAGACACTCTTCCCCGAGCCTGTAGCGTTGCCTGGGGTTGCTGTGACCCAAATGCAGGACCTGGCACTTAGCCTTGTTAGAGCTCACAGAATTGGCCTCAGCCCAACAACCCAGCTGGTCCAAATCCCTCTGTATGGCCGTCCTACCCTCCAGCAGATCAACACTCCCACCCAATTTGGTGTCATCTGCAAACTTACCAGGAGTGCACTCAATACCTTCATCCAGATCATTGATAAAGAGGTTATCCCAAACTGAGCCCTGGGGAACACCATTCATGACTGGCCAACAACTGGATTTGGCTTCGTTCACCACAACTCTTTGGGTCCAGCCATCCAGCCAGTTTGTTGGCCATCACAGATACACCCATCCAGGCCAGGAGCTGCAGCTTCTCCAGGAGAATGCTGTGGGATGCGTTGTCAAAGGCCTTACTGAAGTCTAAGTACACAACATCCACAGCCTTTCCCTCATCTACTATCACCATTATAGTACATTCAGTGGAAAAAAAAAATTAGATGCTATTATTTTTGTGCCTCACTGCAGGTTTTTTCCACTGGCCTACTTCCAAATAATACAAAAGAAATTATGAGCTTTGAATCTGAATTATGTTTACTAATTAATAAACAGCAACCTGAAGCTATATTTGATGTGAAAGTAAGACAAGACTTAAATTATGCGTTACCTCAACATTTCCATACTCCTCTTTCCATATTTTCTTTAATATTTTCTGCTTGTTTTTCTCTGCTTAACCATTCTGAGGGAATGGTTTATCTTCTGATAATACTGCAAGTAAACAGATTGTACTGCAGCTACAACAGCATCTTTCTTAGTCTAATGCTAGCAGAATTATGACAAATCTTGGAATCAGCTTTAAAAGTATATTTTCTACCAATCATTCTCAGCTGGTAGAATTCAGCACAACAGACACAATTTATATTTTCCCTATTTTTTGAGGTTTCAGCCCTCTCCACAGCCATGCATTTGTTTTCAAGGTATGAGCCTTAAGTTCCAGCAGCAGCTGCAGCTCAAGCCTGTATAACAGACAGTTATCTTTAATGTTGATCTAAAGAAATGCTTAACATTATTTTTCTTTGTATGAACTCCCTAAAGCTGAAGGAGAAGGAAATAAAAGTTAAAATGAAAGCTATACTTAATACTTCACATTTCAAATGCTTCTCTCTTATTTTCCTGTATATTTAATAAAAGGTTTAAGAGTTTGAGTAGAACCGCAGAGTGGTAAGCAGAGATTTCTGACTGAAAATCCCAGGCTCAGACTATTTAATGCTAGCTGGTGGGAGGATCACATTATTGCTTTTGATTTTCTGGGCCTGTCTGCCCCATCTTAATTAATGTATTTGAGACACTGTCAAGAAAAATTTCTGAGATCCCATATTTGTGCCTTAGTGCTCTCCTAACAACCTCCTATTTTCTGTGGCTGTGTATGCAGTCGGGTAAGGCATCCCAGTGAGATTCTCAGCCAATAAAGACAGTCAGTTTCGGCTTCTGTCACACTCGAGCATTTTACCAAGTTTCAGCATCCCTCAACTGATTTCCTTTCTCCAATTTAGTTCCTACATCCTTCAGTGTGGATTTTTGAAAGCCACAATTCTTCCACATGTCTGGTTAGGCACAGTGTGAACCTTTTGCCTTGTCACCTCTCAAGTGATTTTAGCTTCACAGCAATATACTCTTTATCATGATTATGCTTCAAATAATGTCCAGTTCTTAACATGAATTATTTTATTTGGGGCAAAGAAGACAGTGGGCTTAAAATTAGAGGATGAAGCAGACCGCCACAGATTTTCTGGATTAAGAGAAATTAAATGTAAGGAGAAACAATCTTTACGCTTTTTGGATATTGGATCCATAACTGAAAGATACAAACAAATAGAAAGATAACAGCACTTACAAGTCTACAAGCCCAATAGGAAAAGGTTCTCTAAGTCTATTTTTTTACTTTACTTTAAAAATACTCTTAAAAAAAAAAAGTTAAAAAAAAAATAAGTCTAGACTCAACTTTAACCAGTCTCACCAGTGCCATTATATCTTTTACTAAGTATGGCCATGCAAACAGTAGTACAAGACTGTTAGAGAAGAGACACGACTATCTACAGGGTACATCAGATTCAGATTCTACTGCTACATGACATTCTAGTACTTATAGCAGCATCATACTCAGACACTTTAACACTTCCAGAAGGTTATGATGACACTAATCCTCTCTCAAACCTTCCCTGACAGTCATCAATGCAGCAAATGGCTTGAAATCCTGCTTTAACTTCATAGCAAGTTTAATACATGCTTTATTACATTCTAACAGTCTTAATAACTTCTGTTCCCATTCCCTGTTTCCTCCAAATTTAAGCACTCGTATCCAGTATTCAAAATAGAGAAATGAATTTTTGCAAACCAACTGGTTAAAGTGAAATATACAGAATTTTCTTCTCAAAAAAAAAAGGAAGAAAAAATTAAAAACTGCATCCCAACTTTATATAATAACAGTAATATAATTCCAAATGATGTCTTTTCCATGAGATAATCACACCTGCATGATACAATGTGGATTTATAGGATAGCATGTCTCCCTTCTCCTCATGGGAAAACAGTACATCTGTCATTCTCTATTTCATAATTCACACAGAGCTAACTGTTTTTAATTATAAGACTAAGCTTAAGACTCAAAATAAATGCCAGCTTCTGCTGGATTTCAGAACTTTCTATTAAGCAAAATTTATTATTAGCTTTATACCTTCCAAAGTAAATTTCAGCACACAAAACACAAAAAACTTCTTACCAATGCTCATATTTCACTTGAAGATACAAGAAAAGACTTCTCATGACTCTGAAACATGAGCTAAGTACACAAACTTTTATGAACTGCCTCCAGGCTGAGCTATAATAATGAGTTTTGATAACTTTTATGTTCTAGGTATTGATACACCTTAGAAATTCAATCCTTTAGATGCTGGAAATGATTCCCTCAGATTGGCTGGCAAAATTTAAAGTTAATGTCTCATTAATACCAAGTACTTTGGCACAGATGAGTGAACTTTTGTAACAAATCTCCCAGTCATCCCCCTCCTACTGTGTTTTGCTTTACATCATACTTCATGTCTATGAACATAATTTCACAGGAACGAAGCCAAACCAGATGATGGTCACAGGATCACAAAGGTGATTAAGGGACTGGAGCATCTTTAATATTAGAAGTTGAGAGATCTGGGATTCAGCCCAGAAAAGTCTCATGGGGATCTTATAAATAACGTATAAATAGCCAATGGGAGGGAACCAGACTCTTAGAACCCACAAATAGAGGAAGAGGCAATGGCCACAAATGAAAAGACAGGATATTCCATCAAAACACAATAAAACATATGGGGGTGACCTACTGCACTGCTGTAGGTGCTCACGTACTCTGTGCTACACCTTTGGATAGAAACAGTGAGTTCAGCCTAACTTCAAGAGTCTTCCCATACTGCTGTGTGCATTCATCTCCATCTTGGGTTTATATTATACACATAGGCTTTTCGGTAAAGAGTTATTTTAAACCCTTAATTACCATACAAACATTTTATTTATCATTAAATATTTAAAATAAACAACTTGCAGCTTATGATAATTAAACTGCTTACATAATATAATTTTAATCTATTTTAGTCATTATTTTCCCCATATTAACAGAAATTATGACATTAGAGTGTTAAAAACAAATCCCTCCACCCTGGCAATTTCCAGTCTATTTTTAGGGAAATAGCACTTCACAGTACTCTTCTGTACAACACGCAGGTTCCAAGTGGAACAGAAAGATTATATGAAAACAATATAATCCAGTAGAGCAAATCCATGCTGCAAAATCACAAGCCTATAGAATTTATTAAACAGTAAAACCACAGTATGATTGATTTCGAGTTGCTAGCTCAGCATATAAATGTTCTTGCTGATGCTGACAACAAAAGAATACCCATCACTATTTCCATGAAGCATACATTTTAGACAATTGAATTTAAAAACACTTATTGCTTAGCCCCCGTCTCCAACATACAACTGCAAGAGCAATTTTTCTCTCAAACGGAGCTCACTACGAATGGTACTTTAATTTAATATGTTTGCTTACTTCAAAGATTACTAAACCAGTAGCTGCACATGGATAATTCCTTTAAGACACCTTGCTGATTTTTTTAAAGGAAACCTATGACAATGCTATTATATATTGAGGTGCACTATTTTGTTAATTTTAGTAACAGGTAAGGCATAAATTGCATCAATAAACATATACGTTGCATCAAAAAAATAGTATTTTGCACACAGCTAGGCAAAGTAAGAAATAGCAAGTGTAAACATATATTAGATGTAAAATGGTAATGCTCAATTTCACTGTAAGTGTTCATTTATATAATCCATTAGTCTACTCATATGAGAACTGCCCTTCTGAGACAATTTTCTACATTAGTAATATCACAAAACTCTCTAGTCACTTATTATTCTAGAAATATATATTTAGCTGGAAGCCCCTGATACCCTTTTACCATTCAGCAGTTACTTTTATAGCAAATACATCCATTCAACTTCTGAGACAACGTAAAAGCAAACACATTTGCCCAACAACACTTATGTGATGTCACTAATTCAGTAGCATTATAATTAAGCTAAAGAGCTTCTGTGAAGCAATAAGTAATAAGAATAAGTGTATAAAAGAAAGTGGACGGTATTAGAAAGGACTGCTGCATGTGCAGGTCAAATGCAACTGTCATTTTATAGTGACATAATTAACCTTCATTAAATCAGTCTTATTAGAGTCATTGGCACATATATAACTACTTTTATTTCCACGCTTCTTAGTTTATCTTGTGATTTACCTTTGGGCTGAAATTATTTTTGTAGCACAATAACAGTACAGAAAAATACAAAAATCCTGTGTGTATCGACACAGTATTAAGGGCTGTGAGACACTATATTTGCCAGAGAGAAAAGGTATAAGCAACAGATACAGTTTTAGGTTTTGTATAGGCAGGATATGGAATCTGTATGCAGGATATACAGGAATTCTGCAACTACCCAAATCTTTTATTTATATACATATATATATCTATCTCATATACGTATCGTGCAAAGCAAGGTCAGCTATTTGCAATATTCATAAAAATTAGATAATCATTTTACTAGAACAATACCAGATAAAAATGTATTCTTCAAAAGGCAAACGTACCAAATCACCCAGACAGACATCTTTGTAGAATTAGACACTCCTCACAACACTGCAGCTTTTTCAATAGGCATTAAATTTGTTGTCTGGGACTGGGCTGCCACCTGCCCACTGCTCTGCCTTTAGAGGCCAACCTGGGGGTCACAGAAATGCTCTTGTCCTTGGCCACTTCCCATTCCAAAACAGCAATTCACCCAGGCCCAAAGGGGATTTTAACATTTTTGTGGAATTTCTAGTCGGCAAAACACAGACAATTTCACTTGACCCTGACCTACACCTACTGAAATCATTTAACTACTAGTAAGGCAATTACTTTTTTTGCTGAAAAGCACCACAGTGTCACACAGTCGAACAATTTGGAAATTTTAAGTGAAGTTTCCTTAGCTTTTTGAACTGATACATAGATTCCAGAAGTAGGATATTTCCTTTCAAAAACCCAGAATAAATATGGGAAACAACAAAAAGGCTGATTTTCTGTTGCAGAAAACAAAATTTAGTTTGGTTACACCAACACAATCCTATGGCAACCTTCTCCACTTAAAAGCTTGCCTCTTTTCTTAAACCATTTATTATACCGGAAAAATAGCTCTGCACTGTTTGTATTTCATTATTTCTTCCATTTAAAGCATTCATCCTGAAAAGTGAATTGATTTTTTTGTTTATAATAAATACCTCTGAAGCAATCACACTAAATTTGTCTTTAATCACCAGCAACTAACATGACAAAGACAGCTTGGAGAAAACACAATTTTGTTTTATATAAGTAGATAATGAAAATGCAACGCAGAAGATTAACATTGAAAGACAGGATGTTTTTTCTTGTTTTGAACTGAACAAAATCTTAAACAATTAACAGGAGTCTTGCTGTGCCTGAATCTTTCATGCCAATACTGAAATACCCTACAGAATTTTTATAGCTTCCTCTTGGGATCCTTTAGGAATAACATGGTGGACAGTACTTTCTACCACAAAAAATGCCAAATCAGAACATTTCCATGAAAGCTCATGAACTACAGTAGCACCAATTTTCTTTTCTCCATGTTAAACTGTGTGAAAAATACCCAAAACTTTTACACTTACTTTGAACACGTAAAAGTAAAAAATTCCAGGTGAAAACATTAATAAGAGCTCTTCATTTGGAGATAAGCTTAACATGCCCTATTTATCAATTTCCTTTGCATTATTTCCACTAGCTCTTTTCATTTCTAAATATAGTATGTTATTAAGAAATAAATAGCCTACAGATTTTCCAGTGGGTTAAGTTGCTGGTTTTATAGAGTTTAGTTTTTGACTTGAACTCACATGTGATGTATAACATAGTTCTTTAAACACGCAAATATTTAAAGAGATGTTGCTTTCACATACCTACAAGATTAAAAATATTATTCCTTAAATTATTCTTAATTTTCTTGCTTGTGAAGAGGCTTCTCATGTGAAAACACAAGATAAAATTAGAATAACTGAAAAAGAAGTAACTTCTACAAGGTTTAGTAAAAACTAAAACAACGGGCATTGTTTTGTTTAGTTTGGGTTTTTGTAAAGGAAACACACAAATTGATGACTTTGCACACATCCACCTTTGCATGTCTGATCTGAGATGTGTTTAATATGACTTTTTCAGACACCAAAGACTTAGTACATTTTTTTAAAAGCCTTTTCTTTTAAATTTTCTTGAAAAGGCAGTAGGTTGTCTACCAGCTATTTTGAAAATTTTGGCCAAAAAACCTCCTTTCAGAAAGTTGTTAGTTTTTCCCCCACTCTATAAAGAGAATGTATAACTTTTTAAATATAACAGCAGAAAAAAAAATAAATCAAATATTATTATAAGGCAGTATGAAAACAAAACAATTTAAAACCACTCAGTAGCTATTCATAGAGGCTTTAAATGTCAAAATAAATTCCCATCTAAGGTGAAAAACAACTGAAATCAACAACTGGTGATTGCAACTCTCTGTGTGTATCTGGTCATTCAGAGTAAAAGCCTGAAGAAGAGAAATGCCTTCCACAATTTATCAGACAAGAACACCACAAAACGTAAAGAAGTCAGCAAGTAATTTTCCTATTTAGCTCTGAGGAGGTACAAAATATGACTGATTTTTAATGCGTTCAACTATGAATGAAGCTGTTTTTTCCTCAATAACTAATGCAGTCTGCCATTATAATGTATTGAGTTTACTACTCAGAAAATGAAGGCGGAATCAACTGCAATCAAACAGAAACGCCTTTACAGGAGTTTTTTTGAGAATCTTCATTCTACCAGTTGGAAAGTAATTTGCACGGTGCCTCAAAAGCTTTTTTCACAAGAGGCTGCAGGGGGACTCAAAGACCCCTGAGGAAGAGGGATGATCATTTCAATGCAAAATGACTCTTCTTGACTCTTCTGTCCGGTGGCACATTCATGTGTAGGGATTCAAACAGGTAACTCTGTGGTCTCCTGTGACAGTGGGAGGTTCAGTCACGGCCCACTGATCTAATTTAAACTGATGTGTACACAACCAAATTTAAAATAAAATAGTTTGTTATTATTATTTTAGGCTCTAAAATTGCAGTCAATGACAGAAGATACCATGCTGCATGTTACATGTCTTGGGGAAGGACTACAGACCGAGGTGCTGGAATTTCTGACTGCAGATGTCTCTATTTCAATTTCTGAGAATAATAAGGAAACTGTGGGTGGACGCAGTAATGAGAATGAGAGCTGCTCAGCACCTAGGAACAACTAGAAGGGAAGATTCAAAAATTACAAACAAACAAAATGAATGCTTTTTTTTTTAATCTCTATTGTATTTGAGACAAGATGACTGGCTGTATCCAAATGCTTATTTAAGGATCAAGTAACAGTGATTTCAGAAAACGCCACCTTCAACCTAAAACTTCCAACCCTCAATCAGATCCTGGCACCTTCTCAGCTTAGACACAGTGGTTACATAAGCTCTTGACATCTCTTTCAACACAAGGTAAAATATGTTTGCTTACAAGAAGTAGACAAAAATCACTGTTTCTGGACAGCTGAGAGTTTCTAAATCATGCTCTGCCTATCTCCTCATGAAACATCTTTTGTAAACCAATGACTCTACAGTTTCATTAGTAAGGTGAACATACTGATTCACAGCTCAGACGGCACATCAGAAATATATTTTATAAATATTCCTTACTCCATAAAGTAAATGTATGGCATGTAAACCTGAAAAACACAAAAACAGGAATGCACAGCAACTCATTCATCACTGCCAAAAGCTGTGTTACACAATAACGTGCAGGAGGATTTGATCACCAAAATCGGTGAAAACAATGGAATTGTCCTTAATCCTTGCGAAAAGATAAAATAAGCAGAGAGATAAAGGAATATAATATAAATCAAATCGCTGTATCTCTTCAATATCTAAAAAAAGTAATAAGTGGTGATGGATAAAAGGATGTCTGAATTCTTAGATGTCAGGCTAAGATGCTGAATTAGCACAAAATGCCTGCTACTTAAACAGGTTAAGATAGCACAAGTCATTGCTATTCTTTTTAGTATTTCAGATATTTTGTTTGCATGATAGACCTAAAGAAAGTTTAGATTAAGTTTATTCAATATGCAGTATTCATTGTACATTTGTAAAATTTCATGAATAGATTTACCTTCTTTTATTTTTCTTTAAAGAAGCTACCTTGTTCTCACTTCACTTGTGTAAATTAGAATCAACTTCACTGGATGGTGAAGTTACATTTCTGCAAAGCAACATACTGTAGCAATCAAGCCTAACGAACGAAACCATAGTTGATAAAATTGGTTACTAGACATATAGTTACATATAACTACACAGTTATAACTACACAGTTACATTGTGGTTGTGCAGGATGGAAAGAAAACTTATACAAGAAAAAAATCTCTTTCAAAGGAATCAAAAATACACTTCAACTAACCTATTTTAATCACCATTATGAATAATAAAAGGAGTTTTAATGGTCAGGAACTGCTAGGCTGGGTTGAACTCTACTTATTACCTTTTCATTATGGTGACAATAAAACAAAACACTATGTAAACTGGCTTGAAGGGTATGCCGTCTTGGACAGCTGACTTAAATTGATCAAAAGGATATTCCATGCCATATAATGTCATGCTCAGCAATAAAGATTTGGAGGCGGGTAATGTTCTGGGAGACAGCCGTCACTCAGAGACTAGCTGGGCATCGGTCTGCTTGTGGGAAGGTGGTGACTCCAATCACTCAGTTTGGTTTTACTCCCTGTTTCCTTCACTTGTTGCTCTGTCTTTATCTCAACCCATGAGTTTCCTTGCTTTTGCTCTTCCTATTTTCTCTACACCCTGCTGGGGGAGGGCAGTGAGGGAGCAAATGGCTGAGGGATGCTCAGCTGCTGGCCAGGGTCAACCCACCAAGCTGTTCAGCCCAAACACCTACTTCTTCAATAGCACATCCTAGGCTGATGCTTGAACCACTACCTTCCCATGATTGCTGTTCCTAAAATCAGACCACTCTGCAATGAACACACACATCCTGACGAGTAAGTGCCATCAAGCAGTAGCTTCAAAAAGTTGTGCTTGAAAAGAGGTTTATAAAAGTCTTCTGTATGCAATCAAAGAAAATCATCCAAAAAGACACCTTGGCAAAACTTTATGAAATCCCACAGCCACCCAAATTATCTCTCTCTGGAGGCTAATCATGAGGAATGTTACATTCGAGAGTTTCTTCTTCTATTCTCATGTAAAATTATAGACATATAAACACATCTTGACAATGACACTTTCCTTGCAGTGTAACTCCAGGTCCTTTACCTAGGATTATTCTAAGTAGGTTATGGAATAAAGGTGTATCTATAAAAAGGTTCCTAGCTTTAGGTGAGCTTTTGCTTTTAATTCACAATTAATTATGCTAGAAATCATACTTTATAATACAGGTCTAATCTACAACAAAGCAACAAGAAAACTGTATATATACACAACAATTAATAGCTCACTGAAAGTTTGCCTAGCATGTTTTGCTTGGCAGTCGAAAAAAAACTAGAACAGTAATTTATTAAAGATTTTTTTTTTCCAAGTTCCTCAATGAACCTGTTCTTATGGCAATCCACTTCAGCTTTCATAGCACAGGACTTAGTTGGAACACATTCTTATATGAGTGAATTTTATTTAAATTCATAACTAAACCCAAGTATGGGCATTTTATTCACTCAGTATTCAGACTGTCTTGAACACTATTCAATAAACAGCATTCACTAAAGGAAGCAAAATAAATTTTCAAATCACTTTTGGGGGAAAAGGTCGTCTTAAAAAAAAAAAAGTGCTTATTCTAACGGTCTCTGCAAAATGCAATATGAAGCTTGTCTTGAATACTTTATTGTGATATGATCTTTTTATATTTCACGTGTACTCTGAAACCCACTACCTACTACTGAACAAAAAATCCAGCATTTTAGTTAATATTAAGAGTTTTTATTCTATAATAAGGTATTGTATAAAAATGAGCAATTGGTGTCATCATTTCTATTCAACACTTAAAAAGGAAAAAAAAAAAAAACACAGAAACAATCCACTACCACTACTGCAAAATGGGATTTCTTGACAGGCCCCTTGTTTGTCGAAACCTTTAGTTATTTTGTTTGTATAGCATAAACAAAGTAATGTTTTCTGTTGGAATTTAGCACCACATAAGCTTTTATTTTTCTGAATAATCTTAAATTACAGCCTCTTATCAGAGTTTTACTATGAACTCGTGACCCACAGTTTGTTAGAAACTGAGGTAAAAGACAAAGAGTGAAAGTGATTTTTTTAAAAATTTAGTTCCATTTTCCAGAACCTGAAGACAGTATGAAGCATTCCATACTCTCTTTTTGACCGATCTCCAACATTTATCCACTTTTATATAAAATATCTTTTTGCACATAGACTCCTGGGGTCTCTATCATAAGTTTCCAGTCCATTGAATATCTGTTATTTGTGTGAATAACAAAAAAGTGCCTGGACTTAAAGATGCTTTTGACTTTTAACTGAACAGACTTAGTCACTGTGAAAAGAGAGCTTCTAGAGCATAATATTTAAGCCTATTTAAAATTTCCCCTAAAATTTTAGGCATCTAACGATGGAATCCCCAAACCCACAGTCTTTAATGCATGAGTAAATTCCATACATGCTAGACACTGAAGCAGCTAAACAGGACCACTGCATAAAAACTCTGCATCCCAAACTGTCATGTCATCCTCTGAAAGTCATAGCTCCCATCAATTCATGTTCATTCCCAGTTCAACTTTGGAAAGGTGCAGAAGAAAATTATCTTGCTGCCAGTTGAGGATGCTGTGTTCCTTTATGCTTTCCAGATGTCTTAGTCTTTCCTGCAGATGGCAGTTAAATGCTCTTTGTCTTTATTCTTAGTCCTACCCAACACATGACTTGAGGACCTTGAATATAAGCTTTTGGACCAGAAACATTTTCAAAATGCAATTCCCCTGTAGAAGATCAAAGACCAAATTTATGGCTGTCTACAATAGTAGTAGAATTCACTTGCTTTTTTCTGATATCAAGTGAACACTGAATAGCCCTCTATTTCTATTAAAAACTTATAAACCAAGCTCTACATATTGATATATTTTAATTACTGCCCTTCTCATTAGTTTCACATCAGTGTGGGTGCCAACCTCTATGGACAACAGCATCCAGACTCCATGTGTTGTGGCACAGGCAGAGTCTGGATGTCAGAGTCAGCACAAGAACGAACATCTTGAAGAGTAAAATATAAATGCAAACAGGGGTGAAAATTGATCCCCATCAGAACTTCCTAGCTCACAGTAACCTGCTTGTGCCAAATGCACTACCAGGTGTAAAGAAAGCTACAGGGTCCCATTTTCCAACTACTAGCAACTAAATATTCTCGGTTTGTTACTGTCATCTTGACAATTAATATTTTTTACTACTGCTGTACAATATTTTCCTCTTAGGCCTGCGCTGCATTCTAGGGACGTGTCTGCACACACCTGTCTACTGCAAAAGTTGCTGCTGTTGCCACCCGCTGAAATGCATGAGGGACACCAATGATTGCAAGAAAGCTTAAACTTGATGAAAAACTATGAGACTTCTGAGTACCAGCTAGATGCGTGCGGCTGAACACATCCCATTATCCATTTTGAAAATTTAGATACAAGAGAGGAATCATGCTTAAAAATGCCAAAACTTGTGGGGTGTTTTGAAGTCTCTTAGAAACAGTCTTTACACCATTTATTACAAAACTAAACACAGTACTCCAGCTTGGTTTTAATTTACCTGACTTCAATAACCAAATTTATCCAACTGCCAGACTCAATGGGAAGATTAATGATCGCTTGAGAGCCAAAATTTAGATGTTCTATTTTAAATTTCTACCTTCTTAATATAATTATCTCATACAGAAACGCATTATGTTAGATTAATTTGGACTGTGAACATCTGTCTTTTGTTTCTAAATAATATGTGATACGACCAAAACATCAGGTCATTGCCCACTGAAGGTGAACATCTAAGACCAGCAGCTTTTGTGCCATTAAAAACAACTTTTATTACAGGCTAATAAAAACACGCTTGTGGACACGTGTCAGCACTTCATGGTCATGCCAGCAGAAAAGTTTAATGCAAATAAAATAAAATAAACAAATGAATACACTAAACTAGTTGTTCCCACTATAAGCATATAATTTTCTAGAGGTTACAAAAACAATCAATTAAATCTCTTTAACATGGAGCTTTACAGAGCTCGGGTATTTTTTGTTTCCTTGGTTGTCACTGTTTATAATAATGCATATATATTTTCATCAAAATGACAGTCTGTATGACTGTTCCCCACAGAGAACTGCTATTAACAGATGTTGGAAATGATACCAGCAATGGATATCAGAGGCTGGGAAAGCTGCAATGGCAGGTTATCAAATGAGATTTCAGTACTAAGGCATCTGGCTTCCAGCTTTGGAAGTTTGACACCTTGGAAGTTGACAAGTTTGACACCTACATTCCCCAAAGAACAAATGATTTCATCTGTTCTGTCTACTGAAGGTTTACTCTATGCTAAGGAAGTACAGTTTTGGTTCAACTGAGTATCAGGATGGAAATGAAAAGCTGATGCTCCTTCCAGCACCTTGATTTTAAACAAAATTAACTATAGTTCATGTGCTCTTACATAACCTTAGTACTGGCCTTATATGTGGATATATTCTAAGCATACTATGCACAGAATTCAGGCACTGTGCACAGAATGCCTCATTTCAGAGCACAAATATCCGCTTTGATGTGTTAGTTCATCATGATGGTGCTTTGATGATTAGTTCATCAAAAACAGTAGCTAGGAGCATGTAGGTAGTAAAAACTATTAGATGCCTCAATCTTCTGGAAAAAAGTTTACTTACTCATTGATTCAGAAGGAAGCATTTGGGTCACTTAGGTCAGGTGTAAAAGCATGTGCAAAAAAAGGGATACAAGCACAAAACCGTATTATAAAGGCAAAAAAAAGGGAAGGTTACTGGACTATAAAAATTAGCACAAGCATTTATGCTAAGAATTCTAATGAACAATCAGGCAAGGGCTTTCTGTTGTAGGTTGGGGTTTTAAGGGGCTTTTTTTTGTTTTGGGGGGTTTTTTGACTCTTCTTTTTGATTTGACTACGTAATGTTTGACAGAAGTGCACAGTCATCAAATGCTATTTTGGGTCTCATGGTGTGAATTCAGTACTGTGACCCTCTTACAGCTGCTAGTTTATAGTCCATCTAGCATTTACAACTTTTCAGTCCACTGAATGTGTTTTGGGGAGAAAAGCAAAGCATATCATTCTACTAGCATTAGATCTGGATTTTGCAAAGCTATGACCCAGCAAAAGCAGGGATAACTGCTGTGTGACAGGAAAGGCATGAGGACCCAAGCACTGGATCAACCCTCCCACGTTGTAAGTCAAGGCATGGATTTGCAGAGCCACTCAAAGCCAGCAGCACATCTCCTCCCTGTCCAGCTGTGTTAATTCCGCTTTACAAAAGACACAGAATCGAAAACAAGTGGGTGAAACAACATAAAGAGCACCTTACTGAAGCAGAGAGTAATTACTGTACAAAGCTTCCTGGGCTGCTTGTATGATGGATGTAGTTTTTGCATGCATTTCTAAGGAAATATAGAAACGCAAAACACTATGGTGAATGGAGCCAAAAAAAGAAGCTACAGCTAGACAAGAATAGAAAGAATAGTCATACCAGCTGAAGTCAACTCATAATCAACCCTCTGAAAAAAAAAGAAATTACTTGGGTCAAGGTATTATGAGACACTACTCCAACTCTGCACACTGAAAATCTTCAACCAGCCAATGAATATAAAGAAAAAGGAGAGATCCCGCGTAAATCACTATTTAAACATGGCAAGACAGAGCTTAGTGGTAGAAGATCCACAGCCTCTCTGGACAACCTGCTGCATTGCTCAGTCATGCTCACAGATGGGGAAAAAAATAAAAAGCGCATTAAAATACCCTTCCAAAAGCAGACTATACATTTCATCTAAAACAAAATAATTATCGCTTTCCTACTGCTCAGACTTCTGGCATGAAGAGAACAAATCCCCCAGTTCTACATCCATTTGTGAAAGCCCTGAAAAGTAATTAACGTGTGTCTCCAGCACCAGTCGCTGGTGGGACTTCCCTGACATACACCAACTTCAATTCCCATTTTAGCTGAAAAATTTACTAAGGCTGGGACTGCTGTAGACAGTAAAGTTCTGAATCACAATAGAACAAAATTACTTGAGGTTACTGAAAAAAAATCCCTTGATGAAGTTTTAAATGTAAAATTTTATTTCTCCTTTCAAAAAGTGTTTCTCAGCCCAACAGCATCTGCCTAGTTTTGCCTGTTTAAAGTTGCATCATACAGATTCTAATACTATGTTATATTAGCATCTGGGTGTTTTGAGACTAAAATTCCAATATAATGTCATTGTGCTATGATATTTACTAAATAAAATGATTCTTCGGGAATAATTTTTTCCACTTTTAAGCTTACTGCCATAAATACAGTCATAAAATATTTATATTCAGAATATTTAGTTTGATGTTTCGCTACACCTGCCCTATACAATCCCAAACTACAGGTAATTTAAAAGCTACGTAGTGATAGTGTTGAAGTGAAAAATTAAGACTGCTGTTTTCTGTTCCCTCATTGCTTGTATAAACCTTGGAAAATAAGCCTAGAGGGAAATTACTAGGTATGTTTCTATCAACTAAGACAAGAGCATATTTTAGTTCAAAAAAAGAAAAAGAAACATTGAATTGTTTTCCTTGTCACACTATGAACTTTTTCCTTTATGAAAGACAGGTTGCTTTCCGTAATATGCGAAATTCTGTAATCCGCTGTATTACAATTTAATATACAAATCTGTGCACAGTGTATGTATACACACATATATATGTGCATGCATTAATACATATATTCTAAGAATATGGCTGGGGAGCAAGCACAGAGACTGCCTGATTACACTGCCCTAGGCACCAAGGGTTCCTTTGTATCCTCTGGATGGGAGAGGAAACTGCTTCTTCCTTGGATACAAATGAAAATTTCAAACTTGGCAAAAATTACGGGGAACAGCAGGCAGGGTTGAGAGAGAAGATGACAAGAAGCAGAAAACCTCAAGCAGGAGTAGAAACTAGGAGTTGATTCAGAAGAGAAGAGGCCTCTCTATATCAAAGAGCAGAATGCAAAGAAACTGGAGGAAAGGGGAAAAAAGATACTTTCCTAAGATCTAATGTGGACTGTATGGAGTCTGATTCAGCTTGGACACAGCAAAAAGTTGTTGGATTGGAAAGAAAATCTGGAATAAAAGACACCCACCTTGAAATTATTTGGTAGCAAAAGGCAGAGCTGTTTCCAATTGGTTTTCTTTAGTACATCTCCCCTAGTTTTCCATAGATAATCCTGTTCAGATTGACATTTGTGTTCCAATAAATCAGACTACAGTTTACTTCAAAGTGACTGTAATTAGATGTGCTGTGCACATGTGCTCCTTTCAAATGAAACTGAATTTTGCTTTCAAATACCTAGCACATTGATTGCCCTCTGTGCTCTGTAGGAACAGGGCTCTGTTCTTGATGGTGCCCATGGTAGCTTTCAACAATATTTCTTTGGGAGAGACATGGAAGGAAGGAAATTGGTGTCAGCTCCTCCATGAACTGGCCTCACAAACACCTGCTACAAAGGCTGCTGCTGCTGAATAGGTAAACATGTTAGAAACAGTGCCAGAGACAAACAATCTGTAACTCTACACAGTAGACATCTTTCAAAATTAGACAGAAACTAAAAACCAAGGTGACAATTTTCAATTAGCTGCCACAAGGAGCTTAACATCTTTGTCATGTGTCTCTCTCATAGACACAAGAAGAAATGACTTTTGCTATCCTCAGCCTCTTGTCTCAAAACCTCCACATCTCAGATGTCAGTTACTCAGCAGAATAATCACATCCTTTGAGCAGCATAATTTGTACACCATGGATTTTCCCTCTGTTACTGAAGATATATCTTAGGTATCAACAAGTCACCAGTAAGTATTATTATCTCTTCTTTTCACCAAAAGAAATCATCACAAATATACCTAGGTAGCTATTTTATTACTGAGGTCAATTTCACTTAAGTCAAGGTGCTGAAAGATAGGCTTTTATTGGGGTTTTTTGTGGTTTTGGTTGGTTGGTTGGTTTTTTAATCTCCTGAGGCAGTTATTGTAGACATAGGTAAGTTGGATGGCTAACACATAGATGCCAAGTTCATGTGGAACTAATTCAGAGAGTAGTACGTGTAGATGTACCCATATGTATATAAACATAGGCAAAAAGTACCAAGGTACACAAAATGGAAAAAAAGCAGACACTGCAACAGGTATGTTCTTACTGAGATAGATGCTCTGAAAGAACAGCAGAAAAGCTCGGATTTATTCTGTCCTTCACACTCTATGTACTGGAACAACAAAAGAGCCAGCCAGACCTCTCACCTGGCTGCAGAGGACACTGCTGACTTGATGCACACATGGTGTACACTCAGAAATATGTTCACTTTTGCTAACAGGTTGAAGATTGGGTAAAAAGTACACGTTTCCAGTAAACAATTAACTTCACACTTTCAAACAGAATTATTACAAATCAAAAGTGGTGGGAAGCTGTCACCTTTAGCACTGAAAATGTCCAATTGTATGATAGCAGGGAAGGTGATAGTTCTATAAAGGCAATAGAAACAACACATAATTGCTCTAAAAACTTGATGCATACAGCCTGTGTGGTAGGAGGCTTTTACAGAATGGTCACCAGTGTCCTAAACACCATGACCTTTGAGGCTGCTTAAAGAGCAAGCAGTGTAAGCTAAAACACAATGTTCAGCTGTGCTGGTACTCAGATTCCTACTGCAAAAGCAACAGCAATGGTACTACATTTATGGGAAAACTGAACGCTGTTTGGGATGTTATCACTTCATAAAAAAAGTGACAATCCAGCAAAGTGCTTACGTTACCTTATTATTAAATGTATTATACACTCACAGTGTGTCTTAAGTTACCGTAAAGAATTCTCTCCTGGCATCTCATACATTTTGAGAATAATTTTTTAAAATACCATCCATAAAGAAAATGGCAAGATGATAAGCAGGTGGAGGTGGAGTAACTTTTCTTCTTTTTTTTTTTTTTAACATTGACACCTAAGTAGATGATTAGTAAGTTTGAAAATAATGCTAAAAAACGCAGTACGTGCTCTGGCAATCTCAACCCTCATACAGATGGATAAGTTTGAGTAGAAAAGAAATTTTGGTTGTGCCCAGCCAGAAACTCATCCAGCAGCAGCAGCAAAGTAGACACAAGACAGGACCAGGAGGATGATGGCTCTTCTCAATTTGCCATGTTTTCTTTTCTCCGATTGGCTATTCCACAACATTACCACGTCTCATCTTCTAATTATTTCAGTCACACTCAAGTTCAGCTTCTCAGCAGGTCGTCCTTTCTTCTGCTTAAGATTTTTCCCTATGCTTTTACTTTAATTACGGCCTTCATATTCAGCTATTTTCTAATTTTTCTGTGTTACCAAAAGCATTACCAGAATGAAGGAAAACAACAACACACAAGACCATAATAAAAAACAGAACTCTCTCTTTCTTCATATTTGTGCACTGCCTGATCTCAACTATGGTTCCAAAATCCTCTTAAATCCAAGTAAAATTAATGTGACTTATCTATGGATCACCAGTATTTTTTTCCTGCAGGAATCTCTGGCTACAATTTGGGCACCTCTATGACAGGAACAAAAACCATGATACTGAAGAAAATCTAACAGATCATAATTACCACATTCATCAAAATGTCTTAAAGACTTTAACAGATTTATGAGCTCTATGATACAAAATATAATAAACTAACGCAGATAAAGTATTCAAAATAATTACCATCTTCATTTTTCAAAGCATTCTTTAGTCTAAATAGCTCCTGTTAAAATCATGTCTACCAATAAAAAAATATGTACTGTTACAGACTTGGGTTGAAAAAACAAGTAGTAAAATGTATAATTTTACTAGTCTTATAAATTGATTTTAGCCATTATTGCACTACACATAATTCACTAAAGGTGATGGAATGCTTATTTGGTTGAAAGCTAATGTATCCCTGAAGAGCAAATGCTGTATTAATATATCATTTTGCCATAAAGGTGATATAGACAGCAAAAGAACATTTTGTCAGCTTCAGGAAATAAGAGAACTATTAAGAATTATTTAAAGCATCATAAAGCACCAGCAAAATGTGCAATTGTCAATAGGGGTAGACATTAATCTTTCCATCCCCTTGAACACATTTTCTACATATTGTGCTTGAGTTTACCAGATGTGCAGCTTTATGCATTGACTACTGCATGTTAAAGTGCTGAGGAACAAGTGAACCCTTTAAACAAATAAATATTCCTCGAGAAGAAAAGGTCCTGTTAAAGAAACATCAATAATAGGCAAGAAAAATTTATGGGACAAAACTTTATAGCACCCTCCTAGATTCAATCTCGACTTTTCATAATGAATACAACCCCCTGCCCCCATCTGGTTATAAGGGAAGAAGTTACTGTCAAGTTTAAAATAACCCATGCAAGTAAAAAAGCAACCCTACGGCAACATACAAAAACCATCTGGAGTACTGGATTTCATTCTCTCTTTCACTTCAAGGAGAATCCTCCAGTGTAGCAATTACAAACCTAAACAGATTGAATAGGTGAAGGTACATTCCAATCCACAGTATATCAGGCTTTTCTGGTTAAATCATGCATTATTAAGACTTGTTGGACTGTTAAATGCATACTTTTCCACTACCATCACACATTTATATAAATCAGTGCTATGAGTCATTATGGTAGATACTGAACTTCACTCAGAAGTACCTTCTCACTGTTTTAAAGAGGACTGTTTACACAGACTGAAGTGATGCCTCTCTGAAACACCAGGATTTTACATGTGTGTCCCACAAGAGTTTCTTCCTCCTCCTTGCCCCAAGAGAGCATCTTTAAATTACCATCTTGTTCTTAGAGCATCCAGATCAAAAAACAACCACAAAACTATTATTCTGGATGCACAGTTTCTCTTAAAAATATTAAATTTATTTTGAATCATTAATTTAGCTGATCAACACATCTGTATTACTGAATAAACATTTAACCTTTAAAGAAGAGTTAATTTCATGTTACAATAAAAAAAGCTCAATTCACATTACATAAAATGCCATTTCAATCTTTTTTTTCCTCCCACCAGAACAACTTACCTGTACACTGTCCTCCATTTGTGGGATCCCCATAATATCCTGGCATGCATGTTTCACACTGCTTTCCTGTTGTTAAGTTTTTACACTGATCACAGACATTACTGTTGATGCAGGTGCTGTGGCCATTACACTGGCAAGCTAGAATATAACATTTAAAAACCTATTAATGAATTGCTCCTAAGAACAAAATAATTCTTTTGCGATTAAAAAATTGCAGTAGAATGTAATTTTGAGGAGTTTAATCCTGACTACTGACCCGCATATATATTTGTACTTTGACACAGAACCTCTTTGAAACAGAGTTGTGACACAACTTGAATTCACACAAGACCACAGAAGTTGACGGTGTGACCTGTGGGTTTAAGTTATGCGAGAAAGTATTTTTTGCCATTGTGAGTGACTGAATCTGGTTCTCATAGATTTAAAATGCTGCCCAGTCACTTAAGAAACCTGTTAAGTGGCTGTAAGTCACCAACTGAGAGCAAATTAAACCCCCACACCTACAAGCAATTCATTGTGACACATCTGAAAAGCAGCTGTGATGGAGAATAGCTCACATTCAAACTTCTATCTATTGGGGAGAGAGAACTTAAAAAGTCTTGTTTTTAATAGTTCTGATCCTTGCATTTAGCATTTCGATTTTGGATCTAAATGTCACAGTGACTGGCATCTTGGCTGGGCAAGAAAGAGGACCAATACAATCTTCAATTGACATGGCACACCATGTAAAAAATGAAACTATTGCTGATTTTCCTAAACATACATATCTCACTGAGAAAAGAGAAACTCCAGAACTGCACCATTCAACAACTTTCCATGATATTGATGAGTCCAATCAAACTGGACATATCATTATCAAATAATTTTTTAAATAATTAAAATAATGAGATGCTGCAATAATCATTTAAATGAGAACTAGGAGGTAAATTCACTAGAGGCTCCTTTTTATTAGAATATTCAGGGGGCTTGTTTTTAATTTAGACCATTTGATAGTGTTTAAAGTGATAGTTAAAGTGATAGTGTTTAAAGTTGATTTAAAGTTTCACTTCTCTATTCTAATTTTTTTTTTAATCTACTCTTTACCTATGTACTTTTTTTAAAAATGAAAAAACTTTCTTCAGAGATCCCACTTATTAAATAACATAGCAATACACACACATTTAAGTATATACATACACACACATATATGCATATAGACAAAGAATATGCTGCTGAAAAAGTACCCAGGAGACCAAGCAAACATAGCTGCACATATCCATAGAAGTTTGATCCTAGAGAAGTGACAGCTTCCAAACTTACGAGCAACAGGAACACTTGCTGGAAAAATAACTTTAGCACAATTACACCATTTATTCTGAAAAAAAAAAAAAGTTTCAAAGCTGTCTTGTAAAGTGTATTATTTATTGCAAATTACCAGTGAAGGTCTGTCAAACTCCCCAGTGTGCTTTTCATTTGCCTGCACTACTACAGGGCTGCAACGAGGCGGCTTTCAGGATTTGAGTATTTCCACATAGGAGGCCGTACCAGCTCAGCTTCCGCTGCCTTAAAGCACCTGATGCCCTCCTTACTTTTCCAATGAAAATTATAATAAAATACTATAATCATATGGGAAGGATTTAAATTTAGACTTCAAAGTTTCTCTATGATTACAAAAGCATACATTCTATTTACTCGAAACGTCTAAAAGGTAGAGGGGAGGCACAGCTCAGAGGTTTAGCAGCCCCCATTCTCAGTCAGCTGGATTTGCGTGAGCAGGTGGCCAGCGAGTGCTGCCTAGAGATAATTTCTCAACAGTGCTCTTCTTTAATGGAAACAGAAGGCAGAAGAAAGCTGGTGTGGGACCTGGAGCACAAGTCTGATGAGGAGCAGTTGAGAGAACTGGGGCTGTGCAGCCTGGAGAAAGTGAGGCTGAAGGGAGACCTTATCACTGTCTGCAACTGCCCGAAGGAGGCTGGGGCATGGAGGGGGTTGGTCTCTTCTCCCAAGTCGCAGGTGTTAGGACTAAAGGAAATGGCCTCAAGTTGCACCAGGGGAGGTTCAGATTGGATATTAGGAAAAAAAAATCTTTACAGAAAGGGTTGTCAGGTACTGAAACAGGCTGCCCAGGGCAGTGGTGGAGTCACCATCCCTGGAGGGGTTTAAAAGGCATTTAGATGAGGTTCTTAGGGACACGGTTTAGTGCTAGAGTTAGATTAGGTTATGGTTGGACTCTGCAATCCTGAGGGTCTCTTGCAACTGAAACGATTCTATGAAAACGTGAAGCAAATTCATATAGTTGGATTTGAAAAAGTAGGAGGATAGGATAGGTGAAAACTTATTTACAAAAAAATGACAACTTTGGTTAAACTATTTGCATTAAATTTCATACATTACCATGCATGACAGCGAGCACATTTGTCTTCAGTACACAGAGACTACCAAACTATATATTTAGGAAACACTTTGGAAAAACAAACATCATGCAAATATTATTTGTGTTACTCAAAATAATTATGTTAATTTGGTGTGCTTAAACAGAGAAACATCTCTTATATCATAGATAAGAATGAATGGAAAGAGATCTTACCTGGACACTGGATGAAAGACCACTCATAGTTTTTCTCTTTTGGACAAAGGCTGGTATCGAGCACCATTTCATTAGAGTTCATGCCAATGGGCTTCATCGGGCCTCTTGACGATCCTTCCAAACATTGTCCTTTTCCAGTGTTAGTGGGATCGTTGCACCATCCACACCCCGGCTGTTCCAAACACTGTCCACAGGTCCTCAGTCCTGAGCAGTTTTGAGCTTCATTTTATGGAACAAAATATTAATGCAAGGGCTTTTATTTGTTTGGTCTGCATTCTGGTTCACGTTTGTTTGTTTCATTAAATAAGATGCTAGGACTTTACAACAGTTGATGAAGAAATAATTTTGCATTTCTGTTTCCTCATGCAAACTGAAAAAATTCAGTAACATTAGGAATAATATCTTTGTTTTCTTTAAAAGTTGTACTTCAAAGATCACAAAATACACAGCAGGTGTTTGTTACACCACAATGCAGCAATAAAGATTTCAAATAAACAAAGATAATGAAGCAAAACAATAATATGACACATCATAATTAAATCCCATTATAAAATATATATTCAGTGCTTATTATTAATATGTATTATGGGATGCATATATTACTAGTTTTATTGATATAAGCAGCCCTTCCAACAGAAAAACTCTAGAATTCAGGACAAAGTCAATAATCTTTATTTAAAGAGTGATAATTATAATCCAAAAATCGTGATAATTCAAATTCAAACAAAACATTTACTTGGGTACAAAGTATCTCAGGATCACACCTGAGTATTCATCTACAAACATGACTCAGTCTTCTTGTATAGAACTTTTAAAACAAGCTAGCATATTATACATTTTTCAAAAAAAATCTTCTTAAACAAAACTTCATAATTCAATCCCATTTAATTGAACTGTATCTTAAGAGTCTCATCTGTTAGAGCTAATCAGGTTTCATTTTTTAGTTCACATACTAACAATCAAATTTCCTAGTTTTTACACTCTACTAGTTTTATTTAATTTTAATTTCTCATTGAAATGGTCTTCCTCATATTTTAAGAAATCTGTTTAGAACCAAATAAAATTCATATTCTGAAGTTACTGCCATTTCTTATTGGTAACAAATTAGCAATTTAGTATCTTGAGGAACACCATTAGAGTTCATGAGTATGAGCTTTTTCCGCGACACCTTAAATTTTTAAAATTAATGCTGTAACACTGAATCAAATTAACATCAGAATCATTTGAATATTGATCACTATGGGTCCCTGTCTCTTCTCATATTATCTTTGTAGACACCTAAAATACATTTCAAAACCATACATGAACTTCAAGAAAGATGCTACTAGGAAGCCAGAAATAGTCTCTGCTTCTTTTTAAAAAGTATTTTAAAGTTTTGTGGGGGTTTTTTTCTGGAGGGCACTCAAATGGCTTCTAAATGAGAGTAACTTCTCAATTGGTTCAGCTGCAGCAAGGACACTATATCCAACTAATACTTGTGTTCACAGCTACCTGGACCACATTACTCAATAAAGGTAATATCTGAATCTATGCTATAGAGGTTATACCTAAGCAGAGCAAAATCAGTTTTAAACCAGAGTTCATTAAGCAAATCTTGAAGGACAGTAAAAACACTAAGAACCAGTCATCTATAGGATGGCAACTGGGGAATTTTTCTAAACAAACATGACTCGGACAAGAATCTAAGGCACCAGGCAGCTTGCTCCAGCATCTATACGAATTATGGCACCAATTTACATTGGAAGTGCATGGTGCTGATCTTAAGGTGCAGTCACTAGACACTTGGAAAGAAGCAGCTTCAGCTAAACGGTTTACTGTTCATTAAGTAGGTTTCCTGTTCTCCTAGAGAGGCATTGTATCAACTTCTAATGAAACGTGCTCCCAGAAGGGACACCTGGGGAGCACCTTCGTTGCTTGGCAAGAACTCTCCTGCCTTGTTTAACTCTGCATGCAGGAAAACGGACTTCTTTGATTCTAGTGACAAAATAAACCAGAATCTTAAAAACTCTGAATCCAACTCATCTCCTTTTTTTAAAAACTAGATGTGACAGAAGTCTAAGGTCTTTATATTATTTCCTGAATTTTAACAGTATTTTGTTCTAACTCATGGTCATTGTTTGATACACTAATCCTGGTTACACAAATAACCATGGTAATTTTCCTTTCTCTGAAAATAATAAATGCTTTTTACTATCTGTTTTAGCAGAATAAGTATGTTTCATCATAAAAGAATTACTAATATTTTATCTGTATCTAGAAAATAACATAGACAGTACTGACTGCTCACATTAGTAGCTAGATGATCTTACAAGTGGAAAAAACAAACAAACATAACAGTATATTTAATAGGATGGATGTTCACTAAGATACTCACGGGAGCATGTGGCAGTTTGCCATTCTAGACACTGTCCATATGGGAAGGAGATTATATAGGCGTTTGAGTCAACGCATCGTTTGGTACTACTGCACCACATACATTCCATACCATTACTCGTGCAGTTAGAACATGTTGTTCGCAGGGAGCACGGCTTTTTGCAGGGTCTGGCATTCTGGTTGGGACTAACTGGAAAGGAACCACAAACATTTATAATTTTGAACACAAGTTCCACCTTCTTTTTCTTTAATTATATTTTCCATTAGAAAAATTGTGTTGAAGCAAAAGTGGTTGCTTCCTTAATTAGCTATAAATAATTTGTCCAAACTTATGGTGCAGTGTATAAATACAGCAATATTTTATAAAAATTATTAAGCAATATTCAGCATGAGTCATTCTATAGTTCTAAATAATCCATTTAAAAATTTTGCAGCAATTTTAGCTATATACCAAAATAGTAAATGTAATATTAATTACCTGGTAATGTCAATTAAGTTATTTTTACTTGCACATATATGACATAAAATAAGTCACATTCTTCTATACCAAGTACAGTGGAGTTCTGGGTCTATTGTTCTCATCAGTTTAACAGTGTATAAGTGACAAATATTCTACTTAAAACTTATTCCCTAAAATTTTTCCTTATAGTGTACATATGAAAGTAACTAGAATCCAAAGGGAAAGTAACACATATTTTTCAATGCAAAGCTGCTTTAGGGCTTTTTTCTTGGTGGTTGGTTGGTTTGGGGGTTTTGTTTTTCCTCTACTAGTGACTGCATTCTTTACTAGGTTAGCGGTCTATGTCATCTCAAAGAGTTGTAACACACAAAAACAATTTCCATATCCTAACTCCTCACCCTTGCTTTGATCTCAAATAAAAATATGAGGTGTACAAGAACAAGAGTAGAGTAACTCTTAGGAAGGAACACAAAAGCGTAGACAGCACTATATTTTCCATACAGAAGTACCTTGTGCAACATCAGGGTTAAGTCCACCTGTGTATTGCCTTGGTTTTGTATAATAATGATTCGTATTCAATACAGGCCAAGTTCTCAAACCATTCTTCACCTGCTAATACAGTACGGCCAAATCACGCTGTTCCTAGATTTGACCTGGTATGTATGTATCCAATCTGCAGTTTGCAATTAATAAAAATACAAAGAAAAAACTAACAAAAAACAGCTGAACTATAAAAGTATTCTCACAAGGCTGAAGTATGTCGACTTTTATAGTCACTGAAGCACCTCAAGATCAAAAAAGCCTTAAAACAAGACACTAGTAACAGATGCATACAATGTTGCTCTAATCGTAAAATAATTCATCTTAATAATGTCATTTGTGTTCCACCTAGTGTATCCTTTATATTTTGAGATGTCTCTCCCATTCTGACTATTTATTTTACTATTCTGAGAAACATCTGGTAAATAATGAACTACTAACTCAAAATTAAGAACATGGTGAAAGATGACATTTTTAGGAAACATTGATGTCAGTATCAACAAGTGTACAATACTTACTTTGTGAATACATTACTATTTGGAATTGCTTATAAGAAATAAAGGATTGGTAAAATCACGCCTTGGTTATGCAAGTTAACAACTCTGACAATTTCACAACAAGACCATCAGATTGACTGGCAGTGATCCCAACACACCAACAATGCAGCTGTTTTCCAGTTTTGCACAGCAAACGCACAAAATAAACGTGAAGGACAAATTTGAAGAACTTAATACGCTCCACCTCAGAGTTATGAAGAAAAACACAGGACAATCGGAGCACAAAAATGTCAATTTGAATTGTCACGTGACTGTTTGCCACAGTAATCTCTACATGTAAACAAACCTAAAAGATGGAAACAAGAATTTCGGCTTTTTCAGTCTTCTAGACCATTCAAATATTCATTGATGTCTAGCAATATTCAGAAAGAAAACATCAGCCTTGTTGAACACCTTCACAGACACTGTCACGCTACAATCACTGTTGTCACTGGCTACTACTAATATAGAAGCAACTTAGTATTTCTGGTGTAATGCAAACTAAGCCATGGAAACTAATTCTCTAATAGACACACATTGCTTTAGAAATAGTCTTTGTTTTATAGATTAAACGTCCCTATATTGCAAAACATTTTAAAAGTAACTTTTTTGGTAATTACTTAATCCAAATTGTCCAAAAATCCCTCTTAGCCAAACAAAAACCCAAACAGCTTGCTAATCATGACAGTGACAGTAACTCAGGGTAAGAGGCTGCTTACCGACAGGTTTTTCACACACGAGACCATCTGCCATTGCAGTGCACGGATTCGCTTTCAGACCCGCCACCTCGGCTCTCTCTAGATACGCGCAGAAGCCAGAGTCATTGGGCTCACCAGGAAGCCACTGCAGAGTTGTATTCGTAAAAGGAGACATGTCATCCCATCCCCAGTAGGAGATGTTGATCTTGCGTAAACCCACCCAAGGTGAAATTTTCTGTAAATCAGAATGAAAGAAATGTGAGATTAGTTAAAATGCCTTTTTTTTGGTTGAAATTTCAAACAACAGCTCAGCAGCAACCACTTCAAATTTTGAGATAATTCATCATGTCCATTTCTCACTTTATCATCTCGGTTGTTGTCCATACCATTTTTCTCTTAATTGTTCTACCTTGTTGAATTCTAACCACTCTCAAAAAAACAAACCAAAAGAAAAAAAACAACTCAGACACACAAACCACCACCATCTGATTCTGTTCTACTAAAAAAATATATGAATTTGTGTTTGTTCTGTTCAAAGTCAATTCAGATTACTACTACTTGATGCAGTCATAAACCAGGCCAAATGGTCATATCGAAATTGTGGGGGTTTTTTTTCCCAGTGGCTGCTATACTGATTATTAATTGCTAGATCAATGTGAGGTCAATGTGGGTAATAAAATACACATAAGTTAATGGCAAGCCACAGAAATCAAAGTTCAGGAAAAAAGTAGGATAAATATTCCATTCTTTAAAATCTGGTCTGTTGATACTGATCAACATCTTTAGGCAATTCAGAGACAGACATGAAAGTGGCACAACCACAACTCTAATGCCATTAAATACACATTGAATATACTCTTTATTATTAAGTTATAAAAGAAACTAGATTAAAAAACATAAAAAGCATTCTCAAAAGATATTTAGGATGTATCCCTAAAATCACATCACACAAATTCTACTTATTTGTATAATTTTGTCTTTATGTGATTACCAAGAGACAAAGCAGATTTTGAGGAAAAAAGCCCTTTGCCTGTTCCAGGATAAATCTACATATATTTCTTACTCCCATCACTGTAAAAATCTCAAGATACCAGAACCAAACATTCCCTCGTGTAATCTCTGTGCAGGCAGTTTTCACTAACCCCAGTTTAAATACACAGAACAGAGATACATAGAGATGATGGCTGTGACAGGTATGTGGTGGCAAGGCTACCAGAGCGCCAACCACCACAGCTGTCTGCACCAGGCAAAGGACACATGTTGTCAGCTCCAAAGCTGAGATGATCTGATTGTGAATTAGGTTCTCAACTGATGTAATTTACAGGCCAATGTAAGTAAAACATTATAAAATACCACAAGGGAACCTATTGTGGTTCAAGATCTACGTGCTATTGCATAAGTGAACCAAGAGTCACTGCCATCATCTCTCAGATACATCTTTGATCCCACATCTTTCTTTGGCCAACCAAGTTTAATCCATGGCTGAAAAATCTTTGAGCTTTTAAATCTATACCTGATCAGAGCATTCCTCTTTTTCCCATGCCTCATTAAACCAAACTGAAATAAGGATTATTAATTTTGCTTTAGAAATACTAGTGGTGATTACTTTAAAAAAAATTAATACACAGTAGGTAGATAATCAGTATTCCTTTCTAAAATGTATTCCCTATGCTCTCTTCTTCATCTGTCCTATCAGTTGTTGGGAGCATGATCAAACAAAAATTGCTACAGCAACTAACAGAATTACAGGTGCAAGAACAGACTTTAGTAAACCAGAAAATGACTAAGAAATCACCCCATAAGCAGTGATGCACTCTAGGAGACTCTAACAGCAATGAGAACATCCAGCAAAAATGTCACCCCCCATTCTTGCTTCTTACTTCTGTATTACTTCATAACTTCATTTGCTACCTCAGGTGACCAACTTTCCAGGTGTCTGTGAGAGGTCCCTCCCACATTCTGGGTACTAGAAAGTACATGATGTTAGTAGTACAAGTGGAGATTGAACGTCTGGAAAAAGGTAGATAATACCTCTGTTGTCTTATTTGTTATTTAGTTGCCTAGATTGCTGTATATGTATGTGGTCCACATGCATCAGAAAACCTTAGATATATATGCATGTCTTTAGACATGTGTCTGTAAAATGCTAAGCAAGCAAGCCAGGCACGTACAAAAAATGTCAGGGGCTTAGGCTTAGGTGGATAAATTGCTTACAAACGCAGACCTAAAATAAGCCAAAAAATGCCTACTTTCAGCCTGAGGAATTCTAGTTAAGAGAACCTTCAATATACTACAGACTGTTTCGACTGTACTGCCAAATAATTTGGCCTCAGCATCAGTATACAGAACACTGAGATCCTATTCCAGCTATGGTGAAAAGCATGTCAGGCAAATAATGAAAACTGACAGTGCAGCAGTAACACATTGAGAGAAATTCTTCTACTTAAGCAGAGCGTCTCAGGACCCCTTTAATGCTGACAAAGCCCCCGGGAGAATCAGGAAAGTCAGAGCAGCCTTAGGAAATAAAAGCAGCACACCTGAAAAAAAGACTTCAAGCAAAAGCAACACATATCATAGTCATCATCGTTCTTAATAGCTGTAATATCTGGACAACTTATAGTCATCATGTGAGGTATCTCAAATTCCATATGAACCATCTTTGCTAGTGTAACACAGCAAAATACAGACCTGCACACAGATTAACATGCTATCGAATACACATCATCGAAGCTACTGCCTTGCAGGATCTTATGCTGCTCTGGGCATGTTGTTTGGATAATCTGTTTTCAGCATCTTAAACATGTTTTTAACATCCGATTAAGATATGGTAAACAGCTGAGAACTAGGCCACCAAAATGCTCCAAGGATACGCTTAAAGCAAATGTTTAATTATGTGGTATTAAATCCATGATGTGGTGGACTACAGCTGAAGAATGCTGGTGACAGCAGAGATTGTGTGTTGATATCACTAAGGCTTATCACTAAAAATGACTTCTGCTGCACTGCACAAAATCCAACAGGAATAAACAGAGTGAATAAAGAATTCAGGAAGTTCCACTTTTGACACTTGCAGCTACCAGTATGCTGTGCTTATCAAACCAATTTCTTCACCAAAAAAAAAGCATAAATCTAGTCCTTATCTCCTAAACTCCAAGATTCAGTCATTACAGCTAAGAGTCTCAAAGTACTTGAAGCAATGCAGGGATTTCAAAGATCTGAATGAGAATGTCAATCCAGTTTCTTCCTCCAGCTTAAGAAATAATGAGAGTTAAACACCCTTCACTTGAACTTTACAGTTGTTTTGTTTAATGCAAAATGAATGTAGGAAACTGATTCCTTTTCTTCAAATATTTTGCCAGAGGTGCTTCTAAAGAGGACAGGCAGGAAGGAAACCAGACGGCCTGTTCTCTATACCCAGAACCCACTGATGTAAGATTCTAGTTTCTCGGCCTCTTGAAAAATATTCTTCACCCAGGTGTGTGAAAAACACAATACAAATCAACTCTTCACTTCAGCAAAACACTTGCTGACATGAAATCAGCCCCAAATATGCCTATTTTTTTCTTCTCAAGAATACCAGCTTCTTTATTGGAAGGTCAAATTATCTTTGTTCAACACATAAGTGGGAAGAAAGTTACTCCTCAGAGAAGATTTGTTCTTTATTCCTCAAGGCCTGACGAATGCATATTTTCAAGATGTCCAAAAAAACACAACCAAAAAAACCCATCCTGTCCTCACTGCATTTGGGCCTAAGTTGTTCAGATTCAGAGTTGAAGAGCAACCTGCAACTGAATCAGAATCCATCCATGAAGAAATGTGCTCTTATTCTAAACCACTCATATTTAATTTTCTTTTAAGCAGAAATTATGGAAATATGTTAAAAATAAAAACATGTAATTTTAACTAGAGACCTGATACTTCATGTTAAATCCACTGTTTACTCAGAAAATTTAATTTGGACTAAGTTACCTTGAGATCTACAGTGAATGTGATCATTTATAGTCATGACACATTTTCGAGGCAATACTGCTGCCTCAGCATCTATGTAATGAAGGATGAATAATTTGCAGATGAGTGAAGTGAGCAAGTCAACCTTTACTGAACAGCCAATTACTACCGAGGTTCAAAATCCTCCTCTGTTTCTTAATTATGCAAATTGCTGAGGAATTGTATATCTCTTCAGAAATTTATGCCCACCTTTACTTAAATCCCTTCCATTTTGGATCTTAAATTGCCCTGGAAGTGTACTACACACTTCTAACTCATTTTCTAATGTGTGCATCGCAGTGGTCCCTTAGTGATACCAATATTCAGAGTTTTGAGAAGGAACTGCAGTTAGTTTGCCTACTTTCTGAGTCTTTATGAACAAAACACCTCCTTACTGAAAAAAGAGCTATATAATGAGAAACCACCCATTCTGTTTACTGCCTCATTGTGCGGTTTCTGTTCTTAACTGAATTATAACAATGCTAGATACCTACACATTTCGTATTTCATTTACCCAGTGAACGACACATTAAAAGTACTGGAAGCAAACTACATGCTTTTTAAGGGTCTCGGGCTTTATTAGACACATATGATGAAATCTAGACATAATTAGTAGTAAGAGTCATAGATTAGGTCATAATAGCACTTATTTCTTCTACTCTTTTCAAATTTTGCTGTTGTGGAATTGGTTTAAAAAATATACTCTTGAATTTTCTTCTTTCTGGGGAACAATTGTTTTTTCAATTCTCTTCTCAGGCAAAGGGAGTTGAGCTCTGAACTTCCTGGAAGTCAGAAGAAAATGCTACAACTTCAACATGGAGATGAACTGCTGAAATAATTTGTTAGACTTTTCAAACCGCAATAGTAAAGTGGGACTGATAGACACTGTAGTGAAGTGGGACTAATTCAGGAAAAGCCAAAAAAAAGGCAGATGTCAGCTTCTCTACAGCCAAACATATGATAAAACCATAAAATAATACAGCCCTCTGAGAATACTTTGAGTTAACAAGGAATAACACTGCCATGCAAAGCTCACTAATTAATGGCAACCTACACTCAAGTGTAATTTAAAAAGGATGCTGAATCCTGAGAAGAGCAAGGTAAAGAAAAGTTGCAAACAGTTTATCTAATGAAAGGCATTGTTTAAAAACTGTTCTCATCTTTGTTTATGCTTACTACACCAAAACTAAATCTCAGAATTTATTGCATGCTAACAAGAATATTATTATTTTTAGTTAAATCCCACAGTTGGGAGCAAACTCCCAAGAGAACTAATTGTACTTTTAAATGAGTATACAACATTTGAATATTAGCAGGAACAGTTAATTAACCTCATACTGCTGTTGTTTTATCTACTTTGCAAAAAAAAAACAAAAAACAAAAAAAAAAAAAAACCTCCCATCTTCTCTTTCACAATTTGCTTACTAGGCCAACCAAACAGCATATATGAAAAAGCATCAAGTGTCATTTTGCTTTAATACAAGAATCTGTAGTCTAGCCACTGTGTTTACTTTGTCATTTGCTTAAAGAATTTCATTTATTTTCAATGAAAAAGACATTAAATTATTGGTGATTAGAATACATGTACAAATTCAACATCATTTTGACTTCACACTTCAAAGGTCTTCTTTTTGTCCCTTACTTTAGTACCAAATGAACCTTCTCCTTATCTTTTCATTTCCAATTTGGTATTGGAATTAAGAGAAATTATTGATACACAATGAGGTCTGGACCAGATGTGGAGACAGTGACAGCCTCTTCCCTCTGAATCTTCCCAAAGCATCAATGTTTTTTATTATCCTAAACCTGATGAAGAAATGGTCCTGATTTTGTACCAGAACAGGGACTTAGTGTATTAGAATACAACTTACAAAGTCCCACATTGTTTCTATGAACACTAAAGAATTCCTAAGTCCTTCCAGGTTGCAGTATTTACCAATACTATTTTAGCAGTTTGTAAAATACACAACAGTTGGCAGAGTTGTTTTCCTTTTCTCAGTACAAGAACATCAAACAAAGCAGATAACACCAGACCTATAGTCTCATTTCCAAATGTTGCTCTGACACATTCACTAACCCTGAAAATCTTTGTTTCACATTGGCAGAAGAATTTAAAGCCGTTGATAGTAAGTACACAAGTCAAATCTCCACCATAAATAATACAGACTGAAGGCATAGCGTTCACCTTACAGTTGCTCTGACTACATTGTGAACTCCACATCACCACCTGTTAGGAAAACAACTAAAATGAAATACCTCAAATCATTATGATTGCAGTTTGAGAGGAAACAGCAGACAAGAGAAAATCAAGCCAAGTTTCAGGGAGCCTCTGTCATTCATTCAGGCCGCCTCATACAGAGTTACTGGAACTGGACTGACACATATGAGTTTAAACCAATTTATTTTTCTAAATGCCAGTGAAAACCATCATAAGTCATGATAGCATTTCATTAGAGATTCTGAAAACTAAATGATCATTTAACCCAAAATATACTTTTAAAGTACATACATTTGCCTATAATTGCATAAACTCTATGTGAGGTATCTCAAATTCACATCACATTGGCTCATGATGTACTTCATGTAAATAAAGACATGCTCAGCAGGATGTCACCTTGCAGAAATTCTAAGCTCTAAAATACAAGGAAAATCTAGCTTCCAAACACTTTAAAAAGCCATTTCTCACCTACCCCTCAAGCCAGTCAGGTAATATCAGTCATATCAGTACTCTATCACACACTATTAGATTTGAAGGCCTCCTGTGCAGTGTTTTAACAGGAGTTGGGAAAGAGAAAAAAAATAAAAAATAAAGAAAGAAAAGAAAAAAAAAAAAAAGCAGCAATATAAATAACTAAAGAAATCATTGCCATTTGTGATTTCGTTATTTTGGTTTCAATTACATTTTCAACATTATCTCATATCAAAGAAGGGACAGACAGAATGTGTTTCAAGGCTGCGGTAAGTACAATATCAGGGGAGAACTTCTGACACAGAAGAATTACTTTTCTCTCTCTTTTATTAGCAAATAATAGAAAATCCATGTGTTTCTAGTAAAACAATTTTGCTTTGTCCAGGTCCTATATTTACTGGGGAAAAAAAACAACCAAAGAACACTTGAGCACATAACCTATGTTTGCATCTCCTCCTTGAAATGGAACAATAAAAAGGATAACAGAATATTTTGATTCACAGGATACACCTTTAAACTCTTGCATCCAGATCTACTATAACACAAAGTCAAACCTTAACTTCCTCTTCCTTTGTAGGCATCTCAATTCATCTGCAACACAACTTTGTAGATGACACACCAGCTTGATATAGGCCTTAAATATTATTCATAATTATAATTTTCCTGTAACTGTAAAATCCTAAGCTCCTTAAAAATTAGAGGTTTTATACAAAGAAATGCTGTATGTTCTACAAACCAAAAAGCACACTTTCTAAAATGTCCTTTGCAGAAATGAACTGATTTTCTTGTAATAGAATCTTGTTCTGCTAAGGCATCCTGCCTGAGCGTATAACTATGGTGTTTGACATATTTTCAGCATACATATATTTCATATATGTGTACCAATGATGTAGGAAGCTTTCCAACAGTTTAAACAAAGTAATAATCATTTGAATATTTGACTGCTAAAAAAATGAACATGACTACCCATGGAAAGGTAATTAATCTCCAACTTCCCTTCTCCTGTCCCACAGTTAAGAAATTAAGATGGATCACTTTCCTAAGGAATATTCTGATGGCAGGTTCCTGTATTTGCCAGAGGCATGTAAGAATTTTCAGCCCTCTCCTATCATTATCACAGAAAGCTAATTAGCTCCTGGCTCATTCCGGTGATGCTCTACAGGGAATTTCTACATGCTTCACATACTAGTGCAGTTTCTCTGTGACCCTTTGATCCCATATACCAGTTATATGGGGTTTTCTGGGGAAGTATCCACCTTATTACCGCTCCGTCATTGACTGCTGCAGCCCAGCTATTCACCACCCAAAACCAACCCTGTGAGCAGTTTTATGCAGACTGATGTAAAAGTCAGGATGTTTTCTGTTACAGTGAAAATTATTTTGTCTTGTTTTGATTCCTTCTGTCACAGCATATTGAAAAGGGCTGGGATTTCCCAGGTGACTGTTCCAATCATTCTCTCAAGTCACATCTTGAAAATAAACAGGAACCTGTAACAGTTAAATCTGGTAAGAAGAAACACCTGGTAACTGCTGTGTCATTAGCTTCAAACAAGAGACTTCCTTACCATCCTGCACACCACTTACATCAGTCTTTAGCACCATGCTACATTTCTTTGAAGGCATAATCTTTCCTCTCTTTGGGCAAATCCCTGAAATAGATTTCTCAAAGCAAATTTAGTTCACATAAGCATCAATTACTGTTACTCAAGTTACCTGAAGTGTATACTTCTGTATTTCATCCAGAACAAATTCCACTTCTTTTGAGGTTGTTAATGAGGCAAGATTCCCACTTAAATTGTAGCAATACAGTTTGGCATTGTCATAGCTTTCACGACTAGAATTTATGCGGAGGCAGGCATCTCCAATGTGACTCCATCCTTCCCCACACAGATGAGCTAGTGTAAAAAGCATATGATTAAAGCTGATTTGAAAAGAGATTTTCAAAACCTAAGGGAGTCTGAATTTTATCTTCCTGACATCATAATTCAGACTACATCCCACACTCAATTTCCCTTTTCATGTCACATAAATTCTAAAACACCAAGTAGTAACATATTGAGTAGTGTATTTTTATTAAAAGAAACTTTTAACAACTTATAAAATATTTATAAGGTATATCCTGAGTTTCAGTGAAACAATATAATTATGACATTATTTCTTCCCTGTATTCAGATTTGTGCACAACTAAATATTAAAGATTAGATTATGTATATACTCAATAGCACTTTAAACAATCACTTTACCTAACATGTTATATTCAAAATCTGAAAACAATTGTCTCAGAATTAAGAGATCACATCTTTACCCTATCTTTGCTTTATCATCCTGTCTTTGCATTTAGATTTGCTTAAGTAGGAATGCAATCAAAATGATAGGAAATTCAGATAAGATCTTAGAAAATATTTCCTCTTCAACATATTTCAGCATTACTCAGATTCAGATAACTATTAAAAGATTAATAATTCAGACCTGTTAACTGTTATAGTTAATCTTTACAAAGATAACACAAATGCAGTTTTAGGCTGTATAGAATAAATTTATTTATGTTATTTAATGAATAATTTGTGCGAAAAAACCTGGTCCTTCACCCCATCTGAACATAAAGATCAAGTGGAAAAGGTTCTGATATCTCACTGCATATATGTAGTTATGATTATGAATTACAGTACAAATATTATTTCAGAATGTTAGCGGTCACCTTCTGAAAATATTTTATATTAACATTTTAAAATTCACTGCTTTCATAGTACTACCAACATTAGACAATCAAGAAACTAGATCTTAGGCTCTATGTGCACAGGAAAAATCTAAGTATAATTGAAATATAACTTAGAAGATAATACCTCAGCTAGCAAAAGTAACAGTGTCAGTGAATATGTAACAGTCAGTAAGGGACTCGGGCTAGCAATTCAGCTCTGCTCTCACTGATCTCCCACAGGTTAGAACTCATCGCTGGCTTAGGCAGAGGTACATCCCATTATGCCTTCGCTAATAATATTACCTCTCCTAACAAGATTAAAGGCAGCATTGATATATTGAACAGTTCACAGGCACAGTCAGGTGAGGACAGTCAGCACGAGTAAAACAAACCCAGCTCTACCCATCGAACAAACATTCTTTGGCAATAACACCAGAGATTTACTCAGTTGTGAAAGCTATAAAAGCGGCATCGTGGTCCCACAGCCCTTACCAGGTAGCGCCTGGCACTCCTGCTGCCGCTGGTCCCACTGGCAGTTCAGGTGCAGCGAGCAGCTTTTGCAGCTGGTCAGTTTGTTGCAGATCTGTTCGTTCCGCACGTGACATTTGGTGTAGTTTTTAACTGACTATAAAAAACAAAATGGACAAAACACAATCTCAAATACTTATCAAAATACCCACAAACCAGAAGTCAAAACTGAAATGCAAGTGGATGCCTCCCAGAAAAATCACAGCCACCTAAAAGCTACCGTGAATTTAAGATCTTTATCTAGATTCCCTTATCAGTTGGCAGAGAGTACAAAATGCATCTTCAGAGCAGAGATCACCCCACCTGTCCTACACAACTGATTCGAGTGAGTCAAGCAGTACTTCGAAGATGTTACTTCTCTGTACATAACACAGGAAGAGTTTAAATAACTAAACTAAATCTCTGTTTCTTAGAAAGATCAAGGATATGCACCCACTAAATTATTTCACTCTATGCGGCTTAAAGTAAAATAAACAGAATACAAAAAATGGTGCAAGACAAAGACTGAAAATAACTACACATCATTGACTGAAGGTGCAAGAATACCCTCTACTTTGTTTTATCTAGATTAAATGAAAACAAATAGGAGCTCTAGACCAGTAGTCACAAAACACAAGAAGGATTTGTCAAAAATTCCAAACATGCTATTTTACAGATTTAAACTTGCATGCAACATAGCTAGTATAGAATTTACAGAACCTACAGGAAACCATTCTGTTAAAGAGTGACCAAAAAAACAGGAATGACATTATTAATTTGGTACCTGAGTATACAAGAAAAGGAGTAAACACTGAAGGTATTTTACATGGGTTTTTTTGTTGCGTTTGGGTTTTGCTTCCCCTGAAAATTGGGGTCTTCCCTTCCAAGTTAGTCTTCTTCCTCTACCACAGAGTACTTTTAATTAAGACACAATAAAACCTCATGAGGTTGTCCATACTAACTTCATTTCAAGTTAATAATTAAAACTAAGTCATCATACAAGACAGCCTTACACTCTCAGTATCACAGAATGGTGGAAGTTGGAAGGGACCTTGGGACGTCATCTTGTCCAATCCTAACAACTCTTGTCTCTCTCTAACAACAAAAGATACATTCATACATAGTAGCAAAATCAGATTGCACTTAAATAGCAAATATATAGTCTACATTCCAGTTGTGGTTGCTTTCCTTTCCGGAGTATAATAAAGCACATCTAAAGGGGCAATATGACAGTAAGTTACACAGTTGTTGGTACTGGAGTAACAGCGATGACAGGACATCAACCTACTGCAGTGAGGAGGGCAGGGCAGACAACCAGTCTCCTTTTATGTTGTTCAGATTAATTTTAAGTCCCAAAATAATGCAATTGTTAAAATGAATTTTCAATCTCGCACAGGACTAGTTTCATTCCTTCTGAAGAACACCGCTGTTTAGGGATTTGATTGTTGCCTTCATTGTATCAGATGCTCATCAGTGAGCTTATTATAAAAGGTACTCAGTATTTTTCTGGCCTACAAGAAAGGCTACTGTGAAGCAGAAAGAAGCTGAGAAGCAGTTCTACGAGGAGGCATCTACACCACAGTATGAAACAGAGCAAAAGGCAATGACAAAGTAAAAGAATGTCTATCTAGGCCAATAAATGCATACAAACAGTAAAGCACAAAAGAAAGAAATCTTTGGTACAAATCTACATTTATAGTTTCACTCAGTCATGATGCATATTCACAAAACTGCCTGAGATATGCTTTACAGTGAATTTTAGAGGACCAGTGGCCACCATCTGCTCATTTACGATACAGCATCTAATACTCACTTTTAACACTTCATGATGACATATTCAAAATCTTTGAGCATTCAGATTGTTTTTGAAAATTATATACTTTTTAGTGATATTACATATAGATTTTGATCTTCCAACAAAACCAAGATATTTGTTCTACTACTTTCTAATCATGAAGCTTGTTGTCTGCTGGTTATTTAATGTTTAAAATAAAATTCAAAGTACTAGTGACTATTCTGTAATAATGTTCTCTGCTCTATTCCCTTATTCCCAGCACTTATTTCCCTTAAATCCAATTTAAACATTGCTTGCCTGAAAATCTCATTAGTTCAATGTAGATGTGAATCCAATAGGTAATTTGTATTAACACATTATTAAGGTTATAACTTAAGCTACCAAACCCCCAAAAAATCGGAAATATGACAGCCCATCTGCTACTGAAGTTCTCTAATGCTCTAGGATATTTATAATGTTTACATACCAAAGTATGAGTAAATCATGTTATATATAAAGTTTCCCTGTTATGTCTGATTTAGATTTTTTCAATACTGATCTTGATATAGTGGTATACAGACAGACTGATGAACTGCAGTGATTTTCTGCAGAGCTACTGTAGAATGAAAATATTACAGTAGTTTATCTTGGAATTTCGGAAATTGCTATTAAATAACATACTTCTCTTCTCCTCCTCCTGGATTTTTCAAGTTAATGGTATAATCTTGTCCAGTTTGCCTAGTCTAACCATAAATAATTAATCTAATAGGTTTGCTACTATTTCTCTGAAGCTACTCCCAAATCTTTTTTTTTTTTTCCAAGCATTTGTATGGTCTTGAAAATAAAACATTCGCTCAATCAACATTTTTCAGGTAACGATTAGTACTATATTACTGCTGCATTTTAAGCCTTCAAAATACTTTCCTTAAGTAATATGGGAATAAGTTACTTTATTTGCAGACTTTTAGTGTGTGCAGCTAACATTTCTATAAACTGAAGGATTATGGGCCAACATTGTAGACAGCCAGTGGAGCATATTATTACAGCTACCCTAACTTCAGTGATTCCTTCGATTTTTCCTGTAGAGGAGTAAATCAACAGAAGAGAAGGAAGCCATTTCTTGTTAATTCCTGACACTTGCCTTTCAGGTCTGCTTTTTGGATCTGAAATTGAGTTTGGTGTGGAGCCAGGAAAGTGGAAGACTTATTTTGAAGATATAAAGAATCAAAACCATTGGGATCAACTAAAACCAGACTACAGAAGTATCCCACTTACTTAAGTTTTTATAGGATATAAAGAAGACAGCTCACTAGTGCTGAAATGAGCCAGACCTCCAAAACTATCTGGCTCTGCAAGCCTGTGCTTGCAATTGCATCAGATATGAATACGATATATACCTTGATGATCCATGAGTCTGCAGAGCAGGGGAAAACAGTGTCCTGTTAATTGCTGACTCACATCAGCCGGTGAGCATGGGCAGGTGTATGTGCATCATCAGTGCATTAGTACTACTTATGAAGTACATCTGTCCAAGCAGAGTTATTTCAGGGATATTTCCACAGTTTACAGCCCTTCCAAATGGCAGAGCAGCCACTGCTTTGCAAATAGCTGTGACCACGAGGCCAATGCCAAACTGATTGCCAAAATATCTTTAGTATGCTGGCCAGTTTCCATGATGTGAAAGCAACAGATTCTAAAACATTACTGTCTGTCTCATCCGGATGTTCTATGATCTAAGTAACAGATCAAGGTCTTTGCACAACTGCAAAAATGGGGCTTTCTCCTTGTGATGTTTCTAAATCTACAGCTTGTTATCCCGTATCACCATCACAGTACTGTCACAACGTTTTCATTTTGTGGGCCTAGTCCAGAAGCAGCAGTCTATGAAAACGGATAATCAGCCTGATCCATTCCATTTCTCCACATGGTGCCATTCTGTTGATGCTATTTTGGTAGGTTTATGTCGATAGCTGCAAAATTCTGTCTACATCATCCCCCAGCCAACACACTCATTTTGCAATAGGCACCTTTAGCTTATGATAATAACTCTTTTCAGAAATCTTTTCTATTAATTTTCACTATCCCGTTCTTTAGTAACTGCACTAACAGTCTTTGCTATCCACTTCAAACCCTGAACAAAAGACAGGCAATGATATAGAGACAACTGGCACATCAGTTGCTAATTATGTCAATAATCCTGGCCATGAAAGGTTGTCAAAGAAGAATACTGAACAGAGAACCTTCTGCTAAAATACCCAATGTTCCACATTTACTAGGAATGAGGATGGTCTGCTCCTTAGCAACTGTTCCTTGCTCAAGAGCTGAAAACCACAGTCAGAAAATTGGCACCTAATATAGTGCAATGTGTTAGGAAAGGAAGAGCCCCTGAAGATCACAAAGGAAACTAACTATTAGTGCCTGGAATGTGAAATTCCTCTGAGAGACTTATAACGTGGCTGCTGATGAAATTGTGTCTGCATTGCTTTTATTAGTAGTGACTAGCTACAAATGCCAGTGATTAGAGCTGGCTGTGCTCACTCTGAACAGGCAAATTTTGAGTTAAGAGTCAATTCAACTCACACCTTAATTTGTCTGGAGAACAAGATCGATTTGCATCAGGTTCAAACCAGAGAGCAAGCTACTTTTACTAATGGAAGAGTGTAAAGAAAGGATTTTAAACTCAAGTACAGCCAGTTGTCTGTGGCTAGCTGAAAAATATAAGGAGACAAAATTTATAAAGCTCAAATACTATTATAAGCTTGTCAAAAATCAAATTAAAAAGCAAGAGATGCAGCAGCTGGTAGACAACAATGTAAAATAAAAGCAACATTAAAAATAGAAAAAAACAAGCTTGTATGAATCAATATGTTCTTATTCCTTGTAATTACAAAGATCAGTACAATCTTACCAAATCATCACAAGCCAGTTAATCTCATGGTGATAGAGGCTCATATTCCTTTAATAAGATGACAAGTAACTCTGCGACTTAAAGCAAACATTTCTATGATGATCAATGATCAGAATACCAAGACAAATGAGACTAATGTGGCCTTGTTTGAAAGGGGAAAAAAAACAAACAGCCACCCTTACCCTTCAAGAGATGGTTTCTGCCTGCATTCTGTACACAGTACATGCACAAAATCCAAGTTGATAATGACTCTGGGACATTCCAAATGTCATTAATTAGGACAAAACAATATTTGTCCCAAGAGACAGAAAGTAGGCTAACGCAATCCTGAACAATACTTTTTTTCTTCCCTGGAACAGATAGCTTTGCTGCAGCCTTCTGCAACATTTTTCCTGCAAAAGCCAGGAAAACATGCTTATGTTTCTCTTCAAAACAATCTACTATTAGTCCACTGTTCCCCTTTCATTTTCTACGTCAGGCCTCTGCTTTAGCTAGAAAAGAAAGAGCATTAATAACATGATCATAGATTTGCAGAGACTCACCATGCTACAGTTGCTATTTGCTGAAATGCACTTCTTGTCATCGCACCACTGGCAGCCGTTTGTGTTGGCAGTGCAGCTCGCACAGTCCGCGTATCGGTAACATCTGTCATCTGCAGCCGCTGTAACACACGTGAAAGTCAAAGAGAAACATCACACAGAAGGAGAATAATGCCACATTTTAAACACTTGCTTCGAGTATTTTCAGATACATCCTTTTATTGGTCTCTAGCCATTAAGAAAGGTTTAAGTTACTGTAGGAAATCAATTTTATTCAGTTAATAAGATTTACTCCCTTAGTAACAACTATATTTGAAGGTTCATAAGTCTCATATCAACTAAAGGAGCATTCACTGATTTGCGGCATACAAGCTTTCTTAGCATACCACGTAAGAGCATTGGAAAGTTTCTTAAACTATTCATTCTTCACTCGTTAAACACAGATTTTTTTAATTCTTTTTTTATTCAACTACATTTACCATCGCCTTCTTGCATAGCAATAAATCTGCACCTGAAGAAAGCCTGAAATGGATATTAGCAACACACAAACATTTTAAGTCTTTATAACTCAAGTTATAAACTTCAGAAGGACTGTTAAGTTACAGTTCTGCTCTTTCTCTTGCCAGGGAAGCCTTACTATCCAAAAACTGATCTTTTCAAAACCCACTAAAATTTCTGCTTATCCTTTAATATTGACTCTTGGTGTTTTCTCAGATGATACCCTTAACCATATAACAATTGAGTGGTAAAAAAGAATATATGAAACACTGGGTTTTGGCAGAATACTACCACCTGAAACTGGAAGGATTCCACAACAGCAAAGTGGCACCATCCATACAGCTTCTTCAGAACTGGAATTCTGCACACCTCATCTCTTTTAGGTTTAGTAGTTTATTCCCGCTGCAGCAGCTGTACTTCAGAAACTGCTCTTTTTGATTTTCCTTCAGCCTGTCTGTGCTTTGTTTTGTTTAGTTTTTTAAACAGCTGCTGATACGATCAGTTTTTGCAGGATCCACTTTCATCTGTATTACCTTTGAATTTAGTGTCTCAAGATTTTTCTTTTTATAAAGAGCTGAAACTTTCTATACTCTAGATCTCTAAACGTTATGAAACTGTACAAAAGCAGTTCTTCAGAAAGTTACCTAGGTAACATTTTTGTTATATAATGCACCTTTTCTCCAAGTTTGGAACTTTATATCCAGTTCAGAAACTAATAAAAGCTAACAGATAAACAAACTGGTCTTGAAGCATTGAATAATAGCAGAGCTAATAATTTTTTAACAAACATTCAAAGCAGACTGGCAGGTTAATCATATTGTAGTTCATACATGTAGCACACAGCCAAAGTTTGGTTAGGAATTTTATACTGTGCTACAAGGAAAGGAGCACAGAAAAAATACCAGTTGTATGTAGCAGGGACACATACTCTGTTCATACTCTGAAGGATAGGAACACCACTTTCACAAGCAATTTATTTGTGACAAGCCAAAATACTTAGGAATAGGGTGCAACAGTTATTCATAGCACTAAATTGCTGTTTCAAACAATATATTTATCACAATGCTGCACAGAAATTCACATGACAAACTTGAACCCATTTTGACAAACTGCAAAGGGCTCGTTTGCCTCTAGTTTGTTGCCAGCTGTTTCCAGCTATTTTCTACTACACAAATACTTCTGTTCGATAGGTAATCGACCGAAAGTAGGAATGCTTTCCCTCTCAGATACTGGTACATACAGACATGAGAGTGCCATATGCCTGTAATGCCAATAGCAATTGCAGTGCCCATCTGTGCTCTGATTGCTATTATGCTTTCTTGGAATCAGAAAAATGCAAAGGCTTATATATATATGTGTGTGTGTGTATACATACATACATATATATATATATATATATATATATATACACACACACTGACATCCTGAAACAGGAGAAGGTGGAGAAATAGAAAAACTAACTCAGTTACAATATTTCAAAGATCAACCTTTTATAAATGCTTCAAACACACTAAGCCAAATCCAATCTAAAGTCCCTTTATGCTTTAGCTCCCCAGGGAAATAAAATCTTCTCTTTGAAACCTCCTATGTCTTGTTTCCCTTAGGACCTTAAACTCACGCTCTTCTTTTCCCATTTCCCTGTATTTAAAACAAAAAAAAAAATCCAGAATTGAATGACTTAAAAGATTGATCCATAAATCTCTTGCCTTGGGTATTCTCAGAGAGGAACAGTCCAATCACTAGTTCCACCTGGTTCTTTTTCTGTGGGGCATTTTGGTTTTTCCCTCTACTATCTCCTACCTCATGTTGCAAATTTGACACTGTAAGACTAGAATTCACTTACCTGTTTTCTTAGGACATTTTGCTCTAAGGATGTTATTAGCATGGCCAGATTCCCAGGATTCGCAGTGTTTCTTGTTCCACAAACACCTTATCCCTGGACGAGCATTTTTACACAGCTCTTCATCTCTGAATGCTTCACAGTTTGGAGGCTTATATACAAGGATGTCATTCAAAAGAACACTTGAAAAACCCCCAAATATATACATGGACCTAATAGAAAAATGCAAGTAAATATAACTGTTATGGTAGCTTTATATATATTTCTTTAGCTGTCTTGATATACAATAAAAAACAACACACACAATATTATAAAAAGCATTCTTCATCCCCGTCTAATAAAGACTGTCAGCGGTTCCATTATAAAGACTGTCAAATTTTTAATGTATTTCTCCATGGTAGTTTAGACTAATAAAAAAATTGCTCAAAGTGTACTGTGCTATATGTATTAGTGAGTGACATATACCAAGTGTCTGGTAAGAGCAGCTATGGAGGAAACTACTCATTTTTGTAGTTAGATAATGAGAACAGAGTGAAATAATGGCTTGCAGGAAAGGAAAACATTTTTCTTCAAGAGGATTTCAAAGACAGCCAGCAATAATTGGCACATGGATATTTCTCTCTGTAACATTTACAGTGCAGAAGCTGGTAACATGAGAACTGGAAGACGAGATTTGAGACTGTACCCTTCCTATTTAAATTTAAGATTAGTCTTAGTTAAAAGATAATAAGAAAGACTCAGTTGTGTCATATACTCTTAAGACAGAATTCATCATACAGTTACCAACGGCAGAAATCTTTGGAGAGTATCTCATATTACACTTTTTTGTACATATAACTCTACTAAAAATAGAATTGAGTTCAGGAAGAAAAAAAACCCACACACACACAAACCACACCACAAACAACACATGGGCTTTTTTACCTTGAATCTAATTCATTGGAAATGACAGTTCTCAAAGTATCAGACATAGCTTAGATGTCTTAAAACAACACAAATCAGAATGAAAAACTACCAGTTGCTGAATTCGTTAATTCCGAACAATCTTCTCTCAACGCAGTAACCTGTTCATTGGATAATTACAAGTGCTCTGTGTCCAGAGCTATAACTTACTACTATTTTAAAATCTGTCCAACTCTTATTTGTAGTATTACTTACCACCACCATAACTTCTGACCTAAGCAATATCCACATATAGAGGATCTGCAAGTTGCCCACATTTACTTAATGAATTTATTAGGGTGATGAATAACATAGAAGAGAAAAGATCAGTAGTACACATTAAGACAGTCACCTATCATACTGCAACTGTCAGACATTAGGCCACTTGGCAACCAGCAGTAGTAAAAGTCAGGCAAGTAAACAGTAAAAATTTCTTTAAACCTGACTACAGTTTTCTACAGCTTTTCCACCAAAAGGAGAGATTTGTCCTACAATTTTATCTTTGGGAGTTGGGGTGAGGGAAGCATCAAAGTTCAACCACCAAATCTAGCAAACTCCAGATCCACTCCATCTGCTCCTTCTAGATGATGAAGCTCTACTGAGCTCCTCTACTCAGCAAACAACATGCAAATAATGCTACATTTTCTAAAGGAGATGCAATATACTTAATATAGTCTAGATGCTGCCAGGCTTTTCTTCCTGCAAGTGGTTAACGATGATCACTGTATCAGTATCTCCAAAATCATGCTGTTTCTAATTAAATCAATATCTTTTCAAAATCTTGCTTTTTCCAAGCAAATTTTAGTTACATATTTTAATGTTATGTTTGTAGAAAAACAAGGAATTATAGCATGCTGTAAAGAGAAAAAGATTTCTCACATTTAAGTGAGGATTATAGTTGGTACTGAATTTCAAATTCAGTGTAGCTCACAATACTAAGGAAGCACCTCGGTCACACTACAAGGTTGACACAAAAAGCCATTGAACAGATTCCAGCGCACAACGAATTGATGATTAGCTGTACTGATTACCAAGCCCCTGATAAGCACTACTTTTCATGTTAACAAATTGTATCGGCTGTGTGACACTGAACCATACTTCACAAAGTTGTAATTTCTGCCGTGGTTTTCTCATTCAGAAAAACAGTCAGGAAAATGTAAAATACACTTCATTTACCCATTACTGACAACAGCAGTGTGACCAAATCTGTTGACATCTCGATGTAGATTAGGTTTTGGTAAAATCTTCCATTCATCACAAGCTGGAAGACAAAATAAAAGCATATGAAAACATTTATAAAATAATTCATAACATTTATAAAATAGTTTTATTCACATATAGGACCAATGCATGCCCAAAAATCTCACCTCTTTCTCAATTTCTGCCTTCACTATAATTGTTAACATTGTATTGTAATAAAATTCATATATTATTAAAAGACTTCATCTCTCACAATTGTTCTTTTGTTATTTCCTCTACTTAAATAGAATGGTGAAAGTACATAGAGGCCAGGGAGATTTTCTTGAAAGAGTTTCAATGGAAGACATCACAGTACTGGGGCACCAATTAATGATTATTAGGATCACAGGCTTCAGATGAAGTTTATGATCACAGGCTCCAGACAAAGGTAGGAGTAGTATTACATGTAGAAGTTGTGTATCCCCTAGCATAACACTGTTATTTGATGTCTCTAAGGTGTTTGAATTATACTAGAAATTTAGACTAAAAGCAATATCATCTAATGGACAATAAGTGATCAACAATCCTGAATTTCTATTTCAAGAAAATATTGCCATTTTAAAATATCTAAAAAGCAAGTATTTTAATGATACAACTGAACAGCAAAATCTTGCTGTTATACCCTGAAATCAAGTCCTTGCTGCTGTAAGTCATTGAACATTAAGAGAAACAGCATGTTTGGGCTCATATGCCTTTGATGGTGAAGGAAACTATTTTTTAAAACCCACACTAAACTTCCATCTGATCTTGGAAAGTGTTGCATGTTATTTGTTGTATGTTTACAAACATACATACAAATCCGTAGTGTCTCCTATACATTGAAATTTATTTAAGAAAAAGAGGGATTTAATGCCAAAGGAAAACCATAAAACCATAATAAAGGCCGGTTTTGAGATAAGAAAACCCTGAGGGCTGGAGATATAATAATTCCTTTCTTGCTGACGGTATTTGTCAAACTGGCAGGTCTTTTCAATAAAGTACAAGAAAAAAAGGGGGAAGGAAGCACGTTACAAATAGCCTTCTCTCTTATCTCCTCCCAGCCTTCTCAGTGACTACTGAACAGAGCTTTGTGCAAGAATAATACTTCTGCTCACCTTTAAATTCCTTATCTGAGTTTCTCTGTACAGATTGGTTAATACAAAATACAGATAATTAACCAACTGATTTTTGGTAAAGACTCCAATAGGCTTCAGCCCTGCCTGTCATCTTCAGAATTCTTTTAAATACTTTCAAGTACTCAAATTTCCAGACTTACTGTACAGTTTCAAGAAGAAAGTAACAAGCAGCCAACACAGTATGAATTTCAACATTGCTTATTGATACTACATTCTTGTGCGCATTGTATTAGTTGGATGAAGTCTAATAATGAAGGTAGGCTCTAAGTAGTAAAGAATAATGTACTTTTCTCTGTAAAATGTCATGCACTCTTGAAGTATTATACAGGTAGTAAGTGGAAGATATACTGGTTGTACTTACTGTATTCTCTCTATGTACCTAGGTACCATACATAGCACATAGAAGCATATACTGCTTTTAATAGACACAGTTACTAAGCAGATGAAGGAGTGATACTGCTCATTCCAAACTAATTAGCAGAATTTTTAGTCACTGAAAAGCACAAGGAGGAATACGGGGACTTTTTGTTGTGTTAGTCAGGCTTCAACTTCAAGATCAACTTCTACTGCGTTATAAGAAAAAGATCCATAGTCCTCCCTGGTGTTGATTCAATGTGGTCACCAGATGATACAGAATTGTCTCAGAGTGAATTCACCTGCCATACAAATTATTTACATGATGAAACACACCACAAAAATGCACAGGATTTGATGTGATCCAGTTGATGGTGGCAGAGAAAAAACCCAGATGAATTTTGAATAGGGCAGCGCACTCCAGGGTCCTCCTTCCAACAGGACAGGCCTCGACACGCTGCACTTTGTGCATTCATCCATACCCTTCTCATCTACACCCAACTGGTAATATTGCATTAGTGGTATCAGAGAACATGACCAATGCATTTTATAGAAAACTTCTCAATGTTGCAACAGTAAGGAAAATTTCACAGAACGTGAACTCGGATGGGAGTTCAGGCTGTCTACAAGGGACATAAAGACACGCCCTGAGAATACGCTATGACTCAGATTACTAAAAATACAACCAGTTACAGCAATACAATGGCATTATAATAGCATATCTATGATTTTATAGAAAAATAAGGCCACATTTCTAATCAACGTAATCACATGAGTAAAATACTCCAATATAGATTTGCTTTAAAATATTTAAGATCAGATTTAACAAAATGTGACTGAAGGAAAAACAAGGGAAATATAACATCCTAGCTCTATCCTCTTAGCCCTGCAAGTCTTTTTATGAGTGACTTTTGCTTTTCAGACATACAGTTGAAGATATCATTAAAAATCTGTTTAGGAGCAAAAAGCAGTATAAAGTTTGCATTTGCCACTCACATCTGATTTTGAACAATGTATTTCTTAAACATTAGGGGAAAACTGGAGCAGACAAGTTAACACGCTCCGTTAAATTCATGTCTGAATGTAGTTAACAAAAGAGTTTTGAAAATTATACACTCTGAGTATCCAAATACATCCTATTTAAATTTTATTTATGAGAACCACACATCTACAAGCTGTTTTAATGGTGATCACTCTCTCCTTTCTTCCTGTGATTTATTAAATGTACTATAGACATCTCTATTTTCAATAACTAAAAAAGACTCAGAATGACCCTGAAAGTCTTGACAACTCACTCCCAAATCTACAAAATTTTGTAAAGAATGTAAGAGAACATCAACCGGCTGAAAACATTCCATTGCAGAAAACACTAAACTCAGATGAAAAACTGCAAGCATTGAACCAAAGAGAAGCTGATTTATACCTCCTCTTCACTTTCCTCCCCCTCTCTGCAATGCCCAATACTGCACTCAAGACTGAACAGAAGCACCACGTCCACTCAGAACTTGCAGGTGGAACCTCTCAAAGTGATAGTCTCACCATTTCCTTTAAAGAATGAAAGGGTTCATGCTTCCAAAATATGATAAAAGGAAAATAATGCTTATTTTATATAGTTTAATAGCAGTTACAGTAACAATCCAAGATGCAGGAGAAACAGGTTTATTTCCTACCCTATGGGATTTAAACCTACAGCTGTCACCTCTAAGGAAAACGCCCTGACTGTTCAAGCCAGGTAACTCTCCACTACTCCAAGTTAATGTTGTTCCCCTGAACAGAGGGGGAAAAACAAAATAGCAATAGGGAGCAAAAGTCGTTAGGACACACTCTCAAAACAGACCAACCACTGTTCAATACTTCCAGGATCACATTTGTAATTCTGCACTGGCAGGAAGGCCTAGTGACAAACTCTTACTACATTTGGAGCTAAACTTTAAGAAAAGATATATGGGACTGCATACTTTAGAACTGAGAAATAATTTTGTAAGGTAAACATAAAGTATTTTAATTTATTTGAAATGGCAATGTATCGATTTCTGCTCACACACACTCTCTTTAACACCCACAGCCTTACGTACTACGTAGAATCCAGTGTCACATTATACTTGTATGTTCTCTATACATATCCCTAATAACTACTCAGTTTTATTCTGGTAAAAGAAGAAACGCTGGTTCACAAAGTACAGACACATATACTTCTGTCCGGCTCTCTTTTTTCTGTGACTCTGGACAACTAAACACCATAATCAACTAAAATACCAAGAAAGTTAGGTACAACCAAAAACTTATTTTCCAATTCAATCCACACTGCATAAAGATTTTTCTTTATTCAGATAATAAAAATCTCATCCTCATGAAAACATAAAGGAAAACTGCTTTAAATAGCATGAAGTTAAGCTATAGATCTAACATCTATAGCAGTGTCTATATACATAGTGATTCCCTAAGCAATATTAAAAAAACCAACCTTGGGCTTTACTAGTAAATGGAGCAATTAGTGCCTTGTGTTATTATGGTTTTGCTCTTCTGATAGTACAGTGATATGGAGGTAATTGCTACTACAGACTGAATCAGAATTACATTTATGACTTAAGTGCTCAGAAATGCATAAAACTTTATCTATCACAGCCACTGCTTTACATTTTCTTTGTGATAGCAGATTGATAATCCATTTGTTGCTCCAGAAGGAGGGAGAATTGTAAAAAATAGATGGTTTTGCAGTGAAAAAGAACAAATCTTGACATTTAAACTTATTCATTTTGTTGGTGACAAAGACTAGAGTTGAAACAACTTATTTTACAAGCAATTTATGAGTAACCAATTTATTTTATTACAAAATACAAGCAATATGTTTGATTACAAGCAAAACAAAAGTTTTGTCTCATAAGATAATCTTGAAGTTTTTTTTCCAAACAGGGAAGTTTTTAAGCTTTGTTTGAATACCCTAGAAGAGACTTAACATTTCACATTCAATATTGTCTTTCGTAAGCAATTCAATTTGTATATTAATTAATCCATATTAATAATAAGACCTGTTACTGTCTGGGTTTCAATTTATAAAAAGAAATATTACAAACTATATCATTATCTTAAATGTGTGAGTTACTACACTTCTTCCAGAGATACAGAAAATGGTGAAATGTAACTACCACTATGAAGCATGCAAGCAGCATTCCAATTATTTTAGATTTTTGGCTTTTATAGAGGATCCCAGTCAGTCATTCTGTGCACATTCCCAGGGTATCCAGATACCTTAGCAATTGGCACACGTGAAACAGAAGGACAGAGACCGAATACTTCATACACTGAAACTCCAGGAACTGCCTTAGGCATATATAAATATATTTACAAACATTAACATTTGGACAGAAACTAAAATCAATATCCTTATTCTTAGTAAAAGTCTTTTGTTTCTTTGTTTTTTTGAGGGGTTTTTTGTTTGGTTGGTTGGTTGGTTTTTTGTTTGTTTGTTTTTAATACTAGTCAGAGTAGTTAGATTCTCTGATTCTCCATTTTAAATGCTGATTCGGTATGTCCAATTAATCAATGTTTAGCTGCCAAGTTTGTGCCTGAATACTCAAAATACAATCTAAACCAAGGGGGGAGGGGGCATGTGGGGATCGTGGTTTCACAAAATAAAATGAAGAAAAGGTCATATTAGTGCCAAACTAATACTTCCAAAATCCATCCTAAAGTTTTACAATACAGCTCTGAAATTTTTAATCTACACTTGGGCTGAAAACAAGTTCTTTAACATGCGCACTTGCAGGCATTTGTTTATACATATATACATAAATATTTCTCTCACACTGTGTAGGCAGTGGTGAGACACGAGGCCAACAGTAACAGTAACTGACTTGTGTGATTTTGCTCCTGAAGGACAAAAAGCAAACTGAACTAATGTCAAACTTTGTACCAAGAAGAAAACATAAGCAAAACATCCATACTGATGTGTGTCACACTTCCCCTCTAGTTCTATTACATGTTTATTTAAACTAATGTCTGCAGGATCTGAGCACTTTGTAGAATTTTAAGTCAGTGGTGATAAGCAGTTATTCTATATTACAAAGTAGTGCTAAGGAACTGGAAGAACTCAGGGTACAGCTCCTAACATATAGTTCCTCAGTTACACAGCACTGACTAAGAAAAAGATAGTCTCTTATTTTGAAAGATAAATCCCTTTTAATTAATTACAATTATGTAACCAGATTTTCAGACATGCACATCCCAGTTTGTATAATATTAACTGCCATTATTTTGTATGCTGACTGTACACAAACTGTCCTTTGCGCATATATCTTCCTGATTTCCAAAGAGCCGTCACAAAGCACAAATTTGCAGAAGCACTGCATATATGTTTTTGCTATATACACCTACCCAAAATCTTTTTCTAAGTGAGAAAACTGCTACAAGTATCTTTCAAAATGCTATAATGGAAGAATTTAATAAAGCACCTAGTTTGAACAGTAACACCTGTAGCAGGCAGGATCTCACCAGCTGAGGCCCCTCAGCTTCTTTCTATGTACTGAACAGGTAACTATGGCACTTCGGTGAGCAGCAGATAAAGAAATACCACAACCAACATTGGTTAGAAAACCGCAGGTCAACTGGAGCATCTGAGCCCAATGGCAACCCTGTCCCCATTGCCAAGGTTCCTCTTCCAGCGTAATGTAAGCAGCCACAGCATGGTCAGAAAATACCTCACCTCTATGAGGACAACCATTTGTGGATCTTCAAGGAGTTACCAGAGCAACCTGGCAGCAAGTCTGGTGGTAAAACATCAGAGGTTTCTAATATATCAGAGGTTTCTAAAGCTCACTTTATGCAGCAGGTTTTTCATATGTTTACTGCTATTTAAGTAAACACACCAAACAATATGAAACTGTGAAAATTAGGGCGTCGTAATGGTTTTTATAAAATCTCCAGACCTCCAAGTCTTCAGCTTTAACACATTCAGATGCAGTAAGCTTTTCAAATAACTGAGTTGAGCTCTTGGATAACAACACTCATGTCTAACTGGCTCAAACTTAAGCATGTAGACTAGTTCAGTACCTGGACAGCAAATATCGACTCCAGAAAAAGAAGAAGAAAAAAAGCAGCTCTATCCTGTCTTGGTAAAATTAATTGCTCTCTGGAGATCCTCATCTCCCTACATTGACTAGAGAATGAGTTTGGATTACAGACTGTATCAGAAGCCAACCTCTTCAACAGCTAAACTTAACTGAGATTAAACCTCCCCAATAGTTTTTCCACATTAATATGAACAACAGTCAGTGTTTTCATGGATAATAAAAAGCTGAAGCAATCTATCCATAAAACTATGCCACATATACTAAGAGATATAATCAGAAGTACTCTATAGCCTGACTTGAACGTAAATAGTATAGGCTCTATCTCTAGGATTCAGCTGGTTTCCAGAAAGCACCCATTTTTTACAAGAAAGAGCATAACACTCCATCATTTGCAAGGTATCTAGGAAACATACTGATGGAATAATATATTTTGTCTTCCAAGCATTGTTCAAAAACTCATGATACAAGGTAAATAAAATTCTAAAATGTATCTATTCCATAATTTTCTATTTCTTAGTAAAATAAGCACTTACTATTATCTGAAAAACTATATCAGTATCTAATGTGTGCTGTGAGACTTTTTAATTCTGCAACACGAATAATAGAGAAAATTAAGTTTGTATTAAATCAATCTTCATAGATTTAATTTTTTTTAAAAGTAATTACTACATCTGTTTCTTTGGTACTTCAGCGATTTGATAAACATGGAGGATGTGACTTGCAAGAAAATACAAATACTGTACTAAAAATCATAATCAACTAGAAGAACTAAAATATTGTTCCACCTTAAGAAAACAACAGCATCAACACAGCATACAACATTTTTATGAAATAGGACAAAAAACTGTTGGTGTGTGAAAGTCAGAAAGTTACACTTAATCAGATCTTGGGACTTATACTATTGATTTTCAAGTGCACATTCTACAAGTAAATGTAGAACAATAAGTAATATTATCCTCTAAAATGAAGAGGGAGCTCTGTTTCATTAAAAATTAAAACCAGATGTAAACTGAAATGAGAATAAAATCAATCGCTCACACCACCAGATGCCTACGAGCAGCTACAGAACGTGTAATGCAGGGATACAGTCAATTGCACACTTGGTGATACTGGCAGGAGCTAAACACATATATGGTTCCATGTACTCAATTTACCGATTATTTTCACATGAAAGCAAACATATTGTGTTGGTATCTATACAGAAAGCCACAAAGAGCCATCAGCTAGTCCTATAAAAATGATCATGTCTCACTCTCTTCTAGACTGCAGTCAGCTGATAAACACTTCCAAGACACTTCCCGGCACTATCCCCAAGCTTTTCACAACAGAATTGTGCACAAGTCCATTTCCCAGACTATTCCGATAACATTTCCCAATTTTTAGCTCCCAGGACAAGGGGCTGTGCTTTTTGGCCCAAATATGACCTGTGTGTTTATATTTGTAGCCTATGCATAAAATATGGTCATGAAAAAGTTAGGGAAGGGGAAAAAGCTATTTATGGGAAGAACAGCAGTGGCAATAAACAAGACAGGAAACAGATTATGGACTCATTAAATTCGCTTAAATTTACAGCTTTCACAATCCTATAGGGAGGCTTTTCCACAACTGCACAGCTCTAATGGTTGGAACCATTCTACAGACTGAAAACTTACACCCATCTAGTCTTGTCACAATACTGTCTTTACCTTAAGCAGCTTCCCTCCAAAGTGTATTCTTATATATTTATAAACAACAATCTTTTCTGCTCTCAAGCACTCTCTAGCAAAACTAAATATACCACATCCTTTTATCATCTCCCAAAGGCTCCTCATGCTTCAAGTCAGCCTTAATACCTCTTGCTTTGTTTGAGTTTGTCTTTCTTAAATCTGTGTTGCCAAAATTCTACAAAAATATCCAGGACCTTGAGAATGGCTTCAATGCTTTTTTTCTTCTTATCATTAGGACTGCATAGGCAACTTCCACAGCCACATGCCACTCCTGACTTGGGCACACCAGCCACTGTCATTTCCAGCAACATGCCTTCAGTTTGCAGGAGAAAATTTGTATTTCCTATGGGTATGACTTGTACCCTGTTCCATTAAACATTATCTCATGTCAGCTGTCATTTCCAATCATCCCTGAATGACAGCCCAACCTCCTCCCAGCTGCTTGTCACTCAAGTTTTGTGGGGTTCTTTTGTTACTGTTTGCTTCTACCTTTGAACTCCTGTAACTGGGAATGAATTCTGTATTTTGACATTTGTACTGCATACTAGCGAGTTTTGGTGCTTCCAAAGTAAATATTTTTTATGCACCATCCTCCTGAGATTTCTGTCCCATGAAACTAAACACAACTAGCTCAGACATTTTCATTGTGATGTTGTCCATGGAAACAGAGTTTATCCTTAACATGGTGGTGCACAAGTACGCCATAGTCTATTATTGCCCTGATTCATTTAATGTAGTTATCCTATTAGTCTATATAGGGGGGGAGCACATCCCAGAATTTTCTTCCCACTCAGCAAGGCTGCTCACGGTAGACTGTGGGTGGGGTATTGCTCCATGCGGAACAGATACACACTGGGGCAGTTATCCTGATCAAGTCATGTCTTTCAGTCTCCAAGGCAGGAACCTTCTAAATAACATTCTAATCCGAAATGCACAGGAAGAAGCAGGAGGAGAGGAAGCAACCTGTCAGAGGAAAATTTCCAGCAAAATCCAAACATCTCTATCATCAGCCCCAACCTGTGCCTGTTTGCTACAACCAGCTGCCTACCACAAGCAGTCTCCAAGAGGCTCTTCCCCATCACTCTGCTTCATGTGCTGTGGAGTTCCTGCATTTTCAAATTGCTCTTCACCTTGTGGCAGCTGCAGCTTTCAGAGTTTCCTGAGCACCACCCCCTACCACCCCAGCCTCGTGTCTCCGTGCTGCCAACCCTGACCTCACCACCCCACTGTGGTGAGCTGAGCAATGCCTCCAATTCCAAACCTTTTCAGGAAACTCTCAAGGATTATTTGTGGAAAAATATTTTGGTTTGTGTTTTAGGTTTTCTGTGTGTGTTTCTGTGTTGTTTGTTTCCAAATTTCAGCATCATATTTTATTAGTACTACATATATATTCAATATGAAAAACAAATCAACATTTGGTGGTAATACCCACTAGGGTCTCTGTCCAGTACATTTTCATAACACCAAAATGCAATTCTTTTTTTAACATATCCAGTATTGATATTCTAAGACAGTATCATGCACATTTTTATAAACTGATCATTTCAACTACTGTGCTTTGTCCCACAAACCAAAAACTTAAGACTATTATGGAACAAAAGCCTGCTTTTAATTTACAATATAAATTATATATAACTTCAAGGTCTTTGGAATCAAGACTTTAAAGGACCACATTAGCTGGACTTGAGAAAGCCACATGATGATATTTAAAACTCCAATGAGAAAAATACAATACATACCTATATCATATGCAAGAAAGTCAGCAGAGAAGCACTTTGCACCATTACTTAGGGAAGTATCATTATGAGTGTTTCCACCAAAAACGAGGATAGCTCCATTGATTAAGACAGCTGAATGAAGATATCTTGCAAAGCCACTCTCTTTCAAAATAGTCCTGCAAAATATAAGAATTAATACATACTAACATGTGAAAAACTATATATGTGCATCAAGAAAATGTATAGATTAATACAAAATACAAGGAAAATGCTACACTATAGCTATTACTCAGTAAATACGATGAAATGTATTCTGATGTTTCTAAGATTATTAATTTTCTCATGTTCCAATAAGTATATTTAGCACTCATTTAAAATGCCATGCTTTTTCCTAATTAATAAAGTCTGTCATATAATTCAGAGAAATAAATTACATCATGTTTACATTCTTCAGAAATGATTAATGATATGGTAAATTTTACTCAAAACTGAATGAAAACCCATTCATATTATGAATTCCTATTCTTGTCTATCTTGTCTATCCTTAGCCATTTTCAATCAAGAAATCCAATAAAGAATTCTTTAGAAGAGTAAAATAATTTTTAGACCATCCCAAGTACTGAAAAAGGAGACAACTTTATTATTATTATTATAATTAAGTGAGCACAGAGCTGGAAAATAACTGGTAGAAGTTGTCTGAGGTATGATGAAGAACACTTGCACTGCTTCATAAATATATTCAGGCTGGCAAACTCAAACACATAGAATTTCAGTACAAAAAAAATATAGTCCCTACACATTGAGTCTTTGATTGCTCCTCATTTATTTCAGCCTGTCTGTGCAGTTTGCTTTGTGCCAGACCAACACCACGGGCCCAAGAGTAGCCAAGAGCTTTCAACAGCACAGTTTAAAAGTGGCAGGTGGGGCTGAGTAGAACAGAACACAAACTTGATTCAAGCACAGCAGATAAATCTTAGCAAGGGAGAGAGTAACAATTTGTGGGTTTTGCCAGCTTCAACTAGGTAAGTAGACCAGCTTGTGAAGAGCTGATTATTACTTACATTCCCCTAATAACCTTTTATTTGCCTAAGAAATCCAGCAGTTTTCAAGTTTAAGCTCGCACTTTCACTGGTGTTACTGCACACTGCTCACACCTGCAATTAAACTGTTTTGTACTTTATTTCCTGTAACAAACATACTGACTTTACGATCTCTTCTTCTGATGTCTCTCTTGAATTGCACTGATAACATTTGTTCAAGATTTTCACATCATCACTGGGTTTGGGTAAGCTGAGAGGAAGGCATTAAACCTAAGTTCTCCTACTGTCATTTAAATAGATTCCCCCCTATCCTTAGAAGGAATGTCAAAGGAAATACCAAAGATTAAATGCAAGTAAATGAGATTTTTTTTTCTTTTAATTGCTTAAAAATATGGTAATTCCCTCAAGCCACCAGCATACCACCAGTGTGCTTCTGGTTTTAATCCCTTTTTTTGGTTCTCTTAAGTGACTTGCATTTTTGTTGTGTATTTCTGCTTAACTTACATTGAAAACAGAGCACCATGTAAGTGTAGTTTCCTAACCAGGAAGTAGCTCCATAGAGAATACTTACAGCATCTATCTAAAACAACATGATATTTGGATTCTACTTACCAGTTAGCAACATACAAAATGAAAAGTGACAAGTAAACAGAACTAGACATTATTTTCAACAGTTATTTTCAACTAGTAATGGAGGAATATTGCTGCTGTGAGTTGAAAGAATTATAATATACTAAGAACAAGTTGTCCTTATCATTTGGACTACAGATTTCTTTCTGTCTTTTGCTTTACCAGTTCTCTACAGCTTCAACCTCCTAATTTACATTAACTGCTATACACTAGGCTCTGTCTTGATTATCCTGCCTTGCAGCTGTCTGCAAATAGTTGTCTTGATCACTGAAGGCCTAAAGAGCTGTAGACTGTTCCACAGAAAACTAAGGACTCTCTCCTCTCCACAATGAGCAACCCTCACATTTTTCCTTTGGGCTACTCACTTTTCCACTTGTCAACCATGTGCATTGCCCCGGAGCTGATCCACATGTTGTACAGGGTTAGTTTTTCCTCTCATTTTTGCACACTGCATGCCAAGTTTCATCCTTCCTGACAAGAGTAAATTTTCCCCAAGATTCAGGAAAAGTGGAAGCATAATACTGATCAGGTCTGCTAATTTGTCCATGATTTTCACTATTCATCAGCATCACTGATGAGAGCAATCTTCAGAACTCCCCAACACATACCCACCCCATGCAAATTATGTGAGAGTCTCAGCACACTTTACATTGAATTCATTATTTATGCACAGATATGCGTATCTGCAAACATCAGTCCATGTTAACTATACCGATGCCAAGTGCTGCATACAGCAGCACAATATTATAATGGTAACAGAAATACCCAGGAGCCGGCAGGTGTTTCCATTTTAAGGCTATTATCTAAGCCCAGCATCACATTGCCCACAGTTGCCAGCTGCAGCAATATGCAAGTAGTGCAAATCACACACGCTATAGTTCTCCATCATGTGTCAGAAATAATGTTCACACTAGGAATTAAGATATCACCCCCTCACGTTCCAAGAAACATAAAGCTTCTGCCTAATTGATATGAAGAAATGAAAACCCACGTCCCACTGAATAAAACAAGTCATCAGCTTTGTATGCCAAGACTTAGTGACAGGTATGAACCTCAGCCAGATGATGCAGAGAAACAGAGCGAGCGAGTGCGAGAGAGAAACAGAGTGAGGGACAAGCAAATGCAAGTGTGAAAAAAGCCACAGACATGGGTGTGAGAAAGCCATCGTGATCCCAGCTCTTCCTCATACCCCATCCTAGTTCGTAGCACATTTGGGCTCAGTTGCCTCATTGAGTGCTTTGGATACTGATTATGTCACCGATACAGTAAAAAAGGATTTTTTACTACATGTCATTATCCCATCCTCAGCCACGTTTCGGTCCCATAGTACAACTCATTTCCAGTGTAACCTTCACAAAATGAGTAAAAGAGTTAAGTTCTCCACAAGCTAGAGAGAATGCCACACTAGTATAGAGCTGATAGAAGCATTCATTGTTAGTTTTTATATGAATAATTAATAAAAATTTTCCAATCATTATTACATGGTTAAACAGACCTTTAAAGGACACAATATCACTCTGTTCCAAGAGCAAAGTATAACAAGAGAGCATTTAAATCCCAGCAAATCAAAAATAAATTAAAAGGGACAAAAAATTCTTGTAATAATGTTTCCAATAACCGTGCTTTAGTGGCATTCAAAATCAAGAACCTCCATTAAATCAAATCCATATGTTTCCAAGATCTGAGAGTACGTGTTGTGTGCTTAAAGTTAAGCCATTAGTGCTCAACACAAATATTTAATTGCAAGAATAAAATGTGCTGAGAAGTACTTCTTGATCTCAGTTCATCCCTAAGGTAAGAAAAAACACTTAACATCAATTTCTATACATAACATATATGAAGCATTCATAAGCTACAATAAACTTCAGGGACAAGGAACTGACAAAATATTAATATCTAAGAATATCAATAACTAATGATCCCTAAACAATACTAGGAATTTTCTCTTATTTGCGATAGTTTTGTAAAAAATAAACTTCCACAGTTCTTAGATTTCTCTCCTTATCTATATAACAGCTACCTGAGCATGCATCAGCAGCGTACTCATGCCCTGTGGGAACAGTACATGTGTACTACATCTGCATGGTGGTTGTCTGACCTCAAGAACTTTCTCTTTATTTGTAGAACACATGCAAAGCTTCCTCCCTGCCATTCCTTCAATGTGTAGTTCCATTAATCCCGTGGCTAAAGTCTAATCCCTCACCACAATTCTTCCATTTTGTTGCAGAGAATGTGCTGTTCTGCAATGTGGAAAGGATACGGAGGCATCTACGTGACTTTTCTAGAACCTTACTCTGTGTTTATGTTTTCTTTTTCAGTAACAAAAAATTGTTTCTTACATTATAAACCCCGCTTACCATGTCCGAGTATTAACTTCATATCTATAAAGATCATCCACCAATCCATACTTATTGCCAGGTAACGCTTTGTATCCACCATGGACATAAACAGATTTTGTCAGTTCATCATAGACACTCGTATGGCCATATCCACCTTGCACAATTGCTCCTTTTGTTTCTGGTACTAGCCAAGAATTAGACCCTGGAACAAATGTACAAAACATATAGGTTGAAGGCTTACTATTGCTAACACAAAATACTAGTAGTTTTAAATATATAAATTCATTTTTACTATAATTATAAACACAACAATAAGAAGATACTTGCTTTAACAAGTAATTTTATACCAACGACTCAAAATACCTGCAATTGGATAATGTTATTAGACTATTATTTGCTATTGTAAATTAAATCACAAATACATCACTGTTACAGGTATCAGGCAGTAACTTACACTCTCCAATGTGAGTTCATTACACACAAACAAACAAAAAAAAGCCCAGACCTTTTGGAAAATATGAAATTACGAGTTACAATTAATTCTCTCTTCTGTCCCACGAGAGAGGGCTGATGAGAATTCAGAGCTCCAGCTACTTCAGCTGCATGAGGAATCCCTATGCCCAGCCATGGGGAAACTGTCTGGAGAAGTCTGGCTCAAACTGAACTGCTGCGAGTAGTCAGAAGCTTAATGTAAGGTAGCTCAAAATTACATGTGGATACAGACAGACACTTTGCTAGTAAAATGTAAAATTATGAGACTAAAATCAGTTTCCAATTACTGTTTCTTAGTTATTTAACTGCAAATGTACCTACTCAGTTGCTCAAAACCCCACAGCAAGATAATTTGATTGAGGCTTATTAAACCGACATTTAAATCCACATTTCACATCACATCATTAACGACTGCAAGGAGACACCAAATAAAACCCTTCACAACAGCTGTTATGACCAAAGAATAAAACACAACTGGAAATATTTTACAATAGAAATACAATAGACAGAGAGGTTAAGTTAATTCTTGTTGCTTGTGGCCCTGAAATTTCTTCCCCACCCCCTGCCACTCCATCATCCCATCTGATGACAAAAGTCACAAGAAGGGCAAGGCAGGAGGTATTTCCTGGAGAAGCCAGCCCATTCAGAAGAGCCTATGATGTTCTACAGCCAGTTCTACAGATGGGAAAGGGAAGAAATTATTCACTAACAGCCTCTTGAAGATTATGTCAGAAGAACAGAAAATGTGGACAAGGACTTCCAGAATAGAACTGTCTCATAATTCTGAACTTAAACTAGCTATCCTCGTGAAGTTATGTATCAACGTCTAGCACACATCATACACCTTGCTTCATACGAAAGTTAGTTTAAACGTCATTTCGGTTTTTATCTGTTACGTGGCTAGTTTGAGATTACCTCTTTTTCCTACGGATTCTTCTCTTCAGTGAAAAGACTCATGACATTCCATTACTACTGTCGCTATTCTACTTTCATTAAATGGTTTTCAGGCACTGCATCTATGAACTAGTCACATTTTTTTCAGTAACAAGTGCTTATAGCAAGTTATGAAGTATGGATTAAATTTTAATGCTTGTGCTGATTTTTTGTGTATACGAATATTTGTGTAATACACTATCTCTGACACTGTACATTTACATTATTTATAGGTAGTGTAATGTAACTAGTATTTTATTCCAATCTCTACGTTGGATATTGATAAGTTATTAAGAACTGCAACTCTGAACACCAACATCAAATTTGTACCAATAATACTGTATTTTACATACATATTACCTTGCTAACAAATAGATTTACTTGACAAAATTTATGTAAGAGGGTTGGCGAGGAGTCAACCGGCAGATACCTATCACCAAAACCATCCTCATTTTTTCATTTAAATAGCTATGGGTCCTAAAGATCAATATATATGCTTTTCAGAGAAAAATTACTCTTTTTCCACATAAATTTACACAATGGTGTTGATCATATGCATAATAGAATATTTTGCATTTACATCTCACTGGTTCATGTAGCATTTAGAACACTGTCACAGTAAAACTGTATATTGCATAGCTTTAGATGGGTTGGGCAGGAATATGAATAGCTCTTCTTTCTTGCATAGTAAAAATCATGTGCATTGGATAACTACTTAAATGTGAGATTCATTACATCTATCTGAAATAAAAGTCAAAAGTGGCATTACAGGTTCTCCTTCTATTTCCCTTTCTAAAATTTAGCTGAGCTGCCTGAATTTTGAATATTGAAATGTATATATGCAGTTTTGACTTTTTCATGCTTCTTCAGCATCTTAAATATTGCATCATTCAGACAAAAAATACACTTCTGTCTGAATTTAAAGACAATATGCATATCCAATATGCATATGATCTGCCTTTAAAAAAAATCATTGATGTAGATCTTCACCCATTTTTTTAAACAGAAATCCATTTTTTTATTGAAGGTATTTACATAACTTCTTATTATCAGAGATCACACTCTTTCTATCAACAGATTAGATAAAGTACTCGATCAACCAAACCAGTCACATGAAACTCCTCAAAGTGATCTGCTGCTAATCCAAACGAATCTGCCTTCTAAAAAAAATTAATAAAAAATACCATAGAAGACTTACTCAGAAGTTTCTTAATATAGAAGGGGCATTTATATACCTCAGCTGAAACAAAACACCATTATTATATTCACCTTGAGACTCACACTGAGATTCTTAGAAGGTTTATGAGGTACTTCTAACCTAAAGGGAAATAAATTTCCCTGGGGAGTAACCCAGAAAAGCTTTATGGCTCAAGTTAGTAAAATCAGTCACATAATTCCCATACCAGGATTTATTGGTTCCTCAAAAGTCGTAAGTCTAGGTATAGTGATAAAGGACAATAGGAAGCCCTGTTTACTGCAACAACCACCATACCTTAGGAGTATAAATTAATTCCTTTGCTTTTGTATGGCGAAAATCTGCCTGCAAACCATGTCTGATTTTTCCAGAATTTAGTTGACATTGACAGAAATTACTTTCTTCACTAATCAGAAAATGCCAGAGAAGTGTTCAGACCATGCATGCATTTGATTCGCATGTTTTGTTATTAAGAACTACGTACCTAGGTGAAAAGCTAGGGAATCCACAAATAATTAAATCTTCTTCAGATGTTGCTTGACACAGACCCCATGGAAATCAGGGTCACAGTATCTAAAGAAGGCCTTCCACATTTCACGTTCATTAACAGGACTGGATCACTAGACGCTTCAATTCATATGAATGAAAGGGTAAGTTGCCTCTTTCTTTCAGTAGGCTTCCAGGTATTTAGGTAATTTAGTCATTAGGACTAAAAGCCATGGCTGATAACATTTAGAAAGAATAAAGCAGTAAAATTTGAAATGTTAAGACAATGTATGTTTTAAAAGCAAGCAGAGAGAGAGAAAATCGGACTTTCCGTAATGTCAGAAGCCTTTTTATAACAAGTTTTCTTTCCTTCTCAGGTGGGTTCACAGCAATACGTCCATCACTTCACTGCCAGGCTGGACAGGACTCTGAGCAACCTGATCTGGGTGAAGATGTCCCTGCTCATGGCAGGGGTGGCACTGGATAAGCTTTGAAAGTCCCTTCCAATTCAAACTATTCTATGATTGTATGTCTTTTAAGTTTGGATTTTGAGCTACTGAAGTCCCAAAACAGCTAGTCATTCTTAGGTGAACCCACTATCTGGAACATTATGGTTAAAAACGATCCTACAGCTGCAAAACTGTAGATAAATGATACAGCTGATACAGAATTCAGGAAAATTTGCCACAAAATTAATTTAACTCATAGGGAAGGGGAAGGAGGGAGATGAAATGAGGTAAAATGAAACATGAGAATTATCCACAGCAAAAATGGTTCAGTTACAGCATATAGACCATGTCTCACAAAGCACCGTATGTGTCAAAAATCCTTTGTCATGTGAGCAGACTCAATGAAATCAATGGGCGTCCAAAGAAATACCCTATTTTGTTACAGTGTACTTTATATTTGATGCAAGTAAAGCATGTTTTGCCTAATAAACTACACTCATCACTAGAATGTAATAAAATTAACTCAGAAAGGAGACAAAAACTTGAGAATAATTCAGACCCATAATAACTACCAAAGAAAGAAGTGTTTTCTCCTGTTCTAAGCTTATCATCATCGTATGAAAGGTGTTTTTTTCTCTATTTGTTTCATATAAGCTTAGTTATAGTCTGTTCTATTAATCATCCACAAACATAGCTTTAATATTAAAAAGAATTAAAACAGGAACAAGTTGTACTTTTCAACCTTAAGGCCAGCAATAAAAGCCAGCAAACAGAAAATTTTACATTATGAAGTGAATCATGCACCCCTCTTCATAATTAAACTAAGCGCAATAATAAGTGAGAATAATATTGGTACTTCTGCTCCAGACTAAATAATCAGCATGTGAAAAAGCAAATAATTCAACATTCTAACAGACATTACAAGAAATGGGCAACCTATTTTTGTCTTCAAAAAAACATATCTCTGGTAGGTTAAAACAAAACCTGCAGAAATTAAGTTTTTTAAAAAGCTGGCCTCCAGTACTCAACAAATCTTACAATTTTGTTGTGAAACACCATTCTAAGACCAGAGTCTTACAGTAGCTTTATGCAGTTAAATCAAATTTTTCAGTGTGTTCTCCTTCTTATTCCCATTCTCTTTTATCTTTGCTCAATATTATTAAAAAATTTCAAGGCAACCAACAGAAATAATATGCCAGGAAGCACAAGAATCCTCTGAGTATTGAAGGGATTTCCCCAGCCCACAAATCTGCTTAAAGAGTGTTTAAACACACATGCATACATGCAAAAGAACTTAAACTGAACTATTAAAAATTATTATGCCTTAACATATAGATATTGCTTTGAAAATTTTTATTATGCCTTCTGTGATTGCTTAAATAACTGAGGAACTCAGATCAATTCTATAGACAACTAGGATAATATCATTTGAATTAGTGGACATATAAATATTCCTAAAATGTATCAAGTGTTGTAGATATTTCATGTTTATTCTATTGAAATAATATCTTGTACAAAATATAAGACTGAAAAAAAAGCCCTCGGTTTATTTAATTCTAGCATTTAAAATCATCCCTAGGAAAAGCTTGCAGTTCACAAGGGGAATCCCACACAGGCATTCATTCATCTAGTAGCAACACGCATACACTTCAGAGAGAACCCTATATACAATGATGAACTAAGTTATTACATTCTGAAAATTAAAATATAGCATCATAGCAACATTAAAGAACCTTCAAACTAAATTACTGTAGTAAGCACTCTTCATTGTATTCTGGTTTTCCTTTTATTTTTTTTGCTCTATTTATTCTTTCTTACTCTATCTACTTGTGGTAAAAACAATAAGACTGGGGTAAAAAAGTAAGGTTTCTGGTTTCAGGCTTTACCCCTCTTGAGTACCACAGCCATGCACACAATAACACAGCCAGAGCCATTCTACCCTAAACATGTATGAAATGCTACTGCTTGACAAGGAATCTGATCTACGTAGCTTGAAGGAAAAAAGATGAGGTTTTATTTATTTTGCAAAATACATATTTTTCTTTCTGCTTTAAAAAAGAAATAGAGATTATTTTTCTTTAATCAGTATGCAGTAAAAATGATTTGAAAGGTACTTACTGATGTAGTATTCCTGCACAATGCTTGTGTAACCATATATGGCAGAATATCCAAAAATTATAATCATAACCACATCTCTGCTGTCCAGCTCCACTATGTGTGCAGAATGACCTTCCACAGCATATTGTTGGCCATGTACAAGTACTGCAGGAGTCCTGGTACTCCATGTTTGACTGTGTATGTTGAAAATCCACAGCTCATCAGTAACATTGCCATTATTCGCTTCAATTTTGCCTCCATACATGTAGATATCTTCCTGCAAAAATTGGGAGAGAAGAGAAAGCAAATAATGGATTACAGAAATATAACGTCTGAACAGCGCACTTCTGTGCTGAACAATCTGATTTAAATCTTCACGTTTAATCTTACACTAACCAGCTCAATATCAGACTCTAATCCCAGAAAATTACATTTAAACTAAATCAACAATGATGATAAGGAGACTGTTTCTCTGAAAAGTAAGCTCAGCTGCGAAAATGACACCAAAATGAATCTCAACCAGATTACTTCAAGCAGAAAAACTTTAATTACATGGCTCTTCTAATTCATACTGCAGCATTCTAAGGAAAAAGAAAAAAAAAAAAAAGCAGAAAGGATAGAGTTCTTTCTCAAGGAAGGAAGGAAGGAACAACTCTTTCTTGTCTCTTAAGGAGCAGTTCAAAGAACTAAAATGTGATTTTCCACACACACAGTGTATGGGGATTTCATTCAGCACGTGCACAAAAGAGCACATTGTCTCTTCATAGCAAAGTAACTTATGCCATCAGAACCCAAAGAAAAGGGATAACGTATGCATAGCATCCTCTTGGGCACATGTACTAAAATCGAATCCCATAGTGAAGTATTCTGAGTTCTTTTAATGGGATGCAAAACACACTTTCCAGTCTTCATGAACCGCATACCTCAAACAGCAATGCCATCTGTTTTGATAAGTAATGAATTATTTACTTAAATATTGACCAAAAACAAATCCTACTGTATCTCAGACTTCACCTAGAGTTGCAAACCAACGCACACAAAGTCATGGAACAAGCTTCTTGGCTTCACAGACTAACTCAAAGAGCGGTTTATCCCGGGTAGAAAAAAACATCTCTAGATCAGAAAATGACACTTAGTCTCTGTTAGAAGAACCACAGACATGCCACATCCCACCTGCATGGGGTTTGTACAGTTGGCAGTTGTCTCCTGTATACTTCAATGTAATATTTGAGGGTCTAGGACTGGCCTAGGACACTTGGTAAAGTTTTGCTTGGTATGGAATACTTACTGAGCCTCAGAAAAAGAAACTAGGAGACAAAGGAATTACCTAATACAAGACATTTGGATGAACCATGAGGAAATTTCAGACTTACTGCACAAGGACCTGATGGGATCTAAACAGAAATGTAAACTGCATGCTACTATTATCATACATGTCAGAAAGATTAACTCAAACTGGCAGGCATGTAAAAGATAAATCATCAATAGAATGACAATCTGTTCAGTCCACCAAAACAGAGTATTGGAGAGGGTGATAATGCTGCCTACATACCTGTGGTTAATGGTAAACAGAGTCCAGGACCACATGAAAAACTTCCTCACTACTCAGAGATTAGTCAGTAAATGACTGACCAAACTGCCTGACCTGTCTTTAAGTGGACACTTGAGATTTCTCCAACATTCTCACCTATTTTTTCATTCAAGGCAGGTAAACTTATCTTGATTGGGAACTTAAAATCACTCTTATGCAGTGATACTTTGTGTTACCAATTAGTTTGGACTGGTGGCATTTGAACAAAAGATGTTCACATCCTTCAATAAGAATTTGTAGCAGGATTAGATACATCTATGGGAATCCATTCTCTTCCTTTGTGATAAAACAATTCAAAGAGCTTGGTGAAGACTCACAAATGCTGTAAGGAGGCTCTGATCCAAAGGAGTGCCTTGAACGAATATTCATTACACTGCCACATAGATCTCAAAAGGCAAATCAGCATCACTAACATAGTGGGCAATTTAATAATTTATTTTTAAATGCAGTTAACAGACTATGGCAGAACAAGGAAGCTAACGAGGGAGTTGTAGGTGCTGTATAACAGTATTTGAAAAGAAATATTTCTGACACTGAAGAAAGACAGTACACAAAAAAGGTGACCTAAAGAGCTGCATGAACTTTGAAACAATTACTCAGCCAGTTAGCAGTAAGAAAAGTCCTCCTCACAGTTCTGCTCAAATGATTCAAAGTTCAGATAAAAGAACACTTCTGTGAGGAGCAATCTTTATAAATGACACAGCAGATCCTGTACACAAGACTACTCGCAGAGAAAAAGACATGAAGGTCATGACAACTGCTTTATCAACCACAAAAACAGATTTAACTAAGCTTTGCTCAGGGCTGTTTCTGAGATTAAGAAGCTCCTAGTGCTGCTGAAAAAACACTTGAAAAAAGTTAGTGATTATCAGCTGAACATGGAGAAAGGCTCACAGACCAAAGTCAGCAGAAGAAATACAGAATAAATAAAGTTACATGCAGAGTTGTACAGGGAAAAAACCCAACATCCTAGGCACGTGAATGTAAAGATCTATATGGAAAGCCTAATCAGGAAGAGATTGTAGTATGCATGCAAGTACAAACGGTCCTAAGCAGCCTCAGGAACTGTGAAATAAAAGAAGGAATCCTCTTATAAACTTAGAGTACCTTTATAACTTACAAACTAAGTATAAATCAACCTATATTGTAAAGGTGAGGCTTTCTGGCAGAGACAATACAAGATATTGAGTTTCAGGAGTACTAGTACAAAAAAAAACAGCTGACCTTTAAATGAATAAAGCTTACTAGATCTTTGCTTATAAAAAGGTAGCATACTACAACAGGAATGAGATTAGAAACAACAACAGAAGGATAAAACAGAGTCCTTGTGAAATTAGTGAGGAAAAGCTTGTCAAGAATCTGGCCAAGATGGAAGGTGTTAAAAACTCCTCAGCCTGGAGACGGGAAAGACCAAGAAGCACAATGTCCAAGGAGCAGATAACAAAACAGGCAAATAAGGAGCAAGAAAATACAAAGCCTCCAACAGACTCATATTTTAAAGTTTTGATATTACTTTAATCAGAGTGGCAGATAGCGAGGGTGAGCATTTACTCAATAAATTACCCTTGTAATTTTATATATCTATATATTAGTTCACAATAATAACATTATCTAAGAAGTTATAGAAACCTTTAAAGACCTAGTGCTTTTTCAATGAAAATTTCTTACAAATATTACCACATGCAAATTGAATTATATAAAATTACACTGTACATTGAACTTGTAATTCAGAGTTCATGTTCAGCAGGGAATTTCAGCAAAAATAAGAATTCTTTTGCTGTAGACCGAGCAGGTAGGCAGCTCACTTATTCATGACATTCTTTCTTACAGATCACATCAGTTGATTTCTTGGCACCTGTTCAGGTTCCAGCCAATAAAACAGATGGTTATAGCTCCTGGTAGCTTCAATGGAACCAAAATTGTCCAATAGATGTTTGCATTTTCTCAAATCAGCTTTTTTTCCCTGAGAAAATTATTTCAGTAGAAATTTTTGATGAACCATAGCAATAAAGATGACAAAAGGTATATGATCTGTAAATAGTTGACCGTGCACATTGGGCAAAGAGAATGGCAGTAGAAGGCAGGAACCATAAGAACAAAGACAGGACTTGAACGAAACACTTAAATCCCAGTTATCAAGAGAAGAAGAAAATACTCATTTAATCTAGCATTTCTCTTACTGACTAATGATAGACACACACATTTCAACTAGCCAAAATTGAAACAAAAAGATAACTCAAATACAGGAAAAAAGTATTAATAAAGTATTAATAATAAACTATTTTAATTTGGAAAGTCCGCTGGAAGAATTAAGAAAATTTGAGACAGTAAAATTCCTCTTAATTTCCTTGTCGTACTGACAGCATCATCATCATCTTTGCAGAATGTGTTTTTAAAATAACTAAATAATTCAAATAAAATTAAATGCCTGTTAGGAGAAGGTAAGAAAGAGGGAGCCAAACTCTTCTCGGTGTTATCCAGTGAACAGACCAGAGTTGATGGGCACAAATTGGATTACAAGAAATCCAATGTAAATCTAAGTAAAGTCATTTCTTTTTATAGAGAAGATGGTCAAAGACTGGAATAGGTTGCTCAGAGACATTGCGGAATCGAATATCCTTGGAAATGTTCAAAACTCAACTGGACAATGTTTGGAGCAACCTGCTGTAACTGTCCCTGCTTTGAGCAGAGAGGCTGGTCAAGGTGATCTCCAGAGGACCTTTCCAACCTCAGCTATTCTTTGTGATTCCATTAAAACACAGTTTCAGTACAGGTACATCTCTGGAAAGCCTCTTCATTGCTTGATTTTAGATTACAAACAATAACAAAAATAATCCATTGGATGATCATGAACAATATCCAAATGGAAAAGTAAAATATATTTTTTAAAACAAACAAAACGCACAAACGTAAAAATAGAAACTTTGAAAAGCCACTTACTTTGTGTGACTAAACAGATAACACAGGAAAAACTTTGAGTTCTAGTAATCAAATAGCAATCAGTTTAGCAGTCTGAACTTTATATTTTGAGGGCAAAATTCTTTTAGAAGCCGGAAAAATAATAAAGTCTTTCAATGTGCATTTATCCTTATAGTTACAGTGACAAAGAAAGTCAGGATCTACATGAAAGCACTGATTTCTGCAAATTAATAAAGGCTGCAAATTCAAAAATAAATCCTCCTTTAAGCGCGCATTCATAAATCAACATGGTGATTTGTGCATTCAGAGTTTCATAAAAACTGACAAAGTAACCCACAGAATTTCCACCAAATATGCAAATGAATCCTTGTTTTTAATAGAGATTAAAAGATTAAAAACCAGTGACACAGTATGCGTTACTTCAGCTCTCCCATGTTCCTGATTTCCATGGCTATGTAGTTGGTAACTCCTGAAAAATCATGCCCTAACACTATCACCTAGCTTTTCCGTGGTAGTTTTAACAAGACTTCAAATCCATTCACCAAGGAGCATTTTACAGTGAGAAAGTACTGAAACAAAGCCAGTAAGTTATGCAGCAAGGTCACCAAAAGAGCAAGTAAGAGCATCCACTTGTCCCAGTCAGACCACAGAGCAGACCAGAGTCATTCTTCTACATACTCCACATTGAATCCTTTGACCTTGGACAGGGTCTCTTCCCTACGCCACATCTCAGTGTTAACATCAATTTTAAACTCCATATAACTGCAACAATTCAAGACTTTTCTAAAACTTATCATATTTTCATCCTTTAGACTTTACAATTTTCTTTCCTAAAAGAACAATAATTATCAGGTCCTCTGACTGTAGCTCAGAACACTACACTGTTATGCAAATCCTGCCTGCATTCTGAAAGAATCTTATCTAGTAGTTACCGAAAGAAAAAAGAAGTGTAAAGGAAATGCAATAACGGGGTAATATATAATGCATTTCCAACAAATTGAAACTAAATTAATCATGTTAAAATAACAAAATTTTTATTTTGTATTTCTTAACTGTACCATGGCTGTGCAGAGAAGTTTCTCTCTCAGAACCAAGCCTTAATCGTTATAGAAATCTCATCCATTGCAGAAAATTTGGCGAAAGAAATGCTATTCACAAACCATACGAAGAACAGTCATTCTTCATTTTCTCAAAACAATACTATCAATCTGTTCTCTTCCCACAGACTGTACCCATGCATTAGTATATAAATTAACTTCATGTAAACTAACGGGACCCAAAAATTCATCAGAACTTATGTTCTCTACACTTACCTGAAATTTCTAAGTGTTTAGTCTAATCTGTACACCATGAAGAAATTCCTGGATAATTTCAAGCAAAATATAAGTGAAACTCAAAGTCAACTGGCAATAACTCATCCATCACAAGCCTGGTTTCTGCATTCAACACGTGTCACCTGGTTTAGGACTGTCTAACACCTCTTCCTTTCACCAGACCACTATCACCTCCTTCAATACGGTAACAACATGAAGAAGATTCTTTTATATGTGATATCAAAAGAAATACAATTAATAATCAACAGCTCCACCTGATCCCATAGTCCTCCCACTAGATCAGGACTAACAGACTGGAAAACCATCTTCACTTCCTCCTGCAACCTACTTCATTATTCTTAGCTTATTGTGGAACTATATCCTCGCTGAATAGAAACCTGCTAAACGACACAAGGAGCATATTATAACCTAAGCTTCCCAACAGGGTCAAAGTCAAATTCAAGACAGCACATCCTGCAGTGATTTGTATGTCAGAACATTGAGCTGTCACTTCTTCATAGTTTCAAGTTTTTCCATAGTGTTGCCGGCTGTATTTAAAGGGATTAATTCATTGAAGGATTCAATGTTTATTTTATATATATATACATATATGTATATAAAAAGCCTGGGCTACAGTGGCATTCTAACTATAGGACAGGAAGGTCAGGTAGCACGCTTTTGGGAGGAAAAAAACAAGGAAATTTGCTTCCTGTTTGTGTGAACATTCCTACATTTAGAGAAGATGAGGCTGAAGAAAAGCACACAAATAAGACTATGTGATCAGAGCTTTAAAACTGCTGGAATTTTAGCAGAGAGTTGGTCTGATCTTTCGCATGTTCAATATTTAGATTGAACATACTGGATAGGAGGAATAAGGAATGGAGAGCGCATAGAAAAGCATTAACTAGGCATCTGCTTTTAGATCTGCCAGACATAAAAGCTAATCATGCTTAGACTCCAAAATTCATACTGATTGGAATACAATGTTGAAACAAGCAATGGAAAATATCGCACTTTTACATACACGAGCCAATCTCTTGATGAGTAAGGTCCACTTAATTGAAGCAGAACTCTGAATAGGGTTCTATCTAGGCTACATATGAAAGCATGAAAGCTCATCATGCCCACTTCTCAGACTTCTAAGGTCTGCAAATCAGAATTATTATAGAAAGCAAGGTGTGCATGAGATAGAATTGGAAGTCATAAAATACTTGGCAGTACTATCTGCTAATAATTACTAATAAAATCGCTGGAAGAGACTTTCACATTTATAGTGCTGTTACAAATTATAGTACAATAGCCAACAAAAACAGGCATATAAAAGAATACAATAAAGCAAGTGGTGAAAGATTTTATCTCATATAAAAGCTGAAAAAGTTTTTACTCTCTTTTGTTTTGTTAAGGCTAGCTTTTGATTAGACTAATAAAAAAATACAAGAACAGATATACGGACTCAATACCAATTAATTTGGAAAACCAATAAAAACAATTACCCTTTTTTAATAAAGCTTTGGAACTGGAAGTAACATTCATAACACTTAAATGAGTTCAAATTAAATTTGACTACGTATAAAATGATCCGTATAGTGGAAAACATCTTTACGATTACTACTATGTTAGCCTGCCTGCTTATTTAATTCCTGTTGTCAATCTCAAAGGAAGCAAAACTCAATGCCCAGTCATTCTTCCACTGTCTTGGGACTATCAGCAACAGTTTAATTACAAAGTCAAGCTCTGTAACACAACCACAAGCCCACTACCTAGGAAAATCCCAGCAGTGAGCATAAACTCACTCCATATGCAACTCCCTTTCTAACTTTATTATAGGGACCTAGTATTTTCCAAATTACTGTGCAACTCCCTAGATGTACCTACCTTAAAAACTTCACAAGCCATTTCCTCCAGTCTCTTTATAATCCTAATTCTTACATTAATTATTTCCAAGTATGTTGCCATCTTTCACTATCAAGATGCCAGGAACTATATATAATCTTTAAGACACAGGAGAACCAATTGCTAATAGATGTAGGTAGCACCTCTCCAATAACCGGTCTGAAGAGGCACTGAAGGCAATATTGTCTAACAGTTTAGTTGGTCTAAAAGCGAGAACACTTTCATAATCTCTCCTCTATAAATGCATAAAAAGTCCCAGTCACTTGTTATAACTATACATCAGTGGGAGTCTTCTGATCTTTTTTCCTTCAGAATAAAGAAGTACAGTACTTCAATTTTTTTTTAAAAAAAAAGAAGCTTTCTAAGGGAAATGGGCACAGTAACTTATTTCATTCTCTACAGAGTCAATTATATAGCTTCAATTTGCCTTGCACCACAATCAGGTAATACCAGCTCTGTGCTCTCACTCGGGTCTAGTGCTAAGCTTGGAAATCTCAGGAGCTCAAGTCAAAAACTTAATCTAATTTCTTCTCTGTGGATATTTTTTCTCTCAAGTATAAAGGAAACATTACACAATGACTAGTACACAGTTCAAAACACAGCTCAAAGCTGCCATCTCTAGGTATTATGTTCTACTGCTATTCACACTAAATCATTTTTGTTTTTACAAGAAATTAAAGGTCTGAATGGAAAAATGACAGAAGTTTATCTAAGTTAATTTCAGAATTTAATTCAAAGTTATGGACTTTTTCGCTTGAAATTTCTTCAGCTTACAAGATCATCTCCTTTTGGCCCACGTAATTTTTGATATTTGACATGATCACCAGTACAAGCAACATATTATTTGACATGAGTGGTGCTGTGTTCATTATTAGTGAATCCTAATTACTAGTTAACATGTGCCTTTGACAACAGCAACAGCTTTTTCACATGTGTAGTGAGGTACACTTGCTTTTAGCTTTCACTAATATTAAAAAGAGTTGCATTTCCTCACAGAGATCTGAAAAGATCTCTGAATCAACACAGATTATATTAAATATTTGCTGGTAAAAGTATCTCTAAAATATTAGCACTGTCAAATAAAAAGGTTAAATGATATTTAAGCCTTTATTCTGAACTGCTAAATGATACATTACTTGAATGCTTCCCAACTAAAAGGTCCACATTCTACAAGAACTGTAATAGCTAAAGGTACTGGTCAGAAAGATGTGACCTTTCAAAGAACAGCTAATACATGAGTTATGAATCAGAGAACTGATGAGAAGAAAAGCGATCTTTGAGTTTATCTTAGGGCACACACAGAATCTAGTTCATGCTACTACTGAAAAGCACCTCTGCAATATTAACCATGCCAGGTACAGATTCTACAGCTTTGGAAGAACAGCAGATGCTGAGAAGGAAAAAACCACACAACACACACACACACACACACAATTCTGTTTAACTTCAAAAGCAGCACTAGATAAAAGGAAATAAAATCAAAAATAAACTAAAACGTACAACTAAAAGGATAAAATCTGTAATGACAATATGAAGAATTTTAAGGACATCTGCTCAGATCACATGTACCACATGTATGATTCCTACTACAAAAATAATTCCCATTCCAAATAAAATAAAGCCTAACTTAACAGGAGGTTAATAGAGACCATTAGAAGAATAAGTCTATTTCAAAATAAAGGTTCAAAAACTCCATGGATTAAAACGCAGAGATATATAAAGGGAAGCAATGAAACAGTTTAATGAGTTACCTACAATATTACATATAAAGTACTAGCACAACATTTTACAAATGCATTAGAAATATGGACAGCTAAATAATTTGTGGTGCCCACAGACAGTCTGAAGGGGTATTCTGAGAAGATAAAGCCATAGCAATAAAATGAAGTTAATTTTCCCTGTGAGCTCTTCATGGTAGACTTTACAGGTATTTCCACAGCAGAAATTAATAACAGAAAGCTATAGTAAAAAAAATAAAACTGACAAAATAATCAGTAACAATCACCAGGATGAGTTCTGAAGGAATTTAAGAACAAAACAGCTGACCCCTGTCTGTACTGTGTAACTCCCTCCTTAAAAATGTGTCAGCATTAGGAGGCCGAAAAGCAACTGGCAGAGGAAACTCAGTGAACACACGGCTAAGACAGACAGACTGTGGGAAAGTATAACTTCCGTTTTCAAAAGTTGTTGGATCTTTCAAATCACTGCATTCCCTGGAAAGAATCAAAGGTCTGGTTGATAACGGTTACCTGCAATTTCCAAAATACGCTTGACAAGGTTCCTCATGACCTAAAGAAACTGAGATGCTCTGAGACAATCAAGGCAGGTAACGCAAGGGTAAATAATCCAATAAAGTACGGGGAAAAGATTGTCACTTCTTAAATGAATAAGAGTCATTTGCGGTGTCCCACAGAGATCTAAAATTGGGATTTGTTTGTTCACAATACTCAGAAATAAATCTGGCACAGGGGTGAATGGAAAAATGACAATTATTTTTGACAATATTATGTTACTCAAAATAGCTGAGACAACGGTCAGAAGAAAACAACTGGAGAAGAATCTCATAATGCCTAATGTGCAACACTTGGACGAATAAAAGGGTAAACAAAAGTTCAGAGATAGGCATAAAGTGATGCACATGAATAATAAGCAATTTTAATTCTGTACATATGGTAGTGGGTTTTGAACTGACTCAAATGAGATCTTGAAGTTATAATCAATAGTTCTGTGAAAATATTCGTTCAAAGCCAACAGTAGATTTTCAAAAAGCTAAAATACCGTCAGGTATCAAAAGGACAAAAAATAGATCATTAATTCTATTACATCAATCTTTGAGGTATCAATACACTAAAGACTGTGATTCCCCTGATCTCAGAAGGGATATAACAGAACTAGAAGAGGCAGCAACAATGACAACATGAAATTGCTTCCTGCTGTGAGATTATTAAAAATGCAAGAAACTTTTAGCATTAAAAATAAGTGGTAGAGGATATGACAGACTTAGAGAAAATCATAAGTGGTACAGAGAAAACAAATGGAAAATACTATAAGAATTAGGGATTATCAAATTTAAATAGCAAGTATCAGTTTCTCAAAATATGGTATTTCTTCACAAAATACACTGAAATTCATGGGCACAGGATGGTATCAATGCTAAAATAAATATACGGTCTGAAAAGTTGGAAAAAGTAGAACATGGATTCATAATCTTTCCACAAAAATACTATTGTAACTTTGAAAATCCCAGCTTCAGACTAGGACAGTATTCTGAGCATGTTTCTATACGTTCTTGTCATTTCTTCTTATATTCCTCCTTAGGAATTCGCTGTTACCCATTATTCAAGACATGTTATCAGGCTAGATGAACGCTCTGGTCTGACTTGACACAATCTCGTTTGTTCTTTCCAGCTGGAGGTGTCTTACACAAACAAATGAAAATTTGGAATACAAATTATGTATTTCTCTGCCACTGTTAACAAGTTTGCCGTCATCTGGACAACGCTAAAGTATACACCACATTCACTTGGGTTCTTTCTGTTTTGGTGACATGACTACAACTAGCCAAAAATCAGCAAATTAACAAAACACAAATTATTTTTTAAATAAATATAAATTCTCTCTATATATTCTATCAGTACAAATATTCCTTTTAGTCTTTTTGTATTTGTGTGAAATAAGTCTTTAAAAGTGCTGTCAATAAAACAGCAAGCAGACTACATGACACCAGTAGAAGCAAAACTGCCAGTAACTCACATTTATTTGAACTTACAGCAGTACGATTTGTATTTTAATATGGTCTTTACTAATAATAAAACAAAAAAAATTATTTCTTGCTGTCCTTAGGGCATTAACAGACCTTAATGGCCCTGACCAGCCTCATCCAGGACTGATCCCCTGGGGACGGTGCCTGGTCAGTAAGGGCACTGCCCATGTGGGGTCTCTCCCTCCCTTATCACAACAATTCCAATTACATAAAGCTCCTTTTATTGATGGATTTAGCTCTGAATGTTTACAGTCAGCTAATAAGTGACTCAGATCTATTGCACAATCTCGTTCCAAAAATTGTGCAATACATCTAAGTACTGAAGATGACACTAATACAAAATGCTTAGGGACTTGAAATTAAATTATCTTCCAAAATTCGCATTTATGATGAATCATTTTAAGATAGCTAACAGCACATACAAAGAAATTAATTAAATAGGATGCTGAAGAGTTCAAACCTGATATAAAGCAAGAGTGTGTCCGTATCTCTGGAGCGGACCTTTGGATACAGGTACTACGTTCCATATACTGCTTTCCAAATTGTAGCTAGAAGAGAGAGAAAAAAACAAACATTTTCTACGTGCAGAGAAATAAAGACTTTTGTATGTTTGAACTAACTTCTCTTTGGCAAAGTATTAACACTTCATCAGTCGCTGTTGCTTATGTGACATGGTCATTTGTTAACAGCAGTAATATGACCAATTCTAAGTGTTAGTGCAAACACCCACACACAACAACAAACACTCACACACAACCAACGCTTATCTGCTTATACCACAATCCTTTGCACCGCTTTGAAAACTTATTGTTGAGCACTCTCTCAGTTGTATGGTTGGTTCTAATTTCCATTAAATTTTCATTAACAATTAATTCATTAATGGATTAAAAGACAATAAGATGGAAGAGAGGTATAAAATAAGATGACATAGAAACAGAAGTCACCAAAGATGATGGGATTTGATTTGGATGATTGCAAAGATGTGGAAGAAAACAAGAGCTATACAAAACCAAAACAAACTGGCTAATAAATGTATCCTATTCCTTTCACGTACCACATTTAGGGCCTGTATGTATAAACAAGTCACTATACAAACAATAAGAAGTGAAATATGTATGACTTGCCTAACCCTACCAGCCGGTCACCAACAGGCTAAGTGCATATAAGTCTCCTATAATTATAAATTTCCTTCAATAATGCAAATAGCATTCTAGATGTACTATTTGAAAAATATCAGCACATGGATTTCTTTTGCTTTTTATCATTACAAACATTTTAATGTTTTGGAGCAAAGCACATCACGATTTTTCACAAACCGAAGAAATTACACATTAGTATCACAAATAGATCAATGCTACCTATATTTTAACTTATTTTAATCACAAGAAGATTGCAAGCAGAAAATAACCCTGTTAATAAAGAATCTAAAAACACATAAAACTTTCCATTAAATTGCAGGATAGAGCCTGCCTCCGTGGTAAGATCTGTTTTCCCTAAGCCACATCAGAAGGGATATGAGCAAGGAGAAATCACTTACTTCAACACCATTTGGAAGGAGCTGTAGTTGAAAGTGTATCCGCCAATCACCCACATGAATTTCCCATGCAGAACCGCCTTGTGGGACGCCCGGCCCACGGAAGGGCTGAAGGGCTTGACGTTGGGTAGAATCCAATAAGACTCCGTGGAAGGGACGTTCAAAGAACAATCTGGGCCTGTTTTGTAAACAAATGTGCAATTTGTACAATCTGTTAGAAGGGGATGTTAAAGCCAATAAAGCAGAAACAGGGGAGGCTTAATTACAGATGTCAGGATTGCTCATTCTGATAAAATACAGTATAGAGTATTATGTTTAGCAGATGCTCAATGAAAAAGCAACTGACAACAAGGGATGTCAGTCAAATTGAAAGCGTTAGAATAGCTCAAATAATAATGATACATTTCTGCACTCTTCTCAGAAAACATACTGTATGAGTCACAAATTGAAAGAAAGGCATAATGCATCATATTTTTACATGCTGTATAGGTCTAAAGTGTGTAGCACAGTATACACTGTGTGTTACCTCTGGAGAAAAACTAGCCTGCATTTGAACTAACCAGAGTAAGCTTATATCAAAGCAAATAACACTACAGTAAATAAAGTTACAATATAGATTATACTATAATAAGTCTTGGGAATCAAAATTTCCCCTTTGCCAAAGCCATTCTGGTTTGTTTTTTTGAAAGTAAAATACACTATAGAGTGCTATCTAAAAAGATTGATTTGAATATTTAAACTTTCTAAAATTCTATAGATCCTCCCACCTACAAAGCTACTAAACCCCACTACTACATATTATTTTTGGAAGAAATTTTACGCCATTATTTTTGCTAAATATGGAAAAGTCAGCAAAATGTGTCATTTTTAAGGTACATGATTATTAAAATAACGAATAGCAGAAATAATTCTTTTTCATTTCATCTGTAATAACCAAAATGTGATCTCTTCATCATTAGTTCATGTTCTAGATGTGGTATGAGCTTTAAGATCTTGTTAAAACCTGAATATATTCAGAACTTTGCTTAAAAAAAAAGAAAAAGACAACAGCATATGCACTATTTGCCTCTTGTCAGAGACTGTACAGCATTACTATCTGGTGTTATTTCTAAATGGGGAACTCTGAATTTTTAGGACACCAATATGTTCCACCTTCAGCATTATCAATCACGGAACTGAAATTTTTATCACCAGTGATGGCATACAGACATTGGATGACAGCTACATTATTTCTGTAATTTGACTTTGATACTCAATGTTATGTCCCCCTCAGCTGGCCTGACTGGGATAAATCCTTCCCTCAAGCTATTACAAGACATTACTAAAAGCAAAGGCTGTTGAAGTCAGACTGGGCATGACCTTCTTCGGAAATGCAGTGATAACATACTAAAAAAAGAAAAAGCAAACACACACAAAAACCATAGCAACTAGTCTGTAACCCAAATATCACACCTGATATCAAATTTTTAAAAAGGTTCCAGGGAAGATCTGGAAAACTACTGGCCTGCTATCCTTCTGTTTCCACCAGACAAATCAGCAGAAACTCTAAGAATGGACAGAATTAGTAGACAGATAATTGCCATCTACTTGTGAAAATCAGTGTAGCTTTAGTAAAGAGAAGGCCTGTCTTCTGAAGCTACTGAACGCCTTTGAAGATATCAGGATGAGGTGATCCAATCAATACACTGATATGGATTTCCACAAGGCTTTTAACAAAATTCTTCACCAAAGACTTGCAAGGAAACTGTTTTCAAAGACTGTTGTAGCAAGAGAACGAAGGTCTTTGCATGGCTAAATAATTGACTGTAAGATACAGTAAGAAATAGTAGACAGGAGTAAATGGCCACTTCTTAGAGTGAGGGAGGTCGCCCATGGAGTCCCACAAGGATTCAATGTATACATTAATGATCCTGGAAGAAGATGAGCAATGAAGAAAGTCTGCTGATAAAGGAAAGTACTGGAAAGCAGAAAGAGTAAGATCAGGTTTGAAGAACAACAGAACAAGTTCTTGTCTGACCATGTGACTGAGCAATAAGATTACACATTAAATTCAACACAGATAAATTTAAAACCATGTAATGTATGTTCTAGTTTGACTAAAAAGAAAGTAGCCTCTCAACTAACCATCGCTAGTAAGTAGTAAAGTCTCACCTTAAGAGAACAAATGAAAATACCACCTCAACATACAGCAGTGGTCAAAAAAGCAAATCATATGTTAGGAACAGAGAACACTTTTGCCTCACTGTATATATCAGTGGTTTGCTACAATTAGAAAACTGTGTGCTCTATTCAAAAGAAAAGACAAATAAGAGCTGGAGACTATTTACACAAGAGTAATAAGGATGTTCAAATTAATTAAATGGCTTCTGTGACTGCAGTTACTAAGTTAGCAGAGACTTTTTCTCTTGGAAAAAAAAAGAAAATTTGGAATTAATTGGAATTTTGAATGAATGATGTCTATAAAGTAACACTGAGGATGGATAGGAAGAGTCTATGGTTTCTCTGATTATAACAGCTGAGATTTATCAAATGCAGCTTGAAGAAGCCACATTCGAAACAAACAAGAGGAGGTAGTTCTTCATGTAGAAAGTATCAGATCTCCTTGGCAAGGATGCTCCCTTGACAAAGGATGCTCTGGAGACAAAGGTTTCCACTGAGTCAAGGAAAGACTGGACAAGGATCCAGAAAGGAGAGCTATTGAAGTTTACCAAATAAGCTAAATAGGTAATTTACATCCAGTTTGTAACTTTAAAACATTATCCTTGGGGGGCAGCAGTAGGGAAGGTTACATTTTTCCAATGTGTATAATCAGTTTTGGGGCAACTTGTTACAATTAATTCTTACACAGAATGACAAATAATCTGTATTTAACCAGTTGTCAACTTTTCTTGCACTCTACAGAAGAATGATGTCCACTTGTATCCAAATTACCTTCCATTCATTAAATGATGGAGACACTCAATGTCCATTCTACCCAGAAAAGATTAATGGTATTTGTATGAGGTCTAATGAGAATATGAACAATTCAGTATATTATTTCTTAAGCATTAATAATAGATACCGTAATAAAATTGTAACCTCAGCAAGATTCTGGTTTGGTAAATCACTGCAGGAAACACTTGATTTGAATCTAAAAGTGCTTAAAAATAAACAATTGATTAAATATTATTTGATCAGAGAAGAGCTTGGAATTATGAAAACAATGCCTCCAGTCAGTCAGAAAACAAAAACACATTGATGTCTCTCCTTTCAGCTACCAGTCTTGCACAGAAATGTAGCAGTCAACAGTGTCCCCTAGTGGCAAATAGAGAATAAAACACACAAACTACTCAGGCCAATTGATTTGAGATTTTCGTTTCTAGAGTCAGGGAACCACAAGAATTCATACAGCAAATACAAAATATTATTCTTATCTATTCTGTATTTAGACAACAATGACCACATTAAAATGAGCACAAACTAATATTTCATGTAAAAAGTTAACAAGGTAAAAGTCTTAACTATGCCGCTAACCAGATCAGTGATTAAAATAATGTCATATAACTTTCTTACAACCTCAGTGCTTCATTCCTGGTCTGCATTGAATGACCAGCAAGGTAAGGCAGAGGTGAGAAACACCATGAACCCACACCCTGTTCTGGTCTGGAAGAAGAACACAGTCTGAGACGACACACCTGAACTCAGAAGCTTGAAAGTAGGTCCTCCCCTCAGTTTCTTCAGACAACACATTAATAGCCTGTGCATGACACTCACAGATGCATTAAAGTGCCATCAGTTGACACTGCCACTGGAAGAGGCAACCCTGGCTGCCTCTCACTACATACTCTCCAGCTCACATCGCTGCTGGCACTGGTTCTCGCATGGCTGCGCCATAAACCAGACAAGGGAAAGCATCCAGGTTAAAACTTAGCTTTTATTTTAGCCAGTTTAGCTTTTCATCTGGATGTGTTCTTGTAGAGGATTCACCTTGCCCACTACACATGACTGTGCCACCACAAGTAAGACTGCATGGCCAGGACAGCCTCTTGAGTGAAAGTGTAAAACATTCATGGAGTTATCACTGTATGTATCAATAAACACAAAAATGGAATATCTAGTTGAAAAAACCCAAAGCAATAGAATAATACTCACTTCTATTGAAACATCATTTAAAGAGCAAGTGCTCATATGTGACTACTGCTTTATGAAGACAAGTGTACAACTTATAAATATCATTTACAAGCTTTCCCTTCTTAAGTACATACACCATGATACACCACCACCATTTTAGCATAATTATGTTCTTAGAAACACCACATTGATTAAATAAATGCCCTTTGTGCAACAGAGAGCACTACACCTGTAGGACAAAGATAATCCCAAATATGTTTTATTCTTTTCTATATAATTTTTCTCCATTTCTTTAAAATTTTATTTCGTTCTTATCTGCCTAATGTGTCACCCAATCCACTGTGGAGGGAACGGGCAAAAAAATAAAGCCTTAAAAACAGCAAACAACTTTATAAATCTGAATTGGAAGTCAATTATAATTCTATACACTTAAAAGAGACATTTACCCACACAACATATGAGAAGGAATCTAATGTCTATTTATTGAGGAGTTTCATGAACTGCCAAAGGAACAATCTGTTCCAGTAGTTCAAGTCGTAAGATCAATTTCCACCTAATGAGAAAACATCATCTACCGTCTTCAACTCTAATCTTTTCCCTTGAGATCACAGAAGAAAAAAGTATTGATGCGTTGAACATAAATGTCACAGTCCTGTTTTGCATACAGTCTAATCAAAGCATTCAAATGAAGTAGTAGTTGTTATTTATCCCATAGTTTGTGTGATATCTGATCATTTGAGTGGAGAATTATCGCTTTAACATAATTTTTTAACCACCACAAATACAAATCAAATATCACTATTCTCAAGTACCAAATAAAATCTTCATATGATAATGAATTTGAGATTATGCAAATATTTTTGAGAAAATATAAGATATCTGACTATACTTTCAACAAAAATTATCTTGGAAGTTTCACCAAGCAGTAAATCATCCTCACAGGAAAGTGATGGGGTAGTACTTATATAAAAATACAAAGTTGCTACATGAATTAAAAGATAAATGTAATTCAAGAATGGCTTACCAGCACTCTAGTAGTAGCTGCAGTTCATGTACCCCTACACTGGCAGTGACCAGCTCCACAGCATCCATATGGGATGTAATTATCTCCCCCCTTTTACAGGTAGTCCAGCTCCAAAGGAGACTTAAAGGCAGACAGCGAGATCCTGGGTAGGTGTCCAGCTAAAGCAACACGGTAGCAAGCTGTGCCAGGACAGCCTCCTCCATGAATGGAAGTCAGAAATCCTAATGCACACAAGCTGATGCAGTTCTTGAAATGCCATCTGGTTGCTATTATCCAGTCTCATTTCTTCCCTCAGCCAGGAAGGGTTGATCGTCCAAGGGTGACCTGGCCTTGGGGAATGTGCAGGGTAAGTCTGAGCAAACAAGCCAAAGGGTTGCGCTGCCTGCCAGTGACACGAGCCAACAGTGTGTCCTGGCAGCTAAGAAGAACAACTGTGTCCTGGGCTACGTCAAGCACAGCATTGCCAGCCGGGCGAGGGAGGAGATTGTCCCGCTCTGCTCTGCACTGCTGCAGCCTCACCTGGAGCACTGTGTGCAGGTCTGGGCAACACAGTATTAAATGGAATTAAAGCCACTGAAGAGTGTCCAGAAGAGGGCTATGAAGTTGGTGAAGGGTTTGGAAAGGAAGCCATATGAGGAAAGGCTAAAGTCACCTCGTTCAGCCTGGAGAAGACCTCATGGTGGCTACAGCTTCCTCACAAGGGGAGCAGGAGGGGCAGGCGCTGAGCTCTTCTCTCTAGCAACCAACAACAAAACCCAAGTAGATGGCAGGAAGATGTGCCAGGGAAGGTTTAGGTTGGACATCAGGTAAAGCTTCTTCACCCAGAGAGTGGTGGACACTGGAACAAGCTCCCCAGGGAGGCGTCACAGCCCCAAGCCTGACAGTGTTCAAAAAGAGACCAGACATTGCCCTCAAACAAACGGTGTGAACTGTGGGGTTGTCATTGCAGGGACAGGAGTTGGACTCAATGAACCTTGTGGATCCCTTCCAACTCAGGACATTCTGTGATTCTACAGTGTGTGTTGCCCAACAGCACCCTTTACTGCTTGACTTCAGGTTTAAACCTCAAGATCAGCTAGGCTGGTGCAGAAGAATAAGGCCTGACGCCACAACAGACTTTACCAGCAGCACACTGCATGGAAAGCCTTCCCAGTCTTCCATTACCGAGCACAAGTTATAGTCTTGTAGACTCTGCATAGGATTTGTCATCTTAAACAAAAATCGTTTTGCTTATTACTGTCCTATGAAAGAAACATGACAGTGCCCACTGGATTTCAGATTTTGAGATTCCATGCTAATGTCAGCAGGATATCAAGTCCTAATATCTCTGCTAATAACTTTTAGAAAACTTCACAGCTCTAATAGTCAAAAGCCTCCTTCCAATTTTCAAACTACATGTACTGATGAGCAGTTTGCCCCAATTATCCGTCTACCAGTGTTGATACCACCGGAATTAAAGAGCTGGTCTATCTTTTAAATCTATACACCTCACATTTGTTTATAAACAGCAAGGCTATTCCCTCCCAGCCTCTGTTTTACTAGTTTAAACAAACTACACTCTGTATCTCCCATAGATCTGATCATCCTAATGGTTCTATCTCTGAGCCTGTTTCAATTTGTATTTATAAAAGCGTAGCAACAAAACGCAAATATAGTACTAATGTTTTCACCTACTTAACTGTAGATCCTGTGGCTAATCATCCTTCTAGTGTACTTGACACTTTACAGCCTATAGTTCATAGAGTATAGAAAATTAAGAATATTAATTAGTTCACATTCTAATGGAGATCGACAAGCAAGTTTTCTTACATGTAACATTTCACACTTAAATCCAAGATCATAAAAGAAATTGTTAATAATCTTAGTCCCTAAATGTATTAATTTACAATTTATACTGAAGTAATTACATCCCACACATTACTCTAACCCTTTTTTGCAAGATATTTGGGTCCTCCTTCATATTTAAAGTAACTCCCACCTTTCTATTACCAGATTCCATCAGCGGTCTTATGAGTAGATTATAAAAAGTTATGTAACAAGATCAGCCCCAAGATCAGTCTTTAAGTAGTACTGATACCTTTCCATCCTAAATTACGTGTTCAGCATACCCACTCACATTTCACAATTAACAAGCTGTGTTCCCTTTACTGTTCCCTTGTGTATTCCCTGACTTCTTCAATTTCAACAATTTCCTATCATCAAATGCTGAGGTTCAGATAAAACATATTGCATTTTCTTGTCACTTTTCTAACAAATAATTTCAGTATGAACTACACTGATAAATCTGCATTTCGACTGTTTCACTGTTCAATCACACTTTATGTTAGATTATTTCTTTCTTCATATTATGGTCTACATCTTTACACACTGCTGAAATCAGGCTAATAAGTTTTGAGCTGCCTGAATCACTTTCTTCCTGTTCTTAATTAAAGGTGCCACAGATAATGAGCTAAATTTAGTGTCTTCCCTTATCAGGGAGATCAGCACGATCTATCCCCTTCTTGCGTTCAGGATATAGTACTGCATTCGTTCATCAGTTTAATCAAGTGTTTGTATGTTCTACCTTGAGATATTTACATGCAAACATTTTAAATAAATATTTAGGAAGTCATGGATCTACTTTAAATGGATTGTATTTTTCATTAAAACTCACAAATAGTAGGGGATTCCCTAAATCTCAGCTTAATTGCACACGGAGAGCATTATCAACCACTTTAATGCATCCAACCATTTATTGAAATGAATTAGATAATTTCTACAAAACCTGCTTTCACTAATCATCAGATGACACCACATAGGTATTTAAAACTGAAGCTGGCTCTTCACTTCTCTGTGATGTTCTTTCTTTTGCAATAAGGATATTTAATTTTCTCAGCCAGAATTTTCAGACACTAAATTTCTAATTATAATAGCTATATTTTGCTTACAAATAGCACAAAGTCCTCCAAAGATGCTTGACAGATTATCAACTTCAATCTGAACACAAAACTGAAGAACGTGTTTCCAGTACGTATATGAAATAACCATTCATGTTAAGTGAATTCCTTCCTATAAATTCTGTATATGCAAAATTTTATCAGACAACTCTCATTTCTATGACACACATAATGCAATTTACAATTATGGTGTGCAGAAACTGGATTTTAACATAAATCTGAGAGAGCAAAGAATTACTTGGGTTTGTGGTTTCATGTGTATATATAGCATTTAACAGGACTATAAAATTGTTTCTTACGCTGAACTGATCCTTGGCCAGTAGAAAACCTGAAAAGGAAAATCTAGACACATAGGGGATTACCATGGGTCAGAACAGTTATAAGACACCTGCTTTGATATCTTTTTTCCTTCTGAAAACAGGTTTGTTCAAAGCAAATGCTATCTCATTGGCTCTGTTCTCTGAAAATACTTACTCGTGTGCTTTCTGTTCAAGAACATCCAGACACAACTGGCCAAAATCGCCATTTTCAGACCTCTCAGAATTTGGCACAAGCTCTTTCCAGTGCTGCACTTCAACTGTCACTGCATGGGCTCATATCTCAGACCTTTTCCATTGGTTTCAATGAATCACCACCACACAAGCACAGCTTTGCTAAACCTCAGCAGTGAGTAATAAGGCTGGCCAAGAGTGTACAACCTCAAAGCCTTCCAACTGAAACAGTCAGAATGAACTCAACACTAGTTCATCCTTTCAAGATAATTTAAGTCAAGTACAGACACACATCAACATAGTAGTTCTAGACATACTCAAGATGCTTTTAGAATAAATGTTGTAGTAATGAGCAAGGCAAAATACTGATTTTTACAGTGCAGTAGTCATAGAACTCCTTTTACCCTTTCATTGTTTGTTTTCCTCCTTACAAAAAGGCTCATTTTTCCCTACAGAGATGTTATAAAACTCAAGCTGCCTAAATTGCTAATAGACTTGTTTCAAAGTTAAATAGTTTCATTTCAGAATCTGGTCTTCCGCTACATCTCTACCTGCGAGGAGCAGATCTGTAGAGAGGAACAACTGACTACACACATTCTACAATTTTTATTGGTGTTTTAACTTTGGCCTAGATCTGATCCTTAGGACTGAGTGTTTGTTTATGGCTGGTGTGCATTATGTAGAAACCTGGAGCTCATGTTCTGGTGTAGTTTCATCTAAAAGAATCCAATTCCTCTGTTTTCAAACCACCTCACGATGCAAGCCACAACACGGTAAACTTGTGAGGATGCAATTTGCTCTGAAGATACCCTACTGATCTTCTTAAAGACTCGTGTAAACACACCTAACTCCTCCCTATTAGATCCCCTTGTCACTAGCAGTACTCATGGTCAATGATCAAAGCACCAATAAAGTTTCTCTTCAGTTCAATAGCGCTTTCAACTCTTTCTGCACTGCGTGCAGAAAGAAAAAAGGTACCAGCACCAAGAGTACCTCCACATCCCACTGGATCAGGGAGATACCATGCCCGTGCAGGAGCTCATAGGAAGAACTTCCACTACGTGTTACAATCACCACTAACTCCTTCACCTTCCCACCCAGGACTGTTTCCCAGGAAGCAAACACCAGTTTTCTGCCATGACTTGAATTCTCACTGGTATTTACACTCCTCCCTGAAGTGCCGATCCTCAAACTGGGCACTATAATGCAATGTTATCCCCCAAATGCCTATCTCAGAGAAAGGGTCACATGCTCCCTACCCAAAATTCCTCACGTTAAAATTGTTACCTATAGTGATTTGCAAGTCTTTTAACAATCTCCTTCTCAGACAGTGTGTGTTTGCCAATCCAGCTTGCAGTCTTTGCTCCTAGATCATTTTATATTAAGCGATATTAAGACAATTTTCTAAATTATGACTTTGAACTGGATGATTTAGACATCCTTAAATTGAAACTGTCTTCTTTTGTTTACCATACAGTGAATCCTATTTACCTTACCCCAACACTTTATCAGGAAAAAATATTTTTAGTAATTGAGATATTTTATAAAATGTTGTTTAACATCAGGCAAAAACTGGTCGCTAGAAAATTCTCCAATTAATTACTTAGCTATTGCATATTTTATAGATAGCCATATTTTGAATTCCTTCTGTCAAACATTTTTTAGCCTATTAAATATGTGACAGGCTGGTTATTTCCTTTCCATGGTATTAAATCAAGCTCCTTCAGGAAAACAAAGAGCATCTCTGTCAACAAGACCTGTAATGTAACTTGTAATCAGCATACAACACATACATAGTAGTTAATATTTTCAGCATCTCCAAAGATCGTCCATCTAACCCTTGCCTCCCCCTGAGTTACATCCACAGCCTGTATCAGTTGGCACAGGCACATGCTGCTTCAGAATATCAAGACACATTAGCCAGTAATAGGACAACATAACGTGATGCAGAATCACCCTTCAGGAAAAACTTCAGCCTCCTTTATGTTGTGTGAGTATTTTAAATTAATCAGATTTCAAGTAAACACTAAATTCTCTTCCTGTACTTCTGAGACCAACTATCTCTGAAATATTTAACATCATTAAAAATAAAAGTATTATTTTTAACAATGTTTAACAAAAAGCACATTTAACAAGTATGTTCTTGTTAAATGTGCTTTTTGTTAAAAATAAAATGGTTATTATTCAATTATCTGCTTTCCAAGCCTAAAGTTTTTATTGTCACAGCATTATTTGATATTTGTATGACAAGCAGCTAACTGCAATCATCTACAACCTTCTTCTACCAATTTTTTCTATTAACAAGAGGACCCTATTTTTTACTCAAAACAATTATTCTATCAAAGAACAGTGTTGTTCTCTTTTCTCAGCATACTTGTTTTAAATGTGAAATTTTGTTCAGAGATGCTCCTTCCAAAGCATCCACAAGATGTCATCATTGCAAAAAGAAACAAACCACACACGTTCACATGTTGCAAAATATTAAATACTCTATGTTATGAACCACGGTTTTTATTTATTGTACATTTCAACCAATGCAGTTAAATGTTGGTTTTTTCAATGCAGGGAGTAAATATATTCAAAAAAAAATAAAGACAACACAACATAAAAAGACCCTATTTGAGCCAGTTGGCTTGAATTACCAAACACAAGGAAAACCTGACAGCAAGAGTACTAATAGAAGTAGAAATATTTATGGTTCTTTTACTGCAAATAACATACATAGAAGATACTGTCAGCGTAGAAAGTCTAGAGTATATAGATGCAAATAAATAAATAGAACAGAGAAGCAAATAGTCTCTCAGAAAACTTAAGGAAAAACTGTTATTTTTGTATTGAATAAGGAAAAACAACTATGTATGTGAGCCAGCTCATCTGGCACAGGACAAAAAAACAATTGAAAACTATGTAAGTTTGGCGAAAACCCAAGGAATAGCTAAGCAAATTATCTCTATGTAATCCTACTCACGGTAGAAAAGAAAAGGAAGATGGCATGCATGGAAATGTTACATGCGAAGAGGTACTAATAGTGAAAATTAGAATTTTTTTTCCTCCTAAAAACTTCTAATGAAGATTATAGCACTGTAAATGAAGGCATAGCCTAAAAAGCATTTCCAAAGATTTGGGATTTTTTCCCCATTTTGTACACAGAGATCTAAAACTGCAAGGAAACTACACACAAATAAAAGGGTGATGTTCTTGCTGCCAATTTTGTTCCCAGCTTCCTTACAGAGATGAAGCTTCCAGGATCTTCTTTTGTGCACTACAATCGTGACCGGTTCTGCAGGACTCAGTAACACGGCTGCACTGTTTCCAATCTAACACCATTTTGCTAACTCACTTCCTTTCTGTGGGTGCGCTGACTGCCTTTTAATGAACAACTTCATTAATTATTAACAAGAGAAATGTATTAAATCTCATCATGTCTTTGGTCTGAGAGGTGCAACAGCTAATAGAAGTAAAAAATGTCATTTCCTCTTACAAAGAGCAATAAAACAAAAGTAGAGACAGGAAGTAATGGGAAGAGGGCATATCAGCTAAGTAATCTTTATTTCTTTTAAGAGAAGAATGGCAATTTCAATTGGATTAACTCATTCTGCGTTGAAACTTCTAATAGAAATGATAAAGGATTAAAAAAAAAAATCACAAACATCTAGCACAATTACAGTAAGTTAATCAAACATTTAGGACCTTAAATAACTGACCTTTAATAAGAAACAATTATTTATGGTGCTGGGAGTAAAACTACAGCAACGCTTACAGTACATTCCTTACTCCACAGTACATGTTCACATCCACATTTTTGTACCATCATTAACAAAGCTGCTTAACTTCCTTTTTCATTGAGAGACTATAAAAATAACATACAACTAAAAACCAGACAGTGAATACTTACATCATGAAGCACTAAAAATATGATGTGATGATGTGACATTAGGAAAGAGGGGAAGAAAACCAAATTCATCTAGACATTAAAATTATTAATAGAATAGGAAATTAAGCTATGGAGGAACAGTCTCCGGAAGCCCTCACAGTTCTTGTGTAGTTACTTCCATTAGTTTTTCAAATTAATAACCCAGAAAGAAGAAAGCCCACCACAAGAAAGCTTAGGTCAGATATTTCCGCAGTATCTTCAAGGAGAAAAAATCAAAGCTGTAAGACGTTTACGTCATTCAAGTACAAACATCTAGGTCCACGTTAAAATTAACTCCAGAAATCATCTTTTCAATTATGTGTATTCTTTATATACGCTAATTCACGTAGTAGACAGGATTCATTAAGAGCAGTTCCATGTTAAAGATGAATTTCATTCCAAATAACAAAACCTTACCTTGCCAGCTATCATTGCACACACACAGCTTCTCGCCTGTCAGGTCACAGTACCCATGATCAGGGCTGCCGCAGTTGGCTTTACAATAGGGAATATCACAGGCTTCTCCTTTCCAATACTTGTCACACTCGCAGTACACGCGGCTTGGAACGGACATGCTGGTCGTACACTTTCCATGTTCTGAGCAGTTATTAGGACAAGAATTAATTCTGAAAAAAAAAATATGTAAAAATAAGGGAAATGACAAACCAAGAGTTTATGATAGTGGTTTTATCTGGGAGTATTCCAAGAGTATTTGTTACATAAAGTACTTTTCTTTCCCCCGCCCAACAAGTTCCTATGTAGTGATAAAACAAAAGTTTAATTGTGATTTTACAGGCAAGTGACCTGAAAAGGTTTTAATCCAGGCTTACATACAAAGTCTGTGATGCAGTCAGGATCACCAACATCTTGTACTTCACCAAGAAACACTGACATTAAGCAGATGGACAGGACCTACCTGGACAGATCACAACCTATCTTTTCAATATTTCAGTTAAAGCACTCTAGTCAGCCCTTTCAAATGCTTCTTACTTATAATACTTCAAATGCTTATTATTATTATATGTCTAGGGATACCCACATGAGAAAGGACCATGAGCAGTGACCCTTTAATTCCCCACCATACAGTTAAAGGGTTTTTCTGAACGGCTTTGGTCCATGCTATAAAACAGTATGTCTAACATCCAAAGAGAATAAAAAACGGGAAAACCAAGAAAGGAAAAAAGATGGCTAATATCCTGAAACTAGTTACAGGTAGCACTTCATGCTTTGATACCTTAACAATAAAGCCGCCTTAACCTAGCTTCCTTAACTTCAGAGTCAGAGATGCAAAAAGATGAACAATTGGGCTGGAAGAAGCCTGTTGGTGCTAAGGGAGTTAAGCATTTCTGTGAAACACCCTACTAAACACTGAGATCACAAGCAACCGGACTGCAAAACTATGCAAACTGGTTCCAGAAATGCAGGCAGTTCCTTGGAAACAAGGAGGGATGGAGGACATTGAAGTGTTGGGGTCCAAGATTTTCCAGGAACTGAATATGGAAGTCAGGCACTATGTACCCAGTGAAGTCCAAAAGAAGATTTTAAACCCTTTTTGGTGACTCACAGCAAAGGGTGGTGTTGAAACTCAGAATAAACCGTTACTACTTGCTCTGACCAAAGAAAAACAACTGAAAACATCAGAGCCTTTGGCCAAATGTAGTTGTGGTAGGATAGTCAGGAGATGTGTTTTCATTTCCTAAAGACTCACACTGCAGAGAACTGATTCTGTTACACTATAGAAAAAAAAAAGACCTCTTCACTCTCCTGCAGAGAATGTTCTGCAGGAAGGCAAACAGTTAAGTCTTTCCAGCAATAGAGATATCAGTTTAAAAGTAGACATAATTCCACTCCAAAGAGTTGGATGCACATTGCCTGACCACAAGGAACATAACATTTACTCAGAGTTCTGGAGTAACTTGTACAGTGTTTGCAACTGGTATGGTGCTTTAGTCAACTGTTGCAGTGCTGCTGTCTTGCCCAAAATAAAGGAACACGAGTGGTCCATCAAGATGCAGTAAAAGATGAAGTCAAAAACTGCTTTGGTTTATCAAACCAAGGAAGAAAGGTAACAGAAGCAGAGTGCAACAGATCCATTAAAAGTTAATGCAGCCATAAAAAGCAATTGTAGGTACTACTTTTAGCACATAAAGAGTTACTATTGTTGGCTCACAAAAAAAAGAAGTATTCATTGCAATAGAATAAACAGAAGAAAAGAGTACATAAAATTTTGTGAGTTATATATGTAATGCAATTTCAAATTTGGCAGTTTTTTCATTTTATTGCTTCCAAGAAATTAGGTAATGATATGTAGCACGCAACACATTACCAAGTCAGAAAAGAATGCAGAGCACATACACTCATATCTTAAGAATGCCATGTCATATTGCCATTTGCTCCCAAGATACACAAAAAGAGCAATAAAAGCTTCAGGGATAACTGAAAAACGTATCTAATTACAGTAGAGAAGCCTGCCAGGTAATTGCATTTTACTGCTATCAACTGACAAAAATTAAAAATGCCCAGTCTTCTAGACTGCCATTTACAGTACAACATAGTTGGTGAGGTTTCCCAACCTCTGAATAGCTATCTATTACCTGGTAAAAGGTAGGCAAACTGCTGCAAATTACAGAAACCATCTTTCCACAGACAATTTAACAAAGACCTCTTCCAAGAGTATAACTATGGTCAAAAGCACAAATATGTATGTCAAATTAATAAAGAATATTACAAAAATATTACATGTACTTCCACATTTGAAATGCAGTGCTGGCCACCACATCCCAAAAAATTGTATTTCAGAATCCAAAGGAGTTGAAAGAAACAAACAAGAATATCTTGAATCATGGGAAAATTGTCACATCAAGAAATGGGTCCAACAGGACCAAGCAATCCCCTCTTCAACTAAAGCGTCCAGTATGGAGAGACACCGCATCATGTGTCACAAGCATGTCCCAAATGAGAGAGAAGCTGCAATCAACAGCTGGTGCATGTAAGAAGGAAAAGGTTCAGGCCCACTGGATTCATCTTTAGAGCTGCTGACCCACAAAAACAGACTGGAGGAGAAGCAGCACATACCAGATTAGACTTTGCCAGAGAAACTAAAAGTTAGAGAGTCCAGATAAGAACTATGAAGGCAGAATTCAGACTGAGATGGACAATACAAGGGGAAAGTACTCCAAAAGTAGAGAACAAATGGAATAAAACCCTTGTGGCTGGCACAAAAATAGAAGTAGGACTTGGGTGAAGGTGTCAAAAGCCACAAAAGTATACTCATCAAAAAAAAAATCAAGCAAAAGATTATCCTAGTTCAAGAGAAGAGAATCAACAGCAGATGTAATCTTCCTTCTATAGCTTATGACAACTACAAGTGTTAGATAAATATGGAAAGGGATACATTCTAGTTCCATGTTGCACAGGAAAAACACACTCTTGGAATAGTCATGTGGCTTTACTCAGAACAACAGACTTTATCTCTTCTTTTTTCCTTTTTTTTTTATTTCATACCTTAATGACAAGTCGTTACCGCCCCAGCTCCCTGGCTTTACAAACATAACTCAAAGTCTAACTCTTATGCTATTAATAAAATCAATACATAAACACTTTCCCTAGATCTGTCATTCTGCTGAAAGAAATGTTAGGCTAATTAACAAAGTAATTACTTATTAAAAAATACTTACGAGTAAAAAATGTTAAATCCAGTTAGGTTATAAGCAGCATCACTAAAAAAGTGTAGCAATGCATAGCCAGATGTTGTAACTACTTCAGGAACAGTTTCATTTCCACGCACTTCAGGGACTATTAGACCACTAGGAAAGAAAACGAGAATAATGGTTTTAATTAGTCTTTGGGAGAGGAGGGAAAGAAGAGTCTTCACTCAGTATTAGTCGTTATGCTCATTGTTTATTATTGTTGATCGCATGTTTATTTCTAAACCTTGCTACAAACTAATACTGTGATTCTAGACAACAAACATGAACCTGAAAAAATATTCAGTTGTGGAACAATTCTCATAAGCTAATGACAGTATAACAAAAAGGAAAGAAATGCCGTCATTTCAGACGATAGCAAATTTGAGGTCTCCTCCAGGGCTTTGAAGAACTTGATAATTTTACCCACTAAGACTTAGTCACAATCTTAGTTTAGCAATCTAAGGAAACGTGTTACAAAATTACTGCTTTAAGACAGCCCTTTGTATCAAATGCCCCCAAAAAGTCTCTTCCTTGTCCATACAGAAATGAAGGAGGCCTTTAGCAACCAGTTTTTATACCTTACACACAGTGCAGCATTACCCGAGTCACAGACTGCAAAATTGTCCCTTAAGTGCCATCAGATACTGACACTGTTGGCCAGTGCTGCATTTAATTTAACTCAGGAGTCAGTACTGGAAGCCTACTGGAAAATACATTTCTGATTGTCCATCTATGAGCATTAACACTCCATGTAATGTCAGCATCAAGTATAAGCTACATAACGGATTTATTCCTAAACAAAAGTGTAGTGTGTTGCAATTAATTCTAACATAACTTCACATACGTGCTCTCAAGATATTAACAAAAGAAAGCAAGAAAGATATTTAAGAAATTAAAACCTCTAATAGTATTTTTCCCCACACAATAAAATCAACCATATAGGATCAGTTAGACTAAAAAGCAAATATACTCACCTAAATACAGCTATTAAAGGTGCATATATTGAATCTCCATCATATACATACATATGGTCCCAACTACATTCTGTGGCAAAGTGATTAAATCTTAATCTTAGTATTGCATTTGGGCTGAAAACAACAACAGCAACAAAAAAATATATGTAAAACAAAAATATTGAGCTCATTAAGAACTTACAACAAAATGGATCATGCCAGCAGAACTCTATTAAAACCCTGAGTACTAACTAAACATTTCAAAGAGTTCAATAACAAAATTCAGAGCAAGCACATATTTCACTTTATCTCAGAGAGCTTTAAAAATAAAATCTTTGGTCCAAGTCTAATAATCCCTAAAGCTAAAGGGACTTAAATTCACCAAGCTGTATCATATTCAGAAACATAAATTTAGGGCAAATAAAATATTCAATTTTAGTATACTAGCTTTACTTTACAATGTCAGGAATATGAAGTTTAAAGTGCCTTTCAAGATCTAAAATCCCCTGCACGTCACCATTCCAGTATTGTACTAGTGACTGCAAATAAAAATCTTGAATACAAATTTAAAACAGCAAGCAATATCAGTGTAAGATACTTTTTTCTCTCCTCCACCCCACACACACATATAACTGGGGATCAGATTTCACCAGTTTTTGGTAGAGATTCAGATGGGGGCTGTAAGATTTCCAAAGCGGATATTTTCTTATATGACAAAATTGACAGAATTGCTAAATGTATTCCATGCAACATATTGATGATTTAATTTTTTTACTCCCCCCCCCCTACTGACAGGTTTGAGTACAGTTTGACATTTTTGAAAAACATATGGGGTTTTTTGTGTGTGCGAGAGATCATTTGGAGAGAGCTCTTTGTTCATCTAAGAGGGAGTATTTTATACATATGTGACTTCGTGCAAAATGTCAACACACACAATGTTACCGGGTTGCATTACTCTTCCACATACTGTGCAGCATATTGTTTCCCCATCTCTCTTCTATCTCCTGAGAAGAGGAGGAACAGAGCAAAGGCCAACTCCAAAGCAGGGTTTGTACACAGTCCTGCACCACGTTTCCTCTTCAGCACAGCGTAGTGCAGCGCAAATATTCCTGAGCCAGCTTGGGTAAAGAGACAAGCCTGGCTATGTCAGAAAAATATTCAGCTATACCCTAGTCCCCTAAATATTGAAGCTCCTATTGAAATTATTTTGCAAACTATCTGCTTCATTGCTGATGTGCTTTAATTACTATCTGCATATAAGCAGACCGAATTAGATCAGATAGATCATTACTGAACTGCAGCACAGAGCAGACATCCAGGGTAACTGAGCTTATGACAATATGGCAATAGAGAAGGGTGTAATTTTCTTCTAGAACATTAGTAGAACTCAGACCTAGCTAAGTTCTTCAGCAAAATCCTGAGCAACAGCCTGGGGGGAAAGAAGTCCCATTGAAATTTAACAAATTTGTGCAGTTCACAGTTCACCACACCAGTGCATATGTCTCATTATTTCTTTGTAGGCATCTGTGTGTTTCTGTGCTGCATAAACTGAAAAATTAGCAAGATATGCGACATCTTTGCTGTATGAAACTGTGGACACCATATGACTTTAAAATTAAGTACATGAGGAAAACTAGAATGCAAAAGAAAGACTTTATAGAAGCACTCACTTTTGAGCAACACATAGCTGCATAATTATCATTAGACTGGAAGCATTCTGTACTTCAAGCTATCCCTGATTTATCGCTGCAGAGTAAGATAATGAGTTAAATAATAGGATCCTGTAACCACATTTGGAACTTATGTAAAGGTACTCAAACAGGCAACAAATTTATCATAGAGTTTTGAGAGCTTGAAGCACTGGACAAATTCCAACATCAGCCTAACTTGCCAGCAATTTGAATGGGAATGGAATTTGGCCAACTCTAAGCAATCCTGAAAATTCAGCTTCAACTTTTTTCATCTTTATAACATTAAAGGACAAAAAAACCCCACAAAGACCACATACACCCCATGTGTTTGTATTGTGCTCAGATGCCGTTTCAACTTCTCTAGAATACACAGTACCAAGAACTGTCAGAAAGTTTAAGCTATTAAAATAAATACTTACTATCCTTCAATTAACCATGTACATTTAGTTTTATATTTATAATTTATTGGTCCATCTGTTAAATATCCAGAAGGTTCTGTTAACCTACAAGAGAAAAAACAATGCTGTAATAAACCAGAGAAAACACAATAGAACAGACATCGTCATTACGCCAATAGTTTCTTCCTAAATTGAAAGAAAACTGAAGGTGAAGGAAAGAGTTAAGACGCTCTTCATATTTCTTGTCGCACTATTTTTGCTTATAAAAACTAGAATTCTGATTATTCTATCTCATTGATTTGCCTTTTTCCCCTAGGCAATAACAAGACTTCTAATTTTTCTATTCAGTAGCAAGCAAATACTACATATCATTTAAATTATCCTTCACACCAAATGCATCCAAGCCAATGTACATTTTTGTTTTGGTTTGGGGTTTTTGTTTGTTTGTTTGTTTGAGAGTGATTTGATTTGTTTTGATTTGCTTGTTTTGTCATTGCCTTACATCTGAAGTTAGAGCACAGCAGCAGTAGGGAAAACGTCCCAGATCTACAGAAATCAGGATATAAACTATAAATTGAAATAAGCATATCTGCCAGTTTGTCCCTCGCTTGTTCCTGGTCAGTGATGAGACATGGGAAAACAGAACACTGATACTGAATGAGAGGGTGAAGTGTACCCTGTTCACATACTTTATCCTCCTCAAAATGTAACAATCTTTGTTGTTTCTCTCCCTTCTCTCCACTGTCCCTTTTCCAACCAGAGAAATCCTTGCTCGCTTACACTTAGTTGTTTCTCACATGGAATAACTACATTTGATCATCCTCACTGCCTTTTTTTAACACAGCTTTTCTATTCTCCCATACCCTTTTCTGAGGTGCAACACAGAAATCAGCATATTATATTCTAGACACAAGTGAATCTGGACAGCAGTATAATAATGATTTCCACTTTGGTCTCTATTCCCATCTTAACATTTTATTCACTCTTGTAACAACTACTGTGCTGACATTTTAAACACAACTAGCTGCTATAACTTTTTTTCTGAGTAATAATGGACAGTTCAAGATCCATTACATACAGAAACTCATTTAATGTAGAAATAGAACCTTTTTCGTCCGTTCATATATATTACATCGCATTAATCTATGCAGTGATAAAATAGCAGATGAAATTCAATAATCTATTATCATAAAAGCTTTCTGAAAGAGCTTATTATCTTCAGCACACAGTAACTTCACTATTTACTCCATTTTCTGCATTCCTTATGATTATGTTATATAGTTCAGGCCTTAACAGACATCACTGGTGGCCTCACTCCACTAGGAAAACTGACCATCCTATTATTTTAAATGTTACAATGATAATGAATATGAATACATACTTAGAAATGCTCACTTCTGTCACTATAGCATGGAAAGATAATCATTAAGAATAAATATCACTGAATGAGAGAAAAGCAGTTGGGGTTTTATGTTTTGTTTCAGTTTTTTTTAATGAACAAATAGACTGGATCAATGTCCAGAAGAAAAGCTGAACAAACTGACCAAGTCGCAGTTACATTTTCTCACCAGGAGCCTCACTGAACAGAATTCAGCATCTGCCATCCTCCTTTCTTCAAAGCTGTATACTCCAATGTTTTAAAAACATTCACTACCACATCTACTGCAAACTATTTACACTTGAACTCATATCAAACACTAATTACATACTTATTAACAAAGGTTTGTAATTCCAAACATAAAACTATAAACATGTGGAAAGGAAGTAATAACATGGGCACAAGAAAGAATTTAAGACATGGTCCATGTAAACCCTTAAATTTTCAAACAAGTTCTTTCACCTGTCCTGTAAGAACTAGTGTCAGTTTGTTAGGCACATTTTAAGACACTCAGTTCCAATTGCTGGTGGTTTGAGTGAAGATCTTCACCCACACTTTACTTCTGATGAAATGGCACAAAGCTCTGTAGTATGGGGAGCTGTCCGAGTAATTATACTTCAAAACATTTTCAAGGCATGAATGCAGTATCATTAATGTATTTCGTGTTTCTCAATAAGAAGAAGAAAAGCAGAGGAACAGCTGGTAACATGAGCGACAGACTCAGAGGGGGAACAAAAAAGCAACACACACCAAAACAAAACGCACCACAAACATCAACCACATAGTTTAGTCGGCTGACAGCTGAGAGAACATTTCTCTAATAAAGCCCAATGCACTGAGCTGCTCTGAACGCTGCAGGTCACCACTCCCCAAAAGCAACGGTTGCTGGTAAGCACTCTACAGACACCGGGGGATCTCATGAGCAAAGCAATGAATGATGAGGCTGGTAACTCCCATCGCTCCCTTGCTGCAGAAGCTGCAGCGATGGCCATGGAGAAGGGCTGCCCGTGCTCCAGCCAGGTGCTCTCACACCCATCAGTGTCTGGCCACAGAAAACTTTCGCTTGAAGAAAGCAAAAGACACATGGAGCTTAAATTTACAATATTTCTTTTTGTTGAGAAATAGCAGCTTTTCCTAAAGGTATACTTTCATGTTTATACACATGACAAATAGCTTTTTCAGGGTTATTTCTTGTTTCTTTACATATTAATTACATCCTTTGGACAATGCTGAACACGATATCAACTTATAATCTAGTGGTCTAAGTTGCACATTACTGATTTGTAAATCAAGCCAATATTGACACTTGGCCCCTAGCAGAACCTTAGCAAAGGTGATTACAGGGGCAGATCTCATGTTTGAGCGTGTCCTAGGCATTGGTTTTTTGGAAAAAAAAGGCAGTAATGCATAAAATTCCAATCAAAATAATTTTAGTGCTGTCATATGGTTGATACATAGACGCAAAGACTTCCATAGCATGCCACAGAACACTTATTTTGCTGCAAGAAGTGTGAAATATCACACGTATTCATTTGCAGCGATGACCATTGCCTTCTTAGTAGCTGTATAATTCAGTGGAGGTGACTTGCAAGAGTTGTTTTCATTAGATCAGCCCTTTGGCACTAGTATTGCAAACAGTTTCCCGCTTCACCTAGGCTGATTTTTTTTGATAAAAAGTTTATTTTTGGTATCGTTTTTCTTTCCAATGGTTATAAAATCCCAGATGGCATAAATGGCACATAGATAAGCAGTACAACTTTCAGGTAACCTCTTGCCGAATCAAAGACAGTATTTTGTATTACGTAACGCTGGGTATTTGTGGACATAGTTTATTTGCTCTGCGACAAGCAGTGATCCTGTCAAAAACTAATCAAAATCCGGATGAGCCAACAGGACTCCACACTCTTGAGTCGCAGAAATGGAACAGTCAGAACGATGCCTAAATACTGCACCCCGCTCCAGCTCTTTGCTGAGAAAGCTTCAGGGATGAGGGGACAGCCAGAACAACATGTTTGAGCACCACAGGTTGATCAAACCCTGACTCCAGCTCTTGAAACAGAAAGCACAGGGCAGCAGCAGATGTTGTAGATTGTCATGTTAAACTGCATGCCAGCTTCCATAAACATAACAATATATTTTTGGTTGGCAGGGTTATAATCAGAACCTATAAAGAATTAGAGACACAGGCCAAGAGAACATTTGCCATCTCTGTATAGTGTAACACAGAGCTACCAAATTATAGAAAGGAGTCAGGATGCTGCACAGCAAAGTTAAAGACATCCAGAAGCATCAGTGACAGAGCAGTCACTCACCAGGCTGATCAGTCAGTAATGATTTACATAATAGATACAAGGCACTGGAGGTTGTTTCCCCAAGAAGAGAGACATATACCAGAAACGCAAGGGCTAAAGGCTGGAGTCAACAGAGAGCAATCGAAACATGCAGCAAAGGGCTATCTATATTCCCCTGGAATACTGCCACTCTTATAAAATAATGGCAAATATAATTGAGCTGGAATTCATGTTTATATTTACCATTGCAGAGATTTTAAAATAAGATGGATGCATTTCAAGCAGAGGCTAAAATGAAGGAGGAGCCAGAATAAATCTGTTGCCTGCAATACATAAGGCGTCAGAGCAAGTTATTAAAATGGCCCTTCCCGGCTGTAATATGTATAGATGTGTGAAAAATGGAGTTATGTCATCTCCTGTACCTTCTTGTAAAAGAATCATATTGTCAAATCTTTCAGAAAGGGGCACTAAATTAAACCAGAACTCACTGGGTATTTTCTGTCATCAGCAAAACATGAAGATCCACAAAACTGCTGGTTGATGGACAGCAGAGGTCTGGTTTATAGTACAGGTGCATTAAGAGACACAAAGCATAAGGTACGTTCACAATATTACAAATATGCACTGTCAAATAAAAGGAGTTCTGAAGAGGTTAATTTATCTGTATATTTATAAGCGTCTCATTTCTATTCAGAATGTCATGAAATGCTGGATTACTTTGCAATTCTTATTTCAGATATATCTGAATATAAGATACAGAGCATATTTTGCTATGTGGATTCAACTCGACATCAGTATTTGTGCATCAGTCAACAACTATTCTCTTTATTCTTGCAAAATTTTACTTCATCTCCTTTTCTTCTTTAATGAAAATTTGTTTTGTTAAAAAAATAAAAATTAATAACTGTGCCTAAATGTTAGAAGATCGAATCCTTCATAAAAACAAGTTGAGGCAATCTTTCTAGTTCAAGATCTTGTGCTTAACCTTTATATTGGAGAAAGAGGCTCTTCATGTATTCCAGATGAGATCACGTGAATATGTTAAGAATGAAGGGAAAAAAATACTGGGCCATGTTACAGAACAAACCAGATCGAGGGAGCACCGTGATACCCAAAAGAAATACAGAAGAGTATGCTGAGTAACAGACTAAGGAGGTTTTTTGTTTGTTTGGGTTTTTGTTTGTTTCTTTGTTTGGGTTTGATTTTTAGGGACTTTTGGTTTGTTGTCATTTTAGTTTGTTTCTTTTGATCTAAAGAACAACATGTTCTGAAAAGCCCAAAATGCCACATTTTAATTTCCAGGCATAAAGCATTGATTGGCACCTGACAAAAATCCTAACAATTTTCAGTTGTTTTTCCTGCATTTTAACTTTTATTGCAGAACCCTACTGTTAGTGATTTTTTTTTTCATAATGTATAGTAAAACAGAATATACTGAACATGCTGCAGTTCTTATTTTTCTTCAGTGACTAATCAAGAGGAATAAATATTTAATACATTAAGAAAATATTTGCATATGCCAGTCATACTCCTATACTTGTTACATATGGCTTTGCATTAATAGAATAATGTATGTTTAGAAACAGCAGGGACATTCACAACAACTTTTCACATGCCAGCTAATCAAAGGCTCGCTCTTAAATAGGCCCCACTTTATCCATTGACAAAGTCACAGTTTCTTCTATAAAGCGTCCCTATTGCTTAACTCAAGTATTCAGTTCCTCCTCTCTGACTTATTTTAAACAAAACCAGGCTCCAAAACAATTCAGAAATCCCAGAAAATATGAAGAATACAATACAACAATATTTTTCCCCATAACAATATATTCCGCATTTCAAGAAGTTTAACACTGTGTAACATAAATCTATTTTTTTCTTGAGTGTTTAGTTGTTACTTTGTGGATTTTGGTTGTTTTTTGGAGAGGGAATTTTCGGGGCTTGGGGGCTTTTGTGTTTCATTTTAATAAATTTAGCAGGGCTATAATCTTAGATTGGTGCAAACCATTAATTTAAAGGTTTAACTCCAACAGCTGATTTGTTTCCTCATTTACTATTTATAAAAAAGGCTACTATTCTATAGTACATTTTTGCAACAGTCCCCCAAACTGCTGAAAGAATACTGCATAGAAGTAGATATTCCTTTCAAAGTACAAACTTACACAGCATCTTGTTTAAGCAATCTTTTGTCATTTACATAAACGTTTCAAAATATCTGTTCCCTTCCTTAGGCTGCATAATATTATATAAATTCACGGAACATAGACCATGACAGGTCATTTAGAATAAGTTACCTGAATCTGCGACTGTGAGACTTAAAAGAGAATCTATAAAGTGACTAGAAATAAGCAAATGTGAGCACAATCTTATGAAGACCCAGTAGGCAAACCAGGTGCAGAAAATAAAAGTAATATAGTAACATTAAAGGTAATCGCAATACTTATTCTATTGTAAATTAAAATTACTGTGGAAACACTGTATGAGACTATTTAAGGATTTTCTTCTATCTCCTCACAGTGCTAGGTAGTATTTGGCTTCCTTCCTCCCCCAAAATAAAAACAACCTTAAATTGCCATTCAGTTACAACACAGCCTAATGCCTACCCCAAGTCCAGACCAAACCTACTGAAATCTTTCTTCACAGCTGTGTTTAATCAGTTCTTAATAATTCTAATTACAGAAGTCTACAATCTTCTTAGGCAATCTAATTCAGCACTGACTTAACCCTTACTATTAGAAAGTTTTTCTAAATGTCTAACCTAATGTTTTGTTACTTCAACTTCAATATATTATTTCTTGTCCTACTCAAAGCAGGCCTGGAAAACAGGTAATTCCTTTCCTCTTTCTGCTTACCTATTACAAACATCTACCTTCAGACTTCTCTGAATTAAGCAATTTAATCCAGCATTCCTTATACATAATTTTCTAGACTTTGCTCCTCCAGAGCTTTTCCAATTCATCAATGTGGTACCCTCTGCTCCAGCTGTAGCCTGACCAGCATAGCAACCAGAGCAGAATTATTTAACGCCCTTAATGTAGCCAGTTCTCCTGAATGTAAGTATGAGAATAACTCCCTTTATGAATGGTGATTTGTATACAACCTGGAATTCTCTGACTCTAAAATTCCTCCACAGAAGGAACTAAACGATATTACTCTGGTTCATCTTACTGGGGTTAATTATGTCTACTGAAGTGTAGAAATTCTAATCCAATTCCATCAGTGCGACTTTTTCAGGTAGTATTACATGACTTCAATGCAGCTTGCTGAATGGGAAGTTTCATTTCTAATCACTTTCTCAGCAGGAAAAGCTATTTTTGTTTCTGTGATATAAGCATTCACTTAAAAGATGGTAACTCCTGGCCACACTGCATAGTGAGAAATCCTGCTTAAAAATCAATGGACTCTACAAGAAAATATGAAATTCCATTTGTGTATATTTATCATAAAGATATTTATAAAACATTTTCCATAACAGCCAATTTTCTATTACTGAGCTATGTCAGTTTTTGAATTATTATTCATTATTCATTCACCGTACAAAGCAATAACATAAGGTCAGTAATAACAAAAATTAAAACTCAAGTGCCTATATGTAGAAGGCCCCCATCATGACAGCTGCATTAATTTTGTATACTATAATGCAAGTCATTCAACCAATTACAACACCCTGCCATTTTTTGCATTGGTTAAAGCTATGCAGACATCAGCATTGTGAATTAGAGGCACAAACACATGAGGTTTTCCTCTTCCTCACAGTTCTAATATTAAGTTCAAGGAAAAATGCATATAGAAAAGAGCTTTCTACTTTTTCGGCACATGGAGAAATTTTCCCATAGGTTTCCAGCAACTGTGTACATCAAAATGCTCTATTTAAAGATTTTTTTGACAAACTGAATAACAGAATTTTGGATGAACAGAGGCCAGGAGATGAGGTGAAGAACAGGCACGGTAATCTCTCTCACTGCACAAATGACTGGACTCATTTCATTTAACAGTTTGATACGTAAATGTAGCAAATAATGCTACTGAAAGTGGAGCTTCAGAGCACGGGTCTTGAAAAAGTCAGGATGGCTTCTATCTTCAGATTGTTCTTCAGAGTACATATGTGTATTCTTGAAAATATTCAAGTATAAGCCATATCTTTATTATTATTATTATTATTATCATCATCATCATCTACATGGTGATTGCCTTGAACCTAAGCAAAGAAACACCATTTTCTCTACTAGTGTCGACTATTTATTTCTGTAACTATGTAAATGAAGCCAGATTTCGGAATAACAGAACTTCTCCAAGAAGAGAAACAACATTTTCAGAAGGCTCAGGTCTAGGAAAAAAATTAAGACAGACAGCAAGACCTGACAAAATCGGCTCTGCCAAGACACTAATACAATACGAGGGAGAAGAGCAGAGTGCAGCCAGCATGAGAAACACCGACTGAAGAGAGAGGCAGCAAGGCAAAGTAGACCAGCACTCAAATCTGTCATTAAATGCATTATTGCTCTTCAATGGATACTTAGCCTTTTGAATGGTGAAATTCACATAATGTAACAAGAAGAAAGCCACACACAATGATTTCTAACAAATTGGATTATCTTCAGAAATGCTATTCCTTCCCCATAGCTCTCATTGTGCCTCTACTTCTCCTCTAATGAGCACAGTAGATATCCATCAGGAAATAAATTTATTTTTAATAAGACTACAAAAGCACCTGAATCTGTATCTGTGACATGAACAAAAACAAATTCTTAGACATTGTAGCTTAATCATTTAACGCAAGTGCACAACTATACATATTTTACGGAAAAATGGTTGACCTGATATCCTGAGGTTTAACCTGAAGTCAGAAAATACTTTCTAAATGCAAACCTTTCCATTTGGGGAGAGGGAGGAGGGTTTTCATGCTACATTTTAAGAAACCCTAACTACTAAATAGTGTATCCCCCCCCCGCTCATTTAGAAGTTATCAACAACTAAAAAAGTTTTTATTCTATCTGCTTGTACCCAAACGGATTTACATGTAATATTTATATGGAAGGTTTCTATAAAATTGAGTGGAGTTGAGTCAGTCCACAGAGTTTAACTGAACTACATTCTTTCTACAGAATTGCTACACCAATTAACAGTTCAAATCTTGCCAATATTTCCAGGTGGCAGTGGTCCTCTTCGCCTCAACTGTGAAATCAGTGCCTTTTCAAATATACTGCAAATAGCACAATATCCTTGACTGACCTGGAAAAAAACTTCCGCTATCGGGAATAATACACACATTTGGTATCTTCTATTTTAACACTATGGTTGGACAAAATCATATGAGACAGCCATCTACTGTATTAGAACTGCCCACGCTAGTTCATAGATGTCATCCGAAAGTCAGTTAATTCCTGTTTTAAGAGGCAGATTGTCAACCCAAGTCACTGACTGAACATCTTGCACTCATGGTTATTCATTTGCTCAGAAAAAGAGTAAGGTTTAAAATATTCAAAATTCTGACTTTTCCATCTTGATTCAGAATAATATTAACAGCAGCCCTGAAGTTTTCTAATGTATCCATCCAGATAGCTACTATTTGAAGCAAGTAGAAATAACAGTATTTGTCACGAAGCAAGGAGACACCTCAATGCTCTAACATTTCACAATGTTCCTTTCAGACAAGAGTTATTTTTACAGTCAATCGTTGCCAAAATAATGAAGAAATAAATAACGGGGTGGGGAGGGGGAACCACACAAAACCACACTCTGCCTGACTGAAGTGGTCTTACTACTTATGTTTTCCCTACCACATTAACATTGTTATTATTTCATTTAGAAAATTTCTGTATCTGAACAGATTATGTTACTTCAAGATTACACAGAAGTAACATGTTATTCTTTTTATCCCTAGGGTAAATTACAGTTTAAGCGCTAGAGCTCTTTTCTCTAGGCTTCATTTTCTACAAGGCAGCGCCTCTATTTCCAAAAGTAACATGGTTGTGCATATTTTCTAACATATTTTTCTATTATTTTGTTAACATCTCTAACTTCATTCTGCTGCCTAAAATAGATTTCAATCCAAGTATGTTCTAAGTTAAAGAAAGATTGCCTACACGTTTCAACTTAACCACAAGATTAACTTGAGTGAAGAATAAGTTACTTACTAATTTTTAGGTATTCATATATATACTTTAAACACATGTATGTATATATTTATTCTATATATGGCTCAGTGTATAAGACTTCTACAATTAATCAAACATGCTACAGTATCTTAAAATGTGGGGCACAAAGGATATAGACAATGCAGACCGAGGTACTTGGCAAAAAGGTAATGCGCTGTGCCAGTTTTTCACTGTACATCACTATAAATCTCATTTTCATTTGTGACCTAGTTCAGGGTTTTAACTTAAGCTTCCTGAGGTAACAGCCAAATGTTCCAAATCCAGCATGCCACCTCAATTTCTCATTGTCTATTTAAGACAAGTTTCTAATAAACACCTTTGGTATTTCTACCTTTCACTTATTTAGATCAATCAATACTTCACCATTAAATTTGATGTTTTCATAGAGTCCTCCTGGTAGGAAACTACCTCCTTGCAAAAAGCTTCAAGCACCAGCTCCCACCAGCTTTATTAATTCTGAAACTATCCAAATGTAATAAACTTTGACATACACATACTCCAAAGAAAAACAAAACCGAAGACATCAAATATCTCTCAGCATCACTAAGACTACACTAGCAGAAGTTTGTTTCACCTTATATTATTTATTATTTATTTGGTTTTCAACACTTTTTAAAAAATTCAGCATCCTCATTCTTTTTTAATTTTAGATATATATTTATATATAAACAGCAACTCCTTTTCTCCCTCCCACCAGCACACACGCTGCTTCACAAGAGGTTCCCAGTCCCTGAATACAAACCTCAAACAGTACAAATGTTGAGATCAGAGATAATCAATTAAATTTTTAAAGGAACTGTTAATAAATTCAAAGGCCAGTTGCTGACTAGGTTTCAAGTACTGTCTTAGGTAATTATACAGATAATCACTTTCCAACTTCTGTGGCTATAGTGATTATCAGGACATTATACATCTGCCTTAAATACAAAGCACATCCCACTATTTGCTGTAGAAATATGGAATAATAGCATTCATGTCTCTGGGGTATTACAAGGCATTCCTGTTTGGGGATATAGAAGATTCTTACCAGTAATAAAAAAGTGTCATTTTAGAACACATCATTTGTGGCAGGTGTCATTTCACTCATATTTTCTGCTTGACTTTTTAATTCATGGGGAAGTCATAACACTGTTAGCAACTTCCAATACTCCCTCTAGAAATGGATGAAGATATATCAGAAACAAAAGACTACGATATTTTGAGTCCTAACTATTCCAGCAGCCAGTTTCACAGAATCAAACATTTCACACATTGGTAGAGGGGTGTGGGGTATTTTTTGTTTGGCTGGATTTTATAGTTTTGAGGTTTCTTGGTGCAACACCTCCACAACTAATGAAATACTGAAGTCAAGTTTAAAATTACAAAAGAAACTCGCTAGCAACTTTAGCTTTGAGCTCATAGGTTCTCAATTGAAATGAAACACCAAGAACAATTTGTGGATAGTGATGAGAAGTGTTAGGAAACAGGGGCATATGCAGAACTGTATGTTATATCCATCAGTTACCAAACTAAAAATAACTTCCCATTTACTGAGTTGTTAACAGATGACCTGCTAATGCAATAATTTTGCATCTCCAGAGCTGGTGGTGTGAAATATCCTGACAAATTCAGATCTATACAAGTCTTACACCCTTCTGAAATAAGTCTTAGGCTGCACTATACACATTCAGAAAAATTTTGTTTGGTTTTAGCAGAAGATATTGCTGTTATTTTTATTGTCCACAGAAACATAAAAGAATACAAGACAAAAATTAATCATGCTATTTAAATGATAATAGCTTTGTTTTTCCAGGATTTTCTGTCTTACCTTTTATTTTATTTGCAATGAAGCACAAAACATGAAAAACGACCGATATACAATGCAGAACTAATGGGAATCTCTGAAAGGTGACATATACATTTTTAAAGCTTCACACTGAAAAAGACACACCCAGGAAAATGAAAAGGTTCCATTCTGCAAACTGCCCCTTGTATTTGCATTCCTGTGGTTTCAACGAAAAAACTCAATTGAGAATGCACATTATTGCATTCCCAGAGTCTTATATAGGCTTAGGGTTTAAATGAGGCACCACATCAGTATAATTATGAAAGCTACAACTCTGAAGTTATTCAACGGAACACTCCATGGTTTTACTTACCACGCAAGCTTTGAGCCAAAACGTTCTTGTTTAGAATTTCTTTCTGCTAAGCTTAAAAATTACTATAAATTGGGTCTTTCAAAACCTGTCTTGATAAGGATATTGCCAATTCAATGAACAAAACCATACAAATTTCTGCTGAGATTTCCAAAACACCCCTGCTCTGGCTTGCCAAGGCACTGAGCAACATCAGCCAGTTGCTCAAAAGACAGAGTTGAAGCTGGATATGGGGCAGGGGGACATCTGGAATTTGTCACAGGGACTGTTGCCACCAGTCTCCCATGAAAGGAGAATACAGGTCAGGGGAACACTGTTTGGAATGCCTCGCTTTCCCTCTAGCAGAGTACAACAGCAGGATGCACACCTACAAGACCAGAGCTTTTAGGAGCCTGTTCACACTGTCCTTACAGGGATATGGCACAGCACATGGGACACACAGCCAGCCTGTCCTGTCTTATCAGTGAGAGGATATAGAACGTGTAGGACCACCTTCCACGAGCAGAAATTCTTAGGATTGCTCCTAGGATAACAGGCTGCACTCACTTCCCTCTTAGAGACTGATGATCCAACTTGTGCTATGAAAAGCTCTCAGAGCTACTGCTGATCTTTTCTCACTCAGTTCAAATAAAGCAGAACAGATTAGAAACAAGGACCCACTCTTGATCAAAACAGTATCAACAGAAGCTACACCTGTCCACAGGGAGGAGCTTCTGATACACAGCATAGTGCCCAAAAGCCAGCAGAGTCAATGAAGCCATATGCTGAAGTCTAAAGCCAGTAAATTAGGCTCTTGGAAACAAGTAGAGGAAAAGAAATGAGAAGGCAAGCAATCACTCTGCAATAGGGTCAGTTAAAAGCAGTGACCCTAACACTCAGAGGAGTAAGGATTCAGGTAGCAAAATGCACTAGAGCAGAGAATTGCATCAACACAGCTGAATGGTCAAGGAGAATGAGAAGCATGGGTTGATGCTGCGCTTCCAGGATTTCACAAACTGGAAGCCAAAGGAGAAGAAGCAGCAGCACCCCTGCATGGGTCGTGCTGTGGGAGAAGCTGCCCCAACTCTGAGCAGCTGCAGACTGAAACAGAGATACTTCTGTTATTTAATACACCAACTTAAAAACATGCCATCAAGTATGCCCGTCTGCATTTAGCTGCTTTTTAATTTAGTATCAAACCAGAAATCTAAAACTGCCCTGGTCACCTCACTTACCGAGTCGTTGAACAGTCAAGCTTGAACAGTCAAGCTCTGAGTAAATTTCTTAGCATTGACAGAAATTATACAAAAAGGCTTTTGAAAGATACATCAAAAGATAGTAACCATTGTCTGATTTGATTGGCTTAAACAGAACTGGAATACATAGCAAATTCAGAAAGTGCACTGGTTTGCATAAAGAAGAGACAGACATCTGAAAGGGAAGTATTTAGGCTGAAGGAAGATTATTGCAGCAAGGATGACAGCTGAAACCAATCCTGTTTAAATAAAATCAACTTTCCTTGCCTGCATAACCTTATCTGCTCTACTAGATGGTTTCCTGAGTACCTTTCCAGTCCACTATTCCAAACAACACACGTGTTGACATAATACGTTCTCTATTATGAATAATCCAATTACAAAAAACATTTTGCAGGTGTTATGTTTGATTGATTTTGGTTTGGTTTCGGAGGTTTGTTTTAATTAGGAGTACAGATAATTTATTTTTAAATGTTTGGGATGCTTGGTTTTGCTTTTCAAAGTTTCACTACAGGTAAAAATTAGTGAGCAGAGATGACAAACCAACAACTTGGTCTGAAAGCAGTATTCATCCAGAATTTCAGAACTGGTTTAGAATCTGGATCAAAAGGAACCCCTCACAACAGCAAAAGGAAGTTGTAATATTGCTTTTATTCAGTTCTCAGCTTGTGGACTAAAATTTGGCATTTGTGATACTACCTTTAATAACTCAAGACTCTGAAGTTCCTGCTGATCAGGTAACATTGATGCAAAACTGATTGAATGTTTATGAGTAGAAAAACAATTTATCTTTTAAAGAAAATAATACCAAGAATGAATTAATGCAAGTTTAATAGCAGCAACAAGTCACAGGGAATTTAACTTTCACTTAAACATGCCATTGACCTTAAACCTTTTTAATACTTTTGCAACATATAACATAATCTTCTTTTCAATATGTGATTGTTTCCAAACCAAAGTCTTGCCAGAACCAAAATGTCAGAAATAGAGACAGGTCCACATGGAGTTATGGACAAAAGAATGTTCAATACTGTTTCAGGAAAAAAGCTACATCACCTAAACCCAGAGCTGAACCTCCATTGCTGGTTATTGCGTCTCTTTTGTTAGTTCTTACCCAGCACAAGCACCTGCTCAGCAATGCTCACAAACAAGAGAAGAGATTAAGAGCTGGGGACAAGGTGGGGGGAAGAGGCTCTAGAGTGGAAAGGCTAAAAAGAAAAGTATAATACAACATTGCATGTTCTCCTATACAAAACATACTGAATCTGTTTTCGGGATACACTTCTGGGAAGTGTTTCTAAACACGTGCCCCATAGTCAAAACAAGCACTTTCTTGGCCTCTCATTAATCACCAGAAGGTGCTCTTAAATCATTCATCCGAGCTGCAATCACTCCTGATCTCAGGTCTGAGGGCAGAATTATGCACAGGAATGTTAGTAGGTCATTTAACTGGAACATAGCATCAAGCAGAACTCCGACTAATTCTAGCAGGGCTTGTCTGTCAGTAAGGAAGCTGAAGGGTTATCAGCAGCCTAAAAAGAGCCAGAGGATTTGCTGAGTCATCCCCAAAATAAGCTTTTATTCAAAACTGCAGAAATCTAACACACATTTCTATGGATGCATACTCTTTATAAAAAAAGGAAAAATAAAATAGCCACAGAAAATTGCAAAGAGAGGAAAGTTACTTCAAGACTAGATATATTTTACAGCATCTGAAAATATACAATTAGGAAGTTAAAATTTTCTTCACTCCTTTAAGAGACAAAATTTTAAGACTTGTTTATTGAAATAGAGATATTTTTAAATACCAACTAATTTAGGAAAATAAACTGAAGGAAAAAAAATAAATGTTCATCAAAACGTGGTAATTTAGCTCCAGCAACTATATAAATTACAGCAAATGAAGTATAATGAGTAAATAAATTACATACTTGTGGAAAGAGTTTTATTTTGTTTTGTGAATTTGCTCACTTTTGCCCGCTGTTCGTAAATTCCACACTTGCATTTTTACTTTAGCGTGTGTGTGCCCTAAAAACAGGTGCCAGATGTGGACCAGTCTGTACAAACCACCACCAGCCAGCAAAGGTAGAACAAGCCACCATCTCCTACAGAGGTTCTTCTGCTCCATCTCTGCATCTCATCTAACCAAAAATGAACCCAACCACCTTGGGAGCTTGGCATCAGATCCAGAGTGATACCGCATTAGGTTCATCTCCTGACCAAGGAAGACACTCTGGATCAGTTTGATTTTTATCTCATTTTCTCCCACTCAAATGACTAGTATAGTAAACTAGCTACTTTTTAAACACTAAATCCAAAAGACTGAGATGGCTTCTTCAACCTGGATTTTGGGAATTGCCAGCCTAATGTCAGCTTTTGCATTTAGTTAGAAAATAAGCTAAATCATTGCTTACAAAGTCACTGGAAATACAAGTTTTTAATCCTTTTACATTTTAAAATGCTTCTTCTTCAACCAGCCTAAGGCTCCAAGTGTTCTGATTCATAGAAGTTCTTAGGCTGCAAATCCATTTACTAAGCATAGGATTATACAGCATACGTGTATCATTTTACATGTGATACTTTTAGGGAGTTTAAACTGAAAAGGCTGCTTTAAAAAGCTTTCACTTTCACATTAGTAAGTGAGCTTTATGGAAGTATTTACTCATATTTCCTGAATCTTAATGCATACCCTGTACTGTCTCAAAAAACTTAGAGATCTAAGAACTTTTCTAAGTTTGAAAATTGAAGTAGTCCTTGCCTCGGTTACTTCGGTACAAATCTGCAATAGTCATGTGTTGTTGAAAAGAAGATACAAATACTATATTGTTTCAAGCGCATACTAATAATAAAAAAATATTAATCACAGCAGAATGTATCCACTCTCCACACAATAAAATCTCACTTTAGAATCATATTTGGGCAAAGATCACTGTGTGGAGGAAGACTAAGTCCAGCAGGTACTTGCATAAGTGAGCTTTTCCTGTCCAGATAATCTACAAACACCAGACTCAATACGTATTCTCTGTAAATTTACCACTCACACGGGGCCACCCTTCCTTCTCTCCATCCCTAGCAATGCCCTGAGCATGTTACCTCTGGCAGGGGTTTGCAGCCACACAGGATTTGGTCTGATGGGCAAGACAGGGCAAAGCCCAGCTTCAGAAACCAGCCCCCGCCTCCTGAAAGCTATTGTTATGAGGGTCTCTTCAACCCAGGGACAATAGCTGCCATCCAGAAGAACATGTTCTCACCTGCAGCCTCAGCTACACCTGTCCCTCACCTGCTCCCTCAAACACTGGCCAACAAAAAGGAGCATGCCCAGAAGCTTGCCAAGGGGCCTGAGGTCACCCAATGGACCAGAGAAAGACCCCTGAATGCTGGACATGTAAGCGTTGGCAAAAGAAAGCATGAATCTCTCGAGCCTGCGCAGTACAAGCCTGGGTTGCAAAGTCTAGGCGGAGACTAGCCTCAAACAATGGGAGCAAAGGCAGGGGTGAAGAAACATAAAAGATGACTCCAGAATGAACACCATTGAAGATCTTCCCAACAGAGGATCCCGAACCATGACGGAGGACCGGCAGGACTCCACGGCACCAGAGACCAGAGGGACACCTTTAGAACTTGACTGGTGATAAACACAAACTCATTTCTCATCTTTACCTTTACTTTTTCCCCATTTCTTTTCCCTTTTCTTTTTCTTACTCTCTCTCTCTATCGCATGCCGCTTTATGGGCAAATTAATAAAGTAACACTGCCTGACTGAATTACAACCCCTTGGCATTTTGGTCGCCTTAATTTTGCGCTCTGAGATCAAGGTAAAAGAACCATCACGAGTCCATCGCCGAATGGACCGTGACACCGCACACACAACAGTGAAGGCACAAGACTAAATAAAATTTTTAAAAATAATTTTTAAAAACCCCACAACCACACACCCTGAAGGAGACTTCTTTGCAAAGAGCAGCAATGTCAAAGACAAATTAAACAGAAGTCAGATTAATAGAGGATGGATGGTAAAATTTAGGTCAACCTTGAAAAGTCCCCATTGCAACGCTGTCACATAGACATAGAGGCCAAAAAGTTGCATTGTCTTTTCTCATTTTAAAACCAGAGCCTTCCTAAACACTTGTAAGATTAAAATAATTATAAAATTAACTTAACTATAAAATAAGATCACAGAGATCTTCAAGTATCACTTGTCTGGATCTGTTTTTACATGCAGACTGTGTCACAGATCACTTGCAGGCTCCAAGCTTTGCAAGAGCTGTTGATTCCAGCTTAATATGGCAATATTTAACAAGGATCAATGCACCCTCTATACCCAATGATACTGCAAACACGGATTTCTGCACAGGGAGCATGTTGATATGGGGAAAAAAATCCACCAATGAATCAGTTAAATGGGTCCCCGAAGGATCCAGAAAGCAAAGTCACCCCTTAATTAAAGCAAAAAGGTATAGTCAGCATAGCCCTCTCATCTCAGGAAAAAGATGGACATTCTTCCTAGTATTTCATTATGTTCATCATGTAGTGTTACTTTATCAAACCAGACATGTGACAATAAATCCAGATGTTTTCTGGTAGCCCTCTATTCAAAAAGAAATCAAGACTCAAGAAGTTAAGTTCCCAGAGGATGCTCAGCTGCTGTATTTACTTTGGTTATCAGGAAAAGCCATTCCCCTGGCTCATTCACGCATTCAGTAGCAGGGATCAGCCTTCACAAACACCATCAGCATAGTATCCTAGTCTTCTCTGTATTGTTTGGGTTTTCTTCTTTAAAAATGAGGTAAAAATATCAGGACAAACATCTTAGGACTCATGACTCTGCTAGTGAACCAAACACACAGAAGTCACCATCATCCAGAAAGTTGCCTGCTACACACTGCTCTACACAACACACGATTTATTGCATGTCACAAATGAGTAAAGAAAGAAAAAATACCCACAAAACCTGGAAGATTTACAGTGTTTATACTGAGTTTATCTGCTATGTCTGTCAACTTTTTCTAGTTAGATGTTTCCATTGCCTTGAAAATATATTTAATCCACTGATCTTAGTGCCACAGTTAATGAGCATGTAAAATACATCAACAGCCAAGTTTAAAAACTCTCCAAAGCCAATTTATTTTCTTCTTACAAGTGTGGGTGGTGAGTTCCTTCTGTAGTAATAAGATGTATCTCTTTGCTTTTGACAAGAAACATGGATTGAAATATAAACCAACAGAAACACACAGAAGCAGCGATAAGTTAGTTTATATTTCAGCCGTAAACTGATGAAAAAAACATCCATTTTCATTGTATTACAGAGCAGATTGTTTTCTTGAGGTTTTTTGTTGGTTTTTTGGGTTGTTGTTTTTTTTTTGGTGGGTTAGTTGTTTTTTATTTGGTTTTGTTGTGGGGTCTTTTGGGTTTTGTTTGTTTGGGTTTTCTTCTTGTTCTGATTTTTGTTGGGTTTTTCTTAATGATTTGTGAGTAAACACAAAAGAACCTGTCTTGAAAAATGGCACAGTTTGAGTCATTATACCTGGAAGCATTTAAAAGACATAGAGATGAGGTTCTTAGGGACACGGTTTAGTGCTAGATTTAGGTTATGGTTGGACTCGATGACCCTGAGGGTCTCTTCCAACCTAAATGATTCTATAATATTATCTAAAAGTGAGGTGTGGATAAATTATGCACATTTCTTGTTGTTTATGAAACTCCGGTATCTGTGAACAGCATTGCTGGACACATGTATACTTTAATACCTTCTCCTGTATAAACATTATTGTTGCTCAGGGAAGGATTTCGTAGAATTCATGTAATTCATTATAAATCTCTTGTCCACCACACAATTCCAAAACAAAACTTACTTGACAATAAAACAACCAGACAAACTAAAGCAGATCTTAGAGGTGCATAAGTACTTAGCAATAGGACCATTACTGGAATATGTAACAGCACCAAAGCTTTTCACATCAGACAAATTACTCTAAGTATCAAATGTAAGTAATTAGCACTTTTTAAGCCAGTATGTGTGATCCTTAAGTCTTAGATATTTCCATTTAAATTTACCATCAGTGGATGTTTTTCTAGTGCAGGAAAAAAAAAGAACAAAGAAGATGGCAGAGTGTTATACACACAGATGATGTACCAGTATTAATTTGGGTATCCTTGTAGGCGTAAAAGTCAAAGCAGCTGTACATACATATTAGCACTCCAGCTGTAATCTGAGATGAAGAGTAGTCAAATACACTGATTGTTACCTTTAATAAATAAACAAGCACCAAAATAATTCAGCTTTACAAACTACTTTGCAAAATACATGCCATGGCATTGTATATTTGTTATAAATAGATATTATTTCTTTTTTATTGCCAGTTCGAACTTGCTCTCCAGCTGACAGCTAGTGTTTGATCACTTCATGGCATCTTATGATGTATTTCATAGTCTCAATTACACAATTAATAATTAAGATAATTGATGGAGAGCAAATAGGGAAGCAATATGGAATGTCTGTATTTCTAGTAGTATTCAGCACAATTAATTTTCTATTCTAAAGAATCAAAGATTATGGAGCAATGGAGATGCATCTTGTGCTATTTACCTTACAGCCACCATGAAAATCGCTTTATGAGGTGGAAGTTCATGTCAGAACTAAAATATTGCCCAAATTCCAAGTGAAACTAAAATCATCATATCTAATTAAGAACTCTAAAGAAGCCTTGAATTACTTAATATCTAATTACATCTTAAAACAAACTGGGATGCTGTGATTATAATCTGTAACTTTGTCAGCATTATCTCCTGTTCTAATTCCACCTTTTTATTTTATTAAGGAATGGATACATGACAAAGCAATCAACCATAAATCCAAAACATCTGAGCTTTAATGTGCAGCACTAATAATCCTAGAAGAACCAATTATTGCCCGAATTTTTAAAAATTAGGTTCATGGCTAAGGAAAATTCATTAGATTATGTGTTCGTATGAGTGTGTGTGTGTGTATATATATATATATATATGTTGCAAACTTGTCAACAATTGGCAAAAACATCAGGAAGCATGAGGCAACAGAAATTAAAGACAACCCAAAACACATGTTTGACAGTTTTCACTCACGATGATGATATAAAGTATCATCTTGCAAAAGCAAGACATTTCATCGAAGTAATTGCATAGAATTGATTAATATCACAATTTTAGTGGTAACACAACTCAAACTTATTGTCCTACCAGAACAGAGACAAGGATCTCTACACAAGAATACTGGGAAACAAAAGACCCAAGACATGAACTTGCAAGTTAGGCAGCAGGCACTTTATTAAATATATTAAATTATACCATTTCTCATATTCTAGCAAATGCTGTACCTAAATTTAATGCAAAAAGGGAAGGAATTGCTTGGAATTAATAGAACTATTAGTCTAGCTTCTCATTATTCTATATTCATAGTTTAATCTAAAAATATGAATGTGAGGGGAAAGTAGAATAAAAAGCCTCATAAATTTATTAAAATCACACACTTTATCTTTGATAAAGCAACCATAAAGAAAATTACCATTATATGAAGACTCAATAATAAGCTTTGCAGTAAGATAAACCTGGAGACCAAGTTAATATGAGAACCATAATGCAAATAACAAGCTGGATGGGACCAACAGGTTCCCCACAAGCAAATATCTCAGCCTTTATGGGGATTAACACCGGGTAAGGGAGGCAGCCAAAAGTTGATCTTAAAAGGATACTAAAGCAATTTATTGATGGCAGAAAGTTGTTCATATTGTTAGAGATTAATATACCCCATGCACAGAGCTAGGTGATGTTGATGCTTGACTAACAGGAGAGATTAAATATAGGAATTTAGCCTGTAAAGTCATGCACTTAGAAGTGAGGGGAATACTTTTTAATTAGTCCACTGGAGAAGAAATAAGACCTTGAAAACAGCAGCAGAATGACTGTATGTCAACAATGAGATAGAGCCAGAAAGAGAAATGATCCTCCAGTGGGGGATTTCCAGAGGAGATCAGGCAATGATCCAGACGTGGGATTTCCAGAAGCAGTCGGGCAGAAATAGTGTCACAGTACAGGAGACAGGCAAAGTCATACTCAGGAAACAGAACCAGGAAGATTAAACCAGAACATGAACAGAGAACACTATTTGAGTGAAATCAGAGCCTACTAACAAGACACTCGCTTAACCTAGCATGGCATCCAAGGTAAAAATACGATACACTCCGTATGGACAAAGAGGACAAAAGGAAAAGCAGATGAAGAGAGAACAGCTCTTTTGGCTCAGTGACTATATGCACACAGAACTAGGCAAGTACCAAGGAGATCACGTGAACAAATTTAGAGTAAAAGGCTAAATTAAATTTAAAAAAATATGATTCCAGAACCTCTGAACATGATTATGGCCTATTTAGTTAGAAAATACTGCCATTTCACTCCACAAAGTTTGGGACTATGGCATAAGAGTTTACTACAGATTCTTTATCTAAATCATATACACAAAGTTGTAAAGGCAGGCATTTACAAAATTATTTGTTCACGTGTCAAATTTTTCTGCTGGAGTTGTTTGCAGGGGCCTGTGGTGGGGTTTTTGTTCTTTATTTTTTTTAAACACATAAGTTCAGCTCCATATAACATGTCCCTGAGTATAGTATGATAAGGAAGAACACATATGCCACTTACAGGTAACAGGTATAGTAAGGCATAGGTATAGTAAAGCAAGGCTTTATTTTACTGCAATAATTAAAAAAACATAGGCATTAAATTTTGTTCTCACACACATTTTAGGTCTCTGCAAACAACTGATACCTTTGCCCCTGAGATAGTGTAGGTGGACTAGTGCACTAATCCTGCAAGGCTGGGGGAACAGAAAGAGGACCAAAAAAAAAATAGGCGAGATGAACACTTTGCAGAGATGTCAACAGCCGACAATTTCAAACTCTGGCTGGTAATACCAGGCAAATCTAGAGGAAAAGGAAGAGAATTGCTTGTGGACTGAAGTGGGATAAAAGCAGTATTCAAGCCCAAATTGCAGCTGAAAATGCTTAGCCTTGCTGCCCAGTCCTGAAGACAGCTATTCTTAACAGCCATCTCATTTCTTTCCAGGTTGCAGGTTGTGAACTCTTCAACAGTGATGCTTCCAGGCATTCATAAAAGGACATAACTGGTTGTATGAAGCTGGATGTCATGTCTACCCTGACATATGAATCTACCAGCTTAGCTTCTCCAATATCTTGATAGGCAATCTGGGAACACAGCTCAACGAAATGCAATGGCAGTGATTTTATTTTAAAACACGAGCACATAAGGAGAAGATTAAACTCCTCCTCCTCCCCACTCTCATTCAGCAGCACAATGATTAGAGGCACGAAGCCCCGGAAAGGGAAGGTTTGCAATACTCACGGAGCTGCTTCAAGCCAAAGAACCAACATCTGAACCAATCTGGATTTTCATGTAGACTCTAGAAAATTCTGTTTTCAAGTATATTTGTGTATATATATACACATAGATAAACAAGCAGATACATATACAGATCTGTTTTAGAAACGCTTTGCTTTTATATGCAAGACTTCACCTTTAAACTCATACAAATCCCTGTTGCTTTACAGACAAGCCTTTTTAATTAATCCCAACTTCCCACCTTCTTAATTAATCCCAACTTGCCAGAATGTTGAGAAGGCAGGCAAGTCATCAGAAAAATCAAAGCACTTATAAGAAAAAAGGAGACTACAAGTCCTCAGGAACTAGACGTTGTCGAGAAGCTTCATGTTGTTATAAAATAAAAATTCACAAGTTGAGGCAAAAGCACCCAGCGATTTTTAAATCTTATATTTAAATGACAGAAAATTACAATGCTCTTCCAATAAATACTAGAAATTAACATATCATGAGGACCAAATAATTGTAATTTAGCCCACAACAAATACAATGTTAATTGCTATTTGCAATTTCTAATGCAAGGCCCAAGAATGTCTTAGGAAAGCTGAACCATAACAGAAATAAGTTTCAATATTTATGTTCAAAGTTGACAGCTCTAGTATTTTATTTTCATTCTCAATGTCGGTCACTTTTTTGATAAATTAAAACTCCCTGCTGCCTTGCTCCCTCCTCCATAGGTCTCTCAGTTACCTCTTTACCCCAGTCTTTTGGGTTATAACTTTCACAGTTCCAAATAACTGCAACGTTCACCTAGAGAATAACTGGAGAATTATAAATTGAAAACATACTTTAGAAATCATACTTGTTTTCTCCTGTTAATAATTTAAGTTGCTAGATTTACCTTAAACTTACAATACTAATTCAGTCATTACTTAAATATATTATTATGGTGAAATAACTGTACCCAGGTGGTGAAAGACCATCATCAGTGAGGTGGCGTAAACTTGCATTCAGAGTTAGCATGCTCCAGCATCACTGACCTCCATTCATTAAAATAAATAAATAAACCACACCAAATACAAGACTCGTAGCTCCTGAATGAGATGTTAGAAACAACCTAATTATTATTGTCAGTCTCCTAAATTGCAAGGAACTAAAATTACAATAGAGCTCTAGTGGGACTGCATAGTTTGTTTTCCTCACATTGACCAGAGACCTGAGGTGAGCAGGAGTCTTTAGGAGAGTTTCACAAGTGGCTGATAGAAATCTAAGCCATAAACAAAGTATTTTATTTCAACGCTGATACACACTGGAGATGAGCCAGCTCGAAAGAAAACAGAACTGAAGTAGCTGAAACAAGAAATTAGCAAAACAGAAGTAAAAGGTTTCAGCTATGCTATGAAGTCCAAAGCCGTCTGTCATTTAGACTTTCTTCTTTACTTGTAAACTGTCATTTACAATCACTACTTAAGTTAAAGGATAAAACAAAACTATTTGGTTCTGTATTTTTTAACTACTGCATTGCTTGTACAGCTTAGCTCTCCCTCTATCTGTTAATTTCTAATGCTATCTATGTTTTCTCCCTCTCTTCAGTCTACCTTCCCATTAGATTATGCAATTAAATCTATTTATGACATAATAAGCACTTTCCTCACAACACAGCAATATGAAACAAATCCATAACTTCTCTGCAGATTTATAAAGCAGTAAAAGATACAGGAAAAGAAAGCATATGATTTATTGTAAAGGCAATAAGGAAACCTCTAAAGCATTATTCATTGAAATTAAATTCTCAAACTCACTATCACATGGCAGCTTTTAAATAGGGACAATCCCTAAGTACTTATTTCAGAGCCTTCAGATTACCATTTTGCAAGTGAGGTTTTTTTATCATTGATTGTTCTACATTTTTCCCCTCTCAAAGTTTCATGATGATCTTAACATTTATTGATTGTTGGACATTTATTTGCTTTCAAATTGCTTTCCAGGAAGAAACAAAACCAGACTCTGCCATCAAACATTGAGCTTTAATTCATTCAGATCTCCCCACTCTCTCAGGCTCCACTTGGGAAAACTTGGTTATAATATAATCTACCTATTAACAGTTCATACTAGTTTGATACACTTGTTTGTGTATCCAGCCAAAGAAACACAAAAAAGCTGTATGAAAAACATAAGAAATCTGAAAAACTGTAAGAAATCTGCTCAGTCTGCAACAGTTAACATTTATCCACAGGAATGCTAGATAAGAAATGCAAGCATACAGCCCTGCAAACTCCGTGCCTCAGACAGACAAACAGAACAATTCTCTTTCAGATACCGTCCTGGCATCACTAATGGCACTTTGATCACATTTCTGGATACCTACAAAAGCCTGTTCGATTCCCAGAACATCGGGTTATGTCTAGTACCAATAACAGAAAATACTAGTTGAGAAAATAAGGGTCTCCCATGACACCGATACCTTCAGACATTCCTGACAAATACAGATACCACGACTGAACAATACAGACACTGCCATTTATTGCAAATGTGAGGAGAATTAATAAAAGATGTTGCATTAGTCCAATGAAGCAACAGAACAGGCTTAAACTGCTACCAAATCAAATATTCGTATTTCATACTAGTAAAAAAAACCCCACACTTATTCAAAGATCTTTTTCTCCTACCTTCCAGCATACACCCCTACACCAAAAAATAACATTCATCATGTTATCAGGCTTCTGTGCTCTTTAGCATAAATTCAGAAACCAACTACTCCAAAATAATGATCACACACCATAGTCCAGTTATTGTTTTGTTTTTCAAGTGTCCATTCTGTTCCATGGGAAGATTCTAATTTCTCTTCTGTACTCAAACACAGTAAAGCTCCTAGAGATTTCATAATAGCAACTGTTATTTTTCTACAGAAGCTTCTGACAAGGATAAGTTAAAAATATTTCAAGAGAGGATAGGGAATTCCACTTGAACCGAAACTAGCATTTCCCTTTCTTCACATGTTTAAAATATGCTTAAGGAGAACTTTATCTTAGACATCACTAACTCAATGAAAACATTAACACAATCCTAACTAAAAACACCCTGTTAATAATTATTTTTCCTTCTGATGGCAACACTAATATAATTAAGTCACACCTACAACAACTGTTTGTATAATAAGTACATTCTTAGCGTGGGACACCACCTTAACAACTTGATTCTAAAAGTACCAGGAAGATAAATACAGTCTCCAACAGCTCATTAGGTGAAAAGGTTATTTCACCAACTTACTACTTATTTGTATCATTTAAAAATCCTTCTAAAAATGACTGATTGCATCCAGCCACACAAACTTCAAGAGCATATGGTACAAAGTATAAAAAACAGCAATTCCAGTGACATTCTTCCCTGCTGTTATCCTGGCATTCTTTTATTGGGAAATTTCATTTTCCTTCATTTTGCTGTAATTAAAAAAAATAAGATAAGTACAATACGTAAAGTAAGCCAATATTCCACAATTTAACAAGGTGATATATACATATATACCCATCATATATTAAAAAAAAATTGCAGGATAAACATTTCATCACCTATATATGAAAGATGTACTACCGTCATACACACATAATTTGAAGAGTCTGACTCTCCCTTCCATTATATAAGTTTCCTGAAGTTTACCTTCAAATTAACAAGCCCTAAAGAGATTAATTACATCATCTTGAGACTATAACAATTGAGAGTCAGGCCTGCAGTTTAACTGCAAGTGCAAAATTATGAACAGTATTACTATTCCTTGTTATATCATAAATATAAGTTTAATAGAAATTAAATTTAGAACTAAGAAATAAAATTGTATTATTAATATTTAATATTAAATTATGTGGAATATTAAAATTTTATCCTACAACTATTGCTAAGTCCATTAATAATTTCTGATGATGTGTAAGTTGTCTCTAAAAACAAGAAATGCTTCCCAAAATCCTATTTTACGGATGTGCTCAAATTCCACCTGTTAATACAACACTCCTGACTTAGCACAGAGTGACCTCCTTAGGGAGATTTTCAAATCCTACCTCAAGCAAAGACTCCTTCAAGTACGTGGAACCTCTGAACCGTGTTCATTATCCACACAGCTCCTGAAAATTACTTTCTGAAGAAGTCTATTTTCTCCTCCCAAAACTTCAACATGATTAATTAGACGAGCAAATACAGAGTATATCTGATACGCAGACATCGCACATATCCACACAGCTACGCAATTTTCTCTTTGCTGCCTCATTGAGTAACTTAGGAGTCATAAAGTATACATGCACATAAAATCTTAAAGAACCACACGGACCAATCTGGACTCAGTAAAATTCAACAATAGGGGAAAAACAAACAAACAAAACCACAAACAAATAAAACAAAAAACACACACACAAGAAATATCCCTCTGACATTCTTAAGGACAGAGAGTATCTTCCAAAACTCTCATACCTGTTATGAAAAAGTCCACCCCGTCATGAAAAAAAATCAACTCTTAAGATGCAGAGCAGCAAGCAGGCTGGATATACGCAGCCTGTAACCCAAGTTACCATTGAAATCTAGTACAGAGATGCCTTGAACAATATTACTACCTTATGCTGTTGAGCACATGCACAAACAGAATCATGTAAAGCTAGTATGTATTAGCCAGAATATGCAACTTTTTCTTCAATGCAACATCCATACATACAAACCCGCTAACCTCAGTTCCACAGTTCCCTTCAGATCCACAGTTTTCAGGCTTCCAGACATTCCATCCCAATTTTTAAAAGCATTTTCCACTTTTATACAGAAGCAATGACAAGATCTTTTAGACTCGAACATCTTAACTGAAAGGCAATTATATCCTACCAAGAGGAACATAACAAAGAGCGGAGAATTCAATGAGGATGATCTGCTGTCCTTAAGAACAGAAACAACCACAAGATAAAGGGATCCTCTCATTTAAACCTTATCATCTGATTATGTATATTTCATAAATACACAAGATACTGAAGATGAACTTGCATAATGCGCTATCTTGTAGGTTGACATCATCCCAGAAATCCTCTTTTAAGTACTCCTGGTCTGTTAAAAAAACAAATAAAGTGAGACAAAGTTCTCACCAGGGAGGAAAACCCCATAAATTGCTGCTGCTTAAAAATGTGTAGATTTTTAGCTATAGGATACTTGAGAATTTCCTTCCTCAAACAGTGGGGTTTTCTTAATTCAAAATAGAATGCTTTCAAGTAGCACCAAAATAAATAATATGATACACTGGAGCCTAAGTGTGCACCTGCATAACTATGGGGAAAAAAAAAGAACATTTCTACTAAACATCTTGTACAGCTATACTCATACCAACATTAGCATCTGGTAGTTCTGTCATTCTCCCAGGCTTGAAGCACAATTATTTACCTCCATACCCAGTGAATAACATAAAAGCAAAAAGGAAATTGTAGATACAACATAAACTAGAATATCACACATTGCACAGTGCTTCCCTTGATCACAGAAAAACAAACTCTCAATTGTCGTATTTAAAAATAAGGAGTAAAATGAAGCATGTCATTCATCTGCTTTTGTTTTCATTAGCAGATGGAATTAAAGAGTCAAATTTATCAGAATGATAAAAAAAATAGCAACTGTGAAGAGCAACAAGTGATGTGTCAAAGAACTGTATAGCAGTCTGGAAGGAATCCCCTTAGCAGGCAAGAACTTTAACCACAGGGGTTTTTTTAAATAATAGTAGGTAAGGCTTTTGAAGATCTTCACTGAGCATGACCTCAAAGCTATAAGATAATGAGAAGGGAAAATTCAGAGAAAGATGTTCTCAAATTCCATTTCAGTGCAACACTGCAAGCCTCTAGCATTCCAAAAGAATCTAACATATGTTGGCTCTGCTTTCCAGTCCAATTGCTACTTACAAACACAGTCAATCTAAACCAGAAAACCTGCGTCTAAAATAATATTCTACTTAGGTTCAGCTGCCTGTCACCTCATGATTTTACATTAGAGAACAGACTTCAGAATGCATACAAAGCTCAAAAGCAGTAAGTGCACTTCAAGGATGTATATAAAATTGAAAATGAAGTTATCCAGCAATGTTCCTGTTAATGAATAGCTTTTGTGAGCTCAATATATTAAGCTGTGCTTTGCTTGTTGCCCCATCTCCCTTCTGCCCCCTTTGAAAACAAGACGAGAGAAGTACAAACTCAGTCCAGCTTTGACGTCCTGGCTGGAGGACACCTTTCAAGATAATTCACTACATATTCATCAACCTCTAACATATATTGACATTTATACATATGTTAACAGAAGCATCCATACCCTCACTGAATGATGTACAGTATGTGTTTGGAACATTCAGTCTAAAACATCATCACAAAACTCCTCAGCTATGTATCCTGAATATAAGCTTCATATCCTCTCCTGTACCTGATATTTTTTCTGTGACCTTTACTATGTAACATAAAAGCATGTCTATCTATACTGTATATTGGCAGAAAAAGAATGTACAATTTCAAAACAATTCAGTCTTCCTAAAATGAGGACTGAAACAGAATTAACAGAAAATTGTATAAACTCCCAAGTTCCCATTTAAAAATCAGTCACTTATTTGTTATTATTATTACCTTAGACAACCACACAGCTTCAGGTTTCCTACATGTAAAACAGCTCAAAAAAATAAGTGCCTATTTCTCAAGGCCATTGTGGCTACCTAGTGTTTAAATAAGACATCCTGACACAAAGTACGATACAGTTGTGTAGAGGCAAGTAGTTCCTTGAATATAGATATGGTTCCCCCCCACTAAAACTAAAATCGTATAAGCAATTTGCAAATTAAAGGCTCTAGAAAAATTGTATCATTTTGATTTTAAAACAGATGCCCACAGATTATTCCTACAAAGTGCTACACTTTTAAAAGTTTTAAATAAAAATATTCTGGATTTAATACTTATATCAACATTAGGTTTAGGAAACATCTGCAAAAATATTTTCTAAGACAGCTGTCTTAATGTGACATTACAGCTGTGCACACAAGTGCAAATTCGTATGTTTTCAAAAGCAGTCATTTGTCCAGTATTTGTCATTTTTTCAAGAACACCCTGGAGCTCCTGTTCAATGTTTTAAGTTACCCATTAGAAAAGTCTCAGTTGACTTAAGAAGCAAACAGAACAGATCTGCTGATACGAGAGAACTACAGCACACAGCTTAATTTAATAACAGCAGCTCTGTGATACTTCCTATGAAACACACGGTTCATTTTGCTCTTCCCCATTACTGCTTTGGTACATCTTGCATATACCAGAAACACATCTGATTATCAAGTATCCTCCAAAGTACATTGGTAAACTGTGTCTGCACACACAAACATGAATTATTTTGCATTTGTCTTGGTTTAATTGTTTTGATTTTTTTTTTTGTGAGAAGCAGGTATTTTCACACACATACACACTCTAGATTCAGGAAAGAACTGAGTGAAAACTATCCTACAGTTTGATTACTCAGCATTTCACTTTTACTAATAAAGCTGGAACTATCAAGTACTCCTTTATATGTCAGGTACTAAAGTTTCAATGAGTTTTGGAAGCTGAGAAGAAAATTAACCTTAGCATATTTTATTCACCACTACTATCCATTACAAAAAGAAAAGTATTTTAAACTGCAGCATGACTAGCAAAATATTTTTCTGGTTAATTTATCTCTGTCCTTGGATTTGGGGCAAGGGCGGCAATCAATGGAGCACATCTGTCTTGTTCCACGATACCCAATTGTTTATTTGCACCTTGAACAGAAAGTTTCCACAAAGCTCACCAGAGTATTTAAAGACATTACTAACGGCAGCTCTCCCCCCAGGCTTTTGATCAAAATCACTGCACCTCACACTTAACTGCCACAACTGGTAACATAGATAGTTAAGATCTGGTCCTTTTGTAATACTTCTGATTGTTCTTCAGTCCCAGCTCCTGTATCCCAGCAGTTACATGACACACTCAACATGATCCACTTTTTCATTGAAAACACATTATTAGCCTTCAAGGTAACAGAGAACAAGCTGAAAACTCAAAAACATGAGAATAAACGCCTATCTATGCATAAAAGTGCATGTCTGTAATAAAAACCTACATTTAAAGACTCTGAATCCAGACTCACAATTCTGTAACAACATATTGCAATCATCCTGCAAATGCACAATGCATGGTCCTTTGATACCGATGTAAGATTGTAATGACAAATATAGACCAGTGTATTCACACAAGTAAAGCAGCAAGTCTTCAAAGTATCTGTTAAGTATTACAGTGTATCACAATATTTGTTTATAAGATTTAATTCAACACTGGGAGTCCGGTCTTCAAGGGGGGTTAACTTCTGAAATAAAATTTAATCAGTGACTTGGACAACGTACAATTTTTTCAAGAATTCTCTTAAATAAGAGAATAATTTATTCCTCAAGTATTTGGCAATGATACAGACTGCCTGCAAGCTTTAGATTCATCTGATCTAATGAGGAAGTAATTTTACTCTGAAACATAAGGCATAGTCTGGACAACGGGACTTTGTACTACTGTATTTATCACCTTCTAGGAAGAAATATTCTAAAACCTTACTTAGCTCATTAGCTGTCCCTCATCGTTACAATCATGGGTCACCTCAAGTCTTTAACCTTACAGGAAGTGTTATTTCCTTTTTACAGATGAGACACCGAAGCACATAAATTAAGGAAGAAATCCATAGGAAAATGTAGACGCTGAGTGTCATTTTATGTGTCTGCATCCAATCTTTAAGTACTTCAGTACTTGTTCCATTGCCAGGTAAACCTAGAATATCCTGGTTTCAAAATTCCCTACATAAATTATGATTCTCAGGTACATGCTGCTTAAAACTTGTAAATATTCTACTGCTAACTTGTTTCTAAACACGAGAAAACTAGATATTTTGCCATCATATGGCAGTAGTAGCACATTTCCACCCTTAGCTAAGAAATGTAAAATACTGATTCAAACAGAACCTGGAATCCATTTCCTCTAGATAAGTGACATGAGCTGTAAATTTGGGCAGAGACTTTACAGTTAATTGAGTTTTTGCCAAATGCTGTTACTTTAACCAAGTTTCAGATGTTTACCCTAGAATATTCAATAGAATTGCTGGCTAAATTACTTTCCAGAGGTCTAAAAGGTTTAGGTTTTTCTGTCTGCAGGAGACGTCAAACTCAGTTCTCACACCTTGTGAATGAACACTAAGCAACAACACTGAGCTCAGCGCTGCCGCTTCTCTACAGGGTCTTACTCCACACAGAGTTCTGAAATTAATGCAACTCTTACATGTACTCAATGGGTTTTTAGTAATATATACGGCAACCTATAATACTAGTTTGAAGATTCCTGCTACTCATCCACCTCACACAAAAACATTTGCTCACAGTTTACTAATATTCCTTTATTACCATTAAACGCTGCAGTTCACTGGAGTGCCCACCTTTTCAGGTATCATCATCATCATTTATTTCTCTTCACAGCAACTTTGTAGCATGTTTTATAAGACTGGACTATACAGCTAATAATTTCCATGGACACTGACAGATAATTATTCTTCAATACTGCATGAGTTATTCAATGCATTTTTTTAGTTGTCTATATAGTAGTGTTTTAAAGTAAGGTTCTTTTCACCAGCACTCTGGTTAGCATGTGTAAAAATATCCCAAAGATATTCCTGCAACATCTTTATTACATCCTACCTTTTCATACATTTTCATACAATTAAATCAATTTCTAGTGCAGTGTTATATAAAACTACTCACAGTCATTTTTAAAAGATGACACAAAATATGGTAATGCCTTCCAAAATTCAATCATCATGCTTTTTTTTTCATTAAAGGAAGAGATACACTAGGATGAGACTATTTATTTGCCAAATTAAATTTCGTACATAATAAATATTAAATGCTATAACCTGTACAGGCATTTATGCATCATTTATGGATAGATTTAAACATACATTCAACACCACTGAGGTTTTTTCATACCCATAGCAACAGCAGCCAGCCTTTGGTGCTGTCTGTAGGCCTGACAGGGTCATCAGCCATCTGTTCCCACACTTATTTGCTTAAGTAACGAACAGCTCAGTCTGCAAACAAACTAAACTCCAGAATCCACAAGCCCTTTGCTTAACTTGCGTTTGGATTCAATCCTATAGATGGTCTCAGACTTACATACAGGAAGGGACTCTGTATGTTCTTAATTATATGTTGCTTGGAAGGAAGAGGGGTGTTTTTTTTTGAAAAGAGAATTGCTCCATTCCAAACACATACATGTTTGCAGCACCACCGTTAAATATCACCCCAATTAGAAGAGACCATGTTCAGTTTACAGACTAGTTTGAGAAAAGCAGGGCCACGCATCAATCACTTGGTACTGAGGATGCAGCAGCTCTGAAGAGACGTGAGGCAGAAAATAATGGACTGAGCTGCCAGCACAGGGCTCAGATTCACAATGTTCTCTGCAGCCACGCACAGCGGGACACGGAGCAGCAGGGGAGAGGTTGTTCTGCTTCTACAGGTCACCAGTACCACCATTACCGATAAACAAGTGTCTAGCTCTGGCATTTATTGCTCAGGAATGCAACAGGGAAGGCTGAAAACCAAGAGAGCAATTAAGGATGGAAAAACTTGGTTTATCTTGAGACAACTCAAGGGACACACCACCTCCATTCTCAGTGAGGACAAGGTGACAGTATTTTCACCTACACAGGAATATAAGCCTGACATACTGATGACTCTGCAATGAAGGCATGACTGGAAACACAAGAAAACAGGGCAACTCAGCGAGACAAAATGCGGTAGGGTAGATTTTCTAGAATAGGGGGATTAAGCATTTGGTTTTGCTGGTTATAAAAAACAGTGAGGATAACTAATTGATGGGAGAATTTTGGAAGCCTGTAATAGACTTTCAGCACTGGATGTGTTTTCAGACATGTACAGATGCTTTTCTAAAGCATGTGCAACTCCAACAGGAATTAGAGCCCGCATAAGGCAAGGGTTAAGAACAGCTAACCAGAGAGTCCATCTCTCGCCTTGTCTATGAAAACCCATAGAAGTAATATAAATGGTGTACTGGTAGACTATGGTAGTGTTAGGTTAATGGTTGGATTCCATCTTAAGGGTCTTTTCCAACCTAAATGATTCCACATAGAAAGTATTAAACAACCACAAAAAATACACTTAAAAAAACCCAATTTTTTAAACTTTTCAGAAAGATTTCTTTCCTTTCAAAAAACACTTCTCAGTGCAGGCTGTTTAGCTCGTCAGAGGGGTTTAGGATGCTCGTATAGCTCATGCTTCTACATTTCAAAAAATATTTTAATAAATATATTCCTTATGAATTCAAAATCTATCATATGAACTATCACTGTATTTTAAAATTTTTTATAGAGAGAGAATTACTCACATTGGAAGAAATATTTTTCAAAGAATCACTACCAAAATCAATTTAAATAAAGGTCACATTTTATAATAATAAAATCATAATAAATGATCTCTTCACTACTTTAATTATATCGACATTCAAGCATTGACTTCTGAAAAGACAATTTGCAGGTGTAAAAATCTCACAATTCCATTGATGTCAATAAGAATACTTATGCATATGTCTTGAATCAGATACGGGCCACGCTGATGACAAAGGTAGTTTTGCCACTGACAGCCTGTATAATAGAAGTTGCATCAGTTTAATGGGAATGTTGTTTTACATTAAAGTTAAGGCAAACTAAGTCTGTCCCATTTCTAAAACAGACAATTTTATTATCCCATCCACACCTGCTCATTCCTGCTACCAGGACACTTAGGCAAACGGAGTAACATAAGGAAACTGAGCTGGCTTTTAAAAAGTTGGCTTGGGAGATGGGGAGAGATGTTCCTGTTGATACTTTTCAAATTTCCACAGGAATATTAATACTTACATAAGCTGCAGAAAGATGTAACCAAAGAGAAGCGTGAGGGATAATGTCACCCCTTTTCACAACAGCATGAACTTCAAATGGCTACAGATAAAATTAACCTCATTTTAAAGATCATTTCTTATACAACAATACTGGTTTTCTTAAACTACCATTTAAGGACACTTTCCTTGCACAAGTCATTCTGCTGACAGCAGAATTCAGAGTTTCGGATACAGATATGGATTTTGCCTGGAATAATAAAATTTGACACCCTTTTAAGCTTTCAGTTGTGAAGTTTCTTGTATTTCGAAATTGTTTTGTCCATGAAGAAAGCCGAATCTTTATAGCAGCTTTAGAAATTAAGGAGAACATGCAGGAGGTAATTTAGAAGTATAGTAAGAACATCTGGAGATAAGGTCTAATAATCCAGCAGATCAGTTGGCTCTTACTCTCTCCATAACAACCAGGTATCCAGGAGCAGGCAAAGCAGATTAACTGAAGCATAGGTATTCAAAGGTGCTCACCTATCCTGTACAGTCTGCTTCGTTACATATGCTAATCAGGACAAGTTATCAAATAAAAAATTATAATAATTTGAAGATAAAATCTACTTTTTTTTTTTTTAAGACAGCATTTTAGAGATTGGATATTTCCAGTCATTCAGGTACTCAAAAACTTAAAAGAAGGGCAGTTTCATGCATTTTTTCCCCAATGCTCTTCTGCATGCCAGTGTACAAATCGGAGCTAGAAAAGAGGTAACTTTTTGCTCCAACCTGAAGGAAACTGTTGGTGGTAGGTTGTTTTTTTTTTTCTTTTTCTTCTACGAAGCCATTCTGTGAGTAGCAAAACGAATGAAAACTGTTTTCCTGTACTGCTGCATCTCAAGATTGATTGACTTTGACATCTGAATACATAGAAGCCATGACTGCAGTGTTTCCTGCAGTTGGGCCACTCATGTATTTTCTCCCTGAATTCTCTGAGCCTCAAAACACAACCGATTTGGACAGCCTCTCCCTCCTGCCCAAACATCATGAAAACTGTGACTGATCAACAAATACAAAGGCATAGGATAAGATAGAAAGAGTGGCAGATGCAACGTGAAAAGTTTCATTTCCTTAATAAATCAATCTGTTAGAATAAAACTGGACATTGTGCTTTTTAAGTCTGTGGTTTTGTTCACCTCTTGGGAATTGTGCTGTTTGAAGTTCCCCACTATAAAAACAGAACCTGCTCACCCTTTGGCTTTCTTATCTTTCACCTGTCTCCCACAGGCAGGCAGACAGATGGCTTTCCCCCTCCCTTTTTATAACAACACCACCACCACTTCAAGAGAGAAGTCAGAAGTGCATTCAAATATTCATCCTGAACAGAGAGTAAATAATTTTCTTGCCAGACAGAGACGAGGCCTAGATGATTCTAAAAAGTGACTGAGATGGATGTGAATGCAATGCAGTAAGAATAACAACACTTCCAACTGTATAACGAGTTACCACATGCTTTATAATACAAGGAGTAAAGACACAAGTTGATAAACAAGAGTAATAAAAGAGAACTAGAGAAGCTTTTTTCCCATTTCCTCCCCATCCACCCTTCTTTCATCCAGTCCAGAGCAACATTTGCAAATTAGTCTGCTTACTCACTAATTCTTCTAGAAAGAAAAAGCAAAGTTGCCATAGTTTGTCAGTTGACACTTGTTTACTAATATTGATTGATTATTTATGTCTCTCTGCTATGTTGTTATTTCTCAGTCTAGAAAGAAAAAGTCAAAAATACTACACACCTCTCATCAAAGTATTAACGGACCCAAGTTACACCTAGGTAGATTATCTCTCTTATGATGATGTTTCTGATGCTTTCTAATGCAAGTCATTCGGTCCCAGAAGAGCAAAAATAACCACACTTCACTTACATAAAGAAAAATAAAGACCCTTTTGTTTTCAAGTGGTTTAAGCCTGCCCTTAGAAATCTGACTCCTTAAATAATCTAGTGACAGAAAGCTGGCTTTACACATGTCTGATTTAGGTCATTAGAAGTTCAATTTTAATCTTGCATAATAGAGACGCACCTAGGCACTTTTAACTGCTCAAACTTTGAAGCAATGTGTTTGGAATCAGGTTCTGCTAACATTTGTATAGATCCTATCTACAACCCATAAATTAATAGTTAATACAGTTGTAATAACCAAACACACTTCTCAGTCTTCATGTCATTCTGAAACATGCTTCACAGTAACTCTTACTGACAGAAGCAACTGCTGCAGGAGTGATATACATCCAATATAAAGACAAATTAAAGCTCCACTGCTGCACAAGTCCAGTCATGGCTGCTGGTGTATAAAGCAGATACTCGAGCTCCACAGACAACCAGAAACAACATGCAAATGTTTCACAATAATAAATCAAGCCATCAATTGCCACAGAAGTCAGAAACATCTTAATCACCCCACCATAAGGCAGACTAACATTTTCCAGCTCTTCAGTGGAAACAGGTAGATTTGATTCATCGCCCATTCAACACCCATCTGAATTTTCAGGATTCAAAATACAACTACTCCGTTGCTGCTTGCATTGTAACACACATTAACATATTTCATGCCATCCCCAACGCACAGGGCTTAAAGCTTTCGATCTTAGAATGCTTCTTTTCATTGCAGAGTATATTTTACTTCTAAGAATAAAGGTCACAGATGAGATATCAAATATACCATCGTGAAAATGTCCTCAGTAAAAATATGGGTATCTGCGGGGGAAAAAAAAAAAAAAAAAAGTCGTAGAAACAGCTTGCTCCCGTGATAAAAATCATAATGCAAGCATCACTGTCATTTCCAAAGATAAGCATGAAATAATACAGAGGAGTTAATAGGAAATCTGTTTCGATTTCACTAAAACTCCTAGCGGCACATCAATTAACCATTGTGTTAGTTTAGCTCAGATGAGGTGCCCGTTCAACATTCAAGCAGAACTTCCTCTAGGTGGGGATGGATTATTAACTTTCTACCAGAAGTGAAAAACGTAACCACCGTGCCTCCGCACCCAGCAAATACAATCGAGGTAAAGAACCGTAAACGTTTAACAGATAATCAAGGAAATACCTTCAAGGGCTAGATAATGGCTCCAGTAACCATTCAGAGAATATACTCATTCACAACAAGCTTTGAAATTTAAGAAATGAAAATTTGCTTCAGCCCTTGCAGCTTTAGGGTCTGTTTGTGAGTGGCATCAAGACAAAGGATACAAGTAATCTCTTTAAAGCAAGGAAATAATAGCTCTGCAAGCCTGTCTCCTGCAGGTCATCACACACAAAGCAGATTCACCTGGGCCTCCTGACTCTCAATCACCGAGCAATTAGCCCCTTGTGCCATAGCACAGGGCAGGACAAGCCCAAAATCTTCAATACCTACAGGCAACAAATTACCAACTTTAAAAATCTTGTTACCAAGTTCATATGTAGATAAGAGGCATAATACTTGCCTTGTATTATCTTTATATCTCAGTTATAATCTCACTGATGGAATAACTCATCAGATAATATCAGAGAATTGTTTCTTTCTCTGCAGCATGCACATCACTTCAGCCAACATGTCTGACTCCCAGCTACTCAACTTCCCAAAATAACAAGTTACTGGATTTACGTTTTGTTTATTTAGGGATGAGTGACCTCGGATTAAATATTTAAAAGAGATGTAAACTATATAGCTTAATTTTAGTAGTTCAAAGAGAAAAGCGAACTTAAACGCCATTTAAAACAGACAACTATTGATCCTTTTACCCAATAAAGTACTTCCCAAAGATAGAATTTGAATTCTGTAAGACACAGCCTCACCAATACGTTGTTATTAGCTAGATATTAGAACATTTTACAGCTGTATGTGTCAATATACTTAATAGAGTTCCGGCTTTTAAGGGGTGTTTTACAAGGGAATGAAATGAGATGTCCTGTCCAAGGTTATATAGCGAAATAACAGCAAACGTTTATTCTTCACAGGCAGTCTTTACACTGATACCAAAAGGGGCGTGGGGAGAAGTGACAGCCCTATAAATTAAGTCTTCTTTTCCAGGCCGTATAGAAAAGCAACTATCAGGCTGCGCTTCCTTCCCACCGATAAGTATCACACCCACTTTTGAGAACGTGAAGGTAGTTTTAACTTCACTGACCACTCACTTCTTTGCTAAAATGTTATTGTTTCACGTTCATCACTCGCACCTCTCCTGCAAGCCTTGTTGTGAGTGATGTACATTTCACCAAGCTATATTTATGTTATCTTGGATCTGCCTGACCCAATGTCTGCTTAACTGAAACACTCAAAAGAAAGGAACGAGCAAAACACTTTCACTCTCCAGAAGGAAAAAGTCATTCAAATCCACTAGAAACTTGGGCTCTCTGGACAGCTCTGTGAAGTGCACATGTCATTTCCATTACACTTCCCGAAGGGACAGCAGGGACACAGCTTTAGGCCGATCTCTCCCTGCCTCTCAGTTCCCATCAAGTTGAGCAGCCTATTTTCAGCAGCAAGTCAGCGGGTACAATTTTCCACCGGAGGACTGCACCCTGTGTGCTGAGAGGAAGGGGCCATGAGGTGGAGGAGCCTATTTCATCCTCAATTTGTGCAACGTACTTCCACCACATATGAACAAAATCATACCAGACACGTGAAAAAAAATATAGAGATAGATAAGATAGATATAGAAATTGATATAGATATACCACACAACAGCCAGGCACATGAAACAAGAAAATGGTATAACAGGGAGGAAAAAAAAAAAAAAAAAAGGAGAATTGTAATAAGCAGAGACTTACTTGAACCTGCCCTGGCAATGTTGGCACTGGTCTCCCACCCAGCCCTGGTCGCAGACACAGGTGGAATTGACACAATGACCCGAGAAGCAGGAGATTTTGTCGCAGGACTTGGACTGGGACACCTGGGCGTAGAGGGCCAGGTACAAGAAGCCGTAGAAGAGCAGCCAGCTGTTCACATCCAGGAGCGAGGAGAAGCAGCAGCAGCAGGAGGAAGGGAAAGGTCTCCAGGCGCCCAGAGGCGCGGGGGCAGCTCCCGCTCTCCCGGCAGCGCTGCCCGGGTCCATCTTCGCCGCGGGGGCCATGGGCCGAGGAGCGGCGGGCAGCGATGGCAGCGCCGCCCGCGCACCCCGGGCAGGGGCAGCGTCCCCCGAGGAGAAACAATCCAGCCAGGGAGATTCAAACCCCCCGCTTCCTTCTCGTCGGCCTCTCCTCCCTCCCGACCCCAGCGCTGCCTCCTCCGCGCCCCGTCACTCCCGAGGGGAAGCCCGGCAGCCCTCAGCCATCCACCCCTTCTCTTCGTCGTCCTCCTCAGGGCTCATTGCTCCCGTCTTCTTCCATGGAGGAGGAGGAGAGCTGCTTCTTGACCTTGTGTTTCCTCCTCACCAGATATGCCCCCCACCGGCGTGTGCGCACATACACACACACCACCCTCCACCATGTAGCCCCCGACTCCCCCTTCTTCTTTGTAGTGCCTGTGTCCGCGGCTCTCACGCTCACTCTCACACACACGCAGGCGGCAGCGGGAGGAGCGCGAGGAGGCGGGGGCCACTGCCGCCCTCTCGCCAGTCGGATGGGAAGTGAAGGCGGCCGGGCCGCGAAGCCGCTACGGCATCCCGCACCAGCGGGAAGAGGGGGACGCGGCGGGGAGGAGAGGGCTGAGGAGTCTTTATCCCCGCTCCGTTATTAACCCAACGGGGGAAAGAATCGAGGGGAGGGTTAACAGCCCCTCCGCGTTCCAGCTGACAGCTTCCAAGCAGCCATTTTTAAAGGCTAATTGTAATCTCTCAGAGCCGCCCGCTCGCTCTAACGCCCCCCGTCCGTTTGGATCCGTCCCTCTGCCCGTCCCCCAGCGGCTGAGGCGGGGGGGTCACCGGCCCGGCCTGGCCGGCGACGCGGGGAGGGCGGCGAACGCTCCTGCGCTCCGCCCGGAGCGGGGAAGGTACAGCCGGGAGAACCGCACACCGGCAGCTCGCACGCCTCTCCCACCGCTGCGCCCAGCGACGGCAACCTGCGCTCTGAGCTTCCGCACACAGCGCTCCCGCCCACACATAAAACAAAAAAACAAACCCCATGCGGGGGGAGATGATACAGCACCGGGCCCACCCGCCGCACCAGCCGGCGGAGCGCTGCAGCCGCCCGCAGCTCGGGGGCCCTTCGAAAGGGGAGGCGGGCGGTGAATCCCCCGCCCCAGCACCCGTTAGCGGGGGTCGGCGGAGCCCCCGGCCGGGCGCTGCTGCGGGGAGAGCGGCCCGAGGCGCTGGGGTGTCCCGGGCTGCTCCCTTCAGCCCTTCTCTACAGGAGCCGGGCCGCTTTTTGCCTCAGGTCCTGCGAAGTTCAGAGGAGGTTTCCTATGGACTACATCTTAACGCTAGAAGAGATGCTGCAGCCTGTTCTGAAATCATTACCCTCCTAAGATTTACCCCTTCTTCTCATTTCTCGGTTCATATCAAGACGTTGCCCTCCATTTACAGCCTGATGAGCGGTAACAAAAGTTCAAAGCTTTGTAAACTGAGCACTACAAAAGTAATCATTGTTATAGAGTTGCCTAAAATGTCCTTTTTTTTTTTTTGTCAAAACGTGCCACGCACATCCCATCCTTTTCAACTTAGTTATAACCCGTTTTCATGCTTCGATTTTTTTTCAAGAAAAAATAATGAGTCTTGATGTCAAAGAAAGAAGAAAATAACAACAATCATACCCTCTGAAAGTTTCTCCAACACTGAAACTGAGAATTTATGACATGAAGTCTCTATTCCAAGAAGATAAAGAAAAGGCATTTAATCTCATCTCCCGATACCATCTCAAAACAGATAAATCCAAAGTGACCCATGTTAGAGTCTGAAATCAGATCCAAATTGACCCTTCTCCAGAGTCTATCATTCTTACCCTTGGAGTGCATAAGAACTGTTGGGTTTTGGTTTAACCTGTTTTCCCAGGCATCCCATTAAACCCTACCTGAATTGAATTAATTAATAAAAAAAAAAAAGTACATCAGCCCTACAGTAAGGAGCACAATAATATCCAGCAGTGTCCATAGAGGATATGGGAATCCAACCAAGATCAGGATGGCAAAGCTAAGCACAATACAAACTCTTAAGGAGTCTGCAGTCTTTATGGAGGGAATACCTGAAAGTGTGTGGAGATAACAGAGGTGAAAGGTCATTTGTCCAGTTCCATTCCAGAGGGTGTCAGGAGGCCCTGGAGCTGAGCTCAATCTGGGAGTCTGTACATTGTCCTCCTAACAGAGCTGAGATAATTTCATTGTTCTGGATCAGACACAATCCTCAGCTATTAGACAACTCTTTGTATGTGTTTTGTAATGAATTGGGGAGTTCGTGCAAAGAGCGGAAATGGAAATTGTGTTGCTGCTTTATATTTTATGAAAAAAAGCTGAGGCTGAAGCCTTTGTCAAACAGTCTGCTAATTGTACAATACTACATGTGATCAAGGCTGCTGAACAACTGTCCTCTGTTAAATAACATTATGAGACCAGAAATGCAGTTAATACGAGATTATAGTCCAAGACACAAAGTCGGTTCAGGACTACTCTTTGAGCAATGGTTTTGCTTACCATGGCAGGGAGACACATTCCTCCTCCAACTTCCCAATTCTGATATACCAACCAAAAACATTCTAACGCCAGCACTATCTTTTTTTTTGTCAGACTGAAGGAAGATTTTGCTTCAAATCTACAGAAGTCAGCAGTGTGCATCATTTGCCCATTAAATGCCAACTTTCTTATTTGGTAACGAATGCAAAAAAATAATAATAAATTACACTGGGTGAGCTTAAACAGCTTTTTTTAGGTAATTCTCTGAAGCTGCGTGAAAAACAAAAATAGGCCATCAGAAAATGGCTAGGATGGTTATAAGCAGAGGAGAGAATATGATGGTAGTACTTTTAGTGCATAAAGAATCATAACCCAAAACCTAAACACAACTGCAAAGGTTTCTGGATTTAAAATAGCAAGGAAGAAACATTGGACAGCTATTTGCTGGCTGAAAGCTATGACAATGAAGAAATGCAAACCTTTTGGCTGCTGTATGTCCTGTCACTGCAGCAGATATTTCATATCCCTAGGAAATGAATGGTGTGCAAATGCCAATATTGGTTCTCTTCTATGCTGATTTGATGGGATATTTTTGGTGTCAGATGAAGTTAACAGATCCGGCTGAGAGAAGTCAGATCTGCCAATCCTTTCATCATTACATGCATATCTGTAAGTTCCACTTTTCTTGGAAGTGTAACATTTTACACCTTTCATCCTTTCGGTTCTTGACACAGAAATCACACTTTTGAAGGACTAATGTACTAAAATGCCTTGGGTAGAATCTACAACTTAGAAGCATTTGAATAACTTAGCAAAAGTTTTAAGTTACTGTATAAAAACAGACAGATTACAGACTAGGGTAGTGATGTAGAAGCTTAGGTGAACAAAACCTTCCAAGAAAACACCCATTGTAGTAGGAAAGCAAACAAACAAACAAAAAGGTCAAGTATAAAGGCTTCTTGGCTACTGCTATCAAAACCCAAACACTAGTATACATTTGTGTTCACTCTGCAAAACAGCTTAAAGTTTATTTTAAGACCTATATGATTGCTGCTGCAGAGCAGAGTGGATAAAGGGAAACAACTCTCAGACTTCTTAGGTTCCTCAGAATTTTGGCAAGACCCTGAGGACAAGAATATAACAGAATCCATCCCCTCTTCCATGCCCACCCCCCTCACCCCCCCACCCCTCCCTGCTCTGCTGGCCCTCTCCTACAGCCTGGTATCAGTCACACCTTGGTGCAGACAACACCATTCCTTGAGGATGCTCAGTCCTATTTAGGGTATCTAGTGCAGACACATCTTTGCAGTGATGTTAAGAAGAACAATGTAACTAGCTGAACAGAAGAGGAAGCAAAAAAAAGATTATGGTTGACCTCTTTGCAAGGGTATTAAGAGAAACAAATGTTTTCCATGCCCTTTCCCTTCTCCTTGGGACAGTCATTACCAGACTCATAAAGTTAAAAGGGGCCGAGCTCCGCACTGCTTCTGGGCAGGGATATATAGGTTGGAGTTGGGTTTATGACATTTGGTACAACTAGCATGTAGGCTGCTGCAGTGGGGGAATAGCTACAGAGTGATTTTATACGCTTTCAAGAGCCATTCTAGCTTAACGCATCAGAGCAATGTATAGCCTTTCTGGTGTGCACTTTACAGGCTTCGTACTGAACTTTGCAAGTGTAACTTGGGTGTAACTTGGTTTTCTTCCCAAATACGCACACACCGCTTTGATGGAGGATGACATAAGACTTTTTTTTCCTAAATCCCATGATAATTTTTCATTGGGTGACACTGAGTCACCTGAGCCATTCCATGTAACTATTTCTGATATTATGAAAACCATCAACCTCTTCCATGAGGTAAAAGAAATTTATCCCTACTCAGCAGATTCCAGTGCTAACAGAATACTGTGTGTTACAATTTTCTGTTCGTGTTTGTCTTATCTGGTAAGTCAACTCTTGGGAGGCATCAATTTGATAAGATTAAAAATAGAAGACTTCCCTTGCCTACTCTTCTTTTTATAATTTCTTTAATTTAGAAAAGTTCACTGAAGATTCACTGGCAGCCTTCTAAAATTAAACCTTGATAGAAAATCTTGCCTGTGCATACGTTTTGCTACAGCGATAAGTCGTGTGTGTCACCATCATCTCCAATAATATTGGCAAGCGAACTGCAGTACAATGAACACTGTAAATGCTGTAGGCAGTTTACAGAACTCATGAAGAACTACAAAACAAAGGAGGGGGATATTAATGTTTATGTTATTTTATCAAAAGCCAATATCTGGAGAAAAAAAAGTTAGGGTCAGTTCTATATTTTTAATGCATGTGCATAAGCCAAAGTGTAAAATATATTATATGAAGAAAGAGTCAGACTTTTACTAAAATACTTGTTCCTTTGTAGATTTTTGTTGTCAGGAAAAAGAAAAAATAATTACATTTTTACACCCTGGAAGACTTTGGATCAAGAATAACACGATAAATTACAAGTTGGCTTCAGGTCCAAAAGTGAAAAATGAAAGAGATTTCAGAAAAACAAAGAGACGAGACAAAACAAAGTGCTCTCAGCACTGACAGTGACATTGTTATTATTTGAAACACCCGTCTCCTTCCAAATACAAGGTTACTGAACCAGGAAATAAAGTCATGTTATGCTTTTTATGTACTTTCTGTACACATACTAAAAATTAAATAGCCAAGCTATACCTGATAGCCTTGCCATCTATGACAGAATGAATCTGCTGACATTGATCTTGACTTAGTTTGATACTTTGAGGGTTTTTTTAATCAATTTTTACATGTCTTTCCGCTGAATAGATATGTAATTGGATGCCATGCCAAAACCTTGATGCATCCTGCAATCTATTACAAATTATCTGGAAAACACTGGCATTTTCCACTGCAAAGATCCCTTCTGGTGAGGATTTTCTGCATATTTTTTCTGCTGCATTTCATTTTCACTGCTGTTCCTTCTGGAGTTTTTCACAATCCTGCTTAATCTTGACTAAGCTAGGGCATTTTTTCCTTGTCAGCAAAGCTCTGTCTCGCAATTCAACCTTTCTTACACATCATTAGTAGGTATCCTGAATTTATCCAATACCCTTAATGATCCCAAAGGGACAGAGCTATTAGACTTTTTCTAGCTGAGAAAGCATTTACTTGGAGTTATTTTCTCTCATTCATTTCTAAATCAGGAAATGATCTTTAGGATTCATACCACTGCTGCCTTTATTTCTGCATTTGTTCTTTTTATTGATAAATTTCAGCAAAATGCTGAAAAATTTATTTGATGGTAGTGAAATTCCATTGACCTCACTAGGATTACACCCCTCCTTCAGAATTTGGCAGAGGTTTCCACATTTTTCTGGATAAGGCTGGTTTGCCGAATTATGTCAAAAAAACCCACAAACAAAACCAAAAATAAACAAACTAAAACAACAACAACAAAATCACAACCAACCAAAAAAAAAAAAGGCGAGGAAAATGTTGGACAACTGTTGAATCAACAGTACAATCAGCATTTTGATTAATAACATTTCTATCTTTATATCACACTTCAGCTCCTCTGGAGTGATATTATATAGTCTTAGTGATTCTATTTCAATATAATCTCCTGTTGATTTCTTACTCTTATTTAAAAAAAACATTTTAATAATGGCTACAGTAGTAACCTCTGTAATGCTTAATTTCTCAATATTTTGTTTGAACACTATAAGGAAGAAAAATTTGCTTTTCCTAAAATCCCATTTTCCTTTCCAGTTACTACTTTTGGAGCCTAGTGAATTTTTCTGTTAGTTCTCTTTTACGTATTTTTAAAAATTACTCTTTCTTTTCTCAATTCATACTTGAGTAGTTGTGCCATTAAACTTTGGAAAGTGATACTTGCAAAAAAATGGAAAAGCAATTACATCAAATAGGTTGCAACAAGGGTAATGAAACAATGATTGTACAAGGCATAATGGAATAAAGGAATAAAATGATGCTCTTTTTTGCCCTTTGATTTGCATAAAATTGGCAAAAATTAGAGGCTATGCGTGCATTGACCCCTGTCTTGTCTACTATACAGATGTCGAAAAAAGAATTGAGTAGATTAAATTCTTCCCTCCGTATTAATGTCGAAACAGATATTATATGCCAGGAATGTAACTGGCATATTGTATTAATTCAATGAAATTGTTTTCAGTAACTTGAACAAATAATTCTCGTGTAGAAATATAATATTTTGACAAGCACACAAGTGATTATTTAATTAGCTTAAGACATTAATTTTCCTGAAGATATGAAGTAATACCTTCCATATCTGCATTTTGAAATAATGATAGAAGTAATCACTATTAAAAATTATCTTATTTCCCTGAAGTAACAAGTTTCACACATACAAAAGAGCAAAACATCCTCACATGTGGCATCTCCTGGGTGTGTACTTGCGCACTGGTGTTCCTGCAGGTGTGAAATGAGTGAGGCTGAAGAAGCTACGAGCAGAGATGCTGCTCTTGTCTGTGCCCTGAGTGCGGTGGCACAGGGGTAAAGGATCAGACCGTGCCGGGAGGACTGGCCAGCTGTCTGCTGAGAAAAACCTTTGTGCCAGCCTGATGAGCTGCTTTCCATGGGCAAAGCTTTGAACTGGTTTTAAAAGGCATCGGTGAAAAAAATTCTGCGGGTTTTATCTCCTCCCCTTCTCAGGGTGTGAGTTGTGCATTTGTGTGGTCAGAGCCAAGCAGGGAGGAGTGAGAGAAAAGAAAGGAAAAAAACTGCAAGAAGAAAGGGAGAATGTGAAGTTGAGCCATCAAACATCGAATCATAGAATCATTTCGGTTGGAAGAGACCCTTAAGATCATCAAGTCCAGCCATAACCTAATTCTAGCGCTAAACCATAACCCTAAGAGTCTCATCTACACGTCTTTTAAACACCTCCAGGGATGGTGACTCAGCAACTGCTCTGGGCAGCCTGTTCTGCTGCTTCACAACCCTTTCCGTGAAAAAATGTTTCCTAATATCCAATATAAACCTCCCCTGGTGCAACTTGAGGCCATTTCCTCTTGTCCTATCACTTGCAAGTCAGGAGAAGAGACCAACCCCCCCCTGCTACAACCTCCTTTCTGAAGCACAGATCCACAAGCACTGTAGGCTGAGATGTAAGTGCCAGACCTTATGTTATTATAATACCCCAGTGTGACCCAAATGGCACCGCAGAGGTGTGGCTGGGTAAACAGCAACACTGGGATGTAGTTATGGAAGGGCATAGCAAATTCTAGAAGAAAAGCCATAGGAAAAGTCAGGTGTTGTGGCTTGTAAAGGGCGTATTTACTTCTCCCAAAGTCTAGGAAAAAGGAACAGGAGGATATGTTGAATACCAATTGACATACGGGACAGAAAAAGAATAAGGTGCACATAATGACAGGTTTAAACCAAAGATTTTCTGATCAGGAGGCTTTTTCAATATGGCAACTGTTGGAGGTGTCCGAGAGACAGAATCTGGAAAGGCCCACATGGCAGGACCTGGTGGTGAGGTGGGAGTACAACTATCTGAGAATCTGTTTGAAAAAGCAGTAAGGCAGACCACAAACTGTCTATTCAATTCTTCAAATGTGCTAGGGACCGCTTTTTCTTTTATGAAGTGGAGGAAATTACACAGAAACTAGCTATTTTAGATTTAATTCAAATTCTTTAGGAGGAAATTGTTGAGAATCTTAAAGTGGAAGTTAATTCAAGTGAAAAAGATCATAAAAATGATAAGTCTTCCATTCTTCCTTTAAATTGCAAATAACAAAATAAGGGTAATGGACTTCAAATAGCTCAGGGAAATGCAAGTATCTGAGAAGCGATAAGGAAAAAAGGAATGCAAGAGATAAAGGCACAACAGCAAATTATCCTAACATTGAGAAAAGATTAGAAGTACATCAAAAATTAACATGATTGCATCAAGAGCTCTTTCACTATCTGAAAATCTAAAATAAAATAATGAAAAATAGAAAAAAGGACACATATATAATGATAAGAGTAAAGCAATAGAACAAGCAAGCCAGAATAAAATAAAAGATGCCGAAGCACAGAATGACTCACAAGTGGCATAATAATATTAATATTCAGTTCAAATGGGACAGATGTGTGCTTGAAATAGTAATAACTCCTATAGTGCTTTGTATCAGAAGACTGGTTTCCACAAGGACTATACCACATTACAACGGCTTGCCAGTCGTTTTTGATCAGTTTTCCTCTCCAAATTCTCATTCTGATGGGGTACTTCTTCAAGTCCTCTAAGAGCAATTTCACAAAACTGAAGCCAAGATGGTGGAGCTGCATTTTCTCAGGTGCTTTTCCCAGCCATGTTGACTTCAGCTGTCCACCGTCATTACAAAACAAGGCCTACATCCGGCCCTCTGAAATTATTCCATGTATCACAGTTTACTTCTGTCAGAGTTGCACATGATCATACTAGTTATTAAAATGTCATTCAGAACAAGGTTATGAAATACATTTTTTTATTACATCTCCTGGAATGGATCTGTGGTTTCATCATTGCCAAGAAATGTTATTACCTGTGCATCAGTATCAAGACCGAGAACCCATAATCAAAAGTAACACTCTGCATGGGTTATACCACTAACTACAAATAATTTTGTTATGCCATAAAGGCAAATAGCTTCAGGCTCTAAGAAGTCTGAGAGCTGGAAGGTTTAATGAAATCTCATGGAAAAATTTTTGATGCAATGTATTCTTATTTCACAACACTCTTTTACATGGCAGTATAATTAAGTTTACTGTATGTCGTGCTTCTGTATTTTCTCCCTTTCCCTTGCTTTTCTAGACTATGGGAAGATTGCTTTGTTGTTTACCAAAAAAAACAAAGTGAGAAAAATCATAATTTGGGCTGAGCAACTTTCCATCCATTTCAATAATTCAAATGTCTAATTACATCAAGAAAAATAATTTGTCATAAACTTTGTCTACATCATTTACTGACTGAGGAGCTACCATAATGTAAGGCAAGTTATAAAGTTTTAACTTGATGTTAACTTAAAGCTTTAAGAGAATGAATTGATCTTACCTCTTTGCTTTCCTTGTTGTTTGCTTTTGGTTTTGTTTTTTTAGTTCACATACAATTAACTACATACACACCTTATTCTATAATAGAAGCTGCCCATAGAAAGAAGAAAGATCCTGGTATTACTTCCCTAGCTGAAAGGGACTGTGTCCAGTAAGGCCCCAAATATGCCTCAATTAAAAACACTGTTTGATGTCCAGAGTTGTGTATGAACACCTGCCAAATATAAAATGAATGCCAATTTTATAAATAACAGGCATCACAGGGGTTTTCTGTAATTTGGGCAAAAATCAATGCCCACATCTCTCTGAAGAATGTCAGAAAATTATACCAGCAGAACAACAGTATGTCATGTGTAGGGTAGGTTTAGATCCTGAGCTTTCACAAGTTTATATGGTCTACAATTGAAGAGAATAAACTCAGGAATTACAGTTTGGGCCTCAAGGGAAAAGTAATTTATGTGCCTTTGATGCCTGTTTGCTGCATAACTAGAAGAAAACACTGGTAGTAGAGTTAGCTACCTATAGGAAAGAAGGCAGAAACATCTTTGTGGGGTGATGGTAGCAGTTCACACCTGAGGACTTCTAACCAGCAAAGTATCATGTGGTTCAGCACTGGGTAACTCTGAGCAGTTGTTGCTGTCTTCACCTTCAGGAGTAGCATAAAAACAGAGGGGATGAAATGAATGTCGGAGAAAAAAATTATCTTCATGTTTAGTGACCTCAAAAGGAAGGTGAATATCAAGAAGCAAGACCTTATCTGAGCATGGAAATGCCATGACGTTGATTTTAGTGTGCATTCACCCAAATCTGTGAAATGCTTGAGCTTGGTTAGTCTACTCCCAAGATAGGGACTTTCATACACAAAATTGATTTGCAAACCCTAACAGTAAAAACATTAATTTAAGAAATTACTTCCTCTCATTTGTGTCTTTCTTGATTACCCATCTGGGATCAAGAATCACGTAAGAGAATCCTCCTCCATGTTCAAGTATTTGGGTCAAAAGTTAAGATGTGATTATGTGCTGGACAGCAAGAGGATAGCTCTGGGGAAAAACAAAAAAATAAAAGGAAACTTTGTGAAAAACCATTCTGGAGGGAAGAATGTATGTAAACAGATGAATATGTCATTTGAACTCTGGGCAAAACCAGAGCTCGCACTCCCCCAACCTCCAAAATAAGCTGGTGTTGCGTATTTGATCCTTTTCTTGCCTGATGACTGCTCTCTGGCCTTACTTCCAAATCTTTTGGTGTTGTGTCTATGCTGAGGTACCACACTACGTTTTCATTCAAGGGCTGTTTTTCATGTACCTGTGCCAGAGGACATCTGCATTATGGAGCAAGACTAGAATAGTCCCTAAATTAAGGGAGGAAGAGGGAGGGAAGGCAAAAGGGTCTGTCGCAGTCTCTATTAGGGTAGCTGATTTTCATATCTGCAGAGAAATATAAGCGTAAGTCAGATGACTTGTCAAGGGAAATATGATTGAATTATCTCTATGGCCCAGCTGAAAGGTGAAATGATGAGCAACCTGGAATTAAATTAAAAACCTAAACCCATTAAAGTATTCAGATTTCCCAGTCTAAGATAAAAGTGAAAACCTTTGAAATTAAGCAGTCTTCCTACCCTTATCTCAAGCTGAAGACGCTGCTGCTTTGGATAACACAAAGGGAGCCAGACTGGATTATTGCTCATTTGAACACTGGTTTTCAAATGCATCATATTTTCCTCAAGAAATGAACATTATTCATTTCAGCTTAGACTGGATATCAAAGTAGCTGTAGGAAAGGACACAAAATAAATTACCATCCATCCTTTGATCCCAACACACTCCCACTGCTCCGCTTCCCCACTCCAGAGAACAATGTGAAGGGACCAAATCTCTTCCTTATTCTCAGCACAATGCTGCACATCCTGAGTCTTTCAAAGCTCATGCCTTTTCTGAAGAATATCTATATTCTTAATAAATTTGAAACTCTGCATAAGATTTCCTCAAATGCCAGTTTTCTCACATGTTCTGTCCCTTGCCTTCAAAGTAATTGCTCTTAAAATGTAATTGATGAGTCCCACCTTGTCTGGCTTGAAGAGACAAACAAATAGTTCTTAAGGAATTGAAGTCTATTCATCCATTCCTTCACAAGGAAGTACATTTCTGTTCAGAACTGCTCCATTCTTATGTGCAATATAAACGAGAAAACAAAAATGTTTTTCTGTTTAAACTGGTTTTCATTTTGAGGCAGTTACACTTTTATGGCATGTGAAATGGAACCTTACCTGCTTTCATAAAGGCATTTAGAGAATAATAATGATAAAACAACACCATTTCACCTTTATTAGTGAAAATTCAGTTAAAGGTTGAATCACAGCCTGACAACTTAAATTACTACTGTAAAACCATACAATAAACGATATATTCTCACAAAGCTGTATTTCAAATAGAGCCAGGAGGGATCAAAATCAAACTTACTCAATGTATAACAAAGTGAGACCTGTGTTTCTGTGTATGTGGTTGTTCAGGTGATGCTCCCACATCGTTTTCCTTATGTCTGTTTATAAAGACTTCAGGTCGGGCATTTTTCACTGAAACTTGCATGGGATTGGAATTATGAAGCTTCAGTGCCAACAAGGGTCAATGGAAAGAGCAGGAATAGAAATATTTAGTACTACTGTCACAGTTATTGAAAAAACAGCACTTTTCAGCTGCATTTTGAATACAAGGGCAACTGAGGGCAAAACTCGCTCATAGCTCCTGATCCCTTCTCCCTCTACAATGGAATCAACTCCATACTTCAGCGACTGAGGAGCAATAGCAAATGTCCCCTAACATGAACCGTACCAAAGGGCTCAGAACTATCAGGAGGAAGCTAAGGGGAGAAATAATTATTATGATCAGGCTTCTACAATCAGAATTTTCCAATAATATTTATAAAGCCCTTAGAAACTCTTCAGTGGAGGAAAGTTATTACTGTGCTGTAGTATTATTCCTCAAGCATCTGCCTGTATGCCAGATAACAATGTAGATATCAGTGGACATTCCCTCAATAAATATTTTTTTTTAAATTAAACATAAAACCTTTAAAATGGTATCGCTCCTTCCATCATCAAAGTATTACACTGGTGTAGTTAAATTTCCCTTTAGCCTTGGGTTTGGATTCTACAGAATTTAATATTCCATTTCAAGCCCACATATGGTAGTTCAGTGATTTACACCTCATCTAATTTTGCTAGATGTCAGAAGCCCTTTTAATGAGTGCTTAGAGAGTTTCATTCCATTATAGTTCTAGAGAAGCTGATGCTGCATTTTCTTTCAAATTCAAAAATTTAGTTGGCTGACGTCCAACTTGCAATCAAATAATAATGAATTTTTAAAACAGCCCCTTCCCAAGCAGAATCTCAGGAATGAAATTTTTAAAATACAAGAACATATATGCCAGATTTATACAAGTCTCTGCAGCAATTGTCCACAAGACAAAGCACATAGCTATAATTTCTCAGAAACAGAACCATTAACCTTTGTAAAGTTTCTTTGTCTAATCAACTGAAAACATTAACAACGTCACACATTCAGTGTTCCTGCTAAAAAATAAGCTAAATGTGAACACAAACTGAAAAAGCATCTATTTAAAACCTTTTATATTGCTAACACCCCATTGCATTGGACAGGTTGAAAGTGCAGAGGCAGAGGAGCAATCGACATATATAAGCACAGTCAAGGAAGAGAAACAGGATTGGTTTTGAAAAACCATGGCAGAGAATAAACACTAAACAAGGCATCAAGAGACTTGAGTCCTTGGCTTGATTCTACCACTGGTTTTCTCTATGGGCAGGTCACAGCACTCCGTTTATCTCCCTTTCATTTCTAAACCTGGACCAGCCTTTCTAATGCACCCCCTCTTCCATCCATCTTCTCCCTCCTCTGCCTACCTGTTCTCACAGCACCATGTATGCAATACCCCACAACCCAAGAAGGCATCTCCGTGCTCCTGTAAGCAAGTGAAAAAAGGGCCCCATTAATGTTATCACAGACTATTTTTAGAACAGTGAACAGAGAAGAATTTCCCAATTAGTTTATACCAGTTTTCAATGGGTTCACTTTCCTCCACCTTTTATCTGATTGTTTGCAAGAGCAATTTCGATTTTATAAAGATGACTTTCATAAACTAAAAGACAGTTTTTTAACCCAGTGGAAAGTATATGGCCATATGGCATGTACTTCATGTATATTATTGATTAGGAGTCTTGCTAGAAATTTATGTTGTCAAGACCTGCTGAGGTGTCCAGGTGCTCCTTATGAAGATATTTGTAAATACATTTACCACGCACAGTTAAAAAACCACTTATTTACTGGTTTAATAACACATAATTCCAAGCATCACTTGATGTTTTATCTAAATATTTATAAATAAAATAATAAAACAATAGACAAAGAGCATTCTAGCAAAAGCAAAAGTTTAATCAACACCCCACTCTCCTGCATATAAACAAAATCTTGCCATCACAGGCAAGATGCTTTCCTGCCTGTTCTGGGAGTAAGAGAACACTGATGTCCCCTTATTTCTTTATGTAAGTCTGTAGGGTAGGTGGCAGTTCAACTTTTATACAGAAATCATTTTCATTTTCTGAAAGGTAGGATTATGTCTTTGGATGCAGTGATCCTCTTTCAGTTCCTTTTATTACCATAGAAATATAAAGCTGGAAGGGAGGTCACCGAGCCCTAACCTTCTCTTTTTTTAATCTAAAAGAGCCTCAGTTCACAGAGTCTTTCTTCAGAGATCATATTTTCTAGACCTCTGACTGGTCTCTACCATTTCTCACATCTCTGTTCCACAAGGCACTTTCACAGTTATTCCATCGTGCTGAAAGGGAATTGATTATAAGGCAAAATTAAATCTGTTATTTAACTTTCATTTTCCCTTCACATTTTTCCTCTTTTAAAAAAAATCATCTATGGTAAATGCAACCACGGTGAAGATTCTTTTCCAATTACAACATGTCCTCAGCATCATAAGATCTTCCTCCTCAGTGTTAAAGCAGGCTCCATTTTTATATGCCTGCATAATTTATCAGCACATAGCTGAGTAACAGACTTAAGAGTTTAACATTCATAAACACACTGATAATTAATTTTGTGAATAGCCCCAAACTGTGTTTTTCGTTATTTCAATGTGCACTCCTTTACTGTGCCCTGGGATTCCCTTGACATAAAGCATTTTGCATAGTGATTTTTCTGTATTACCACATGCACTAAAGAAGAAGAGGAAATTGAGCAATATAATTTTTATCATTGGATAACCGAGATAAATCTTCTCTTATGACTCGTTTAAGAGAGTAATACACTGAATCAGTACATTTCTATTATTTTAATGAAATTAATATAGTAACCATCCCTGGAATCTTCATAAACATCCTCAAACATATGTACAAATTAGGATATCATGAATGATTCTGATCATTTCTATGCAAATGCTTTTTGGTTCTTTCTGATGTTTGCATTTTTTTAATAGAATGTCACCTTGAAATGTTCTTGAAAATATACCTCTTATGAAGATATGCAGGACCTAATGACTCTAGAGACTCCTTGTTTTAGTGAACATTGAAATCTACAGTCCTGCAAAATCAGGATTGGTGTTGGTTTCAACTATATGGCTAAGTAGATATGAAGTCAATAAACGTTACTAAAATCTCAACAGAAGTCATTATTTCCTTACTATTCTCAACATCACTTAGCTCGGTTTCACTGTTTCTTTATTATAGGTTTTACAGGCAAATTCTGAAATACAAACTATACAACTACATATTCCAATGCTCATTTGGAATTAAAACAGGTAGCAAGATGATGTCGCAAATTACTGCACTAACCTTATTGCAAGTCCAGGCTGAGGTCAGTAACATTCTTGTCTTTTCTAGCTCTGACACATTACCAGAGACTCACTGCTTCCCCAGCATGGATGTTCTCGTCAAGAGAAAGATTTATTAAAGAGAGCAACAAAGTCCAAGCGTAGACATCTAGAATCACTCATGCTGCACCACAGCAGCGTAGGAAGTACCATAACGGTGGACTTTCCCTGTTTTATTTTCAAAAAGGAATGACGTTCTGGAAGCATAAGCACTGAAACTGGGGTTCTGCCTTCTAAAAAGACAGCACAACATCTCGTTCTCCTGGTTTTTATCCTGCGAGCTCAGTCCCTCAACTCATCGGCCTGGTAACTGCAGATGAAATTAAAACCTCTGTTACCTGCCACTGTTTCAACACGTATTTTACCAGTTAATAGCTAGTTAGCTGCTGAATTTAGCATTTGTTTTAATTTGTGCTGTTCATCAGTTTGTAAGAAAAGGAAGCAAAAGATAACAGATAAGCTAAGCACCTGGGTTTAAGGAGTGTTTGTAGACAAATGCCCTTGTGCTTCTAGAAAAGGTTCTTCCAGAGCAGCACATTTTTGAGACCACGTCGAAGTTCACAGTGCTGTCTGATGCTCTTCTCATTCTCTGGCTCACTGAAGGATTTTTGTCTCTAAGGCTCTCAAATTTCAGTCAGATTTTTCACCTTTATTTTTAATCAAAATGACATTGCTGAATTTCGCAGATAGCAGAACAATTTTTTCCAATATTGCTGCATAAAGTTCGTCTTTTTCCTCTTCTTTAAAGTCATTTTTTAGCCTGAAAAATATATTTATTGAGACATTTTATCCCCCTCAAATTAATTATGATGAAAAATGGCAGCAATCCTAATGGTAGTGATTATTCTATTATACATTACAAAAACGCCAAAGGTTTTATCAGGTGGAAACGCCAATTTTTTTGATGAAAAGAAAGTATCTCAGAAGAATCCTGTAATGAAGTTACTCCTGGAAGTCTGAAGAGTTCAGCTGCTTGTAAACCAGTTTTCAACATGTGAGGTCTGCCATTTTTTCTTAGATTAAAGGTGTTTGAACTTGTTATATCCTTCTTTCTGATGGCAAAGGAAAAAATACGGAAGTGGGATATTAAAAATGCAACCTACTGGTTTGAAAATGAAAACTGGATCTTCTGGAGATTTCTTTTTTCCCTTCCAAACTGCTTTTCTTCTCTGTTTTCAAGAACACTGAAGCCAATGACCTTCCATCCTCTGGAATCACAGCTGAAGTATCTCACATGACAGCATATTATAATAGATATAGGTATTGAAAAGGGGTGCCTGCTTTCTTATAATGCTCTGAGTTTATAGTATCAAACCTCCACTTTCAGTGCAGTTTACAAGACATTCTTTTTAAGAAGGTACCTATATATTTAGGCTCCTCCTTTCTAAGTACCAGACAATAAATGTTCACCACAGGCAGTTCAGCAATCAGAAGCACTGAGGAAATTTGCCCATTTATCCCTTCGTGAGTCTCTGGACCTGTAATTCCTGCATCTGCTGTGTCGACAGTTTCAGAGCCAGCAGTGTGGAACAAAGCCTGGCTCCATCACTTGGCTCAGAAATGTGCTACCAGGAAAAAAAGAAAGGAAAAAGGAAAAAATAAACCCAAACCACATCAACAAACAAACAAAACCCACAACACACGCACACACACAAACCCACACCACTTCTACATAATTCAGAAGATGGTTGAACTGTCTTTAGTAACAGAATTGCTAGAACCATCTAGTTACTCAGGCTCCTAAAGACCGCTAGGTAGCCTTGTTTGTTAAAGATCCTGTATTCTCACTTTAGCACCGGACAAATTCGTTTCAGACACAAAACCAGTCGCACGTTTTCGAAATTGTTGGGAAATAACCCGAGTGAGATTACGAACAATGTAATCTGAGAAACTGGCTTGATGGCTTCGCAAAGGTTTTGATGGGGACTGCTGGGTCACTCCAGCATCTTGAAAATAGTTAAAACATATTTTACTGGTAGCAATCCATGTTTTTCCATTGTTCTACCTTCCCAGTGAGGTATCATAAAAGGCAACATCTTTTTCTAGGCATAAAATAGAGATTGACCAACCAAAAACTGCGGATAAGAGTGAGAGGAGCCTGGGAAGAGGGGAAGATGGAAAGTGTCAACCCCTGAGCATGATCAGAGGTAGGACATACACAGAGAAGGGTTAATGTCTTCTTCAGCACTGACTTTTTCTTGGACTGCTACAGTAAGAAATCACTATTTTGAACAGTTGTGATATTACCTGCTTAAATGACTGCACGCCTTTGGATGGAGAAATAAACTGTAAATTAAAGAGAGCAGAAGGCTGGAGCTCTGGAAAGGAATGCGGGTACACATAATGGGTATCTTTAAGAGGAAGAGTGCTTTGGGTCTGTGAGAAAAGTGGAATTTTCTGGATTATAGACTCCAAAAATACCGTAACAATTCAGAGGATTAAGGTGGCAATGCAGAGGAAAGGAGACTTCAATTAAATCTGAGCCAGGGCAATAAGCAGAGACTTAAATTGCTCCTTATTAAGCAGAGGACCTAGCAATTTGTTTAATTCATATCTAGTTAAAATGAAAGAAAATTCATCATAAGCTTAAATGCTTTTCTGGAAACTGATAAGGAATATCTACAACAGTGTAGACTTGCTGTAGCGTTTTTCCATATTTCAGTATAGTCACAGTTAGACAGCTACTAAATGCAGTCTTTGTCTACTTTTAAAAATTAATGCTCCCTGTGGGAGCTTTGTTAATAGTCAGAACTTAATTGCTTTACAATGCCTTTACAATTCCAATCAAGACTGTTTCTAGCAACTTACTGCATTGTAGAACTAACAAATCATTCATCCCAGCAGTGAGAATGATTATCCAAAACTGGTTTACAGAACGGGGGAAGGTTTCCCTCCAGCAGAGTCTAAATTGTGGATTTTGTTCCCGTGTTTGTTTCTAGTGCACATCACTTTTGTGTATGAGAAAAACTGAAGTAAATCAATATTGTCGCTGGTTTGGATTTCTGAATTTAACTACTGCTTGACCTTTCTTGTCCTTGTCAGATCCATTCCGCTCAGTAAGAATGGATTTCACTTAATTGTTGCCTATGCGAAGGTAAAATTTTTAACTAGCTGAAAAAAAAAACACAACAAAATAAAGCAGGCTTTTTGTTTTTTTTTTTTCTCTAGATGGCCAGTTCTTTTTAAAACAGCCTGTTCTGGGTTTTACACATGTCCTGGCTTTGTTAAAAACCAAGTTTCCCTTTTAGTGAATTTGCCTGTCAGCTAAAGGTTCATATTAGCTGCATTTTCCTGGAGAACCAGATACATGTTTTGGTAAACCTAGCAATGGAATGCGAAGTTATTGATAAGCATGGATGGACATCTCAGGAGAGGGGCAATGAGAAACAGGTGACCAAGAAACTGACCAACTGTGTGTAACATTCCATTCACTTGAATACTTTATATAAAAGTGGGAGATCATGAGGATCTCGTCCCTTTTCCTCATGGCCGACATTAGGAGAGGACCTTGTGAGTCGACCCTGCGAACTGAGGCCTAGTGACAGACTGAATCCAGCTCCGGTTGGCTGCAGAGTCCAGTCCAGGACTTCGGGTGCCGGCTCGGCAGTTGCTGAGACTTTCAAGATTGGTTTTGTATATTTTGTATTATTTTCTCTATTCTTATTAGTAGCATTAGTAAAACATGGTTAATTTTTCCAACTCTCTTCTCTCTGTCCTTCTTTCCCTCCCAATCGCCTGTGCTTAGTGGGAAGGGGGACAGGGAGGGGCAAAAGAGGGAAGGGGGGGAGGAGAGGAGGTTAACAATACATCTGCCAGGGTTTTATTGTCACCCCGCAATCTAAACCCTCGACAACACAGTGAAATACTTGAAAAATCTGACCTACCGCTCACTGCGGTAATCAAGAATATTTTATTGATTTTGGTGGCCTCTGGATCAGGATCTCCATGAAACTGCAGCTTTGTGTTTTAAGACAAATAAGAAAACAGAATTTAAAGGGACACATTGTTTCAAGCAGACTCATTCAATTCCTTAGCAACAATTTAAGAAGTCACACGGGAAATGAGTTTATATGGTCTCATCATTTCTTTGATGTAAAAGTGTACATTCCATCTTTTTGGCGTTTTGTTCAACAGCGGAGCACATGAAAAAAGAGCCCCACTGTGCATAAAGAGAATAAAATATGTTCAAGAAGAGACAAGAAAAGAGATTCAGGTTAATACGAAGGTCAACCTTTTTCTGTGTTTCAAATCTGCACTTTGCTGAGATCTTAAAGAGAAGTAAAAAAAGCTTTAATCTTCAGTGCTGTCATCCCTTTGCTGGAGAAGAATTAAAATCCAAATAGAGACGTTTTGGCTGATGTTAGGGTGGTAAATTGCTGTTAGATTTCAAATTATCCATCCCAGAAATACCAGACCTTATATGACACACATTGCGCTTTGTATTAAATAAAGCTAATGCCTCATTAAGGGCATTAACAACCTTCCAGACCATTTTTGTGTTCCCCTCACCTCTTTCTGCACAGCAGGGCACCAGCCCAGCCTGGGGAGCATCAACCCGAAACAGAGACAGAACTGGACCAATTTGTACAAACCACCCGTCTCCCCAGCTGCTTTACCACTGTATCTGAACAGAATCCCATGAAACAGCTGCAGTCAGATGTGGTCCCAAACGTGGAGATTCGAGTGTCCTTCCCCTCTCCGGTGTGCACTGGCTGGAGGTGACTGTGCTCCTTCCAACAGGCAGCAGGTACTGAACCAAAACACAAAACAAGCAAAGAAAGTCAGTACTTAGAGCACGAGCCAACAGGACTGCTATAGAAATACTTCAGCTGCTTCGAGATTTAACTTAAAATGTGTTGTGTTTTTTTAATGCCAATATTTTATTCATCTACTCAGTTAACTCTGCAGCAGAACTGCTAGACAATGACAATGCCTTCAATTTATAACTCAGCAAAGCTGAAAGGCAATTCTTTCAATCATGTAACTTAAGTATGTTTTACCAATCATTGTGGAAAGAGTAAAAATGGCCTCATCTGCCTAGCTATATTCTTTTCCTCCTTAAAAGTGAAAAATATATTTATAAAAAAGGAGTGATCAATTAAAAAAAAAAAAACCCTCAAATCTGTCTTCCAACTATTGTACTATCTGGGATGTATTATATTAGATTAAAAAAGCAGGCAAGAATGTGTATTTGTAGTTACACGAGGATAAGGGAAAAAAATTTCACACAGACATTAGAATTTCCCTATTATTTAAAACTATGAACATGTAACTTGGACATGATTATTGGAAGTACGGGGGGAAAAAAGAATAAATGTTACCTGCAAAACTGTTTAATGGCTAAATGTTAATATGGGAGGAAGCTGTTTGGCAGTTTCTTAGAGAAATGGCAATAAAAACCAGTAGATTTTACCATTTTCTTTGCATATTTACTTTAGGCAATGTTCCCTAGGAGTAGACTACACAACTGGGAAGCTGGATTTCCATGTTTCCTTTCTTTGTGCATACAAGCTGCTATTTTTCTTTTCCCTTTTCGTATCTTGGAGACAGTTCATCTTTAAAAAATGAAGAGCCTCCAGTTTTGGTCTTATACTTTTCTTTCCTGCACTACAGTCTTCCAGTATAGCTCACCAGAGGACAAAATGGCCTATTTTCCCATTTTTTTACTGGGGCGGCTACTAGTGAAAGAACAGCTTAGGGTAACCCTGGGGAGAAAAAAAGCCCCACACTTCATGGATGTATCTATTTTCCAACTCATAGAAGTAGCTGCGTCAGCTCCTAGTTATGCAGTAAGAACCACTTTAAATAGATCTGGGAAAGTGGCAAGAACAACCGTGTCTGCTTCTACCCCACGACTGGCTACTGTTGTGCCCCAAACCGTCCATCAGTAGTTAATTAAAAAGGTGACAGTGAATATCACTGTCTGATTCACTATGCTGAATACCAAGTGAATAGGAGTGAGACAACACAACTGTTCTGTTTTATGAAATCCTTGCTATAGGAATAGTGGTTGCTGTATTTTTGCCATGTGTTCAGGTAAAAAGAATCTCCAGAAATGATAGCAGTATTAAAATTCTACCAACTCTGATCCAGATGTAAAACATGTTTCATTTAGCGTGCTTGCAGCTGAGAGTTCTCTACATGAGTACAGATCTCAGTGCCGTGTTACGTTAGCCTGGAGTATTTTTTAAATTGATTTCTGTTCCTTTTGAATTTTTTTATTGTGTTAATCTTGCCTGTTTAAAATGGGGGTGTTTAACTGGGGGAATTCACCAGTTCAGGTGTTTGATGGGAAGATGCTCCCTATTTGGCATCATCTAGGAACGAGGCTGATTAAATGCACCACTTGCTGCAGTGATTTTGAGAAGAGGGAATAAGCGATGTCACAGGTTGAGATAAACAGCAGCATGAGAGTACGGCATCAGAAAAAAAAATTATTTGGAATAGAAAACAAGGAATAAATATTTTTCTCTCCACTGTGAACAAACTTTACATTTCAATCCTCTGGCTTAGTGCCTTTAGCTCTCATTTTAGACTTCTTGTTCTACTGAATATTTTTGCATCTGAATCCTGCAGTCTAATGTCTTTTCAGTTTCCATTTAAAGCTTTTATTCACTCTTTCATCCTTTAGTAACAAGTGCAGACACAAACATACCTGTTCTACTTTTTGTTCCTCAGTAGCTCAAGTGCAATTTATACTTTTGCTTGTTCAATCTCCGGTCTCTCAAGCATATTTAAATGATGTAGTTGGCTGGATTCTTTATGAAAAAAATTGAAACTATTTCTGAGCAGAATATTTACTGAATGACTAGAGAAAACCTTTCCAATATTTGTATACAAAATATTTGCATGTGAAGGCGGCACATTTAAACTATTGAGAGATCACATCTCTCTAGTTAAAGAATTCATGGGTGCTCCACAAAAATATCAACAACTAGTATGTCTCTGTAGCTGTATTAGTTCTTTAATTAAATACATCTTGTGAGGATGCATAGGGCATATGAAGAATATGCCCTTTATAAGGCAGGCAGTACCCTGCAAATCGTGGACACCAGAACTAATGTGAATAATGGATTTATAAGTGGCTGCAGAATCTGCTGCCTCACCCTGGGAATGGCACCAGGATCGATATCCCGCCCATGAACCTTCTCCCTTGCCCTTCAACCCACCTCCACAGCGGCTGCACTCCTGAAGTAAATCTGATTGAAACCACAGGGCAACCCTCATGCAAATATCTGTTTCTCTCTTTTTCTTTTCCTAAGGAAAACTGCCTTTTAGGTTAGCTGTTTTCCACACTCTCACTTTGCTTTGTCTTCGGACATCACAGGGAAGGTACAGATGCATTAGACATCCTGACAGGTTGTTACTCTACTGCAGAGGGAACGTTTCGTGGACCTTTTTGCCATTGATTGCCGGCCAGGTTTTGCAGAAGGTCGCTGCAAACTACCCCTTTGCTATTACATCATCACAAACTATGCTGGGTTTGGTTTTGAGACCCACTAGTGGAAGGCAATAGTTTGCCAAGTATCAGAGAAAGGCTATTTATTTAGAGACGACACTTGGCAACAACACAGTGAGTGCCAGAATTCCTCTGTAGAAATAAAGAAGACATCCTGCGAGTGGCTACAGTCAACAACACACAAGCAGCAGCCACTGAAAAGAATTCCCCAAACAAACATCCCGGTTACAGTATATGGGCATTGCTTTTGCAAAACAGATGATAGCTCTTCTGATTCTTGTTAAGGAGAAAAATTGTCGAGAACCTACATAACAGTTCCTAATATATAAACTGCAATTCTACAATGCTTTAATAACGTTGATGAAAAATAGAGACACAGCTGGCACAGAAGAAAGAAAGAAAACCATCATCTTAAAAGTGAAATTGGTACAAAGCCAAAGAACAATATTATTTTTACAGTAATGAGGTATATCACCATTTTAGAATTCTGTACAAATTATTTACCAGACTATTTAGGAATAGATGTCTTGTCTTAGCTAGAAATATGCATTCAGGGAAAAACAAACTAACCAGCTGCCAATCCCCTGACTTATTGTCAATCAAACTGCACTATAAACGAGAAAGAAATGATTGTCAGGCCGGTTAAAATGAGGAATTCAAATCACATATTGTCAGTCGAATTGTATTATAAACAAGAAAGATGTGACTGTCAAACAAGTTATAATAGGATGTCCATTAATAAATAGTGCAGGAGAAAGGCAAAAATTATACCTAACCTATTATAAGAGAAACAGGAGATCATGCGAAATGAAGAAATATTGACATAACAATTTCTATTCTCTAGTCCTTTTGCTTGTGCGGTGTCCCCTCTCTCACACATTTAATAGCTGCAGAAAAAGGGAAACTTACCCCTGTAGCAGGAATCTCATCCACGTTAAGCTCTGTGGCAGAGTTATTTACATCTATTGCAACAGTAAATAGCATCACTAATCTGCACCCTGGGAATCCTTGGAGGTGTTTTTAGGCACCTGCAGGACTTACCTCCCTTTTAAATTCTTCCTATTTTGGTAGCATGCTGGTCAAATTCTTTCTCGCGTGTACGTGAGCTGTCTGGAGAGGGACAGAGCATGATGGGGAGGTCAGGGAAGAGAAACACATACATAAGGACCTCTTGCTTCAGTAATTATTTCTGAGCCTTGCCAAGCTAAGTAGAAATTGGGTGAGCAGGGGAGGGGAAGGAGTGTGGACCCAGACTGATGAAGCCCAAGTTGGGACCCAAAGAGAAAGAAGCAGCAAAAGCAAGATCACAGCCAGTGTCTCCATTCACAGTCCAGGCCATTCCATCTCCTGTAGTTGTTGTCTTTTTGGTAGGCTTATGTAGGGTCCAGATTCCTTTGTGTCACTATTTCCCCCTCCCTCAATCCTTGTTTTTTTCTAAAATGTTATTTGGCTTGACTTATGTGACAGTAATGCTGTGTTTAAAACATTAAGGTAATTGAACAAAGATGCCGTATCCTATCATTCGTACTTAACCTTTACAGGACACATTTATTTAAAAATACCCAGCAGAGCCCTCCTTTTGGCTCTCTGGCTGAATGCACTTGTAGGATTCTCCAAATTTATCATGAGTGTAATAAGGCAGAATAAAAAATATGATAATGCTTAATTTTTTATTAGCTGAGAATGCAGTGCTTATTTTTGCAAAAATGTCAGGATACTTTTTAGGGTTTCTGTGTTCGATGTCACAATATTCCCAGTTTCCTATATACTATTTATACAAAAGATGCAGTTTAACCTGCTTTTCATTATGGGAGGGACCCAAGACTGGCCTGTGAAACAGGAATTCTAAGACTTGCTGGGCCAGGAGACCGACACTCATTTCTGTACAGGGAAAGTAGGAGCCATGTGGTTCTGGGAAGGGACATTTTTGATTAAAAAAAGATTTAGTCATGGGAAGAAATTGATTTTGAGGCTGACTGGGCAAAAGGACTGGAATTTTAAACTTACATTTATGGTGATACCATGGCTGCAGTGACTTCAGTATCATGTTATCATCAGTCATGTAATTCATGAGTTTCTGAAGCAAAAGGAGATTGCTGGGATCAAGGGAAAACCTGCCTTGGTGTAATTGTCTCTTTCCCAATTAGTGTCCATCACCATCCCACAGGTAGGTCTGAATGACCCAGTCAGAGGCAGTGGGTGCTTTTCTGTTCCTGCTAAAGGCAGACTGACTGATGTTTCTAAACTCTTGGCAATCTGCTCGTGTCATTGCTACATATCAGCAGTTTAAATATTCAATATTTTAAGTAAATATTTACTTAAAATATTGCGATTGTGATGCTGCCAGCCTGATAAACACCAGAGAACTAAATTTGCTTAGAAAACTGAAGTAGTTGCAAATTAATTTAGTATATTTAATCTGCATCTAAGAGAAGGAAAACCTCTTAATTTTAATATTGAAGCTCAGTGTAATTTTTATGTGTGTGCTGTTTCACTCCATTCCTAAGTAAATAATAGGCAAATAATCATATTTCTTTGGGCAGATGGATACATTACTAAAAATGACAAGCCCATTAGATCAACAAGGACTATCTAATTATCATGGGGCAATAAAGCCAATACATCTATCTAGTATAAATTATAGGTTCATGAAGTCATACATAATGAAATAAATATTTAATTGTTCTAAAATCCAAAATCTCACTTTAGAAACAGGAATATTAAAAATTAATTTCCATTTCTTACGATGGGTACAGTGTGGCTGACTGGTTTCAGCACAGGCATGTACTCCCAGGCACTTCTTGATCCTATTCCTGGTTCTGACATTGATTCACACCACGGTTCAAGACAAATCATTCGACCCCTCTGTACTCCTCTGCCCATCTGTAAAGCCGAGATAATGCTCACCTGCTTCACAGAATCATTAGGAGAATTAAGAAACATCTGTTCTGCATCTTGAAGATACGAAATGCTCTAAAAATGCAAAACAGCATTATTCAAGAGATGGATAAAACCTTCCAGGGTTTGGAAATTTTTGCTTTGTCACCAGTTTTCATAGTACGTGGCAGGAGCGATTTATCCTTCAATAATTTGGTCAGCTCCCTCTTTCTACAAGGTTCGTTATTTCACTTTCCCAGCCGCCAGGTCTCATCACCATTAAAAGAGAGATGTTTACTCTGTTGGTTCTTCCCTAAAAATAATTGGCGGCGTGTTCCTTGCAGGGGCGCAGCAGAGAAAGCATCCTCTGCAAAAGACTCAACCCCTGACAATGTCAGTCCTGCTCTACGAACAAGGATTCCAACAGTGTCTGCTTCCTAATTATAGAGAAAAGGTAGAGGAAAAAGGCTGCCGAGGGACAGAAAATTATGCAATGGGAGAAGAAAATGCAAAAAGAAGAAAGGTTTAATGATTAGAACTTTTGCTTTGTATCTGAATAGAAATGTCTTCTCTACAATGAAAGAAAAATATATGTATTTTCACCAAGAATTTTGCAAACCACATGTGATAGTGGGTAGCAAGTCTATGAATAAGATTGCAAGATTTGTGTTTCAAAACAGAAGGACAATTGGTTTCCTTTTTTAAACAGTCATATTTTATGCTATCCTTTATATTAAATCTTCCCATTCTCTGCAGCACACTTCCAAAATAATTTGATTTCTTCGTCTGCCTGCCTACGCAGGCAGTATTTATTTATGTCACCTCAGTATTTATTTACTTTTCTAAAGTAAAAAGACAAGTGAACTTAGTGATATAATATTTTTTTAATGTTAAAGAAATGCAAGTCTTCATAAATAAAATTTCAAGAAAATTCTATTTGTATACCTGAAATTCCAATAGAATATTTTACATATGTAGGAATGGGTCTTGTATTGTAAAGTAGTCACTCTAAAAATAATCTGTACAGCTTACCACAAAGAAGGAAAAAGAAAAAAATAGTAGTATAACACTTTCTAATTGACTAGGGAGAAAGTTAAGATTTGCAACACATTTTTGTCAGAGGTGGTTTAGAGGTGGTTTTACATATTCTGCTGTGCTTGAGTGGCATTAGTAATGACCTTTGCATGATTAACTCAAAAGCCTCACCTGGAAAGATAGCCAGCTAGGCTTTAATTGTCATTATTATGGAATTCGCTTTGGCCTGAAAGTCTTTAGTAGGCTGCTGAAATACCATCTATTCCAAAGAAGGTCTGTTCTCTAGTACCTGTCTCCTGTATATACAGTCGCAGATGACAAGGGCAGAAAGGATTGTTATCATCATACCTCCTCCTGCAGACTGACGGTTCTGATATCCTTGGTGGTAAATGTCCTTTAGCCCTGACCAAGCTGTGGTTGAGCTCAGTTCCTCCTTCTAGGAAGTCAATGGTCTTGATTTAAAGATTTCAAGTATCCATTCTGCTTTGGGTCAGTTATCTATCTAATTAGTAATATTGTTTCTTATTTTCAGGCACCAAGTAGTTTGACTGGATCTTGTTATGCTTTTGTGTGAGAGAGGAAGCAGCTGTCACTAGAAACAACAAAATAAGTCTTTGTAGGCTGATGATAACCCATCTTAATTTTCTGCTAAAGAGGAGTGAGCTAATTAAGCTTTTAAATACATGGCAGGTTTTCCAAACCTTGAATCATTTTTGTAGCCCTACAGTGAACCCTCTCGAGTTTGTCAGCTTAGTCTCTAAAAAAATCCTATTTTAAAATGAATTTAATCATTTCACTGTGGTCTCAGCTAGAAGGTGAACGTTTCTTGAAATCATAATTCTTCACTGCTCTTTCTGTAGATATGTAAATCCGTGCTCACAAGAGAAAGATAAAATGACAATACCTGAAATAATCAGGTTGCTGTACAGCCACCAAACGACCTCCCCAAAAGTAGTTGTGTCTGCTGCAGTAACACCCTTTCTTTCTGCGGCAAATCACAGCATTTCACAAACAAAACCACTGGATTTGTGTACTTGGGGCTCTTTAAATGGGCAAACAGACATTGTGCTTCGGAATTGGGTGAAGGATTGTGGTGGCACGGCTCAGGGAGCTCAGTGTGGAGCGTTACTCTCAGTAGGGTCTGCAGAACAAGGTCAGAGGACAGCTGGAAACCAGCAGCATCTGCAAAGGATGGGGACAACCCCCCAGAGCACACGTGTGGGCTCTCAGCCTTAGAGGCAAGGAGGCAGCACTACAACAGCCTTCTGCTGCTGTACATTGAACATTTTGTATGCAAGTATACATATCCATTCCTCTATAGCTATTTATCTATATACTTCACTCATCCACATTGCCAACATAGTGCCCTAAATCTTTCATCATTTCTAATATATAGCAGTGCCCCAGCTGACTTTATGAACAGCTATGAAATTGTAATGCAAGGGCTTGAAATCATACACAAAATAACAGTTTCTGAGTTCTCCTTTTGTTTGTTTCCAGTTAAATTTAAATGAAACAAAACAAGGTATAATCTATTTTCTGTCAAGAAAAACTAACTAACAAACACACACACACACAAAAAAAACACACAAAAAACCACTACAACCGAAAAACATGAAGACAAAATATGTTTCCCAGAATGGATTTCAAAGCCCAAAGGATCTGGAGTTCATATGGTAGCCATTCCCAAATGCACTGTGAATGCTACCTACAAAATACACTTTAGATAAATTTTGCAATTTCCTTTTGCCATAGCGTCTCAGGGTATTTTACATTCTGCCTTTGGCATAGATCTCGACACACAGGACTGGCTAATGCAGCCCCAGTTCATGTCGGAGTGTGCTTATGCCGTGATAAAAACCTCGCTGCCTTCAAAGAGATATTGGTCTATCTAAGGCATACTAATATGAGCAAGAGTTGATGACTAACATGAGCATCTGCTTCAAAAATACCACAGCTACAGCTGAGATATTATTATAGACAGTCTATTGTACTTGCAAAAGACAAGTAGAGAATTCTTGGTTGAGAATACATGTCAGAAAAATGACATGTTTTCATCACTTCCAGCCATAGTTAAAAGACTCTGAATACATTAACCAGCTGAAGGAAAAAGACTTTCAGCTTTTGTATCACAGTGGGAATCTGTAAATGCAAGTTACAATGTAACAGACAATTAGTGTGAATTCAACCGTTCATCATTTCTAAAAAGTTACTAATTTTTTTTTTTTAATGTACACAGAGGAATGTAGTATTTTTCAGCGAGCCACAATGCTCCAATTTTGGGGATCTAAGCCAGTGAAAGGACTTAAGGGTGGGCAGGACTGACTCAATCACTGTAGCTGAGTAGTTATTTTATACAAAGCTTCAGATGATTAGTTATTGCAACCCAAGCATACATTCCTGCATCCCACTTCAAAATGATCCAAACCCTTTTAATGAAAATCTGGTTGATTATTCCGCATGCCAACTGGCATGGGATCCTGGGCTTTGCTTTCAATACCTTCTTGTCAGTACTAGCTATTTCTTCTGGTTTCTTTCCTAAATCAGACTTGTTAATTCCTTTATGCAGAAGGCTTCAGCCGTACTCCAGGGGCTGCATTCCAGACATTTATAGGGATGGCTCTAGGTGTGCATGGCATCGTTTCTGAAAGGGATTGCTTGTGCTGGCACTGGCAAGCGTCTGAGGATGGCTGTTTTGGCTGAAGTTTTTCTCTTGTAATCAAGTAATGACTCAGAACCATCGTTTTTTGAACTGGATCCACACAGATCAGCAGCACCGGCCCTCCTCCCTTTGCAACTCTGCATTTCTTAACGCTGCCTTGGACATCTCTGAACCCACACTGACAACTTCAGTCTGTTATATTCTTTGACAGGAGTACGCTACCATTTCACTAGTCAAGAGAATAGATATTTAGGGTCCAATCCTTAGTCAAATTAGACTTTCAAAGAAAGTAAAGGTTTAAGAATTGAGTGCAAAATAGCAGATTCATTGCAAATAACACAGTTTGGAAAAAAAAAAACAGAAAATTACTTTCTGATGACTTGTAGGAAGCACAGTTTTAGGAAAGGGGTGGCCACAGAGGCCAAAGGTGTGTGCACCCCTTGGGCTTCTGTCAGAGAGATATCTACAGCCAGGAGTGTTACTGAAATGGTTAAAAGGAAAAACATGGGGATTTGCATGACAAAAAGTCTGGAAACAGAGGTATGTGTATCATTTTTACCCAGAAAGAAAACCAGCAATTTTCGAATGTATATATAAAGAGAAAGTAAAATGAAACCTTTATGCAGCCAGGTTTGTCAGTTCCATTTAAAACATGATGCTAAAAACGGGGAAGCAGAAAATGTTCCCATACCTGCGTAGGTTCTCATCCAGCCCATCAGTGTTGGTGCAATCCTCTGCTGAGCTTTACCTTTCTGCCACAAATCTCATATTTCTCAACCATTTAGAGCAGAACCAATTTCACTATGACATATAAGCAGCAGCAGAAGAGTGTTAAATATGGGACTGTGAAGCAGAAGACCTGGTTATGATTCTCTGCTCCACTGGTGCTCCAGCAGAAAAGCACTTTCTGGCCAGAAAAGCCACACTCCTGAGTATCTGTGAAATCCTCAGACAATGTGATACTGAAAGAAAGTATATGATAAGCAAAGAATTAGTATTAATTGTCTTCAATCATCTTTTACAAATTTTATCACTGTATTTAGTTGGGGTTTTTTCCTTGCTTGAATTATTTTAAGCAGACCCCCATCTTTTCCTCTGCTGGCCAGCCTTTTCCCTTCTTTTACTTTATCTCCCTTAAAAAGGAGACAAAATTTAGTATGAACATTGAAATGGCCAAATTAACTGACATTTCCAGGCTGCTTCAGCTGTCAATGTCTGTGATGGAAGGAGATATTTTGCCAGCACTAATTTTGTGATAATATATATATACATATATATATAGCCAAGAACAGTGTAGGAGCTGTTTCCCAAAAAAAAGTGTTGAAAGTCCCTAGTGACATGAGAGTTATCAGTATATATCATATCTACAGTGCCATAAGTGTACATGGCAGACAAATAAAAGAAAAGGCGCTTTCCCGGAAAGTAAATGTTATAAAGCCTTTTAATTAATATGATGGCTTAGTAGGTGCCATTAAGCACCTCTTTAGGTTAATTTTAGTCTCAGCAGGGGTGTGCATAAATAGGAAGTAATTTTACACCTTCTTACAGATAAAGCGTCATTTTATTAGATCAGAAGGGATTAGGCTTTTGCAGTCCTGCCATTGATCTTACTGCGCTATGAGGTGACAAATTGTCTCTCTGTTTTGAGCCTTACAACAGCCAGCTATTAAAAAAATTCTTTAAAAGTAATAATTGTGAGAATTTTGAGGTCAAACTTGAAGCTGAAATGCACTGAAATGCACTGTCCAGTTCTGGAGTAGAACTATACTTTTGATCACTCTTTTGCTCTTAGCCAAATCCAGATCAGATCATTTTTATTTAAGTCTATAACATGGAAGAAAGGATGCAAGAAAACCCAACAATTCATCCAAACATTGTGTTTTCAGTGAAGAGCTCTATCATTGCTAGTTGCCTCCAAAGAAAATTGTCTGTATATGAAACACAAAGCCACATCTATGGTAATACTTCTCCAATTATGCTCTCAGCATTTCCTAAATAAGCAAGCTTGATGTATTCCTGCTATTTCACAGTTAAACCCATGTCTCTAACTAAATCCTACAGACTTTTCTTTTTCCAGCATTTCTTAAATATGCAGAAACTAAGAGCTTGCTTTTCTTACAGATTGCCTTTATAGTGAGGAGACCTATTTTATATGAATTCGCATCAGTGAGATAATTAAAGAAACACATTAAAACGACTCAGCAATTGATTTTGACAGAAGTAAAACACCGCACTGAAAGTGCAAAGGAAACGCTGTGGTATAACTACGTTACCTCACCTTACACACCGGCTGACAGACAGATTTCCAGGGCTTCACATTTACGCATTAATGTTCAGATACTTACAAGTTTAAATATTTAAATCTGGATTTACTTGTTATCCTAAGCAGCCTCCTGCAGGTTTACAGGCCTAAATTCTTCAGATTTGTCTAATTCGAGGCTGTCTTTGCGTGACATATTGGAGCAGGTTTTAGCCAACACACTTGGTCCTGAGTTGCTGCAAGAACCTTGACTTGTTTTGAAATCAAAGTGTGGCCGCAGCCCTGGACACTGCTCATCCTGGGCAATGCCAGGAAACCCGTAAGGTACAAACCTCAGCTGCCCTAAGGCTCGTTAGTACGCAAGTTAAAACATAAATTGAGAAATATGGCCTGTAGCGCATATTGCTTGGCATCTGCCTGCTCTCATCCCCAGCACCACAAGGAACTGAAAGAGAAAAGTAAAACAAACAAACAAAATACTAAAAAAAAAAAACCACACGAAAAACCAAACAGACCTTAAAAAAGCAAAAAAGCAAAAAAGAAGCAAAAACCTCCCACCTTTTCAAAAGGCATTAATTCTCTTTAACTCCAGCACCTCCAAATTGAAACGTAACTATGTCAAGTCATCCTAATACATCAGAGAGAATAAAGAGTATAATAATTTTAATAAGGCATTCACTATAAGACACAATGAAGTGTCAGGAATTTGTTTATAACAATCAAAATAAAAAGAGAACAGAGAGGAGGGCACAACCTGATACACATTATTAGCATTATCTCCAGTCCATGCCAGGCTTAGTTCCACTGAATGGTTTCTCTTCTCACTTATTATCCGGCATTTTTCTGATATTTAAGTGTTGAAACTGCTGAGATCTTGTATTCCTTTCTTCACTGCAGTGGGAGAGTTTTAATACAGAAGATAATGTCAGTGTTCAAAGTCCTGATATGCTCTCTCTGGGTGCACCTGCTGTGATAAGGTGCTGGTTTCTGATTCTGAGAGCACACTGAAGATTGGACCATTTCCCATAACGTCTTTACTTATTTACTCATTCTTATTACAAATAGTGCACATCGAAAACCAATGCACAGTCTGGACAAACAGTTAGAACAAGGCAGAATTTTCTTGCTCAACCTCAGTCACAAAGTGTGTGAATGTAAGGAGGGGCTACTTTATAAATTTGAAGGTGTATTTTCTTATATTAAAAACTTCCTAGTGTCTCATGACATTACAATATTTGGGAGGAGAAGTGAGTAGGCTAATTCCATACCCCATCCTACAGAGCTTTCTTAAGTGTTTCTTTCTAAACACAATAAATTCTTACTTTTTATCCTGAAGCCAGAGATGCCTGCAAGCCCATGCAATCAATACAGCAGCCAAAGATGCTTTTATTAAGCCACCCCTTCAGTGCAGCTTCATTCTTCAAACTTGAGCACTATTAAAAGAAACACTGAACTTACACCTGAACATAGATCATTCAGGTGTCTCTCTTCTCAGACTTCAATCTATTTTCATCTCATATGAACGTAGTGCTGGTTCCCAGCAGGGTTACTGGGGATAGCTTATTTGTACTGGAGGGAAATGGCAGCTGAGGAAATGAAGACATGATGCAGAAAGCTATAAACGGTTTTAGCATCATTTTAAACTTCTTGCATTGACACTTCTGAAAATAAAAAGTCACCTTTGCCTTCTTTCCCCGTCTTTTCTTTAGGACAGAGGGCAGTTTGTGACAGAACCTGAACTTTGCAAATACCAGATTACTGATGTTCCGGACCTGCCTCCTCCAGCACGTAGCTTTGCTTTTGATGTCTGCATGAGACCCAAAGGCTGAAAGTTTCTGGAAACCCAGGACTGACCAGGGCATTTTGTGTCCCTCCCTGTGCCTAAGCTGCCTGCACTTGTAAGAAAAATGCCGTAACATTCCCAACATCATTCATCATTAGCCATTCTAACACCTGTTGGGTGGTTTGCTCTTGCTACCACCATTATAAAATGATTTGCAAAGCCAAAGTCTTTTAATCATTGAAAAAATGTCTAATTTCCAAACTAAATGTACTTGGGGCAAGTGACTATTGATCTGCTCTCAAGCCAGTGTTACAATCTGTTCTACCTCAAATACTTTCTGTCATTCTGTTTACTCCTCTCCCCCACAATTTCTTGATGGCTATCAATACTAATATTTCTCTGACTTGACTTCACTAAGATGGACAATGCAAGTTCTCAGGTTTTTATTTTCTGGGTCCAGGTTTTATAGGACAGATATCTAGATCGTGAATTTTTGAGAGGGAATCAATTCCAGCTTTTCAACCTAAAATCTTCCAGGCCAATTTGCTGAACTGTAATACTATAATACTATCTGGGTGTCTCACTGAGGCCCCCAAGTCCAGTAGAATTGGAGAAATGCAACAATCTCCTCCTTCAAAAAAAAAAAAAGGTTAAGCAAATATTTCTAATAGTGTCTTGAAATAAGTCCTTGAAAATTAGCTTTAGCCCCAAGGGGAACTCAAAACCTTAGGGAGCCACTTTAAAAATACTAATGGAGGAAAATGAGGAATTTAAATGAATATATGATTAATATCTTATGAGTTGAAGCACTTAAGATGCAATTGATGTCACCACAGTGGTGGAAACTTAGGGAGCAGTGAGCACAGAGAATTAACATCAGATAAAAAGCTCAATACAGAATCACATTCTTTGTGTGTCACCAAAGTACTGAGAGGGTGTGAGAAGGCAATTTACATACAAAATTGGAGCCACATAGCTCATGTACTCTGGTTTTTCACTGAAACTACATTTCACTGACAGAATGGCCTTTTTCTGTAGCCACACACTCAGCAAAAATGGGTGATTGCGTTTCTCATCCACTGTTCTTTTTTTCTATAGCACTGGAGCTTTTGTGTGTGTGTTTTCTGCTGAAAATTGTAAAGTAGTCTAGTGAAAATTGGCCAGCCCCTCTCTTCTCATCATTTCAAAACCTCTAAAAATACTATTTACAAAGTCTGCAACTGGAAGGCTAAACTGAATAATGTATAAAGAACACAATTCTTCGAATTTCATAGCTTTTTGATGGCGAAAAAATTGACAGACTGAAGGATGTTATTCTGCCATGTTGCAAGCTAGATGAAGAACTCTGTGAAGTTTTCTTTCTTTCAAGCACATCCATCTCCTGGAAGTGGATACATGGGAGTGCAATTACGCTACTTTTTTTTTAATACATACATTTGGTGGTAATTTTTTTTTTCCAGAATTCTTCTTTGGAATGATAAATGACTGTGTAGAATCAGCCCTTTCTTCTCTATCATATGCAATCATTTCCTTGAGGACTCTTAGCCATTTATAGTTGACAGGACAACTTGCTGATCCTCTAAATTCATAAAAACTCTGCAATTTCTCCTTGGTGATTGCAATGCTCCATCACAACAACTCACCTGCAGCTCCTGGGTCCTGGTCTGCGTAGCAAAGGGATTTCCCAGTGCTGGAGGCAAGGGAAAGTCTTCGCCTGCAGATGTGACCAGGGAAATGCAAGTGGATGACATCCTAGGTCTACCCTGTCTTTGAGGAGAATATAATCATGGAATCATTTTGGCTGGAAGAGACATTTAAGATCATCAAGTCCAACCGTTAACCTGCAAAGGGACAGGGAGTGTTCGTCCCAGCACAACACCTGTGCTGGTTAAACAACAACTTCACTGTCTCATGGATTCAGTTGCCTTCCCCCCATTGCTCTCACAGCCACAAGGCGGGAGAATCAGTTCAGGATGAGCACGTATTACAGCACATTTCATTCCACAATTTCAGGAAATTCCTCAACACTCCTCTCTGTTAATAGGCATATTATTACCTTTGTTTTATTCCCACTGTAAAAATCAGTCGTAATATACCATCTGGTTTCCCCCTTAGTCAGCAGCTAGTATATAGTGTTATGTGCAAGAGCATCAGTGGATCATTCAGGGTGCACATATATTTTTAGTGATAATTTTGACTTTTTCATTTGTAGAAAAGCAGAATTCTCCCTTTTCAAGGATGATTGTTCTATGGTGCTTTTTCTGAGAAAGCAGAATTATTAATTTAACCCCTGCAGCAGTCTCGGTTACAAAATGCACATTGCTTATAAGATACTTAATGTGCACAGCTGGTGTGACCATTTAAAAAAATTAGGAAGAAAATAGATTCTTGGTTTTCAGTTTTCCCCCCAAAAGAAAGAAAGAAAAAAAGACACATTTTGTTCTGCTCTAATTAGTATGTGTGCCAGTGCATGACTTCCCAAGTAGGCAGATGCTTTGAATGAAGTGTAATGTAGATTTTCATTAATCTTCTTTGGCACAAGACTTTTCTTCTGCTATGTGTATGCAGGAAGAAATGACTAGAAAAGATGAGCAATCACAGGCAGTTCTAACCATCTTAAGCTGGCTTTTGTGAAGGGCAAGACAGGGTCATAAAAGAGTATGGTTACCGCAGTGTCTGACATCTCTCCGTTTCTGGTTTTTCATTATAATGAAGGGTTTGGGGTAATTCCTTTTTAATACAAAATATCAAATTCAGATATGGAAACCCTGAAGAAATTAAATATCAATGCACTGAAAAATGTATGCATTTCAATTAGTTATAATACACGACTGATCCAAGAGAAAACCACAGATATGTTTTCCTCACAGCAGGCAGGGAATTAAAAATTGTACTTCCTGAAACCACTTCCCTGTTTAAAAGGCAAAAAGGAAAGTTTTCCCATCTCGCTGCAAATGAAAGCTTATCAATCAACAGTTTTACAGTAAAGTTGGAATTACTTTCATATTTTCCCACCTCAGTTTAGGTATATTCCAGATTTCTTTAGCTATGGCTAAGGAAGAAAAAAGCTTGGGGCAGAGATTGTGCATGTTTTCTCTCTTACAAAATAGCCTAGCTGGCTTATTCTGCCAAAGAGCTGGAGTCCACGTGTGGTGAAAGTCCAAGAAGAACTGAAGGTGCTGCAGGCTCCTTTGCCAGCAGCAGAAAGTGATCTCTTGTCAGGAAAAGATTGACACAAAGAATGAAAGTTAAATATAAACCACCCATCAGAGACACTGTCTTAATTATGAGGAGGGTGTATGGAGGTTGTGAGTTTTCCGCTGTTGTGTTCTTGCATTCAGCATATATATATATTTTTTTTTAAATCTCCTTTTGGGGATCACTGCTATTATTACCTTTGTTTTTCTGCAGTCTCTTCCATTTCTGGTCTTTTTCTTCCACAAGACAGTTGCTGATTCCCTCTGCATTCCCTCTTCATTCGTGAGCTTTGCATCTTATGCTTTCCTACCCTTGTAAGAAGGGAGTTAACAGATTGCTGGTCTATACATCAGATTTGGGGATTAACTTCTAAATAGGAGTAATGAGACCTGGAAGTTCATACACCCTCAGAGACACTGGCTTGGGCAAAAACTGTTGCTCAACTGATTTCCATTTCCAGAAGAAACCTTCTCGCAAGCATAAGGTCAATAATGTAGCCTCCTACCTGAAAGCCTTGACTTTGTCTTGAGTAGGATGATGACCCCTAAACACATTATGTTGGGTAGTTCCAGGCTAAAGATGGCATGTTTGACATCCGTGCATAAGAGAAATTAGATTGAAGGAAAAAAGGTTCCTGTAATAACAGAATCATTAATTACACAAATGGATTTCTATTTACAGTGCAAGTGAAATGATGACTTAAGAGGATTACAGAGCAATGTGCAGCACAGAGCATTGCTGTCAGGAAGAGCACAAGCCAAAAACAGAATGAAAAATGTATGCTATCATTTCAGATAATAAACAGGGGATACAGAAATAAGTTCTAAAAATTGAGCAGAAGGAAAGATAGTTCTTTCTGACCTCTGTAGAAAGAGACAGAACCATTAAGCAATCGTACAGGAGCATTTATGTGTCCTGATCAAGCATTAAAATGAAAAAGGGAGGAAAAAGTAGGTTTAATCTACTGTAAGTATTACCTTTGCCAAAAGCCATGCAGAATAAAACACTTCTTTTCTTTTTTTTCCCCAAAAATGACATGTGTCTTAAATGGTCAATATTTCCAGGGGAAAAAATTAAAACTAGAGTATTTGGGAAACGTACCCGCTCTAGGATGCAGATGGTGGGACTAGGATAAATGTCAGGTTTCCTAGAAGTAGTAGAATACAGAGATTTTATAATATACCTTTCATTTTCACTTTGAAGAGTAGAATCATTACAGCTCAGTTTTCAGGTGTTGGTTAATAACTAACTTACTGAAGACATCGGGTCCCATTCTGCTCTCAGGTTTCCAGCCTTCTGCATGGGAACCACCTACCAAAGGCTGACAAAACTGTCGGAGCCTCCTGTGAACGCTGTTGTCTGGATGCACATTTCTAAACTATAAAACATAGCAGGGTTCTTCACTTTTTGCTTTTTCTTCAACACGAGATTTTAGAGACTAGGGATAGAAAAGCTGATAAAGGGAAGAAACCTGGCAAGCTGTCAGGCCTCGGATCTCATCTATTTCTGTATCTATTGGTCTAAAAACTTGAAAAAGATGCTACATCTCTCCACTGTTGGGTTGTGGGGTGTTTTTGGTACCGTTACAAGAACAGAGCTACCACAGCAACGCTGCTACAGGACCTGAAATGTCACTTACTGCCCAGATTTTGGAAAGGCCCTGGAACCTGCATTTTAGGTTAATTTCACTGTTTTGTCAAACAGTTTCTGTAAGGTGTGCTGAAGTTGGGCATGATACCTGTGTGCTTGATCAACTAAAGGATCTAAATTCTAAAGAAAATACATTCACAGGTTAAAACAAAGCCCACTGAAAGCAGTGTTTCTCTTGTTCATTCAAACACTAAATATGGTCCCATTGTGACCTGCACTGGTTTGCAGTGGTGTGGCCTGGGCCACTGTAAATCTGGCCTTTTTGGCATCAGGACACCGTGGCAGAACAGAAAACAAGTTGGTCTCTACCCTTAAATGTTTTGTTAAGGGTCTCCTGGCGTTTTCTTTATAATTTTTCAGGATGTGACATTATGTAAATCTATTAGCGGTTCATTTTCACCTGTATATCTGTATCTGTTCATCTGTGTGTATAAAGTAATGACAAATCCCTGAGTTCCATGGACACAAAATTTAACATTACATTCAGATACATAAATCACCATAAACTCACCTGATTCTATAAAAATAAATTGACTGCTCAAGCTCAGGCAGTTTATTTAAGATTTGAAGACCAAAAAAAGAATCCTCCATAGAAACGGTTCATAATTTTCCTGTGGGCACCTTCACTGAGATCACTCTACTCAAAAAATCACAGTAAGTGAGCCCCATTTCATAATTTAGGCACTAAAACCCACTGACTAATGGCAGCAGATCCATGACTGTGTACTTTAGCTTTAAAACTATTTATAGGAACAATTGATTCAGTAGATTATGCTGAAACCGAACACACTGAGGCTGGATTTCCTCTATTTGTATCTTATCACATGAAAAATGACTTAACCAACTAATCAAAGCCTCCTGTGCTGTTATATTTCATAATTAACACAGACGTGGATGGACATACACTACTGTATTTCTAGGAGGATGTACTTCTAAAGGAAAAAACTTGCTTTTAAGGCTAACACTATAAGTGTGGAGTGCTTCATTGGCTCAGATAAATAATAAATCTTTAGTTGCAGAAAAAGAACCACCCTAAAAATAACTCCCATTTCATAAAAGAAATATTCTATGAAACCTGACAGGCAAGAGAGAGATTCATATGAGTTGAAAGCTCCAAGGCAAATAAATCAGGAAAGAAGGAGGGGGATGGTCAGGTTAAGTGGAAATGATACTCGAAAGCAGACGGTCAGTCTGACAGCTTACCTCTTGCAGGAATATTTTGAATTATTTCAGTTGTCATTACGTTAAGGAAGTTTTCATTGTGATCGCATAAATATTAAATATTTTTGAAGATGAAAGTGCCAGAGATTCTGTCTTGAATTCTTTTCTTCCATACAAAAGCAGCCGTCATTAAATAAACTGCTCATGGGCTACAAAGAGATAAGTAAACCTGCCATGATGTGACCTTAGAAATCACTAACTATGGATTTCATTAATGTAACTCAAAATGGAGTTTTTAGAATGGCAGCTTTGACCCTTTGTGAATTCAAATATTTTGGCTATAAAGTCTCCTTAGGCTGCTCCATGTATAAATATCATTAATGTGCCAAGAAAAAGAACCAGTCGTAACTAGGCAAGCTATTAAGATTAACCAAACCAGCACAACAAAAAAAGGCTTAGCATGTCATATGTTCATTTATCTATATTTAAAATTCCATTAGGGAAAACTCTTTTAAAGACTCAACATTAGCTTCACTTTTAAAGTGATATTTAGGCTATGCAGTCACAGAGTGGCAAATGGTGCACGCTTAACGGTGACATCAGAATAATGCACAGTATAAATTTATTATTATTACTATTATTATTATTTTCTGAAGTGTTCAGTATTTCAGTATGTCGGGGCTTTTTGCAAACTTAGCACCTGCATGCTATTTGAACATTATTTTCCACACGAAAGCCACAGAAATGAAAGAGTTAAGGTATTGCTTCAGCTCCTAAAATGAAGCTGGGACAGAACTTAAAATAAACAATAGATAAAACAGCTCCCCTGAGAAGGAGAAGTGTGTGATTCATTCGCTGAGCACAGACCCTCCTGGACAGGAGGATCCTTCTCTGCACGCGTTGTGCAAGCTCAGCGCGATTCTGTGGGGCTAAACTGATGTTACAGCTCAGCTGTGACAACGAGGAGAGTTCCTGAGGAGGGATATCCCATAAAACACAAAGGAGAGAGTGTGGCAAGCAGAGGACAGCCAAACAAATGAAGCTGCCAACACCACAACTGGGGGTAGGGCAGGCGTAAGGATGCAGCTTGGAAGGGAATCCTTGTCTTGTGGGGGAAAAAAATAAGTCCAGACAGGACATAGAATGATCTTATATATAAACTCCAGCAGGATCACAGATTCACAGAATGTCAGGGACTGGAAGGGACCTCGAAAGATTATTTAGTCCAATCCCCCTGCTGGAGCAGGAACACTTAGATGAGATCACACAGGAAGGTGTCCAGGTGGGTTTTGAATGTCTCCAGATTAGGAAACTCCACAACCCCCCTGGGCAGCCTGTTCCAGTGTTCTGTCACCCTCACTGAGAAGAAGTTTCTTCTCCAATTTAAGTGGAACCTCTTGTGTTCCAGTTTGAACCCATTACCCCTTGTCCTACCATTGGTTGTCACTGAGAAGAGCCTGGCTCCATCCTCCTGACACTCATCCTTCATATATCTGTAAACATTAATGAGGTCATCCCTCAGTCTCCTTTTCTCCAAGCTAAAGAGCCCCAGCTCCCTCAGCCTTTCCTCACACGGGAAATGCTCCACTCCCTTAATCATCTTGGTTGCCCTGCACTGGACTCTCTCCAGCAGTTCCCTGTCCTTCTGGAACTGAGGGGCCCAGAACTGGACACAATATTCCAGATGTGGTCGCACCAGGGCAGAATCAGCTGCTATAGCCTCAATCTGCCTTCCCTGAATCATGCTGAGCACAACCTTAAAAGCTGATCCTGTTGCCTTAGTGGTGGAGGGGACTGTGACTGTGTCTGGCAGCTTCAAGTGGCGCAGCCAAGACATTCCCCAGAAATAGCCCAGGGGCGGATGAGATGGGAAACGAGATCGGTGCTGGCGTCAGACCAGCCAGAACCAGGAGGAAGAAAGGATTCATTCCCATGGCTGCCAGTCACCACCTGAGCTTTGTTCCTATGCAGAAATGCCAAGGCTCTTTTGCGCCAGCCAAGAATGGTTCTAGTTTGAGTGCAGCAACAAGAGGTCTGAGAAAACACTCCCACCAGAAATCTGAGCACAGAAATTAAATAAATAGAGGAGCGGGAATAAATCACACACATGCAAGATGGATAGTCTTGTTTCTGCAGCCAGATCAGCTAGTAGAAACCCACAGATTTCAACAAAACCATGATTTTGCAAACACTGAAAAGGAACAGAAATTTGTGCTGTAAAATTGTTTAAAAAAAAGCAACCTGACAATATTTATTACTCAGAGGCAATAAAGTTATGTTTCAAAAATATGAAATGACAATTTATCAAAGCCTCAGCCCCAGCTGGAGAATTCATGACTTCTGGAATACAAACAGTAAAACCCTTAATGAGACAAGCAGCACAGATAAAACTGCTGCTTCAGAAACACCCTCAGCATCTGCAGTTACCCAATTAGTGATCTGGCAGGAATGTGAGCACATTTCCCCATTCAGCTCTACAGAAGAAAAATAAATATTTAATGTATGTAAACTCAGATGCTGACTGATCATTAAACATTACCCTAAAGAAGCAGGAATATCTTATAATATACTCACCCACATTTTACCAACCTTTCTCCGCGTCTTTGTGAAGAGTAAAGAACAAAAATAGGATTTAAATTAAGGGCTCAAAGTTTTCATAAAATAGCTTTGTGTGTTTATTGTCTACACCAAATAACTATGCCTAAAATATAGTGTATGAGTGAGAATTATATGCATGTGATGCTGCACAACCCTACCTCTCCTGCAGAGTTTTGTGGGCAGCTAGGGAAAAACGGTCTTCACTTCTGTCTAGAAAGTGCAGTTTTGCTCCTCAGAGGAAAAGGACCATTTTGCGTTCATTGCCTGCGCCCCACACCTAAGCAAGAAGGCACCATGAGCAATGATGGCTCAGGAAAGTGTGGAGTTGGGTCACTGCTGGGCCACCCTGTCTTGTCCCACCCAGCAAACCATTGCAAACATCTGGAGAGCCAATGCCAGCTGGATGATCTGCCCCTTCCCCACCAGCTGTCAGCATGGCAGCCCACAGCTGGTTCAACCGAACGAAGAGCTGCTTTACATCTCATTAAGTGTTCCCACAGCTTCTCAGAATCGCTGATCTCTGTGTCAGCTCTGCTCCTCAGGAAGGGAGATGCTGTATCATTAGTAGCTCTCTGCTATGAAAAAAAGAGGAGAGGAGAGGAGAGGAGAGGAGAGGAGAGGAGAGGAGAGGAGAGGAGAGGAGAGGAGAGGAGAGGAGAGGAGAGGAGAGGAGAGGAGAGGAGAGGAGAGGAGAGGAGAGGAGAGGAGAGGAGAGGAGAGGAGAGGAGAGGAGAGGAGAGGAGAGGAGAGGAGAGGAGAGGAGAGGAGAGGAGAGGAGAGGAGAGGAGAGGAGAGGAGAGGAGAGGAGAGACTGTAACACCCATTCAGCACACATGTGACTCAAAATGCTGAAGTTTTCAGGACAACATCTTCCCATATTAAGAATAAAAAATTTATTCCTGGTGAAACAATAGGAAGCACAAAGGAATGGTGTCAGGAAGTCGCTACATACTCCTGAAGTTTCTCCTGCAACCACAAGCTGCTCTTGCTGTACCTCACCATCCACCTTCAGAGCCTTCCTCCTGCCTGCTCCGCACCACTAGATTTGCATGACTGTTCCCAGCCAACAGATCCTGTCACGGTAAATCCTAAAACCACAAAATTTTGTGCAGGCAAAATTAAAATAGGGCTTGTTCTTTTATTGATAATTTTAAATTGGTATTATCGTCAAAGATCATCAAGTTTTAAAAGAGAAGTTACTCTCCTGTATCAGGCTATCCACGCTAAGCAAATCACCTTCTACTCCTACTCATCTACAGCAGCACTGTAAGGTGGAGAGGCTAGAATAACTTCCTCACAACTCCACAGGAATTTGCTTTTTGTTTCCTGCATAACATCCAGAGCACGATGAGCTTTTGATTATTTGCACTGTGATTAATTATTTGCATTCTTTATGGTTTGAAATCAGTACAGCAATCAGCTTCACACAGCAGCCTATTCCCAAATTCTGAAGTTGGCAAATCATCTGTCACTAGATGTATATGCAGCATATTCCTGTGTACATTCCTCATATGTTTAGATTATGTTCTTAGAGCACTTGCATGAAAGTGGTAAAAATTATCCTGTTAATACATCAATACGCTGCAGCCAGCACCATGCAAGAAGAGATATTTTTAACATGTATTAAAATCTAACTGTAATTTCCACAAATGCTATTGAATCAAGAGGCTGATCCAACAACATTTGTTATCAGATAATAAATATGTGTGGCTTACCTGACCAGAAAATATATTTTGAATGTAAAGTTGTCTTATATGTACAAACATCTATTTTAGTTAATAATGTGAAATATACACCTTTCTCCTTAGTACAGCTCATACTTTAAAGCAGAGACTTTTATGAGTGAAGACAATAATAAAATGCACACAACTTAGACACGTAATATATGGGAAATATTATTTATTCCTTAAGACCAGGCATGGACAAATTCCCATTAGGCCAGTAGGTCCACAAGCACAGGACAACAGGCCGGTCCTTGCCAGGAGCGTTGGACTGGCAGCTCCAGGAAGGACAGATGTTTGTCCCTGTATAAACATGGCTGTGTCAGGTCACACCCGAGACCATCCAGCCCAATGGACAACATTTTTCCATCCTCTGACAACAAAAGAGAGACAGGATAAGAAAAATATATAGCGATTAAAATATTACCCCAATCTTGTGGTTCAGAACTGCTCAACCAGAGAAGGTATAGCAGCGTTTAGCTAAAGAGGTTGTTCAAGTGCAATTGGAACTCCTCCTTTTACAGCTTTCTGACATTTGCTTTGATCCTAAAATTCTTTCTGATTAGCATAAATTTAAATATGCATGAATACATGTCTGTGCTTTTTCCGTGTCTGGGGGCTCAGGGGTGGCAGAGTGCAGGACATCTCCCATTCATTTCTAGTAACAACTTACAATTTTTGTGAATTACCTGTTAGAAACAACTCTTCTTAGGACTGAAAAACAAAACTGAAATTGGAGGTTAACAAATATTAAACGTTAAATCTGTTGTCTGTATGAAGTTTTAACAGAACCAATGCTTTTTACTTAATTTATGCTATTTTCCTGGTTTAGGGTTGCAGAGTTAGAGACGCTGTATCATCCTGCAGCTTTAGGGATTTTTATTTTACTGGTGTATAAAGCATCCCTGAGTCTCACATAGTGCTGCTTTCTCAATCTAAGCCTCTTCACTTGGTGCCATTTCCCAAAGATCTGATATAGTATTTGAGCAGCAACATTGCCAGTGCAATTTTAGAAGTTTCCCTGGTAACCGCTGCTGGCATCTCTAACTCAAAATTTAAGACTCCAGCTCTCTGTAACACCCTTACGTGGCAAACTGCCTTGCATCAGTTGAGATAGGGAACCTCACAAACGACAATTCAACTTCTGCTTTTCACAGAGTTAAGGTACCTACCCACAGACGTTTCTTTTGTTTAAAGAAAGCTGCCCCCACCTTCTCCAGTCTGCAAGGAGGGAAAAGGCACAGATAAAAACCTGGGAAAGTGATCCAAAGTAGGAAGATTGAGACTGGAAATAGGTAGATGCTGGAGCAGGTAAGAGGCGCATGAAAAGTGAAGATCTAGAAGTGACAGCATTTAGAAGGCAACAGGAACCCCTGGAAGAAGTACTGAGTTGTCAAGGAAGAACTGAAAACAAATGAATTTAAAGAAATGAAGAAAACCAGGAGAAAGGAGGAAATAGTATTCATCTTTAATTGATCCTCCAGAACACTTTTGGAGGATGCTCATCTCCCTCTCTAGATCTGGAAGGGAGGTAAAGTGAAAAGAAGGTCACGGTGAGATTTATTATTGGTCCCCTATGTTCCTCAGTGCTTTATCTCTGAGTCATCTTGTCTGTAAAGACCACAGTCGTTTCTCCTCATGACTCAGGTCTAAGCTGAAGAGGCAAATCTTTCTCCTTTATTCAAGCAAAATCACAGCCCAGTAGTGCACCACAGATTTCTAGCAATCCCTTCTGACTAAAACAGAGCTCAGCATTTCCCACTCAAACACTTCCCACGAGTTCCTCTCCTCTTCCCAGTGCCCACCAGTGCCTTCCCAGTGCCCATCTGAACCGTGCAGTCCCTTTCTGTGTCCTTACTACTGTCAGCTTTTCCCACTCCTGTTCACCCTTAACACTCATCTTCATCTTCTGCCCTTAATTATGGCCTGGCAGTGACTCAGCCCTGGGAGCTCTCTGAGGCAGGGACTGCATTTTTGGTTTGAGTTTAACCAGCATCTCTCACTTTCGGATCCTGGTCCACACTGGGCTCTTACTGATACAGTGATCACAGGTAATGTTGAGACAAAGTAAAGAGTGGGTAGTGAAAGACAGTAAAAGAGAATCAAAAAAAAAAAAAATCACTATGAATATTGCCTTGTCTTCATTTGTCATTTTCTCAGGTACATGGGCGGATATCGAAAGACACCTCTAAGAATATATTATATTTTCCTGCTCAACACATGTTATTACTTTTACTTTAAGTCCTTGGGGACTGGAGCACTACATATGAGCATACAGAGGTAAAAGGCACCAGGTCAGATATCAGAAAATTTCCTTGGCACCACTGACCACTTCAACCCCACCGCTCTGGGCCCCATCTTTCTTCCCATTCTGCATCAGTCAAGTTCCAGCTTCTTTGACATGGAGTCTCTCTCTGTGTAATACAAAGAGTTATAAGAAAGGGGAAATCCAGCTGTTCAGGAAAAAAAAAGATTGTGTATAGAAACAGTAGTTTCAGAAACAGAGTGAAAGGGAGGAGAGCTATAAACCGTTATAAATAGAAAGGAGGAGTTAAGTGCTGACATAGGGAAATAACCCTACAGAATTCACCCTACAAAGGGTCAAAGATACTTACTGCTGAAACAGGTTAGCTATAATTAGTGCATGGGAACAGTTAGTAGAAGGACTGTGATTATTAATATTTAGGATTTTCAGAAGTATTCAGAAAGCTTTTTGTCCTTGACCGCTTGAAGCCCTTCATTGTCATTGCATTCCAGGTTATTGATGCTTTCAACCGTAATTCTGAATACAGGGGCACAGAACTGATTGTGCTTTGCTGCTGTAGCTGAGCTCACCAGCTCTTCTGACTGAGAAGCAATGTCTTCACGGATGAACATCCCCCCCTAAAATTTCCGAGCCATGTACTAGAGCAGCAAGCTGTCAGCACTCTTTCAGAATCTTTTACCACGTCTTTTCTTAGACGACTAGAAGGGAGAATGTGCTTTCCACTATTACTACATTACTGCACCTCCTTTCCATCCCCTTCTCTGTTTTATAACTGCTTTAACATGTTTGAGAACAAGCAGGGCATGAAAGTGCAACTTGTACTTTAACAGACATTCATAAATTCAGATTTGAACTACACCACAGAACCATGCTGTGCAGCCGCTGGAAGGAAAGTAGGCCAGGATAGAGCTACTAACAGAAGAGATTTTTCTGGAACAGTAGTGTCAGGTACAATTGACAGGTCAGTATCTCCACTTTCTGAGTATCTATGAAGAGACATAAAACCCCTCAGCCTAGCTGAAATCTGATATCACATAAATGAAAACAAAAATAATTATCTCTCCCAGAAAATCTAGTCTCATCACCTGAACTTTATGTGATACAACTCCTACAGGTGCAAAATCAGAATCACACTCATCACCATACAAAAAATCCAAGTTGTACGTTCTGCGATCCATACACTGTTGGACTTTATTTCTTTCCCCCTGCATTGGCCCAGAACCAAGTGTAACCCTGCAGCAGCCTCCACCTCCAGGCATCTGACGGCGGGCTGAGGCAGTTGCACGTTAGGACCTGAACTAAAGGAGATCTAAGCAAGACTGACCTTTGATCTCTGCTTGCAGATGTCATCAGTAGGATCTAAATTTAGTCTTTCTAACAGAAGACACAATTCTGCAACCTGGTAGTGAACTCAGGAGGAATTTCATCTTTTCCCCCAGGATAATGCATAAGCTTGTTGCAGGCCTTGAATCTCGGTCCATGGCAGGGAGAAGGCAGCAGAAGTTCCTCAGGGTGTCCAGATTAGGCCCCATTAGAAACCATCTATGAGGATTTTAGAGACCAAAGAACACGTTTCCAGCCATGAAGTTTCTGCTCCACGTTTTGCTGGGTGAAAGCTGTAGCAGCTGACGGAACAGCTCCGAAGTTTACCTTTCACCACTCAAACATTCCCAGAGTTCTTCAGCCTTTTCTTACCCAGCCTGATGCTCCAGGGCATCGCTGCTCCTATGGGTCTTAAGCGTCTTCTTCCACATTTTGTATGGTGCTGGTGACCGCCGGGATCTGCGCAGGCAGACGGTCTGACAGGGTAGTGAGGGCTGAGTCACAAAGCTCTTCCCTGTTTCTTCTTCAGAGCTGGAAACCGCTCACTGTCCTCCCATCCCAGGAGCCTGATACCCCAGGAACCTGCAGATTTGAGTTTCTCCTGCCTTTCACCTCTGCATGATGGCATTTTCTCTTGGCTGTATTAACCTAATGGTGGTGCAATGGTATAACCACACAGCTGGAGTGTGCAGGGACAGGAGACCTTCAATTTAAATAAGACAGTCCCTCACTATTCTTCCTTGCTGCTCAGCAAAACTCACTACCTGCTAATCACAAGCTGATTACAAGCTTTTCCTTAGACTACTGATAAACAGAGCAGCGTTAAATGGGTCATTTCTCAGGGCTTATTAGGCACAACAACAATCGAGCACCGTGCCAGCGCACAAAGCAGAGCCAGGACTGCAGGCGCAGAGTTTGCAGCCGGCTCGAGACTCTTCCCCGGTTCCTGCAGAGCTGAGCTGCTGTGAAGCTGTTTATTCTCTCCTCTCCAAAAGGGGAGAAGCGGGCTGTGTAGGCACCCATGTGCACCTCAGAACCAAGTGTGGTGAATCTCAGCGCCACAGAGGTGAAGGCATGGGGCCATCCCGCCCTGAGGTCTGTCCTGCCCTCCAGTTTGCACAGGAAACACAATGTAAAGCTCAGCCTAAGCTTTGCTGGCCCTAGAGCTGGTCCTGCTCAGAGATGCACCAGCAGCTACACCATGGCAAATCCACAAGGAACAATTAATTTTTATGGTGTACCTAAAATGAAAACAGGGCTTTATTGTGCATGCTGGGAAGCTATATTTGCCGTAAATCACTTGAGACTAAAGAGGCAGGTAAAGGGAGGGCAGACACAGCACAATGAGGTGAGCTTAAGTAGGTTGGTAAGATAGTAACCAGCCTTCTCACTACATCCCTGTACATCATCTGCCAACCATCAGCCATCTCCTAACTTATTTTTTTCCCCAAGGAAAAATCTGTTGACATCTCACCACTTCACTGGGGTGGAATCCTTAATTAACATTTGCAAATTATTTTTATATCCCCAAGTAACAGGTACAATACAAATATGTGACATAACAATAGCATTTATGTCTGAACTCCTTTGGTAGTGCAGAGAAAAATGAATTACTTATGAAATAATATGCTCTTTAGCCAGGTCCTTCTTTAAAGACAGAATTTAAATTTCATCTGCATTTTTGACCACAGAAACATTAAAGGATATTTAGCTGAAACATTAAATATAAAGAATGCCAAAGACTTTCCCTTTTAGCTTTACCTTTACTGAAAACAGGACAGAGGTCAATGTTGACTGCAGCAGAGGACGACTTGTCAAAGTGCAAAATCCTTCTCAGAAACGGAGCTTCAGAAAGCACTGCGCTTTGAAATAATATCCTCAATTACATTTTAAAGTTGCAAGTTAAACACGATTGCAGATAACAGGTACTTCCAGCCAGCAAAGCCCAAGGACAGGCTGCTTTAAAACACCTCTGAACCTGCAGAGATCAGACCAGTGCTAGAAAGATATTCCTGGAGGCACTGGGCTTTCTTTTTGAACCAACAACTAATGCGGTAACTTTCTTGCATTCCTCCTTTGTAACTAGATACAAGCAAATGGGAGACAATGACAAATGCCATTCAACTTTAACATCTTTCTTTTTATATATATTATTATTTTTAAAACTGGTTTAGTGAATGCCTTTGGGGTTCCACATTCTCCAGAGCAGATTTCTGCTCTACACCAATATAAATCTGGAATAATGCCAGTGAAGTCAACGGAAATATTTGGGCATTACATAGACAATTTTGAGCAGAACTGGTTAAAACTGATCTAATTACAAGAACTGGCAAGAAGGTCTTTTACAATTAGTTAATGGGCAAGAGGAGCACAGCAGTATGCTCTGGAAAGCGTGGAATTCTGATCACATCTGCCTTCATCACATGCAAGCTGGAGGCTTTAAAGCATGTAGCACTGAACTATAAAATAGTCCCAAAAATATTTTAAAAAATAGTTCTATACAAAAAAGTGCATTTGCTGCCCTAAGATACCAGGTTATATTTCCAATAACCATATGTAATGACTCCTAAATGACATTGCAAGTTGCATTTCAGTTTGGTGACAAGAGCCATTATCCAGGTAACTGCTAATCTCAGCCTGACTAAGCGATTTGTTGAGCTTAGCTGTTGTTAGAAGTCCACATCCATAAACATGCATGTTTATTTCCTCTCCTTATTATACGCCTGGCTTTCTATTTAACTGGAGAGGAGCACATGGAGAGGTAAAAATTATCATCTGCTGTGATATGTATGTAGTCTAGGAAGGAATGCTAATGTTTCATATTAACACTGTCTCACATTCACATGCCAGATCCTGTTCTAAGTGAGCTAAATGCCTCAATAATTGCCTTAAAGCCCTGCCTGACACCCTGTGACCGTGCCAACAGTCCTGCCTCTAGTGTTTGCTTCTAAAATTAAAGCATAATAATAATAATATCTTCATTTCCAGGGCTCAACCTTTGTGATACATACCTGGGCAGACAAGCGGATGAGTAGTAAGTAATACTCAGCCCTTTATATGACGCATGCTTATGACACTGACAATTCTTCAATCAACCGTCATAGTTTTGACTTGGAGAACTTCTGTGAATTTGCAGTTTCTTTTCATTCTGCCTTCAGCCTGCAACAGACTGCACAGACTAGTGCAACATTGATCAACCAAAGGCAGATTAGTTATAATAAAATTCATTTTTACAGCAAAAATTAATCTGCCCATCTCCTCACAGATTTCTTCCTCCATAGCACATCTTGTGCTCTTTGATAAGATGCATCTTTCCTACAGAGTTAATTTTGATCACCTACACTCAGCCAGCTGTGAGGCAGCTTTCAAGCTTTGATACCCTAACAGACTGGCCAACACCGACAACGCAGCTGCCAGAAATGCGAAGCTCAAATTAAGTATTAGTGACTCAACAGGACCCCAGTGAGGAACAACCCCTTCACCGGCAGTCAAGCCCACAGAGCAAAAGTTCACTGAACCAAACGACCAGAATATTCAATGGCATGTCTAATAATCCTCCTCTCCAAATATACATTAACCTACACTTTGGAAGAGTTCCCTGCTAACCCCGAGAGACTGCTGACAGGTTCATTTCGCAAAGCAAAAGTTTCAAAATCCAAATATTTCTTTTTTCCTTTTAAAAACTATTCTTTGATATTCACTTTCTTTTTCTTTGATATTCATTTTCTTTTTAAGGCTTTTCATACTCATCAAAATAAAAAAAAGAAGCAGCTGTGCTCGGTTGAAGTTCCCTGTATTTACCATTCAGCTCATCAGGTCAGATGCTTATGCTGTAGTCAGTACAGCTTGTACATTTTAGGGTCACGAACTGCGCCCCTCTCTGCACTCATACACTGCGATGCATATAGCAATGGGATCAAATTATGGCAATGAAGCAACCCCCCATAATGAGAAAACATTCTGGAGAATGAAACAAGCTGACACATGAGAAAATTTTATATTCCTTTATGCCAATAAATTCAGGTAAACGTGCACCTGAAGGCAGGCTAAAATTTCTTCTGTAGTGGCTACACATCTGGTGTTTTATCAGTTTTGTGGAAGACAAAGTGTTTTCTTCACTTGACAACAGCTCCTCATTGGTCTCTTTGGGTCAAATAAATCTCCAGAAAGCAAGAGGATGCATGTTGCTTGGCTTATATATAATTTAAAAGTTACTGAGTTGACCTTACTTAGAAATAAATACTGAAAAAGCCATTTTCCTCACTGCATGATTAAACATACTAACATGGCAGCTGAAGATTTTTGTTTTTACTCACAGCCATCCCCTGCCCTAAAATGCCCACGTCCTGAGCAATTACCCTGCACCCCGTCAAAGAGGCTGCAGGGGACCCCCAGGGTACTCACTGCTCTTGGAGCTGAGGTCTCTGGAAAGGGCACCAGTGCATGTGCAAGTTTGAATTTTCTGACTACCTAGTGCATTTAAGGATATATAAATACATAAAGGTTTGCCAGAAAATAAACAAACACTGGATCAACTGAGCTTCCCAAAACCTGCAACTGGATTTGTCTTGATACCAATAAACCAGGTTTCTGAGAGCGCTCTAACATTGTTAGGAAAGAACAAAGCTAAATGCCCTAAAACACCCCAGAAAGCCAAATCTCACTTTTTTTCCAGCCTTGTGCCACACCAGTGTTTACAGACACGAGCCATTTTTCTTGATTTACCAAGAATTCCCAGTTGTTTCTGCCACTCCACAGTTACTTGCTCCTGGCCAATTTTTTCCTCTCTTCAGGAAAGAGCAGCATCCCCAGACTGTAACTTTGCTTCATAGCCTTGGGCTAGTTACGAAACCGTCAGATTGTTGCAGTGAGATACAAATGATTCTTGGGTACCCAGGAGCAGAAGGGGTTGGGAAATGCTGTCCAGCTGAAGACAAACAAGCATGAACACCTTGTAGAAGGGACAAGAGAAAGGTGTGGGTTTTCTTCAACAGGGTTCTTTCCCACTGCCGGCGTTGTCTCACACCAGAGCAGGCACAAAGCACGTTTGTGCCGGTAACAAAACAGATGCTGCCAGGTGTTCCCTCTTATGTTTTTCCAAATGAAACAAGCTAAGAAAACCAAAAGGGAGTGTTGGAGGAGCTCTCCGAAACAAACCTGATGTGTGACAAAAACCTGCAGAAATTTCAACAGCTGATGGAGCAGCTCGAAAAACAGCTTTGCAATGCAAGTGTAAAACAGAATCAGTGAGCTCCTTCAGCAAAGGAGAGGTGGAAAGCTTACTCAATTATTGACACACAGAAAAATGGTGGGACCTTAACTCCTGTGATCCAAAGGCTGGAAGCTCTTCTAAAAGATGCTCTTTCTTGGAAAAGCTGTCTGGCTTGGTGCCTTCAGGGTCAGATTGCACATGCATGGGAAAGGCTACCCTGCTGGACTTTGTCTTCCTTTGCAGCCATAAAACATGCTCTGCCTCTAGATCAATGAAAGAAGAAAACTAGAGAGATTAAATCCTAATCAAATCCTAACTATATACTGCCTTCTCTGTGGCAGGATGGCTTATTTCTGGGTTGCTTCTATACAATTCTAAAGGACCAGCCTTGATTCATCAAGGTGAAGTGGGGATGAGTACATGGGATTTCCACTGGACCCTTTCCAGTAAGAACCATCTACAACACAGCAGAGGAGAACAGATCAAACTGGTGCAGGGAAATGGTGTAGAACTCAATACAAGTTACACATCCCTAACTCTAGAAACAGATCACCAGCACACTCAATAAATAGGTTTCTCCATTCTGTGCAGCCTTTAATAGCAGCCTCTAGAGAAATGCATTTGCAAGATAAACACATTTTTAAAAAACAACACTAATTCTATACTGACAATTTTTCTGTGTTTGTTTTTAAGTAGAAAATAGAACTGCTACATATTCATTAGACACGGAACAACTCTAAGTGTTGTGCCACACCATTAACGTTTATTTTACCCATTTTTTCTCCTGTAAAAATAAACACCAATTTTTCAATCCATTGGTTTGCGTTACTAAAAAAAAAACCAACAAAAAACAAACAAACAAAACCCAAACCAACAACCAAGATAGATGAAAATGAAATACCTAAGGCCTTAATTCAGTGTGTAATAATTTACATAATTTAGTAAAGCAGGAAAGCAGTCATTTCATTGATGTCAAGAGAAATCATCACAGGCTTTAAGTTTGCTATGAGCCCATAGACCTCGCTGAGGTTTTCCAACGACTCCTCCTGGGAGGGAGGAGGCCCAGAACGCCACTACCCTGTTGTCTCCTCCGCCTTTTGCTGGAGGTTCACCGAGCAACACAACGAGACATACGGTCTGATCCTTCCACAGTCTAGTTTATTTGCACAGAATTTGCACCATCAACACTTCACATGCCAGTCCATGAAAGGGACAAATGAGGTGGACACGAGCTGCTTTGTGCCAGCGCTGCTGGCTGCTCTGCCAGAGACGTGGGGCACAGCACTAGGAAATCCTGACTAGTCAGTACAGAAGTTCAAGCCAGTAATTTCCCTGTGCATAAGCAGCAGCTGCGTGATATTAATCACCTGGACAAGAATAAAAAATTATCATCATTCTGCCAGTGCCCTTTGTCAAATTAGAGTATAAAAGTAAGAAGAAACTGTATACAAAGCAATGCAGCAAAGCAGCGGCCAGGTTTAATGTGGTCTGGATAACGTTTTACTAAAGGAGCAATCTGCATAACAAAGATTATAGAGAATTAATCTTGTTTTAAAATACATGTAGTGTGTGTACACAATGTTCCATTTACAGTGGGAATGCACATTCTGTACCTGCAGCACTTGAAGCAGTTTTGTTGACCCCTAGGAAAGCCAGCTGCAGGAAATGATTTAACATGAACCTACCACTCATGAAAGAATAACTTACGCTAAGGATTTACAGCAATTCAATATAAGCAAGGTAAAACACTGCCTTTTGAAGGGCATCATAGGAGACTTATCTTTTCAACCACTGAAATGAAAATAAATGCTTTCTTTCACATCAACATACAGTAACAGCCTCTCATGCATTTCCACACAAAAGCTTCTTAAGCTTTGAAATGATGTATTTAAGCTAATTGGTTTATGTGCTAGAAGAAACAGAAGAGGTAGTAAAAATTGTGTCCTTTCTCTTTAGCTTTTCTCCATTAAAATACTTAATGTATTTTCTTACATGATTACCTAAAATAAGTTCATCTATTTCAAAAATGTAGCAACTGAAATATGCATTTACCTCTTGCCGTTCCTTTTCTACCCACCCCCCCTTTTAAGCTGTAAAATCATGTTTTGAAGGCACGAAAAGTAGAGTGACATCTGTGAAATGATGTATTTTGTTTTTAATGCATTCACTCAGCTGCAGATCTGACTTTGAAGTACTTAATTCTGAAATATCTAAAATAATCCTGGAGAAATGGTACTAAAGCATTCAGGACTATATATTTCTTATGGAAAGTGGAGGGTAAGAAAGGGACCAGACACACCTCATCCTTTCAGTTCTACTTTGTTATCATCTTTCTTGTCCCCTCAGAAACTATGTATTTTTGCTCCGTGCTTTCTCAAGGAGAGGATGAGAGGTTTAGGATGAACTGTCTCAAACAGCAGATAAGCTAATAGGATGCAAAGAGGAAAGGCCAGGCACAGAACTGTAACCTAAGATGAATACATCTGGGAAGAAGAAGGCTATTTTGTAGGCTCTAAAGACATTTGTGTGCTTATACTACAAATTCCATCACCTCATTTCTCGTCCTGCTCATTCTGTTACTGTCAACTTCTGGGACAAGCCACATAAGCCCTTTTACAGCCCACAGTCTGAGCACAGGATTGTTTCAGCACCCACAACACACACTGCAATGAGACACAGGAGTCAAGGAGAAGCTGCTGCTTTGATTTAACCCCAGTTCTTTGAGCTAGAGGTGAGGAGGGAAGAGGATTAACGCCCAAGACATTCACACTCATAATAAAAACATTAGGCTTTTCTCAGGCAGCCATGCTAAAACATTCTCTGAGCCATGTCAGTGTCGCCAACACCTCCCCCAAAACAGAACTGGGAAAAAAAATAAGGTTTTCTTCTTGCAGTATAGCCCATTTTTTGTCCTGAGCACTGAAACCATCCGCTCCCAATTACCAATTTCCTGCTTTGCCTGTTTAACACCTACACGATCTCAGCAGTTGATCCCTGAGACACTAAGAAAAGATTTGTCATCTCATCACCCACAGTGGAGACATCAGCATCCAGACGACAAACCTGCTTGTTTGACATGTTCTTAAGTACTGGAGATTTGCTTAACCAGGTCTCACAAAGAAGCAAATTAAACCCATGGCTATTAGAAACCCTGATGGCTTTCTAATAGGGACAGTAATTTTTCCAGGCTGGCTGAATCCATTCACCATCTCTATGACTTGCCTATGGTTGAACGTTGTGGTCACACTCTCACGTGCACACACGTGCTTTGTCTCTAAAGCCTTTTTAATAAAATTCTTACCGTTGCCAACTGATTCCTTGACTGCCAAGCAAACAGAATGACCCCAGCCATTAAAGTCTCAGTGACATTCCCGCTCAGAATAGAAACTTCACTGTCTATTACACTAAAAACCAAAGTCCTAAGGTATCCCAAAATTCAAGCATAAAGTTTAACTTTATTTTCTTTCAATAAGCATATAAATCAAAAACAGAACTGCAGGATAAGATGCTAAATGCTTAGTTATTGATGAAGGCACTCCTAGAATATTTTGCTAATGGCTCAGATTTGATTTACTTTTAAATACATATAAAGATCGCATAGATTTTGCTTAAAAAGTATTAAAAAAGTGCTTAACATGCTGGCAGCAGAAATATATTATGAAGTGCACAGAAAAACTACCATTTAAATAAAGAAGAAAGAGAGCCAGCCAGGCAGAGGCATTAGGAGGAGATAAATTATGAAGCCCTTGTCAATCTGCCTGAAGCAGCACCAGCAGCAGAGCCAGGGCCAGACCACATAAAATTTGCTACAGACTAAAGATCACAAGCCCAAATTCAAGAGGGACAATATTCAGATCAAAAAGCAGGACACGCTTTTCTACCAGGGATTTCTCCATGAAAAACACCCGTTAAAATAAGACAAATCTTTCAGTCTGTGTCAAGGATATATTCTAAACGGTAAATCACAGACACATTAAGATTTTCTGGCCAGAGTAGCATAAAATTCCTATTAACTACTGTTTGTCTCAGCTGGGCACTCAGTATTAAATCTTCTACTAGTCTCAGAAAAACTGTATAGACACTTTTCCTCTCACTCTAAATAGCCCTTAGTGTTGAGATATCATGACTGTCAGTAATCAAGATCCAGGATATTTTGTTCTTGAAAAAACTGTGTTTTTCTGTCGCTGTAGCACAATTCTGAATTCTGGTATCTCAGGGACGTGCATGTTAGTAAGAATAAAACGGTTAAAATGAGTATTTCCCTAGGTTCCCATGGGAACACAACACTTATTTCCAGATCTGGATAGTTTCAAGATACCGGGTTAAACACTCATTAAAACATGTCTAAAAAAAGCTATTCCTAGATTTTTCAGTAGCTTGCCAGTTACTGTTCATTGGGACTAATGGATCTCTTACTCATTGGAGCATGGGGGTACCCGGGGCAGAGCATTCGAGCAGTCATAAAATGAGCTCTTGTTGCATAATTTGTTCACTTTACGCATTCTTCACCCCGTGTCTTCAAAGAACAGCTATTTGCTCTCTGCCGTAGGTGTATGTGCTATCCACCCTTTTACAACTACAACCAAACATACTCGCTACCCATCCTGTAAGTGAAATGGTTTCTGTAGTGCAGTACAAGTTATGTGAGAAGTTGGTCATTGATTGGAGATAAAGTTGTTCTGCATTTATTTCTGGAGGTGACAGAACCTGGTGTTGGGGAAAATGAGAGGAATCCCATGGAAAATAAGTTCTAGCTAGAGCTGGTGAAAGCCTCTACTTGCTTCAGAGGAATAAAAGCATTGAGGGAAGTTGCATTTGTAAATTGAAAGATACCTCCAGTCTTTAGAAACATCATCTACACACCTGAATGTGTACAACTGCCTTCCTCCTCTCCCTACACTTTCTATATGTATTAGGACTTGCAGCCTAAGTTAAAATCTGCTGATGACAACAAGACGCTTTGTTTCGTTTGCCATTTCACTCTCTCGAGTGACTAGGCTATGGAACAGATCCTGTCTTCTCAGGATCACAGATGTGTTAGCAAAAATTGCAACAGAGCAGTTGCAAGCTAACTGAAAGCTGATGAAAATACAATTCTCCTTTTGAAATTAAAAATAACAGGGGGTCTTACATGGAATAGCAAGAAAGCCATGGTGAGCACTAAGCAAACAGATGAGATAAAAAATGTGCTAGACACTTATAACACTGTATACAAATGTACCCTATTAATAGAAAGATTTCTCAATAGCACTAATTTTTGAAGAAACAAATCCCTGTGGATGAAACAAGAAGACTAACAGAGTTACATCTACTGGGCTATTTTTAAAAGAGCAGAAAGATAAATAAAGAAAATGAGAACTTAATCCAGAAGACCACTGGGATAACATAAATTAGGTTATTGGAAAAAACAGATTTAGACAATAAGAGAAGCTGTGTTTCAATCAAAGTCTTTGATCATTCAAGCCAAGTATACTGGAAAATGATGTTTTCTGCTTTATTTGATCTCTTTAGGAAATAATCTCTTTCTTCTCTGTTCCAATCCAAAGTACCAAAAAACCCACCCTGAAAAGAAACAACTAAAATCTCCCACTGTTCTCTTACTGAACACAATTCTTTTCGCCCACCTCTGAAATCAAAATTTCTTACAATGATTAGTTCATCCATATTGTACTTTAAATACGCCGCTACAGTGCTCTAACATTTCCATTTGCTTGTGGTACTTTCATCATTTGCTTTAAGGTCTTTATAAGAATATACAAAAGAAGAAAACTGTCTGTTTGCTGAACAATAAAACATTAACTCTATCTACACAAAAAGCTCCATTCATCTTGCATAGAGTTCAGTTTCTTATTTTATAGAAAACAAAAAGCTCTATCGATGTCTGGAAAGGTATCCTGCAATGAGAAACTTCAGGATATTTATTTCTTAGGTTGAAAGTAAGGTTGGAACTTGAGCATTTCACCTCATACCAGCACACAGAGAAATTGCTTTTTGTAAGGTGCAGGCAAAGACATAAAATGCAGCATGTGGAGATTCAAGTCAAGTTGGGAATAAACCACAACTTCTTTTAAGCAATAGAGATAATTAGCTACCAAGATAACTTACCGTGCAAAGTAGCAAGTCCATTAACACAGAGTATTAAATGAAGTTCTCACGTCTCTTTCACAAAGTTACACCCTCACCCAAGCGCAAACTCTTGACTTTACAGCATTTGGTCACTCAGAGAGTCAAGTCCCTGCGCACCAGCATCAAACCCAAAGGTGAAGGAACTGTACAAAGCCCAGCAGGCCGCAGGATAAACCTGCAGCAGCAGCCGGGCCACCCCTCTTTGGTGACATTTCGGTGACAATTTCAAAAGCAGGGCATTCTCTAAGATGTCACTCGTGTTTAAACCATGTTTCCCATTAGAAGAAGAGGAAAATAGAGCCGTTGCTAACATGTATAGGGACACAAAGGGAAGTACTTTCAGGATAGTCCATTACACAAGGAAACAAACTGAGGTGCCTTTTAGCATTCTCAAAGCACTGCCTTTTAGTCCTTTTGTAAATCCCAAGGGTAGCAGTGGTGAAAAATAATCAGTGCAATCAAATTCTTCTGTCTACACGAACTTCGGAACAGGCCCTCGCTGCCCCAGTGAATTAAAATGGTTTCAGCGAGGATGCTTGATGGTGGGTCCCTCTCCTGCCCAGTCAGGACCATATTCCGTCAAAGCCCAGAAGCACGTCAGCCCTCACCCAAACCACGGAGACAGCTCGAGCAACGCACAGATGGCAAAAGTAAATTCCATAAGCCCTATGAAGGGCATAACAGTCAACTATACTTTAAATTATGGATACTTTAAATTAAATTTGGATGTTGTACCAGAATAAGATATGTACACCTATAACGATGACTGCACTCTTCAGAGCAGTTGTTATCAAACTGTTATCTTCAGGGATCGTTTATACTTAAAACTATGCACTTACACCGATATTTCAGACTTAATGTAAAATATTAGCATCTACATTTAATGCATTCTAGATAACATTTGACTGAAAGAACAAGCTGCATAGGAAAAACTACAGTTAAATTGACATTTCCTGAAATGGATTTCAAGAAAGCAAACTGCCACACCACTGTCTTGTATCCTCCAAGCTATGACGGTCTTGTCACCATGGTATTTCAGGGTTCAATTAACAGCTATAAAGAAAAAAAAATACTTTAGAGCACATTTATCAAACCTTAAGGTTCATAATTTTTTTTTTATTGAGGAATCAGCAACGACAGCTGCATGGCACCCTGAAAGTTCTTTAAAAGTTTATGACGACTTGACATCAGTAGCAGACTCATTTACAGTGTGCAAGAAGGAAAACAAACAGATCAGGAAACAGCAAGCGCTGGATATTTTCAGTGCATGTTCTAACCTCAGAAAACAAAAGAACCGTTTTTCTTGCTCTGCAGTCTGTCACCCTCCCAGTACAGACTTGTAAATTTACACAGGAGGCAAGACAATCCAAATCCAATCTTAAAATGTCTCAATCATTCAGTCTTTTTCCTTGACCCAACTTATCACTTATCTTCACAGCCAACAGCAGTTTCACCAGGATGCTCTGTCTTCAATTTTTTATGAGATGGCTCTGCCGGGAGAAGAGACGTGCAATGCTCTAAGGATCGTGCAATTTCATCAATTGTCCATTTGTCTTCATGAAGGGCATGCTCCTCCAGCGTGAAAGGCCCCTGTTTGGTTCGGGTCAGCTCTTGCATAGTGGCACAGGTAGAGAGTTCTACAGTGAAGGAGAAAAGGGGATTTAGAAAAAGTGCATGGTCAGGTTTAACTATTTGCAACTCATTGAAAATATATTTTTACATGTAGCTTTCTACATTATTCTGCTTTATTTGAGAAAGAAGTTCATGAAGATTTATCAGTCAACTATAACTTAAATTTGAGCCAAGGAATTCCTTTAATTTCAATAGATCTCCGGTGTAGCAAAGGGTTCAAAATCTGAGAGAAAGTTGTCAAAACATTTTCCAGATTTAAATCAGAATGAAAAAGGGGAAATAATGACATTAGACATAAGCAGAACATTCTGTATTTGCAAGTGATTTAGAAGACCATGTACTATTTTTCCACAGACTTTGAGGCGTTAGCACTTTTTGCCTTCAAGGAGGATCTTGGACGTTTCTATCCTGTGCCGCCTATCAGGACAATATAAAGTAAGACAAGGAAAAATTAAAAGATACAAACAAATGCTCTGATACATTAAATAAATACCAGCAGGACAGAATTACATAATGAGGGGTATAAAACGTAACAGCAACCAGAGATGACTTGCAAGCACACAGGTATACTAATATATTCTCTCCTGTCCTTTCTGATGCAGGAAGATTTCTAATGCATTTTAAATTTTTGAAAAGAAAGCAGCAGAGGACAGGTTTTATCTTGGTCTGCCATTTTGAAGGACTAAACACAAGCCAGTATGCTCAGAAGGCTGTAACAGCATCTTTGACTTGCCTAAGTACGAATAACACACTGAAATGCACAGGGTTATCCCACATCACTTGCATTTTTGATCTGCAAATGTATCGTTTTTTAAAAAAATAAATGTATTATCTGTTCTCCATCATGCAGCTTGATAGATACAGAGCACAAGACAAACAACCCTGTGGGAAAGCAAAACCACAGTTCAGGCAAAGGAGAAAGAAAACACTAGAAAAATCATCAGAAATGTAGAAGCCTTTCCAGCAGATAGGGTTTATTATGTGCATGATAATGTTCTGTGCAATCTGTTTTCAAAATCTGACAAAAAACATTTAAAAAGACAGTATCTTTCCTCTTCTTCTCACTTTTAATCTGAATTAGATTTAACATATGGAGGAGATTAAAAAAAAATCCCCACCTTGCCTTGTTTTATCTTGCTCAGTGCTATTACTTGCTCAATTTTTATCCCCCACCCCCTAAGGTCCTCTGGCAATTTAGCCTTCACTCCCCCAAGCTCCAAAGGAAAACAGTGTATTATACAAAACCAAGTGATACCACTACAGTTCTGCAAAATAACACATAGGTCTGGTCACTGGAGATATAGAAAATGACAAAATTTTTCCTTAAAGAGACACATTCATTCCTTAAACTTTAATGAGTGTTTTTCATGCCTACCTTTGCCAATGTCACTGACCAGGCTCCTGACATAAAAGCCACCACCACATTCAACATCTGGAATGTTAACAGTGACATGGTAAATTGCCAATGCAATGTAAAATCTACTTTACATAGAAAGCATGCCCCCACATAAATGTAAAAACGCGCTAAGCAAACAACCCAGTGATAAAATATTTATAGGATGCAACATCAATTATTCATCCTGTAACATATGTGTGGGTGAGATTGCTAACCCAGACAGGAGAGAAAGCAAATACAATAGCAAGTGAACTAACTCGCTAGAAATAAAGTACTTGCTGTGGTATGTTAACAAATGCTTCAGTGCTATTTATTTTAAAGGTTTCAGAAGGTTGTTTCATATTTCTAACGCAGAAAACAAGTTATTTCAAGTGAAGTCTAAACTGGCTATCAGTGCTTTTAAGATACTGATCACAGGCAGCACCAATAACATTTTAAAATTTGCCTTTAACTTCCCCTGCTCTCTCAGCCCTTCCCTTCCCTTTCTGCCAGTGATCAGTTGCCAGTCACCCAACTATAAAGTAAGGGCTGAAGTAACAAAGCACTGAGTTCTGTCACTCATACCTGCTCATATAACATCTGGTCCATCAGAGGACTATGGGTCAGCTAGGCAGTTGATCAATGCAAGACATTATCCTGACCTCATGTAGCATCAAACATTTACAAGTCTTTTGGGTTTATTTATTCATGTGCTTCTTAATGTACTACCCAAGCTTCTTCATATATAACAGAAGGAAGGACAAGATCCTGCCTCTTCAACCAAGAAAGAGGCCTGACAGTAACTGATACTGAAGTGCACCCTGGGAGAGAAGCCAGCAGGTCTGGGCGCCTGGCTAAAAGAATGGGCAAAGTAGACCTGAGAAAGGAGGAGAGAGCTGGAGGTTGCAAGACCATGGACAGATGCAAATAATCCCCTGACCAGCCTCCCAGAATTTTCCCTCACAGGAAGATTACATATAATCAGCTTAACCTAAAACCAGAATATGGTGCTTTTACTGCACAGTGAAAGTCTCCGCACATGGGCTCACGCCAAAATAAGTAGCTGAGGGAAATGAAACCCATTTCACTATCTTAGTCCCATTCTGAGTGTAAATAAACACTAACAAGCTGGGGGCATCACTCTATGTAATATTCTTTGGTCTTTACCCAGCGTGAACAGTGGTGGCTGGAACTGCTGGAGACAGAGGTTGTACACTCGTACTGGCCGAGCAGGCTTTGCTTCGACTGCTTCTCCTCTCTTCATCAGAGTTGACAGCCTTTCTCCATCCTTCTTCAAAGCAGAATAGCTGATCAGATAGAGCACGAAAATTTGCGTCATACGGCTGTAATAGAACAAGCTTCCCATCCTCAAGATCCTGTTAATATTGTACTACAGCAGCATACATTTTACCCTTCTAATCCTCTCCAAGCGCTCACATAAAAAAAACAAAACCAAAAACACCACAAAAAAAAACCCCACAACCTAGCAAGTGCTTCTGAAATCTCTTGAAGACAGAATCACCTAATTTGCCAGTAGCTACATAAACTGGAAAACAAGAGATGGTCCTGTATTTATCTGTTGCTGTAGAGATTTAAAAGTGTTTCATCACTCAACTGGTAGTTTATGAACGCGAAGTGTTTCTATAAGGGGTCCAACACTTGCAGCTGCCTCTACCCCAGTGTCTCTCAGCAGTCTGCAGGGCGTCCTCTCTGTCAGTGTTGTGCAGGCAACCCCTGGAATTCTGCCTTGCGCCTTTCCTCGGCTCACAACAGGGTCTTCCCTGAACAGCAACTGCCAAGTTCTGTAGCCTTGTTCTAGGGTGTCTAAGGGACCACTATAGAGCAAAAAATTAATTTCACTGATTAAATGGAATTTTATCCAAAGCTCCAACTGTGGTCTTGACAGAGAGATGACTGCAGAAAAAACGAAAAAGATGTTGCTCATATTAGCAGAGGGTAATTTGAAACAGGTCACATGAAGCAGAACACTCACAGAATTACTGACCTTGCGGGGCTCACATTGGAACCACGGTAACCGACCCATTGTAAATGCACAGGAAAGCACGTTAGCTTAAATCACCATAAAAGCCACCTGTCACAAGTTAAAAGCTTGCACATCGCCAGCTACTATGGCTCACCTGACTAGAAGAAATCTGCTGAGCTACAGAAGCTCAGTCACTCATCACTCATTCATACCCTAAGTTTTCAGAAAACTAATTCAAAGTCATTTAAGGCACTTCCACACACATGTCAGTAAGCCTCTCCTCACCCGACGGATAAAATTAAAGACTCAGAGCTTTGCTTTCTAACTGGAAGACAGGATAGAACCCACCGACCCCTCCTAAGCCATTTAAGACTGCTTCACTATTTTACATTTACCCCAATAACCCACGGACTCCAAGTCACCATTTGAGCTTGATGTTCAAATGGGCATGACCGCAAACGCTGAACTCCTCAGACTGCCTTGCCTCAAGCCTCTTGCCAAAATGTGTCTTTTTTTTTTTCCAGCAGCTAAACATATGTGTCAAGAGTATCTGAATATTGTGGAACTTACAGTGGAGGAACCTGCATTATGTCCCCTATGAACTTTTGCAGTACATTTTCCAGATCTCCTTTTGTTATCTGGTCTGTAGAAAGAAAACAGTAAGTATGTTAGCACTGATTATTCACATGGCTCTAATGGCATCAGTCACGTTCCGCAAATAGATATAATGAAGAGTTCCCTCCCATCGGAATTTAGATTGGGTGAAAAACACCAAAGAAAAGAGATAAAAACCAGAATGTAGGTAGGAGGGTAAATTGTCACCAAAAGAGTGGAACAAACTGTCCAAGGTGATGAAGACAGTCTGGACGCTTTCAGAAGGGCAGAAATCCCAATATACACAGTCTTTTTTGCAATTTCTCTCTCTTGGGACTGCAAATTCATTTTTCTTGGGAACTACGCAAGAACTACAAAATTGTCCTACTCTCGTTTTTGTTAAAGAACCAAAAAGAATAAAATGCTCATCTAACCTTGGACACTTCTCTTTAATGAAAAGAAAACAGATTATTACAGAACAAAAGCTTTTTTTTTTCTAGTGAAGAAAACTACTGCATCTGGAACAACATATCAAATTTCCGTATCAAACAACTAACCTGAAAATGCATACCAGGATATTGTTATATATTAAGTAAGGCAATTTTACTGAAGAAATCCTGTAAAAGAAAAATAGCTGCTTTAGGCAATCTACTCCCTTTTAAAAGTACGCGTACACATCTGTCCCTTTTTTATTAGACGGCTATAATCTAAGTAGCTGATTGCTTTGGTTCTTTGAAATACTATTCAATAGAGATGACATTCATCTCTAAGTTGTTTAGAGAGTGAAAACATAAGATCTGTAATCACAATGCACTTCAGTGAATTTCTGCTGTCTAGGACTTGACTAGTCCTGTTTCTCATAAGTTATATTCAATTAGAGTCACCCTGCTAAGTCAACAGCATCCTGGAACATAAACCAACCAAATTGATTTATTGAGCCTTCATTATGTTTTGGAAGAGCCCTTTACTTGCAAACCTTACAAAACAAATGTGTTTCTTGCTGTACGTAAAAAAGAAGAGGTTTCTTTCCACAGCAGCTTTGGAAGACGGCAATGTGGTACCTCACTTTTGCCAAGCACACTTTGCAGCATCAAGAGCAGATGCTGTCCCAAGGCTCCAGCAGCTGTCCCAAGAAATGTCATTAACAGTGAGGTTGCAAGGCATGAAAGTCAGTCAGGGATGCTGAGAGACACTGAGGTACATCAGAATATGGAGTAGGAACAACAAAACAGTAAGTCTGGATATTCTGAAGAGCTTCTTATACGGTTATTTCAATCTTCTGTTTGTATTACTCTAGTTTAGCAACAAAATTATGTGGTGGAAAGTTAGCACGACCCAGCCCTATGCCGGTGATCCTGTCAGCCGTCTCGTGAACCCCAGGTTGCTTCATGCTAGAATTTAGTATTTAAGATCTAAGCATAAGTGTCACTTGGGGTTCTCTTTCAGTTTTCATACCATGGACTGCATCTGTGGCCAGGGCATTTGACGAGCCACCTGATTCAGTTCCTGCTCTGATCTCATATTCCCCTGATTGAGAGGTGACATCTCACCTCTAAGGCAATCTCACCCGTGCTATAGGCAATCTCTACCTCAGGAAAGGTAGAAAAACAAAAACCAAAACATTCACAATACAAGAAAGGATGCATTAAGCCATTAAAAAATGAAGTTGTGTTATGTGTTGTCAAAGTAAATATTTACAGATGAGTTTGCTAAGCTTGAAAATAAATCATATTTGTCTTCTGCAATACATCATGGCACAAAGTGGCACCTTGCCCTCTCCTAGAACACACAAGCTGGTGGAGCTTTCATCCAGTTCTCAGTTATAAAGAATGCACTATTAGTCTTGTCCCAAACAAAAAGTTTCACGATGTCTAAACTGTGTATTTGTCGCAGGCATTAGTTTGGCCTTATGGCTCTGCAGGCACACAGCCACACGGGAACCAGCTCCTTCACCGCCTCTCAGCTCCCACAGTCACATCGGCAGCACAGGGGGGGAACAGTCCTGCTGCCCAGGAGAACTGGTCCCTCAGCCCACTGGTCTCACTCACTCGCCTGCAGGCTTGAATTTAGCAGCTTAACAACTTGTCAGGTCAGCAAGTTTAGGGCAGCATCTGGACTCAACCCTCCATCAAGCACGGAATATGAACATACCCACAAAGGCTACTTGGCACCAACAGTTCCAAAACTTTCCCCATTTGACTTGCCTTCTCCGGTCCCTGAGAGGAAGGGGCTGAGAGACATTTCTGCAGGACGCATCTGTCACTGAACTTGCCACCAAGAGTTCACCTGTTCCTCTCAATATCCTCGTTGCAAATACCAAGTATCTGCTGTATTGCAGACCAGGAGATTTTGCTAGAAGCTGGATTTAAACTGCAGCTCCGTGTGCTTCCCAGGAGGGGTGCGGGCGCTGCCACCCTGTTTCACAATGATTTCAGTGAGGATTGTCAAGGTTTGGCCCATGCGACCACTGCACCCAGTTCCCAGGAATAACGACAGCCTTAGCTTAGAACAAAACGATTGTACTGGCTCTGTGAGAACACTATTTAGAATACATCCAATCCAATGCTGCTTTCTAAATTTCTTCCTAAGCCTTTAGATTGACAGCACGGTTCTGTGATTTCTGCATAGACTCTCTATCTTCCAGTGGACCATTCCCTATAATTCTGAGCATCCCAAAGCACTCAAAACTACTGGCCTCCAATGCTTCTAAAAACATTTAGTTTAAACCTATTAGCTTTTAACACGAAAATTTTAAAGAACAGTTATGCTTCTGAACAGTGGTGACAGCTGATCAATTTTCCTGCTATAATCAGGAAGGAAGTTAAAGTTACCAAACCAAAAGGTGCCAATTATGCCACCACTTCAAGAAGCCTCCACTGAAGGGTGATACTGCCCTGCACTTGTTAAAAAGTTACACCAAATGAACACCAGAATTATCCAGGCCAGTTCAACAGAACTAGAGCAGACGACCTCGACTCAGTCTGGCCTGGCACAAATTATTTGCAAACAGACAAGCAGAATGCTGAAAGGACTACTTTTTCCAAATTATTCAGGTAGTGCTATTGAACACATATACCAGCATAATCAGCAGAGACCTGCAGAAAATCCTCATGAATTTTGTTCTCCATGTCTGGATATCGTCTGCAGGCAGCTGGAAGTGGGTTTCAGAATATACATTCCTGTGCATAGTTACAAACACTAAAAAAAGGGAAAAAAAAGTTCATGTTTTCAATAAAGCAGAATGTGAAACACTACTTGCTTCCAAAGTCAGCATCGGATATACTGGGAGCTGTATGAAACCATAACCTTATTTCATGTGGAAATGTAAATTTGCTGTCTGATAAGAAACAAACAAAAAAACATGAGAATTTGAGGAGGGGGTTAAACCCAAGGAGCTCTCTTTAGTGCATCCTTTCATTGCAACTAACTGTAATACACAACTGTTTGCTTTCTACATTGCTGTCTAGGGACACTTTCGAGAACTACAATGTAACAATTTCTTATAGTTAATATAGCAGGAAACTTTCTGCAAGCACTTTCCTCCAGAATGACTCCACTGGACCACAAGAAGTGTTGTATATATCCTGCAAGCTGTTTTTGTGCCCCTTCTCTGCACTAAGGCCCAATCCTGGATGCTGCTGGCACTGCAGGATTTCTGTTCCTTAGCAGATGCTCTCCTTCTCCCAGGATCCTTCTAGGTGTCAAAGGAAAGCTGAAATTCAGCTCAAATATCTGGTTTGTCTGTTCTTGGAGTACCAAGTAGGATTATGGGTAGTAGGCTACCCAGACAATCATGCAGAAAACAAGCTGCTTTGGAGAAGACATTGGAAAGATGAGAAATACCTGCTTTATCAGAAGAAGAGGAAGAAAATACAAAATATGTAGATAGCATGTGTCCTGGTTTTGTTAAAAACAAGTATCTCTTCCAGTGAATTTGCCTGTCAGCTAAAGCCTTCATATTAACTGCATTTTCCTGGAGAACCAGACACATGTTTTGGTAAACCTAGCAATGGAATGCAAACTTATTGATAAGCACGGATGGACACCCCGCGAGAGGGGCGATGAGAAACAAGTGAGCAAGAAACTGGCCAACTGCATATAACATTCCATTCACGTGAATACTTCGTATAAAAAGTGGGAGATCACGAGGATCTCGTTCCTTTTCCCTTTTGCCCTTTTCCCTTCTGCTTATGGCCGACATTAGGAGAGGACCTTGCTAGTCGTCCCTGCGAACTGAGGCCTAGTGAGAGACTGAATCCAGCTCCAGTTGGCTGCAGAGTCTAATCCAGGACTTCGGGTGCCGGCTCTGCAGCTGCTGAGACTTTCAAGATTGGTTTTGTATATTTTGTATTATTTTCTCTATTCTTATTAGTAGCATTAGTAAAACATCTTTAATTTTTTCCAACTCTCTTCACTCTGTCCTTCTTTTTCTCCCAATCGCCTGTCCTGAGTGGGAAGGGGGAAGAGGGAGGGGGAAGTGGGGGGGGGGGGGGGTGCGTGGAGAGGGGGTTAACAATACATCTGCCAGGGTTTTATTGTCATCCCGCAATCTTAACCCTTGACAGCATGGAGAAAAGAAGTATGCATGTTCCCTCTTTCTTCTTTCTGAAGAATCAAATCTGACTGATTTACACCAAAATGGAAAGCAACAGAGACCAATTTCATGAGTGTTTCTTTCAGCCGTCAGCTTCAGCAACAGGAAACTTCGTCCAACATCCAAAACTGCACAGCCCCAGCAACACCAGTACTGCTCCCCATGAGACCATATGACGAACTGGATCGTGCAACTGATCTCCGTTTAAAAAGATAAGCAACTCAAAAGGGGGTATTTTTAACCCAAACCAGTTCCCCAAGAAAACAATCTAACAGAAAGCTAAACCACCGTAACAGAGGAGGTGGTGCAGAGGTGGGAGTTACTACAACAAAAGCTACCAGTGGAAGAAACACACAAAACCACCGTTCTGTATTCTGTCTGCAGTAAGCAGTACAAAACAAAAAAGCAAGACTAGTGTTTCAAGAAGCAGATCTTTTTAAATTAATTGTTCATGGGAGTTGCATCTACTTTAAATGATACTTCACAGCTTATATGTGAGCAAGTATCTAAAACGAATCCTACTCGGTGCAGCAGAATCACAGCATTCCACTTTCTGGGAGGAATACATAAAAACCAAGGAAGTGTTTTCCAACCATCATGAAGTGTGGGCAAATCTAACACCACAGAGATGCTCAGTCCTTCAGAAGCTTAGAGAGAGACTTAGAACTTGATCCTGAAGCAGAAGCAAATGATCCAACATCTCTGAATAACATTAACTAGTAAATAATACTATTCAGAACAATCCATCAAGTTAACGTGGACAAGAAATTCACACTTGCCTGCCTCATGCAAAAAGAAAAACTGCAGGAGAAAGGAGACTGGGGGTGAGAGGTGGAATCCAGGCTACCATTTTCATCATGTTATTAACAAAAGAGATAATTTACTTCATGTAACTATTACCAGGCACGACAAACAGTGTGGGACCTATAAGAGTTGCTAAGCAACCAGTCACCTATTGGTTTTTTTTACTTTTTTTCCCAGACTGTAAAAGAACTAATGGTAAATACATTCGGTGTGCCCCTGGTTAGTCCTCCATTTTTTCTAAGACGCCCTGGGTATTGTGGAATGTCCCCTCCAAAGCCACAGTCAGGATTAGCTTTGAGAACTTAAACTGCACTTTGCTCTGTGGGTCAGAAAAGTTCATTTATTTAAGTTGCTAGGACACAGACTGCAAGCAAGAACAAGATCTGGTAGGGGAACATATGTAGAAAGTAGTTTATGCCACCCCCACTTACATTGAGCAGTCTTAGCTAAAGGGGAGTCCTAGCGGGAAGACCTAAGGATTTTATTCCTCCACTGGCCCTGAAGGGTGTTACTCAAAGAGCACTCATGAGACTGTACACTGAAAGAAGAAAATTTTACTGGACACAACATGTCATTTGTCAGACTGTCAAAGATTTAAAATGGCACAGCTCTGCTCAATCCTATTTTCTCCCTCCTAATGTCTCCTTTGTTTTATTCCAACAGAAATGAACACTTGTACTGGCCATAATTGCATGAGGCTGGTCTGCATTATACGAGTACTGGAGTTGAAGATGAAATAATCCTAGTTTGATTTCACATTTACATTTAATTCATAGACTTCCAAACATCTCTTCTGCTTTTCTAAAATAGAGACCATTTGTGCCTTCAAATTATATCGAGTACACAGAAACATTTATGCTTACCATAAGGTTTTTCTTCAGTTACTTTTCCTGTAGCATCTAATGTATCCGTAGCTTTGCCCAGCAGTCCAATGGCAGTGTACTTCTGGGAAGGAAAAAGAGAGATTAGTGAGTCAGGTCTTCAAGGTTGTTTCTTTTTCCCCCTTTAATAAAGACTGCAAGTACCAACTATTTCAAATCAGAAGAGGAAGATTGCTATCTGAATAGCCAATCCAGCAAGTTTGTTTAACTAAAAGCAAAGATGAAAAGACATTAAACAAAAATTAAATCCCGCATTACATGCACCTATGATTTCAGTTTTAGAAGCCCCAGGGAGAAGCGACATGGAATCTAATTTTTACTATAAATACATCAATACCACAAAGAAGATAATAGGGTGGTAAAATCAAAGTCTCTGTGAGGTCACTGCTGAAGCAAGGCACACAGAGTACCTTTCACACACAAGTTTTCTGTTCCTTAAAAATTAAAGAAAAAAAAAGTCACAAAGACCTTCACTTGTGAAAGCAGAACCCCCACTTCCAAGGCAAAGCATTACAACAGTTCTGCCATGTGATGCACTGATATGCAATAGCGTAAAGCTGGAGTTTTGAACATCTGGAATCTGGTAAAGACCTTGTGATTAGCACGAGGAGAGCAAGCAAGGCCACCAAGTGACATCTCTGCTCATCATGGGTTCTCCAAATGTTTCTGTTTCACCACTCTTCCTAAAGAATTCTTCAGTATTTGTATCTTGCAAGAAGGGATCACCCTGTTCCCAGGCCAGCAGCTCTTGTCCCTGTTGCATTACCAGCTGATGTCCTTCTCTTCCCCATTGTCCCCCTCAGCACTGCCACGCTGCGGGTGTACGGCAGGAGCTGCTGGAGCTGACAGAATCTGCCCGTGAACCAGCTGCCCCGTGTCTTTTCACTAGGCTGCCAACACATGAAGACTCACTCTGTAACATGAGTTTGGGTCAAGTCTGGAGATACCCTCAGGTATTAAAATCTGCAGTTTGACCCACTGCCTGGCCCATTCCATTCCAATTCTCTCAGCCCTATGTTAAGTCCAGGACCCTTCAAAGTAAAGCAGAGGGAGAGAGAGAAAGAGAAAGAGAGGGAGAGAACAATCAAAGTGTTCCACATGCCTAATTCCAAGTAAGGTTTCAATGAATTTACTCCAAACTGAGCTAACACAAATTTGAACCAAGTTGTAAAAGGATGCATCTACTAGAAGCTGGTTGAGCAAATTCTACTGAAACACATCCAAACATGCATAAGCACGAATATTTTACTCTTTAATGCAATGCATCCTTTTTCATGTACTTGAGAAGTACAGACAAGCTCAAGTAATAATAGTGTGGGCACATAAATGACACCTACAAAGAGGGACTACTAAGACATGCCTTGATTTTGTTCCATGTGACAACCTGCCACTTGAATGTATTTCTTCAAGCAACTGCTGCAAAATGGAAGCAGCAGGAATAATCAGACAAAAGGCAGTGGAGTGCCCACTTCAATATAAAAATAACTGTATTCTCTGCTTACCACATTAAGGCTATGTTTTTCCTAAATACTGCAGATGTCTGAACCTCCAGACAACTGCAAAATTAGGCATTTCAAAATCAAATTCTTGAAGTTTACATATTTTTTGAATATATGGAAATAAACTAAAAGAAGAATGGATGAAGGCTGCTCCACAATAAATATTTGAACAAATTTTCAAGTAAGTTACCTGCTTTTAGGACCATAAAATTGCCTGCTTTCCAAGACATTCAGTGATCTAGTTCTTAACATGTAATAGCATAGCTAGAGACATTATTCAGTAACTATTCCAGAGGTTAACAAAAACATGTGAGCAGAACTTCATAAATTTAACATGATGAATTAACTTAGCAGTTCAATAAAACTCTAAATCTGAAAGTCTGAAGCATCACACACAGTCTTCAGACGTTTCCAAATCAAAGTACTGATACTACTTCGGTTTGAATTACTTTCTTCCTCTTAATCCTGGTTTTGGTTGTCTTGCTTCTTTCAGGCTGGCTGTTACAAAAACATGTTACATTTGACCTCCCAGCAATGGAGAAATAGTACCATCTGTTTATATGTAAACACAAACTATATGAACAATACAATCCAAATCTCAACATTTGACTTACCCTTTAATTTCTGCAAAAATGGCAAAATGCCCTCCTTAAACATTAGTCACAAATCCCCATTCCTAACAGGAGCCTTTAAAGAGTCACAAAAGACTCAAGCCGGCAATGCAATAATCCACAAAGAAAGCTATAACAGGTCAGGAAATTAAGAATTACAGTTGTTTTATGATCAGTCTCTGGAGTGCCCTTGGGTATCTACAATTATATATCATAATTCTTACTAGCCATTTAATAGGGTTTATTTCCCCTTTGTTGGTGTGCAGGACCTGGAGCTTATAGAAGATAATGTAAGAGTCCAGACTTAATCTATTGTTCCTCTTATTTTATGTCAAAATTCAGCATTAACTCTCTTTAGACTCTAAGTCATACTGCTCTCAGAAGCACCCAACAGATTCTGAGTCATTTAATAAGTCTCTGGTGACCTTTTCTCACCCGTGGTGGTGATCATTTACTTCTTCCAATTTTATAAAATACATCTAGGGGCATTCTTCCTCTACTCTTAAATTACAAATCACTGCAGGAACACAGACAGCAACTGCTCACAACCACACTGCCTGCAACCCACTCAACCCGAAACAAAAAACACAAGGTAGTAGGTGTTGCAAGCAGTGGAAAAGCATAAAAAGTGCAGACTGTGATGGGAAATGTCCCTATCTCAGCAGCTCATCAGAGAACGCTCTGCCTCTCAATAGCCCCTACATCCTTTTCCTCTACTCATCCTGAGACCAAGACCCAGACCACTGAAAGATCAAAAGCAGCACACCTCAGCGTCCCTTTGAGCCTCCACAATATGCAACTGTAGCGCACTAAAAGCCAAGATCAAGTACTCCCAGCGACAACTTGCAAGCACTGCTGCACCGAGCGTTAACTCCAACTTCTGAGGGTGGTCTGCAGGGTCCCAAAGCAGAGCCTCACAATTGTACAACAGTACAACAACCCCGAAGGCACAGAGACCTTCCCCCACCTATCCTGAATTAGGGAACAGCTATGTCTCACAGCCTTCTAGAAAACCACTTTCTTGACGTTACAGCAACTGAAACAAAAGGCAAAGTGATCAGAAGCCCTTGAGTATAAGCCACTCATTCACACTAGTGAGACAGCCTGAAGATGATGCTCTACACAGACAAACCACTGCACTCTGTCAATGACAATGTAATGCAAAAGCTCTGTCACACAGCTGGGGACATGGATGGTGGGTGCAGTCTCTACAAGACCAGAAAGACAGGGAAGTGCCCCAGCAGCCATACATTTACCACCATATCTGTGACTAGAAAGAAACAAGCCATAAAATCCAGAACTGGAGAAAGAAATGGATTACAGGAACCCCAAAGAAACAAATTACAAACCTAATAAATCTGTCAGATTTTAGGAAGAGGAATTTGGGTTTAAAGTCACAACCACAGGGCACAGTCAAAATTCTCACAAGCAATAAACCATAGGATGCTTACAATAATGTTTTAGTAAGAGAATAGCCATAATTTGGCTTTTTTATTTCATATCCAAATCCTTATACTAACACAGAAAGGGAAAGTATATCCATAAAAAGCCAGAGAAAAAGGCCAGACTTTATAAGTGTATGTATTTAACTGTGAAAGGAGGAGGAGGAGGAGGAGGAAGAAGAATCCTCTCCTGTTAGGGGGCTGTAGAGCCAGCAGAGCTCCGAGCTGCACAGCCCGGCCAGGGCACTCCTGGAGGCTGCAGCCCCTGGGCTGAGCGCCAGGCATGTCTGCCCCACTTATCAGAGCAAATACCAGACAGACCAGGGAACAGAGCTTCTCAGTTTTAACTGTTACTATATCAAAGTTGTATTTGGAAAGAAGCCAGAGGCTTGAAATCTTAAATTATCACATGTTTTAAAAGCTTTTTCAAACACGGAGAAGCAACACTTTGGAAGAGCTAGACAGAAACACAAGAAATTACGAAATAAGGTCACTAGTAACTGTCAGGAAGATTTTAAGATGGCTCCCACTGCAAGAATTTCCCGGGCAAGCAAGCTCTCTGGAAGAGGCACTTCATAAGAGTTCATCCAAGGATGACCCATTTTCTAATCACAGCAGCAAGTGAACATAGAAGTGTAAAGGAAAACAAATTTTAAAAGGCTGCAGTCCCCTGTGCAAGAGGCTGAAAGTTGGGCAAGAGAAGCCACACTCACAAGTCAATTTATGTAAACTGAAGTCTGCGCGTGGCTGACATGTTTGAGGGAACATAAAACAAAACAAAACAAAAACCCAAGTGCTCTAGAGAAGCTGAAGGAAAGGAGAGTGAACACGCAGTAGGCAAGCGCTGATCAGAATCAGTGCTCCTGTGCTGAACCCAATCAGTTTGCACGCCTGGGATGAGCACTTGCATTTTCGTAGACTTAGGTCACTGAGATAGTGACAAGGCCTTAAACCAGGGCTTTCAACCTCCTTTTCACTGGGGGCCACATCAGCCTGGCGGTTGCCTTCAAAGAGCCAAATGCAATTTTAGGACTGTATTAATGTAACTACTCCTACATTGATACAGTCCTAAAATTACATTCGGCCCTCTGAAGGCAACCGCCAGGCTGATGTGGCCCCCATTGAAAACAAGTTTGACAGCCCTGCCTTAAACTCTGAGTTTTACAGTAATATTCATTTTGTGTGTAATGATTTCTAAAGCACAACTAAGGAGCTCTGGATTTAGTATTCACATAACTGATACTTGCTGTTTGTATAACAGCAGCAGCTACCAGTGGTTTCCAGTATGCTAATCATCCCCCAAACCAAAGAAGTACACTAGGTAGACAAATAAGCTGGAAAAAAAACAAGGGTTGCCATAGTTTCAATTATTTTCCAAAACAAAGCACTCTCACTAAGCAGATTCCAATATATTAAAAGCATAGAGCCCTAATCTCTTAAAAGCAGGTTGCACAGAGGCAAAATAAAGGCTGCAGGATGCTGGAGGAGTTCCATATTTTACGACAGAGCGAATTCCAAAAAAAAAAAACCAAAAAAACAAACCACGAACACCAAACTTGTCCTCTTAACATACACAAACACTACAGTTTCTCTTCTCTACCATTCATTTCTTTGGTCCTAAAAGAAAAAGCTGACTCTGTGCTAAGCCTGCACTAAATTTTATTTACTGCTAGATGCTGTAATTGTACTGTCATTGCTGAAGAACTATCTGATCTTTACTCTTGGATTAACAGGATTTTCTGACCTCTTATGTCAGCTTATTTTAAAAGCTCAAACATGTGGGGTGACTAGATTTTCAATGTGAAGGAATAGAACCACCTGTAACAGAGGAACCCACAGAAAATACTTTACCTGGAGCTCAGAGAAGCTTTAAGGTGATCGCTAAAAACTGCAGCAAGTTTAAATTTCGGAGTGAAAGCGAGAGCAGGAACAGGGATGGGAGAGGATCAGTCTCACCAGTAACAGGAACACCAGGTCACCCGAGGTAGCATCACAGCCACATGTCACTTCTAAACACAATACAGGCTCAGAACATCCATGAGGGGATGCAGGTTAATGTGCAAAAGCAGCTGCTTGTAACCCGCAGTCTCTTCATATACACCTTTTTGGACGCCTGCTCTCTGTTGAAACTTGTCTTACCAATATGTCTCAGGCTGGCTCTCAGATTTCATCCTCAGCTGTAACACCTGTTCTGTACCTGCCTCTTCATTCTGTCTGGCAGCTACACCACAGATTATACAAAACAAACAAAGATGACCTTCAGCTTCTATCAGAGAAACAGAGTTGTAAGGAAATTCTCTGCCCAGAAATATAAGATAGCCCTTCCAGAGGGGTAAGACTTTATAGGTATATACAAATTCACAGACAAAATTAAATGCATGAAAGCCTTTAGGTGAATTCGAAGCCATTGCTAACGCGGAGATGCAGTAAATTCTTGAAGGCAGTGGTAAGAGCATCTCAAAATTACTAGAATGGAAGACTACAGAAAACAATGGAGAATGGCTACTTTAAATCTGCTAACATCTTTTTTTTCCTTGTGATTTTTAGTAAGAGAAAAATAGCTTTGCCATGTTGCAGTCTGGAGGGTTTTTTTTAAAGAATGCAAGCAAGAACCAGCTGTACATGTAGCACATATACACAATTATAGAAAGGTCAAGAGGAAAGAAGGTGACACTGACCTCATGAATGGAAGAACAGAAAAATCAGACTAGAGCATGCTCTTAAAATATCCTGCATTTTTGGAGGAAAGAGCTTCTGCAGCACAATAGGTGCAATCTCCTCAAGATTTTCAACAGTTTAAAAAAAGTGTGAATATTAATAGAGCATGAAGCTGAGCTATTAATAGATTAGGCCTCTGGGGTGAGCATAAAAGAGACTCGAGCATGTTAAGCCAGCCTACTGAGGGCACCACTACAGGAAAGTATCTACACTATTTAACAGCTGCTTCTTCTACAACTTCGTTTTGGGGATACTGGGCAGGGCAGGAAAGAGCAGATACTCAAATCAGCCTCTTTTCTCCTTATGATTTGTTATCAAAAAAGAGGTCTAAAAAAAATGTATGTTTTGCAGTAACGGGTAATTAAAATGTTGACAATGTATAACAGGCAAGGGGCACATTTAAGACCATTTTATCCGGCTAACGCTTTCCTGATTCCTGCATCCTCCACTGCACGGGATAAACATTCTCTCGGTGCGTCTTTTGTACAGACACCACTCCAAGCTTTGATAACACCTTCTACACATTCTCAAAACACATAACTGCCAACATCATTCATGCATTTTCCCAGCCTTCCTTTTATATAAGCATTTTCCTTGTGAGGAGGACAACCATACTTTCATAAAGTGACATTGATCTCTACTTAATATCTTGAGGCACTCAGGGAACAAGAAATCCGTTGTCAGTAATGTAAAATAATACACATGGATAGAAACCAACGCTACGTTTACATAAATAACACTTGGTCTCTGAACCAACTTCCTCTGCTCTGGAAAGAAGTTGCGAAATTACAATAGAAAGTTCTGATTCTGCAAAAACTTTCTCAGGTGTCAGCAGCGGTTAAAAAAAAAAAGGCAAACTATTACAGCAGTACTTGGATATAGCTGTTACAGACTACAGACGTAAGTAGGACAAGTTTTATTAGTAGGCTTGACATCTTTGCACTGTATTGTGCAAACATACAAGGAAATATTCCTTGAATGTTTGCACAATAAGAAAACAAATACCGCTTAACAGAAATGTCAAGATTTCTTTGTCCTATACGTATATTTAGGGAATGTAATAAAATTCATTTAACAAACAAAACGATAACTAAATGCATGAAATTAAGCAACCACTACATGTCAGGAAGAATTCAGCTACCCATTCTACACATCCGTCTGCCCGTGGGTTAACATCTCTCATAAAACAATCACTCCATCTCCAATCTGCCAGTCCTGTTCCTCAAGGGAAACATATAAAACACCTTTCAAAACAAGCCTAGGAACTAAAATTCATAACTTTGCTGGGTTCAGAAAAAACACAGGCTCAATAGAAGTTTTAGATTTATGGCACACTATAATGTTACCTCACAGCAGCCCCTTCACATGCCACAATGTATAATCCACCAGGCTCTCTTTTTCCCCTAGGAGACGACCTTATCATCTCCTGCTTTCCTTCCCTACCTCCCTTGTAAGGAAACAATAATTTCTCTGGGCTTGAACAGAGGCAAAGTAATGACATTTTGTGTAGCTACAATTCATTTTGTTTAAATGAGCAGGTCACATACTGCCCTCTTTTTTTGGTTACCTCTCCCATCTCACTTCAAAAAGAAACTGAGTCAGAGCCTTGGTAACTGTGGATGGGATACCACAAAGGTGTGAGAATGTAAAAGGGCATGAACAACAAGAAGGTGAAAAACAAGAAGGTGTTGCAGATGAAAGATTTCCTAGGGCAAGAGCTAAAGACAAAAACAAACCACTTTTACTTGGATTCCCGCAAGGCAAATATAGAGAGTTGGGTATGATATAAATGCAATTCAGAAGCCCAGCTAAAACCACAGAAGAACACAAGCAAGATGAGATCTGAGAATCATCAGGTAGGCATGTACAGTCCCCCTTGCCTGATGACTGGAAGCCTGGCTAATCAGTTGTGAACAAAACCTTGCTACACCACACGGGAGATAAATTGTTTTCTTACACTATTTTGTTAAAGTAGGTAATAAAATGCAGCCCATATGTGTCAAACAGTCTTGGGGTCCTACCTATAACTGCTGCCCACACAGAATTGTTGGTAATACCACAGACATAAGCATTAACTACTTTTTTGTTCAGAAATGGTCTAAAAGACACCTCCTTCACTGAACTCCAACCATATCTAAAACACACTTAGTTTTCCAGTCTGTTTTAGATCTAAGAAAAGGGCTTGCATATCCAAATGCCTAGTTTTCTGTGCTATGCCAATTAGGCTAACAAAAAGTATTACAACTACTCGCAAATCTTGCCCTTCTAAGAGAATATAAGAATATGAAAAAGAAAACAGAACATATCACTATGTACTTTATGAAATAAGTAGTTTTGGTTTTACCCAGCTCCAAAAGAAAGCAAGATGAAGCAAAGAGCTCAGCTGGTGATACTTTTAAGATTAAAAGCAAGAGCACACACCACCAAGAGGATCCTTCAAAAGGAAAAAGTCAACGCAATTTTCTTGCGCTGGTAACTCAAATATATGAACTGCAGCACAAACTGTTTTTGAAATACATTTTAAAACAAACCCAAAAACAAACAAAAAAAAACACCAAAACACACACACAAAAACCACCATACAGGCTTTTTAAAAAGAAAATTAGGATTTCCAAAGGAATAGTGTTTACACCATCATGATGTGCATGTCAATGTTCAAATACACAAATGCTGGAAGAAGAATAGAGGTTGCAGAAATAGTAAGTTCTTATAAGCCTCCTGAAAACAGACCAATAGAGGAAATAAATCTGTTGTCACTTCTACTAAGAAAAAGGCTCCAGAGGGAGCCCCACTGTATTACTGGAAACCAAAGAGTCCACATGGGGCTTCGGTATCTAACGAGCTGTAAATAAACGAAGTCACAAGAAAAGGCTTCATTAGTTCTGCTCCTTATAGAACTACTAGATGTACTTTTTAATGCATTATTAATTCATTTAACTCGTTGCCAAAAGATGGAAGCCAAGGACTTGATTCAAAAAAGTGAATTCATGGAGAAAGCTAGCAACCTTTCTGTTTGAGAAGTTAAGGGATACAAATTACAGCCTAATTTTTAGGACATTAAAATAATCACAGGAGGTAAAGAAATGACCTTTTTTATGGACACTGTTCTGCAGCATCTGGTGTCAACCCTCTAAAGAAGCAATTTTGCAACATACTAAGTCTAAGCTCAAATCACGAGATTTGAACCAATTCCTGCTTAGGCAAAGCCTCTCTCACAGGACACAAGTGTGACTGGCAAGTTTTGAGACCTGATCACTGAACCAACACTCATTTTCCATCCAGGATTCACAAGAAGTCAGATTTTAACAACTATACTAAATTGAAGTTGTCACGTATCAGGCCACTGATGCATCTTCGTCGTGCCCGTATTCTCTTTCTAGTCTTTGTGTTTGGGTTTTACTCTATGCAGTTTGGGATTATTTTTTTTTAATTACTATTTCTGGATAGTGCTTCGTTCTATAGAAGCCACAACCTTTGAGCCTGAATTTTCTATTTTAACTAGTCTCTGCCCAAGCTTGTGCAAGCAGCACAAAGTACTCAGACAATTCCCCTCACATCACTGAGCACTTGAGGGTCCAGATTGTGTGTGGACCATGACAAGTTCCATCCTCAGATAAAACCAATATGCTGATGATTTTTGCTCATTGAGAGACCGGCATTTCAAGCACCGTTTGGTTGATGTCCAAGTTCTGGCTTCACTCACACTAGTATGACTCAAATTCTCATAGGGTGAACCCAGATGTTATCTCACTGAAAAATACACAAATTAAGCACAGAACTGAAGACTGAAAATTTCAATTACCCTGGTTTATCCCACCTAAAAATAAAGGCTGTATGTCTCAGAAAACACATCTCCTCCAAATGCAAAGTATTAGAATAATGGAGAATTTCATTGCCTATTGCTCTTCCTTATTTTCTTCTCTGATGAGTCCCTGATCATTTACCTCATTGCTTCTATGTAACAGTACATTCTGACAGATGAGAGGCTTTAAAACGGGATTACCGCTTTGGAAACTGTGCTGCTAGCTAGCATTTTCTAACCCATTTCCCCCCTCAGAAATCACTTCTACATTGTGTTTGAGACAGACTAGTCACCCATAAGACTGAGTCATTTAGAAACAATTTACCATTAAAAAAAATGGGCCCGCACCCATCATATTCATTTTACTGGTGAAGCAGGAAATATTTTCTCATTCTACTATCTTTATTTCGCAACCATGGTAAAACATTTTCCCCCAAAATAATGCAGTGCAAAAAGTCCAAGCAAGACCAAGTCCCAGAAAGCAAGAAGGAAAAGCAATTCTCCTATGGAACGTGTATTAAATGCTCAATATTTAAATTCCAGATCCAAGAGTGTTCCGCTTCTCACCCTCACTTGGAAACAAACAAAACCTAAGCCAGCTTGCACATATTTTTATTTCTGGATAAATATTAAGAATTCAATGAGAAATCTGGAACATTAAGTAGGTATTGCCCTTGGCTGCGCATTTCTATTTGTTTTGAGTTAATTCACAAAGAGGCCAAACCAACGGAGAACTAGATTTACACTGCAAGAGTAACATTCCTTGTATAATGTGTATGAGCTGTGAATCAAGCGATAATGTTCCGAGCTGCCACACAGAGTCAGGAAAGTTTCACACAATGTTGGGGAAAAAAAATCAGAAATAGTCCAATCTCTGGCAGAGCCACCATATGGAGTTTACTGCAGTAACATACGTTTTGGCCACTCAGCATAGCTCTGCTGCCAACAATGTTAGACTGAGATATTTCTTCACAAGATACATTCCTATAACCAAGCAGTAAATCCTAACCAAAGAGGCTCAGACAGTTCATCTGAATCTTTAGAGCAATCAAAGGAACAAAAGAAAAACATCACACTTCAGCAAACACTTTAGCATTGACAATGGTGAAACAAGATGAAGCAAGAGTATAAACTCCTAGCACATGGCACAGGATACAAAACGATACTAAAATCTTCATGTCATAGATTTATCTGTATGAGATCTCTCACTACATTATGAGCCATTGTTGTCAGTGTAGTCAAAAAAAAAGAAATAGGTATCTGTGGAAGACCGTTCACCTTCTTTAAGACTCTCAAATTATTGCATGCCTAATTTATTCAAGTATAAATAGAAAATAGGAAAGCAGAGACAAGCTCCAAAGGAAGACTCACAACTGCCATGCCTCCTGGCAAGGACAGTACCTACCTCACACTCTCCATCACATCATAATACACAAACATTTGCAGTGGAAGAGCTGATCTACTGTAAGGATGTAACTTCGCTCACCTCACTGAATCAAGTTCCCCTCCCTTGTCCCTCAGTAGCAGCTATAATCCTTCTTGAGGTATCTGGGCACAACGTTTGGCTGGATAACACTCCTACTGCCTACAGGACTTCACAATGCCAAGGAGCTTGTGCATACTCTCTTCTGCCAAAAAGGCTGAAGCTATTTCATCCATCACAGCTGTTTCCACTGTGAACATCAGCTTAACGGATAAAAACATGTAAAGCAATTTAATTAAGTCAACAATTTTCAAATATTTAGCTATGATGACTTTATCTATCTGAAGTATCCAAATGCCTTTTTTTAACTTTAAAGTTCTTCAGAAGGAGATGCCGGGTGGTAACTGCTTACACTTCAACTGCAAATCCAGCTCCAGCTGCTTACTGTATATTCCAAACACAGATGCTTCTGAAATCTGGTCCTACAAACCAACTGCAAACCCACTATAGTTGCTGCAGAGACTTACACTGACTGCGGTAAATTCTGGATCAGACCCTACAGCTACAACTTTTTATCCTAGTTGTGTTCTCTTCTGTCACACTATTTTCCTTTGAGTTGAACTGAAGATTGTCAATGGAATTCTACCTCAGGTTACCAGTTTGACACCTGTAAAGAGCTGAAGTGTTCAGACCAGGAGAGAATGGGAAAAATAGCAGAATAAAATGCATTAGAAAGGCTTTCAATTTGCTGAGCTCACTATTGACTTTACCTGAATATAAGATGAAATCCGGAAAGCTTAATTGATTTCTGCATCTGCCATTCTTACCTAAACTTCTCATTTTAAAATAATGGATAAAACCACAGAATTTTGCTTGCAAAGAAGGAATCAACGCCACTAGATTATTCTTGGGAGTACATGAACTTGTTTGTGTATGTCACACCTACAATCTGGAGTGCACTCACCAAAGACATAGTACAACTAATCAAAAGCAGCAATGAACAAGATTGCCACCTGTGAACGCTCCAGTCTGGATTATCTCATGCAGCCATGGGGTTTTTGTTACCTTTGGCTTCTTACATGTGCCTGTCCATGTGCTTGTAGAGCACCAGTCTATAGGAGCTGCAATCTGGAACGATAGCTACTATCACGAACGCAAAACACTCATTAGGCCCCATGGTATTTAAGAAGAGAAAAAAGAAATAAAGACCATCTGCTACTGCAAGCTAAATAACAATTATGTTATATACACATAAGGAAAACAACCAAAAAACTGAACTGTCATATACAATTACATCCTGAAAACATCACTTGGCTGCCATCTTCATTACAGATTTTCTCCTTTTTTTTGTTGTTGTTGGTTAAAAACTCTTAATATTATAGAAATTTTCCTGTAAAATAGGAACTTGGTCTTTATTAACATTTTGTACAAAAAACAAGACGAAGGTTTTAAAACAACCATTCTGGGCATAAAAGTCTTCATCAAATTTCTGACTAAATGCAAAAAGGAACTGAAATTCACATTTAAACTAAATACGCAGGATGGTTGAGATCTTCACAGGTTGATGCAGCTCTTCCTTGGAAGAGAAAAAGAAAACAAACAGACAACCAAACCCCACTAATCCAAGTCATTCAGCACTCCTCACCTTGGAACCCGCCAGCATCGTTCTCAGCATTTTTGTTCCTTTTCCAATACCAACCACTGCAAAGACAGAAGGAGAAATGACACTTCAAAACCAGCTCTGCAGTTCCTTTATTCAACACCATTCATTACTAAACGTTATGCTAGTCAGAAATATAGCCCTTCATGCTCTGTTAGTGCAGAATTAATGCTTATGAGAAAGTACATCTGATGTTCAAACAACACGAGACTACTGAAAGGAAAAAAGTTTAAAGCAGAAGATAAATAAGCTCCATTTATTGTTAAAATGCTTTAATGCACCACTCAGATATACTTATCTTTTAATCACTAAAGAAATGGATAGTGCAATTAACGCTGCCTCTGGTTTGATGAAGGCTATGGCTCACCAATAATGAATCCAGCTTTCACTGTAACTAAATAGCCCTTTTAAAGGTTGATAGTGACCAAGAGTAATACAGCCAAGATAGTACAATGGAAGTGTTTATCACGCTTACAGCAAGAAAGTAAAATAATCAAAAGGTCCAACTGCCTCTATCAAAAATCTTCTATAACCAAACCCTCCTATAATGTATATACAGACCACTGTCTTTTCAATCTTAAACCAGTGTTTTGCAAAATAACAGTCAGCTTGTCATAAAAGCAGCAGATGGACAAAGAGCTTTATTTTAAAGTTTTTTACAATAAGGTGCTTTCCTTGAATATGCTTTTCTATTTATTTTCTCTACATAAAGCGATCCAAAAAAACCATCGCAACAAAAGGAAGATGAGAAACAATGAAAATTTTAGAAGGAAATTAGTTTCATATACCACTCATGGAATACGTAACAGCTTATGTCCTTGATTTTAATAAAACTACAGGGCTTAAGGGAGCTCGCAGGAAATCAGCTTTGCATTAACCAGGAGCAAGTTCCAAAAACAGCAAATCAGACAATGAACTTATTTAAAACAAAAAACCAAACACAGGTACTCTACTGCTTCTCAGTCTTTATATTCTGAGAATTACTAGACTACTTGTTCTCGATTACTCCGTCTCTTGTTCCTGAGGGTTTCTAGTCACACGTGCCCTTGTGCTTGAGTTTTTGTGCACCTTCAGTTCATCCTGTTCCTGTCATAATCACCAGATAGGAAAGAGCTGCAATACGGCTGAGAAAAGGAGATAAGCACACAGATAGAACTTCTAAACCAAGCACTTTCCTTGCAATGCAATGGCATCACTGACACTTCAACATTACTGTTGAGTTGAAATTTTCTGAAGAGTGTAGAGATTCAACAGAATAATTTGAAAGAGACACTGAATGATTTTGTGAACAAGACACCAACAATCTTCCCATTTAATCATCAGCTTGTGTAGCACGTGCATTATTGAAAAGAAACAAAAACTAAACCTGCCAGACTACACAGAGTGAAACAAGGGTTAACTGATTTTTTTACTTTTAACGTGCCAGCCTCTAAACCACTTCTTGAATGGCATTTGCTGCTTGGCTTAAATAATATGTACTTTAATTTCGAAAGAATTATCATTACTCAGCTCTACCTTTTCATAAATGGCTTTGATTCTCCTAGGCCAGAGGACCTCCAATCTTCCTTACATAACGCAGAGTGCACATTATGAAGCTGTGATCATTCTTAAAAGATGTAACCATAGTTCTCCTCAGAATCTTTATCACTAGGTTTTAATTTGTATACTTCTTCATCTTTTCTTCTACTATGGAAGCACAGTTCATAACTGCCATATAGAAACAAGCCAAATATTTACAATTCCTATGGTACATCAAGAAAACACTAAACTGGAACCATAGCTCTAGACCGATATTAAAAGAAGATAGTGACTAAGACTTGACCTACAATTTCTTGATTCTTGTATCTAAATATGACACCAAATAGTGAGAAGGAGAAGCTGAGTCCCAGCTCCCACCACCTTCCAAATGCAATGGAGGCCACAGATGGGGACAGACAAAAGACTTTGTCTCTCAGATAGCAGTCGCTCCAGGCTCCTACCAGCATGGGGCCATCACATGCCACCTGGTCTCTAAGCTGCCTTTCACTCACACACACCATAGATTAGGTATCTCTGTCTTTAAAGTCCTTCCTTGCTTACATTTGGTGTCAGTAAGGAAAGAAAGACAAAAGCATACTTTCTGATGAAAAGTTATTTGCAGTATATACTTGGCACACTAAGAAAGACTCCGTACCAGCTAGTTCCCATGAACAACGTTATAGACATGCAGTACATAAGATCTGGGAAACAGCAGTTGAATCAAGAAAGGTTAGAGGTTTCAGAAAATAAATACTTCTATTGTGCTACTGAATCACTTGTTTCTGTTGTGTCCTCCCCTCCCTCCTCATTATCATACCTGAACCCACAAGAAATCCAGGCACATTCCCTTTCCCGCTCCTTTCCAATTTTGTTCTTTCTGATCCAGCTACCACTGATTTTTCTCTGTGTGTTTTATACGGCCGTGGTATAAAAGATTCTGTGCATTTTTTGATTGATCCATAGCATATTAAGGTGATGCACTTCTCTGTCTTTACCAGGCACATCAAGCCAAAGTACTTTTTGTCATGCCACAGGAGCAGGCTTTGGAGACTGCTGGGTATCAGAGAACAGTGGGAGAAGCAATTAAGAAGCACAAGCCATTTTTCTTTTCCTATAGATCAATGCTGTTGACTTCCCACCATGAGCAGTAGCATGGTCAACAAGAACATCTGTGTAAAATAAAAATGTCCGCTTCAGCAACACACAAGGTATTTTCGAGTGAGTGGCCACATAGTATAGGAAATTGGAACAAAACGACTTTACTTCTAGCCCAAGAATGTTATATTTGCAATGTTCACAGGTGACTGAGAAAGACAATTACCAGCCTATAGACCTCTATGAGATACAGTCTCAGCAAACATCTCCTCCTCCTGAGAAGCCACCACATCAAAACACAGGGGATTTACTTCCAGTGTCTACTCATAGTTTGTACCTGTTGATTTTAGGTACCAAAAAGGCATTGCTGTTATTTCCTCTATCCCAGTAGAGCTATAACGCTACAATTTAAGCAAGCTGTGGTTTACGTGTTACTCATCAACAGAACTATCGGTGACAACGTCTGACATGGAAATAATCCACACCCAAAGATGAGTTTTTCAGGACCAGTGATATAGACATCCCGTTCTTTAATAAAATAATCTCTTTGACAAATCCAGTTTATTCGGCAAGACTCCAGTTTATTCAGCATGAAGTGAAATATATTTCTATGCTGAGCCTCAAAAAAAACAGCAGCTGAATTTCTGTTATACATCTTTCATTTGGGGAGTATTATAACCTCAAAGGCTCCCTCAAAATTCCAAAAAAGCACTAGTTTTGGAACAAATACTTTAGAAAATTATGATGACTATAAAACCCCAGATTTGGTAATCTGAGGTAATCTAGAATTAATTACACAAAAGTCTGTATTTTCATGCAGTAACCCACAAATTATTTCAGGATTTTGGGTGGGTGAGGGTGGAAATATACCCTCCTCTTAAGAAACACATTATATGCATGTAAAAGTATATGCAGAGGAAATTAAACCCAGACTGCTCCTCCACAGTAACCTGCCCTTCCTGCAAAACCACAAAGCCCCCCCTGTGTATCCCAAATTGTTACTCCACCTCTGATTTCACACAGGCCTGAAAATGTTTCCTGAAAAAATCCTTTGATAACTGTATTTATATTTTTCATTACCCAGAACTCCTGCTGCTGCACTGTCCAAAGTTCCACCATGTCCAATTTTCAAAACCTTGTTTCTTTTGTTCTCATTTGTTTGCACACCAGCTTCTGCAAATAGAAATGGAAAAGAAGCATTATAGGATGACCTTAGAACATAGCAAAAAGCCCACATATTTCCAGATTACTAAAGGAGATAAAAATCAATTATTTAAACGATGAATTAGTAGCGCAGAAATTGCTATACAGAATAAGACTAATGATTCATCTAGATCTATTCCCAAACTCAACCAATTTTCAAGCTATTTTCAATTAGATTCTAATCAAGTCTTATGTACCATTACAAACAGACGTTCAGAAAAAAGAAAACTACTAGAAAACCTGGTGGACAGTCAACTTGTGACGTTTCATTAACAAAGCATTCACAAACTACCGGCAGAGTCCCAAAAATCATCTACTATACACAATTCTATGCTACATAGTCTGAGCAATTCTTTTATTTACTTCCATATAATGGACCACGTTTGTTTGCACCTACACAGCCCTGTGGAAACTTGAAATGAACTGAACCTGCTCACTGCCACTTTCAAGCTGTTGGAACACCTCAACCCACCAGACATCCTAGGCAGCTGATAACTCCAGGAATTTTGCAGATTCCCATGTTTCTTATTTATTAGTATTAAATAGGACAAACGCTCTAAGCTCCCTTACCTGTTTCTATTATCTCTTCATTATGCCTTTCGCATCACGTAATCGGATATGATTCAGCTAAATCTCTTCCACGCAAAGCTGAATTGAAGTCAGTACTTACACTACAGTTCACTACAGAGTAAATCAGCCTAAATAAGCCTGTCTGAAAGCCCATGTTCTCACTTCATCAACAAGTGCCCAAAAGCCTATACTAGATAATCAAGTCCCCATATCCATTATAAAGATAGTCTAGGCCAGGGAAACTCCTTTTCACCGGGGGCCACATCACAGTTGCCTTCAAAGGGCCGAATGTAATTTCAGGACTGTATGAATGTAACTACTCCTACATTTATACAGTTCTGAAATTATACTCGGCCCTTTGAAGGCAACTGTGAGGCTGATGTGTCCCCTAGTAAAAAGGAGTTTGACAACCCCAGCCTAGGCCAGTCACTCACACCTTTGCAATGATCACACTTTTTATTCCCCTAATATCTGACACCCATGCTTCCATGTGTTCAAAAGAAGAAGTTTCTGCAGACTGTGCTCCCGACTTTCAAACTCCTTGAAGCACTTTGTGGTTTCCACTCATTTGGTGATTTACTTTTAATAGCAATAGGCAGTGGAACTGAAGCTGAATATCCTGCCAGCGCTGCTCCACAGCAATGCTGCTGACAGCGTTCTGGCAGGGAGGTGCACGTTGTCCCTGGGCCCGCGCTCCACAGCTTGCCAAGCCGGGATCCCCTGCACTGTGCACTGTGGGACTGCAGCCTTCTGCTGGGGCAAATCTCATACCCGTTCAAAATGAAGGCTCACATCATGCTGTACCTTAGGTGAGAATGAGTGCCTGCCCCACATAAGCAAGTGGTGAATATGGCCTTACAGCTCACCCTGCTGCGTGACCCACATGCTGAGCCTCGCAAAGACCCAGCAGCTCCACAAAGTGAACCAGAACGTATCCAGGAATGGCTCTGCTCACAGAATCACAGAACAGCAGGGGCTGGAGCAGAACCTGCTAAAGCAGGTTCACCTGGAGTAGATCACACAGGAATGTGTCCAGGTGGGTTTGAATGTCTCTAGAGAAGGAGACTCCACAGCCTCTCTGGGCAGCCTGGGCCAGGCTCTGGAACCCTCAAAAGAAAGAAGTTTTTCCTCATGTTCAGATGGAACCTCCTGTGCTTCAGTCTGTGCCTGCTGCCCCTCATCCTGTCACTGGGCACCACTGAAAGGAGCCTGGTCCATCCTCTTGACACCCACCCTGGAGATATTTATAAATATTGATGAGATCCCCTCTCAGCTTCTTTTCTCCAGGCTGAACAGCCCCGGCTTTCTCAGTGTCTCCTCATAAGAAAGGTGCTCTAGGCTCCTCATCAAGCTTTGTAGCTCTTCACTGGATTCTCTCCAGTAATTCCTATACTTCTTAAGCCGGGGAGCCCACAACTTGATGCACTCCTCAGTCTGGGCCATGCAATGTCTGTGAACTATCATCAAATTAAAACAAAACAAAACAAACCCACGAGGTCTCCTTTAGTTCGAGGTCTCCTTTAGTTTTCTGAGTGCAGAAGAGGGTGCAGCAGCTTGACAGGGTTTGTGGTTCTGGCACCCCAACCAACGCGCAGACACGACACCCCCCCCCAGCCAGGCCGGGAAGGGCTTCCCCGCCCCAAACACTCGGGGCTGAATCTCCGTTCCCTCCGGGCCGGCCCGCTCCTGCCCCGGGACCCACCTCCCTGTCACCACTTCCCCGCTTCACCACCCAGCCCTCACCTCCGGGCCCAAGCCGGCTCCCCAGCTCCCCGGCCCTACCTGCGAGCAGCCTCTCCTTCAGGAGGTTGAGCACGCCGGCCGAGGTGGGGCCTTTGGGCTTGTACACCGCGAACAACCCGCTTAGAGAGAACAGCTTCTCGGCGGACCTGCCGAGCACCGCGCCGCCCGCCTCCCTAGCAGCCATGCTCCCGGCAGCCCCCGGCCCGGCCAGCCCGCCGCCGCCTTCCGCCCCGCCCGGGCCGCTGGGACATGTAGTCTGGCGGCGGGAGGGGAGCACGTTAGTCCTTTTACCTTCATTGCGCAACTTGGAAGAATTATATTCTGCTGACTAGTTGGTCAGTCCATTAATCTTCCTGCCTTCGTATGTGTTGTATATATAAGAGTACAGGCAGGCTGCGTTCGGGTCTCTCGCCTCCGTACAGCAGCCCAGCAGGTGCGTTTTCCTCTCCAGACCAATTTGTACAGATTCATTTCTCTGACAGTGCTCCCAAGGCATTTAAGCAAGACATGCTGGAGCAAGACACCAAGAGCTTGGATGTTTAATCTCTGCGTTTCATTTATTCGGTTGTAACAGTCTGCAGATGAAACCACAAAGAGACGGTGTTATGGGTAAATAAACACACGGTTAGCTAAGGGATGTGCATGTTCCCAGTCCTTCCCAGAGCTTCAGAGAAACAAATCTTCCCGCTGAAGTCAATGGCTGCCACTGCACAGAGCCGATTCGAGGTCCCTGTGTGGTTTTTCAGCCCGTACCATAGTCAGTGGATCACTTCATGCCTGCCCCAGGGCCTGCAGCTTCCAGCTGCCACCACCCTGTCCCTGTGATAGGCGATGGTTTCCTGCCACCAGCAACACCAACCGGCCTCCCCTGCATACCCTCTGGTGTGCTTAGATCTCTTATTTGCTTAGATCTCATCCACACAGAATCACAGAATGGTTGGAGTAGGAAGGGACCTCTGGAGATCATCCAGTCCAACCCACCTGCTAAAGCAGGTTCACCTGGAGTAGGTCGCACAGGAATGTGTCCAGGTGGGTTTGAATGTCTCCAGAGAAGGAGATTCCACAGCCTCTCTGGGCAGCCTGGGCCAGGCTCTGGAACCCTCAAAAGAAAGAAGCTTTTCCTCATGTTCAGATGGAACCTCCTGTGCTTCAGTCTGCGCCTGCTGCCCCTCATCCTGTCACTGGGCACCACTGAAAGGAGCCTGGTCCATCCTCTTGACACCCACCCTGGAGATATTTATAAATATTGATGAGATCCCCTCTCAGCTTCTTTTCTCCAGGCTGAACAGACCCGTCTTTCTCAGTCTCTCCTCATAAAAAAGGTGCTCTAAGCATCATATTCGTAGCTCTCCACAGGACTCCCTCCAGTAATTTCTTAAACTGGGGAGCCCAGAACTGGATGCAGAACTCCAGATGCAGCCTCAACAGGGCAGAGTAGAAGGGGAGGAACAACCTCCCTCGACCTGCTGGTCACACTCTTCTTAATGCACCCTGCTGTAATCTGGCTGTGGAAGTGTTTGCTGTTGCCATGAGCTGCGAGGGTGGATTCCCTAGTGAGTGGTATAGGACATGGAAGCAAGGTGTTGGAGTCCTTCTCCAGAAGATAAAATGGCAAAGCTACAGTTGGGTAAAAGGTTGGTCAGAAAATTGCTACTGATTTACATGGCATTACATTTTAAGCAGGGTTGTGGAAGGCATGTTGTAAACTATGGTGGGGTTTTTGGTGCAGACATGGTTTAGTCAGGCTAAGCATTTGAAAACTGTTCTCACCAGCTCCCTGCTAAAAAGAGCTTAAACACGTATTGTTCTGTAAGGGAGCTCGAGCAAAACTATTTAAACATTGCTATTAAGAAATGGCGTTAGTAAGCTTCCAAGCAAGGAAATTGCAGCCCAAGGACTGAAATGCAAACCTGTCACACCGTATGGCCAGCAGCATCCTTGGGTCAGCAGACTGCTCTGGAAACATTGCAAAGGATCAGAGGGACATAATGGAAAAAAACTCCTGGTACTCCTGGTACTGACGTCCCAGGACTGACCTAAGCAGAGAATTGTCCAAAATTCCTGACACAGGCATAGGACATGAGCTGAAGGTCAGTATCTGACCCCAAATACTGTTTCCACAAATTGCAGAAAGTTGTTGTTTTTTTAAAAAAATGCCTTTTTTGGGGAAGGGAACAGGGTTTCAGGGTTTCATGTGTCTAAAGAAACTACTCCCTACCCTCATGTTTAGTATTGAGCAGGAGGTTCTAGTAGGTCTTCCAGACTTCGACATCAGCAATTAAAACATTTCATTACTGCAGCAGGTAGAGTCTTCAAAGGCTTACAAAGAAAATGTCTGCTTTGACTTCAGTGGGCATTGGAGTGGCCCAAAATAAGAATTGCGAAAAACTATTAATGACTGTCAGTATTTTAGTGAGCTGGAAATAGATGTGTACGTAAATCACAAATGGCTCTCTTCGTGGGGCAAGGTTATTCAGCATTCGAAATGGTGGGAATGATATAGCAAACTGTTCATCTCAAGGGCATTATTTCAGATTTGCCTCATGTTGCTTGTGATTAAAAGTCACTACCATCTGCTCAGTAGCCTATTTGAAATAGGATGTTTATCTCCAACGATTCCTAGCCAAGCCAAGATCCACAACAACCAAGAGCGTGATTAGAGTTACTGACTATATTTGCGACCTTAGTAAAGGGGCTTCTTAAATGGCTGAAAGGACAATGTTGCTTTTTGCATGGAACATGGTAGGTCTGGTCGAGGCAAGCCAAACCCTCCCCTCAGGTCACTGGAACTGCACAAAATAATGCCTCGAGGACCTGGTGCAATTATGCTTTATAGAGAAGAGATAATGGGTAGGATCTGTTGCATGTGCAAACAGCAAATGAGTGCTATTGCAGAAGAGGAGAAATCCATCACTTGCTTGTGCAGAGATGCAGCATTTCACTTGACCTTCTCCAGAAATATGCTCACTTTTTTGTGTGCTTTCAGGCTGTTTTTTTCTGAGGTAGCGCTCACACACCACAATGCAGAAGGAAATGATGCTGCATTACAGCTCTCAAGTAGATTCAGTAGCCATTCAGTAGCCATTTCTGTATTGTGTTGACTTTATGATTCCAGCTTTATCGTCTGTATCCAAATCAGAGCAAATAATTCCAAGGGGGTCAATCATGCCTCATGTTCTTCCTGTAAAAACAGAGTTGTAGCTGTTTGAAAGTTTAGGTCCTAGATATGTAAACTGCTCCCTTGTCAGCTAGTAGAATTTTGTCTGTAATAGGAACTATCAAAACCTGATATGTATAGATTTTTTTATTCTAGCTGTTCCATCTCTTTGGATAATAAGACCTAGATAAATAACTCTTCAGCTTATTAGTTCCATTGGTCCCATTCATGTGGACACAGAGCATATAATTCAATGTGTTTGAGTGCTTCTTCTGAACAAAAGTAGATTCTTCAGTATCTTGTTGAACTGCAGCAGTTTTGAAAAGAAAGAACATCAGTTATTGCGTGCAAGGGAAAGGTATAACTACCCATGACATACCCTAATCCTAGGTTTGGCAATTTTTGTTAGGCACTCTCCCCATGAGAAAAGGTTCCTAAACTGCAAGTATTTCATGACAGATTTTTGTATTTTGTTCAGAACAGCACTGGTAGTTAAGGTTTACACCAATATGGATTTTACATGTAGGATTTTGTTTAAGAATATTTTCATTCTACCTTTCTTCTGGCTTCTCTGATGTTAGAGGGATTGTTTTAAATTGAAAACAGTTTAGACAAGCAGAGGTTTTGGATGGCTGATTTAATACAGATTTATAGTGTCAATTCACACTGAACTGGACAGAATAAAGTAGGATCCAAAAATTTTTAGCTGTGCCTTCTTCATGTGAAACGCAGTTCTGGCAGTTAGCTAAATAAGAGAACAGCACTTTTTCCTGATCGCTGGTAGGTCACAAATGGTGTAGAGCTACAGAGAAATATGACACAGACATTATTTCAGTTGTTCCTTATGGAACCTTTCTAAATACCTTGCATTAGTGAGGACAGATCTATATGGACTGGGAAGTTGCTTTTATTCTCTGATACATGCCCAGGTGTGTCTGTAGTGACAGAGGACTGAGCATGGTCTGGAATAAGAAGATTCAGTGATGCTGAGGGAAAGAAAAACAAAATACATTTTGGAGATCTTTGATTTTGTTGCTAATAAAAGTCTCAGTGAGATTCTCAGTTCTCATTTAAATTTGCACAGTTTCTTGTTAGAGTTGCTGTCAAAGAACTAATTTCCCAAGAAGCTGCATCCTAATTAGGAACAATGAAGAGCTCTCTGACTGTGCATGTGAAATAAGGCATCACATGAGGGACTGTTTATATGAACAACTCAAGTCCAGCCCGTCTCTCTGTAAATTCAGAACATAAGGTTAAAAAGACCTAGACACTGTTAAATCTGAGAAGCTACTAAATGCCACGGCTAGAAAATAAGTTCAGCAGTATGAGTTGAACTGAAGTGTGTTTTCTTGAAAAACATTCAATCTTGATTTGAAGATGCTCAGAGACAGGAAAAAAAAATAGATCTGTAGGTTTACTAGTAGTTCAAATTCATACTTGTTTTCTCTTCTGGCTTTGTATTATTTCAGATAAATGTGTTCTCATCAGCCCTATGGTGACTTGTTCACAGATTGTGGGCCCACATAGAGACTCTGATTAATGGTTTGTGAGAAGGATGACCAACAAAGAGAATGCCTGAGCTCCAGCACCTCAAATGACCTTCTCATTTGAGTGAAGGAACAGATTGTACCTCCAGAAAAAAGTCACCTTCAACATGTAACATGAAAGCCATATCAAAGTTAAATAAATATTGTGTAATTTTCTTGACACAAGAAAACCAAAGCCTATGAAGCCTCCATCTGTGGAGAGCTAAGAGCTTCTCTTCCAAACCATTCCTGAACCTCCAGATTCAATGTGCTCTGGCTTCAGCAGTGGCAAAGGCATCTCCTGTGCACAAACAACTGGGTCAGTTCAGGTCCCCAGCCCACTGCTGGAAGCCTGTAGCAAATGCTTAGGGAAAGCACAGGAACAAAGACTGCAAGGAGTTGCCCTCCCAGCTTCTTGTTTTCATCGGTGGGAGGTATTTTTAGCCAAAGCTTCAGTGTGGACTATTAGATTTAACCATTATCAATATATCTTCCATCCGTTGTTAAATCTGCCTAATTGCTTTGAAGCCATATGTACATTCAGCTTTTACTCTTTGGCAATGACTTTCTCAAGTTAGTTGGAGGTTGTATGAAGGAGTCTTATTTATTTTGCCCTTTATTTTAAGCTACCTTGACTAGTACAAGCCACCTCTTGATTCAAATACAATGAAAAATGAAAAATTCACTCATTTATTTCCCCCATCTCTCATATTATTTTAAAGGCCTTAAATCATATCTCGCTCTCCCATCATCTATCTCTTCTCAATTTGAAGAATCCTATTAAGTCTTTCTAAAGCTTTCTATTTAGTCCCTCCTCATATAGAGGCTATTTGTTGGCTATGATATTCGTTATGATTGTAACTATCTTCTCCCTCTATTTTTAGATTTTGCAATATCCTTCTTGATATGGGGTGACCGGTATTTTACTCAGCAGTTAAAATATGGCCACATTAGGGTTTTATAGGGTGGCATGACCAGACCTTCTGCTGTGCGTTCTGCTCCTTCACAAAATTCTTGGCACTTAATTAATGTTTTTGATATCTTTACAAGGTGCCAAACTTGACCCTCTGGGCACAGTTGGAGAGCCTCAATCTACACAAGTTAGATCATGTAGTATCATTAAAAGAGCTGGACATCGCTGTTGGCAGGTGTCTCAGGCCCTCACTGCACTTTCCTGACTGCCTCACAGTTCACAAAGGGAAGGGAAGGGAAGGGAAGGGAAGGGAAGGGAAGGGAAGGGAAGGGAAGGGAAGGGAAGGGAAGGGAAGGGAAGGGAAGGGAAGGGAAGGGAAGGGAGAAGGGAAGGGAGAAGGGAAGGGAGAAGGGAAGGGAAGGGAAGGGAAGGGAAGGGAAGGGAAGGGAAGGGAAGGGAAGGGAAGGGAAGGGAAGGGAAGGGAAGGGAGAAGGGAAGGGAGAAGGGAAGGGAGAAGGGAAGGGAGAAGGGAAGGGAAGAGGAAAGGGGGAAGGACAGGGGGAAGGACAGGGGGAAGGAAAGGGGGAAGGAAAGGGGGAAGGAAAGTGGAAAGGAAAGGAAAGGAAAGGAAAGGAAAGGAAAGGAAAGGAAAGGAAAGGAAAGGAAAGGAAAGGAAAGAAAAGAAAAGAAAAGAAAAGAAAAGAAAAGAAAAGAAAAGAAAAGAAAAGGAAAGAAAAGAAAAGGAAAGAAAAGAAAAGGAAAGGAGAAAAGAAAAAAGAGAAAGCGAACAGCCAGCTGGAAAGCATTTCTGCAAAAGGCAGTTAAAAGAAGCACAGAGACAAATGTTCACTGGACCTTAGTGTCTTGGAGTTACAGTCCAAAATGTAACAATTTCTTGAAAGTTCTGGTCTACCATATGTTCATAAGAAGAAAGAAATATCTCTCCTCATACTGAAGAAGGGCTGTCCAGAACTGCTACAAAGGGCAATGGCTGAGCTCAGGTTCTTCCTGCCAAGAAGAGCGGGAACATCAGTGGATGACCACCCACCAGACATGACCTCAATAGCAAATCTCTCATCTAACTGAAGACATCCCCGCAAGAGTCAGACCACACACAGGCACAGACTGGTTTTTCTCAACCTAACACTAACCTGACAGTTTTCTCCAAGCCACCTTTTTTATTTTATTCCCTGGAAAGATTCAGTGCTTTTGGCTTTAACTCTCAAAGACACAATCCCCATATTGATCTTCCTACTGATTGCTCACCCCTTGCAGCTGCTCCTGAATACCTATGTAGCTTAACACCACTTTTGCAATGAGAGGCTTGTAAACATCACCAGCCCAAGCAAATACCTGTGCTAAGAAGCTGAAAGCTGTGGGTTTGCCCTCCCTTGCCCTGGGAATGAAGCTGGAGGTGAGGAGGTGTTTGCTGTGTGCCCTGGCCAGAGGTGTCAGTGACCATTCTGTGTGTTTTACCTGGAAGATAACCTGCTGGCACGAGAACAACCATAGCACGCCCCCTCCACCCTCTTTTATGGGCAGAATCTCACCCTGAATAAGCACAAGTAGCCACAGATTTGTTCCAATTAATTCAGAAGTGCAGGCAAAAAGCAGCCATGGCCCATGGGCTGGGGCTGCCGATTGCATCGCTAATGAGAACTCCCGAATCAATAATCACCCAGCTCCAGGCAGTGAAGTACATTTCTAATGCACATTGTAATACTGTTGACAGAAATTGTACCATTTGCTGTAAAGTATTCAACTTTTAATTGTTTAGGCTTTGGAATTTGTAAAGATGCTAACTGCCAACTGTAAGATTAAACTTACAGTGTCTGAGTTTTATAAAGTTGCACTTGAAATTGCAGAGAGAAGAAAAACTTTGATTTTACAGATACCTTGTTCAAAATAAAGAGAGTAAAAAAAAATTATGAGTGTTCTGCTTTTTTATTTTGGGCTGCGATCAATAAAATGGCATTCCATATTTACCTTGTCTGCCTGAATTCAGTAGTAAATATTTTGACCAGCACACAGACCTGGGTCAATATACCACCCCATCTGGGTTATCGCATCCCATCTCTTGATCATGGATAGTGAACGACCCTCAGATGAGGCTATATTTTTGCACATCACATCTGAAGTCCTGTACTTTTCTTCGAAGCAAGAAAGTAAAATGGAGTTGAGCATTTGTCAGTTTTCTGACATTTCTTGCAGGTTTATATGTGTTTGTATCATTCTATTGAGAAGTTTATTCAGAAATATTTTTGCTTATTAAAGAGACTATTTGCTAGAACTACAAATCTGATGTCACCTAGAAAGTCAGTCTGGATTTTTCCACTTTAAACTGATTTAATTTAAGTTGAACTTCTGTTTAAACTGCTTGATGAGGAAAGGAATTACTATTTGTGCTATCCTGGTTGACATGCCACTTCCAACAGGAACATCGGTACATCCAATCTCAAATGTCAAAGATAAAATAAACTAAAATAGAGGATTTTGCCCTGTGTTAGACATTGAAAACCCCTTCCTGGAAAGCTGAAAAAAAAGGCCAAAGTATTTTTTCTTTTAGCTTAGAAGTTCACTTTGAAGCAGTATTTGCTTATACAGCTGAAAAGCCTGATCCCAGGGGTGCTATCTGCTGAAGTCAGTGAGAGGTAAAGGATGCTCAACATCATGCCCTGATTGCTAACTTGGCTTGTAGGTTTGCTCTGTGTGCTGCTAAGAAGCCGGTTTACAGCAATCGTCCTGTGCTGTAATAAAATCATGGGAGGCTGTGGTGGCTGAGACTACCAGCGTGCAAATGTAGCTTTGAAAAGGGGCACTAAATGGATGTACCGCGGCAATGATATTTTGGCAAATGATAATCAAGAGGTGACCAGGGATGTGCGAAAGTTGATCTGCTTGAGTTACTGCTTCAATAAAGATACTCCGCTTGAGTATTCTCTTGGTTCAAGCCCTTTTGTTCATAGGAGGTCATTAAGTTACTTTGTTTCTGGAGTATATTTATTACTTGTAAATCCAGTGCAGTCTATTTAGTCTTTCTTGATGCTTCTTTGTGAAACATTAATGAGAAGCTCACACACACAGTCATAGAATTTGCCTGATTACTCCATTCATATTTAATGAGCTTGCTGCTTACACTTTAGAGTAACAACAGAAATTAGATAACGCAATCCTTTAGTCCTGGAGTGCCCCTATATTTGACTCTAAATTATTCATTTTACTGGCTGAGGGCAAGAGAGCTGTTGTAACCCTAAATTTATCTAAATCCTACATTGTCTAGTTTGTGCCTCTGTTGTTATTCCCACTTTAAAAAAATAACTCATTTTTTCTGAAACTCAGAACATCCAGTTTTTATCTGTGGCAGATTTATCATCATTGTCTGCAAAAGTACTGTGGTCAGCTAAAAACAAAGGTAATTTAGTTGGACTTCAGCCGTATATACAAAATGTGAGCCCTGCAATCAAGTAAGACTGGGAAGATCTGTTTTGTTAGAGTAGTGATTGTATTTTCAAGCTTAGACAGTGTTTTTTTAAAATCTGTCAATTAGACAGGAACACAGATATTAACCAGCTGCACTCCCGTATTTTTAGATTTTTATGGTTTCATTCTGTAAACTAAATGTCTCCTTCATATGGCTTCTATCTGGAAACACACTATCAATATAATATTTTTAGGGCCTTTAAAGTAAATGAAACTTGTAAGGTAAAAGGTCTAATCTAAGCCTAGGTGGCCCTTCAAGCAGAGTCTAAAATTATATCTTAAATGTTGGTGGACTCATAATCCATTTACCGAAACAGACAGAATCTTTCATACCTTCAGATTAATTGCTGGGAACGTCCCTTTCTTAAAGGTTATATCTGGAAACAGGACCACGACATATAGCTCAGTTCAGATGTATGTCAGGTTTCATAGAGCAGCTCACTGAAGAAGACTTGCATCCTCTGATCCGATCTTCTAGTAGAGATCCCCTGTTCATAAACCACTTCTGCGTTCAAACCTTTCATGGATTACGTGCACATGTCCAGCATCAAACTGGATCAGGCACCCAGGGCAATGGCTCTAATGGTTATAATGGGCTAACCGGCTGTCTAACAACATGGGGCAAAGCCAGGCTCACCGGGAGGTGTCAGTGAAATAACCACTGCCTTCCAAAGCGTCTCAGGGGAAAATAAAGATGAAAGAGAAAGTGGGGTGTAACTATATTGCACATAAGCAAGAGGAACCCAGAAGCAGTGCAGCTGCCTCCAATTTTTCCTCGTTGTCTGCGCTGCGGAATGAAATGACCCCACTGTGGAATGCCCTGGTCCAGGTGAGTGGCAGCACAAAAACTTGTCACTCATTTGACCAAACAACCTAGTCTAAACGACCAAAATGAGAAAATAGCATAGAAAATGCTGTTACACTGTTCCTAAATTACAGTAAGTTCCCATTAAAAGTTTGGAACCTCTTTGTACTCGTTGCATTTCAGGTCATGTGCCTGGCAATGCATTATTATCATCACCTGTTATTAAGAAATAAAGCAACACATGTAAGAGTCGAAGGCATTTTACCGCATCTCGAGCGGTGTCTCAGTGGAACGCTCACAGAGACAGATTGCATATCCTGACAGCACTCCAAAAGGGAAAAAAAACAACTTTGGGAAGGCAACACAATCTACATTTTGTAGAGTTGAGCCAACAGACAGATGGCAGGAACTAAACGTCCTTAAAAAAAGTCCCATGGCCGGGGCCGTCCTGGCATCAGTCTGATACTCTGCCAAACTGAGAGCCCTGATGAATGAACTACAAGGAGCTTATGGTTGTTTCAGTCCAAAAGAGCTTAAGGGGAAAAGAGTTGGAATGGATGAACTGTTGCAAATGATGGCAACTCAGAAAGTTAGTATGGGAATCTGCCCATTCAATACTGGCCATGGGAGAGAGGCACTTTAAAAGAAATCTGTGATTTTGTAGTCAAATTAATAACTTATTTTTCAGCAGTAGCAGAACAGTTATTGTAACTGCTCCACAGCCAGCAGATCCAGCTGCTGGAAACTTACTTCTTGTGTGGAAAGCAAGGGCAAGGCTTTCCCCCACTTAAATCCTCAAAAATAGAGCTTAAATTAGATTTGTCTGGGCCCTGGCAGAGGCAGATCGATGGAACAGCAGCCTCTCTGCTCTTCCCTCGCCAGGGCTGTGTGCACAGCACACACTGCTGGGCAGGTACCAGCCCTGCAGCTCCCTCAGCCACCCCCATTCCTTGTGCCGTAGCAGAGTATAATGGTTCCTCTTTCAGATAAATCCCATTAAATAACATCTTAGCTTTCCCCTGTGTTTTGGAGAGCAGGAAATACCAGCTGGGGGACGAATGAAACCTAGAATAGCAGCTTGTATTAGACAAGACTTGCAAGACTTTTCCCTCATTCTTTTAAGTACAGCGTAATGGTTCAGTCAACTTAAAGAGGAACTGCTTTCTTCTTCAGAAGCATTCATCCAGATTTAGCTTCAAAGTCCAATTGTTGTAACACTGAAAACTGTGGTTTTCATGACATTCAGCACCACAGTACACTTGCTTTTCCCCAGAAAGCTTTGCATTGTCTGACCAGCATAAAACGACAGTGGAGCCTGACCAGATGCTCTCAGAAAGATGCTTGCGTGTCAGAGAGTCACCATCATGTCTCCAAAATCAGCTTTGCTTTGTGCCTGGGGTCGGCAGCTGAAGCAACAGCCTTGTATGATGCTGGTAGGCCCAGCTTCAGTTCATAGGCTCCTAAATGCTTCTGAAAAATCTTCTGAGCTCGTTTCAGAGGTTCCATGGGGCAGGGAACAGACAGAAAGGCTGACCTTCCCTCAGAAGCCCTTCCCTCAAAGGCTGGAGTTGGCAACGTCTCCCACTCCTAATTAATATTTCCATCTGTCGTCCCATTGAATGATGAGGGTGAAAACATGCCTGGGGGAAGGCTGGCCATGCAGCTATTCTTGGTTTTCCCTCTATCATTGCTGTCCAAAGAGAAGGAGACATCCCAGCCGGTTACAGGCAGGCAGGAGGGGCTGCAAACACTTATAAACCTCTGAGCTGATTAAACTTGCTTTGATATTCACAGTAATTCTGCATCAAAGGTGCTGTGTGGCAAATCACTGCATTGCACAGATAGCTGCACTGGAACCATTCCTGGGTGAATGTTTTTCTCCCCAAAATCTGCAAAGGGGTTCTTTATTGCACAGTAAATAGTGAGAGATTGAAGCAAACTATCTGAGGAGGGAGCAGGCCACAGGGTCTTCTCCTTTCTGCTGGGTCCAGCCTTATACAGCCCGTCCTGCCTCAGGGAGCAAAGAGGACGCTCACACAGCCATTTTTCTACTTTCTGGCTTTGATTGCTGTGTGCTTCTTGCCTGCGGACCCAGGCCTTTGCCGTTGTATTTACCCTTCCCAGAAGCGCACTTAGCGATAAATGGAAGATACAAATTCAAGCATTCACTCTGGGGAAAAAGTAGGTTACAATAAATAATGGTCACAGGTTAAGTCATCCAGGTATTGTGTGTGCTCTTAATGGATATCAGAGAAAAAATATGCCATAATGCTTGCAAGTACCTTCATTTTTTTCCCAGCAACGTCCATTTTAAATTATATCTCATGAGAGACTTCAGCTATTTTCTTCACTTTCAAAGACAGCTTCCCTCTCTTTCTCTGGCTCTGAAGTAGAGAGCTGAATTCAAACTGCAGAGAAATTTGTTAGAAGATGCCTGGAGGTATATGTGGCACAAAGACAGAAATTTCATCTTATTTTCTGGCTGTTCTGAACTGATTGTGGGGATTAATGATTTATCACTTTTTAAAGAACTCCTTGGAGCTACATGGTCTCAAATCAGATGAAGTATATACCATTCCCTGACCAGGCACCTGTCAATTTAGGTTTAGCCTTTAATGAGGGCACTTCTAGTTTTACAAAGATTTGACTTAAAGGAAAGTTTCTTGAGAGTTATCAGTGTTCATCAGTTTTCCAAAACCTGTCTGATATTTCTTCTGAGAGGCCTGATAGCCTGGATTTTTATTCAAGAAGAAAGGAGAAATAGCAGAAATTTACCTTTCTGCTGAGAACAATCCGATACCACCCTCTGTCCCGGGTGAATCCCTTGAACAGCATGTAGGGCTCGAGGTGGCTTCTGGCACGAGGGCAAAGTTTGCCTTGGGGAGTGTCACAGTCATATTTCATCCTGCCCTCAGGATCCGTGTAGGTCACCAGCAGGCACAGAGAAAGCAGCAGCCCGCTCATCGAACTAACATCTGTTCAAGTTCGCTGCAAGCTTACTTATCTCTGCAAAAAGGGAGTGAAGGATTGCTCAGAAGCAGAAATACACACCACTGGTCCATAGACAAGTCTTCCAGAGGTCAATACGGATGTTTCTGAAAACACACCAGACACGATGTGGCTCACTGACATGAAATCTGATTATTGACCCACTTGTAACAAAGTCAATGGGAGTCATCTTGTTGAAAGCATGTTTGGACTAGATACTTGTCTGATTCATGTCCTTATTTATCTGAATCCAAAGTGGGTTTTGTTGTTTGAGGTAAAAAAGAAACCAAGCAATTCATTCCCATATACAATAAAAAGGAATCCACACACGGTCAGAATTCTGCCAGATGCAAGGCAGGTCCAGAGAAAAATGACATTGTAAACCACTTCGTAGCTTAAAAGAAAATAAGCTGGGCGTACAACAAGGTAGGAACCATCTGCTTGGCTTCAGTGGGAATTTCCCCAGAGTAATCATTGAAGGGGTGGATAGATCATGAAACAGAGGAATTTTTTCTCCTCTCATAATTAAATTTACTGGGTTTCTGCAGAACAGTTCCTGGCACGGAGTATGACATGTATATGTAATTCCTTATCATTGTGAGGCTACATAATTACAGTGATAAACAAGCCCATTTAGTTTAGCAGAGTCTGACATTTCGTCTGATTGACAGAACTTCATTTGCTACACATCATCAGTCCATTTTTTGTCGCCATGTCAGATTTCCCATTCAGCCACTGCCTTTCCCTTCCCACAGCATCCAAAATAAATATCTGTTTGATGCAGTACCGGATTTCTCTGGAAGCTGAAATTTGAAGGGGAGACCATATTCGCTTCATTCTTCTTCATAACATTCAGACTAAGCTGTTGCCCTTTACATGGGTCTCCTGTAAAGCTGGGAGCAGAGAACATGAATCAAGGAGGCAGAGGTCTAAATGACCTTGTAATAAATTAATATTGTCCTCTGACTCCATGCTTTTGGACCTGCACCATAAATTCTTGATCAGGATGTAAATTCAGAGCTACTCTTAGTTTGCTTCTGCTGCGCTATTTGGAATTAATATCGCAGGTAGTGATTCACTTCTAATGCAATTGGAGTTAAATATTGCTGTCAATCTAAGTGCATTTAATTAAGTAATATTTACAGAGCAATCGGATGTTCTGAGAATTACAATATAGTGACCTGGAATTCTTCAAGTCTTCTTTTTCTTCATTTCCTATGTCAATACTTTATTTCGTGTTTTAGCTTCTTTCGCACTGGTAATTTAACAGTGTGTCACAACCTCACAGTTGACCTTTAGAGGACAAGAAAGTGGGACCACTGTGTTGGTTCTGTTATTTTTCCCTTGCAGTTTCAAACAATACATATTAGATTTACATTTTCTATGTGAAATGAAGCCAGTCTCAAGAGCTACATAATGTCAGAAGAACCGATTTGTTGAATCTTTTTGAATACGTTAAGCTTTATTTTTCCAGTTCCTATGCTAAGTGGAAAAGGTCAAAAGATGAAGAAATAATTGTCCAGTATTGTCTGTACTATTAATTAAAAATTAATAAATTACATGTAAAACCAAAGATGAATAGTTTATCTCCAAGCAGTGTGCTAGACAAAGAAAAGCCATATTCTGGCCATATTTTCTCAAGATAGATCAAGTAAAGAAACTAACTCCCACAAAGAAGTTTGAAATTATGTTGATTCTATATCATGAATGTAAATATAGGTGTGAGTTTCCAGAGAGAGGCAGACAGAGAAAAAAATATAAATAAGGAAAGATTGTTATAATAGGCTTTCATTGTATCTTTTGCAATGTTTGACTGACTTTCTAATGTCCTGTTTAGCAGTATCGTTCTTCATAATCAGAAACAGAAGGAAAAACCTATCAATGAGCAAAGCAATCGAATCAGCATTTTCTTTCATACAGGGGTGAGCAGTGTTCAATATCAGACCCAGATGGAGACACTGGTCAATCAATGAAACCAGGCTCTTCAAGGGAAGGGCAGGAGCTTGTTTCGTTGACTCAAATTTTGGTCATTCTGTCTGCTGAACAGCTGGATGTTTCCTGATCTCTAATGTGTTACACTAAATGTACTAGCGAGCTTTTCTAAAATGCTCCACGCTCCAGCAGCAAAGTGTCTGATGTCCAGATTCTGACAGCGGTTTTCCTTCCAGGAACCCCACGAGGGATTTTGTCTCCTGGCTGCAGGGCTGAGCTGCACTGGGGCTGGCCGAGCTCTCAAGGGCACGAGAGGCACCCGTGAGCCCTCAGATGAACCCAGAACTTGAGAATTTACCTATTTCCCTTTCTCCAGGAAACCTGCTTGTCGCACATTTAGAAAACATAAATGTTAGATGAAGTTATGCTGGACTGTGAATAACCTTCTTATTTACAGGGCAGTCGTACTGTTTGAATCCATCCACCCATGGAAAGAATTCCCAAGTTGGCAGGTACCGTAACTCGCACAGCTTGAGTGGTTTAAAGGTACTTTTGTGTCCATAATATTTGGGCCCAATGTGACTTTTAGGGAGTGCATAGCTGCATGGTTTAGCCCACAGTCTTCAGTAGTTTCACAAGTTCTTTATCAATCTTTATGAACCTGATATTTAGCACTACAGGCTACTTCAGAGGATGGGCATTCCAGCTTCCATTAAAATTAAGCAGAACAAAGATGTTCTCATCTTCTCAGCACAGCTGAAAGCTCAGGCTGACCATCCTGTTGTGCTACAGTTCTGCAGGATGTGGCAGATGATGCCTGGGAACCAGGGCTGGTGAGGAGCAGATGCATCATCCCCTTCTGCTTCCCCTGCTCTGGGGACAGATAAGCTGGGGGGACATGGAGGGACAGCAGCCTCTTGAACCAGCGCAGCAGAAGTCCCCAGGGCACTCTGAATCTGTGTTTTGGATCATTAGGGTAGAGTGTTACAGTTTTTCTATAATGCATATTTTGAGACAGATACCAGTTCCAGTGAAGCGTTGTCTATGAAATAGTCTGCTAGAAAAGGGTCAAACTACTGATGTGCCAATTACCATTATAAACCACTGCTGGCGAGTGTCCACGCAGCCAGGCGGAACGTGGCTCACACAAACCCGTGCAATTACCATAAAACAGTCCCATATACATCGGGCTGGATTTAATGGCTGCAGAAGTGCCTGGCAATGAACAGGGTTTGCAGCCTTTGACTGATGATGAACTGGATGTGTAAGTTTTAATTAGCCAGCGACAAGACAGAACGATAAGAACTGTTTTACTGGTGCAAAGTAAATACTTGCTCTCCTGCTTCCTCTATCCCTGAAATTTATGGATGTGTCCACATTGGAGAGCCAAGGAGGCAGACACTGGGGGAGTGAGGAAGAGGCTTTTGCAACCTGACCCCTCAGGAGGAATAGCTGCAGCAAAGCCTTTTATGCCGGCACATTTTTCTGAAATATTTATGCCCCATCATCCGCTGTTGTTTACCTCATGGTCTCCTCTCCCTGCTCACCCCGAGCTGCCTTAGCAGACAGCCTCCACTATTTAGAAAGCACATAGAAAACAACAACAACAACAAACTTAGGAGTCTGAAATCAGAGAAAAACATTTTTGGCACACATTGAAGCATCCACTAAGAGAGCTGTGGAGAATTAACCGGGCAGGCAGACAGGGCTGGAGAGGAGACCCGCGGGCGCCCCAGAAGCATCACGCAAGCCTGTGAAGGGCAGTTCCCCTCGCTCCGGTCAGCCTGACTGCTGTGGATTTTAGGTGAACTGCTTTTCAGAACCAGTCATTAACCAGCCAGAGGTTGGTTGGTTGTTTCACCCGGTCCGTGCTGGATGTTTTCCCCTTTCCTGCTTGCAGAACAGGCAACCGCAGCCTCGGCAGCAGCTACAGCAGCCGCCTGCAGCGCGGACAAAGGGAAAAGCCTCAGAGCAAGCGGCAGAAAGTGGGTTAGTGCTGAAAGGTGCGAGGGGAAGCAGGGCTTTTATAGACAGCTTTCTTATAGACTCCCGTATATTTACTTTGTAACGGCTCAGAAGCAGATGACACCACTTTGCATCATTTTCAGTGAAGAGGGAGATAAATTCCCTCTCTTCATGCTCGCTCCTCTGACCTCTGTAATCACTGTAGAGGGGAGCCCATAGAAAGTCAATATGGAGAAAAACCTCTTGGATCCTGATATCGGTCCAGCTGCCTTCCTGAGGTCATAGATTTAGCTGAGAACAGCAGATTTGCCCTTTTCAACAGTTTTGCAAGATGAGGGGCTTTTGCTGTGGGATTTTTGCTTTCCTTTGGTCAGTTGTTGTGTCTTTTTTACTGTGTCTAGATCCAGGCTACCTGAAGGTAACGATGGTTGTGCCAGTGATTTTAGTGTAATAGGAATTTGATCTTGAAATACACTGAGTTCACAGGCCAATAATATTGTGTACATCTGCTCTGAATCCAGACAGCCAGAGGACCGAAGGGACATTTCCCCGCTGCAAACAGACCTGCTGGAAAGCAAGAAGTAGATCTTGATTTAAAGAGATCCACCATTGCTGATTGTGTGACACAGATAGGGAATGGAAGGAGAATCATGATCAAACACACTTTATTGACTTTATTCCTTCCTTAACTAACAGGTGAAGTTCTGAAAACATGCACAGTAGACATTTTATGAAATATGAAAGCAAGCGCTGAATTGCAGTCCTCAAATCACCAACTCAGAGCCCTCTGAATTTATTTTTTTATCCATTTCTTCCACTATAATTTCCAGGCTGGAGCTCTAGCCATTAATAGCAGCTACATCATTACACTGCAGTGACACTTCAGCAGCACCCTCATCCATTTCAGTCATTGATCCACTAATGTGCGCCGGATGAAAAAGGAAAAGGTCCAGCTCATCCATCCTCCCCCTCCTTTCTCCTCCTCTCACCAGGTGGCAACCACTCACCCTTTGCTTTCAATCCCTATCAGATTTCAGATGCTCAGTGTTAATTGTCTCAGTACAAGGACTGACCCCGGACAGTGAAACTAAAATTAAAGTAGCAGGGCCACAAAAGTGGGTGTAAAAGCTGCCGAAGTGAAGGGATCTGCAGCTGCTTCGCTTGGCCCCAGTGTGCTGACAGCGCTGGATGGGGTAAGCTAGAGCTGGAGCCATAAAGCACACTTGGCAGGGTTGGATTCTTTCTGGAATATGAAGCCAAACCAGGGAAAGAGTGGGAGAAAGGTTAAAGAAATTAGACAATAAGATCAAACATACAGCAATGTGCTGCTGCAGGAATGGTACCTGAAGTATTATAGCATGAGTATTATAGCATCAACTGCATGAGTAATTCTGTGATTCCAGTTGCATATAAAGCAAAAAAAAATCCTTCCTATGGACATCTGTGGTTAATCCATATTGCAACTCTGTGTTTAGGTGGTTTTCTGAGTTGCAAAGATACTGAACTGAATGATACCTGGTAGCTTGCTGGGGTTTTCCAATCCAGCAACCTGCTTAGTTTTTCTATCTATCTATCTATCTATCTATCTATCTATCTATCTATCTATCCATCTATCTATCTATCCATCTATCTATCTATCTATCTATTTTAATCTATCCAACTAACATATAGGCACATTCTTGCTTTCCCTTTTCACTCTTCACTTGGTACATCTGTTCTTTTGTTCTGCTTTTCCTTATCTTTATATTGCTCATTTTGGGGATCAAAGGATAAAGGAAATAAAAATCCTGTCAGTTTTCAAAGGTCCACACAGCAGTAGATAATTGGTTTCAAATCAAGCCCAGACTGTCTTTGATCTCCAAAGCCCTTGCAAAGAACATTTTACTAAGACACAAGTATATGTGGTCGGTAGCTCTACCAGGAGATCTAATTTTGAAAGTCTGCAATTACCTGTGCAGTGGCACTTATAAAGATGAGAGGGACTGATAACAATGCTGGGGTTTTACACCGTCTTCCATCAAACTTGCATTAATGAGATGTAACTACACCCTTCTGAAGAGACACGTTCAGTAATATTTCTCTAACGCTGCAGTACCAGAGGTGATGGGTCAAGGGACAGAAAACAGCTTCTTCCAGCCCCCCAGCCCACAGCTCAGCCACGTCACCAGCCTCCCGTGCCGCCCCTTCCTGTTCCTCTTGGTGAAGCCAAGTTTAGGTCGAGAGAGGTCCTCCTTCCCCTCTACTCTGCCCCAGTGAGACCACACCTGGAATATGGTGTCCAGTTCTGGGCCCCTCAGTTCCAGCAGGACAGGGAACTGCTGGAGAGAGTCCAGTGCAGGGCAACAAAGATGCTGAAGGGAGTGGAGCATCTCCCGTGTGAGGAAAGGCTGAGGGAGCTGGGGCTCTTGAGCTTGGAGGAGACTGAGGGGTGACCTCAATAATGTTTACAGATATATAAAGGGTGAGTGTCAGGAGGATGGAGCCAGGCTCTTCTCGGTGACAACCAATGGTAGGACAAGGGGTAATGGGTACAAACTGGAACACAAAAGGTTCCACTTAAATTTGAGAAGAAACTTCTCAGTGAGGGTGACAGACACTGGCCTAGGCTGCCCAGGGGGTTGTGGAGTCTCCTTCTCTGCAGACATTCCAACCCGCCTGGACACCTTCCTGTGTAACCTCATCTGGGTGTTCCTGCTCCATGGGGGGATTGGACTGGATGAGCTTTCCAGTTCCCTTCCAATCCCTGACATTCTGTGGTTCTGTGAAATTTGCTGCCTGGACCCACCCTCGTTCATGTTTCCATCTCCATGCAGCAGTTTATAACCTTTGGCTGTGCTAGTTGAACTCTTTGGGCTGTGTTGCTATGAAATGAAATGTTATTGTTTATATATAACTTTCAGCAAGAACAAAACATGATGCCCGGCAGCTAAGGATAGAAAATTTTTTAAACCAGCTTTACCACTAGAGGAACTGTAATGTGAAACTATACCCTTGTTCATCTTTGCAAGCAGTTAATCTTTTCTGTCACTTGGAACCTTAATGCCCTTCACTTTACCTTCCTTCCTTTGTTCACTAAATGTCCTTCTTTTCTCTTTCCGCCCATGCTTAATCCCACCAAAACATATGAAAAATCAAAGTGTGGTTATGCTAGAAAAACATGATACACTCAGGGTGAAATGACTGATCTTGGGTTTATAGGAATCTCTTTCTCCTTCTCCTCCTTCTTCTTTTTCCTCTTCTTCCTCGTCTTCTCCTTCTTCAGAATTGTTTTGTGCAATCTGGAGAGGCACAAGTGCACAAGACACACAGGTATATACTTATGTATGCATACCAAAATCTTTAACTGACTCTGCTTCTTTAAATAAACAGTATACATTAATTTAGCTTAAAATAGGACTACTGTCAAGCTCCTACCCTAGAGCAACTACCAATTGCACTGTCAAAATCACTCTCTGTGGTTCTGAATAGGTTTCTTAATGAAAGAGCAACATTAGCTCTTTAGAACATTTTGTCCCTGAAGGATGCAGCAGCAGCCACTGAATGATTTCTGGCTCAGACGTGCTTATAAATGGTAGGAAACATAATGGTTTAAAATGTATCAGCTCCCTGGAAATGCTTCGTAACAGTGATTTGAGGAACCAAGAGACACATGGATACTGAGAATGGCACCCACTGATGAGCACTTTGCTTCCCACATGCACACTGACCCCCTTAAGAATAAATATGGTGTGGGTATGTTGTCACTGAAACAATGCAATAAACGGAGGATGAAATTATTTGGGACCCAATCCAAAGGAAAATATGTTCTGGTAAAATTAAATTTTAATGTTCGCTGGTTGCTGTATTAAGTAATGATGAGCATCCGAATGAAGTTCTGTGCTTCTATTTTTGCAGTCTGGTCATATTGACTGTTACAGTGGTCATTTTTTATTCTGGTTAAACCTGAAGGCAGTAGCACAGTAGAATTTGACTTGAGTAGAGATGTCTACATTCAAACCAAAGACAAAGAGGTCTTGTTATAAAATGTTTGGTTGGAGGCAGGGCTCAGGTGTCCTCTTGTGTCTTTAATACGGATGTTATGGTTGCGCTCAGCTAAAAGCTCCAAACTGGGGCTGCAGCACCATTTAAATGTTGAAGAATGATATTAACCACCAGCCTCGTGCGCATCCCCAGTCCTGGTTCCAGACAGATTTCAGGTCAAATGTCGCTGTTCTCACGCAGGAAAAACCCACAAGCAGCTTTTCCACAGCCTGGAGGGTTTCGGGATCAAGAACAAGAGTAAAACAGATGTTATTTTTCATCAGCAGACAGAAGTATCTGTCCCTGCTTTGTCAGAATCTTCTTGGCAGCAAGAGAATGAATTTTTCCCGGTGTGATTGATCCTGTCATTTGCTCTCTTTCTTTTTGTAGTTCTAAAATGTATTTGTCACTGTTTTGCCCCAAAATTTGTTAAAAGGCAGAGGGGAAACACACCTTATATATGAATCCAATAATTTATTACAAGTATAGTTGAAACCCTTGCAGTCTGTTCCAAGAGCCACTATCAGCCCAGATCTAATTATTACAGAAAGAAGCTGCTTTGATTGAGCATGAAAAATGTAAATGCCAATAGCAAACCAGTTAAAATTGCTTTTCCTATGTCCTGCCCCATTTCCTGACATCACGGCCCCTTCCCCTGCTCCCTGGGGCTCTGTGGTTGGTGCTGGGGCTGCTGCAGCCCCAGGAGGACTGTGATGTTCACACTGATGGTTTTGTCATCCCGACCCTAAGATCCACGTGGGTTTATTTTAATATGTTTCCTAACTTGTTTTACACCTTTCCTCTTCACACATTGTTCTGCAGCTCTGTGCCACATCTGAATTTGCTATGTACAGCCCCTTTTAAGTATGCTAGATACTATTTCTTTGTTATCCCTAGAAGCGGTTTTGTCCAGGACTGTGTTTTTAACGGGCTGTGTGTGGGTCCATCACCGTGGGGTGTCCAGTGCCAAGCCCGTGCCCCACCACTCCTCACCCCATATCAGTATTTCTCTGCTCTGATGCTCTCAAGGCCTCGGCCATCGTACCAGCCCCATATTTATTTCTCTGTACTGCATCATGACATTAGAGTGTAAAACCACAGCAGTACCATTGCAATGATAACCAAGGTAAAACAAATCAGGCACAGCCACCTGATCAGAGGAAAAATAGCTGATACAGCCAAATCAAATTAAAACAAAGCTGCAGGCAGGTCAATAAAAGTTCAGTCAAAGGAAGCCTGGCGCCTCAGGCCTGAGGCCTCGCAAACTCAGCACAAAACCTGTGGCCTGTTACAAGCAATGGCAATATGATATAACAGGGCTACACGGCTGCATTATTATGCTATTCTTAATTTTATCATTTGGTTCCCATCCAACTCAGATACTGCTAATGCCCAGCTTTGTCGCCCAAAGTAGGGAGCTGCAGGTACAGGGATCAGCCCAACATCAAGAGTTTGCTGTTCACCTGCCTTAATGAAAAACAACTCATTAAATACTACATGCAGGATTGGTGCCTCCTTGGCTATGTTTATAAAATTTCAGGGAGCCACTGGATAAATGGTACTGAATTAATATAAACCTATAAACAGGTCAATCAGGTGGAATCTTCAGCTGCTGAAATAGTTGAGTTACACAATCATACTGACCTTGCTCATGACAATGCAAGTTTCCTTTACTGAATTTCAGTTTCAACCCAGAGATCTTTACCTGGCATCTGGGTCAGCTGGCTCTTGTTTTCTACTGAAGTAACACACCACGAGGCCAATGTTGAAGCAATATCAGCAATATCTTCAGGGCTTCTGATAGCTGTTCACAGAGCTGCTGAGCATAAAATGTTTCTGTAGAAAACTGAGTCAAAACTAAGGAGCCAAACCCCTTCTGCCGAATATTTTAATACCTGAAAAGATGAAAAGATGAATTGCATCTATATGGCCTGTACTTAAAAAAGTTAAATGAAGCCTATATATGTAATTCCTCTGTGATAGCTTTCTCTGTTAATAAAGTAACTCATTCAGCTGTCACATGGAATAAAAATGTATTTGTCACTCAAACCCACCAACCCAACAAAATTGCTCAAATGACTCAGCACCACCTTGGTGTGTGGATAGGAAGCAAGCTGCTTAAAAACAACTAAACAATTAGCAGGACAAGACACAGTGATCAAGGGTAAAAGGTAATATGTTCCTTGAAATGGCACCACTGGCCCTTTCAGCACATGCTGGCTGGAATTATTTGCGTCACATTATTTACAGTTCCCACACCTTTGCTTCTTTCTGAAACACAATGAAATAAACAATGCTTTACAGGATGAGTATTTATACCATAATCCCAAACTATCCATCATAATGTACCGCCACTTTCTAGCTCAGAACCTGTGGTACTGTCCCACTGGTTGAACAGATCGCTTCTCATCAGATCAAGGCATCTATTTATTCATTGTTCAGTTTGGTTGATATTTAGAAACAAAAAAGAAACCCTATTTTAGAAAACTGGCAATTAGAATTATATTAGTAGATCAAATTGACATTTGGAATTAATTATAAAAGGGGAAAAAAGGGTTTGTGCTCACTTTTGATCTTTTAGAATGTAAAAATCAGGCCTGATATATCCAGTTTCCTGAATATTTGCCATATTGGAAACATCAAGCTTTGTTGTGATTTGTTGGTCGATATTAAACCAACTCCTTATTTAATGATCCACGCTGAGATCACGGCTCCAGGGAAGCAGACATTTACTATATAGAGCATGAATCTGCTCACACAATTTTGATGCGTGATTTACCCAGTATTACTTTTCCTAAATTTCAGCAAAAAGTCAGGGAACAGCAGAATTCTAAGCTGTTCATGCGAGGTCTTATTTACCAACAGCACAGCTGTCTTCTGGCATACAGCTGTGAGAGGGGAACACTTCAGATAGCACCGGCCTAAATGTCTATCTTATATGATCCTGACAAGTTTTTGCCTGTGTAAGCAAGGCCAAGAGATTTTGGTGACTGAATTTTGATTTCAAATTCTTCAGGCTTCCATTCTGTAGGAATTTATGTTAGGTTATTTGAACAAAGAACCATCAGAACAATACAATTCTGAGCAATCAGAAATACGAAATATAGGAGCAGACATGGCTCCCCTGTCCCTGTGCTGAGCTGGTGCCAAACACGCTGTTGGGAGCTCAGAACTGCAGCGAGGTTGTGCAGACACACTCTTTAAATCAATAGAACGTGTCTCCTTAATCGTCTGTCTTTTAAACATGACCAAGCTATGCAGTTTTTTTCAGGCATCGTAAGAAACTCATGAAACCAGTTTTTTTCTTCTCTGATAGTTTTCATTCCTGTTTTCCTTCTGAAAGACATAAAACTTCATCAGAAATGACAAATTGAATTTGTGAAGCAGTGTGGGGGACTATGGTGGGTCTGTGGATTCCCTGGCGGAGGGCATGGGGACAGAAATTAGCCTTGAAGATATGAAGGCCTACCCGTGAGAAAGATGGGAGTAAAGGAGTAAGTATCCGGAGATGTTAAGGATGTACCCACGAGAGAGAAGGGAGTAGAAGAATAACCTTGATGATAGCAAAATTAGCCAATGAGATGTTACTGCTGTAACTTGTAACCAATAGTGAAGAGACACATGAACTGGTAAAACTGTATAAAAATGCACTTTTGGCAATAAATGGCATCTACTACTTTCATCCTGGAAGAACTTGGTCTATGTCGTTTGTCCGCCTCAACCACGACAAAGCAGAGAGTGCTCGACTTCGTACCATTTCTAATGATGGCAAAATTCCCACTGATTTTGGGGTGCTTGGGTTTTAATTCTGGTTCCACATTTGCTGTGTAGACAGGGTTTCCCACACAGATCGTGCAGCTGGAGCTGGGTGGAGAGAAGCAGCTCAGCTTCTGTCTGTATGGTCCCCAACACTCCCTGCCTGCTGTGCTGCACAAACTGCTGATGGCACAACCCCCAAGGTGAAGGACAAGACAAGAAACACCTTCAGGGGTTTGAAAGGATGGAATTAACAAGGCAGGAGAACGTGAGTCTCAAAGGGAGGATAAACAAGACAAAGATTTCTTTCTTTCACAAGCTGAAAGGAAAATTGGCTGGGAATACGCAGAGTGTTGATGGACATCCTGCTAACGATTAAAATAGGAGCCTCTACAAACATTAGGAAAGAAAAATTCATGACCCAAATTAAGAAATATGAGCTTGACAGGTGCTTCCTGAGGAAGCGGAGATGAGGGAAGCAGAAGCGGGTTTCTCAAGTGAGGGCTAATGACGATGCAGAGAACAGGTGGTTTGTTCCTTGCATCCCAGGCAGCTCAGCATGGAGGATCCTGCCCCGCTCAGCAGCTGCACCGCCCGCTGCTGGAACGGGGGTCGCTTCTGCAAACAGGTTGTTATGGAAGCGAGTTGTACTTTGGGAGGCTGAAAATTGCTTTTCTCAGATTGCAGTAACTTTCCTCATTTAGAGGAGACGCTCAGGTGGATCAGCTATCCCACTGCTTTCTCGCAGAATAAATACAAGTTATTCAGGAGCCATTAATTAGCTGGGAGACTGAGGATGTAAATGTATGTTTACTTTATCTCCTCACTGACACTGACAGGCTGTTTTCCTCTTGAAACATTCAATGTTTTGTCCAGTTTGGTTTTTAAAGTGTGAGGTTACAGCCGCCTTCCATTTCTCCTGGTCTAGCAGCATTCATGGCCAGAAGTTTTCACTGACATGGAATACCAGCTTTCCTCAAAGACATCACTTCATTCTTAATTGCATTCTGATAGATCAGGCTCCGTAATTTCTTGAGTCTTGATGCTTAAGGCTTTCAAACCTTTTTATTGGGAAGTAATGTTCTTCTAACCCTAAGCCATAATTGCACTACGCTAAACTTAGTTACCTCTGTTGCCCTCCTCACTTAAATCAGTTTAATATCTTTGGTTTTCTGCAGAACTTCCTGTGGTCACTTCAGAATACAGTGAGGTTCATATTTTTTGAAAATGTCAATTGTGAAGAACATGCTTTTCTTTGTGCTCCTACAGCCCAGCACTGCAATGGGATCCTTCCTTTCACATTCTCCTATTTTTCAGTACGTAAAACGTCTTTCCAGAGGGAGGGGACACACACAAATCTCTACTGAGTTACGATGAACAGAAAGGTAAAGCCAGATGTATCTTCTTCATCAAAGTTAGAAGACATGGGCAAAGTTGTCAGTTCCACAGCACTATTCTAGCAGGTTTTATACCACCAGCAGGGATTTGATGAAAAACAGTTCAGAATATATATCCTAGTAAGATCAATTTAAATAGCCCGGTGAGAGACCATGTTCCAAGCTGCTTCTTTTTATCCTCATGGATCTGACCCCAAAGACAATGCCAGCAACTGGTCCAAAAATCTAACTGTACACATTTTGTTTCTTTTTTGGCATTCCCAAGAATCTTATAACACCTGAAAACTTTAATCCACCACATGCTCTTTGCCTGAGTCCCAAATTGCTCTTCAGTTCTCTTTCTTATCCTTCAGAGGGAGCCTCAGCTGATAAAGGATGTCCCAGGAACATGTGGGTTTAGGCTGAAAGGGCTCATGCGAGTTCTGACAGATTCACTTCTCTGAGCGTTATTATTATTGTACTTTAATCCAATTAGATCACATACCAAACTGGCAAAATCCTTAAGGCTTCAACAGCATTGGTTCTGCTAATATCTGAAGGTTAACAAATTTGGTAGATCCTGCACTACTTGTATCTACGTTTAGAGCTTTGACTGAGAATCTGCAAAATGAGTTAACAAATATGAAGTAGAGACCACACACTGATAATACTCCGGTCTTTTTCCAGTAGAATGTAGAGCCCCAAAATCTTGCGTCAGAATGCAATTGCCATAAGATTATCATGCTTCAATAATCCAGTCATTTCAAAGATATAAAAGTAAGAGAAAAGTACAAGAAGATACAAAATGTGCAATTTTGATACATCTTCCTCACTGCTTGAGGAAGCAAAATGTCCCTAAATCTCAAAATGCCTTAAGCAAGGCACAGCAAATAAATGATCTGGGGTGGGGGATGACAATCTCTGAGACCCAAGAGGAGGAGGGAAAGATGCTGAGAGCTGTTAAAAAAGCTGTCAAGTGTATCATCTTGCTGTAGCTCTCTTGTAAAAGATGCAAGAGCACTTGCAGCTGCTAAATACTGAGAAGGAGAAACAGCTTAACATCCAAGTGGAGCCCTCAGAGGGGATCTTACAGTGCAATGAGATTTTTGAAAAGCTGAGCAAAACTTCAAGGACATCAAAACTAGATGAGATACTAAGAAAAGATACCCAACAAATACAATTTTAAAATATATAAAAACATATGTATAAAAGCATTCCTCAAAGGGCCTGAAGGAAGAAACGATGCTTACTCACGTACATGACATTTCTATCCAATTCAATAAACTCATGTTGTGACTGACACACTCTGCGCCCAAATGCAATAGAAAATCAAGGTCTTGACGAGCTGCAGCCTTGACAGGTATCAGGGTTTTCGGGCAGATCAGACGTGTATCTGTGTTAGGGTGACTCAAGTCTGGCCATTTCCTTTTGCTCCCACTGTTCATGGGCCAGAACGAGCTGATTCACTCCCAGCATCCGCGGTGTGCTGCAGCACCGTGCAGGAATGAGGTTCATCCCAGCAGATGCTGCAGTGACAGACTCACAAGAAATGAAAGGACTTGAGGATCAAAGGCAAGATGGAAAATGTTAACACATTTTCTGTCTCAAGGTCATCCATACAAAACCTATTATGGATTCTGTAATAACAGAAGCAGTGGCTTCATTGAAATGAATTTATTTCGAGAATATCCCTTTTAATCCTCCATGCATTTTTTTGCACAAAAAGTTGGAATTTATCACAACCTCCTTCATAAAACTTATTATTGTATGTCTGGTAATGTGGCTGTTTCAACAATTCCTCATTGGAAATCCCAAACCCGCGAAACCCCGGCAACACGCTCAGTAAGTGACCTACACACAGTTTAATAGAAAAATTTTACTGAATATCCTCTGTTTAATGTAAACAAGGCAGGAGGCAAAACAAGGATATAGATTTTATATAGTTACACTGTTTTACAGGGCGCAGAAAGTATTGAGGATCATGGTTTGAAAATCCTGCATGATACGCAATATCAGATATGGATTTTCCATGTAGCCCCAAGTCTATGACAAAATCCTTCCACTTTACCTAGCACTTCGGTTTAGCATTTCTTTCAGCAAGACAAATAGCACTAGTAAAATGTCATTTGTGAAATTACACAGCAGGTTATGGTAGAAATTACCATGCATTTACAAAGCCATCCCATGATTACCTGTGCCCTGTAAAATCAAGTGCAACAATCCTTACACTAATCGTAGTGTAAGTAAGCTTGGGATTCTGGTCCTTATATATATATATATGTATATATATACATAGGTGATGTACAACCAGACTCAAGCTGTGTATCAAATCACAGCTTTTATATTGCACAGACAAATACATAGTAAGAACGTTACACAGACAGGATCTGATTACCAGGAACATTACAATCATATGAGAAACTAAGGACAAACTTGTTCTACCAGAGTTAGCACATGGCTTATTACAAAATTTTCTATATTGGAGTCTAAATCAAATACATACTGTAAATGGAAAAGAAGTAAAAAATGTGCCTATTTACACACATGTGCATCAGGGTTAAAATGTGGTTTGGATCTGCTTTTTGAAATTAAAAAAAATACTCTAGTATTACCTCTCAAGTATTTCAACCTAATACTAATGGCCGTATTCTCTAACTTGATAAGCACTTGCACTTCCCACTGACATCTGAGGGACATGCACGTGCTGTGAACTTCAGGCCATGTCTTTTCTCAGGGTCCATTTCTGGGTAATAAATAACCACATACAAACACGCACACAGAAACAAAATGGGCACCTCAATGACATGCATAGATTGGAAAGGTGAAAACATGGACCTGAACTAACTTCTAACCTTCTATTTTTTTTGAAAAAAAAAGTGCATGAAAAATATCACCACAAAAAATAATTAAACGAGTTCCATCTCTGAGGGAAGATTAAATCACTTTTACAAAAATAAAGGTCATTGTCATCGTGTACGGTAATTAAGGGCTTGTAGGCAGCACTCACAAAAGCCATTTAGGCCAAAACAACTTGGATTGCTTCACTTCCATCAGGATGGGTCCATGTCTTATCAACTAAATAACATTTAGTTTGCAAGAACATCAGCAGTGTTGCTGGAGACTGAACAATAATATGCTGAATTTAAGAGTGTTTATAGCTCTATCTACCTACTTTTTCTCATGGACAAGCATGAAGAAATTATGTTTGCAGCTCAGTAGACTGTTTTGCATTAAATGGCATAGAGGTTGCAGCCGTCCTTCCAGCAGCTGATTGATACAACTCCTCAGTGTCATGAGCTCAGGTATCACTGAAAACAACGACAAAAGCCGTGATGTTACTGCTTTCATTTGAGAACAGGCATCTCTTGAACGGCTTTATAAATTGTTATATTACTTGGAGTGCTCTTGCAAATTTCGCTTAATATTTCTCTCACTTTTGTTTATAGTAATAATATCACTTCCAGTTTCCACTGAAATTGAGACATTAGAAGTATTTTGGAACATACACTTTAAAAAAATAAATAATAAAGATAGAAAAATTTGAGGAAAAAGTAATGAAACTCAAGCAAAACCAACAAAGACCCAAATTCAGGAAAGCATCAACATTGGTGCTCAACAGCTTAACTTTGTTCATGTAAGAAATTGTGATTTAGGAATAAAATTATTGAAATGAAGCTTAGGTTTAACTGCTTTGCTGAACTTGGACCTTATTTATAATAAATGTATGTATTCAACATCCTCTGCATAGACATTTACATGTTCTAAACTATGTGTCAGGTATGTTACATTAACAAAGCTTCTAATATGGACTGACAGCAATACATATTGCTAAAAATCATTTGCTACTTTCAAGCTACATTTCTAAAGAACAAAAATGAAGAAAGTGTCACTTTTTAATCTTTATCCTACTATACTACTTTGACCTGAAAACACTTTGGGGCTAAATTTCACAAAAAAGAAGAGGTGAGGAAGTAAAACATGCTTTTGTTTGCCAGATAAATGCAACGCTTTGTACAAAAGTCTCCCAGTATAGGGAGCCAGTGAATACAAGATTTACCTGCCAGAATATTTCCCTGGTTCCAGAACTGCTCTCTCCAGCTGAACCTGTACTGGAAGCTTTTACAGCAGGACCCTCTTCACTGCTGTGATAGGAATAAATGTAGCCCATTAACTGTGACACTGTTCTAATTAACCTGCTAACTTAAAAGGCTTCTCAACATCCAGGTTGCATAAATATTAAAAAAACAATAGAACCCTCAAAGGCATGGATCCAGAGCAGAATCTGTTTCATGTAAATCCAAAAAAAATTCTAGTGACCAAGTAAATTAGTCCCTATTTGTGTATGAGCAACCACATCTGAAATAGGCATTAGCGGTGCAAATGGGATGGTAGGAAAGACAAACGAATAGAATATAAACACAAGGAGCTCAACTCCACCTTGCCTGCCTATACTATGATATTTATAGGAGGGGAAAGAGGGACCACACACCTGTGTGGAGAGCAGGACAGGCCTCTCATCCAAGTCCCTCAGTGTCACCTGAAGGTTAAAGCCCGGACGCCTGAACGCGCGGTGCAGAGGTGGCACTGGGGGAAGCGCAGGCTGCAGCGCCCTTCACGCTGGAGAAATAGAAGCAAAGCACTCTCAAGTCCGAACATTTGCAATGCAAACGCCTGCCCTGGCTGATAGTATTCATATTGAAAAAGATTCACTGAGAGACATTTCTGCGTCCCAGCACTAGGAAAAGAAGGTGTAAATTTTGGTCCTATATATGGTATCAATGCTTTAACTGAAATGGCATCAGTCAATCTTTTGCGGAGCACTACTGCAATGGTTAGATAAGCAATCAAAACATTTCAAAAAATGACAGAATGTTTATGCTGCCAGTTTTCAAGGCACAAAAGATTCTTAAGCCAATTCAGGCTAAATATAAATTTAAAAGAAATTAAAAAATACTGTTTCAACAACAACAACTAATGACCTACAATTAACTTCCCTGTAAAGGTGACTTGAGCCACAGCAACTGGAGTTTACAGGCAGAAACCTAAAGCAAACCTAGTTACACAGATGACCTGAAGAGCAATCACTTGGAATGACACAGACAAACATACCAGAAACACGTACACTTCAGATATATTTGTTATGGTTGTGATGCTGAATCAGGATTAATTCCATTAGTATTGATTTTATACTGATATATCTCCGGAAGTATTCCATTGGGGAATTAGTCTCAGAGTTGTCCTTAAGATTCACCAAAACAAATATGATCCCTCATTAATATATCCCACTGTTTATGGATTGGTGGATTTTTTTAACCTCTTCACTTTTAATAACATACATTGCAACTACAGTTGTGATTTCCTTTCATGTATCCAACTGAAAAGAAAAAGAATTAAGACATAAAAATGTTAGAAAATTAATTTGCTTTTTAAAAGTAACAAGGTCACAAAAAGCAAATTGGCGTGTGTGAGCCCCAGAACATACAAAAGACCCAACTCTCTAAACATTGTCATTATAACAGAATAACCAAGGTCTGATGTCTGTGGTTCTTCATGCAGCTTTTGCAGCTCTTCGCACAGTGGCTAGAAATGCTATGTATTGGTTTATCCCCAAACGCCTTCCATCATACTCTAGGTCCCTTTGAATCCCTCTCTATTGCAATGTCAACACCTGGTGGGAGTAACTTCTCTTCCAATTCTGCCAAATGTCAACAGACACTTTGCCAGGAGGCATCACCTCCTCTTCTCTGGGTGTTGTCAATAGTCTGAAACAGGCTGGGTGCTTTTACAGCCTGGCTACTCATCAAGGCTGCTCATGGTGTAGACGAGGCGTGATACTTCACAAAGGCGATGGCTGCCAGCTCTTTGCAGAATTCTTCCAGCACAATCACGCCCTCTAGTAACGTCATGTGGTCAATGCTGAGAAAGAGAAAAAAATAAATCAGCAGAGAATCAAGACTGGCACACAGAAAAACCAGCCGTGAGTCTTGGAGAATATGCAGTGTATTTACTCACATGGGCCCTTCTGGCTCCAGGCCCAAAAGGCGTTTTCTGACCAGCAGAAGTTTGGGAGTGAAATCTGGGATGCGCTGGATTCTAACCATGAGGTCCCCAACGACCTGTGAAGCATAATGTCATCAACACACAAAGTTAACACCTTCCAAGTGTGTGCAGTAGCAAGGTGAACTGGCAGCCTCCAGTGCCCAGGATGCAGAGCCACGTCAGCATCCTCACAGGCTCACAAAACAACACGCAGAGTATCTGCTCTGCCCCAAAAAAGAGTAAGTGGGTGCAGAAAGTAAAGAGATCCAAAATGGGCAGGAACTCTTGAGCCTTACTAGCTGTTGCCACAAATGGTATGACTTATTTTAATTATGCCAACAATTAATTTGTCTTAGTAAATGTTGATGTAGGCAACTGACCAGTAAATTCCTGGGTTTCGGGAAAGCACAAAGGGAGACAGTGAAGTTAATATTTTGAAATGGGGAGGACTGCTGGGAAAAAAGGAGGTAAGCCCTCCATTAGTACCGGGCAAGGACCATTAATAGGCTTCCGACCAGCTTAATAACAGCTGGTGCGTGGGGCAGGGAAGGGATCTCTGACTGAGAAGCCGCAGTGTGACAGGCACCCAGCCAGCACTTCTAGGATGCAGCTCTGGCAGGAAGAGATGGAATCCGAGAGGGAAAGGAAGGAAAGGGACTTTTGAAAAATCCAGGACTTCAGCATCAAAAACAGAAAGAAAAATAGGATGAACAGAGATACACATCACGGCACAGAATACTCAGGAGTGTCCTTTGCCTGTGTGTGAACCTGGTGCAAACCAGCACTTGGCCTGTTCTTACAGCACTACCTGACATTGCCTGCAAGTGACAACGATGTGACCGAATCCAGTTTAAAGCAACATCATTGCCAGAGGGGTGATTTTGCATATACACAATGAAACTAAGCAAACGAACAACTTTCAAGACACGCAGAATGAAAATAAATGCTTAGAAATACATTTTCCAATGTTTTTGGTAGAAAATCCATAATTCTGATGTTCAAATTAAGAGCATAAGTACCTATGTTCAGTGATAAGCCATTCGCCAACTTAAACTAGCCAGCAGCAACCACCACTGACTACAAGGTTAGTAAATACGTCACTGCTGTACAGCCATATGTAAATATTAACTGTGTGTTTACTCACCCTGACAATGACAGAGAAGAGAGACCTGCAGCCAGACGCCAGGTTTACATAAGGATCCAAAAGGTATTCATGTATATGAGGATGGGGAAATAAGGACAGTTTGGACAACACTGACGTAACTTGTAAATTTACATCATAGGGCTGCAAAGAAAGGAAACACAGGGCTCAGTTACTTCATGCTGGCTTCTTTTCATCAAGCCAGTGTTTATTTAACTACCAGAACCTTATGCACAGGGATAGGAATATATAAAGATAAAAAGTTAGATTAGAAGACAAGCCCAAAACCTCTGCTTTCTACAACAGGACTCATGTGAATATGAAAGTTAGTCATTAAATGCTGTTATCTCCGTAACTGCTACAACCACTTGAACCTCTTGCACACTTGTTCACTGTAGTAAGTCCTCTTTCTGTAAGACATTTCTTCAGCTCAGTAACTAAACAAATAGCACAAAATCAGCCTAGATTAAACATCTGCTTGCTTCTGCTGGATAACTGTGAAGTGTATGAGCTCAGGAAATTGAGACACACAAATCCATGTTTACAGCTAGCGTGGCATTTCTCTCCACCTCTCCTACTTGCTTTTTTCTTGGAGAGAACCATTGCAGAAGGCCTGGTCATCTTGTGGCAGCATCCTATGGGAGATGAGGCAGTCCTGAGAAGGCAGCATGAAATTCTGAGCTTCTTCTCTACCTCCTTCGCCAACCAACCACATGGGAGAGGCAACACTCAGATGCTGGAAGATGCTAATCAGTCATAAGGAAAAAAACACTACCTAACTTTCTATGGAAAAGAATAGTGACTAGCTTAAAAGATTTTACTATTCTACTGAGAAACTAATTTCCATAAAAGCAAGTATTTTCACCAGAGCTTCTTTGTGTTCCGACTACTTTTTTTTCCATCTTTGATTTTCTCATCAGAGTGAAAACAAGCTGACATTTTAACTCAGCCCCAAATTTCCTTCTATCTATTCAGTGGTGGAACAGATGACGTTGACAAGAGATGGACAGACATTCCCCTTGTACACACCTATGCGATTCTGAAGATGTTACTGACACCCAGATGGTTTGACTTAATCTTGTTTGTTTCAGCTGAAGTGGATTAGAGGGCCCTCACTTGATCCCTTTGACTGCACACCAGCAGCAACATCCTCAGTGGCATAATCACATCTAGAAGAGAGTGACTTCTTGGCCTCAAATCATCACCTTAATGCTCAAAAGTTAGCATCCCGATGAAGAATCAGAGAACAGATTCTTCCCTTTTCCAGACTGCAAGATTTGGAACAATTCAGCTTCAGATTAAGACAGATACATCTAGATCGGTCTACATGTCTTTAAGCTCACATTAACTCAACAAAGATCTGACACTTCATACACTTGCCTACACGCAACTATCTCATGTCATCTCACATGCTCAAGAGCATCTGCTGGTCTCTTGATGGTTCCACAAAGGGTGGATCCTGCAAGATCTCTGTTGTAACTACAAGCTTGTGGGATATATCTTGAGCACCACAAAAATGGCAACAGATAGCTCAGGCAACTGAGTCAAGCTTTCAGGCAACTGAGTCAAGGAAGCTGAGATGGTGATTCACTTCACAGTAAAACAGATTTGCTTTTCAGTCTAACAGCTCCACAGATAGCCGGGGCTGTCCTGACAAAATTTCCACTGACTAGAGGTGGGCACCTAACTAATAGTTAGATACCTCACTCCTGAATTCATCACCACACACTGTTGCATTGCAAAGGGAGTTGTCTTACAGATCTTATGAAGTGAAAGCACATATTTCTCCCAGTCAGTAGCGGTTACTTCTGCACTTGGTATTCCAGCAATAGATTCATTCCAATCTAACCAACGAAGCTCTCAGACCCTGGACCGGAGATGTTAGAGGTAATAGAGATCACGACATTTTGAGTTATTGTGGAAAAGTTACTCTGCAGACAGAGACACAAATTCCTTCCATAAATCCATTCCACTGTCTACCTAGCTGAACTGTAGAAGGTTTTTAAAGTTGTCTGAGTCAGTCAATTCATTAGGAAGCTTTGAAGCTATGAGCATTATTTGGTTTTCACAAGAAGAGAAGGAAAGCAACTAGTAACACGTGCTGCATTGTTCAGACAGATTGCTGTTGTGATTTGAACTAATTGAGAGCATTAAGGAAATCTGCTTCTTCACATAGAGCTTTTATTTCTGTCCATATGTCAGCAGACTCAGACAGCCTTGTATCAGATAACATCCTAAAAAATTCTCTGTAACTAAAAAGGTTTAAAACCAGCAAAATTTGCAGTTCAGAAAATTCTTACAAAATTCTTATGAAACATTCAGCTCCATAGAAGTGACACTGAATTTCACTGAAATGTTGCACTAAGGAGCTGTACAATATGTTATTTGCTGAAAAATGTAGATGCTTTCTCAGTGTAAATGCCAGAAAATGAAGCAGAACCAGTGATCCTAGTACTGAAGGATTCCTCAGATACTATCCTATCTTTTATCTTAAAGATCCTATTTCTTACTCATCAATTTAAATGATATTTCTGGTCAAGAAAACATGTGGTACTCAAAAAGGTGGCTAACAAAGAGAGTTTTTGTTCTCTGCTTTTGTTAAATAATACTGATCACTGTAACATCCTGCAATCTAGAGACCTGCTACCAAGGACTTGGGACATCACATAATAATATTCATATGATGCTCAATGGACATCTGAGTGATGAGAATACATGGGACCTTATGGAGATTAGTCCTTTAGCAGTGATGAAGGCATCAGAAATGGAATTCATAACCTGCTTTTTCTTACCTGATCAAGAATTCTGCCCATTCTTTCAAACAGGACTTTCAAGAAGTGTCCTTCAAAAAATGGTGCTTCTAAATTGCACTTTTCCAAAGATGTGGGATATCCAGGCCACTCCCACCGTAAACAGACGACGCAATAATCCCGGAACTAAAAAGAGTAGTGAAGAAAAGAGACTCAAACCTCCACGGAAACAATTTAATTTCCTTTTAATAGTCTATACACCTTAAAACCATAATCTGTAGCTAAATAATAAATCTAAGTTCAAAAAGAAATGCCATTCTAATGTAAATGCTATCCGTTTCTACGCAGGCACCTCATTTTCTTCTTGACATTCATGCTATTAGGGTAGTTTCAGAAACAATGAGTGGAGAACAAGAATTGCATTTGTACACATTCTTTTTCTCAGTCCATTACCCCACTTTCACTGTATTATGTGTAGTTTATCTCACTATCCAATTGATACTGCTCCCTAATTCCCAGGAGACGAAAGGCAGGTGTATCTGCAGGAGATCCAAATGAAAACTACGTCAGGGCTTTCTCTTCCCTCTCTGTTTCCTATCACTCAAACCAGACTTTCTCAGCCTCTGCCTCTGGTTTGCTGTGGGCTGCCCGATGTCTCGCTTTCCAGAAATTACACCTTGGAAGGAGCACAGGTTAGAGCAGTGAAAATACAGAACCCAGGAACAAACAGTAGCAAAAGAGAGACAAAACAGACCCAGAAATTCTGCACTGCATGTACATTACCTACTTGTGCAGGCTTCCAGGAATAGAAATATGGAAGCAGAACAGCTATTTGGATGTAATAGCGGCAATAGGCTGCTATTCTTAGGGGGGAAATATTTTAAGAGTAGCCATATCATTGTCAGGAACTGACAGAAACCAATTCTGTTCTCTAATAACTCCCAGAATACTCTTTTTCCCAAGGCACGAAGGAAATACAAAGATGATATGTGTTTTCTGGCATCCAAGAATAGAACACGGGAATTTTACATCAACCTTTGTCTCCCTATTTTCTATTTTCTTTCTCCTCAGACTACAGATAAAATGATCTAATAAGTACTGAAATTCAAGCTTCCCACCTTAAACTGCTGATAGTGTAAGTCAGAGGTTATGGAATATTTATGGAATATAATAGTGCCTACTAAATATAGCTCTCTCAGTTACTCTACTCCTTTGCATTATTTTTATTTTAGAAGATTCACAGGGCTTCAATAAGAAAGCTGCAAATAAATAGTGATTGTCCTTTGACCAAGGAAACTTCAGATTGTTTGTAAGAAAAAAACCTGCATTTATTTCAAAACTAGAAATCAAACACCTTTCTCTACCTACCAACACTCCCAACTTCAAACCTGAATGCCTTAGGCTGCGCATTCCCTGTGATGAGCCTTTATTTTTTAAGTCCCAGATTGCATAACTCCTATGCAGCATTTTAATTTCCCTTTAGTCCTTTCAAACAGCTTGGCAGGCGATTCTCCAAGAGAATGCAGATAAATTCAAAAGCAAATTAAGAATCTATCTGCAATTCAGATAGAATTCTGAACGTATTTGTTATATGAATATTAATGCGTTTAATCTCATCCATCATTCCCACTGGAGTAATACAAGGTGGATTCACCGCCAAAAGATCTCCAAAGGTAAATTTTCATTAGAAAATAAAAATTGAATTTTCCTATCTTCCATTACCAAAAGATGCATTTAGTAGGACTATTTATAGAACCGTTTGTATATACTCATAGCATTTCAACTTCTCAAGGACTCAGGAAGACTTCACTGACTTACTTGTCTGTGGGCATCTCTGAGGTAAGTGTCATAACCTGTACCCTCCACGTGGTACGATGACTTGGCTTCATCAGGTACAAGACAGAGGAAACTAAAGAGAAAATAAGTACATTAATGAATATTTACAATCCACAGAGCACCAGATCAATACTTGCTCACCATTCGTAACAGTGTACACAATACCGAATTGTCTGGCCAATTAATCCACAGATTCTACCATAACTTTATGTGAAGAGTAGAGAATACATAATCTATTTAAGTGCATCTATTCTAACTACTGTTCGTAATAACAAGATATATACTTCAGAACTTTCATATATAGCACTAGAGGTAAAAATCTCAGTGGAAGCATTTTCTGAGAATTAGCAGACAGAATAGAGATGAACAGGAATATTTATAACCAGGTCAAGTATTTGCTAAAGGTCACACTCAATCTTACTACAGTACATAGAAAATCTACTTGGGAATAAATGAGCAAAAAGGGAAGGAGAATTGCAGTTAAAATTCCTCTTAACCTACTGCACAGGCAGTTTTATTTACCATAGTTTGTTCTGGTGAAAAACAAACATCTAGGAACATAAATATTTGCCTATAAATGTCCCAGCTACACATAACATTGCCTTTACCAGGTATGTAGTCCTTATTAATTCACCAATATCAGACCTAAAAAGTATCAGGAAATTCTGAATTTTATGAGAGAGGAACTGTCTTTAAACAATAAAGCCCTAAAATTTCTGGACAGCAAAATAAAACTCAGTCTTTGGGCTCTGTTTCTAAATTTCAGCTTTCTCCACACCCCAGGAACTGCTGGAAGCTCCCAAAATATTTATATGCAGAAATATGTAATAGGTGACTTTTCGTATGGAGTTCATCTTATCTGACAAAATACAAATTTGCAAAGCACTGCAAATTCTGAAAACATTTCTGTTCACTGAGGGAGATGACACAGGGTGAATTTAGGAGACTGTTCTTTGCATCTTTGCTCCAAACCGTGTCCACCATAACTATATATAGCAGTACCAGGGGAAAAGGGCAAGAAGTGACAATGCCATCTTCTGCTGCCTGCCCTCAGGTTCCTTGCTTCCTTTGCCTAACACCTTTGATTATTTCTGCATAAGTAGATAGGTCAGCACTGAAATACCAGCGCTGCTTTGCTACCGTGTACTAACAGAGCAAATAGTGTTTGTCCTAATATTAGTCGCTAAGAGAATTACATCACTAAGTTGCTTAGAGCAGAGCCGCTCCTCTCGGTAATATCCAATTTGCAGGACGTGCAACATGCACAGAGGTGTGTTACAGGTGACAGAGATGCCTCTTGATTTTCAGGGGAACAGAAGGTTATCTCTAGAATGGCAATTATTTACTTTTATATATGGGTTTAAGAAAGATTAGGAAGTTTGAGGGCTTTTTTCCCCTAAAACATTTATGGCAAGACTCCCCATACTTCTCCAGGAAGGTAAAGTCCTGTAACAGCAGTTTAAACATAGCATTTTTTTTTTGAGAAAAGAAAGTTTTATAATCAAAGAGGCTTTTTCCATGAATTCTGAGTATTCAACTACACTATTAGCTATAAAGTTCTTCCTTTTTTCTCTTTAATGTTGAATTATTTTTACTCATTGTAAGCTCTTATCTTTCAGGAGTCGCTTGCTGATAAAATGCCACATAATTTCCTTCTGTGGAGTCATTTTACCAGCTGGCACAGAATAACACCAATTACAGAGTACATTTAATTTGCACAGTATGTGCAGACACCCACACATTCAGACATTTCTTTAAGTGTTTGTTTCAACTTACCTATTTACAATTTTATGAACTTCAGTCTTCCCATCATTTCTTGGATGTTCTGGACTGGCAGGTGGAGAAGCACTGAGCCACTCCTGAGTTGACAACGTGTTGTCTGGAGACAGATCAGTAAATAACGGATCTTCCTCTAGGTCTCTGTAAGATTATAGTAGACAAAAACATAACCATTCACAGAATGTTATGGAAGGTATGTAAATCTCTGGGTCAAAAGGCATGCTTTCTATTTTTCTTCTCTGAGCAACTGGGATGTTTTCCAGAACACTATCATATGTGCATCTTTTTACCTAACTAATATACAGAGACAGCAACCTTTACAGATATCCAACAAACTTCATTTTGAAGGAAATCCTAACTTCTTGATCTGAACAACACATTGTAGTAGAGATTTTTGACTCCTACAAGATCACTGCATTATATCACTTAAACTCACATTTTTTACATGACAGAGTTACACTCCAGGAAATCTTAACATGATTTTATATAACTCAGAAATATCTAAATGAAGATGCCTAAAATAGCTGGTGTGACTAGTCCTTACCCCTCCATCAGTAAAAAAAAAGGAGTTACAAGAGTCACATAGGGTCTTTAAAAAGATTTTATATAAAGTGTCCCAGAAAAGTTCTTCCATCAAAAGATTATTCCAGAACATAAATATAAGCAAGAAACCCAAGTGACTGACTTCCAGGAATGATCTTATGGAAAATAATACAAATATGTATAGACTCATGCTAGGTAGAGGCCTAAGTAAATTGATACATGAAGACCTTTGGGTGCCTATTGTTCAGGAAAGAGGCTTTTGATAATTTTAGCTTGCTGTTACAGTTCTACCAATTTCCATAAGTTGCTGATATAATAACTTCTGTATTACTTCATGTATATGGATTAATACACAGAGCAAAGTGCTATCTGTGCTCACTTTTCTTTCAATTACTGAAAAAAAGCCAACTGTTTTCTTCTAAAAATAAGGATCCAAGTTAGCTGTTGTGAACACTTCCCTTAAAAAAGAAACTTACACTGCTCCTGCAATCTGTCCATTCTCTACCACGTCTTTATCTTCTTGACAGAGAGGCTTGTATTCCATATAGTTTCTTTCTTCTAAATTTCTCAGAACCAAATTATAAAGAATGTGCTCATTGGGTTTTTGCAAAAGGTGCTCAAACATTCGTAAAGTCATTATGCTGATCTGCAACATAAAAAGTGAAAATTCAGTAAGTGGAGGCACTGCTGCCTTATACTTTTTACCTTGTATCTGGTTTGCACATCCTAGAATATCGCAATTACTTATTAACATTATAGAGGGAAGCAAAAATCCAAAGAGAAATGGGGAAATCGTTATACTGAATGTGGTATAAACACGGATGAAGAGTTCACACACATCTGAAAATCCATATGTGGATGTATTGTTTTCCTGTAAAACAAAAATTGTTCCAAAATCTGCCAAAAGAACAATACAAAGAACATTCAGAGAACTTACAACTTAGCTTTCCATATTACAATGAGATCCATGCTGGAATATGGTTATTGTTGTGCCAGTGAGACACAGAACATGCCTGAATGTTAGTAATAAATACCCAAAATAAAATAAAGTAATACTGGGATACTGTGACTAGAAAGAACTACAGGCTAAGATTTTTACATGGAGATATAATGTAGGCTTTTAAAAATCGACTGACTTAAAGTAATACAGAGACGGTTTTTAAAGATGATTTTAGAGTGCTTAGCTTTGCAAAGATCAACTAATTTATAAACAGAATTGATTTTGATGGGGTGAGCAGGTAAGCACACTGAAAAAAATGGATATGTGAAGGCATAGATCTGTATTTCAGGCAAACTTGATTTGATTTGAAAAAGCAGAGTGTGGAGGTTGTTTCATGGAAAAAATGAAACAAGCACCTCCTGAGGAGGGATTTTATTCAAGTCAGTTATTTTAACAATGTTCACTGTGTGTAAAGGGCTTGAAGTTACTATATCACCTTTCAATTAGCATTGTGTGTATTCTCTGATCACACTTACTTTATATAATAGAAGTTTTTAACTATACCTTATATGATAACACAACAGAATTGACATAACACGGAAAATAAGTGTGACGGAACATATAACAAAGCGCAAATTAAAACGCAATTACAGAAATTGATTTTCCCCTATCTTATCGATAAGCCAGCCCAACTGCATATGCATAGGGGCAAGCAAATTTAGCAAAGAATCTTTATTGGTGGGAACAATGTGCCAGCTGGAAAAAAGAGTAACATTTTCTAAAGGGAATTTGCAGGGCTGGCAGTCAGAACTCTTTTCCTTGGCAAAACAAGTTCGCTGACACAAAGATGAGAAGACCCCACGATGACGTTTTTACAGCCTCGGCGTAAGACAGAACTGACCAGCAGACATTATTATGTTGTAACCACTTCTCACCTCGTCAGAAATATGATCACAGTGCTCAATTAATCTGTGTCGCAATGGATGTCTGTTGATGTCTGTCAAAGTTTCTGGCTCTCTGTGTTCTCCAAGTATAAAATAAACTATTTCCTGCAGCAGTACATCTGAATTCACTTGACGAACAATGCGATGTAATAGTGCAGTCGATGTGAGGATTCCCATCTCTGAACTGCACAAAAAGTTTCATGTCAGATATGCAGTGGATTTCAGCTGAAAAAAAAACAATCAGCTTGATTCCGATTCTGTTCTGCTGTGTCTCGCAGGATGCTACTCACGTTTGCATCAGCTGGGGTTCCAAAACATCAATGAAAAATCGTTCCCGCATAGCTTTTGCCATAGCAACAGCCGCAGTCTGAAACAAAAGTACAAAATGGTGTGTCTCCAACTAAAAAGCTAAGAAACAACTGGAACTACTTATTTGCTGAATATATTTGTATCATCGGTAAAAATTTCAAACCTTTTGTGCTTCTTTGATGAGTTGATCACAGTAGTCAAACCATGAAAGAAACGAAATCAACGCTCTTTTCCCTGGAAAAGCAGATGCATCTTCTTTGTGGCTATAGGAATCCAAACTAGACAACACAGGGAAAAACACTTAGTCTGTAAGTAACAGAAAAATCTTGGACTTTACTTTTATTAAACTTAACAGAAAAAGTAAAGATCTACTTGCAACAAAGTGAACATGAAAAAAGCTTTTCTGACAGTGTCTACTCATCTGGCAGTGCTATCATCACACAGGTTTTCAGTGGAACGCTAAAGGACACACAACATAGACAGCAGAATAATTCTGGTTAAGCATTTCTTGAGTCAGAAGGGAAAACTGATCACCTAATCTGTTCTTCCAGGAAACAAAGACCACAGAAACTGAATCAGTAACTCCTGTAGTCAGAGAACCATAAAATGAAGGCAATTTTTCTTCTCTACTCTGTAAACAACCTCAGTCAAGTCCACCACAGCCCCATAGTGTACACCTGAACTAGATTGCACCTTTCAGAAAAACACGTGTATCTCAATTTAAAGGCTCTACGGAATAACAAATTCACCATTTTCTTTGGTAAAGCAGTCCAACAGCTATTTATACCACTGTTCAAAGTTGGTTTGTCCCTTCTATCTTCAAACTCCAACCATGGGAAACTTTGGTAGTTGTTTTGCATATACCTACTTTTTGCCTCACTACTGATATATCAGGAACAATTCATAATAATGAAGGCAGAGTAGGAAAGAGAAGTATTTTGAGAATCTACCATGCAAGCAGTTAGGCTAGCAGGCATGTATTTTTTACTTCATGCCACCAAGTTATGCAGTTACTCTTTCCTTCTTCTTTTTTACTGCAAAAATTTTGCAACAACAGCCTGTTATCAAATATACTCTTCCTGTCCCCTGCAGCAGCTTACGGTGCTGTGTACAGTTTATGTTTCCTAAATCCTAAACATCCGAACAAGAAAATATTTTGTACCTGATACTGCAGCTACACCACCACAAATTGTTAATGTAATTCAGTGGAAAAAACTGCCCCCTGAGGAATCTCTGCAAGGGACTGGCAGCCAAACCAGAAATCACACGTACCAAAGTCGTACCTTTACTCTGCAGCTGGGATCCCAGCTCTGCTCTTGAGACTTTAGCATGGGGATGTGAGTATTTTATACATCTTATCTACCTACAGAAAATTAGTTTCAGGGAGAGGTACAGTCACCTTGGGTATTAAATACAAAAATAAAATTCTTACCCCCAGTTAATTGCCTCCACTGTTTCAATGTCTAGGGGATCCAGTGACTGGGGCAGGGCTTTGTAGAGAGTGGCCAGCCTGTCTGTCAACAATTCACATAAACAAGTGCTTTGAGTCAGGCACTTGGCAGCTGCTGGTTCTGGCAAACTCACCAAAAGCATGAGACCCTCACAGGCCTTCACGGCTATCCGGCCATCCTGGCAGAAGGCATGGAAGAATTAATCAGAGGGTGAAAAAAGCTCACTTGAAACCAAGAAGCAAACGTCTCCCAAATAAAACCTCTCCATCCCCCCCAGGGAGTGAATGCATTTATTTTTGTTGCCTTTTCAGTCATTAAAACTTAATTCTACTGAATTAAGTAAAACTGCAACCTTCAGGTTGACAGAACTAGTGCTGTAGGTCAGCCTAAGACCAAAATATTAGACGATGTAAACTATCACTTAACAATAATGAGGTACATCATCAGGTTCAGTTTTCTGCTCTCAACAACGCTGTAGTGATTACAGGCTTACCCAACCCTTCTCTGAGTTTTCTGAAAGGACCCGAGTATGAATTCAAGGGTGGAGCTGGGTAAGACATACAGCAGTTGTTTCTAAAAGAAATCAAACCACCCCAGATAGCCCAGTGCCTTTACAAAAAAAGTGGGTTTGGTTAAATCAGTACAATTGAAAACATTTTTTTTAATATTCCCTTGTGGTATATTTAACCTAATAATTGTCCTATGCAGCCTGTCTGGGAAGCATGCAGCATCCTATAAAACTTGCTCAAAAAACACCTATATTATCATCAACAAACTTAATATTAATTTTCTCAAATAGTATTTTTACTATAATCTGAACTGGCAAACAAAATTGCCAATTTACAAAAGCTGCCTGCAACACAAACCTCGTTTTGCTTTTGATAGTTGAAGTACAGTGTGTACATACATGTATATTCACTTCTTCTGCCCACTTAACACAGCACCCGAACTATTTAATTTTATTACATTAAACGGAGAAAAAAAACAAAACACCCAACAACTCACGGGACTTTTAGTGAGGTTTAGTAGAGAATTCACTAAATTATAGTCTTGATTTAGACAAGCAGTGGAGGACTCGGGTGATGATGTGACATTTAGCTCATCCAGACTGAACGAGAGATCATCTGCCTGTTGCAGGAGGTCGTCGTCCTTCTCCATTTGCTCCGCTCCAGCAGCAGCGGGTATTTCTTCAGGCTGAACAGTCTGTCCTGTGTCTGTTGTGAAAGAGTCTTGGCCTTTGAGCATGTCTTCTGTGATCACACCTGCTGATTCCTTGGAAGCCATTGCTTTTAACTTGCTCTGCAAAGCATTGTTGTTGCAATTACACAGTTGAAATTACTGTTTATTCTGAAACATAAATTTACTAAAGGCAAATTTTTGACACCAGCATTTGGAGCAGGTCTCTACAAGGCTGGATGCCATAACCACGTAGAACGTAATGGGTTGTAGGAGTGTAGGGGTTTTTAAACTTAGAATATTTTTTAATCTGCTTGTATTTCTCTTAAGCCTTGTACCATTCTGCTTCAAGTGCCATTTACAAAGAGGTGACATCTTTTTCTGCCCACCAATGAAGGCACATACTCACTTGCTTTGCCTACTATTTGACAGAGGTTTTTCATTTCCATTTCATTCACCTTTAGACTTCAGCACACACTATAAAACTTTCCTTCCTAGGTCAAGGCCTCAAATTCATCTAACATCTGAAACACTATTTCCAGTTGGCGTCATACAACTAAACGCATTCTAAACTTCTTGAGATTTTATCTTCAACAGCAAAGGGAAAAAAAACCCCAACTTTAATGACAGCAGAGTACTCTCAAGCTGTGTTTCTCATTAAGAAGAAACTCCATAGATTAAATGGAGAGAAGATACCAGAATTTAGCATTGGGCACTGAGTACTACAAGAGACCACAAAGAACCTTCTCAGAAGCTACAAAGCATCTCTACTTAGCCTGAAAGAAAGCAACCACCCTGTCTTCCCAAAAACCTGTCTTCACAGAAAAAGACATTTAAATTAGTGCTCTGTGATACCAAGAAGCAGCTCACAGCAAGGCAAGAATTCAGTGTTCTTCTGGCATAAGCACGAGTGAATAATACTTTATTAGGACCATAAATTAGACTTCAGCACAAGATATTTTTTCAAGTGAGTATAGTAGTGAGATAATAAATCCAAATGGTTTCCCTTCTCTATGACAACACCAAAATTATTACAAATATATCTCAAGCATTAATAATTTAAAAGAGTAACCATTTGGGGTTAATGGCGTTTAGTACATACAAACCAGCAGGGACATCACGATCTCAGGCAGCAAACTAGAGAACTGCTGTGAATTCTTGCTTGACTGACGTGCATTCATTGTGGAGAATTTGTACAGAATGTTGCGATACACTCACAGAACCAATTCCCTGGAGAGGCAAGCCACTGGTAAAAGCAGCACACCGCATGCTATAAAGTAAGTATGATTTTTGACAACACTAGAAAAATTACTCCTTCAACATATATATATATCTATTTTTACAGTGTGAAATGCATAATGCTGCCAAGCAACCAGAATGTGTCTGTCTGATACATGCTTGTCTATCCCTAAATCTTTTAAAGTCCTCCAGCATCCTCTCACATATTTTATCAATACACAGGAATATCTGAATCACAACGATGAGCCTTGACCATAAAGCAGAACTGAAGGCTGGAACCGCATTTCACTCCTGGATTATACACTGTTGCTGGCACTACTCCAGTAGCAGGCAGGGTTGCCAAAGAGAAAAGCTACTTTTTTTCAAAAATTAAAAAATACTTTGTTTTACATCAGCCTATTACTTCATGTCTGCACTCTTCTGCCACTCGAAAGGCTGTTGTTTGTTTAGCTAAGGTATCACTGAGAAGACTTAACATATAGAAATGTATAAATGCCTTTAGAAATTAGTCCATAGCTCATTGCTCTTCCGCTGGCAGGTGACACAAAGTGGTCTGTACATTGAACAACACACAGGCAGAGTTTTTGCGTGTATTTAAGCTTCTATCGCCTAATCATGCAATTCTGCAGCTTAGCTGCTCACCTGCCTCCCGTAAAGGTGCAAAACAGGATCCTGAATGACCTAACAGAAAAGGTGACATAAAACACATAGTCAATGCTCTCTAGACTAAGTACTTCTCTAATTGAATTCTGCACCAACAGAGAGCGGACAGCATTAAAATACATTTTTATATTTTCATGATATGTACCTATCAAAGTTTCCAAATCTGTGGTGGATGATGTTGTGTCTAAGCTCAGGCAGATATAAAAGAATTCTGTGAAAAAATGAAGTGCTATCACAGCTAACGAGAATCTCTACTGAATTCATGGTGAGAAATATAAAGCTGGTAATTTGTAGTAATGAAAGTACAAGCAAACAGTAAAACTACTATCCAGGTTATGAAATGTAGGTACAACTTTTTAACAGACACTATATTAGAACTTGTTTAATGTCTCAAGAGCAGAAACACACAGAACCAAGTGTCCCTTTGCATGGAACCAGTTGCAAGGAGAATCCTCCTGTAAGATGGCATGAGATGGGGCAAACGAGTAAGGAAAACCACGAGTTAACAAGTTTAGCATAAAGTAATGACTGAAATAGAGGTGATAAGTCAAACATTCTTATGTATGTTCTTTCTACGCAAAACCAAGGAAAACTCGATCTAAAGAAAAGAATAAATTAAAGCCAAAATAAAATTTGTATACTGATTTTAAAGGTTTAAAAAGTAGAATCCAGTTCCTCCAGTGTTTACTTCCACAACAAAAGTAACTGCTGAAGAGACAGGCCATATAGCCTTATTGGTTATGCAATACAGGTGAAAGATCTTACTAAAATAGAAACAGCACTCTATCAACAAACTATTTGATACAGAATTGATATGAACAAAGGAAATAAAGGGTCTGTACATACTCTGCTTTTTATGTTCATAAAATACTGTAGAAACTGATCAGGAAAAGTCAAAGAAGGAAGCACAACTGGCAGATACAAACAGACTGCTTTGGAGAGACCTATCTGCATTTCAGTGTATAAAGTGCTGGGAGATTTGAGAGACAAATGCCATTTAATTCTGTAAATTTACCATTTCATGCATTTGAAGGTCAAAAACAACAACAGCACCTCGAAGAGGCATACACATGAACAACCAGAATATTCTGTTCTAATATAGGAGAACTCTGCACCCCAAATACCTTATCTGGAAACAACTATCAGATGTTGTGAAGACGTGTGCCTTAGGCTATGACATTTAAAGTAATGTTGTGAAGGAAACAGGAGCTACAAGAAATGTTCTTCAGCTTGCCTGAACTCTATCACCAGCATTTTGTGAAACTAGAGATCTCTTTAAAATTTGGAATCATGTTTTTCCATGTCTGATTTTTAATACTCTAATCTTGCTATTTTGGGGAAGAACACTGATGTCTAACAAAACAACTGAGGTTCTTTTATGATTGAGGTTCTCAGGTTGGACTTCAAGGGCATTATTTGAGTATAAGAGTAATTCAGAGGGTTCTTTTCAAGCCATACAACTTACAAAAATGACAGTGAAAGTAATCCTGGTTTGGACTTCTCCCATACTCTGAGTGTAAAATACCTAGCAGTTTGCTTCGGAGTGCTTCTCATGTTCGAACACTAACTTTTCAATCCTTACACCATTTCTACTGCTTGTACAACTACAGTGGATACAATGGCAATCAGGGTGCTATTTAATTAAGGTAAAAATAAACTCAAGATGGATTCTTTACCTTATAAGTGATATCCATATACTCAGTGGAAAATAATGTATCTTTGTGGTTTAGCAGCCTCTGCTGTTACAGATCTTGTTTGTGGAAAGCTTTTAAAATATTCCTGGAGGACACTGTAGCTACATCTTTTCACCATAGGAAACATCAAAGTGGGAGCAGGAGGCTTTTCTAAATGGACTTTTATAAATTAAACTTCTATACGCTCCTTCTACATGGGAACAGAAAGTCAGTCTAGAAATTATTTCTCCTCCCACTCTGATTTCATCAATGTCACATATTAAGTTCAAAGAGGGAGTAAAGATTTTTGGCTTTCTTACAGCCAGTAAATAATGTCATGTTGTAGATTGTGAGCTGGCACTGCAGCTACACCATATGCGCCGCTGCCAAATAAGGGCCCAATCCTGCAGAACACTTTGCAACTTGCAAGGTTCCAATGCCTCATGCAATATGTCCCTTAGTCTTTATTGGGCTGAATACAAAATAACATCAGAAATCCAAAGTCTCCCTTACCCAATGCTCTACACTACGATTCATACGCCTACTCTAAAAGGCCTTTCACTACAAAGGACAAGGATGTCAGGCAGGTATATTTGTGAGCTCTGAATGAAATTCTAGTAAAAATAACCAGATGTATCAAGTCTCTGGAAGAAAAACAAACAAACCGAAACAAACAGACCCCCCCCCACCCAACCAAACACCCCCCACACACCTGTTTTCTAATATTGCAGAAAAAACTCACAGAGTGAATGAAAACTAAGTTATGAAGCACAAGGTGATACCACCATTGTCTGTGACACTGTAAATACACCTGGAAGTGACTGATTAGATTTACCTCAAGGAAGAAGTTGACCAGGTATGGATCCTGTTTCAGCTTTGCACATACTATACACAGAAACTGAATTTCTTCATTTTCTGTTGGTGTTGCCAGGACTTCACCACACAGTCTGATTAATTTCTGTCACATAAAGAAAAGTGAACAATTAGAGAGCAAGTTATAGCTTTTTCTGGGAATGACAGACTGAATTATTTTTCTGTGTATATCCTACAAAGATTTATGATCATTGGCTTGAACATTTGCTCTAGATTTCAATTGCTATGAACAAGATTTCTTTATTACTTATGACTTGCATTGCAGGGGCAATTCAAGGCTTTAATCGTCAATATGTTAAAACTGATACTGCACTCGAGCAGTTTCTTTAACTCACTTGACAATGGAAGAATTAAAGATACTATTAGATACGGCAGAATAAGAGAAACCTGTCATGCAAAAACATAGTTTACTTAAAATTTGAACAGTACCTGCACTGGTCTATGCACATTTATGTGGGGAAGAAGAGGTTGCCGTATTCTTCCAAGAAGTTTTGTATAAAAAGCCAAAACTTGCTGTTTCATTCCTGGAGGACACTGAAACAAAACCAGATTAACAATAACAAAAATACAAGAGAATCATAGATGCAAATTTGTCACTCAAAATGGCTAAAGAAACAGCAATAATTTATCTGAAAGTATTTTTTTAAATATCATCATCTGTTAACATATTCCTTTTATCAATATGGACAGAAATCAACAACAAAAAAGTGGCATCTGATTACTGTTTTCTTTTTCAGATTATTCATACTTTCAGTTAATTGCTCTAGTGCAGACTTCTACTGGTCTTTCCAGGAAATATTCCCTATCAATACAGTGCTAAGGGGAAATCAACTGAATTAAATGGCTACAGATCAGCTGTCTTTTGCAGCACTGTGCCACAATATCCGGCAATTCAGCGAGTCAGCACGTGCAAATATACAATGATAAACTATAAACATCTTAATGTCTACAAAAGCTTTTTAAATTCATGTGCAATTAACCTTAACAGATCAAGTGTTTATAAATGCACAGATGTTCCAGGACAAGAGAAAGCTGTTGTTTTCCCTGAGATTCAGCAGAATATAAATCATAAATAAACCATATTCTACTGTCCCTCATGCATATCACATGAAAGTACTTCTTTATCTCCATGAGATCTGATGGCTCATGGTCCTTTATGTACCTTTGTTTCTAGCTAAATCCCTCCTGACTCTAATGTGTTCTGCCATGTTAAAAAATGCTGTTATTCCATAGGTTAATTTTAAACCACATCATTTCTCTCATCTGGTTCACTGCACAGGTGAATGGAGCATGGGTGGCAAGAGCCAGCAATGGCAGCTGCCTGACCTGGTTCTCCTTCCAAGGTAATTATCCTTAGATTGTTCACCCCTAATTGTCACTCAGTTGTCAAGCAATCCATTGAAAAGAACGGCCAACTGTGTACCATCAGGGTGCACCTACAATCATGTAGTAAGTCTAAGTGGTTGCTGTGAAAGGATATTATTCATTTTGCAACAGATCTTTGCAACATCTTGCAAGCACTGAACTGTGTGTTTACTTCAGATGTATCAACTCACAAGCGGTAAAGGATAAAGACAGGCTGTACAAGGATTGGTTGTGCAGGCGTATTTGCATGAGTGCAAAATGACTTCTCTCAACTCTTAGAAACACATTACTAATTACCCACTTCACATATGTCACCATTTCATCTCAGTTCCTTGGCAAAGTTTATAGATTATTGAAGGAGCTGTATTTCTGAGCAAGTATTTTCAATTCATCAGGTATCTCAGCCTGATCGTAGGACAGCTGGTAGAGCAACAGAAATCGTAGAGCTTGCATCCTTCCAGAGCAAGGAACAATCCAGTCTCAGACAGCTAGTACCCTGCATTGTCTACATATGTAAAATCCAGCAGATTAAAAACTCACAACCTGTAAAAGACTGACTGAGAATCAAACAACAGAGAGCTCCATTTATACTTGGAACAGAATATACCATGATTTCTAACTGCATCTGTATCATGATACAAAAAGTTCTGGCACAAGGGCTGCCAAGCTATTTCACCCCATGATCCCACCAGCCCCACACATTTGAGCTCTTAAGTTTGCCAAGACACCAACAAGAATGCACCAAGACTACAAAGCTAATTTCCCATGTACCACAAAGCAGACCTGAGAAGAACCAGACAACACTGCCAAGGGCTGCACTCGTACCAAAAACTCAGCTGTGAAAGCTGTCTGGGGGTCAGCTTACATTAATGTTTTCTGACATAGAAGTCTTTCAGAGCAGCAACTCATCACATTTAGAAAAATTAAACAAAATTAGTATTTAATACACCACTTTCCACCCAAGAATCTCCCAACACTGAACAAATGACAGGGAGGGACTGTCTTGTAGAAGCCAGAAAAATTCTCGACTAAAAGAGATGTTTCATCTCCTTCTGGCTTCACAGTCAATATTAACAATGGTGAGTAATGAATCTCAGAGCTCTGCCTTAGCATCTCTGGTTGTCTCACTCTTGTAATAGTGTCAGTAACATAAGCAAACAGCTCTTTGCTAGAGTTCAGTGTCCCACACTACCACCTACTGTAGAACTTCAGTCCCTATTACAATCGAGAGCCGACACAAAAGATAATCTCTGCTGAGAAGTACGTACATCAGCTTTTCCTAGTGTGTAGAGTGTCTCCAAAATCTTGTGATGTAGCAAATATTCCATACATGGTCCTGTTTCTCCTGATTCCCTCTCATTTTCTTCTTGAACTAGAATATCCAACATTTGTTCCAGGTGAGAAGGAATGTTGGTATCAGTCACAGGAGCTTTGTCATCTAAATAGAAGAGACGAGCAATTAAGAATGATTAAAATATTGTCCTCTCTTTTCTTAAGTTCAGTTCCAAATTTAAGATTCAAAACCACGACCACTCATTTAAAGAATCTTTTATATAGTACGTCAGTTTTTCAACATGTCTTAAATCAAATTTTCACAGGACAGTATCTGGAAACGTAAACGGGAATATGCAGCAGGTAGATATTTAACCTTGCAATGGGGAAAAGGTGAAATGCCAAATTTCAAAACATGCGTTAATTACACAGTCAAAAAGGAAAACTTTTAAAGCCAGAAACCAAGTTTAGGGAGAGAAACGTTCAATTCCCGATTTTCCGGCTAGTATCCACCCTGTCCTGATAACTTCCTCTTACTCCTCACATGGAAATTCTGAAATCTATAAACAGCCTCTAACATCAGCTCCATTTGCAGCTGAGCAGTTCCTCTACAAACTAGATAATAAATAGCTTTTCTAATGTTAACAACAAAGAAAACCCAAACTCTATGCTGCTTATTCTTCAAAAGTTTATATATTTGTCTTTTATACTTTCTGCATTAAGATAGCATTCTGTCAAACGTGATGCAGGAAAGGGTAATACTCTGATTTCATTACACCAAAGTGGTGGAACTGTCATGGATTTATGCCAGTGGCAGTGGGAGCTGGCACTAACATGTTGTAGTGCACGTCCTCACATGGAGATTTTCCATTTTAGTTTTTTCAGCAACATGCTACTTGAAATATAGCCCACTAGGGAAATGGTTACTACTTCTTATGCAATAACCTAAAAATAACTGTCACTTGCATGCAAATGGCAACAAGATCACAAAGGAAAACTGCCATGTCAGAGTGATTTTGATCTCTACCACAACCTTCAGTTAGCCTGGAGTGTTTTGCTTGAGTTTCCTGGGCATAATTCTGCTCCCACTGCAGAGGACAGAAGTACATCCACTGGGTGGAAACGTATGTTCCACCAGGCTTTTGAAAGTCTGGGGGAGAGGTCAGCTTTTATTCCGCACCACATAATCGCAGGTATCGGTTTTCTCCTACCACGCTGTCATTTCTACCTTGGGAAACATCACATAGCGTTCCGAAAGATGGGTGTTTAGAACCAAGGGTCGGGTTTCAGCTTCTGGGAGTAAATATTGATCTAAACAAGATCACCAGGCCCAGACACAAATACAGACTCAATAGTTATGCTAGCAGAAATGCAGAACTTGAGGAAACCATGGTAACATTCACTTTTAAAACTTAATAGTTTAATAACTAGGACTAAGAATTAAAAATCTAAATGTTGTGTAACTGTTGTAGGAAACCATGGAAAAGTTTAAGAAAAAGCAACTAAAGCCATATTTCATCAGAATAGCAAAGTAAAGGCTGGATAAGTTTTAACAAAACGTATTCTAAACCTTCTCATCAATTCACTTTTCAGAGCTATGTTATCAAAATATCTTTCATGGCAACAAGACACTAAAGAAAATACACCTAACACTGAGCACACAGAGTTCAGATGGTCTGGTAAAATCCATGACCACAAAATAACTTTTGTTAAAATCTTGGAAAGAAGAAGAAAATCCCTGATGCAAAACAATAAAAAGGTCAACCGCATAAACTACATTTCTGTAGTTGTCTGTTCAGATTAAATGGAATATGTGAAGACAGAAATTGGGTCAGATGTGAAAAGGTACAATTCTCTACATGGTCCTCAGAAAAGACCTTCCCTCAATCATTTTTTTCAACCTACTTTTTAAGGGTACACAATATTTTTAATTACTATTAATTACTGTTGGCATTTTGAGAAAAGACACGACTCACTTTAGTATTCCTTAATCTTTACTTTTTAACAATACTGAAATTGGGAACTCTAGTTTTCACAATAAAGAGACAAAACCAGAATGTTTTCTTCTTTTACCTGATGTCTCTATGTAGTAATGAGTGATTGCTTTCCAGTGGTAAACAAAATCTTCTTGTAATGGAAGGGAAGGTGCCAGCTATAGGGAAAAAAAGTAACCAACGAAAACCAGTTAGGAATGAAATAAGCACATTTCCTTAGAGATTAAATTGAATTTTATTTTATACTTGGAAGTAAACCACTGCAGACTAGTGCTACAATTCTTACTCTATGCTCTTTTACCTTTAACAAGGACAACATACATTATTCATGGCAAAAGCCCCATGTCATGTAGCCTAGACTGTGAACATCAGTAATAATCTCTGTGATGTCTCTATGATCAGACAATCTATTTGAAGCAACAAAAGCAATCGCTCATACAGCAAAGCAACAATAGAAACGTAGGTTAGAATTGTTTAGCTCTCAGTTTTGTCCTGTCGAAAAAAACATGTTCTTTTATATTTGCTCTTGGAGCCATCATCCCTTCCTGTACACTCGGTTCTCCTCTCTCCCTCTGCTCCCTCAAAAACACTGAACAGCTGCTTCATATAGTTTTTGCCATGCCTTTTACTCCTGTTAACCACAACTTTTAAAAGAACTTTCTTTCTTCTTTTTTTGCACATCAGGTTCAGAACCTACAGATACCACATTCTGAATTCCTCTAGTGTCTCCTCATAGGACCTAAAAAGCGTTGAGTTGCCTCAGCTCTTGTACAAACAGAAGCACATAGTTCAGACATCTGTATAATCTTCACTGGGTACTGCTGGTCTCCACAAAAGCCTTGGAAGTTCTCCATATCAGCCTTTTATTTTACTTTAATTTAATGACAATAAAATTTATCTTGGCAAAGACATAAAGCTGAGTATGAACAGAGTGCCCTGCTGTGACAAGAAAGTGGAATGCTAATTGTTAACAACCCTTTGCATATAGAACTTTGAAATGTAAGGCTTTAAAAAGGTAGTGATAAGTATCTACACCTGCATCCTGTGTGGAAATGTGTCCTTACAAACAGCAAGGAGGAAATCAAGCTGACAGTGCTCATCCATTCCCTGACAGTCTGTGGGCTCATTAAGTCTTCCATATTTCCAGGGCTGGGCACTGAGAGCAGCACTTCAGCTACCACAGAAGAAATATCAGGACACCGCACACTGGACAAAACTAGTTTATTTTACTAAGTTATTGAAATTCAGAAGAAAACCTGAACAAACTGAAGACTGAGCGCATGATATTTTGTATCATGCTCCATATATCACACTTGCTGCTGTAGATGTGTATTTCAAGCAATGTAATGACCATTTTGCATCTTTCTGTAATAAAACTATACCTAAAACTCAATGCGGGCTGATGAATGGCACAGAGATCACTTTTGAGGAATACCAGGTCTTTTAGACCACTCTACTTCCAAAGTAATACATAATAGATAACATTAAAGATTTATCCTTGACTGATGTGATTTTCCTCTCTGCTGCTTCTAGCCTCATGTGCCTCGAGATGAATTTAGTGCCTCTGAGCAGTGCCAGGAAAAGGATTTCACTTCTCAGCACTGTCAATAATTTATCCACCGTGGAGAGAACTGTGCATACAGACATTCTCCCTCCCAACAAACGCCTCCAGGGACTCCTCTCAGAGGCGAAAAGGTAACTCAGGGACAGGTCCTGCCATTTTTAATTAAAATATTCAGTGATTTCAGAGTCTTCTCTGTCAAGGACTGCAAGACAGAGTTACCAAACAGAGATACCATTAGTGTACGCGTGCACCTGTGCTTGTGTGTACATGTTCACCTACTGGGAACATTCAGTCGACCTTGACACCAATTGGACCTGGTGATACAGAGCTGTGGCAGCTTCGCCTACATTGAGCTACCGGACTAAACAACTCCTAATGACAGAAAAATTGTATTTCTTTACTTGTTCAGTTAAAGTATTGCCACCCCCAAATTCCTCTTCCCACTGCAGATGCACCTAGATGGAGATCTGCTTTTTACAGCACAGCTATTGTCAGGAATATTTAACAGAGATGTAACTCCAGCAATGATATGTATCATTTTGAGAGAGGAATCCTACTGGCACAAAAAAAAACCCAATCCTCTTAACTGAGTTAGTTATTCAGACACAAAATCAAGGTACAAACCAAGACTAAGGTACCAGCTTACACACAAACAAAGCCCAGCACTGGAAAGTATTAGAAAAATGTAAGGTCCCGAACACTTGGTTGACATGCTTTAACCCTACTAGGACAGGTAATTCTAGGGTGAAGTTGTAGTTTCTATTTTAGGATGAATTATTAGCTACCAGCTGAAACGAAATATGTCACAGTTGCCAAGCTGAATAATCACTCTTTTTTAAAAGTGCACATAAATTGTGAAGACCATTAATTCCTGCTATTTGTCTAATTTGAAGGAATTACCTTGAAAGTGCGGTTATTTCTCACAGCTCTATTAATTCATTTTGATGTAATTATGCATGTTCTTACTAATTTTGAACTATCAGTTCCTAATCTCAAAGTGAAGTTTTCCTCCTTTGGGGAAAAAAAAACAACATCTTAAAGACCACAGCGTAGGTGTTGGTATATCAAATAGCCAAAACTCACTGAACACTCCTAAAAACCAGCCCATTTGAGCAGAAATTGATTAGCTCTTCCATCTGGTCCCCAACTCCAGCAGTCCAGCTCCTGGGACTGAGCGAGTGTTCTCACTTACGAGCTAAATTTAACACATGCTGCCTTATCATTCTGGTGACAATACGTTACTAATGATCAAACCCAGAAAAAGTGCTGTTCTCAGGAGAACTATCGATCTTTGACCAGAACTACAGTCTGCTCATTGCAAAATACAATTCCACGTAGTTTTCAGAAGTATATAGAATTTGTGTTTAGGCAGGAAATAATTTCAAGAGCAAAGAAACCTATAAATATTCAGTATTTAACAGCAATTCCTTGTGCATTTAAAAATTATTGTCCTATTTTTCACATATGCTTTTCAGAAGTGCAATTCACTACAAAAAGAATGGAAACAACCCAAGCTGTTGATAGCCTGCAATATCTTTTGGACTAGTCCATAAAGTAAAGAAAACACTGTATAAAAGAATAACAGGTACTGTCTGGTCAGAAAAAGAAAGCAGAAATGAAGAAGTCCATACACAGTCCCCTGACTAAAACAAGGAAAACTGCAGCAGTCGCTTGATTTTTTTCTTCAGTCCTACTACTTTACTAGTGTGAAGGTTTGCCCCAAGGGAAACTCTGAAATAAGACTAATGCTTGAACGTTTACGTTATTTCTTCAGCTGGGGAATGAACAGAGTTTATAATGGTCACTGCTTTCAAGTATAAAATTAAGACTGCACATGCTTGCAAGCCATGTATTAAATTTTGCCATCGTAATTTGTTAATAGCAGCACAATATCAAAGCAATCGGTAATGGGAGGTCACTACATCTAGTAAAGTGGTTTCAAGGAGAATAAATCTTGTTCTGAGCAGTTATGCAGTTAATGATTTTGGACTAGAACCTGTAGCAAGTGACTCAGTTTCTTTCAAAGCTCAGCTTTGCCTCAAAGCATGAACAGAAAAGAAACTACATATGAGCATTTTAAGGTACCAGTGTAAGAGATACAGTGGAATAACAGGTTGGTAGAGAGGGGTCCCAAAAACGTGCAACAGACACCAAAATCTAAATTCACTCCCAGATACTGAGAGAGTGACAGAATAATCTTGTTTGACAGCAAATTGCAAAATTCAAAACAAAAACAATCATATTTTTCCTGCTCAAGGTAGACGGCTCAAAAACATCCTTTTGAGTTCACTGTTAAGATGAAACATCTCCTGACAGCCCAAATCAAACACAAACAGAAGTCCTTTGAAGACTGAGTGACCACTTTACAGACAAGCTATTTTGTCTAGGGAAATATGAGTGAAGAGCACAAGATAAGAGAAAAAAAGAAGTCTAACTTGCTGCTTTGTTATTGTGCACTACATTTGGTACATTCCTGAGAATGTGGCACTCCTGGAATACATCTGGGATAAAAGTATATCAGAAATGCATAGCAAAAAGCAAACATCTTGGAGACAAGCTGTATATAAACTGTCACAGATTCATTAAGATTAAGCTCATAAAATACTCCCATGTGTATTAGACCATCAACCTTTGGAACTCCTTGTCATAGTTCAGAGAGGTGGCATATTGAGGGGAAGATAATGATTATCTAGTAACACTGGAACTATTATTATTTAAAAACATCTCTCAGTCTGCAGGCCCAGAGGCCCTGAGGCAGGACAGGAACATTTTTGTAAGTGACAGGCAGGAGAAAGGAGAGGGGAGAAGGGATATCCAACCATCCTGGTTTGAAGTCATTCTCCCAGTGAAAGCCAAGCCTAGGCACTTGGAGTGTATTTAAGTGTCCAGCTCAGCTGAAACCTGTTCAGCTGCAGCTGAATTCCTCTGGGATGTAGAAACCTAAAATCTTTGAGAATTTGTATCTTAGTTACCAGTTATGTTGTTAATATTGAGGGCTGAAACAGGGTCCACTTGAGGCTGCATGAGCTATACTTGCTCCACTCCAAAATCTCTAGGTTCTGAAAACAGCAGGCAATATCATGATGGACTTCTCTAATATTTATGATTTACACCAATTTTCAGATTTACGCCATCATTTTCAGAGTAGAAATGCTAAACAGCCCGCATACTTCAGTTAAAGAGAGAATGAAACAATGATCTGAAGTCACATACAGCCCCCAAACTGGTCAAAAGTTTCTATTTCTCAGTTCTGTGCCTGAGTTACTAGGTCAAACTTCGCAGCTGAAGTAAGAAACATTCTTAACATCCTCTTGCTTTTGTGATTCCATGCTTCTTTCCTAGCATGTGGTGCTTGGTATTTGTCACAACCCTGCAAATGCAATTTAGTGCAGTATTTATTATAAGCAGATCCATCACAGTGGTGTTAGCAGGATGAGGCAATTCTAAAAGGGACACCAGAGTTGAACAAGGATATACAGCATATTGTTTGACAGCTGTCACTTGCAGTGATGTTATCAAACTCTATTTCTCTTTGAGTGTTTTTTATCACCATTCTTATTAAAGATCATCTAGTTCCTACTAGCTCTACTCTTCCCCTTTTTCATTCAACTCATTCTCATTCATTTTTCCAAGTTTTTTATGGATCTCAAATAAATGAAGGGTTTGTTGGGTTTCTTTGTTTTGTTTTGTACACATCACTAATCCAAATGTTCTTCTAGGAATAACTTTTATTAGCCATCTTGGATCGGTAAGCCTGAAAGAATAACTTCTCCTTCACTCCTGCATCTCTTAGTCATCCACTCTTATTCAAAAATGTGGCACATCTCACTATAATAAGATTTCTTTAGTTAGGCAGCCACTAATTTGTTTCTCCTCCAGGGAAAGCACTGTCTATTGAAGGCATTCATACGTGGTCATAGTGAGTTTTCAAGTAAGTCATTTCACCATTACTTAAAACATTTATTTCCAATTGCCACTCTACCACTAAGAGAGGAAACTAGGAACCTGCAATTAATTAATACATGCTTAACTTTAAACCCTGAACAGTCCCGCTGAAGACTGCAGAACCACAGGCAGAAATAAAGTCAAGTGTATCCTCAAGTATATGCAGCATCAAAGCACACATTGACGCACAAAGGGTGCCCCTCACATGAGGTAGGATTTGCCATGCAGGCTCTTTTTTCAACTATTTGAACCGTTTCCCTTCAACACTTTGCGCCTTCCCTGCCAGCAGTATTCCACAACCAGTTTTTAGCACCTAACCAAAGATACGCCTCTTCTAACTCAGTCTCACAGGCGCCCTGGCTTACTGAGAAAGGTGCTGAATGCCCAGACATTACCACCAGGACCCACCTCACCGAAAAGCAAACAAAAATAAATCGCGTAGACGGTAAACGGGCAATAAATAAGCAGGCAGCTGGACGCGGCCTACAGAGATGGCAGCAGCGTCAGAACCAAGCCCTGGTGCTTCCCTGTCCCCAGGGCAGCCCTGGGCTCAGAAGCGTGAGGCTGTGTGATGAAACCTGACCGAACATACACAACCCCAGGTCCTCTCGGCTTCCCCTTCCACCCCACCCAAATAAAAAAAATAAAAAAAGAAACCGGGATGAAAACATGGGTTTGGAAGAGACCAAACCACACAAAAGCACCAGAGACAGCGACTGCCATTGTCTGCTGCCCACGACAAGAAGAAAATCGCCATTAGTCTGCTGAATTCACCCCCCTTTTCAGTAGCCGTGCAGAAGGCGCCCGGCACGGCCGGGCCAGGGCCGCCCTCAGGCCCCGCGCAGCCTCCGGGCCTGCTTGGAAGAGCTTTGCCGGGACAGCCCCGGGCTGCTCCCGCGGGCCGGCCGCAGAGCCCCGGCTGCAGCCGCTCCCTCCCTCCCGGCAGCCCCGGCCCGCGCTGGGGCAACTCGCTCCCTTGGCGGGCACCGCTCGGGGCCGCCGCTGGCCGCGGCCTGTGCGGGCAGCTCGGCCTCCGCCTCCCTTCCCCGCGGCACGGGAGAGCCGGGATCGGCGGGGCCGCGGCTGCCGGCGGATACGCCACTCGGCAAGGCCCCTGGCTCCGGCAGCGAGCCCCGGGGGAGGCGGCAGGCCCGGGGCACCGCGCTTAGGGACCGGGCCGGGCCGGGCCGCCCGCTCCGCGCCCCTGCTCCCCGCGGGGCCCGCTCGGCGGCTGGGCCCGGCTCGCATCCCCGGCGCGGCGTAGCCGGGCCCGCCGGCGGCCTTACCGCCTCCACGGCGTGCTGCAGGATGGAGGTGAACTTGGAGAACATCCTGTCCCGCGACTGCAGCAGCCGCTGCCGGGAGGACCGCGAGAGCTCCTCGATCCGCCGCCGCCGCTCCAGGGTGAGGGCTGCATGCGGGGGCCTGGCCGCGGGGATCGGGCGGGCGGGCGGCCGCCGGCTCTGCCTCTCGCTCGCCGGCGGACACCGTGGCACTGACTCCGCCGGGCTGCGGCGCCGGCTGCCGAGGCTCCGGGTGTCCGCCCCGCCGCGGCCTGCAGGGGCCGCCACCCTCCGTACGCACCCACCTCCCCGCGGGGAGGTCCCGGCCCCGCCCGCCCTAATCTGCCCGGCGCCGCCTGGCCCGGGGCCCGGGTCCTGGGAAGCCTGGAACGCTGTCCTCCCGCCCGGGCGGTGACGCCGCTCATCGTGCCCCCGGCATTGCCGATCGCACCGGGCCGCTTGTGCCGGGCCTGCCCAGAGCAGGGACCCTGTGCCGGATCCCCAGCGTGGGGCGCAGCCGGGCTGCCCCAAGCCACCCCCCGGCTCTGCGGGCAACTCCCGGGAAGGGGCGCCCAGCGCTGCGGGGTCAGGCTCCGGCCGGGGGCTGTGTGTCTGCACAGGCCGCACGGGCGGGTGGGGAGCGGGCCCGGCGGGGGTGCCCGAAATGCCTGTCTGGCTGCTTGCTGGGACACTTGGGGTGTGTCACCGTCTGCAGGGACTGCGCGGTCCTCAGGGACACGTTGACATACCTGGCTTTACAGAGCAGTGATAAGTGCGGTGAACTCAGAATGTTGCTGCTGGCCTGGTCCTGGCTGTGTCCCTGGGGCTCCCAGGGAACCGCAGCGTGACAGGGCTTGTGGCCGTGCATATGTTACCTGTTCCACTGCTGGTTCTTCCCCCAGAACTTTGAAAGAAAACTAAGGGGGATTTACTTCACCTCAAAGCCACGTACCTAAGAGAAAAAAATCATCCCTGCCAATTTTTCCATGCTGCAGGGAAAGCAGAGGGGAGGTGGGCTGAGCAGAGGTTGAGGATGTGGCTCCTGGGCGCTGTGATGTTTTAGAAACAGCTGCCATTCATGGGACAGTGTTTGGGCGCTGTGCAAATGGATGTTGGGGAACAGGATTGATTCGGCACTGGGGGAGCAGAGTGAAACGTTGAGGATGTGACAGAGCAGTATGGGGAAGGGAAAAGGATCTGTTGTACTTAATGGAGAAAAACTTTGTAATCAATTTTTGGAGATGAATGAACATCTGGAAGCAAGGAGAGACACACGAATCAAAAGACAGGACAAAGCTACCACTTAACTGCTGTGTTTTAAATTGCGTCATCTAGGAAGTCTGACTATGACTTGATCCTATGATGAAGTCTTACTAATGATTCTGCTGTACTGACTGTTGTTACTACCCCTGTGCTTTGCAGGCTTGAAGAGCCACAGTCCAAGTACTGTATGGAAGTAAATGCCAGTTGTATGTGGACACCTTTGCTGAAGTTGCTAAGGAGCAGAGCTAGCTATTTCCTTCCCAAAATCCAGACATATCAAATAACATAAATTTATAAGGTAATTATGGTTTTGTATTTGTTTTGGGGTTTTGTGTTTGTTTTTTATTTTTTAATCTGCTTGTTGTGGGTTCTCTAAGTTATGTTCTACAGATGTTCTTAGGAAATGTAAATTTGCTATGTGGGTGGTCATATGATGAAACATGTACCATCTCTGCATTTATGTAATTATTAACTGGACGGATGCTACATTTGGAAGGTGCCTATCTTCTATGATTTAACTTTAAAAGTTCTGTTAGGCTTTTTAAGTGCTCTAGGAGGCAAACCCATCTTCAGGTGAATTTAAGCGTTGTCTACTATAGAAAACTATAGTATATATAGTTTTATATATAGTATATATAGCAATGCATCAGGAGTATTATTAATATTTATGTATATTTTTATATGTAAATACTTGTATTTATTTTTATTTACGATAGTATTTTTATACTGTAAGTACAGTTCAGGAGCTACATTCAGCCTGTTTATATGGTTCATATTGAAGGTTTGTATTGATTTCAGTAAAAAAACACAAACAAGTTGTACGTTTGAATGCAAATATGTTGTCAGCAATGGGCTGAGTAGTGGCATAGCTTTACTGCTATCAATGTGAGGGTGTTTACCATGTTAATAGGCACCTTCCCATTCTCTCACCACAGATACCGTGTTGGAGCCTGCATCATTTCTGAAGAAAATGTGGATTTAAAGCATGCGTGCTTGATTAAGGTATCCAAGAGAACATGGTAATTTAAAATGCTCTTTGCAATCCATTTGTTTTTGCAAAAATGCCTTTTGGGTGTGCCTGGGCCTCTTCATCTCTGTGCAGTGGAATGCATAAAGAAACAGTAAGATATCATGAAAATATAAAAGGAGACAGTTTTATAACAGTGAGAATATTCCTAAGCATACTTCACAATTTATGAAATCATAAGTCGCCTCTTCACAGATGGTGAGGTAAAGCTTTTCTAGTACTTAAGGGTCTCTTATTGTTCTAAGAGTGCCTGATGTATATAAAGGCACTTTTTTAATACAGAACATTTCATTGTGATTTGAATTCATCTTTTGGTTGTAAAAGTGACTTCTAATTAGGACTTCTAAATGTGAAATGCCTTGCAGTAAAGGAAACAAAGAAAATACCACAATTATATTACTATCCCTAAGCTTATTAAACAAATTGAGTCTCTGCAAATAACTCTGCATTTACTTACCAATACACTGATCTTGATTTTGTAGCCATACTGCAGAATCCAGTTGGTGGTGCTTGTACATGTTGAAAGTTGTAGATTTTCTTTTAATACTCTTTTAAGGTAATCTCAAGTGTATGAACGTATTTCTCTCAGCTAGAATTTAATAGATAAATACCGGCAGCCCATTAATGAAGATCCCCGGGAACCAATGGAAAAATTATTTCACCAGTTTCAGTGCAAAAGAACTGAGCTGAGGTTACGTTCTGTGTGGATATTTCCTGTTCTCATTGGAGGTGATGCAGCTGGAGGTGACTCGGTTATGGACAGGCTACCAATGTCATATGCAACAGTACATTTTCACCTGCTCGTGCTTGATGTTGCTTCCACTGAAATAAACACAAACATTACTCCTTATTTTAATACTCTTGAGAGCAGAGCTCTGCTGGTTTTGTTTGGGTTTTTTGGGGAGGTAGTTCTTTTTTTGGGGTGGCGCATGCAGTGAATGTTTCACTTCAATGTGAGTTAAGACACAGCTTGAAAGTGAGGCTGTTTTAATTGATAGAGCTTTTGGGAACTAACTTTTCTCCTTGCAAATTAATGAAATTGTCTAGATTAAATCAATTTAGATGGAGTGAGACAGTGAGATAATGTGCTAGCCTTTCTATCTGAAAATCTCTCTGCTATGTAGATTGATGGCGCCAGGCCAGTCCCTAATGGATGTATTTGTCTGCATTACAGAAAAACTTCTTGCAGTCTGGACTTTTGCTTTAGAAAGGGTGAGAATTTGGAAGGTACATTTGTACTCTAGAATGAAAACCTGCTGATACAGCTATGCATAACAACTATTTATATTCTGCACAGGAATTTATTGTGTTTATAATAACCAGATTGACATCTATGTTTTCAGTGACTACTTGGATGAAATAAAGAAGGAAGTGTTAGTGGCTCAGCATGATCTCTGCTTTTGAGGAGGGCTAAAGAGACATGTAAAATCATCTTAATACCTTTCTGATTCTGGGCTTTATTAATAGAAAGTGAGCATTCTGTGCATCGGATACCGAAGAGCACACAGTGGGATTGAAGACCAAACTATGCTTCTCCCAAATTTAATCAGTGTCTCATATGTAGTATTGTATGTGCTTCTTTTCACTGCCATTTTCTGTCATGAATTTTCTGGTTGTCTGTTCTCTCAGCTGTGTGCAGCACCTCCCTCCTTGCTGATTGTATAGTAGCACTATGTAATCAGCTCATGCAGTATTTCTTTAAATCCCATTTTCAGGTGTTTCCTGGTCTGTGCATCCTGCTCCACATCTGCACATCTGTTCCTTCTGTAGAGACATTCGTCTTCTGATGGGTTACAAACTTCTGAGTCATTAATTTATTGTCTAATTGCTTACCTGTCACATCTGCAAGTGTCTTTTTATGCCATCACTCATTGCTACTGTGGAAGACACAACACTGAACTAGATGGACTAATATGCATTCCCAGCAGGATATTTCGTCTGTACTTCAGGTACATTGTCCATACTACCCTGCTTTAGCGTATATAATGGGTTGTAAATGAGAACAGGAGGAGGTCAGAAGTACATATTGTCAGTGAAATGAGCTATTTATTTTCCAAAGACATCATGTTTCCCTCAAATGTTTCTATTCCATTGGAAGTGTTATAATCCAAGCTTTCCTCTGTAAGTAAATATATTAATGTTTTTGCTTATGGTATCTGCAAGTGTTAGCATATAATAAGTTATTGAAACCAGATAAAATACTCACAAATATGGTCACTGAGATTTTAGCCAATTTCACTGAAGTCTGCAGGTTAGCAGGACTACAACTTTACTTGTTTGTGTGGTAGCAGAGGCCTGAAGCAAAGAGATTAAGGATAAACATCTGGGTTGATGCTATATTGACACTGCAAGAGTCTCAATGTGGGATAAATAGACATAAAACCGTATTTTACCCCAAAATCTTGGAAAAAAAAATTGAGTAGTCCAGCTGCTATAAATTGGGTTCCTCAATTATTTGTCTGTGTATCTGCAGAGAGGGAATTCCAGCAACTGGAATCTGAATGTATTTCTGTGGATAATTTTCATGCTTAGCCTTGACTCTTCTAAGAGATTTCAAAGTCATTTTCAGATCAGCTCTGACTGCATTATTTGTTTTCTAATACATGATAAGATTTCATTGTTACTTACATCTTTGGATTTAGGGGTATAATCTGTTAATCCCTAAAATGTCATCACATAATCTGTTTAATCGTCAGCAAAAGCTGATCCTGGTAGTCAATATGTGTTATGCAAAATAGTTCAGGCACACTACTACTGTGCAAGTATAGAAACTTTCAGATCTCTCTTTTGCAGTTCTCCACATTTAAAATTAGGGTTTTGACAGTTTCCTTTCATATTTCTTTGTCCTGAGGCGTGACTGAAATCTTTCATGGTGTCTGAGAATAAATTTTGGTATTGTAAAATGTCTTAATTTTGAAGCAAGTGTATAAAATATTTATGATGCAAGGTATTCAGTAGTGGCTTCATTATTAATTTTAAATTATTGATAGCACAATTGTCTAGAAAGGCCCAAATACTAATGTTCACTATCCATACAGTTACATGACAAATGTCCAGTGATGTTCTTCAGTATTTTGTTACACCAGGAAGGTGACCATTAACTCCTGTGAATTCCATTCATGGCTTCTTGGTAGGAAGCTGCTCTCACTTGCAGATGACACAGATGACCTCATTTCATCTGTAAGCCACAAAGCAGCAAGAGAGAATCCCCCATAGCTATTTTTAGGAAAAAATAACCGTATGTATCCTATGTGGAATGAATCAGTATACCAACTAGTCGTGGTACCTCTGGGGTTAACTGCTGTGTGTTACTTGGCTTGTAAAAGCTTTGGTTGCTACACATGACAGCCCATCATCTTAGCAGTTCACTTGTCCCACTTGGTTCTCAAATGATGTTATTTGAAGCTACAGGACTGGTTTGATGTCACTAAGACATTGACTTACCCCTGTGGCTATCATATCCCACATGACATTTGCATCTTTGCAACAGCTAAACTCCAGTGAATTTAGAAAAGGTCTTGTATTCAAAGACTGGCCCTTCTTGACAACTGACTGAATTTTTGTGTAGTTCCCAAAGAGGTGAGAGTGACCGTGTATATCACCATTGCATTATTTTACCTGTGGATGAGGGTAGAGGGAGCCATCTGAACACTTCCAATTAGAATTTCATGCTCGGAAGCTGCACTCTGAGCCAAACTGCATTTCCAGAAAATGTACAACTTGATCCTTTGTAATTCTTTCTGAGTCATCAGCCCTGCAGGAACGAGCGTCTGCACTTGGATGAAGCCCCTAAGGAACTGAGCTGGAGGCACTACTGACAAGCGAAGAAAATGAAGTCTGTAGCAGATCTGGGATCATCCAGAAATGTTTTTGTTGCTTGTCCCTTTTTTTTTTTGCCTCAGGCTGCTTTGGACTAAGTTGACATTCAGTCCTCACGTTGTGAAATGCTGAAGTAAGCAGCCCTGTGTTTGTAATACGCCTAATTTAATGGAACCTGTTTCTGATTAGATCTTGGAGTGGTGCTGTAAGGCACGGTCCTTGATTCCTGCCTGGCAGATCACCTGCCAAGAGAAGTATTTCCATCCATTTATTTTCTCTGCTTTTGTGTTCAGAAGCTGTTCTCCCCACTCTGTAGGTCTCTGGGAATTCCCAGATGGTGTCATATCCAGCTGTTATTTGTACCTGGGGTGCATGACTGCTGCATCAGACACGTGCAGTCTGCATTTCCTTCGCCCTTTCTGGCAGTGACAACCAGGCAGCCATAAGCCAATTGTTATATTTGGCGTTACAGGTACAGCATACGTCAAAATTCTGTGTTCAGGCGTAGAAATCTTGCACCAGCACTATGCAGTTTCCATGAGCTGTTGCAAAACAATTCATCCCGGTGGTAGATCATAGCCCGCAGAGGGCAGCCTGCCCTCGTGTTTTACGCCAGCGATGTGCTCAGCTGGAGAACTCAGTCATCTGCTGGCATCTCTGTCTATCAGCGTGACTGGCTGTGAAGTAAACAACTGAATGTTGCAGAGAATGAACATCAGCCCTAAAATCCAACAGAGTCAAAAGGAGACCAAAAAGGAAAAAAAAATTGCTTGACTAAATTAAACCTCCTGGTATTTTTTTTTTTAAACATATGGAAAGAAAAAATTGCATGAGAAAACTCAGCTAGACCTGAGGTTTCAATATCTCACATGCACAACAGATAAGTTTGTTGGTAAATGTCAACAGTCAAGAGAAGGAAAATATCCACAATATGTGTACCTGACTGTACTGGGCAAGACTAACAGGATAAAAGCATTTTTCCTTTTTTCCAAATCTCTTCGGGAATCTTTCAAGGTTCCAAGTTACTGTTACCATGACTGTAGGACTGTGACTTTGGCTGCTTGGCCCATGTTCTTTCACAAGTATGTCCTGAGTCCTTGTGAAACAGTCACCAGAATTTCAAGCAGATTTTGTCTAAGAGGTTGTGTCTACACACAGGCACGTGCCTTAGCTGTAAAACTGGTGAGTGACAGGTTTGGGACTAGGGGTTGCTGTCTGGACTGACTATGACAAGAAACAAGGCATTCAGTTCCTGAAGAAGAGCCAGTACTTTGTGTCTCTCAGATCAAATTGTGTCCACCAGCTAATTAAGTAATGATCTTGATGTGCTCTGAAGGGAGGCCTGTCCACTTCTATCCTTCTCAGCCAGAGGGCCCTGCAATGCAGTGTTCAGAGGAGAAAATAATTGTAAAGAAAATAGCATTTGAGGAACTAAGACAGCATCAGTAGTGTTAGTTTTTCAGAAGTATGGGAAGGAATCTAAGTATCTGTTATGATCAGATGTCAAGTTACTCACTGATGCACTTTCACGTTGATTTAGATAATTAATTTTGTTGGTTCCAAACTTTCTATCCCATATAAGCATGACTGTTCACAGCAGAACATATACGCTTCTTAGAGTTCATCTTACTGTAATTGCAACTACAGGTGGATTTTCACTTCTGATTCCTAAAACTTTCTCCATGTATATGAGTGCAGAGAGATTTTGACTATGGTTTATTAATAATCTTTGCTATTTTTGGTATTTTATTCATAAACACCTTTGCTAATGTGAAGTTTGACGAAGGAAATATCTGTCACGTTTTACACTGATAGCATGGTGAGTTGTGGTCCAAAAGCTACTGAAAAGCAAAGTGGGAGATTCTCACCCACATTGCTGTGCAAATCATGCGTGGGACAATGTATTGGCTTAAGAGTTCAGTAAAAATGATTAATGTTTTCACATTTCAGACTTACGAATCCAGCCTTCAGTGCCTTATCTGGACATTATCATTCTTCTAAGAGTTTTTTATATATATACATAGTGGCTAAGTGACAGCAAGGTGTGCTGCACAGGGAATACAGTCCAATATTTAGGATACTTTTCTTTAAAGATGCAGTTTCTGTTCTTTGCTCTGACATAGATTTCCTCTGTGACCCTGGACAACATACTTCGCTCCTCAAGGGCATTTAGACATCTGAAAATACCAATAGGGGATTTGAAAACACCTGCTGTTTGGTAAAATAGATTAATCTGTTTTGATGTCTCTAAAAATTCCCAAGGTGCTTGTTTGCATCTCTTAAAGCACAAATACCTTTAAAAGATGGTGTTAGTGTTTTTTTTTTTCCACTATCTGAGTTTGAAGCCTAGTCTGTCTGTATAGTCAGTAAGAAAATGTAGGAGGTAGGATCCTGCTTCCCAGTTGACTAATTCAGAAGCCTCAGGTAGATGCCTGAAATAAACCAGTGTCAATCACTTCTCCTTAATGGACTTTTAAAGTAGTCAGGAAATGGCTCGGTCAATCAAACAGCTCACCAGCTTGCTGCTGCTCAAAAGGATCATCTCTTTTCCTTCTAATGGTTCCTCATCACCCCTTCCTGGCTGTGCAGTTGTGCACTAGCTTTCTGTCAGCACCGGTGTTTATCTGAGCCTCTGGTTTCTTTCTCTGTTCTTCAGTATCCTTACCTGGCAGAAAGCAAACCCAGGGCAAGAAAGTGAGCAACTTTTTGCTAATGAATGAGCCTTGAGAGTCAGGCCAGTGGTGATGGTGCTGCAGTGAGAGGAGCAGGAGCAGGGCTGGAGTAAGAAGAGGGAGCACACAGGAGGGTACGTGGCCCTCCCTTGCAGAAGCAGCAGTGAACTCTTGGGTTGGCTTGTCCATCTTACCTGACTCAACATCTTTTGTCTAAGTTTCTGAGGTCTTCATCTGTAAAATAGTAATAATGACGTCTCGGTTATTCTCTGTACCTCCCTTTTTTGCCTTCTTCAGCTCCCTTCCATGTTGGCAGCATCTGAGACAGCAACTGCAGGAGCTGATTCAGCTGCACATGTGCAGTTTGCCTGACTGGTACTTGTAGCTAGTAAAGACACATCTTCCAGAAATGGTAACTGTTGAGTTCCCACTGCAGATTTTCTCCTTCGTTTAATTTACCTTATTCTAATATTTGTGCTAATTTCCACAGAACTTGTAGGGTTGTAGAACTCTTTCTGAATCATACCTTTTAATCCACTTGAATTGAAATTCTCCATATCCAAATCTGAAGATTCTTGAAGGGGACTTGATGGACAGACAGAAAAATAGAATTCTATCAGCCTCAATTCCAGCAGAAACGCAGCTAAAAGCTCTTTTTAATAAATGAGTGCAGTATCTGATCCCTTTTAGCATTCTCTAACATGTCTGTTGAACTTCTCTGCCTTAGAAACTTTACACAATAAATGGAATAAAGTCTTTGTGTTCTATAGAAACCCAAGTTACAAATATCTTTCCCTTCCTACTTCCTAGCAGTATAAAGAAAGGAAGTTCTTAATTAAAAAGCTAATTTCTGCGTGTTCCTGAGCCTTTCTTTTTTAAAGCCACCTCTTAAGTGCCACATGGGAGAACCCTTGATAGTGCTACTTAGGAACTCACTGAAGGAAGTGCATAGGAAATGACTCAATTAGAAATACAAAATGCTGTCATACTGCATTGACTGAGGAAAACCTTCACTTTTTTCACAAGAAGGAAAACTTGAGTTGTTTGCAAGTGGAAAATTCTACTCATTTCAGAAAAGAAGATGGAAAGGAAATGTTTTTCAAGTGGGTGTCAGATCACCAAGTAAGGATAATGCCATAGGAGTTGGGAAGGAGAGGAAGAACTTAAGATTTATTTCATTCCTGTTGCAGAATTCAGAAACATTTGCAATGGGCAAGAAAACAGAACAGCATGAGTACGATTGAACCGAAGGGTGGGAGACACTGAGGTAATCCACGGCAGATAGAGCTGGATGCGACTATAAGTCTTTGCTGTGTGCGAGCACGGACACAGTATCAGAGAAACAGACATATCTATTAATTTCTTTTATATTCATATACTATTCATTTTCTATTCATATTCATTTATCACCTGAGGCGAAGGCATGTGTGTGCTGTCCATTCTGCTGCCACTTCCCTGCTTTCTTACACATACACACTCCCTGCTCGGGGGTGATGGGGAAGGTGAGGGGCATAAAGCACTGCCTGGGGATCCTCTGATGGAGCAGATTCACTGGCTGGGCTGCACTTCCAATAGCAGTGGGAACACCTGTTACTAGCACCCATCTCGGCTCTGCAGACACACATTGATGCGATTTTTGCCACCTCTCTTACATTTGAATATTTTGGTAATTAGTTATTTTGATGGAAGATTTGTGTAGGCTTCATGCTAGTATGAAGATGTATAGTGTATGGTAGAGCAGCGTGGAGGAGTGTGATTCAGTCTCTCCTGTCACTTAGGTTGTGTGCTGGCTTCTCACTGAACATCACAGATTGCGCTTTCTGTTTCTTAGTTCATTGTTGCTCATTCTGAAATTGATAGGAGTCAGCTCTAATGTTTTAATTTCACTATTCTGATGTGGCCTTCTAACCTGTTGTTCTTGACGAACTGGATCATTGTTTTGCTTAACTCTTGCCAGCATCTAATAAATGAGTGGCATAGGGGATTTCTTTTTAGTGTGGCTTGGGAGTATTTGGCTTTATTAGATGGGAGGCTCAGCTACTGTGGGGAGGGGTGTCCGCTAGCTGCTGATGGTCTTCTTTGGTGCTTTGCAGTTGGTTGCTTTTATTAAAGTGCTTGGAGGAAGCTGAGTCCTCTTTTCTGTATGTTAACGCCAAAATTTAAGGCAACATTGCTATGTTTTTTGTTTATATCCTATTCACATACAGAAATACAGGTGTATAGCTGCTCTGCTCTGTTGCTGTTCCGTGAGTGAATTTCAAGTTGTGCCACAGACTTCAGTGTCACATCATAAACGAGCTGCATTGCTGTCGAGCAGCACTGGCAGTGATTTCAGAAGAATACCCGCCTACCCGAGCACTTTAAGGAGCACAAGGTCTGGCGGTGCTTTTTCCAGCCGTGCTTTTGCTGCTGGTGCGGCTCTCCCCCCGCGCATCCCCGCCCGGACCGCACCCCCGCCGAGCGACATTTCCCGGTTGCCGAACCAGCGGCGACCATCGCCGTGTTCCGCGCCCCCCCCGCTCCCGCCGCGCAGTCACGCCTCAGGGGAGCCGCCGCGGCCCCGCACCCACGGACACCGGCACCCACGGACACCGGCACCCACGCATCCCCGCCCCGCAGGGAGGCCTCCGGCGCCGCCCCGCAGCGCGGCGGGCAGGGAGGGAGCGCGGCGGCGGCGCGGACCCGCCCGGCCCGGCCCAGCCCAGCGCCGCCGCCCCCCGCATCGGCCGCCGCGGAGGGCGCAGGGCGGCGCGGTCCCTGCGCTGTCGCCGCCGCCGCTCCGCGGCTCCTCGACCGGCTGAGCCATGTCTGCCAGAGGTGGGTCTCTGCCGCCCCGGGCTCCGCGTCCCTGCGAGCGGCTGGGGCGCGGGCGGAGGAACCGCGCTTGACCTTGGGCGCCTGGTCGTGCTGCAATGCCTGGCTCGCTGCGCTTGGGCGGAGGTTGCGCGGGCGATTTCGGAGCAGAGGGAGGCGAGGAGGTTCCCCCCCCACACCGGCCGTGTCCTCCCCGGTGCCATTGTGCAGCTCGGCTGGGGCTGCGGAGCGGGGCTGGGCGCCGCAGAGCATCCGCCGGGCAGGGCGCCCCCGCACCTGCCGGGCGAGGCGTGGGGACCCGCTGCGCCTCTTCCCAGCGCCCGGAGCGGCGGGGGGCAGCGGTGGTGGTGCGGCGGTTTGGTGCGTTTTAGATGGTGACGGGAGCATATGTATTCAGAGAAAGGAATATGGTGGTGTGGGAGAGGTTTAGGGTCAGAACTCGGTGGTTATTACTACTTAGGAAATACTAACTGGTTGGTGCTGGTGTGTCTGCTGAGCGCTGCTGAGGCATCTCGTTTGTTCTGTCGTTTGTAAAGCAAGAGGTCCCTTCAGGGTGTGGTGCTAAATCCAATCGGCAGATTATACCTCTGGTGGTGGACATTTGCATCCGGCTTGAAATTAATATTTTGAAGTTTTACTCCAAATTTGCATTTGTTTTAATAATGGCCTAAACTTGAATAGCTTTTGTCCTGTGCATGATTTTGTGCATAGGCTCTGACTGTGCATTTGGTAATTTTGGGCTGGAGATGAACAGACTGACTGCAGATCCTGCCTCTTCCCAAACTTCTGCTTCCGATTTGAGAAACTGATGCAGGTGTGGCCCAAGACTGGTGCTTTCATTTTGTGATGTTTTTTATTTTCTTTTTATTATAGTTAGTAGCAATTAAAGAGCTGGAGGCATAGAGTTAAGCGTTTTCTGAACGTTGTCATAACAAAGCAGAAATACTTGTAAGCATCTCTTTTTTTTTCCCCTGAAGGAAGAGAGAAAATTACCTGCACAATAATGACAAGTCAAAACACCCCTGAGTTATCTCCAAATTGAAAAAATACTTTGTCAAAATTATGTATTACAAATTAACAAACTCCTGAATATAGGGATACATTTTTTTTTTATCCCTTTATTTTTCTGCATCTATTAAATAGTGCTCAGCATGGACCAGCTCTTTCATTTGCTTGGATTCCTATTGCCATCCAGATGAGCTTCATGCACATGGAAGGCATCGGGCGACTGCTGAAAGGTTGTCAGCATTTTGTGGTTAGGACCATATTCCTAAAACATCACACCCATTTCAGATATAAATAATAAATGGTGTTAGAGCAGCATCCTTCTTCGTGGCACAATATTATCCTTGCTTTAGGAAAGAAATGGACCATATTGGTCTCCAAAGAATCAATCGCTGGAAGAACAATATTAGCCTCAGTGCTGTGCTAAGGCTGCATTAGTACTTGTGGGGAAAACCCAGCAAAGCTTTATAACATCTTGTCTTCAAATGGGTACCCAGATTTGAGGAAGCGACAGAGAAACTTTGCCATTTCAGCTCTGGAGATGACTCCCCACAACAGTACTGTACAGAATGGGAAGCCAGGGAAGGTTTCCACTGGCCATATTCCCTTTTCCTCCCCCCCACCATCCCTCGTTCCTATTCATCTGCACAACACATGATGTTTGCCTGCTAGATTCTGCTGGAGAGCTGCCTGGAGTAGAAGGGTGAATTCTTTCTCAGCCTCTCCCCTGCCATCTAGTTTTTTCAGAGTAATTAATTGTTGAGAGAGAGAGAGTGAGAGAGAGTCTGTAGGACTTCAGGGAGGTGGTGAATAAGATTCATAAAATAGATTAAGATATTAATTTCTATCAATATATGCTTTGACAAATGTACCTACTTGGAAAATAAGCATGTCTGTGCAAGTAAATAGTGTTATTCAGTACTGACCAAAGGCTATTTGTGTATAAAGCAGTATATACCATTGTTACTAATAACCATTTTAAAGGTAACTGCTGTTTAAAATCTTACATATGAACTTACTTTTACACACTTACGTGGTATGATGGGTCTTAATGAGGTTACTCACAAGAACATAACTCAAATAAGAAGTGAGTCAGTATGGGCTCAGGGCTTTGTTCAAATGTCAGATAGGAGCCCTTTGCTTCATGAAGGCAGATTACCTCATGCATATGCAGTCTTATTAAAACCACTGTATCATTGGGGTTTGCATGCTCAGCGAATATTGATTGTTAATATTTTATGTTGTGTTAGCTGTCCGAAAGGTGGTCGTTATTATTCTGAATGCATCAGGCACTTGGAGCTGTCTGCTTGTTGATTACATACCAAACGTAACAAGAATAGCAAATGAGTTAAACATTCACCTGTGCCGTTTTTATTATTAAACTGCAGAAGATATTCAAGGGGTAGTAGAAAAACCACGATATTCTCAGTGTTCAATCTGTGCAGCTCTCTATTCATCTCTTTTGCTCCAGGAGGCAGCATGGTCTAGTGAACTGACTGCGAGAGATGACAGAAGAAACTCCTGAAATCCAGCAGTACCTCTGTACTTTTGGAACGTTCCTTTTAACTCTTCTGCTCTAGTTCCCTGTTGTTATTCAACCAAAACTACCCATATAGTCAATGACACTATGACAGATTGTAAGTCAATATATAAAGTATAACTGATAACACAAATTCCTATAATTTTGCTTCAAGTGGAACTCTGAATGAGGAGTTTTACGCTTCTCTATTTGTAAAATACAAAAAAACGGTAGCTAACTTTTTCATAGGGGCTGCTGTGAGGACCAATGGCTCACCTGTGCTTTAAGATGAATTTTTTGAGATTATTCTTCGTTTTCTTCCACCCTTCACAGGGGAGGTTGTTGCAGTCCCTCATGCCTGCCACTCACCCCTTGCTGTTACACAAGTGTAAGGTCTCTAACGTTCTTCCACCTCTTCCCTCATAGTACAGCTCTAGCAGATGTTTTGACCACATGCCAGATGCAAGAGCGTCAACGAGTATTCCCAGAAGCTTGAAGAAATAATCATTTTGGAAATCTTGTGACTTGATTGAACTGGGAGCCGAAACGAACTTTGAAAATCCCTTTTCACTTCCCTGTCGAGCTGGAGCCCTTCCCAGGGCTCTCAGGCCGGGCTCCGCGGCCTGTTGGGATCCGTGCAGAGCTGCTGTTGACGTCAGTCGGGCTTTTCAGTTTTGCAGATTGCAAAAAGCTTCATATTCTGCTTTCAGCTGCTGTTCAGTAGTTGCTGTTAGGATTCAAACATGACTGATTTTGGGTGTTGGAGGAAGCCTTATAAGATTGTTGCTTACCTAAGGGCTTGTTTGCAAAGAGCTGTAAATCCCCTGGATGAAAGGCATTTTTCTAAAGCCAAGTATAACTGTGACCTACTTGTGCACGTTATCTCAAACTGCTTAAAAACTGTCAAAACTACTTGTTATCATGAAGGTCTACGTTAATGGAAAAATGGCTATTTTTAACTATTACAATCTTCAGTTATGCTAGAGCAAACAGGCCCAAATGGTAGTGTTTGCTATGGCCCAGTAGGAAGATCTTTGCTAAATTTCTAAATGTTGAAAGAATTAGCGTGAGCTGTATTTAGTCTAGTAGGCAACTTATTCAGGAAAAAGAAGGCATGTGAAATAGGACGTTTATCAATAGTGGTGTCTTTTTAGGCTTTTTTTGTGCCATAACAAAAGTCACTGCATTTTGACAGAAGCCAGTGTTAAGGAAATATTATTGCTGTCTAATATTAGCAAGTTGTACTGTGTCACTCTGTTGCTGCAAGTGTGGGTGTTATAGAGAAGGTAATTACATTTTTAAGCCTACTCAATAGTGAAAGTAGTAGAATTGTTTAGCTTAAGAATTTATTTTATAATACAATCTTTGTCTTTTCCTATTTGGTTTTCTAACAAATGTAGATCAAACCCTTCTCATTCCAGACAAATAAATCACCTTAACACTGGTGTGGGGGAGGTTTTCTCCTCATTTTACAGGTGAGACAAGAAGTGAAATGATTATTCCAAACATGTGTAAAGACTTAAGTTTTTTCTCTCTAGTTACTTCTTATAGGGCTTGAACCTCAATTTAGTGGCTTAAGTAGCTCAGAGCACCTGGATTGTCACTGCAAGTTGTACTTGTCTGTACATGAGAATCAGTAGCTGCAGCCAAATCTTTAGGCCTGGTAGAGCTTTTGTTTTGATGAGGAAGAAGAAAATGTTACTGAAATGCACAATTTAATCAGTAGTATCTCTTTTAAGCTGCTCCTTTTTAAGTTTTGTCTCTTGTCCCATCTTTTTTCCCCCTCAACAAAGCTTCGTCTGTGCTGTTTAACTTTTGTGATTAATGAAAATTAGTCCTGAATGCATGGAAAAAGTTGCATAGACTAATGGCAACAACAAGAGGAAACTGGGACAATGAGGTAGAATCTATTTTAGATGCATGGCTTTGAAAGGAATTGCACAGAAGGAAAATAAGCATCAGCTTATGGATGGAAAAGCCAGCAAAATTGCTTTTAGTGAAGAACACCAGAACCTCATGTGTTTTGCAGTCTCTGAAAACAATCTTTTGGGGATTTTTTTTTACTTTAATAGATTCGGACTGAATATTTTGAATTATTTTTAATCTAATCTGTTAGTAAAATGAAAACCACACATGGTTAGTTCATGTGACTGGTGTAGTATTTCTTAGGTTTGCAGTGTAAAGGCAGAAACACACACTGGAAAGCAGACTTTGGTTGATAAGATCCAAGACCAGCAAGTAGCCCCTTATTTATCATATGCCGTTTAGGTACAATGGTTTTATAATTAGGTGTTCTTCATTAAAACCCAAAGAAAACTCTTAGACCTTACACAGAAATAGGAGTAAAAAACCTCTGTGAGACACACATTTTTTAAATGCTCAGCCCTTATTGTGGCATGTTTTCAGAACTTAATTTTTAGAAGCTCATACTCAAATTAGAGTCTCAATACTGTAAACATTATTGAGCATTACATTCTGTATGTTTACCGGTACCATATGGTATGTAGGGAAATCTTTAATTTGTAAACAAGGCTTCAGCAAGGTACACCTGTGATGGAGGAGACTTAGGTTCTCCTTTTCCCATTTGTAAGTCAGAATTAGCACTTGGGTGAGTCAGTTTGTTCCATGTAAACCATGAAACACGGTGTCCTGGTTTTGTTAAAAACAAGTATCTCTTTCAGTGAATTTGCCTGTCAGCTAAAGCCTTCATATTAACTGCATTTTCCTGGAGAACCAGACACATGTTTTGGTAAACCTAGCAATGGAATGCAAACTTATTGATAAGCATGGATGGACATCTCGCGAGAGGGGCGACGAGAAGAAAGAGACCAAGAAACTGACCAACTGTGTATAACATCCCATTCACGTGAATACTTCATATAAAAGTGGGAGATCACGAGGATCTCGTTCGCTTTTCCCTTTTGCCCTTTTCCCTTCTCCTTATGGCCGACATTAGGAGAGGACCTTGCAAGTCGTCCCTGCGAACCGAGGCCTAGTGAGAGACTGAATCCAGCTCCGATTGGCTGCGGAGTCTAATCCAGGACTTCGGGTGCCGGCTCTGCAGTTGCTGAGACTTTCAAGATTGGTTTTGTATATTTTGTATTATTTTCTCTATTCTTATTAGTAGCATTAGTAAAACATCTTTAATTTTTTTCCAACTCTCTTCACTCTGTCCTTCTTTTCCTCCCAATTGCCTCTCCTTAGTGGAAAAGGAGGGGAGAGGGAGGGGGAAGTGGCGGAGGGGGGGGGAAGAGGGGGTTAACAATACATCTGCCAGGGTTTTATTGTCATCCCGCAATCTTAACCCTCGACACACGGTCACATTCACAACACCGTGTCTGCTGTTTACGTGCACACACTGAGTTAAAGTCAGGGTGGTGCTGATGGTGCGGAGCATAAGCAAGTGCTGGATGGGAGCTCCCTGAGTACCTGCCCAGTTTCTTGTGTGGATTTTGCAGCCTGCGTTGACTTCAGTGCTGTGGCGAATGGTTTGCTGTGGCCCATCTCAGCAAACTCAGCTGTGGTGGTAACTGTGGTGTGATGACATAGCCTTGGAGTTACTTGGCCATGGCCAGAAAAGATTGCATGCACTTCACACTTGGTGAAAATGATTAATTTGTTCATCTAAGATCTATGTTTTTGAAGTGGAAGGAGGCTATGTTGTCATCATTTTAAAAAAGACTGATGTGTAAAAAGGTATGATGAGCCAGAGTGTTTTGTGGCACCAGGATGTTCTCTGCCTTCAGAGAAGGGGTGCTGGGATCCCTGCTGTGCTGGGGGGTGCCTGAGAGACACGGGAGAGATGCTGTGACCAAGGGGTGCTCTGGGCAGGAGCATGAAATAGGAAACATCCAAAGAGAATGTTCTCAAAAGTGAGGCATAAGGTTATTTTCTTCCCCTGTGGGATATTTGCAGTTTCAACTTAGAGGGGGGTGAGAGAAGAAACGTGCAAGTCAGTCAGCAGATCGTGAGATTCTGACTCCGTGAAGCCCTTAGACCTGTGTTTAGCTCTTTTTGGAGCGTGCTGAGAAGTGCAGTACATGTTGCTGTTGACTGATGAGGCCAACAGGGTTTTTTTGTGTTCCACGGGCATAGACATTTTCTTGGTGATTTAGCGGCATGGTGCTTAGTAGTGATCCTTTTGGAGACAGCTTGGAGAAGTGAGCCGTCTTATCACAGGGGACTTTCCGAGGACATCACGATAAGAAGTTTTGGTTCACTCCTTCCTTACTAATAAAGATGGTTTATTTTGTTTCTGGAACTGCACAAACAGTTCGTGTATTGTCATAGAGATGGGCACGTTTTAATCCAAAGTGCAAAGCTGAAACAGTTTTTGTAACATTTTTTTAGTACATGCCATTCCCTTTGCTATCCATGAAACCTCAACTTAGTGGTTTCTAACGTGCTCTCATTTTAACTACTGTTTCCTCCAATGTAAGTCCTGTGTGAGTAAGGACTGTGGGATTTCACTCAGTAAAAGGATTCTGCTTTAATTACTGTTATGGTAAACTTGATTTTGTTTCTATCACATCAGTCTCGCATGAGGCATCTTTGATCAACAGAGAAGTCAGGAAAACTGCTGTTCAAATTATGGTTTCTTTTCAACCAGTGATGAAAGCTTTCAGTTTATTTTTGGCATCAGAAAGTCTGGGAGACAACCAGGTTAGATGAGAGATGAAACCTAGTTAATGATAAAAGAACATAGCTAGGAGGGTATACTAACGGCTCAGAAAAAGATGTTCCAGCTCTAACTCTCCGTGACCCTACACATACAGAAAATGCAGAACGGTTTATGCCAAAGTGCTGCCTTTCTCTGGTGTCCCAGGTTGTCACTTCTTTTAATCTGTGTTTGTGGAAGATTTGGCTTCAATAAAGACTGTGAAAGGTGAATGAGTTTCATAGAATTAGAATGCAAAAGAAGAGATGGATTTAGGACTTGCTGTTTCACTGAAGATAATAGTAAGTACCTTGTTCAGTGGAACAGGGATATAGTTGAGCCTATGGTCAATAGACAGTGTGTAGATCAATGGTTTTCTTGGAGTGAGAACCAAAAGAAAACCCGTTTTTTTCCTTGAACGGAAGAATACCTGAGTGAAGCACAAATCTAAGCACCTTTAAAATTAGGTTTAGTTGCACAAGGAATTATGCAGAGTATTACCCATCATGAAGCAATCTTTTATGCCTATTAATGAAAGCTGACATTATGTAAGTATACTAATTTTCTCTGCCGAGGACTTTCTTTATCCCAGTCAGAAGGATGTGTACACGCATGAACAGGCTGTACTAAGGTGTGTGTGAATGTCCCTGTTCCGTAAAAAGAAATCTGCAGATGTCTTCAGTGGTTTCTGATGAGCAGAGCTCTAAGACCTGTTACCTTTCGCTGGATTTGTGCCCAGTTTGAATGTTTTAATCTTAGTTTCACCTCTTCTCATGAATATCCTCTGCATGTAGGTGCATGAGACAGGATTTGAATGCATCTATGGCCTTCTGCTGCGTAATTTTCTCTTGTATTGTCCTAGGAAGCCAATAAAACAATTAAATGATAATCGAACAATCCATTAAAAACCTGTGGCATATGTAAATAAGAACAAAACTTATTGCAAGAAGACAATATTATTACATAATATGTGGTTATCCAAAACTATTTATTCTACCTTATGAGCTGGAGATAATCCCAAAATTATCCAGTCCAGACTTTGATCTAATAAAACTTTGATCACTGTTGAACTGACAGCTGCTGTAAAAAGCCTATGTCGTATTTCTCTCTTAGTAACACTGGCTAAATCCAAAATAACTGAAAAAAGAATGTGACGATTGCAGCTTAGGGATGCTTGCTGACTTGACCTGAAGTAATCTCCATCCAAAAATGTCTGTAAATGTTTTTTCTGGTTTCCGTTGCCAGATGTTTTGATATTTGAGATGAATAACAAAAATGTTTTGTGTACTTGGATGTGTAATCCACATTTGGAGGCCAGTGTTTCAGAGAAAGAGGCTCTGATTAACTGATTATGTTCATATATAATACGATCAATTTACAATAAAATTATGATGCCATTATCTTGCTTTCTATCTTTCTGAAAATGTCATTTGAAATTCAAAAAATGTAAGTGGCTAATGTGGGTGACTGTATTCTAGTTACCACAGTGATACCGTGTTTCTTTCCATACTTGCAACATAGTAAATGTTTTCCTATACATGTTTGTGTAGGAAACACAGCTTGTGATGTTCTTCCCTGTGGCTGGACAGTGGCAATTTTTTCTAGGTTTAATATTTTAAAACTTGAAGAAGAATTAAACAACAACAAAAAAGAGCCATTTAACCTTTTATTCCTCATAATTTGAAGGTTTTTAAAATAGCAGAATTGTAAGGGTTAACAGAGCTGAAAGACTTGTAAAGTTTCTTTGGAACTGTTGGATTTCTACCCATAACGCATTCAATAAGGAGAAGCTGAAAACTTAGACTCAAATGGTGGTTGATTTTAGGATCTTTAATGTATTTTGTATATCTAGATGTACCATGACCTCAGTCCCTACATAACGTGGGGGTTTTTCAAGTCTGTGCGGCAGGGATGTTGAGAGGTTCGTGTCAGGTTTGGTACCGTGTTTCAAGAGTGAGGTGCCACGGAAGGGCCACATCTTGTTCTTCCTTCCACCAGGCTCTGTGGCTTTTTCTGCACGGTTTGTGGTGGGGCAGAAGTTAAGCAGGGCAAGATTTGACCTCTCCCCTCTTTTGCTGTGTGTTCTCCTGCTGTCTGGCTCCCTGCTTAATGTAGATTATCTGCAGATGGAAAGTTTTCTTTAATAACACTGGTCTTGTCTTTTGGGCAGTAAATCCTATTATGCTAAACATGTTCAAAAATTAGGTTTGGGAGATTTTGCGGACTTTTCGTGATAGCGGTTTCCCTCTCTGTCCTGCTTTTGTGGATACCGGGAGTTCTCATTTTTCCTTTCTGCCAGGCACACAGGCCAAGCAGACCAGTGCTAGAAGATGCACTTTATTCTCTGTCCATTGTTGCCACTGCGTGTTTATCAAAAGCAAAAAGCCTGCGTGCCTGAAGGGGGATTAAGAATCCTACCATCTTGCTATTTATGATGCTCAGGAGGTATTTTTAGCAAAGGTTGTTGGCGCTGCTGCCCGAGGGGCAGGTCAGGAGGCAGCCAGCCGAAACTAATGGGTGCTGTGGCTGGGGCTGCAGGGAAGGGCTGATCCCCGCAAAGATCCCTTTGGTGGTTTTGTGCGTGCGTATGAATGTGTATGTGTACACAGAAACAGATTTGGAGTCTGTGTATAGAAAGCAACTAAAGAAACTATAATCACCTGTGCTCACTGCACCCATTTGAAAGAGGGGAGGAGATTAATTCGTTCTCTGTTCCACACAATTCGCCTTTCTGAAAGATCATTAGAGTTACGTGAAATGTTTTTTATATGATACTCAGTTTCCATAGCTGAACCCTCCCTCCAAATATACAGGTCCAGCAAGAGCTGTGTGTTACTAATACAGATTATGACTCAGTTTTCTGAGGAAGCAAAGTCAAGATTAAGCCTTGTTCTGCCCTTGTTAAGTTTGCTTCCTACACTTTCCTCTGGAGACAAGTCACCAGAGCAGTGGGTGAAGGAGATGGTGAGTAAGAGCTGGAGAGAGTGGAATAGAGTAGAAGGGCACCTGAGAACAGTGAGCAAAAGAGACAGATTTAAAGCAAAGTGAGGGCAGAGAGTGTCCCTGGAAATCCTTCTTCCAGCTCTTACAGAGATGGAACTGACACCGACCAAAACCGGCCCTGAACCTGAATAGATTAGAAGAGATGGGAGTAGAGAACGTTTAGAGAGTTACAATAAGTGTCCCGATGTCAAAAAGCTTTTTGTTTTGATTTCTTTGTTTTTGGGACGCCCCGAGTGTCCCAGCAGTCAGTCCAGGACAGCACTGGAACAACTGTCCTTACACTTGCTGCAAATATTTTTGTGATTTTCTGAAGGGAGTGGAGGAAAGTGTTGGTTTGAAATGGCCGGAGGTAAAACTCTGAGCTGCCTAAAACCTCTGAACGCTTCACAGACTCTTGTGGAAGCTGGTGCTCTGCCAGCTCTGATTTGTAAGCAATTAGGTTTCTCTCCCAGCCTGATGAAGTTCTGCTTCTTTACCTATATCACACAAGCACAGGGCCTGGGAAGGGAGGGGGGAACACACATGCAAGCATATGAGTTTTCAAGGGAAAAACATAAAATGAAGTTTATTGCCATGTTTCCGTGTTTATGTAGCAAAGGACTGATCTTCATGGAGATGAACATCTCCAGCCCGGCTGCGTTTGCATGCTGCCGAGTTACAGTCTGTGTTGCTACTTGAGAGTACAATCTGCTGTTTTCCTTGAATACACTGTTAATTCTTTTCTGCTAATGCTTTCTTTGCACTGCAAGTTTCACACAGAAGTATTAAGAGATTTCCTAGGACAATTAGGAAACCCCATCAGCTGGGGAACGTGCAGGAACTAGAAAGCATAATACTGACAGAAGTCCTATGTTAACTCTCTGGGAATGGATTAATTATGAGATCAGCTATGATATCCTCTCGATTTCTGACTCATCTAAAGAGCACCACAGGTGCAGCCAGAACTGATCAAAAGTGTTTTCATGAATACAACAACTCGTTTTTCAATTTACAAAATTCACTTAATGTAAGTGAAATTGGAGAGACAGAAGGAATAACGGGATGAGAAAATAAATTCCACAGGAATCATCGTTGCTGCCTAAACACCAGTAATGCTATTAAGTTCCAAACTTAACAGTTTTAGTCAGAATATATCTTCCTTCATGCTGGCGGGAAAGCTCAGTTTACTTAGTGTGTTCTCATTTTCTGATTTCCAGCAATAAATGCTATATCAAAAATGCAGCCAATGGATCATAGAAGAGTTAGAGTCTCTGAGATTTTTCCAAGTTCTAGGGTAAAAAAATGATGTCTTGACACCAATATGGGGAGAGTTGATCAGTTTAAAATGCATGTTAGTGTTGCCTGCTCAGAATTTCTTTCAAGTGCGGAGTTCTTAGTAAAGAATTAATTGATGTTTCTTCCCCAGTCTGTATTGCAGGAAAAATACTCATCATGGATTGATGAGTTCTTGAATCCTATTAAGTTTCATTTTCTACCCTACCCTCCTTAATTTCTATATGCAAAATAACCCACTAGGAAATCTTTAATTTGGCTTTTCATTCTGTCAAACATTATTTACTGCTAATATTTATGGGTTCTGTAAGCACGCTACTCTTAATGCTTCATCTTGGGAGCGCAAATGTTTAGCATCAAGTTCTTTTTTCACTGGGAACTAGAAGTTAAAAGCCTTTCAAAAATGGCTATTTTCCTGTTTTATATGTCTTGAAAATGTCAGGCAGTACTGTTGGTTACACTTGAGCACAATATTCTGCAGAATCAGAGGGTGAGAGCGACACAGTGATTTGATCTTTCCTGAGTGCTTCAAAAAATAATCAGCATGCCTTTTATTTCTGATCTACTTCTTGGCTGAATGGCTTTGCTCATTTTATGGGCAAAGAATACATTGACAAAAAGGCTTTTTTAGTAGCGGAGCTCTTTGAAGACAAGCTGGCCCTCTGCTGTTGTGTGAATCTGGAATAACTGTGGAGGCCAGCAGAGTAATTCCAGATTTGTGCTGATCAGAGAGATGAATTGGTCAGATTTTTGGTGAGGATATGAAGTAAAGGAAGACATTGAATAGAGGATGGGTGGTAGAGACAGTTCATCCTACCTTGGAAAAGGCACAGAGCTCGTTAAGTCCCTTCACCATTAGTATTTTGTAACACAGGGTTCTGTGTTATGGGACATAGGGGTTTATTCAGCTGTGTTCTGCCTGAAACCCTATTTTGTAGACTTGTTTTAATTTTTTTTCGTGTTCATTTGTATATGACAGCACTACAGAGAACCTCAACAATACACTGGTATTTAGAAATGTAGTTGATAATGAAGATAGTCATACTTTAGCATGTGTAAAAGAGAGTTAATTGTATATGCAGTGATTCTTAAGCTACGTGGAGGTGAATAAGTATTCCCCCCATTTGAAAGAACAAAAGTAGGCATTGTGGTCTTTGGGAAATTGTTCATCCTGGCAGTTACAAGAGTCTGGGTAAAATCTGTATTTCATCCACAATCTGCTTTACCTGATCTAGATAACATGCTATCCTAGAAGGAAGGTGTGAAAATTACTTTTAGCTGTTTCTAGAGTGTTATGACTGAAGTCAGATGTAGGTTAGTGCAGAGAAGTTATATAAAACTCTTAATGAGTTCTGTATATTAATCAAAATATTGGTCTCCCTTTCTCTTTCTCTCCTTTCCTCCCTCCAGGGCTAAACCCTGCTCTGAACTGAGCACCTCTGTTGAATTCTCTTGCCATCCTGGCAGCCACATTGGAAAACTGCTGGAAACATGAGGAACTTCACGAATTGTATATGCGTGTATATAGATGTTTTTATTCAGTTATTCATGATCAGCTGCTGCTGATCATGATTTCTGGTGAGCCAAACCATGGACAAGTATCCTTTTTTTTGCCTAGTGCACATTTGCTTTCTAGTCATTCCTTATCTTCTCCAAAGAAAGTGCAGTACCTGGATATAGTTGTTATTTAGTTTTAATACCTCTTTGTTATAACTAGTGTGCCAGTAGGAGCATGGAGGTCTTACCCCTGATGTAGAGCATGGTGGCTTTCTGTTCTGGAGGACATAAACAGTCAGCACCATGAAGACAGCTGAGACATTGTTCAGTAGCCAGGGGCAGAGATTTATTGCATATTTTAGTTACCTTTGCATCTTTTCATTACCTTTTACAAGGTAAACACCCTGTAAAAGAGAGCTGCAGAAGGGAAGGCAGCATGTTGCATTATGTTTCATTATGTTTTCTGATGCTGAATTCATATTAATTTCTTCTGCGTGTTTGTTGGTTTGTTTGTTTGTTTTTAAGCAGAGATTTGGCAATGGGTGTTTTTCGATGTATTTGACGTTTGGCCATCTGGAGCTGAACAGAGCTTTAGTCACACACGTTAGCTGTGTTAAGTGGAGCAGTGTAGGATACAGGGCCCAGATTCAATTCTGAAGTAAGCACAGTGGAATTAGCAAACTTACACCAGGACTGGAGCGGGTCTTACAGGTGGCCATTTGCTATGCGGTTTACTGAGAAATTTCATCTTGTTTTCTCATCTCTGGGGGAACTTGATGTGAAAATGCTTGGGGTAAATTGCTGGATCAGTAAATGGAAACCCGTCAAATAATTTCCACCACTTTGTTTCTATCCAAGTTAAATAATAAGTACTCCTCTCCTGGTAAAGCTTTGTAGGGAATTTGGGACCTGCTAATGGCCCAGAGCTCATGCTTACAGAACCTATACTTTTGGGCTGCATTTAGGGTGCATTGTGTTCCCGAGGTATCTCCCCAGGCCCTGCATTGCTGGAGCTTTCTGCCCCAACTTTTCCAGAAGGGATGGCTCCAAAAGCAGAAGAAAGTGAATATAGCGTTATTAGGTGGTTGAATGATTTACTGTTGGTTTGTGTGTTGACTTTGTGTACAGTGTACAGGGGATGGTATTAGATTCAGTGGACAAGTTCCCTCATATAACAGTATCTCTATTTCCTTGAAAATGAGGCTGTCAACACCCTTCTGGGTAACCAAATGTATATTCTGCAAACATTATTGCTGGTGAAGTTTCTGCAGTCCGTGATTGTGATGTCCATCTTCCTTCTGGATCACATGAACAGCTCATAACTGTTTCTCATACCCCCGTAACAAGGCACCAATGGGCCTGTGTCTCAAATCGGCTGACTTTAAAAGACGCTTGTATTCTGTGTTTCAGGTTTATCTCTGTGAGGAAGAATATTACTTTCATGTCACTTTCCCTCTACTTGTAAGTTGGCCTTGTAAATGTTTTGTTAGTACCAAAAGGAGATCATTGTGGATTCTTGAAGGGAGGTATCAAGGCCGAGCCTAGTTAGGCTGAAGGTGGTGCAATATACAGGAACATGAACTATATGTCTGTTGCTGAAATCCAGGTATGCAGGAAACAAAGCCTTATGTTGCTCCTGTCTACAGATAAGAGATGTGATTGTAACTTGCCATAGGACATGACATAACAGCTTTAATTGAGATAGTTTGGGTAATACTACAAGGGAAGTCACAGCAGCCCGAGGTTTAGGAAAGAACCTGTATGTTTTGATGAATAGGCTGAGTTGAAATTCATATCACTGTGATTAATTGTTAGTTGGGTATGGCAACTGCTGCTGTGGTTAGGCTTTTCATGTGGTTTTAGGCAAGTCCCTGAGATTCATTACAGAATGTCTCTACCCATTTTGGTTGCATTCTTGCAAACTTCTATCTAGTGTGCTGCCCAGCCTGTCACTAAGTTTTTTTCTGTGTGTGGCACAGCTGGACAGAATGAAAACCAGCAGGATAATAAATGTATGTAGCTTCAGGTGTTATTTTTATTTTGTAAACAGGTAGTCTAGCTAACAGCTAAGGACTTCTATTGCTCTTGGACTTTGGTTTCTCGGCTGCAAACAGCTGCTCACTAACAGCTGTGTTGGTCCATTTTTACAAAGCTTTGAGGATTAATGATTTTAATGCACAATACAGTAGAGGAACTTCACTAAATCAATTCTCCCTCATTTTGGTGCTCATGCTCTTTAATAATTAAAATTATTGCCCGTAGTTGTTTTCTGCCTTTCCTGATGTCCAGAAGAGCAGTTCTAGACCTGACACAAGTGCTTGTATTCTTGTGCAGATGAGCCAAGGGCTGAGCCTAAATTGCTGCCATACAGAGGGTCAGGAGCTGCAGAACAACTTCCCTTCAATAGCTCTGAGAAGTCTTTAGGAAGATTGTAGGAGCTGATCTGTGAAACCACCTCACCTGGATTTTCAGATTTGGTATAGAAGAAATGGTTAAGTGGTGCAAATTGTGGGAAATGGAGTATCATATAGCCCAGATACGGAATCACTCAGTGAGAAAACGACCTTGTGCTACTGTTAGTGAAGTTCATTGTAAAGTATCTGGTTAGCGGGCATTTCCTGAGATTTAAGCGCACCATCATAAAGTTTATTTCTGGAGGTCAGACTGGCTGATGGTAGATAGATGCCTTATAATCAGTGGATAGTAGAATGAAAATACTTTGAGGCAGCAGTCATGGGACCCACTTTGAGCAGGACCTCTCACCATCACAGCCATCAGCCGTCACCTGTAAGTTGGTCTTTTCCTTCAAGTGCAAACTGTCATGCCAATCTGGTGAACAGAACTGCCTGTTGAGGACATGGGGCAAATGAGGTGGCTCAAGGCCTTGCCTGGCAACATTTACTCTCATGGTCCAAACTCAGACTGCAGTTTGTAGTGTGAAGTCACCTGCATCACTAGATTTTTGGGATTTTATTTTGGAAGCATTGGTTACTTAGGTCTGTCCACTTCCTGAATTTGCGGATTGCTAAGCAAGGATGTAACTTAAAAGAGTTGAGTCTTTATAGCAAGCTGCTGTTGTTAGTGTGTTTAAGAAGGTTCAGAGCACGGCAATTAGGAAGTTTTGTGTCTGTGTTACCACTGATGTCATTCAGAGCTGGCCCTATTTCTGTGATGCTCCACTGCTAAGCACAGGCCAACTCGGGCTTTCCTCGGTGCTGCAGCTTCTCTCCTACTCTGTGATTCAACATACCGGGTGTCAGTGGTTGGTGTGATCTATGATGGCAGGTGCAGGTCGAGATATAGGAGAGGATATATAAGATGAGGCTGTTACAGTGAAGGAGGTTAGAAAGCACAGATGATGGCATAACCCAGTAATGCCGTGTTGGTCCTTCCCTGTCATCTCCAGCACACTAAGCGTGTCTCCCGTTACCTAATCCACAGCGGTGCTGTCTCATTTGTGCAAGAAGAACGTTAATGATATTTCAAATAGGCTTAGGTAGGATTTAAGTGTCATGCAGATGTGGGCTAATCTTTTGCATGGGGTTGTAGTCAGCTTTTTATGCAAATGCATAGTTGGCCTTTTTGCACAAATGTAGATAGGTACGAAAATTAACAGGTTTGAATTACAAATAAGAGTTCTTTGAAGTCCACTTGGTAACCCAGAGAGCATCTCAGTATCTCTAACACACTGTCCTGAAAAGATAGAACAGACATTTACTACAGCATTTCATAATGCAAATCTATTTCTAGTTATGTGTCTTGTGATGATCAGGGAAAAAGAAAAGTGTTGTTTTTTTTTGATTTGAACAGGGTAAGTTAAAAGACAAAATCGACTTTCTCCAGCCTAACTGCATTAAAAGAAAATACAGTTGGGAAAAATATCTGTAACTGTATATTTTATGTTACCTGCCCAGTCATAAATTGATATACCAGATGATCAACTTGGAGAAGAAGAAGTCCAGAATAACTTATAACCAGAGGCTTGTATCAAAGGCACACTAGGGAACAAAATAGAGCAGGTTTAAAGCTGTGTTTGGATGACCTTCAAATCCCATCTGCAGATTTCGTTTTAGCTTCAAGTTTCAAATGTCAGCTGCAAGTAGATCATTGCATCAGAAACAGTTCGGCAATAAAAGATCAAGGATATCCTCTCTTTGCATTTGTTTTAGAGGAGACAGAACTGTGTTGCCTCCTCGGGAACTGCTGTCTGTGGGTAGACTGATGTCTCTGGACAGAATTGGGAGATGTTGCACACTGGCACTGGGTTGATGTATTAATCAGGGGTGAAAACTGGAATATCTCCACTAGGTAAAACAAAAGCATTACAAATCCTCTATGTTAACATATTATAATGTACTGCTTTCGTCTGGTGTTCAGGTTTTATGTCATGAGGCGTGAATATCCGTGGCTAAGAGCTGTAAAGATTTAGAGAGTGTAGATGTTGGGGAAAGACAGCCAAAACAATACCAGGGTATACTCCAGTATATTTAGCCAGTATTATAATCTCTTACCTCCTTGAGCTACAAAATTTACCAACAAATCCGAAAGGCAGGCTGAAGGGAGAAATCTCCATCCCCTGTTTACTTGTGGGCTTCCCTCTTGTGCTTCCATTGCTTATATGAAAGAAATCGGGATAAAGGGGAAGTACATGCAAGACATTGTTATTTTAGAAGCAAAACATTAGGTCAGAGGTTTCTGTCAGCCAGGATGGCCCTTGAGTCCAGTAAAAACATTTGAGCCTTAGCTGCCTCCAAGAGGCATTTGGCAGAACTGGAGGGTTGCTCAGAGAATGAAGAAGCTGCTCTGAAGCGCTGAGAAAGCTTCAGGAGCTTTAATTGTTGCCACTGATGTCATTGAAGCCTGATTCCCACTGGAACTTCCTTTGTGTTAATTATGGTCCCGAGCATGATAACTTGGCAAACGCAGCTGCAGCGTTGCTGTTGCATCAGTTAATTAATCAGCAGGCTGGGTTAGAGGGAAGTTGTGTTTCTTTGCTTGTTATAAACAGCTGTAGAGAAGTGGAAAGGTTTTGATGCCTGGAAGTCCCTTTTCAGCCGTGTTACAGTGTGAGGGCTGCAGGATCCTAACACTAGTGTGCAGATCTCATATGGCCATGTTTTCAAAAGCATTGGTGGTGCTTTTTATCAAAAAGGAAATATGAAACACATCGAATCTACAAAAGCAGCTCATCTTTGACTCCTCAATACAGCTATAAGAACAGGCTTTATGAATAAAATTAATCCAGCTTTAATAACTTTTTAAAATAACTTTCACATGTAAAGGAGATCATATTAGGAATGAATTGAAGATATGCAGAGTGGTTTTCCTAGGCAAATGTAGAGGGATTATTTCTGGGATGGCTTTGGGAATAGCTTGCTTGCTGTGGTGATGCTGATTTCCCTGTAGGGTTGTTGGTGTTCCCTTAGTGCCTCTTGCTGACCTGCTGCTTGAAGCAATGCAAACATCTGAAGAACACCGCTCGTAGGATTCCCAAGCAAAGCCTCAGCTGTAAGAACATGGCCTTTGAAGTGACCTCTGTCAGTTCGTCCCTGCAACGCTCTGACCCTCTCTTTATCTGGTCCTGTTAATCATAAGGAATATTTACAGAATTTGATGTGTGAAGTGCAAGCTGTAGCAGCTGAATGTTGTTTCAGCTAAACTTTGAAGCTGATGAGATGGCGTGTATTTACATTGCTGAACTGGGTCACTCCTTTTCTTTGTGAAATTTGATTCTGAACATGCTTGGGAGCCGAAATAACACTTTTCTAGCACCGTTATTTGGTTCTTTAGGCAGATAAAAGCCTCAAGCTGCTTTGTGTAACGTGCCTCACAGATCCTCTTGTTGGCTTTTTCTAAGGCAAAAATAACTTCCAGAAATGTCAGTAGAGGTGAGAAATGATTATTTTGGAGCTTGTAAATTAAGCTAACTGCACTGAAGATATGTTCTTTTTATGTGGTGATGGGAAACAGTGATAAATATGACATATTCATAGTGATATTCTACAATCTGTAATTATGTTCTTCCTCGTTTGTTAATTAACTGATTTCCATTGCATTCTTGCTGGGAGGGGAGGGCTGTGTTTTATTAGCAAGGCAGAATTTGGTTTTGTGTCCAGTGGGCTGCATTGCCTGCCCTGGGGAGCACCTGAGTCTGGAATGACCTTTAAGGTCATTTAAATCTGTTAAAGCCATTTTTTCCCTCAATTTTTAAAACTGTAGAGATTCCCTTTAACACTAATTGTTTTGAGTTGACTTATCCAAGGCAAATATTTAGTTTGGGAAAGATTTTTTTTCCTTTGAGGAAACTGGCACTAGTACATTGACACATGACTAAGGTGACAATGGACTGTTTCTAGTCTGCATTGTTACTGAGGCATAAAAAGTCATCCCAAAAGAAAGATGACAAGGCTGATAAATTAATATTCATAAGTACTTGTTAATTGGAGAGAAAGCTTTGATGATTTAGCGTGGAAGAGATGCTTATCTTTTGGGTGACTACTGATAGATAAGGTGAATCTTGCTCTAAAAAAAATGCTTTATACTATTAGATTTGCAGTGGGAAGCCCAGCAAGGCTGGGTGAGTGATGGGCATTGTATGAAGTACCATTTACACACTGTGAAAGATCAGTGCCCGGGGACTTGTTAATCTAAACAGACAACAGAAACAGAAACTGTTTGTAGCCTTTATTTATCTACTTATTTATTAATAAAACCAGCTATGTAAAGCTTTTATTTTAATAATTTGGGCTCTGGTAAGTTGTTGTAAAGGAGCTGGACTGACAGGCAAATCGATGAGAGTTCATCAGAGAAGCAGAAATAGACAGAGCTCATCAAATGGATTAACCATGACGTGTATTATAGGTACATGTAAGATGTTGAAAAATGAGTGACAGATCCTGAATCAAGTTAATAAAATTCACTTTGCATGGCAGAGTAGTGGATTCTTCATTGCAGATCAAGGGAGATGTGCCATTGTGTAGGGAGCGCTTTAGAGCAGAGGTGTGTACTGGTGTTGTGCTGCATTGGGAAGGTGTGACAGAGACTTTAATATCTCTGGCACATTTTTATCTTTAGCTATTACAGCCTGGTACACAGATCATCTATATAAAAATGGCCTTTTAAATATATTTCTTTACTTTATTCAGACCAGAACGTTGAAATAAAGCTTTATCTTACATGATTTTAGTTCCAATGTACCTACGGATCTCTAGCAGAGCGCTAAGAATCACCAGATTTAGAACATGGGTCTTAAATATATTTTCCACAAAAACTGAAAGGTAAAACTGATGCATGGAGGACATTTGCCATCCTCAGATGGTGGCCACTAATTTAGGTCACTTCTGAGTGTAAGTGCTGGGGCTGTCAAGTTTAAACATGACTTATCCCCCAGCAGATCGGGCAGAGGAAGGTGCTTCAGACCTGAGTGCCTGGGACCAGCCTCCCTCCTCCAGCAGAACATCTTCCTTACATGCTGTGCTGGTGTGTAAACAGCTTACCCCTTGGGAACAAATGAATGTCTTTGCTGGCAGGTTGTTTGTAGGTACTGATTTGATTTGCATTAGCCATTCCAGAATTCCTGTGACATAGTTTTGCATCCCTAGTGTCATGGAGACACCCCAAAAGTCAATTTTAGGCGGACAAGTTCCAAAACAGACTTTATTGTAGCCGGAAAAGTGTAGCCAATAAACCAACTAGAAACAGGGTTTATACAATTATTTAGCACTCTGACAACAGAAAATATGAGTTTGGATATGAGTTGAGAAGATTACTGGGGTACGGCAACATAAGAACAATGAGGATCCACAGTGTGCACACACACACACTCACAAGAAACAAAACCAGAGGCCTCTCACTCCAGGGCACCCACAAGAAAATAATCACTCGCCTGGGTGAGGTGAGGGCTCACACTTGTCTGGGTTTGGCAAGGACTCATTCAAGGATATATCCAGTAAATAACCACTCAAACAAGGAGGTGAGATGTTCTCAATCCCGGGAAGTCTCCTTAGACACGTCCCAGTCTAAGAGGAGGGCTCCAGTTCACAGAGCTGCTGCTCCGAGAAGACCGCTCAAAAGGGGACCCCATTTCATAGCCTGGTCAGATCTGGCTGTGGGCATTACAGCATGGTCCAGAAACTTCTCAGCTTCTCTGGGCACCTCCTTTGTTGAGGGTCCTGTCAGCTGACTGAGGGTCCCACCCCTCCTGCCGCCCCAGCTGGTGGAGGTGAAGTCCCCCTGTTCTGGGGCAGGGGAGGATGTGACTGTCAGCACCTTGGTCTCACCCTGGGTGTATGTGGGGACAGGCACAGTGGGGCACGAAAGGTGCTAAAGAGCCGTCAACTGCCCCATTGAAGGCTTCCTGCAACTGCCACACCTGGGGATAAAATGGGTTTGAAAGACAGAAAGGTGGAATGACATATAGTGACTGTCAGACATTCTTATGTCCAAAGGAACTTCCTGCCTGTAATTCAGTTTCTGAAGTCTTCTGGAGCTGTGTCTGCAGCTCTTTTGGAGGCGGCCTAGACCTGGAGCACGTCAGCTTTGGTCCAGACATCATAGCATTGTGATTGCCCCGTGCAGCCCCCCGGCACACCTCCATTGCTGTGGAACTACAGGCTTCACCTGTAAAGGAAACAGGCAAGTCAGTTCTTCTAGCAAGAAGCTGATTTTATTTCACAGTGCAGTAGGTATAAGGAGCAAATTTAGGCTCTACAGATCTTTGCACAGTGTTTCACAAGTTCAGTTCAGTCTCGGGGTGTGGAATCTATATCCCAGGTATTGTTTTCAGTTGTGCTCTCACTCTGACTCTCCCAACTCCTTTAATCGCTTGTCATGTCCCCTGGCAAAGGGGATCGGTGTCCCAAGATTGGAGTACTTTTCTAGAGCATCTGTGTTTCTTCCCTGTTGCCCCCGAAGAGTCAGGGGTGAGCGGTCTGCCTGTCCGGGCTGGTACCCTCACCCGTTCCCTCAGTTGTGACATTGCACGTGTGGCCAGAGAAGAGCATAAGGTGAACCTAAAACGAAAAACTAACACTTCCCTGCCCTTTACCCACTGAGTTGGGCTTTCTTGTGCTGAAATAGATCTGATATACCAGGTAGTGTCATACTGAAGCAATAGGGTGGGGAGGGTATCAAGGTATTTGCATCTCTGTTGCTTTAGTGGTATTTCTTTTCCTTGTTATATTTCCTTTTTCCTGTTACTGTACTAAAGTGTAATAAAAGCAGCTGGTCTTCAAACAGAAGAGAATATTTTTCAGCGTTTCAGTAAATAGTTTAAAATAATTACAGGTTTTATTTGGGTGTATGTGCATCCTGTTTCCACCGCTTGTGGCAGGGAACAGTGTGAGAGGGGTTGTTGAATTCACTTATTGCTTTCTCTGTTGTCAGTGTGAGCTGGTGGCCTGCTGGGATCCTTTCTCCTGTGCCCGCGGTTCGCTGGTATGAGAGGGAAGCAAGCAGTATGTTTTTGGATCTCTCCGTTTGTTAAACCCCCTGGCAGGGATGGTTTGTATCCCTTTTCTCTGACTTGCAGCCATTTGACGGTAACTTGTTCTTTCATTCCTCTCAGCGGTGCAGTCTGGAAATCTCCAACTGATTTGTTCTGTTTTCCTGCCAATGTGCAATTTCAGTGGCAGTAAGGGAGCAGGTCCCTCCTTGTTTTGGGTAGGGAAACTTAAGCTGCAAGACAGTTTCACAGCAATACGTTACATAATACTGCGCAAAGCAAAAAGTAATTAATGTGGAGGTGGAAAAGATATCCCTGCTACTCAGTGCAAAGTCGGCTTGCCTTTCTGACAAAGATAGTTACCTCCTACCTCTTCATTTCCATGAGACGCTCCCTCAGAATCCCAAAGATAAAGGGGAAAAAAAAATTGGAAAATTGTCTTTAATCTTTAGCAGAATCTGGCAACACACACAAAAGGTTGAGGCAACGTGATTCTGTCGCCTCAGCTGCTTAGTATTTGGAAACAGCAAGGAAATAAGTGAAAAAAGACCCAGTGCCCCCTCTTCAAGGCTGCAGAATTCCAGAGTTTTCAGCAGACCAGCCATATTCTCATCTCATGCTGCACTGGAGAAAATCTGAATAACGCAGGGAAACTGATTAATTTTCCCAATATGGCTAAAATCACAGTGTTGCGGTGTATGGAATTTAGGAAAAATTCAGTCTAACTGCAGTAACTATCAAGTAACTTATTGCAGAGTCTGAAGAGGTGAAGCTCTCCTGAAGATGTTCCCTGCCCCAGAAATGACAGGACTGCTCAGTTTTATCTGTTATACCCTTCATAAAGATTTGTTTTGCAGCAGTCTCAAGTTATATGAGGGTATGATAACAAGAACAGAATCTGGCTAAACCTCCTAACTGGTGCTCATCTGATTTAGACAATGTATAATCATAGATTAAAAATACCCTGAGCTTGGTTACATACTAAAAATACTGTTCAAAGTTCTTAGCAGCTGTTAATAGAAATAGTTTACTATTGGCTAGGAGGTACAGTGAAAGTTGAAAATATAAAGAATGGGTTTATTTTTTTCTCTTAAATATTCATCATGACTTAAATACTCTGTGTTCAGATTAGTATCTGTCAAGCACTTGCTCGGGCTGCTTATAAGGACTGAAGACACGAGTCAAAGGGGATGGGGAGTGTGGCATATAAAAAGTACTGTTCATTTCTGTTGATCGGTGATGCGGGTTTTCCTGCAGTATTTTGCAGTTGTGATTGCTTCATTTTAAGCTGGAGAGAGTTCAGAAAAGGGAGATTAACATGATCTATGCTGGAAACACATGATGAAAGACTAAACCCCCTGGGATTATCTTTTTAGGCTCCATTCTTTATCCCTTTTCCGTGTCATATCAGTAGCTAAAATTACAAATGGTACAGAAGAGAGAGATAAGGACCATCCATTTTCTTTCTTCTTAACAAAAATATCGGGGTACTCAGTTAAATACAAATCATGGCAAACCTGTAGAGGGAAAAAATGAGAGAGCTTGGTTACACTTTGAAACTCATTGCAACAGGCTTGTGTTAAAATCAATAAATTAATGAAATGTACAAATAAATGGAGTCAGTGAGACTAATTTATCCAAATTTCTAGTTGTACTGAAACTAGAAGATTATTGATTCTGAAGTCCTGGGTATAAGGTGAGGCGGTTATACTTCACAGTATCATAAGAGCATTGTGAGACTGAAGAAAGTAAGGGAAAGCGCTATATGTCAATATTGTATTTTTTTTTAGAGTTAAGAACATGTGCCAACAAACAGTTTTTAGATGCCTGTACCAGGCCTGGGCATGGCAGCTCTGCTTCTACCGCTGGCCAGATCTGAGCTGCGTTTCTTTCCTCAAATAAAGCCCCGAGATGCAGTTGATCAGGCCAATACGTTTCATGCGATTGCCAGTCCATATTCTCCCCTGGAGTCTTAATATCAGCTTCCTCTGTGGAAACCTGAGAACTATGTAATTGTCCGCATTGCAAGAAATGTAGTCTGAGGGGTGTGTTTATCTGCAGAAATACTTCATGTCCTTTTAAAAATCCAAGGAATTGTCAGTAGAGTGTTAACATCAGCACAGTGCTTCTTCTTGTCTGAAGAATTCTGCATATCCGTTGTTCTTTTTAAAGTTTGAGGCTTTGCTTTTCATTGTAAGAACTTACTTTAAAATCACAGAATCACAGAGTCACAGAATCACAGAATGTCAGGGATTGGAAGGGACCTCAAAAGACCATCCAGGCCAATCCCCCTGCTGGAGCAGGAACACCCAGATGAGGTTACACAGGAAGGTGTCCAGGCAGGTTTTGAATGTCTGCAGAGCAGGAGACTCCACAACCCCCCTGGGCAGCCTGGGCCAGGCTCTGGCACCCGCACTGGGAAGAAGTTTCTTCTCAAATTTAAGTGGAACCTCTTGTGTTCCAGTTTGTACCCATCACCCCTTGTCCTATCATTGGTTGTCACCAAAAAGAGCCTGGCTCCATCCTCCTGACACTCACCCTTTATATATCTGTAAACATTAATGAGGTCAGCCCTCAGTCTCCTCCAAGCTAAAGATACCCAGCTCCCTCAGCCTTTCCTCATAAGGGAGATGCTCCACTCCCTTAATCATCTTTGTTGCTAGAAAAGCTATATATTATGTATTTATATAGTATTTACTTTTATTTTGAACAGGTTTTTTTCTTCTGTGATTGTTCCCCCAAGACCAAATTAGTGTGTGTATTCTGTAAATATTGCTCTTACAAAATTTTGGCCTTATGACACATCTTCTAGAATGTGTTATGCTCTTCACAGGTATGCGTGTTCTGAGTGTAAATCCTATTCACTGGTAGGCATCCTATAATCTCCTCAGTTGCCAACCCTCCACATTCACTAAAATAAACTGTATTTTGTGGAAGTCTCGGCAAAAAGTGCGTTTTGTATACAGTAAAAACAGATGATGGCAAGCATAGCAATCACCATATTGCTCACTCAGTGGTTTTGAGGTATTCTGACAGAGCAGCGGCATTAATCATGTTACCACCTTCAAATTACATTCACCTTCTGCCTGTGGAAAAGATGTTTCTGTTTGCAGAGCATAGATGTGCAGTGAGTATGTGTGGATGTAAATGTGGCACTTTGCATCAATATCTGAACGTGCTGTTAGGTGCTGTACAGCTCTGGAGGCAGCTGCATTTGCCCAGTGGTTTTGTTGTCCCAAAAACAGGGTTCTGTGCAAAAATAAAGAGTATAGCACACAGAGATGAGGTATTATTACAGAGTTGTACAAGCCAGGATGGTGGAATAAAGCTAGCATGCCAGCGAGGAAAGTAACAGCCATTGTATACAAGATCTTATCACTACTTTTACACCCCAAAGATTCATTTACATATTGGTTACATATTAATTTTAGCGTATAATGAGCAACGGTCATCTAGAGGACACTTCATCCAACAGTCTTGAGATATGTGTTAAAGCAAGACTCAACTAATTGTATGGGCTTCAAAATGTCTAAAGCTGCAAGGTCAGCAGGTAGTTTGTGATTAGGTGTTTTGCAAGTCACTCATTGTCAGACTGACCTGAAACTGAAAGGATTTACATATCCTTAGAGTAGCAATTGCACATGGGATTTGTGAGTTCTTCAGTCCCCCTTCAGAGCAATGGGGAGGGTGCGTTCCCAGAGCCCTGCAACCTGCGTCTCCAAGGATTAGGACGCTGGGCAAGCCCACCTTGGGTAGTTGCTGGTACTTTGAGGCAGAACGCTGCTTCATTCTCTTAGTACTGTTTAAGAATTTTCTAAAACTTAGTTTTAGAAACTTAGTTTTAGCTACTGATTTTTACCTGTGATAATTTTTGCATCCTGTGTCAAACAATGGATGTTGTTAATGCCGGAGGTGGAATGAACAGGCTTGGAAACGGTGACTTACCTTTGATTTTGGAAGTAACTTTTAGGAATCTAAGGGGCCCAGAATTACAGAAACGTAAAGCAGACATACATTTTCCATTATCTCTTGGCCTTTGTGTAACAGAAGGGAGAATGGAAGAATGTTTTTTTCAGGACTATTTCTGATGCAGAATTATTTATGTATTCTTTTCATTCTTCTTCTCTAAATACTGTCTAGTGTTCTGCAGGGTTTTTTGATTGGTTGTTGTTGTTTTATTATATATAAATTATAAGTATGGTTAGATTGCCATACTGTTTTATTTACATATTTATTTCTATTTGTTTATGTATTTATTTACAGTTAGATTGCCATACTGTTTAGCCCGGGGAAAGCTGCCTTTAGTGGCAGATAACACCAAAAAATGACTTCCCTGCTAGCAAAATGTTGTTAAGATTTGGGGAACTTTGCAAATAATTAGTTAGGTTTGTAGTTCTCTTTGGAATTCGAGTGAAAGAGTATTGATGTTACTTCTGCCATTTGTATCTATCCTGGAAGTTTCATCAGATCTGGGACCATGGTAGACACACCTCATTACAAGTTGCTGCCATTACCTGAGTGTTCTGCATAATTCTTATCTAAAGTGTATTACATTAGGTGATCAATAATATCTGTTCCTATTTTTAAAATTATTGAGATTCTGGTTTTTAAACCATTGTGTTTTATTTCACGTTCAATTGAGAGTAGGAGGATTACCTTCTTTAATTTTGCAGCTGCATGCAAATGAATAGTATTTCCTTCGCCAGTTTTAAAAGGGATTTGGCAGAATGCAGACTGGACAGTAGCTGCATGAGCAGGTCACAGATGAGACTGACATTAGGAAGATATTTTAGTTATTTTTTTTGTTTTAAACCTCGTGGCACTTATGTTCTCTTTATTTTTGGCATCTGAGTAATCATCAAAGTCGTAAATGAAAGAGATCTAAAGTTTTCTGGAGGCTTTACAACATGAACTCCATAGCTGTACAAAACTTATGAGAAAAAAGCAATCGAACAACATTTTCTGTTTTAAAGAGGGTAACATTCCCCCAGTATTTTTTTAACTGTAACTGTGGTATTTTTTTTTCCATTTTGAAAGTTCAAAAGCCTGGAAGTTGGGAAAATTGTGTGTTGAACAATTTTCTTTTTGTTTTGGAAGCTATACTGTGTTACTGAGTTTATAAACCAACCAACAAACAAACACAAAACCAAACAACCCCCCAACAAACAAACACCAAAACCAAATAGAATGAGACAACACTTTACTATACAGTTAAGTTTTTAAAAGTCACAGAAGCAGCCAAGGTAAAACCTTACAATTCATATAAGAGAAACAGTGCATAGATAGGCAAATAGATGGGGTCAGCTAAGGAATGGAAAACAGAAAGATTTAGGAGTATTCCCCTGCCTCTTGGCTGTCTGGTTAAATTAGGCAGATATTGCTTATGTGTCTGTAGTGCCTCATGTTATTTTATCTTGTCTAGAAAATTCACCTGATGAGTGAAGATGTACAGGTTTAATGGCAGATTTATAAGACTTTTCTTTCTACCGTTAATAGTCCCTTGCTCTTGCCCCATAGAGTCCCCAGAATGCCTGTGCCGGGGAGGAGCCTTAGACATTTGTCAGAGTCACTTCTCTTTGTTTCAGAACAGCTGGCTTGCCATTGGTGATGACTCTGACTTCTCTCTCTCATTTTCAACATCTAAATAATTGGTGTCTTTTAATTAAAAGAAATGCAACTCACTTTAATCTAATGCTAGCAAAGCATACAGCTGCTGTAAAGTGTCTGCCACTAACATATTTGAAGTAGTATAGAATGGGGTTGAAAGCCTGTGTGTGTTTCTCCAAAGATTTTGGGGTATTTTGCAGGATTTAGATATTAATATTGAAAGCTGCTTTGGATAAATTTGGGCACTCCGGTAGCTGGATACCACAGTGATGGTGCTACATGAAGCTGTAAGGAAGTAGAAAATAGAGCAGCACTTTACAAATGAAAGAGCTGGAGTACCAAAGAGTTTAAGTGAATATTTGCAAATCATATTTATGTGTTTCTTTTTTCCTTGAATTTTGATTTAATGGAAATGGAATGGTGGGAGTGGATCTTTTCTGTCCCTTAAATAAACTTTGAAAAACACTTGGCTAATTTTTTTTTAGGATACCTACTAAATCTGGGTACCATAGTTTCTTGGTGCCTATTTCAGATAGTTAGAATTTGATTTTTGAGAAGTGATGCACAGACCGCCTTAATCAGGCAAAGGAAGAGATTCAATAGTTTGCCTGGAAATTCTGTTTTCCATTCCTGTTGGCATCCCTGTCTTGTTCCTTTACCACACCGCATTGCCTGTTTTAAGCAGTATCAGGGACGGCCTCAGAAATATGAATATGATATTATGTTTGATGTGCTCTCCAGGCAGGCTTCTCATCCAGTCCTATATAAACATTCATTTACAGAAAGAAAATCATTTAAACCAAATGCTTTAAAGAAGAGTGGACTATTTATCTGGATCTGTCAACCTTAGTTTCTGAATAAATAATTCCTATTCAACTGAAACTGTCTCTCAGAAATAGCCTGAGATTAATCTGTACCCATGAACAGCGTTACTTATAAGGTCTACCTGAACAATTGCTGAATACTGATAATGTGAAAGGAGGGGCAACACCACATATTTTCCTTATGCAGATATACCTGACAGTCTCCTTTTTGCCCATGAAGGTGCTAAGTGCAAATGAGTTTGATTTTGAAACTGATAATAGCAGCAGTGCTAAGAAGAGCTTTTAGAATTTGAGACTTGCTAGCAAATTACTGATGCAACAAAGTGGAGGGAAAAAAGCTTACCATTTTCTCTTGAGGCCTCATCGTGGCAAGTAGCATTTTAGTTTCGCCGGGTTTGCGTCTTTCCTTCCTTGTTTAGTCTTTTCAAGAGGCGAAAGTTACGATGAAGTACTTGAGCACCAAGAGCAGTCAGTCTGGAAGCAGTGCTGCTAACCTGGCTTGCCAGCCCACTGACAAGGCTAGAAATACACCGGAATAATAAACAAGTGTGATAGGGGAAGGAAGGCATAAAATTCAGTCCACTACACAGGATACTTTACTTTGGGATTTTCATTTTTAGCTCTCACCATGAAATTTCCGTGAGTAAGGAACATGACGGACGCTTGGCCTATCTGTTATACTGGTGTTAGATTTTTGATAAATATACTTTTAAAGTTTTAAAGATGTTTGTCTTCTGTTCTCTGTGGATCTTTCAAATCATGCTGCTCATCACCACATGGCTTCTCATGCCATTTTTGTCATGTGAGGCAGTGTCAGACGGGACTCATCCTCGAACGAGTTTGGTTGAAGGCGAAAGGGTCGGTGGCTGCACCTCTGCGGGGTTCTGTGTGTCAGGGCTGGGAGGGCACGGCCGCGTGTCTGCGGGCTCATGGGGAAGGTGCTGCTGGGTTCCTTGTCAAATCAACGTTACGACACTCAAGTTCCTGAAACCACCTCAGCAATCCCAGATCAAATTTTAATGACATCGTTATTTTTTGTTTTCCTAATCCACACATAACTGCTTGCTGCATTTTTACATTTCGCTGAATAGTTTACTTTATGGATATGAAAGGCTCTGGTTATTTGATTATGGTACTTTCCACTTCTTGTCTCAGTGTTGCATGAAGTGGTTGTATTCCCCTAAGAGACAGGTTCTAGCCTTAAGCATTACAGTTTGCTGATTCAGTTATGGCATGTGCTAGTTTGTTTCCTGTTGTTCTGTTACAGTTTTACTGGTTCAAGTCATCCCATGCAAGACTGTCTCATAGAACTTGTCTTCATTAGGCTATGGGTTTGAATGCATGCAGGTAGGACACTTAGCAAAGTTACCTTTGTTCTTAGCTTGTGTCATCTCTGCTTTTTCTCTCTCGTCAGTCTTAAGAGGGTTTTTTTTTGTCTTGGAGAGGATAGGGGTAGCTGCATGTTTCTGACAACCAGTATTTGAGCTATTTAATTCTAGGACAAAATGTAGACAGAGAGTAAAGCAATGAGAAAAAGTTGTTCATGGTTAAAAGAAACTTTTTCAATCATACCGTGAAGTTCATTGGCTTCAAACAGTCTGCTCTGCTCTCAGGGCATGGATTTACCCTCAAGCAGTTCTGTCCTGCTGCTGTATTTGTAAATCCTATCCCAGAGGTTCTCTGGCTGTGAAACCCCCTCCTGCTCACTGACCTGGGAGTTTGGTGTATCAGCCTACTTCATATCCCACTAAAGGTTGTACAGTTCTTTGAATTCTCTGGGACAAACAGTGCTACGTGCGTAACTCAGAGGTTACTCAGTGGATGGGTGGCATATACTCTGTAAAAAGCATAAAGTTTGGTATCTTTCTCCTTTGTCTCCTGAGTGTTACATAAGAACTTTCAGGAAACCTTCAACTGAAGAAGACAAAAGCACTCTTAAGGATTTATAGGTTTTTGCAGTTTCAGTGTTAGACCTAAGGCAAGTAAAACCAGCCATTATTTTCCAGTGCACACAGTTGTGAGAGAAACAAATGATATTGCTCGAGATTACTCAGAATGTCTAACAGAGATGGGGTTTAAGCTCAGACATCTTGGATGCCATTTCAGGCTTTCAGTTACCACCTTCTTGTTGCTCTTCCCTGCCTCCCTCTCACTGTCTTTCCGCTCAGACTTGGGTACCAGTAACAGTGGCACTTCCACAACAGTGCAGAGTGAAGTAGCGCTAGAGACAAAGAGAGAGAATCACTATCACCCCCTCGTGCTTCACTCCACACACTCGGGCACGCACGCGTGCTTGCAAACCCGTAGTAATTTAAATAGGTGGCAACATAAGGACAAATTATCCAGGATTTATGCTATGCCAAGTTTCACGGACAGTACAGCTCAGCCTCTGGCATCCCAAAGTTTTACACTCCTATGAATTTCAAAGTAACTGGTGAAGCCTTCAGTTAACACACTACCACTGGGCTGATTCTCTTTAGAAAGTCAATGTCACACGGATTTGATCAGTAGAATACTGCACAAGTTTTCCAGCGCTCACTGCTTTACAGAATCATCGGGGTTAAATGCAGATTCTTGACACATAGAAGGAAGCTACTCTTCCAATTAGGCAAAAAGGTTGTATGACTAATTTTGTTCTTGTAGTAATGCTATAAGAGAGTAGAAGATGACTTGAACATCATGATCCTAGGGAGGATGTGTTATTTGAGAAACTGGGCAATACTGCTTACAGCTTGTTGTGCAAAATATTAGGAAGATGCTTGGCAAGCAGCACGAATTTCTTCTCAGCTTGTTTTGCCTCCCATCTGTCTGCTTGACTTTGTTCCACTCTGCAAATGTAACTTCCTTGCATTGTCAGTTGGTGAAAGGGTGTTGTTTGAAGGAAATGGTTCATAAAAACTTCATTAAAGGGGGGGGGGGGGGGGGAATGGCAAGAGTGGTAAATCTGTCAAAACAGGTTATTCCTGTCCCCTAATGAGGCAGCTGGCAACCCTGGTTATAAGGAAAAGTCTCAGTGTTCAGTGACTGCTACCTGATCTTTGAGCCTGTTTCCAGCTCTGAAGACTTCCGTAAAACACAGGCTGTTTTGGTTCATTTGCTTTGAGCTCCTTCTGTGGTCCCTATATAGTCTGCGCTCAAGGAGAACCCGAGGGCTGTCAAGTGCAGCTCAAGTCGCAGTTGGCATCATCAGCCCCGATTGCCTTTGGAGGGAGGCCTGACAGATGCTTCATTTGCTTTTACTGCTTTTCCTGATGTAGCAATGTATCACTTTCGGTTAGTACTGAGATATTTTTGCTCTATCCAGAACAGTGAATTTTATAGCCATGATTATTTTTGTGTTAGAAACAAGATTGTAACAGCCTTGTGTGAGAACATGTTGTGTTATGTGGGGTTTAGAGTGTAATGACTAGGGAGATAATGCAGGGAAGTTTATTTCTTTCCATTTGTTCGCTAGCCTAATAGTTTTACGTAGTCTGATAGAGAGACATAGGAACAGTTAATTCAAATTAAATAAAGAAGTGAATTCAGAGTTGAAGGGGCTCTGATTGATCTTAATTTATTCTTGTAATGAGCTAACTGAAATTGATTAAGGTCATTCTTATTCAGGAACGAGAGTGCCCGCAAAAGTAGTTTCTGTGATCTATTTCAAAAGTTAATTTGAATGAATTTTCAGAAGTGTCCACAGGCAGAAAACCCATTACAGTCTGTGTATGATGACTGGAAGCACTCGAAAATAAATCTACCTGGCTCTGTGTCCTCAGTGCCGCCACAGGTAATGATTATAAAGAGGGAGACTGCAGTGTCCCAGCGGGCTGCAGGCAGCGCGGTGTTACACCCCAGGGCCGTGTCCCCACGTCCCTCCTCTGTGAAACCGTTGTCTCGAGCTGGCATCAGGGATTAAGGACTCCTTCAAATCTCATAAATTTTACCCAGCTCCTACTCCCAGTGCATTAATTTACATTTGCTTTACCTTGGCTCTGGTATACGCCACCTTCACCCAAAGCTGAGAGAGCAAGTCTTAAACACTTTTTCCAACACTTAAGCCAGAATGGCTCTGTGGTTCAGCTGCTGGGTGAGACTAATGCCAGGTTCCCTGAGGAACAAATGCAGCACCTGGCCAAGGAGCTCCAGTTGTCTGGCCCTGTGCCTTGCAGGCTTCCTTGTACAGCCAAACATTGCCAGTTAGTCCCAGCGTGTAATTTTTTGTTGTTGCTGCTGTTTTTATTAGTGACTCAGCCAAGATTGTTTTGAAAAAAACCCTTTTAAATTCAGGAGGGCTGTGAAAAAGGAGGAAAGGCTGAATGCATGGGAACTGCTCCGAGCTGTTTGTAATGTTCCCTCTGTAAATTAAAGCTGGAATATCGCTCTTGTGTTCTGCCTGTGCCACTCTGCCACATGTAAAAATTGCTTGAGAATATTCTGACTCTTTTCTCTGGTGCTCAGAGTAGGATGTTTGTTTGAATGTCTCTTCAGATTTAGGGCCCTGTCACATGCTATTATTAAATGACTGTGCTCGTCACAGGCACTAGTTCAGCAGCCCAGGATATCCCTTCTACGCTCAGAGCTGCCTAGAAAAGGCCTCTGCTTTTCTGGGGTAATTCTAAGGGATGTGCAGAGGTGCTTTTTATCTTCTCTCTTCTCAGATGCCAAGTGCATTGACTTCCTACGAGTCACAGTCCCTGGATACTGAATTGATTGTTTCCACAGTACTCCTGCTGTGGAATATGACAGTAATGAGATACTCTGCAATGAGAAGGTGTGTTAGGATCACAAAGAGCTCATCTCCTTTGTGATAGCCACTACCAAGCCATAAAATACTCTGATACCTTAAAGCCTTGCTTGTGAAGCTGGAGCTACACTGGGCTAAAAACTGAGCTCATGCATAGATTTATATATGGAAGATGTCCTGGAGCTGAAGTCAGCGCAGGCTGTGCTGTTGCTAATGAAGTTGTGTTGGTGGCTGCAGTGCTGGGACGGGCAGAGGTCCAGGTTGGGGAACCAACACCTCTCCCTTCCTCGCATTGACCAGAGCAGCTGCGGCTCCTGTAGGTCATTCTCAACCTATTCTGAGGGCAGCTAAATCTTCTCCCATGTGGTTCGAAGGTGGAGGCATTCATCCTCCATTCTGGAATATTAATAGGCAGTGTCATCTCAGAACACAGGGCTGGTTTTTGTAGTCCTCTGGTGGGGCAACCACGGATGCAACCTGGAGGTCACTTGGGCTGGCAACAGTGGAATCTTGTTTGTGCAGCCCTAGTTTGTGAGTCTCTGAGCATTTGTTTGCAGAGACTTCACTGGTGCACTGTGTAATGGGCTTACACAAGGGAAGAAGTTTAGGTGGGAATTCATTTAAGGAAAGATTTGGAGCCATCTTCCCCAAGAGTAGTTTTTTTCCTTAAATAGATTTTTTTTTCTCCTGAGCTGCAAACAAGAGTTGTCACTACAGGCAGGTCTGGAACATGCATTTCAGCTACTTTTAAATAAGCATCTCCATTATTTAGTTCTAGCACAGGACATTTAATTACCTCTCTAAGGCACTGGAGCCACTTAAAATATTTCCAAAGCATTTCCAGCTCATCTTCCATCAGGTTGCCTTACACTAGTTATATTCATAGTATGCATTTAAATTTATGAGGTGCATTTAGATTTGGTGTGTGTGTTTGTGTCAGAAAGGAGCATCTGTTCTGGTATGGCAGAGTTGAGTAGGAAGCAGTGCCTTCTAGATATCCAGGAATTTTCATCTGCTTTAACTGCATTGTACACTGGAGTTGGGATTTTTAATTATTTTTAAACAATTTCAGCAGGACAGAAACATTTAAGCTTTTTTTCTGATTTTAGTGTGGTTTTACCCAAAAGTAACACCATTTGCACTGAGGAGCAGTGTTTTTAATTTGACAGTGTGAGCAGAATGCATATCAGGACATAGGTACTGCTGATTATTCCCAGGATTAGATATTTTAGTTTCTTACGTGATTATAATTAAAGAGCAACAATAATGACTTTCTCTGATGACCCAGCTCATTTGTCTAGTTTGGAAGCTGCTTGTACTCTCAAATTTGCTAAAACTGACTTTCTGGAAAATGAGACTGTCATTCTAGATTTCCAGGAATTGCTGCTTTGCAAATTAATTGATGTTAATAATGAAGTATATGCCTCACTAGGAAGTGAGGTGGGGAATTGGCGTGATCAGATCAATAGGAGATTTTAAAATACAATTGGATAAGGTATTCTACTGCCTCTTGAATAGGGTGTAGGTGGCCTGGAGATAAGGAAGATTCTATCTTGTATCTTTTGATACAAAATGCCTGCTTTTGAATTTTGAGCCTAAAACTCAATGCAGCATTTAAGGGTTTCTGTTTGTTTGTTTTGAAATGGATGGATAACACCATAGTTTATTTTAGTATTTTAGATTGATGAAAAGAGAATAGTAATTGTAAATTTAGTCCAGAGATCACCAGGAAAATTTTCTTGGCACTGCAAAAGCATGAGAACCGTCCAAAATGCATCTTTAAGTACACAGTAAAATTAAGCTTAGCAATGAGCCAGTATTTAAGATTAAAAATAGCATTCAATCTGAAGCTGAAAATAGTTCTGAGCTGGAAAAATTAGTGACACTATAATAAAGCTATCTGGAAACTGAGCTGCTGAGAATATGTGATCCATGTAAAGGTGTCTATGTAAAAACGACAAATGCTTGGAGTGGAACAAAGGCTTTGTGTTTCCAGTGTAGGTGTCTGTAAGGTATGTGTTATCCAGCCTTTCAAATCTCTCATCAGAGACATGTAGTCTAGATGGGATTTCTTTTGAACTGCCTTTTTTTGGCAACACAGCTGACCTTGAGTTGGGCTTCTGATTCCCTTTAGGGTACATAAACAACCTGCTAAAAGGCCAAACAATTTGTTGGGTGGTAGTTTTCTTTTCACATTTGATTTGTCATGGAACAAATGTGAAACTCATGATAAAAATTAGTAGAATTAGTGTGTGGGTGTCATCAGCATACATAAATTGCTGACTAGGTGCTCAGTTAAATGCCAGCTAAATCTCATTGGCTTGTGTTAGTTTTTGTTCATAAAATCATTCCATGGGTTTTCAGATGCCAAAGGGTGAATTGTTTTCTGATTTATCTGGGGTGCATGGCTAACAGCTCAGTCTTTAAATAGAAGAAACAGACCACATAACACGAAAATGAGGTGTTAAAAGGCCTGGGTGGTATCCCTTTAGTGAATATAACAGGAAAAATGGACAAATGGAGTAAATTGTTACTAGTAATCCATAGGAAAGGGAGGAATTCCCAGGTGTTGATTGTTTCCGTTTAGGGTGGTTGTGTATGAACACCGTGGGCTTCTGAAATAGTGAAACAGCTTTTCTTAGCACTAACAACTGCTAAATTTCACCCAGTGGCGATCACCCTTTAACCTGTTTTGTCTGGACTTCAGTGTGTAGCAGGGGTGCAGCTTTGAACTCGAGTGCACTCACTATTCTCCAAGCCAGCACATGTACAAATTGATCTCCCATCATATATTTGTAGTCAAACTGGGGGTTATGGACCAAATGGGTGGACTACAAGGTTTGTGAAAACCTGACTAGACCTCCAGGCTCAAAGTGTCGGTGTTTTGAAGTCCAACTGTCTGTGCCAAGCGTGTACCTCAGGGCCTGATGCTGGAATTACGGCTGTTCAACACCTTGATGAGGGCCCCAGGTTGTGGGACAGAATGTCCCCTTAGCGTGTTCACAAGTGACACCAGGTCAGTGCACTGGAAGGAGAGCAGGGCTGCCATTCAGAGGGACTTAAGCAATCTGGAAGAACGGGCCGGCAAGGAGCTTGAGATGTTTGGCAAAGATAAATGCGGCCCCGCACGCTGGATGAAACAGCTGAAGGAGCTGGCTTTGTGTAGGCCTGGGCAAGAGAAGGCCAAAGGCTGATACCATTGCTGGCTTCAACTATTCACAGAATGACAGAATCACAGAATGTTAGGGATTGGAAGGGACCTCAAAAGATCACCTAGTCCGCTCCCCCTGCCGGAGCAGGAGCACCCAGATGAGGTTACACAGGAAGGTGTCCAGGCGGGTTTGAATGTCTGCAGAGAAGGAGACTCCACAACCTCCCTGGGCAGCCTGTTCCAGTGTTCTGTTACCTTCACTGAGAAGTTTCCTCTCATATTTAAGTGGAACGTCCTGTGTTCCGGTTTGTACCCATTGCCCCTTGTCCTGTCGTAGGTTGTCACCGAGAAGAGCCTGGCTCCATCCTCGTCATACCTGAATGGGTCCATGTTTTCTCTATAGCCCTCTTCCCCAACTCTGCTTGGTGCACAATGAAAGGGTGCAAGACAGCAGTCACAAATTGCATCAGGAGATATTCCAGCTAAATAGAAAGGGGTTGTTTTGTTTGTTTGTTTGTTTGTTTTTCCCACAGTGAGTGTGTCTGAGCCCTTGATAATATGGGCTAGAGAGGGTGAGCAAGCTGGAGATTTTCAGAAGTTGATGGAAAAAGGCCCCGAGCAACTTGATTTGGTTTTGAAAGTAGCCCTGCTTTGGGCAAAAGGTTGGACTAGAGATCTCCAGAGGTCCCTTCCAGCCCGATTTATTCTCTTGCTTCTCTTTTAAGACTCTGGGATTCTGATGGCAGCAGAATGTGGGGCTCCTGCCCTTCAGCAATCCAATCTGCCGTCTGCAGGGGTTAGGCACAGGCTGTACTTTTTTTAGGCTGAAATCTTTTTATCCTTACTCATATCTTAAGGGACAGTAAGGATATCAGCAGGCTGCTTGTAAAAGCCGTAAGGAAGAATCTGACACCGGAGGAGTTTCAGCATTCACATAAGAAATGATCTCCTTCTCCACCCTGCAAGCATTGCTCTTGTCAGGGCTCTTCCTTTTAAACTCTCTCCTCCTGATGGTGAATGACCTGACAAATGAGTGATGGTCAATGTGAATTTCTGTATCTTCAGTCTCTTCTCCCATGTTTAAGTCCTGGTCAGAATTCCTCTTACTTTAGCAGAAAATTTGGGCAGAATGGAGAAAGAAGTTGCACTCGGATGAGCTCTCTGTACTCCTGTCGAGAGTTTTGATTGCGGGGTGACAATAAAACCCTGGCAGATGTATTGTTAACCTCCTCTCTCTCCCGCTTTCCCCTTTTTGCCCCTCCCTCTCCCCCCTTCCCACTGAGGACAGGTGATAGGGAGGGAAAGAGGGACAGAGAAAAGAGTTGGAATAATTAAGAATGTTTTACTAATGCTACTAATAATGATAGAAAAAATACAAAATATACAAAACCAATCTTGAAAGTCTCAGCAACTGCAGAGCCGGCACCCGAAGTCCTGGACTGGACTCTGCAGCCAACCGGAGCTGGATTCAGTCTGTCACTAGGCCTCAGTTCGCAGGGATGACTCGCAAGGTCCTCTCCTAATGTCGGCCATAAGCAAAAGGGACGAGATCCTCGTGATCTCCCACTTTTATAAGAAATATTCACGTGAATGGAATGTTATACTTCATTGGTCAGTTTCTTGGTCACCTCTTTACTGTTGCCCCTCTTGCGAGATGTCCATCCATGCTTATCAATAAGTTTGCATTCCATTGCTAGGTTTACCAAAACATGTATCTGGTTCTCCAGGAAAATGCAGCTAATATGAACCTTTAGCTGACAGGCAAATTCACTAAAAGAGAAACTTGTTTTTTAACAAAACCAGGACAACTCCTAGAGTGTGGTTTATAATGTAATGTGGAACTACTGGTTAGATGTAGCAGGTAGCAGCGGATGTGGTTCTCATTTTCTGTCCTTTGAAAACAGAGACTAAATAAATAAATAGAAACGCTGGTTCTGCGAGGCATCCCTTATGCATTTTAACTAGAAGCAAATGCCATTGCCCTACTTCTAAATAAAACTTGCAGCTATAAAATCATGTGAATGTCAGTTTAAAGAAGGATAAATCTCCCTTTCACTATCAATTCTAATCCTGCATGTTTCTGACTGTTTAACTTTCCTTACTGCTTATTTGTTAGATAAACAGAGTGCAGATACTCCTGAGGTCTGTTATGCTAGCACTTTTTTTTTTCTGCTTACTGTAACAAAATACAACAACAACAAAACCAAGACCCAAACATTATTTATTCAGGTTTTCTAGTGTTTAACATCCTAATATTTCCAGTGAGGCTATTGACCAGACAGGTTTTGAATTTGAGGTTGTAAAAAACCCATTTTGTTTACGTTTCTATATCACCTTTTTTAATTCTTGTGATAAGAAAGAAATTTTCTCGGTCTAGAGTCACATCTCATATGTAGGAATTTCAGTAGTAATAAAATTTTAATGAAAGCATTTTTTATACAGTCCAAAAGGCTGTGATAAAAATTGCCTTGCAGCAACAAAAAAAGAGCTATAAGGCATCATTTGAATTCTTCCAGTATTCTTGCCTATCAACTGTGCTTTATACTTAAAGCACATGGAGGACTATAAAAGCCTTTAACTCTTTCAGATTTGCCTCTTTTAGCACATTTTTGAGCCTTGGTCTTCAGATATATTGGTGATTTATCTACATAATAGTTATCATATTGAGACAGGTTTTTTTTCAGTTGGACTATATTGTTCATTTGTTCTCATTTTTAATATTCCCATCAGGCACATCCGTACTTCAAACAAACAAACAAACAAAACTGAAAAACTGTCTTGTGGGTTCCTGCCTAGACTTCTAAGTCCTCTGTCTGGCTTTCCTACTGATCTGTGGTGTGCAAATTTAGATTAATTAATTCCTTTCTATGTCCTAATTTTGTCTCCTGTCCAGTGGTTCTCTCACCTGTTCAGATTTTAATTGGTACAGGAACGTTACTGTGTTTGTTACAGGTCTTAGCCCAGCACTGTCTTGCCCTCTGTAGAAGCCTGTAGGCTTTATTAAAATAAGAATGAAAATGGCTGTACTTCTTGTTTTCTCCTGAAACAATACTGTGGTTTTTCTGGAAATGGTGACAGAATTTAATCATTGTTTTTTTACTCTGGTTACAGAATGATGCTTCTGACTCAACTTGAGCCACCAGAACAGCTTAACAAAAGAGTGACTGATAAGAGATTTATTTTTCTTTGACATGGTAATACAAAACAGGGCAAATGAAATATGGACAAATTTGTAAGCTTGAATATTTATTCTTGAGAAATTACTAATAAAGGTGGAAGATATTACAGTGCATACAACATGTGTTGTAAGGCAGACAAGAGAAACATAGCTAATCAAGCATACTGGTGACACACATTTGGGAGGTGTATTCGGTGTCAAATGGGGATTAGTGCATTGTACAGCAGGGTTTAGGGCAAATTGTTGGAGTAGGTTGAAATTCAGTTTTACTAAGTAAGAGACGTTTGTGTGCTTGGGAACTAAGAAGGATTTTTGCTGTACAGAAGGAGGTTTTTTTGGGGGGAATGACTGTAGAGAAGAACATTTATGCCTTGTTTGATGGCAAGATGGTGGTGGGTAGGGCTCTAAACAAGGATGTGTTGCTTCAGCCTAACAAAAGAGAAAATATACCTGTCAGGACATACATCCGAAATTATATGACACTTGTGAAGGGGGAAGAACCATTTTAACTAGTGGATGATGTTGTCACCAGAAAAAGGTTTATGAACATCCCATTAACAAATGTAGTATAGGAGCTAGAAGAAAATTAATCTCCACACCGGCCTTCCAGTGGAACTTCTGAGTGTTCCATGTTTTAAGTTGGAAATTGATAAGGTTCTGTAAGGAGCTGAGTGGTGTAATAGCCTGTGATTGCTGACAGTGGAACATGATACACTGAGAAGTTGTATCTATTCCTTCCATCTGGATATGATATTTTTCTACGCAGTGCCACACTGAAATTTCTTATAAAAAAGAACAGTGAAGTCTTCCCTTTAGAGATTGCATTATCATTTTCTTTCCATTCTTGCAAAGGATGGAACATCAGAAAGACACTGGTAAATTAAATCAACTTCCGCTTTAAAGAGTCCCACCAGGTGATGTGTGAATCTGGCTGCTGGGAACGGGCACGGCCTCAGGAACCCAGAACACGGAGCATCGCTCACGTCCTGCTGTATCACACCACGCACTGTTCCGAGCTGCCAGCCAGGTGTGATGGCTTGTACTGAAAATCCGGACACAGATAATGCCGCTTGTGTTAAGGCTGTGGAAGAACATTTGCAATCCTGACTTCTGCCTATCACTGTTTATGCTGTGAGCTAGGAAATCCCACATTTTCATGCAGGTTTTTATAGAGAAAATTGTTACTACATCCCTGTTTTTCCGTGTCTCTTTGCAGAGCATAAACAGAACATATTAAGAAGTTTCCCTTGACATGAAAGAAAAAAAGTGGACAGGAAACAAGGAGGCATTGTTTAAAGTGTCTTCTTTTTAAAAAAATACTGTTGTGTTTGCAATGACGTACCCTGAATGTAGTATTTTGCATTTCTGGTCGTTTAAGCTTGCTGTAGCAAACATTCACATGGGCAAGATGCATACGTGAATGTCAGTAAATTTTCTTTCATGTACAGTGCTTACAGTGCTTTATTTTAGTATAATACAGACCAACATTTTTATTTCTGACAATCTTTACAACTATTGCTCGTGGTGAATGAATCCTTCAGCCAGGACTTTCAGTTAGGACTTAGCTCACTTGTTTGAGGGTTAATAGTCTTCTTTGAAAAAATCAAGGATGTAAATATTATTGTGCTACTGACAGAATGTAAATATTTGGCAAATGTATCATAGTTGCAACCAACTTGTATCAAAATTAGCACCATTCAAAAAGATCTGTTGTAAATTTTTTAAAGGCAATGACTGAAACAAGGGATCAGGATTTCAGTATGTAGTACAGCATTTAGTAACTCGCCAAAGATGAAGGAAAAAAGATGGCAAGAAATTAGGATTCAGATTGTCAGCGGATATAAACTGATCCCTCCACTAACATCGTCATTCTCAAAGAGAAAGTTGGTATGTTTTGAGGGTTTTTTTTAGTATCAGGGAGCAAAATCAACCATAACTAGCTGAGTATCTGGCCCAAAGTTATTTATTGTAAAGATCTGTTAAATGCCAGCCTTGGATCTCACTAAAATTTACTCCTTAAGCTTAACACACTTTCCTTCTGAAAGATAAAGCACTTGCTTAACCAACAAGTTGCCAATAAAAAACAGAATTATAGAAAAGTTAATTAATGAGGTGGTTTTAATAGGCTCTGTTTTATTTCTTGGCAACAGAAAGTATATGATAGTCGAGTGTCTGCCAAATGTTTTATCGCCCTGTTATCCATTTGTGATCCATTGCCTGGCGCCTGCATTAAAAGCTGAGTCGGGGAAAGCAGTTGGTATCAGCGAGTTCCCAAGCTGCCTTCGAGAGTGGAAAGGCAGAGAGGCTGCACGTTATTGTAGCTTTGCAAACACTTCGCTTAGCTTAAGGAAAGACAAGGTTGTTAAGTAAATCTTTAAATGAAGTGTAATGGGACACTGCCTTTTTAGTCTGAGAAACTATTTAAAGCTCAGTGTATCACAACTGGAATATTTGCATTTCTTGCAAGTGTACATTGAAATCCCAGGAGAATTGACTCAGTCTCCTTCCTTCCTGCATAGAGATGTTGGGGAGCGTGGAATTTACTCCTGCTCTTTGCCTTCTGATAATGATTGTAAGGACACGGACGCCTGGGCTTTTTCATCAGGGCTGTCACTAGCTCAGTGTGGGACTATAGAAAGTCATTTGGTGTCTATATGGGAGGAAATTTGAAAGCTATCTGCCTAAATTTAGATCTCTAAAAACAAAGAGTTTGTATTCCTGCAGATGTTAAGTCTTCTTTCAGGTTATTTTGTTGGAAAAAATGGGCCTCTGTGTTTGCTTACCTGTAAAACTGAGCGGTGTCGAGAGACATGATAAAATATTCTAAAATCTTTGTGCAGAGAAAGCATGTAGAGAATGATTATTTTATTTTAAGTGGTTGGTTTGTTTGCTTTTATTTTTTTCTTGAGGACGTAGCAATTTTGGTCTCAACCAGATCGAATCAGCAGGTTTAAAAGCAAAAAAAGCTATTGTGGATGTGTTTCTTCATATAGCACTGGAATACAGGATGGCGTTCACTGCTTCAGAGTATAAAGCAATGGAGAGGAGAGAGACATTCTGAAAGGAATATCAGAGACAGGTGTATTGGCAGCTGTTAAACACCGATCTGGAGACAATCATCTCCAGCTAAACCACCATTTTGCTGTAACGTGAGAATCTAGAAGGACCCCTCAATATTTGCCCTGGTTCATCTTTTTTTTTTCCCTTAAGCACTTCCTCTTGACTACTAGCAGAGGCATTGCAGGTTTTAGATCTTTATTTATGCCTTACCTAATTAAAATACTGTACAAGTTAATGAATGTTTTTAAAGCAGTGAGATCATCAAATGAAATGGATATGCAAGAATTTCAAATGATGTCTGAAGGGGAAGGAAACATCTTTATCTAACTACAGAGATTCAGTGTTCTGCCATTGGCCAAAGCTTTCTCATAATGAATTTATCCACAGGCTGCTGCCCTGGATTCTAGACGTGTCTGGGTACTGGTAGTTCTGTATTAATACAGTCTCCTTTTAAAACTGTGTGACAGTTTACAAAATGCTCTGGGATATACTAGGATGAAAAGCGCATAAATACATGTAAAATGCTCTAATTAAGATGCAATTAGCAATGCACAAGAAAGAAGTGTTTGCCTGGCTACACTTTATGTCTATAAAGTTTCGTTTTCTGGAGCACAGAATACGTGGCATATCACTTGTTCTACGCAGTTGCACTTGAAAATAATTGCTGTGTAAAAGCTCTGAGGAGGTTATTGTAAATTGGTTTCTGCTGTGAGACAGAGGCATTGAAAGTGATGGAATAATTTCACAGGATGAGGAAATAATTCCGGAGGAGTCACCACTGGAAGCTGTAAATGAGCAGCAGAATTGCTATTCCAGCAGTCAGGAGTCCCAGCGCGGACTGGCAGGTGAGGGGAACTGTTGAAGGAACGAGCAAGAGCCAGGTTGGGCTTTTCCTCCTGTGATCTGTTGGTTCTGCTGCTGTCGCTTTGGAACGAGCTCTGGTGAAAAGGTCCTGGCACTGCGGGAACTGTACAGGGACATTTTCTCTTATGTGAGACTTGGGGTGAGACGAAATAAGGAGATAAGCTATGAAGGAACAGGGTAAGTTCATTTCCTTTGATAAGAGCTTATTGGTTACGTTGAAGTCTCTGTCTTTTTTTTTCTATTGTGGTTTTGCTTTGTTTTAAATAAATAATGTTCAACAGAAGGCATAATTGTTAGGCCATTGGGTTGGGATGCACGAAACCTAGACTCAGTTTCTAAGCTGGGCACAGAGTTTTGTGGTTCTGGACAGATCACTTAGTTTGCCTGGTGTTTTCTTCATGGGAAGAATATCTCAACAGGGATAAAATCTTCCAGGGTGCAGGCTGAGCTAATACAGTCTAATGTTGCCTAGGAAGAACTGCTTTTGAAACCTGAAGGAGAAATTGTGATGCCTTGTGTGTCTCCCACTGGGCACGACAGGAACCTGCTGCCTCCTGAATCCCATGGCTGTCTGAAGCAGCCGATAATGTTCTTGATCAGTAGGTTTTCAGATAGCAGACAGTTTGTAATCGTGGCTGCTTCTGTCTGGGTTACATGAAGTCTAGAGGAAAAAAAAAAGGCAATAAAAAAAAAATCAAAATCACACAAATGAATTCTTAAATTTAAGAAGTGTCAGATTGTTGGTCTGTGTAGTGGAGTCACAGAGAACAGCGTTGTCTTGCTGTTCTTCTGGCACCAGCGTGGTTCTGCATATCCCTTGCAGCATGGGGATTGATTATTCTCAGTCACTTTGTAGGAATTACAATAGGCCTGAGAACTGTGTAGGATGGAATAAGCTAAATCCGATAAAATTGCTGGAGAACTAATAGCCAGCAAATCTCTGCTGAGCTTTAATAGCCAACCAAAACATCTCTCTGCTGAGCATAATAGACTGCAATGTTTCAAAGTCTAGTCACTTGGCGAGATTATGTGGTTTTTTTCATGGGAACAACATAAAATGTTTATGGCAGCACACTGGCAGATTTCAAATGCTGCAGAATTTCTGGAGGTTAGACCTTCAGCATTGGTAAACGTGTACAGAAATTACCGAGATGAGACTCAGGACTAGTATAATGTGTGGGAAGTGATCGCTTCTCACGTTGTGTACTAAACAATAACTATGGTCAGTTAATTTAACATATATGAAAATCAACGTATAATCAATTGTGTTGCAGAGGCGACGTGTATGTGCCTACAGAGCTATACAAAAGACAAGTTAATACGTGTCTCCAATATAGCATCTAAAGCTATAGCTACTAATAATAGCTAGTGTGAGCGTGATGAGTTGTACAGTATGTAGATGTATATTGAATCATTCTCATCTTCTTTCTCTTTCATCTCTTCAGCTAAACAAAAAAGATATAAATGTGGTTACCTGCAGAAGTCACACTGGGGGAAACTCCAGGAATTCGTCTCTCAATGAGGACAGGAAAACTTATTTCTGGACCCATAGAACTTCTCTTCACCATTGTACCTGAGCTGGATACACAATACACAGTTGTATCTAGGAGCAGAGGAAATAAAATAAATAAATGCTGGTGGTCAGCACTTCCTAGGAATGTAGTGCTTTAATTTTTTTGTCTGTAGAATAGGAATAATTGTATCTGCTTACCACATCAGAGTGGTAGTAACGGTAATTAAAGTGTGGAGTGCTGCGATTATTAAAAAGAAGAGCAGGGGTGGAGAGAAAGCAGCATTTCTGATGAGCTAATAGTTTTCAGTCAGGCACGTTAAAAGTCCAAGCGGAGTGAACGCCCTGTCCTGCACTCCACTTAATTTGGCAGCAAATGAGATGTGTAAAGCCAGAGGAGCAGAACGCCAGACTGAGAATAAAGGCAGAGAAACCAGATTCTGTGCCTGTGTTTACATTTGTCTGTGCGTCTGCATGAGTGTGTATTTTTAACAAGCTGGCTGAGAAGATGACAATTCATTGCGGGGAAAATGAAGTCAAGAGTTCAGGAAATTCAGGATTTAGTGTTTGAAGCAGGGGATGAAACGTAGTTGGCCAAAATTTGGTTGGACTTAGCAGTTCCCACCCAGGAAGCCGAAAGTTTTTGCGTGTTTCTGGCATCTTTTCATGCATGTTTAGAGGAGAAAAAGCATTTTTTTTTCTTTTAAAGTGAAATCTTAGGGATAAAATGTGATTTGTGTTACAACAGCATCTCTCAATCCATAGTAAAGTACAGAGTACAGTAAGTGTGCTCCAGGGAGGGCTTTGGGCTGCAAATTGTCAGTGTCTGCACCTTGTGTTTGGCTGCTTTTCAGTCTCATTTCCTAGGACATGAGGGTTATACAAGTGCTCTGTCAGTCTTCCCTCCCTCCTCCTTTCAGGGAAACAGAACTTAAAGATACTAAACAGTCATTGGGGTACAGGAGAATGATGAGAGTGAAAGGAGTGTGTGGTTTAGGAGGTATGGGTAGAAATTGAAGATGTTGGAGCAGTTATGGAAGACAGCTTAAGGGTCTGTGCATGGATTTAAAGAACATGGAGAGGAACTGGGAAAGCAGACAAATGGCAAGGAACTGAGAGTATTTCTGGGAATGGTATTGCCAAGAGGATGTTACATGGAGACAGAACAAACCCGATGGGTGTTGAGGATGTTCCACACAAATCTGTCAGAGAAAAACGATTCATTAATTCAGCTGCTCATGGAACAGTTTGTCTCTGGATCTGTACAACTGCGTAGAAGGAAATGCCTGGAAGTCTACACTTAGAGTTGGCCTAATTGCCTCTGTCTGGGTGGGACGTTGTGGGAGCCTAGAGAAGATGCCCAGGACTTTTACTTTCCCTGCTGTATGTAAGGAAAGTGATAAGGATGTTTCTTCGATCCCCATCTTCCACAGGCTCTTACCTTTTTGTTTAGGTGCAATATATCTATAAATGAAAAGCAGTGGAGTAGAGATGAGACAGAGCGAAAGAGAAAGAAAACAGTCTCAGGACAAAATTGAGTCTGTTTGCAGTCAACCTTTGGGGCTGGTTAGGGTCCTTTCGTATGGAAAAGAAAGTTATCAATAATACCAGCTGCTCTGAGATGGTCAATACATGGAAACATGTCACTGAAAGGCAACACACCATGGTCCTGATGACTCATGGACTATCTAGAGGAAAACAGTCACTCTTCCTTTAAACTGTTTGGGAACACGGACACACCTGCTTTGCTCAGGCCACTCCCTTAGTCCTGTTCAACCCAGGAAATACGAGGAGTAAAGCCACAGAGTGAGAAGGATCTCTGCTGTTGCTCCAGCTTGTCATCTGTCCTCCGAAAGGCTGTAGCTTTTGAGGTCCAGGAACATTACTGCCTGAGAGCCCAAATGGAAGTAGAAATACATCAGAGCTCCGCAAACGGCAAAGGTTCGTCCTGGGCTATAGCTCTGCTATTGAAATCTCTATTGATAATGTCATAGGTTAAGCCATCCATAGGACATTAGTTCTTGGATTTACAGAAGAAAACCAGGCCGAGGAAGTTCTGCTGGACTGAAATTGGGATGTTTGTTGCTAGAGCAATTTATTTTAGTTTGTTTTTCCTTTACTGATTTAACAGTTAAACTTCTCAGTCTGTTGTATTCTGTGAACAGTGAACTTTGTGACAGGGCTGACCAGTGTGTGCATGTAGCCATGTGTCTGTCCCCTGGACTGGATTTTTTAATATAAGAAGCAGAGCACAACTCAGTGCAATTAAAACCAGGCTTGTTATCCATGTGTATTTTTGTGAGAGGTACCTCCCTGCTCTGTTTTGCAGTTTCTCGGTAAAGATGATGCTATTGCTGCGGGGCAGGTTCTGTACCAAGAGCTTGTGAAGTTTTGTAATGGAAGGTGGCACGAAAGGTCAGAGTATTATTAATTCATGCTTTGAATGAAAAGCTGATAACTGATCTGGTTTAGGGTGCTGTTGAGGGCAGCTTTCTTTGGAACGTAACCTGAGGAAACGTTGTACAAAGTGTGACTTAGTGACCGGGCACACCTACAAGTCCTGGCTGTCCTGCCACCGTGTGTCACCGCTGTTTGCCGGCAGCGGGACCTGGAGCAGCCCTTGTTCCCTGAGCAAACGTGCTGCAGGTGTGAGCGCACAGCGCACAGTCCAGCGTGCAGCGACCCGCACGGAGCTACCAGGAGGTGTGAGTCAAAGCGCTTCGCTTCTAAACACCAAAAGCGTGCTCAGCACAGTTTTGGTGGTAAGTTACAACAAAGTAGATACTCTTTGAATCCAAGAGGCATGCACATCTTAGTTTGCTTAGTAAACATTTCTCTCCTTTTATACCACAGTCTTCTGAAAAGGTGGGCGAAGAGGCATAAATATAAAAAGATGTATTTAGCTTTCTCTGTAACTCAAGGGTGTGTAGTTGTTTTCTCTGTTATGCCTTGGCAGATTGAAAAACCTTTAGGGTATCCCTTTGACTTCAGGGGTTAGAACTGGAAGAAGTAAAGTCTTATTTTTCCTTTATATTGTCTAATCCAATATTTGTCACTTAAAAATAATGTCTCACACAGATATCATCTATCTTTGTGTGGAGCTTAAAAAAGGTGCAGGTAGACATGTTAAAGAACTCTGTATTTACCTTCATGAAAAGTGTCAATTTACCTTAAAAAAAGCCTACAACCCCAACTTTCTACCTACTGTTCATAACAACAACAAAAAAATACTTTTTCCATTGCTAATTAGTCTTTTAGGCCACACAACCTAATGTTGAACTAGATATAACAGTTCTGTTTCTGTTGTTTCTCCCAACGTGTGCTGAATTAAGTGTGCAAATTTCTTCTTTTTCCCTCCTTATTTCTTTACTGTTTATTTTTAAAGTACTATTTTGGGTTTATTATGTCCATATAAATTTATCTCCTCAGAAGTACAATACAATAGCATTTGGTTAAATTGTTGCAATGTGGTAAACTACTATATCCTTATGTGAACATACTGACCGAATTAACATTTGTCCAAGTCTTGTGGGGGTTCATTACAGTGAGGTTGTGCTGAATACCTGGTTCTTCACCTCCTGGCCAGATAGACTGAGAACTGGGGAGGTCTTGCTTATATATCTCTGCCTGCTTTGGCCAGTGCAGTCAACCTTGTCTGTGAATGTGAAAACCTCTTCTCACTGGTGCGTCCTGTGAGATGAACACATGTAATTTCATTGAAGCGGGTAATGGGAACAGATTGTTTTATTTTTTCTTTAGTTTTTAAACACTTTCACATGCTGGCTTTCACATTCTAGAAAAATGATCCACTGGTTCTTTCTGCCGGTTATCTGTTTCGGATTGCAAGGCCTGACCTTATTCTGATGATAATCCGGTAAGCAGCTGGAGACCTGAAATCTTGTACTTCTTCAGAATCAATTAATTGATTCTAGGAAAAGTACTGGAAGGGTCTGGATTCCAAATAAATCATAAATGTGGGGAAAAAACTCAATAACAAAACAATCAGAAAACGAATCTAAAATAATGCATTATCTTGTAGTTCATTCATGGTTAAAAAGGAAATCACAGGAAGCTGCCAGCTAGTTTCAATCTGAAATATTCACAACATATGTTTATAACCTAAGGTTCACTACTGATAAGTCCTGTGATGGTCAGCACCTGTTTTAACTGATTCATCTGAAAATATTGCTTTATGCTGCTAAAAGTAATTCATCAATCAATTTTTATTAGCACAGCCTGACAGGTTGGCTGGCTTGCCTGCTTGCTTTAATTCTTGTTGCTGTTTTTGCTGTTGTTTTGCTGTTCTCCATTGCAGAACTATACCTAAATTGTACCAGGGCAAAACTGCTACCAAAAAATCAAAGATGGATAGAGAGTGTTAATACCAGAAGCAATGCTGAAGCTGATCTGCATGGGAAAGGGAGGCTTTTTTGTCATTGATTTGTGTCAGTGCTAAATCTGTGTACTAAACAAGTACCACAGTGGTAATATCAACACAAATAAAATAAAACTAAACTTTCCTTTAGACTGAGGGAGTGTTTACACTTAAAACCACAAATGAACAAACCTCCTGGTTTGCACTAGTAGTTCTTTGCACTCTGCATAAACTGCAGAATCAGTTCCCATTGTGGAGAAACTGTCTAGGGGCAAAATTTAATGTAACCATCTGGACTTTACATCATGTTTTAGTTACAGTTTATTTAAAAATAATTTTAAAGCTACACTTTCATTTAAAGTTCACCTGCTGGAAAAACTCCTTTTGTTAGCAGCCCATGACGCACACGGCCTTAGCTGGCAAACCCAAATAACCTCAGGAGGTGGAGTTCAGTCAAACAGTGGCAGGATAAGATCAAGAAATTCTTGCTGAAGAAATGCTGCTGTAGATCATTGTTGCAAATATAATATAGTAAATATCAATCAAGCAGTTGGCAAAGTGGTCTTAGATTCCTTGTAGCTATTCCATTTGACTCATTCACCATTCCTATGTTTATGATACCACTGAAACTATTATTCCCAGTATTGTAAGACCTTATTTCCTACCTTCTGTTCCAAAATTGTAGCTTGCTAGGTGCTGAATGCCCTCTGCTTCCCCTGCAGGATCAAGACTCTTGATGTAGCGCTACCTTTGAATAACTCTCATAGGATTTGATGGGCACAGCTTCACAATGTTGTACATGTCAGGGAAATACCATGAGATAAGGCCACTAGTGTGCTGAGTGACAGTGGAAAAGAACAATCCCAGCTGTACCTGTCGTCAGGTCAAGGACGTGTTCGTCCTTTTTAAATATTGAGGAAAATAACCAAGCAAAATGAGACCCTGAGGTACCCAGAATGGTCAAATTCTCAGATTGTCAAATACTAGTAGTTAGATGATGCCATATATTCCAAAATCCATAAATTCCAAATCCTTTGTCTGCCCCATCAATTGTATTTTCAGATGTGCCCAGGCCTCGTTTTTGCCTGTACACAACACGGTCCCTGTGTGAGAAGTGAGCTGCTCGTGGAGTCATAGTTTTGCTTATCTGACGGTTTGTGGGTCTTTAACGTGGCTGTCGATGGCCGGGGTGAGTGTGGCTGATGGCACTGGGAGATAGCGCTGACCGCCAGGGCAAGGGTTCAGCAGCGCTGTAGGATTCATTTAATTACAAAACAAAGAGTAGCCAACACAGCGTATTTAAAGCTGCTTTTAGTAGGAATGTTGGCAGCGGATGAACTGGCCTGATGTCATTTCTGGCATCCTGTATCTTGCTGCCATACTTTCCACTATATAGAAAGGTAACCTCCTATTCTTAGTTTTGACAGACGTTGACAAAAAGTTTGTGCCTGCTTCTGGTAGGTGCTTAAATTAGTCCTTATAGTATGAAGAGGGAATCTCTTTCAGGGCTTTGCTGAAGTTAGGAGAGGGCACTGTGAGTGCAAAAGTTGTTCTGTTGGAGTCACACCATGCTCCAGCGGTGGCTGTGATGCTGGAGACCTTGGGAGTTTGATGCAGCAAGAGAAATACTTAATTCTTCTAATGATCACCTGTGCTGGTTCTACATCTACAGGAGAAGATCCACTGTTAGGAGAGAATGGGGAATGTTAAACTAAGATGTTCAAGAAGTCCTGCAGTGGCCTAGGGAAACCTTTATTCTGCTATAATTATTTGTTCAGCATTTGAATAAAGTTGCTGTGCATATTTCTGTAATCACGTGACTTGTCAGAAGAGAGAGAATAATAATATCCACTTGATTTTAATACAAAACAAGTGGAGTGGTGCTTTCTTTGGTGTCATGCTTGTAACACATCACTCTTTATACAGGTACAAGAAATAAATATGAGGATTGAGAGAACACTGAGCTTTCAACTTTCATCTCTTTGCTTCCTAACTTATTCCTGTCTCAGTTGCTATGAAGTCTACATTGAGAATGTTACAGAGAGTTTCTTCTCTCAGCTGGAAGAAAAACATTGACGTTCAAGAAAAGAAAAGAAAAAAGTCTGATTAAAGGAATTACATTTATCTTAAAAGTCTTTGCTCACTTGAAGCTACCTTTGTGATTGTCCGGAAAGCAAAATTAATATGAAACACAATAGGGAGCTATTTTAACGTACCATCTCCAGCTCTTCAGGCCTTTAGCCAATATTTAGTTGTGGTAGTAAAACCACTGCCATACAGCTCACTTATTTAGCAGGGAGAGCTCAAATTGGGCTCATCCAGGCTGTCGTTTTTCTAGAAGAAAGTGGTTGACTTGTACTCAAATAGCAGAGAGTAAGAAAAGTGTGTATGAGACGTGTGCGCTCACAAGTTACCGGCATTCGGTTGCTCTTCTGCTTCCCTATGGGTCTCCTGGAAGGAGTTCTTAGCCTGGTTATGGCTCAGGCCCTTCCCTCCTCTGGAGCCTGGACCAAACTGCTGTGGATTTGGCTGGGGGTGACTGGGGGATCGAGTGCATCTGCCACACATGGCAGCCCAGAGAGAACTGAGCCAGACAATGGGACTCCTTTCTGCAACACCCTCATAGACGCCTGGACCAAGGAGCATGGCATTCAGTAGGTCTGTGACATCCCCATCGTGCACCAGCTGCTGGGAAAATGGAGCGGTGCAACGGACTGTTAAAGACTATGCTCAGAGCAATGGGTGCTGGAACTTCTAGAAACTGGGACTGAAATTTGGAACAGCCAGGTTCCCAGAGCTAGCCTGTGCCTCCCAGAGTCTTGGAGGTGCAGCATTTTTATATTTATATTTCATATAGCTCTCACTATATCCTACCCACAAAATTGCATCAGTTGTCAGCAATTACAGTTGTTTTTTTCCTGCTGTAAGTAAAAGGTCTTGGTTTTGCTGTAGGAATACGTGGTGCAGTGTTCTTGACATTACGGATCAATAGATTTGCCTTGTGCTGCCAGGAAATGAAATGCTGAACCACCTCATCTTGTAATAATGCAATAGATGGATCCATTAATGCACACACTGTAATTTTATGTCTGAAAATAGTTGAGGACAGAGATTTTTTTTTTCCTGTGGCTAGTCTGAAATAAACATTAGAATTGATAAAGTAAGGTGAATAGCCTTTGGTTGAATCATGCCTTTTGTCATAACTGGGTAACTGTGCACTCCTCTAGTCACAGCAACTGGAGTAACAGAGATTTTGCTTGTTTGGGGCAGAATAGATAAAAATGGAGTTTGCAGATGAGAGAAGATGTACAGAGTTAGTTATGTTTGCCTTATCTGGTAACATGATTCTCCAGGGGAAACGAGCACTTTTAGTGTTAAATAAGGGCTGCAATCTCTTGGAAAATCATTAAGAAATACAGTAATGAAGTTGGAAGGTAATTAAGATCAAGGAGAAGCACTCAGCTATGCTTTACATGACCTCTTTTTTTATTGCTAACTAGTTACTCCCTAGTGTGGTCTGTAGTACTTCTATAGTTCCCATTATCACAAAATCTGAAAACTTCAGTCTTTAATGTACCAATTGTTACAATTCCCGTGTGAGGGGGGAAAGTGATACGGGAAATGCAATAAAAGAGATGAAGGGGATGGCTCAGAGATGAACAAGTCTGTGGGAGAGCAGCGGCTGCAGGTTTCTCAAATCCCAGGTTAGCATTCCAGCCCTTCGGTCTTAATTTCTTTCTATTAATCTCAGTATTTATTAATTATTTGAATAATTGATTATGGAAGCAGATACCTTGGTAGCTGTGATGGCAGTAAATACTAAAAATGGATTTCAGCAAATGGTTTTGCTGCTTATTTAAATGTGGTGGAATGGGATCTCTGTAGGCTGTTCTGGATGTGGCAGTAGCTCATCTGGATGCTGGTGACATTCTTCACCAGCACTTGTCTTAGTGCAGCATCATCCCGGAGGCCTTTGGTCATTAACAGGAAAATAAATCAGCATTGCAGGTGCAGTGCCATAAGAATTGCACATTATTTCTGGGTTCCTTTGGCAGATTGAGGTCCAGTTCTGTATGCATGAATGTTCAGCTGTGTGGCTCCAAAGGCACTGCCTGTTTTCTGTCACAGGTTGAAGATTTAGTTGTCTGTCTCTGCTTTAGCTTTAAACCCGGTAGAAGAAATAATTTTTAAATTAAACTGGATAACCTTCAAAGATACCAGGTTCCTGCAGAAGGCAAAAAAAAAAATAATTCGAGAAATCTTTCTTAAAAATGTTCCAATTGGTGAGTTTGGGAAGTACAAGGGATGTAAAAGTTATTGTTTGTTGTATTCCAGTTTCACAGAACAGTGATGTCGACAGAGTTAATATTTTGTTTTATGTTAGCGAACTCAAAGTTCTACAGGCAGTTTTGTTTCTTGCTTTTAGATAAGCTTAATAGATCAACTCTTAAAAACAATTTCTGTTTATTTATTTGCAGTATTCTTGGTGGAAGTGGATTATCCGATATAGAAACAATGTAATTATGAAATGGATTCAAACCATTTCACTCCCAGTGGCTGTACATGTGATCCCTGCCAGTAGCCGATACCTGATGCTTGATAGGAATGTTTTAAGGCTTCCAGAGGTAGTAGACAGTACTTTGCTACCTGACATTGTTCCCCACCCCCCCATCATTTAAATATTTCATTTGGTGATTGATTTTTCTGTGTACTATTTCAGCCCAGCTAATAAAAGCACATGATGGTAAATGGCTGGTGCTGCTCTCTCTTTTGTCCAAGAAGAGGATGATTAGATATAATCTCAAGCTTATTGTTTAGATATTTTTGTTTGTTTAATCTTTATCTTCATGAAGGGGACGCTTGGTGGATACGGGGGCTTAGGGAAGTGAGTCAGGTTCAGTTGCTGAACATGCAGCAAAGGGAACAGCATTCCCAAGAGCTCGTGCTGCTGCCTGCCCAGCAAAGCTGCGCTTTGTTATCAAGGGCTCATGTGCCATGAAGTTATCAGCCATGGTTGATAACAGGAAGCTGAGCACAATGCTTTAATTCAGCTGGAAGATTTTGCAAATGTCATCAGTTGGGAAAGGAAATTGTCACCATGTGGTCTTAGTTAAGCCTGAGATAGAAATGTAGTTGTGTTTTTTCTTGGGTGCAAACTGTAACAGAAGAATAAAGGGCAGAGTGATGTTTCATGTGTGTTTTGGAATGAACACCAAGGAGAAATCCATGCATAAAATAACATTTGTTTTCTTATTTCTGAATTAGTTTAACAAAATAGTTTGTGTGTGCAAATCTTGCTGTAGGCATATAAAGATGAGATCAAATTTGCAGCACACAACCTCAGGAGATCCCCAGATGGCTTTTCAAAGAGTTAATATTTGATGTAGTGGAAGATGATACAAATGTCCTATTCAGACTTGAACTTGCTGCTATCCTTTCCCAGACCTCATGGACTGGACAGACTTTGAAACAGATCTTTAATGCTGCTTTTTGCATGTGTGTGCTGCAGAAACAGGTGTTTTGGGTGGAGTTGGGCGGATGATTAGTTAACTGTCAGGTCTAATAGCAGTCAAGAAAAAATTTTGACTTGACAACTTGATAACAAGCCTATCTGGGAGACTCGTGCTTAATTGGGTTGCTCAGCTGAGTTATAACACAAATCATTTTACCTTTTATATCAATTTCAGTTAGCCCTTTTCAGTAAGCCACTGGTTTTTTCCAGTATAGAGATGCCCTGGGGCTTTGTGGTCTTTATGTTTCTCCTGATATAGGCAGTAGTATAGCTTACCTTATAGAACCTTGTATGGGCTGAAAGCAGTAAACTAACTTGGTAGAGACCTGTGGACTGTAAAATTAATGTCTATGTGGATCCTTCACAGCCTGTAGCATGATAAACGATGTGAATGCCTTATGCTTTTATAGACAATAAACTGTTTAAGTAATATTAAATGTTAATAACTAGGCTTCTCAATCTGTTGTAAAATTTACATCTAGATGTACTAGTACAGATCTCTTTTTAAATTGTCTACCTAGTAGTAACAATGCTCAGTGTGGACATCAGCAGTCATTATATGATCTCTACTAAATATTCTTTCATGAGTGGATGTGATCTTAGTGAGGAAGCAGCAAGCGTTAAGTGAATGGAGAAAAAAACAGGTGTGGTGGACCAGGAACATATTTGTTTATGAGGAACACCTGTTCTTCATTGGTAATGCTCACCTGAGTCAGAGAGTACAGCCAAAGCCATTCTGCAAGTATTGAGCTGAACAGGTGTCACTGATTGTGTAATTTGTAGTGGATTTGTTGTTGTTAATGCTCTTTCTCCCCCTGGTCAGTCTGGCAATGCTCTGGTCTCTGGAGAGCAGAACAGATGCAGGTATGTGTGGCTGCTGCAGCTGGCCCAGAGCAGGATTGCTGGGTCGGTTCTTGGGTATTTTCTTCTCAACCAAGATGAGATGAGCTTCACCTGCAGTGAGGGAGCTGAGAAAATACCCTTTTCCTGGTACTCCTGGCTGTGGTGCCTTTGTTTGAAATACATTATCCTACAAAGTGCCAGAAAATATCTTAGTACTTGGGCTCTTCTCTTGTTTGTTTTTAGTCCCCAGAAGATCTATAGCATTGAGAAGTGGTGCATGACAGTATAGGATGAACTAGTGGTGCTGTTAGAGTAGTGGGTGTGTTTGCTTGCCAGAGTATATCGTAATGCATTTCTCTATATGGTAATCCTGTTTCTGGGTTTGAGCTGGCTAATTTAAATGTCTTATTGATCTGGGAGCATAATGCCACCAATAGTTCCACTTGTGCAGCAAAAGAATGGATTTTGTTGCCATTTGAAAATATATTCTATAAACCATTGGAATATAATAAGCTGCGATACTTTTAAAGGACTATACCATGATTACTTCAAAAACCACAAAGCAGCTTTGCGCTACCGGTTTTTAAAGCTCAGCAAGTTTTATGTAGTACCTGAATTATTAATGGAGATGAATTGGAAGAGGAAGCTCCGTTGGCTTCTCAGTCTCAAGCGAGGAGGAGCTGGTTGACTCTGCAGGGAGAGGCAGCTCCTCCTGGAGCCATGAGCCAGCCGGTCCTGGGTGAGGAACCCCCCAGCGACAGTGGCTTGTGTCACTATGCCCAGAAGATGACGGCCTGTTTTGGACATTTAGGTAAAGAAATTAAAGATGTGCATGTGGATTTTTTTTTTGGTCTCCGTTATGTGATGAAGTGTTTCCTCAAGTTCACAGTAAATAGCTGAGCGTTTCATACGTCACCCTGTGGTCTTGAGTAAGTAAATTGCGTGTGTCTAAAGGGAAAAAGCTGCACGTGTGAAGTAATTTCACCACAAGGAGAAAGCTTTTGTTTCTTTTTTTTGTTTGTGTGTGTGTGAACTTGAATGTTAGAATTATTTTTTACTCTCTCTTTTGCTCTTTTAATTATTTTATTGGTTGGATAAATATACTTCTTGGTATAAATAGACATAATGCTTGCTCATTTTTCATTTCTATGAAGAATGTTTTTAATTTTAATATATTTTTTTTCCTCTCCTCACTCTCAATATCTTTGATATTCACACATGGGAGAAGAAAATTATCCTGTTGCCTTGGATAGATGCGTGAAACATCATACGGGGCCATCTACCTGTGTGGTAAACGTGTTACTGTCTGACATGGTATCGGGGAAAGGAACATTTAATTTTGTTTTACATTGTTTTCTGTGTCTGTATTTTGATTTTTCTTTGTACCTACATTTTGCTGAAGTAGCAGGACAGAGTTCAAGTTCTTTTTTTTTTGGTTGGCGTTTTTGTTGCTTTCAATGCAAGAATAAAGTCGCAGTGAAATGTATTTGCAGGCAGTTTAATTCTGATGGCAGAAGCAATTAAAGGCAGCATTAGTGCACTACACATTTCTGCCTTTTATTTAGCTGAAGGGCCAGTTTAATCCTGAGTATTGTTCAGGAGGATGGAAAGATGTTTCTTCTTCTATGATTTTAGCCTTTGGTGTCTAATTTTTGCTTTTATTCAACACCTGCTATTCTGTTGTTCAATTTACTTGTGGATTGCTTTCAAATTTTTTTTGGTTCTTCTGTTCCAGTAACATTAGTACAGAACCTTCTATTCCAGGCTGCATATGAAGTGTATATGTATTTTTCTCATCGGGATAGCCAATGAGTTTGGTAAATTCAGAAGGAATTGAGCAGGAAATGATCTTGAGATGGCTGAAAATATTGAGAAATAAAATATTTATAGAGTTGGTAAGGAGATAAAATATTTAAAGTAGCTAGTCTGCCTAATTCCTGACTCATAGCCAGTCCCTTGTGGGAATGGTCAGTCTGGAAAGCGCCCATACCTCAAACTGTGCTCTCTGAAGCCTCCAGCCCCCAGCACTGAATGCTTGGACTCGGTACGGCTCTGAGTTGGCAGTCATCTGGAAATATTCTGCTACTTGGCAAATGCTGAGGAAATTTCCTCAACGCTGCTTCTGGGTTGGGCACCTTGGATTCCTGAGAATGTGTTTCAAGAAGCATAAGGACAGGGTTGTGCCCTTGTGTTTTCTGCCTTTTTCTCATCTCTTCAGCAAGAACATTAGAAATCAGTCTTTCCCACTTAATCGAGCGCTTGACTTAAGTGGCAGGAGATTACCACTGTCTTTTTGATTCTGGCTATGGCTAAATGCCGATGCTTGGTAACTGCGTGTTGTACAGGGCTGTTTGTCCTTTACCTTGGACACCAGGATCTGACCCTCAGAGCCAAATGCTCCAAACAACCCTTCGTCTGGCTCGAGAGCTGTTGTGATGCTTCCTGGTCTGGTTTTGCTCACTTCTACTTCTTACCCTCTTTTATATTGCGTATTAACACAATGGAGGCTGTCGAAGACATACTCTGTACTTAAAAACCACAAAAAAATCATATTGCTTTGTGTTATAAGCTTCAGCTGGTATGTGGCCTTAGAGACTGTAGTTATCAGACAATGGCAGCAACAGCCAGGGTTGGAAAGGGGCATCATTAGAGTGGTCTCTCCTATTTTTAATTAAGCAGGATGCTTCTCCAGTGGCATGTTAGGGTCACAAAATGCTTGTCTAAACAGAGCTGTTCCCATGGTCTCCCACTGATCCCACGTCTTGCTGGTGGGAGGAGTCTGGATTGCATTTTGCTGTTTGAAATAACATCAGACCCTTCTCCAGCGGTCACGGACTGGCTGGTCCCATAGTGGAGATGTTGTGGGAAAGGGGCACGGACCTCCACTGCCCCCCAAGCTCAAGCTGGGATTGCAAATGCTGGAACAGTTAAACAAGTTACTGCACAGCTCACCTTTCTTCTTTCTGAGGATTCTGAGTTAGTGTCAGGGCAATGTGTACTTTTTACCTCGCCTACCTCCAAGGGTAAAGTCCACCTTGATGTGTTGGGGAGATGGGATAGTTGGCACTGCTGTCGTCAGATGTCAACATCCGTCACTGATTATCCAGCAACAAATAGATATTCCTACGCTAAGCTGAGAGATAGCTGTGTTAAGAGTGCATCAGCCCTCTCCTATGAGTCATCCCTCTGCTTTAGGCACGGAATGGTGATCCACCTTCAGCTGAAGCGGCGGAAGCTTTAGGAGTTTGAGATGATCTGTCTTTTCCACCAACTGGCTGTGGTGTGCAGGTCAGTAGGTTGTGAAATCTGGGAGAGAGTGAAAAATTGCCACAAAGCTTCATTTCCTAGGGGGAATGCTTGAAATACAGCCTTTGCTGAGATTCCTGATCTGATAGAAGATACGCTAAGGCAGGACTTAAATTGCTGTTTTATTGAGCCACAGCTCTTTCTCAAATATACGTTAGCATCACCCCATTAAATTTAGTATGGTGGTGCTGATTTATTCCAGCCTTGACCCACTGTGTCTGTGACTGGTTACAAACCCAGCACAATGGCTGTTTAAGGGGAACTGTGATTTCAGGCTTATTTTCAAGATAACATAGAAGTCTTGCTACTTGACAAATAAAAAGCAAAGGATCTTATAGGAGTTGTGTAATACTAGATGATCAAAATCTTGATTTGTGAGATGATATTTTCTCTTTAAAATAGTAAATAAAGCAGTCTTCCCTTCCAAGCCTGCCTCCATCTATAGATAGTACTTGAAATCTGGGTTTCAAGGGAACAATTAAATTGTTAAATTAAGTTTCTCTCTGTGCTCAGTAAGCCTGTTAGTGTTTTTTGCACCTTCTAATTTAGCAAAGGCGTAACTGGAAGCAGTGCAATTATTACAGCAGGTCATTTTGCAGCTGTAGCAAGCTTCTCTGTGTTAAGGGGAACCGAAACCTGGGCCAGACACAGTCTGCACAGTTTGGGAGTTTGGCTGAACCTGAACTCGTCTCTGAGCGGGTCCTGGTCTGAGTTCCACCTGTAACTTTCTCTTGCAGATGATGGATGTGGTTTTCTTTTTTCTTTTTCTTTTCTCTCTTTTGCTTTGGAATTTCCTGTGACTTTCCAGTGCCCCGTTGATAATTAACTCTGCCTTTACCCAGGGAGAAATATTCATTAGATGATTAGATTAGCAAGTCACTGGAATTGGATTAATGTAAATACTTCTTGTAAGTGAAGCAGGAAGTATCTGTGGTATCTGCAAAGCTTCTGCTGTCAGCTACACAGGAAAGCGGAGAGGAAGAGCACAAGCAAGCCAACCCTTAATAGTTAGGGGAAAGCTTAAGGGCTTTTGTTTGGAATAGGCAGTGAAAGCTGCAGAAGGAATTCTCCAAAGAAATCTGCTTATGAAGCAGTGCTACCAGCCCTCGTACATTCCTCAAAAAGAAGGACCAACACGTTCTACCTTTCCTGTAAGCTTTTTGCCTTAACACATGCACGACCTGGCACGGAACAGGGGCACGGTAGATTATGTGCACAGATGTGCATTTGTAGCTTATCATGATGACTCTTCCATAATAAGATTTTTGACACAGCAAGGTTTTTTGATTTTAAACTAATCCTCTTATATACCTCAGTTACGTTCTTTCTCTTGTCCTGAATATTAATCTGATTTTCAGATACTCTTTGTGGTTTTGCTTCTGATTTTTGCATTCCCAGGGATGAGTTGCAACTGATTACAATAGTTGTAGATGGCAGTCACCTGACCAAGCATACTGACATAATCTCTTGAAGATAATCACTAAAAATATATCTTCCTTAATCTCCTTTGCTGGATAAGAGAAAAAGAGAAGGATTGGTAAGGGCAGTGTGCCGTGAGTAGTAGACTGACTACAAGCACCGCAAGTTGCTTTCTGAATAGAAATGCCGTCTTTCCCCATCTTAAACAGCTTTGGGAAGCTGTGTGGATCAAGTAAAACTGAAGAATTGGTGCTGGAAAAGGTGAAATTCCGAAATTCAATCAAAAGGATGTCCATAATTGAGGACGGGGATATTGCAGAGGTCTTGTATCTCATTCCGAAGCAGAGCTTGCTGAAGCAACTGCCCTACTTGAATCCTGATGACTACTACTTATGCGAGCGGTTATTCGACACTCCTGAGGATCTGGGTAAGTGAGGACTGGCATCGCATCTTGGATTTTAGTTGGCGAATAGGCTAAATTACTGCACAGCCTGTTTTTTGCATAGCGGCGATATACTTTATGACAGCAAGTGTATTCAGGTGTGGAGAAATATTTTATCACTGACAGGAGGGAAAGAAGAATAAAAAGCCAAATTGGAATCTCAGTAGTCAAAAGCTGTTTGGATATAGGTGCAGCTCTCTCTGTGTGGCTGTCCTGGGACAGAGGAGGCTTTAATGTGCAGAACTAGCCAAGCTAGAAAAATGCCTTTGAAAGCACAACATCTTGTAGTGGTGTGTTCCAGAGCTTCCTCTGGGTTTTATGGAACTATATTCCCTTTTGTTTGTTTTAAACCTATTGCCAAGTAGCTTCATTTGAAGCTTCCTCATTTTTGAATTGGAATAGGTGATTAAAAGTCTTTCTGTGTTCACCTTCATGTTGTCACTTGTGAGTTTTTTAGAATTCTGTTGTATCTTTTACCCAGGTACTTCGTGTTCCAAGATAAGCAGCCATAATTTATTTAGATGCGTTTTGTGCAAGACCCAGTGCCTTTGATTATCCTTTTAACCTTTATTTTGTAAATTCTACTATAACCCTTGAAAAATCATTTAATAGAGCTGTATTCAGCATGTAGCATAATGTGGGTGTGTGTACAGAGACATAACAATATTCTCTGTTCCTCCCAGTAGTTCATAAAATTCAGTTTGTGTTTTTCATCAGTATTGAGCACTGGTTTATTCCTTCCTAGAGCTATGAGTGGTGGGAGGACTTAGATCTAGAATTCATCAGCTTAACTTATTTGTTACAATCCATTAAAAAAAAAAGTTTCCTGGAAACTCCAATCTATGAAATTGGCTGTAAATGTTAATATGAAGTTTTCAGATATATTTCAAAGGTATTGTCTTTTAGGACTTACTATATGGGCCTCAGTTTTGATAACCCAAACTAGTTATGTGCTGGAGTTTTGCCTGTACTTGGCAGATAAGAAAACTGCTACATACTTGTCACTCTGCTCTTCAAAATGTTAATACTGAGTGATTGTATACAGTAGACAAGTATTTTTAAAAGATCTGCTTTCAAGTTTGTCATTTTGTCAGTGTCAGACAACATCTTTTCCTCTGTGCAAACAGCTTTTTGCTAGTCAACTCTGTACCAAATGAACTTCACTCTGCCGGGGTAATGCTGGCCAAACCCCAGCTGCTGGTTTGGATAGTTACTGCTCCTGAGTGATCGGTTATTTTAAAACTACAATTTTAATTAAGGTGTTGCAAAAACATGGGGCAAATATACAATATGGCTGTGAAGCAGAAAATGCAGGTATCATTCTACTTCGCCAGCCCCTGCCCGGTGTTTCCCATTGCTAATCTGGAGAAAACTTCTGCCGTTTAGGCACTTTGATAAATCACAGTTCAAGATAGAAAATTAATTGAATGAACAGTGATCAGCTATATGATCAATCCATGTAGGCCTCCAAGGAAATTCGTTGCCATTGTAGCCAGCTGGGAGCCACCTTTTCACACAGGTACGATTTTATTTTAATTTGTATGGGACTTCAATGAATCTAGAAACCTGCCATTTTGCATTTCTTCACTCATTTGTAAGCAAACACAAAGCTAGTGGGACAGGCTCTGATTAGCGTTATGCTGCGATAGGTGATGCAGATAACCACTGGGGCTGTTTTTTCCTTTCATCCTACAGTTTGGGTGCTACTGTGCAATAGGATGGCCGTTCTGGTCCTACTTTCCAGTGCCGTGAATAATGCTATCTGAAAGGCTGCAAGGTGTCTCAGCTTTACTTAAATTACAACAATTGCAATCAGACTCTCACTTCTTAGAGCAAAAGTAGTGGAATGATACTGAAAATGACCTGGTTGTAAAAGCTGTGTGTGACTTTAAGATGCAAAACGCATGAGTCTGTCTCTTAAGCCATGTGCCTGCCTGGGGATTATGGTGCCTCAAGTACTAGGAGATTTAGCAGTTTATATACTCTGCTGAAAGACAGTTTCCTATCTGTATTTGGCTTTACAAACAGAGATTAGAAATTGTGCTGTTCAAGGCATTTGGAGAATCACTAAATGTTTTCCTTGCTGCTCATAAGTGGAATCATAACCATCAGGAAGGGTTCATCTTTTAGGTTTTTGGAAGGTCTTGAATTATCAACAAGTACAGAGCTATTTAGGATACAGGAAAGTGAGTCTTTTGAGTCTCCCCAATTTAACCTGCAACTTGCTTTTACTTAGCACTTGTGTTATAGAATTCCGTCCTCTTCATTAGGAGAATGGTGGAGGTTAAATAGGGGTATGATACTGACAGTCAAAAGTACTCTGAGAATGGAAGAAAACTTAAAAAAAGAGTTCAGAAGAGTCTTTGAATCGCTGAAAGGACCCTCATTCTGCATTTCCCTGAGTTTGGCCAAGGACTGCTGCAAGGAGGTTTGCTGCAACCAAGTCTGGCTTAGCCTAGAAGGCCTGGGTCAGCACGTGGCTTTGATCCTCTGTAGGCCTGACTCGGATACTAAGAATTCTGTGGAAAAATGTCTGATATTTAGAACGAGCAAGAGTTCAAAGTTGGTTGCAAAAAAGCAGTGGAAATTTAAAGAGCAGGTTGGCTTGGAACTGTGTGATGTTGCTTCTTGTATGAGATACTGTCATCTGTCACTTGTGCAGATGACACCTGGTACAGCCCTCCAAGCTGGTGACTCTGGATGTGGCAGCGGGATACACCTGAGGGAAAGGAGATCTATACCGTATTACCTAACCGACCTCATGTGTGAGTTTAGTAACTATTTATGTAACAGTCTTAATTTAAAGCAGCGCTTGTGAGAATGGCTGCTTGTGTTGGATCAGTCAGATGTAAAGGAAGACAAAAAGAACCTGAGAGGATGAGAAAGGCATGGGGGGGACTCCAGAGGGCATGAGAACAGCTCAGTGGTAAAACCAGGGAGCAGGCTGGACTGGTACAGGAAAATATATGGAGAACTGAAAGCCTGTGAGAAATGGGGGTCTGGAGAAAAAAAGGCCTGATTTCTACATGTGTGTGTTTGGGGGAAAGTGTCCAGGATGTCAACATGGTGATTGGAGGGAAGCCACAGAGGTGTGGTGTTCTTGAGAGGAATGGGCTTGACAGGTTTTAAACCAGACATCCAATTCTAAAATACTAGCTGCAGCGTAAGCATTTCTGTCTTTGCCTACTGTTTAACATCTAAGTTCCCACACATCAGCTGGCTGGTATCAGTGGGGTGTTCTTGTTGTGTTATGGCAAGAAAGCTGGAGCTTAGGAGATGAGCAAGTGAAGTTTTGTGCACCATTGTCATTTTATGGTCTTAGTACCCAGCCCAAAATCACCCTGAAGGCTGCAGTTTCTTTACCACCAGTCCGCGTCATTACCTGGGCAGAAAGAAGGAAGGCGCGGGGCGGGGGAAAAGTGTATTTTAATCTTTGGTCTTACCTGCTAATGGTGTTCACAGTAGCCTCCCCCCAGAATGTGTACTTAATGTGACCTACAGCCGTAGGACTTTAGTGGTGCTGTGTGAACTTGTCAGGTGTCCAAAGCTCAGCAATCCTGATGTGGCAGGTGGTGATGTGAGAGAGAAAAATCCAGGTTCTGTTGGCATTGTAGCAGGTGGTTTCCTTTTAGATGCTGGGAGGTGCTGTACAGGCTGCTCATGTACTTCAGATAGTTTTTCAGGTAGTTTTTGATAGCTTTTCAAATGGATTCCTTCAAGAGAGCGCTCTCTCCTAGCCTTGGTCCTTATATAATTTTATGATGTTGACTTATATGATTATATGATTGAATAGGGAGCATGCTTTCAAAGTTTGTAGTAATCCAGGTTTAGGAGTATTATGTGATTCTTCTGCAGGACAGTGTCTGAATTCAGAATAGTCCTGACAAGTCAGGTAGGTGATTTGAAATTGTGCAGTTGAATTTTGGTGAATAGAAGTGTGAAGTGTTTGACTTGTACTGATGAGGAATGGAAAATAACTGACATGACTCCAGAAAAATACATGCAGGTTAATTATACTTATCACACTGTAAATATAGATCGACTATATAACACTGCTGCAAAAAAGCCATTCTTTTTCTGGGTTGTGTCAGCTGGAGATATGAACAGCAAGGGAGAGAATTTTTCTGTTCCTGTTACTGAAAAGGACTCTGCTTGATACTGTCTTTAGGTTTGGACATTGCATTTTGAGAAAAATACTGATAAATTGGAAGCAATCTAGTTAAATGCAATGTGAATAGTATTAAGAAAAAAAAGACTTGTGAGAAAAGATTAATAGAATTAGTTTGCTGAATCTAGTGGAGCGGAGATAAGTGAGGGATTTAGTCAATCTTCAGACAAATGGGGAGTTGTCAAATGGAGATGTGTTCTGTATTGTCCTGAGAAGCACAGAAAGAGATTAGGTGCATTTGCAGCAGGGAAGATCCAGTTTGTATAATGGGAACTCACTTTCTGGATACGGAGGCAGAGAAGCGGTGGAACAGTTTGCCTGAGCATGTTGTACAATCTTTTTGGAGGGTTTTAAGAATCTCACAAATGATATAGGTGCTTGAGCCTACCCAGCTCATATGTGATTTTTTTGAGTCTTCCAGACTCTTTTTCTGTGGTTACAGATCACTGTCAGCTAAGGACCTGGTTGAGTGCACTGACATTTGCTTATTTTTTTATTTTTGTCTTTAAGAAGTATGTGGCCCTAGTGTCTTCAGACTTGGGGAAACTGGATTTCTCTCTCCTTGAAGTCCCATTTTTTTGGGGACAGCCTTGCAGTGTTAAAATAGAAGTTTCTAGGCATATTGTGCCTCATGGACCAAGCAAGTCATCGAACTTGGGTATCACCCTGGGAGCAGCCTCCCTTTCTACGGTGCTTTTCAGCACCTCTGGGAATTGCTGGCAAACACTGGGGTCCAGCATAAGGATCACACATCCCTGACAAAGACCATCAAAGAGTGAGGAAACCTCCCTTTTAAGCTTGCTGCAATGTCTGGGTATTACCCTGTTGTTGATAAGTTTGCAAACTTCCCACAGGTGAAAGTTCTCCCTCTCCCTTCTCCTCTCTCTCTTGCTGATACTGGAGAAATTGCTTTCTTCCCTGCCCTTTGCTGCAGTAACAGTGCTGATGTGGCTTTGATCCTGCAGTGATTGCATCCGTTGAAGATGTAGTTGCTTATTTCATCAGCTTTACCAGGACAGGATAGTTTTTCTCTGCTCACCTATTGGATCTTAAACCCAAGCAGATGTTTTTCCTTGTGTTACTGCAGGGTTCACAGAGTGGCTGCAGTGAACAAAGTTCACCTGGTGCAGTTGCTTCAGCTTCAGCATTCTAGTGACAAATAGACTTGTGAAAAACACTGAGTAGTGGGCTTGTGTTTGAGTAAGAAATACAGCTGAAACAGCTTCTCTGTGTTAGGCCATAAAAATCATTGCTTCTGTAAATATGCGCAGTTTTATATATATATATATATATATTTAATTAAGAAGAAAAAGTAATCAATTAGGACCAGTTCTTCATCCTCTGCCCATTTGCAATATCTCCACTCCAACTTAATCACTGTCACGTTTTACGTCAAGTATTTGAACATTCAATGTCTTAACCCTTGGCTTCCTGTTTTGGATTTCATTTGCTGTGGGATAAATTGCTGCTGGTGTTCAAGATCAATCCAAGCTAATTTGCTTAGGAGTACATCAGTGGTTTAGCACTAATCTGCATTAACATAGCACGATTTAGAGCAACTGCATTTACCTCTGTAGGTCTCGCTGTTCCCTCTCCACCAAAATTCTTTGTTATCTATTATCCAATAAACAAGAACAAAACTGCAGTTCCTACTGTTATTAGATGCTAGAGCTAAATCAGCTTTAAGTAGAAAGAAATAATGAGAGTTTTGTGTTTTGCTTCCTCTGTGGCTATATACGTAGGCAACAGCAGCAGTGAGAAGATGGTTGAGGGAAGCTGAAGCAAAGATGTCCCTTGCTCTGTGACTCAGTAGCACTGAGGGCAGCTCGGGCTGGAAAGACCCGCTGTATTGTGGCTACACATCTCCTGCCGTTGTTTACAGGGAGTCCTGCTTTTGTTCTGTATCTGATTGAAACTTCCTCCCCTGTGTCTGTTATATGCAGTTGTATAACTTTGGTATTTTAATTAAACAACCCGGAGAGAAAAGCGGTCCCCTTCCTGGGCAGGGCTGAAGCGGGACGGTAGATGTGGCTTTACCCTCCTCTGCTTCAGATGGCAAGAGCAGCCTCTCTTCTGTCAGAACATGGACATCCCAGGTGACCACAGCCTCTTGCAGACAGGAAAGATACAGGTGAATCTGGAACGGAAGCTGCTTTCAAGCTGAAGAAGTTCTAGCCTTTCTACTAGTGGTAAAATACTGGTGGCACTGGAATGGGGAAAAGAGAAATGCGTATTGCTAATTCTTCTCCTCTGAAAGCTGTTCTCTGGGCCTGCTCTGCTTATCCTAAAGGTGAAATAGCAGGAACACTTCAGAGCAGAGAGAAGGGCATAGGAAATGGCCACCCTCACTCACTGCAACTTTGACTTTGGAGCATGGAGGGAGCAGAAGAGAAGGAGCTTGGTATACGTCCTCTTCCCTTGCTTCATCCACTCCCATATGTCCCTCATGTAGAATCACAGAATGAATCAGAATGGTTTGGGTTGGAAGGAACCTTAAAGATCACCTAGTTCCAATCCCCCTGCCATGGGCAGGGACACCTTCTACTAGACCAGGTTGTTCAAAGCCCCATCCAGCCTGGTCTTGGACACTGCCAGGGATGGGGCATCCACAGCTTCTCTGGACAGCCTGTTCCAGGGCCTCACCACCTTCATGGGGAAGAATTTCTTCCTTATATCTCATCTAAATCTACCCTCTTCCAGCTTAAACCCGTTACCCCTTGTCCTATCACTACATGCCCTTATATAAAAAGTCCCTCTCCAGCTTTCTTGTAGGTCCCTTTGGGTACTGGAAGGCTGCTGTGTACTGGTTGATGAGAGGATGAATGCTGTTATAATTGCTGTTGGCTCCTTTTCTTCCTTCATGCCTGAGAGATGGGGCTATCACTAAGTAGACTTTTGTATACAGGGACCTTAGAGGTACCTTTTAGTTTGAGAGAATGGCAGATGTTTGGTAGGCCTCTGAGGGCTTTTTGTGAGTAAAATGGAAATAGCTGAGGGAAGCAGGAATGCTCTTCACCCAGGTGAAGCCGAGAGAGAAAGACAAAACCATTAGACTGGGAGTTTGTGATCAGTTTTTGCATGATCTTGCTTTTGATTTTTTTCAGTTTTCAGTTATTTTCCTGTAAGGAGCAGGTCTTTATGGTGGGATGCAGAAACATTATGGCACCAGGGAACGTTTATCGCTGTTTTGTTACCCTGTGAATTAGAGAGTGGAGCTGTCAGTGCAGTTTCCATGTAAATTATAGCAGCATTAAACTGTAAAATGCAAAAATATAACCCCAACTAGCTTATCAGTATACGCGGATACTTGGAGGATTAAATATTGTTTATTTTTTAAGTTTGCAAACTCTCCTTTAAAATATGTGACCCTTTTCTTTGAAGCAGAGGCAATAAGCCATCTGGTTTGGTGTAACCAACTGTGAGCAAAGCTTCTTATGGAGCAGCAGCAAAATAATTTCTGTAGTTACCTTTCAAAAAATCTGGTTGGTGGAGATGTATGAATCGGTTTACCTACTCTGTTTGGAATATCAATTTGTTGTGTGTCAGCTTAGTATTTTTATGATGACCCTACTGTTGAAACAGCAACAAGTAATTTAAAAGACAGCTTCAAAGATAGACGTTTCTGCATACTGAAGCAAGTGACCTCCCTAGCCAGCAGGTAAAATCAAAGAGCCACTAGCAGGAAAGTTTCAGAAGCTGGTGTGAGGTGATACAAAGTCTATTTGTTGTAAAAGCTTGTTGGAATATATTATTACACTATGTAGCCAAGTTGTATTGACTTGGAAAGCATATTTTTATCTTTCAGGTCCTTTTTGGTTCATTTGGTAGGGCACTGGGCTGGGAAATAGCTGTTGGGAGTGAAATACAGTTGCAATACAGTTTTAGGTGCAATTTTAAAAAACCATTTTTTTAGATTTCTATGTGTAGTTTAATATGGAATAAAAAGACAATATGACACTTGGCACAGTGAAAATTGGTTAATCCAGTTTAAATGTGAGGGTGGTGTATATCCAGTGCCCACATGATGGGTTGCCTCATCTTAGGGGACCAGGAATTTTCCTTGTCACCTGCTTTGCTGTGGGTTGTGTTGCCGGGGCACATGCTGAAGGTTAATGCCTAATGAGCTGATCTGTCACGTCTCTCGAGGCTGCAAGACAAAGAACTCGTTTCTTTGCTCTGCAAATTAACTGATTGGCAGGAAGCTGCTTCAGTCTGGTATTTCATGGACCTCTCATGGAGAAGCTCTTTAGAGTGGGGAGTCTGCTGCATTCCTGCTGGTTTCGCTGAGGCAAGAACTCCCAAGACAGGCTGTGTGGGTTATTCTGCAGCGTTAATCCAATTCTGAGGTGGATTATCAATATCAAATCTCCTTAATTTCAGGCATGCACAGTAAAGCGTGACACTTGCATATATGCTTTCCTGTTGGAGATTCCCGCCTTCCTGCAAGTTATTTGCAGTTTTTAGCAGTAATTGTACTTATGGTCAGTAATAGCTACTGACAGTATTCTCTGCCTAAATCTTGCAAGACCTGGGCACAGCAAGTGAGAAACGGATCGGTTTGCTGCATTTTTGTTACATGCAATGGAACAGCCCCTATCCTAAACCAGAATAAAAGTTCTGTCTGGCCTTGTAGCCTGTGGCCTATGGTAGGTACCTAGGGAAGAATGCAAGTATGTGTCAAGTAAACAGCAATCCCTAGTTCTGTAATAAACAGCACATAACCATATCTTACTTTCTTCATGCTACTCATGGTTTTTAAATCTTGCACTATGTGTCTCCCTCCAGGTCTATTCTCAACACAGAAGTATCCTTATCCATTTAGTATCTCCTCCTAGACAAGTAACTTCTGATCATACTTGTCACCTTTCTATAACTTCCATATTTCTGTTACATCCTTGGTACTGTTGTAATCTTTGGCAAATTGTTTTTATCACCAATAGTACTAGTTGTGATCATGATTTGGCTAGATGATTTTACTTTATAGCAGGTGAACAGTGATGATTTTATACAGTAGTTTAAAAAAGTACTGAGTTTTAACCCGCTGTCACTACAGCATGTTGCTGTACTGTATCTGGGTTCGGTATCACCTATGTGTGCATAGTGTAAAAGTTCACACAGGTGTTAAGAAAACTTGATCTCCTTTCTAAGGATTAGCAATAGCATAAGAACTTTGGAAGCCAGTTGTTGTATCAATAGTATCAGTGTGTGTTCAGGGGTAAACGTCTGTACAAACCTACAGTAAGAGGATGACCCGTCACTGAGCTTTGTATATTTTGGGGACCACTGCAGAGACATTTCAACTTTTCTCATCTGTTTCTAAAGATGATCTGGAGGCTTCAGGTGCTTTTTACATAAACGTGTGTTATAGACTTCTTAATGTTTGGAGCAAAGCCACCTATCCTTGTTTCCTTATTTTGTTTTGCAATAAATTACACATTACTCTTACTGGTTTATCTGTATTTTGCAGACTATTACTGTTACACAGGATAGCAGGCTACTAAGAAAATTTTGCTTGTGAGAACCTCAAAAAATGAAATTTTAAGAAATCCAGACCTCTTAATACATCAAAACCCAATAGATGTTTTATTCCTGAGAAGTCTAATTTAAATGTCTCTATTAAAAAAAGCACTAATATCAGAATGAATGCATTAGGTATTTTGCTGAATCAGCTGATGTATTTAGTAAATTTTAATTTCATTTACTCTTAAAGAACAATGATACAGGACTGTAGACACCATTATTACAGACAGTCTTCAAAACAGCATGACGTAGGCTGCAAAGAAAAACCCAGCATAGCAGAAAAGTTGTGGGTAGGATCAAGCATCAGGCATTGTTTGCTTGAGGATCAGTCTTATCTGTAAGGTAATGTGATTATCCCAAGACGTAGGGTTGCAGGACTGTAGCATGTCTTAAGAAAGGATATTATTTCTCTCTGGTGGGTGTGTGGACCCTCCTCTAAACTGTTTAAAACTTGTGATGGGGCAGGGTCTGAGGTGAGATCAGGCTGCGGGGCCATCATTGCTCCTTCATGTTCCGCTGGTTCCACACAGGGCAGCATGGTGAGGAGATGGGCCTGAGGAGAGGTTGGCAGCCTAAAGTCCATTGCAAAGCTGCGGTATGAAGCCATTACAGAGCAAAAACTGTGTGGAGGGTATGGAAATGCTATAGCATGAAATAACTGCCATAAAGGAGCTTCCCCTGCCGCTTGCCTGCAGGTTGGGAAGATGAGCGGAGTTACTGGGCGCACTGTAAGAGCCTGGAGAGGCACAGGAGCAGCACATGCAAGAACAGCCTGACTCCACACCTCATGTCTGTCTACAGGAGCAAACACCCAGCTCTTTACACCTCCTGTGGAGGACAGTTTTGTGAAGTACAGGCTGAATTCTGCTCAGCAGTGTGTCTGGGTGAATCTGAATCTCCACCAATGTTATCAGCTTTGCCTGAGTCGGTTCCCTGCCTGCTACAGTCCTTGAGCAGCGACGCTGCTTGAGCTGTCTTCAAAAGATGGACAATCTGCCAGTTGTCCTAATGTCTGAGGGAGAGATGTCAGAGGAATAGCTTGCTGGAACAGGGTATGTTCAAGGGGAACAAAAGCCAGGAAATACTTAATTGTACAGCTTTTGAGGATGCTAAAACTGGAAACTGTTGTGTCTCCATCAGGGCACAGGGACCACTGCTGGGTCACAGGTCTTTTGCAAGAAATCTCATGTTGACATTATTGGTTTGACTCTGAGCAGGCACAGTTGAGTCAGGATAACAATTAGAGTGGGTCACCTTTTCTTTAGGGGCATGAGAGAACGGCGTTTCCTTCCTTGAGAAGGGAGTATTTTGCAAAATGCCATAATCAAGATGTTATAGAAGCAATGGCTCTCAATTGACCTGGGTTGTACGGTGGTTAACTGTGGAAGCCTCTGGCAGGATTTCTTGTCAAAACTGTTTGTGCCAGGCTATTTGCCAGGGGCAAGGACATTAAACAGAGGGTATTTTTCTGGATATTATTTAATAGAACAACTTCTCCCCTTTTCTGCTTGCTAGCAGACTGTTCCTTTCATTGTTTGATGAACAAGAGATATTTGTCAGTTTTGAAGAAACTGTGTAAAAACTGTGCACTGATACTCCTAAGCCATGATCTCATCTATGAAGAATGAGTACGAGATAAAAATATGAAAGCCAGCTTTTAAAATGAGAATAACAAATCTTAAATCATGGCTAAACTGCTTAGTATCTTACATGTGCTTTTCAACATTATCAAGGTACAAGAAAAAGCAAAACAAACTGGTTTAACTCATTCTCAGTATGGCTCTCATGCCTCTTGCTGAATGCACAGGGTATTTTTCACCAGAAAATAACAGCAACACAAGCATGTTGTTTACCTATAGTATACTCATGGTGACTCTTCCATCTATACTCTGTTCAAGGGAGACTCTAATTTGTACAGTGCAAAAGGTTATTTAAAGAAAAAAGTTTATTTTGCTTTCCTTTAAAATATGTACCTCCAAATAACAATAAATACTAGGGGTTTGTTTCTAAAATTGCTATCTATTTCTTTCTCGTCTCCAGTTTAGGATATCTGAGTAGATTCTGAACTGTACAGCAGGATAAATTTTAGTCTTAAGGCTTAAAACAATGAGATAAAAATCAAAAATCCTGGTGTAAAAAGATTTTATTTCCAATACCAATGTCTGATCTTTAGATCTCTCCTCAGGAGTAAATTACATTTGACTCCTAAATCTCCAGTATAATTTCCTGCAGTCTGTATTTTTCAATTATTTTTGTGCGCAATCTGTAGTCCAACATTGTGGTTTTCTGTGGCTGAACAACGTGAGGAAAGGCTTCTGTTCAGGGTGAGATGAGATAGAGCAGCGCTAATCTCTAGCACATGTGAAAAATGGAGGTAATGAACTCAGAGAACACCAAGTCCAGATACTGGCGGCGGCTTCTGTGTCAGCAGCTGCCGGCACAAAAACTGGATGATAATCATTGCGAGTGTTCTGAGGGTGTCTGTGGATCCCAGGAAGGGGTTAACAGTGCCCATAGACCCTGCTCCGCACATCCCATCAAATATTTATGAATGAAGGTCTGATGTGCCCCTTTCAGGGGGCTGTCCCCTGACTGTTTACAAAATACGGGTTGAAAAAGAACACAGCCAGGTTGAGTTACAACCTGACATCTCGAATGTGTCAGAAATGTGACATAATGGATGGTGCCCCAGTGTTGGTGGGGTTCAGCCTGGCTCCCCGCTGGAGCCTCCAGTGTTATTAATAGTAACACAGTGAGTCATAGAAGCAGGAATGTCAGACTGCCTGGGCTGTGCTTCTCCTACACGTTAGACTGCTAACAATAGAAAGCCAGCCTAGATTTGTTAGAATAGAATAACTATTTTTTTCCATGCATGTGCCTGAATCTCTGCCTCTCTCTCTTAGCTATTTATTTATCAAAGAACAGCACTGAATAACAGAGATCTTTTGGGTGAGGCAGATTGGCTTGTTTAATTTCTTTCTGTTGTTCTGGGTGGCATTTATACAAAACATTTGGAATTTATTGACTGCAAATGTTTTTAGCACTGTGTCTGTGCTCTGTTTTATTTCCAGCAGGTATCAGCCATCTGCTGCTCTGTCTGGCTGATGCCTACAGCTTGTTTCTTTACGTTAATTTCTCTCTCCCTACACATAGTAGCATTAAAAAGGAATTCCATTGTGGAGGTGTGAGCTTCAGTTCAAGTCCAGCTCTCGAGTCTGGGCTGAACATAGCCTATGCTTTAGGACATAGTATAAATGTAATTGCACCTCCATTGTGTAACCGAAAGCACATTTGCACTGGGTTTGGGTCAAGCTGAAGCTATAGCCCAATGAATCTGCCCGTAATCTATCCCAGAATATCTTCACATTTGACGTTGTTCTCTATTACTGAGGTCACCGTGATCTTTGGCAAGTCAATTTGTGTTCCTTTGTAATTTTCTCTGCCTCTAAGCCACAAAGACTAAAATTTACTCTCCAAGCAAAATTATGATGGGATAGGTTTGTATTGGTGAAGTCACTGTTAGCTACCTAAAATGAGGAATGAAGTAAGTTATAAATAAGGAAAAAGTGACAAATAATAGTAGTAGTGACAGAGGTTCCTCAAAATCTTGATACTGGCAGTATTTATGTATTAAAAATTGTACAGATTAAGTGTTTTTTAATGGGCATTCAGGGTTTTGATTAATCGTATCTCCAAGCTCTTCTTCATAACTTTGAATAAAACTATGCTTAGAAAAGCTTTGTTTCTCACCTCTGACCTGTATCGTTTAGTAGAAAACAGAAATATTCTGAAGCTTACTCGATGATGAGACTTGACAGTATTGTGAAGGGCTGTTTGCTTTGTTGTTTAACATCAGTTTACTGACCAGTCCTTTCTCAGGTAGAGTTTAGTGTCTGGAGAACCATAACTTGGAAGGTCAGTGGTGCTTTGCCTTGTCGGGGGGTGAAATTCCCATGTAAGTGCTGCCGTTTCAGTGCACAAACTCTCTTCTCAGTTCAGTGAGTACTTATGGCAGTGAGTACGTATGGCCGTCATCTCAAGAGGAATAGTGTAAGAGGAGTTGTAGTTTACAATTATTTGGTGTTTCAGAATGTAGTGCTTATCTTGACTCACAGCAAAAATCTCATCTCTGGTACTTAGTCCCTGGCTCTGCTTCTAAACCCGGGTGCTCACCGAGCGGTGACAGTTCTCATTTTGATCATCTTTATTGTTGCTTCAAGGCAGTGAGTAGAGTATTCTCAGCTTGTGCAGGTTCTGTGTTACTCTCTTCTGTGCTGTGGTCAGAAAGCACTGAGAGACTATTAGCATATTTTGTGCTCTAGTAATGGGCATTTGGTAACAGCTCTAAAGTAAAACCAGGAGTGGATAAGCAGTGCTCACCATAGAAAAGTCACCGTGCCCAGCCTGCCTCAGCACTTGTTCGTCTTGGGTTTCCCCTCTTGATCCTGGCTCAGCTTGTGTAAATAGAATAATAGGAAGCTCATAGATAGCACTTTATGTTTCTGTGTGTGTTTGAACAGCTCTCGTGTTCTCTCTCGCATCTCCTCGCTCGCGGTTTTTCGCAGATTGCCTTGCCAGCCCGGCTCGGGAGGGCAGAGGAATGCAAGGTGGTGTCAGGGGCTGGGAACGAGGGACGCTGGAATTCGGCGTTTGTTCCGCGGCAGCAGCTGGGGCTGGTTGTTCAGCACAAGGGGCAGAGTCCACAGGCAGGGCAGGAGCTGCCATTAGACCACAAGGGAAGAAGGTGAGAGGCACGAGAAGAAAAGGCAGTGACAAGTTGAGCAGATCTTGTGGGAAATCTGACCAAGGAATATAATTATCTGGAATAAGCTGCCTCTTTTTTATTTTTATTATTTTAAATCCACCTCAGCCGCAGACTGCTGGAAAAGAGACTGTGTTTAAATTACTTCAGCTAATTCTTGCTGCTTCCACTACGAAGAAAATTTGTTTGCCATGGTGAAAGAAAAAGGTAATTATGTTTATTGATAGACTGGAGTAGAAACAACATTATGTGTCAGCCATAATCACCTGAGGTTTAAACCTTCACATTTAAAATGAATCATGCTTTGATTGACAGTTGCTGTTTTCCTTTTTGTAAAAGTGATGTGCCAAAACCTGCAGTGGATTGCACTGATTATCTTTGTACCTGTTTTAATAAGGGTAGAATCTGGAACACACCTAATTTAGCGTGTTTGCACAGCTGGGATCCTTCTATGTGTACGTGTAATTTTTTTTCATGTCATTTAACCCAGCTTTGCTGTTGACTGTTTTTCACCTCTGTTTGCTGCAGTTCAAAGAGCTTTGGCCACCAAAGCAGTTAGCTTAAAATTTTAAAGACAAACATTGCTGTATTTAGTAAGGCTGAATTGAGAGGGTGTTATTTTACCTTTTAATGAAAAAATGGATTATGTGAGATTTTGCATACTATTTGAATTTTGCAGCTGTAAATTAGAGATCAGTTTCAGTTCCCTATAAATAATGTTTTAAGCCTCCTACTGAAGCATTTGCTAGTCAAAGAGTTTAGAAATGGTCATGGGGTCTTTCCCTGCAGTATTAGTGGTCTGTGTGATTTATTGCATTGTGAAAATGTGAATTATGTTCTGAATTGTATTTGAGTAGTGGATTGGATGTGATTTTGGACCATGATGTTATCACAGACTTAATCTCTTTCTGTGAAGAGGAGGATCTGTGTTCTTCTGAGGACTCTGTAAAAGATAATGTGGGATAAATTCAAACTAGGGAAGAAACAGATGTAAAAACTAGTGATGTGGAGCAAGAGTGAGCAGTTTTTCAGCTCTAAACACCCACATTAAGGTTCTTTTTAATGCTGTAAATGAAATAAATAGAATGAATTTAGCTTCATAGATGTTTAAATGGAAGAGAGCAGGACAAATGAATGCCTCATTAGCCTGTCGTAGTATGTCAGATGTATCAAGAGAGTTATAGTCATAACCATTATATAGTCTAACCATAATTTTTCTTGATGAAAAGCAGTGGCCTAGCATAAATAGTATTGACTACATAGCAGATTTGAGATCTATTGCTTCAGATTTACAGGATCATTTTTATTATGTCAGTTGTGAACTGTTGACCTGCTACCAGGATCAGAAAGCCATGTGAGAGATTATTTAAGTGGCAGTTTCACCCCAAATCCTTGAAATGCAGGTTTCAGAATCAACTATGCCACTCCTCATAAAAGTGTAGTTTCATTCAACTTAGCATAATTGTTGCCTGTTTTCTAAGATACACTTCTAAATTAGGCTGCTGATTTACTTGGACTGTGCGTAAGATGTGTCGCCTCTTTAGCCGTGTGTTCAGTTTCGATCCTTTGGTGTGTCCGTGCTCCCTGCCCAGCTGATGCTCAGTTTGCTGGGCGCCCTGTGTGACATGGGGCTCTACCTCAGCGGTACTCTCTAAGTACCATTTCAGCATCCTACACCATGAAAGGTGTCATATACCTGCAATAAAGTTAAAACAAACCTGTTGTTTTTATAAGAAATGCAAGAGAGAAAAGCTCCTATAATAGTGGGGAAAAATTAACAATAAATGGTTGAAAATGTGCGAAAGACTTGTGTTCAAATTGCTTCCTTTCCCCCTCCCCACAAAGTTTAATACATTATTTACAGTGACCACTAATATTGATGCTGAATATAACTTTTTTCCCCTGTTTACACAGATAATAGACTAAAATAACTAAATGCTGTCTTTAATTTTGTGGTACAGTTACTGATATTTTGTACCTCATGGCTGCGGCGTTATCTGTTTAGTACTTTTCTGCCTTATTACTTTCAAATAATATCTCCAGATATTTTTTGTTATTTATTTTGTTTATTCCTTGCCTTTTTTTGTCCTTTTTATGTATTTCCTCCCCCCCCCTGCTTTAGTCAGAAGGTCGGGAGTTAGTTATTGCTGCTTTAGCTGCTCCAAACACGGCTCTCTGGAGTGATGCTCTTGCAAAGTGCAGCAGGTTCCCTCCCTCTCAGCCGGGGCTTCAGTTGCTGTTTGAACAAGCTGCGGATGCGTTCAGTCCGGTCTCGGTTCATAAACATGTTAACTGGGCACTAGAGGGGCTGGTTTCAGCTAGAAAAATACAATTCCAATTCACTGAAGTGCGAAATGGTTAGTAACAGTTTTTAGCAAATTAGCATGCTTCATTATGCTCATATTGTTGGAAGATTTCGGTGTCTGCCTGGCTGGTTCATACACAAAAAAAATCCTGAGGCCAGGGTGTTTTCTGCTGACACCAAATGGTGCTTCCTAAATTATGTCTGACTGATATCACATTTTCATGTCTCTGACTGTGTACTTATCTATTCCCAATTATGAGCCCGTATTATCTTGTTCCTCAGCTACGTTATTGCCACTGCGTTGCATCCAAGGGCAACTTTCTCTCTTTATATCCTTAAACAGAAAGAAAGTTTAGATGTGCACGTGCATGTCTCATTAGTCTCTTCTGCAATTTAAAACCCCTGTTGAATAATTGATGCTATTAGTGCTTTGATGTTGAGGTCCGTGTGTGAATTGTGAGCCTGGTAGCCATGTTGCTGGGTGGTAAGTGTTGTATCTTCATTTTTACCTCCGTTAGTTCACGTAAGCTGAGGATTTAGCCCTGATTCTTGATTCCTTGACCATTTGATAAAAAGATGGTCCAGCATTCACCTGCTAATCTGTGAAAACATACTAGGAGTCAGCTTTGAACCTGATGAGATCTTGGGTTGGGTCATGCCTGGCCAAACCTGTGGATTAGTACCTCTTCACGCCAAACTTCTCCATGCTTGGAGGGATAAGAGAAGAGGAAGGGTTGAAGATTTTTTTGGATTAAGGAAGCAGGTACAGAGGCTTTATGATTTCCACTCTTCACACGCTGATTCTGTTGGAGGGTGCGTGCTGGCACCTACCGAGTACCAAGGTGCAGTAAACTAGATGGTGTTTCCATGTTCTCACTGTCTCTGGGTGTTCAGTTGGTGCTGGTTTTCCTAGTAAGCAACACAGAAAATGAAGTTCACCAAAATGTTAATAGCATTTCCTGTATATTTTGACCTATGGTCTAGTTCAGTCTTGCAGAGCAATTTAGTTCTCTGTTGGTTTTATTTCGTGCTTTTAGTAAAGCAAAATACTGATACCCCGTAAGGTTATGACCAAGAGGGCTTGTTTTGCGCTTGCAGTAGCTCCAGTCTTGTCTGCTCTTCCATTCGTATATCCTGAGAGCTGTGAGTCTCCAAAGCAGCTTTTAGTCTAACTTTTCCTTTTGTTGTAAATGGAACTGCTTTAGATGGGGTTATTCCCAAAAGGCATGCAAATGTTACCTGTGTGTTAATTTGAAGGTGTTCTTGATCTGGAACACTGTCTGTCCAGTGCTCTATTTGCAGTCTCAACGTTTATTCCCAATGTGAATCAAGAAAATGTTGAATAATGGACTTTGAGCTCTGACGCTGGCTCAGTGTCATGGTTGTTAATGAAACGTAGTCTTGATCTGAACTCATGACTTTGGAACTTTTAACCCTGCGTGACCTGGGAAAGTCTCCAAGTTTGTTGCTTTTGGAGCACATGACGAGATTATGCAATGCACGTTGGCAGGGGCAGGACTGGGGTGTTCTATTTTCTTTTTGCTTCAGTTTACCTAGCTTTAAATTTAGTTCTGCTTGACAGTTTGCTTTTGGGGCTAGACATTTAGGGTTTTGTGTTGTTTAAGTCAATGTGCTAACTTGTACAAGCAACAGAAAAGGCATTTTATAAATATGCAGAGTAGTAGATGTTAAAACATACTCTTGTAGTTGAAGTACTAAACTACAGAACAGTTCTGTGTTAGAGACTCGTAAGGTGACCTTGGGGAAGTAATTTGATCTCTCCTTGTGTTAATCTGTAAAATGAGGATAAGAACATTCCTTTTGTCTGCCTTGATTATTTGAATCAAGTCTTTGAAGCAGAGAGTTCCTTTTACTTTGTTTCACAGCTATGAGAAGGAAATCTTAGTCTTGGGATTTAACTGCTTCCATTTCTAAAACAACCCCAACAAAATCCAGTGGTATGTGAATATCTTCTCAATTATCTTATTACTTTTTAAAGACAAAACAACTTGAAAGGAATTACATTTTTACTGGAAAATTTATGGTGTTGCTTGCTCTGTACTTTCTCTTTCTAAATGCATTTTTAATATTAGGTTTCAAGTTGTGGTTCTGGTGTGCAGTATTCATACTGAGAGAAACAAGAATAACCCAAGAGATGCCAGCTCAGGCACTGCGTGTTCGTTAGAGGTTTTATGTTTTTGTGTGTTGTTTTTTTTTTAAATAGGACTTAGTTCACATGAGGGTACGAATATTCATATCCGAAGAGCTGGGCAAGCACAGCGTGCGGTCTTGCCGTGCCTGAAGGCTTCTCTGTTTCCCTGTAGTGAAATTCCATACATTCCTTGCATCCCAGCTTCGTGTAGGAGCCAGCTCTCTGAAGATACGATGGCAGCTATTTTATAGTGAGAAATGGGAGAACTTCTGCTGTTGATCTCACTGGAGAGGAGGGCTTAGTGGTTTTAGTCATTGCATTAGAGGCCCCAGAGTTCATGGGTTCAGCCATGGGCAGAGGCAGTTAAACAGTGAGTGGTGAGGGCCAAAAACCAGGTTTGAGTAGGGGAGGCTCAATCAATGTAATTTATTGGCAATGAACAAACTTTTAATTACTGATTTGGGTGTTGAAAATAAAAGCAAGCAAACACGCAGAGAAACATGTGCTTCTTTCCTTAGCCCTGCTTTGGTGTCTCTCCTGCACTGGCATTACCTCCTGCGTTTCCTCCGTTTTTCCGCATCCTTGCGGCTCTGGCATCTCTCCTGTGTCTCCTGCCGAGCATCTGTCCCTTCAAGTATTTACTGCCCTTTTTAATGTACATGTTTTTGCAGAGGTGCTCTGTGCTCCTCTGGTTCTGTTTTGATGTACAACGGGCCCATTTTGTCCATTACTGAGATGGCTGGAAGCAGCTGTGACCAGCACAGTGTGGTCCATGGCCACCTCGCACACCAGGCACCACTGCAGCACCCTCGCTGCCCAACCCTGCTGCTTACAGAATCATTGAATTTTATGTTGAATACAAGTGAGTGCACTGCGAACTATATGGTTCGTTTTTTTTGGAGGAGAATCTGAAAGGCAAGGCTTTTAAAGATAGAGTCTTGGCATAGTGAAATTGTGCATGTTTAAAAGATAGGACAAAGAGAGATTTTTTTCCAGAGGGGAGTTAGGAAGATTGGTAGGAAAGTACTTGCAAGTTAGGGTGATAATTTGGCCTGCTACTGTAGGAAAGTCGATTCTTTTTGTGGAAAAATTAATGCGTACCGGGGGAAAAGACAACCAAGTTCGACTAATCAAAATGCGCTGTGTCCTTTGGGTGGGAGAAACCAGAGAACAGGATTTCATTGTTTCTGGGGGCAATCCATAACTAATTTAAAAAGGATTATTTATAACAGAGTTGGTTTTGCACCTAGAGAACAGTGAGCATCCCCAAAAGGGTGATTAATCCTTGCCTTCGGTGAGCCTGGATAGCTTTCAGGCTCACTAGGGATCTGGCTGAGGAGAACTCTTAGGCATTGTCTTAAGCCTGTTCTGTTCAGCAGAGTATCTTGTTGAGTCTAATTGAATCACTGGGATTTAAAGCTCAGTAACTGCTCCAGTGTTGTCTCAAAGTTGGACTCCATTTTTAGAGGCTTTGTGATATTTCTGCAGCAAAGTTGTGTATTTTATTAATAGAGGTTATTTTGTGGTGTTAGCTGCATTGAGATAAATAATACTGGCTTATCAAAAATGCTATAAACCCAGAAATGACAGATGCCTTGTGTAGCTTAGTCATGTATGTTACCTGTTATTATATTCCATATGGACATGAAAACAGAAGCAGGAAAGTGGAGGAGTCTCCTCAAAACTGCAAAGTGAGGAGCAAGTGCTAAAATACGGGTCAAACTGAGCAATGCCAGCTTTTCACAAGTGAAATGTTGCATTTATGCGATATGAGAGCCTAACAGGCAATGTCAACAGGAGAGCTCTCCAATTCCCAGTGCTGTTAGCACCAGTTCAGTCTCACAGATGTTTGTATGATCTGCATGGCAGTATTGTGGAACTTTGTCTTAGTTCAGGATCTGGTGCAGCAGCAAAATGTTAAACTGATACCAAAATAAAGAAGTGATCCAAATATAAATGCAGCCTTGCAGAACGGTCAGGGTTATCTTTTATTACTGCTTGGTCAAACAAGAGTCAATAAGTGGCCTGAATGGCTTGTTTGTTCAAAGAAGCAGTTGCATTTGCACTTTTTTTCTTTTTTAATTCTTCAAAGGCACCTCAGAACAAGATTTGATGGATTTGAAGAGTGTCTGCTTGCTGTTCTGTACATGAAGTGCTAGCCAGAGGAACAGGCTGTATTCAGGAGTGCTGTATCAGTCATTAGTGCTTTCTTTATGATAGTCCATTTACCAAATAGCGTTCGAAGCTGACAGACTTCCAGAAATAATAGACATCAAGGAATTGACTTCTACACTGCAATTTTTTGTGAGGTCTGGATGCCAAGATGACCAGCTAAGCCCAGGGCAGGGTTTCTGAAATATCAGGTTTACCAGCTCTGTACGTGGCAAACCATCCTGCGAGTCAGGAGCCATGTGAAGGGTTATGTTGCTCATTAACGTGCCTGTCTAGTTTTAGTCTGAGCTCAGTCAGAAGAAGACATGCGAAGTGTGGGGACAGAGCTTCCACGGTTCCAAAGCACTGGTTGAGGACAGGTCTCTGCCAGGGTCTTCTGCAAAACCCTTGGTGAGATTGCTGGTGGTACCTGAGGAGAGACTTTACTACAGATTCTGTTCTGAAAGATCCTTAAGACAGGCCTGTTTCTGTGCAGGCTTTCCCTTATTTTTCATACACGCATCAAACTGCAGCTGTGATACATCGCTTTGAAGATACCAAAAGATATCTGGGAGACCACTGTCTTAAGTATGTCAGTGGTCCTCCTCAGGTAATCTCAGGGTAAACAGTGGGAGAATTGGTGTTTAAAATTAGCATTTTTATATTGACTTGCCTCAAAAGGGAATTTAGTTCCTTTTACTGTATTGAAATGCTTTTGGCAGCCTCAAAAAAGGAAGCACAGGGGAACTCTGAGTGTGTTGCTGCTGACTAAAATCCCCATGTGGGCTGCTGTGAAGGTAGCTAAGACACCTTTTTGACATTTCAGTGCTATTATGGGTAACCAGCGCTCATCAGTAAACCAGAATTTCTGTGCTGTCTGGAAAAAGCAGTTGCCTTTTCTGCTAATTTCAGCAACTTGCTTTCGTGCAGCCTTGAGCATCCTTGAGGATTTGCAGTGAATAGTTTGACACTTCTGTTTATTTATTCATCGTTTTGAGTAAGATTTTGATACGGATATCAAGTGATGTGTATGAGATGGTTGCTCAGACTACTCTTAGGAGCTCTTGAGTTTCTAAGTACCCCTCTCCTATGTTAGAAACAAAACAAGCCCTAAATACTGTTTGAAATAGTGGCTGGATCTTCTTGTGTATGGCAGGTGTATTGAAGGTATAACTCAAAATTATTTTACCACTTACAAGGCTGATAAGGAGTTTCTACGTGTTAGACTTTCAGATGTGATGTATTAGCAATGATCCTTCAACCTTTCAGTAAGGAGTTCTGAAAGATTGATTATCTAGAAATACTGTTGCTTGGTAAGTTGGTTGTGCAAGCAAATGCAGAGGACTTGTGTGTGTGTGATGCAGATCACTAGGGGCATTCTCAGAACATGAGATAAAAGGATAACGAACCCTGATTGTTTTATCACCCAATTTGTATTATGATCCATTTTGGGAAAAGTTACTCTGTACTAATGTAGAAATATGGCAGACTAAATTAACTTTGCTTCTTCCCTTTGGGTTGCTAACTGCTAATCAGTAATCCATCTGTTAACCATCGTGTTGAGTAATGAAGTTTTTGATTCAAAGAGTGGCTTAGCTTAGTCAACATTTGTTTCAACATCATCTGTTTCACAGCACATCTTAGCTTGATGCATGCTTCGTTGTAACACCAGTGTCCTTTCATTACTGAAAACAGTTTTAAAACTGTTTATTGCTTTCCCTGTTTGAGCTTAAAACAACTCCTGATCATACTCAGTTAGCAAGCTGTTCCTGACTCTGCTTTGAAAGGATTAAAGCTTTTCTTAAACAGTAATAGTCATATAAGATATTGCACGTAACAAACATAAATTGAATGATTTTCTCAAGTTGTTTTGTTTTCTGCAGTAGAGATGATGCTATAGAATGTGCTGTTGTTCACCTGCCAAGTGACCAAAGGCAAACACGCGTGGACAGACATGGTGGAAGTTGTTGCTCAGCAAATGAAGGACAGTGCTGCTGCTGCTTCAGAGAATGGCAGGTCCTTCTAAATAGGCTTCGATGCTTTTCTACTGAGAGCAGCATCAATGGTACTGCTGCGTTTTAACTGGATCGGGAGCTGAGTTGACAATGAGGTGTGTTCATACCTGACAAACTGAGAAAGTGCTCAGGCTCCTGATGGGTTTGAAGCAAGAACAGAATATCCCAAGTGCCTACGCAGTCAGGCATAACCACCCACTAAAAAACAGTGAGATTTATGCTTTGTCACTGTAAAACTGAAAATTGTATGCCAAAGCTACAGCAGATCAGAATCTGTGGTGTAATCTTTACTGAGTCCAGATAAGGTTATAACCATGTAAACGCAACCGAATTTTCTTAGTCTCTCAATCACTATCAAAATCGTGGCAAACTGGATCCGTCAAGCACATGTATTTTAATCACAGAACAACCACAGGTCTATTCTAGCACAGAGACTTTTTGTGTATCTTGTAGAAGATGGTCACTTTTCAGACAGGATGAAGCAGGTGTCGGTGTTAAATACTTCCCTTAATTCTGAACCGTTCAGATGTTTAAATCTTCGTAAGGCTGAGACCTTGGGCCCGGGTCTTGCAGGCTGGTCAGTGGGGAATTCTTTGCTGTATCAAAGCTCTAGATAAAAGAAGAGGGTTGGGAGAAGGATAGGGAACATCGGGCAGAATACAGAGAAGCATGTTTGTAGCTGTGTTCTGGAACTTTAAAACAAATGTGGGTTTTTTCTCCTGCTGTGTTTTAAAGCTCATCATTTCCTAGCCTTTCTACATGTATGTATGCAGGTGGCACAAAGCTGCTTAATTTTCTTTGTAAATATCATAGGAGTATTCACACTTCGATTTCAAGTTACAGTTCTTAATATTTTAGGTTATTACCTGACACTTGACTCTGTAATCTTTTACTGCTTTCTTTTACCTGCATCAGCTCTATCCTTGTGGCGTGCATGCTTACAAATATCTAGGAGAGTACTTAAATACTGGCTTGCTTATTTAAAAATAGTATATGTTTCATATCTTCTTTTTAAAATTTGATTTCTGGTTTTGAAACCTCTGTGCTCTATTTTAATGCAAATTAAGTGTTTGATATCTTTACTTACAATGTTTTCTCGACTGCCTTTCTTAGAAGCTACCCTAGCCTGTCATCTTAGTTTAACAATTTTCCCTTGTTAATGTCCATATAACTTATTTTTCCTTTTAAAGATGTTATTTCTCAAGATAGCAACGCACCCTGTTTCTGGGCTGGGCTCGTGCCTTGTCCTCTGAGCATTTTGTGGAAATCTTTTAGTTGTTACAGTACCTGCCAAAGGGTGTGGAGGGATGTGGAGAGAATTGATACAAATCTGTTAATTACTCTGAGTCAGCCTCACATCTGGCTGTGAGAGGTTGTTTTGAGGGTAGATGACTCTGGTGTACTTTATTCTAGCTGAAGAACTGAGAAGCGTATATTATGGTGATAATTGAATAGGATACGTAAGAGAAGTGTCAGTTGTCCTTAGGACTCCTCTTTGTTAAATAAGTACAGAATAAAACCAGAGACAAAGACCTGGGATATTAGTCGTGATTTCTGGATCTAAACCAGAACAGATGCGGGCTGTGCTATCCATCTTTATGTGGCTTTCTCACGTCATCCAGCCTTCTTTCCTGCGGTGTCCTACTTGCTAAGCTTTAACTTCCATCCCATGAACACCCCAAAGAAGGGAGTGTGAGCAGCTGGGGTGCTCTCACCTGTGTGTATGTGCCATGTGTCACTTGCTTTTGCAGTGCCCAAGGAGATGCCGTCCCGCAGCCTTCTCATGGCTGCTGGGGTCCCGTTTGCATCTGCTGGTTTCAGCAGCAGGCTAATTGTAAGGGGGAAATAACAATGCTTACCTGGAAAATATCAGTAAACGTGTAAAAACTATGGCAAATAACTACAAGTTTAATATTTTTTTTCCTGTCTTATTTTAAAAATAGCTACTCTGGTAACATGTGGATAGCAAAAATAGTTTTAAGATGAATTGGCACTCAGTAGGAGTGATACAGATAAATTGACAAGGAGAGTTTTTAAACTATTCTTCAGCTATGATTTGAATGGCAGTAGTATGGCTACAGTTTAGGGTTTTGCCTTAGGCTTTTTCGTACATGTGTGGGCATGCAGCTGACTAGTATCTCTCTATGGGAGTGCCTCTTTTTAGGATATCCTGGAATTCCTCAAGATCTCTGCCTGATACCTGTGGCTGCTTTATCTGTCCCTGACAGCTGGAGGTTTGATTTCAGTCTCAGCCGCTGTTTGGTCACCTTAGCTGATAGGATTCTTATAGATTGAAGATTCAAGAACTGAGGCTGCAGATAAGGAAAACAACACTGCGTTTTTCATCCCTTCTTTTTAGTGGCTATTTCAGTAACTCCTCAAGGCTCCACTGTGCTGAGATTTTACAAAAGAGCAATGCCTTGAGTAGCGTACGGACTATAGACAGACAGGCTTTACAAACCAGAGGTTACAGGCATTCACCTCTGCGAGAAAACACAAAGGATGGGAGAAAATTACTTTTTCTCCTTTCTTTACAAAGGGAGCATGGAGAAGAAGTGATAAGCCAGATCTGGTTCTTTAACTTGGTTCTCAGGTGTCTCTCTTGCACCTTTCATCCAGGAATAGCTTTGTCGCAGCTGCTTGTCCTGGTCCCAGTGCCCGCCAGCCGCCCGCTGTCCTGTCCCCAGCAAGCGGCCGCCCAGCTGCAGGTACAGGACAGTCACTTGACAGTGTCCGATTGTAAAAACCTTCGTGTTTTGAACTTCAAATCCTGTACATTAATTTAAGAAAAGTTCTCCAAAGCCATATAGGGCAACGAAGATGATTAAGGGAGTGGAGCACCTCCCTTATGAAGAAAGGCTGAGGGAGCTGGGTCTCTTTAGTTTGGAGGAGACTAAGGGGGGACCTCATTAATGTTTATAAATATGTAAAGGGTGAGTGTCATGAGGATGGAGCCAGGCTCTTCTCGGTGGCAAACAATGATAGGACAGGGGGTAATGGGATCAAGCTGGAACACAAGAGGTTCCGCTTAAATTTGAGAAGAAACTTCTTCTCAGTAAGGGTGACAGAGCACTGGACCAGGCTGCCCAGGGGGGTTGTGGAGTCTCCTTCTCTGGAGACATTCAAAACCCACCTGGACATGTTCCTGTGTGACCTCACCTGGGTGTTCCTGCTCCAGCAGGGGGATTGGACTAGATGATCTTTTGAGGTCCCTTCCAATCCCAAACATACTGTGATACTGTGATCAGGTATTTTGGAAAGAGAAGGCAGGGAGCGCTGCTGCCCGAAGGAAGATTTGGTTGCGTTTCGTGCCTTGGCAGTCTCTAGTACAGTCATTTTACCTTCATCCCTGAAAGCAGAAAGGAATGGGGAAATTTAAAGCAGGCTAGCACAAAAACACACAATAGTTTAATGCCATTAAATTCTTGTTTTATTTTTCCATCTTAATAGTTCTGGTTTTGGCCAAAAAAACACAGTAGCCAATTGAAAGTTAGCATTTCGGAGCGTGCTGTCTGTATTAGGCCACTCTTCAAGATCTGAAGGACACAGCTGTGAAATCCTGAGTGTCCCCTTGCCTATGCTGCTGTGGGCACAGCACGTTCTCCGTGCTGTGCAAAAGTGCCCCCAGGTTGCGGAGCTACACGTCACTGAAATTGTATCACAGTATCACAGTATGTTTGGGATTGGAAGGGACCTCAAAAGATCATCTAGTCCATCTAGTCTAGTATATCCTAGCGTGAGGTTTGAAGTTACACCTGCTACGGCATGGTTGGAGTTGCCTGAGTGTAACTCCAAGTTTATCTGTGAAGGTAGGCGTGCAAGTGAGAAAACTACAAAAATTCCCTTTTAAAGGAGGAGAGCTTATATCCTCCTCGTGATTACATTTAGAGGAAGCTGCTTTTTACTTCAGTCTAGAGCAGAACAGAAGCCAGCCTCTCTTGCTGTGACCTCTGCTTTGCAGCATACGCAGAGCAAGGCGTTTCCCAGAAGCTTCTTTCCGAATTCCAGGACGAAGCTGAGTGTTCTGCGGCTCGCAGCGGAGACATGGAGTCTCGCCAGCAGGAATCTGCAGCTAAGAGTCACTTAGCTTCAACCTTTGCTTTCCCAACAGTTCTGTGTTCAGGGAGAGGATCATCAATAAGGGAGGCTGCAGTATTTATTTTCCTGTTTTTCTTTTATTCAACAACCGTTACTGTTCAGGTAGTTGCTGTAATTTCTGGTTCAGAAGGGTTTGGTGCGGTCCTTTTTCTAGCTGGTGCAGCAAAACATGTAATAGGTGTTAAACTTTTGTGCAATGAGCTGCTCTACGTAAAGAAGCATTGACAGGACAGTTTTGAACTTTGCACAGCAATCTATTTTCTTCATTTTGCCCAGAAGGTGCTTTAGGTTTCTCATATGAACATTGGGTTGTTATTGGTCTTTTCTCTCCATTTTTCTTTTTAGTTGTTTCTTTGCAGATCTGGGATTGAGACGCTTTGATAAAATGCAGTAATGAGTATTCTCAAGCTGGTAGAGTTGCTTTGAATTTACATCAATATAGTGCAGTTGCAAAATGTAATGAAATTGCGTGCTTCACAATGGAACATAAGGTATGACAAAAATCATGGTGATATGTCTATGGAGTGATGTTAGCACAAAGCAATACTCCAATGACAAAGATTATATTCCTCGTAGAAGAAGGTACTGTTGATTCCCCCCGCAATAAACAATGTAAGCCAGACTTCACAGTTCTCCCAGTCAATAAGTTGGATATTAAACAGGACATTGATTTGTCTTATTGGAAACCCAGATAAGCTAAAGAAAGCATTAATTAATCATTAATTATTCACTTAAGCTGGTCTTGTAAGCAAGAGTGGGAGTCTTGCTGTTCTTGAAAAGCTGTTCTTTACATGACTCCCCTTTACATATCTCATGTATGGTCATTAATTTAAAAAAAGCATCTTTAGGCAGTACTCAATAGCATTGGAAGTTAAAACTGATATAAAGCAACCAGAAACTTTGGAAAAAGGTTTATTGATGATCTCTTGTAATTGGTCTCTGCTTGTAAAGGTATTTCTTTTCCTTTAATTTCCCATTCTGTCCTCACTGGTATCCATAAAGCGTCAGCTTTGCCACTGAGAAGCCTCGTGTGTATTGCAGATATCCAAAGGAAAAAGCTTGGGAGCAATTTCTTGCAGAATAATGAAAGTCAGCTACTCAGTCTTGACCTACAATGCCAAATTGAAGCCAGTGAGACAAGCACCACAATTAGCTTCAGTTAAGAAATCAGTCTGGAAAGAGCAGAGTTTGTATTCATTTAAATGGCTTTAAAGGCAGAACTGGAAAGAACGTGCATCTTTGGACCAGATTTGAAAACATTTGTTTGCTCTGTAGAAAAGAGCAAGAACTTGTGTTTCAGATAAGAACAGAAGATCTGGAACCTGGCATGCAGAATATGTTAGTGTCTTCCACCTGTGAGTTTGAGAGAGCAGAATGTTGCAGGTACAGATTTCACGCTTCACCATTTAAGTCCTAAGAGGATGTTTGCCCAGATCCTTGATCCAGTTCCTCACTGAGCAACTTTAAAAACTCTATTACCTTTTCTTCAGCTGGCATCAGGCCCATCTCAGGCTGCCTGGATCAGAGAGGGGATTTTCCTTGTAATAGTTTAATTGGCTACTGCTTGTCTCTTCTTTCTAATTTCATAAACGATGTGTTTCCTTGGTTGCAAGTTAATAGTCCTGTTTGGAAGAAAAGTAACTTCCACTCCAGAAATATGATGGCATTGCAGACTATTAGATGGGGTTCACTCAAGTCAAGGCATTCACTGCGCTCTTATTTAAATGGAGCTGCTAATTGAAATACTGATTTGTGTTGCCAACTGCATTCTGTTCGTCAGTATGGATTGAATAACTGCTCAAGGGAGATTATTGCAATGAAAATACCTCAAGCCTGAGTAGAAAAATTCAACTATTTTCTTTGAAGAATGCAGTATGTGGGGGGTGAAGAATCAAACAGCAGCTGCCCCATTAGTTTGGCTAGACTTGCAGCAGAAATTATTGCTTGGAATATTTGTAATCCTCTATTCCTGTTACTTCTGTAATCACATATTAGGCTTTTTTATCATTAATCTTATGGATATAATGCAGAATTTCTTCACTAAGGCATTTATAGAGGACAGTATAACATAGAAGAACTTCATTAAGTGATGGGGCTTTTTCCCTAGAAGTTCATTGAGGAAGGGAAGGAAACTGATGCAGTAAATCTGAACAAGGCAACTGTTACATTGCTGAATATGCAGTAACCTGAAAAAGAATATAATCCTGTCTGGGTAAATGTCAGGAATTGATCAGGAAAGGAAAAGATCTGCAGCAAACACCAAGATAAAAATAATAAAGATGATTCCCAGTGACAGTGAGAATGGTGTAGGTGTAACAGCACTCAGTCCTTTGCGGGACAGGAATGGCATAAAGACAGAGAGATACGTTTTCTCTGAAACATTCTGACGAGCATCACTAGTTTGAGAACAGTATTACAAGGCGGACAACTTTCTACTGCTAGAATGGGATGTGGGAGGGAGATTTCAAGGAACATCGTTTTGTTTGGGAACATTCTGGGTAACGCTTTCCATTTCAAACAGTACAGTCGAGACTCAGTTTTGCTCCAGCTTACACCTCTGGGTTTCTGTTGGGGCCCCAGGCTGCCACAGGACACATCTGAAGAACAAGTTAAACATTTTTTGTACAGGAGCCAAATGGGTAGCGATAAAACTTTTATTACAACAATGAAATACGCAATAAAGCTGACACAAACCTTTCCTGTTCTTCTCCAAGCTCTGCTGTGGGGCAGCTGATCAATTACCAGTACCTGGATTTTTGTCTCTCTGACTATATTGCAGATGCTTTGATTATTTCTGTTTATTCATAATATCTCTAATCTGCATGCGGAGAGACATTTTTGCTAGAAACAAATAACACTGGCTTCTTTTCAGATGTGCTTTCCGTGTTTTAGGTATGTGCTATAGCAAAATGGAGATGATTGTAGTTTCTGTTTAATATGGTCATTTGCATGCAAACTCAGGCTGCGTGGTTCATCTGGTTTCCCAAAACATGATTTGGAATTGCATTCTGTTCATTCCTTTTGCTTGGATTGTATTATTTCTTGGTTTAAAATAGCTCAGTTCTTGTTGCCTTGTGTGCTCATTGAATGGTTTGCACACACTCAGGTTCTTGGAAAGGAAAGCTCAGGCATTCTGAAACACTTTGTGGCACTGAAACTGTGGAGAGAATTTTTCCTCGTCTTTCCATGGCAGCCTCTGTGGGAAGAGGTAGCAGTTGATGCAAATGGCTTAAGTTAATGGTTTAGGAAAAGACTATATTTTTAAAAAATGGTGGTGACTTTTTAGATGAGCTTAATATCTGAATGGATACATTTATTTTGTGATGATATGCGTCTGAGAACACAAATATAAGTACAGGAGAAAATATTGGTTTTTTGTCTGAGTTTAACATCATCTATTGTTGTTTTACAGTGGCCCATCCCCAGGAGCCTCACCACCCCTCCGAAAAGCCCGTCATCCACTGCCACAAATGTGGGGAGCCGTGTAAAGGTGAAGTGCTTCGTGTTCAGGCCAGGCACTTTCACATCAAATGCTTCACCTGCAAAGGTAAGACCTTGATATCCAGCTGTTAGAAATGAGTCAGTTTGTGCAAATGTACCTTGAACCAGTGGTGAGATGTCACACTTCCTGTGATCGGCCAATTACAGGATATTCTCGTTGCTTAGTATCTGAAGAATTTGTGCGTGGAGAGGTTAAAGAATGGGGTGAAATGGCTGAATCACACATGTACAAGCAGCAAAGCGATCAGTTCCACACAGCACAAATTCAACATGCAAACATCTACGATTTAACTGAAAAGGAAGATTATATGAGACATTTTATCGGGGGGTGGGAGAATAAATTTGCCACTGCTAGAAGACTCAAAATAGCACATTCTGCTCTGAATATGTGTTCATTCTTTTTCTTTTCTACTGTTCATTGAGCGCAAACCACACAATAGATAATTATACCTGAAAGAGATGGAAAAAGGCCTTATTTCTTATTAATATTATTTTCAATTTTATTTACTTTGTACAGTTCTATGTAGACAAGTTTCTCATATTTCCCAAATAGTGAGTTAGGCCGTAATTAGACTCTGGTTGCTTTGGTGATGTGTATGTTTGTGTGTGTTTTCCTGTTTATTTGGGAAACAGTGGGACTACACTAAACATCCAAGATGAAGTGCTTTATGGAGAGCTGCAAAACATAGGAAGAGAAAGTATAGTCCTAGCTATACAGAAATCCAGTATAGATAGTTGACTTGGTTTAAAATATGTTGTATGTTTAAAATATGGTGTATGTATTTCCTGTTATATCCATATATGGGGTGAGGGTATGTTTAGATTGTATAGTGTGATGAGGTGAAAAGGAATACGGTATAAGAATGCTTAAGAAAATGATGTCTTTTTGTAGTTTTGCACTAAGTGCTTTTTCAAGGATTTGGATAAATCTGGATTTTTGGACCATTAATAGCAACCACTGCCTTTCATTAGGAATAGTTATGAAAATTATGGTCCTTTTAACTGAATAGATAGCTGAAACTAAGTATGTGCATTCAAAAGTCCCCACCAAAAAGCACCTAATGGGCACTGACATCTGAGAGAAACACACAGGGAGGTCACTGAGGAGCATGTGCTGGGGAGAGGGGCAGCTCAGCCCCCCGTTTTAGGAGAGGTGCTTCAGTGAGTGAGCATTGCAGAGGGTTGTTACAGAATGGAAAGGAGTGGGAGCCAAAGGACGTGTGCAGCAGCTGTGCTCACACTGTCACCCCCAGAAAAAGCTGAGCTGGACCTTTTAAGCTGAATGGCCAAAAAAATGTTCTTAACTTACCTTGCTTGTAGTTGGGTTTTGACTAAGTTCTAGAAATAGTATGTGCACACTGTGTATGTGTGCATAATATATATTTGTGTGTATAAGTGTATACACACACCTGCTGGGGCCTCCCTTTAGCTGGGCCTCCAGTCTGTGGGCTGGGTCCTCTCTTCCGCTGTGTGGGGCTCCAGCTCTCTCTGGGTCTCCACTCTCTGGGCTGGGGTTCTCTGGGCACCCAACACTTTGGGCGGCCCCAGCTCTCTAGGTCTCCACCTCCACGGGACCTTATCCTCTGAGCCTCCCACTGCTTCAGATGTCCCTGTGCGAGCCTCCCTCCCTTTCTGGCTCCCCCTCACTTGGTCTCCCATGATTTTCGGTCTCACTGACTTTCTGGGCCTCCCTCTCCACAGGCTGGGATTTTCTGGGACTCCCACTTTTATGGAGGCCTCCCCTTTTTTAGAGCCTCTTTTGCTTCAGGGCTCCCCTTGTGAGCCCCCTGCTCACTCTGAGGTTCATTGACTCTCTTGTTCTCAGCCTCTGAGGACTTTGCATCTCTGATCCTCCCAGTTGTCTGGGGGGCCTCCAACAATCTTGGCCTCCCCCAAGTCTGTACAAGCCTCTGCTGTGTGTGCTTCCCACATTTTGTTGCCTTCCCGTGCCTTCAGACGTCCCGCTCTTTTTGGGCTCTCCCTGGTCCCCACACACACACTCTTCCACTGTGTGAGTCTCCCCTCCATTCTCTGTGCCTCTCCCTTCCTTTTGGCCTCAATCTTAAGGACCTCCATGGTGTGAGCCTCTCCCTCTAACCTGCCCTGCCCATCACTGGGCCACTGCTTTGAGCCTTGCCATCAGGTGTAAGTACCTCCATGTTTCTATATTTGTGTTTATACCTCCCTGAAAGTTGTCAGGAAGCTGCATGGCAGGCTCTCTGTGACCACAACAAGGGCTCGCTGTGGCTTTTTGTAAAAAAGGGGTTTAATGGAGGATTAAGTAATTATAAAACTACTCTTTGTGAAGTCATCGCCTTTGAAGACGGGTGTTCTGAAGCAGGAGGCAATCCTGACTCCTCCGTATGGTTTCTGTTTAGTGAACAACAATATGGAGTTGGCTAAATTAAGTAACACTCTCCGCAGTACGTAGGATGAAAGGTTAAAATATGGAGAAATATACTGGCCCATGTGGAACAAGGGAAGGGTTGTTCCTGCACAACCAGCGTCTGCTGCATTCAGTCATAGCACAGTGTAAATACAGTGCAAGAGCTTTGGGCTGATGGTGAACTTGAAGAAAGGTGCTGGAGTAACTTGGAGTAATATAGAGTAACTTCGTACCTAAAAGAGAGTAGCAGAATAGACTTTCGCTTCCCTTACACCTAAGTTATCTTTTCTGAAAGTCCATGTCTAGCACATATGCTGCAGATCCAGACTTCGAAAAGTTCCTCAAGCCCAGTCTCTGAGTTTGTTATATTTTCATGTTCCAGATGTGAATGGAACAGAACAGCAGTGTGATTATGATAACTCTGTTCTTTTGCTTCGTAAATAGATGGGATATAGCAGAACTTAGAAATACTTGTTTTCCTATGTTACTAAAGGGTTTTTTTTGAAGTCACTTGACTTATTTGCGTGCTAAAAAATGAACAGCTAGAATCTAAGAAATTCTCTGTGTCTGTTACCTGTAGGTTTTAGTTAAATACAGCTAGGTAGCTCAAAAAATAAGCTTCACTTTCTTTTGGATGTTGATGTTTTCTATTTGTGTCGAACTGGAATGGTATCAGCCCATCATGGGTGGCAGAGAGGAGCACTGTCTGCATCATTCCTGAAACTCTTGGGGTAATGCATATGCCTCTTTGCAGTAGAGCTGCTCCATTTCAAGCAGTACTTAATGCCAAAGCAGTTCAAAACCAGCAACAAGTGGTTTCTTTTACTGTTCCTGCCCATAGTGAGTAGTGGTCTCAGTGTACAGCAGACCCTGGAGTAGTGTATTTCCAGCAGCAGCCCCTTTGAGTCATGAAGAAGAATGGTAATTCAGACCGGGCAGAAAGCCGTATGGCAAGTACCCTCCTGATAGGCAAAGGACAGGGGTAGCAGAGCTTTGGAATTGTTCTCCTGCTGAATTCACTAGATTAATCTTGCCATTTCTCCTTTTACTTGTGTTTTAGTTACTTACACACTGCTTTTGTGCTTTAACTATTCTGTTGCAAGGCTGGGTTTACTAGGATACTTTGTTTTCTTCCCTAGGGCAATATCTAAACTCATTGTGGCTTCTGTTCATGGATATAATTCCAAGCTGATGACAGTTTGATGTTCTGTAATATTATTGGCCTCATGACTGCTTGCATGAAGATCACCAGACAAGGGAGATCTATAGAAATCTCTCTGATGGAAATGAAACTATGATTTTTATCAGTAGTTTGTTAAGGAAACTGTAAGCTTGTAGAAGGTGACTGGTTGCGTGTGTTTACCTATTGTTTAGGAGAAAGGGGTGAGCGTGGCTTCTACCTGTTTGTAGTATTTGCACATCCTGGTTTGAACTGAGAGAGCAGTGCTGAATCTTTAGAGACTTTTCTCTTGCTGTTTGTCCAGTCTGTGCCTTATTACTTGGGTTTACCAGCAAGTAAATGTCATCCTTTTTGTGTTCGTTTGTCTTGCACTGAGAGGAGGGAAAGGAGGGTGTGTGAGATGTTACGCTAAGTCCTATTTTGAATCTTCTACCTGCTTGTTTATTCTTGGTCTCTCATATTTAAGCGAATGCATGCTTTTGTTTAAAACATATAGTTATTTACTTATATTGTGCGTTGTCTGACCATATGGTTCGTACAAGCGGGACACAGCTGTTTGAGCAAGCATTTTTTTTCCTCTTAGTCTAATGGGCTTTTAATTTGATGTGACTATGACTCTATAGGAATTAGAGCTAGACCCTCTCAGCATATAGGGTGTGATGTTAGCCAGAGGAGATACTGGGATACTCCTGATACTGGGACCAGAATGTGTCTGACATCCAAGGCACCTGTAGATGCAGCTTTTTCCTTCCAGTTTAACAAAGCTTGTTCTTGAGACTTCAACTCATACATATACGGCGTGTAAGACTCCAACAAGCACATACTTGTTTGAGTGCTGTTGTACCTGCTGAAAATGCCCATAGGATTAGTCTTATAGCCTAGTGAAAAAAAAAATATCTGTTTCCTTGTAAAGCTGTCACGCTAGTTGTGTAGTAGCGGAGTTTCAGTGTGAACCTGTTCTTATTTTTACTCTGTATGTGATTCCTATTTTTTTTTGTCATTGTCATCCACGCTCTCAACTTTGTGTTTACATCGGACTGTGTTTGATATGATCGTAACCCCACTTCCCCAGGTTATGTCAGAGACGCACAGGCACTCCGTGTCCGTGGTGGCTGCTGCGCTGCTGCAGGGACATGGTGACTTACTCCTCCGTGCTGAAGCAGCCAGCGCAGGACATGCTTGTGTGTCATGTTACGTGATCACACAATTGGCTTCTCCTGTAGTTTGGTGCTCTGTCCATCTCTGGAATCTTTCTCAGAAGAGAGTAACCGACTCCCAGTAAAGATGACAAGTAAAACCTCCATCGATTGACGTGTGCGCGTACCCCTGATAAGATGCAGCTAGCTCCATCCCTGCCTGTGGAGAACCAAATGCATACAGCTGGTTTGTCCTATCTGCCTGGCGAGGCTGGATAGTTCTATTTGTGGTTCCAGATAAGAGCTGATAAAAAAAAAGAGCTGAAAATGGCATGGCCTGTCCCCCAGAAGGCGATGGCTGCCAGCCCCCGATAGGCAAGGAATCTGCGGCAGTCGGCAGCTGACTCAGAGCGGCGTTAACAGGGGCTGATGGATGGGGCAGGGACAGGGGACGTTCAGGAGCGCAGCCCCAGGAGCTCTACTCAGAGCAGTTGTCTTTGGCTGGTTTATTGCAAAGTTGCTTCCCTTGTGAAGGAATGACACTGTTGTGTGTTACAAGTGCAAGTTTAATTGGATTCTACGTTATCTCCCTTTGTAATAAATAAGTCTTAATTTCTGTTTTTCCAGGAGTACACTACTTTAACCACACCAAATTGTTAATGGTTACAAGGCAATGGAAGCAGCAGGCTGAGAGGAGGGCGGGTTCGATGAGGCGGTTGGAGGGAGAACAGAGCGAGCTGGATAACTCGTTGTTTTACTTTTTGTCTTTAATAAGCATTAACATTAACAAGAATGAATTAGTAGCTTACAAAAAGTAAGAAGCTTTTCTTGTAAGCATCTATGTACATGAATAACTTTTCTGGAAAAACTAAGACTGTTCACTGCAATGGCTGTTACATATGTAAATATGTGTCAGATCAAGCCCTGAATTATGTTGTGCACGAGCAGAGATCTGAATATCTCAAATTGTCATCTGATACAAATGATAATTTTCTATTATTGTCAGTTGATTGTTCATTTTACCCTATTGCATGTACTAGGAGAGGAAACTTTGAGGCTTGCAAAATTGCTATAAATAAGACTTTATTATTAAGCCTGTGATTCATCTTCTGGGTTAGAGGGAAATGTTGGTTTCAGTACAGTGTATTGCTCAACAGAACAAGCTTTAAGTTTTCATAGTAACAATGTAAAAGTTTATGTAGCTTGGTACATGTAGAGATTGTTTGCATTAATTTAACAAGGTAATGTAGAATTTGTGGTAGGAGTTTTTAAGAAAGTAGACAGTGTCCCTGTTCTTGATGTCAAATAGGAATAGGAAAACATAGTGTAGCTTCCATATAGTAGCCTAAACCAAAACAAAATCCACAACGAAAAAGCACCTCATAAATAAGCAGTCCTGCCATGAGAATATGGATGGTGTCTTAAGGTTTTCTAGTCCTCACTATGTGGCATATATGTCTATCATTTGATTAGGCTATGCCAGGTGGAAATGTTTCACTGTGTATGAATGTTTTACATGCTGTAGCAATATCAGATATCAAAACTAAATTACTAGCTAATATTCTTACTAATTATAAGGCCAAAGCCAAGTCTTGGCATACAGGAACATTCCACAAACCTGGACTGTCCCACAGAGATAGTATCCCTTCTACTAAAACACTGCTCTAAGTGAGCATAAAAGAGCTTCCTATTTATGGAACAAATATGCTGATTTTCCTCTCTTAAGTTAGATGTCTTTCAAGCTTATTTAGGAAAGCCCATATCAATATGTACTTCTAGAATCCTTTGTGGTATGTGTAGGTTCCAGGCACGTGTCTATTTCTTTTATGTGATGACTTCTGCAAGGCTACATTATCTGTAGTTCAATGTGCTTGACTGGGAAGAGGGAGGCTTCCTAAGTTTAGATTTTGGGATGCTCTGTGATCTTTGACTTTGAACCGGATCTTCCTCCCATGAAGGACGGGGTAGAAGTTGGGGTCATGTAAGCAGACACTGTATCAACAGGCTGGAATGTGTTTTAAATCATTACTTCTTTGACCTTTGGTCGGTCATCAGATTCCTTCTGTGGCGGCAGGAGGAGGCTGTAAACTGGCTGCTGGGTAGTCCGTGCTATTAATAGTTCAGTGTCAGCAGATGGAAAGTTTAAATATGAGGACGTTCTTGTGATAGATACCCAGTGCAGTGTTTGAAAAGACCACTACGTTTCCACAAACACTTCTGAAACAGAGACTGATCTATGGCCATGGTAACGTTAACTGGTGGATGGAACACGCTCCTTCCTGAGCACTGGGAAATTATATGAGGTCCCTTGAAGCTCTGAATCACTGAGCCAAAGAGCCTGCTTTATATAAAAGCTCTCCAGGCTTGTAATTCTCTTTCAATACACCACCATTCTGCTTGCCAGATTGTGAACTCCCCTTTTCAGCTTGGTTATTGAAACAGCCTTTACGATTATTAAGTCTTTTGATTTTTCTCGAGAGTGTTTGTATTTTCATTTTTTTTTTCCCTAAACCTGAGTGTGTTGGCTTTCTTGTAAAGAAAAGCGCATTTCTAGTCATTAAAATACAAAATGTTGGTAAATATGAGCCTGAAATGCTCTAACAGCAGAATACAAATACAAGGGACAGAAATGTTACAATATCCTGGTTTGGACAGTCAAGACTTGGGGGATCCGACTCAAGATATTGAAGGATTATGCCTCTGCATCCTTTCTCCGTGATAGAAAGTCGCATAGAAGGGAATGAGGAAGTGAAGATTTTAAGGGTGAAAATGAGAAGTACTTGCTGCTGAAGAGATTAGTACACAAATCAAGTGAAAAAAATGAAAAGGGGGGCACGCTGTTGTCTGTGTGCACGGAGAGGCCTGATGAGAGACGTGGAGAACATGTAAAAGGACAGGAAATCGGGTTTGAAAGGTTTAGAAAATCCAGGGAGCACTGGGATTCTGCTGCTCCTGGGAAGCTAATGGAGGTTAAAATTCCTCTCATGAGAGGAAATGGGATTCAGCTGTGAACTCATGTGTTAGGGTAGTCTGATCGGAGAGCAGGCCTTGGTGTAGCTGTTAGTTGCCGTTTCTACATTTGCATAGCTCAGCTGCTGTGTCCTGTAGCCTGTTCTTTTTCTTGCAGTGATTCCTGTTGGTATTTCACCTCAGGTTCGGATAAGGGCCTGGGAACTTTGCTGCAAGACAGGCTGTAAGATCTCTCTTATGAAGAGAGACTGAGAGCTGGGTCTGTTCAGCCTGGAGAAGAGAAGCTGAGAAGGGACCTCAACAATGTTTAATAAATATCTCCAGGGTGGATGTCAAGAGGATGGACCAGACTCCTTTCAGTGGTGCCCAACGATAGGATGAGGGGCAACAGACACAGACTGAAACACAGGAGGTTCCATCTGAATATGACGAGAAACTTCTTCCTTTGAGGTGCCAGAGCCCTGGAGCAGGCTGCCCAGAGAGGCTGTGGAGTCTCCTCTGGAGACATTCAAACCCACCTGGACACATTCCTATGTGATGTGTTGTGGTGAACCTGCTTTAGCAGGTGGGTTGGACTGGATGATCTCCAGAGGTCCCTTCCAACCCCAACCATTCTGTGGTTCCTCCAGAAGACCCAAACCCTCCCGGACACACAGGCAGCAGGGAGAGCTCTGCCTTATTAATGGCAGCAGCCTTTGGGATGACAATAGGTTGTTTTGGGTGTGCAGCAGGTAATAAACTATATCCAACCCCTTGGCAGTGAAAGCCACCGCTCACCTTCAACACTTGTGGGAAAGAGTCTCTATAAGAATTCTCGAGGAGCCCTTGCTCCCTGTTGAAGAGGCACCGTGGCTGAGGTGACTATGGGTGCTGGCAGTAGGGTTCAAACTGGACCCATAGGCCTGTGTCACGCTGCTCTGTCATCAGACCCTTTCCTGCCCTTGTGCTTGTTTTCAATAGCAATGTCCTCTTTTATTTGGGTCTTCTTTTCCAAGTTATTTTTTCTATTTTCACATAAAACACTGAATTGTTAATTTTGCTTTAGATGTTGACAGGAAAAAAAAAATCCCAAGCAGTTTCATCCCATTCTAAAGTGGATCCTTGTTTTGCTTGTGGGGTTTTAATGCTATGAATAGCAATTGGTTGACACTGATCTTAGTGTAGTTGGGATTGAAGTCTCTTTCAGTGACCAAACATTTGACAGGAAATGAAATTAATTGCACTACTTGGCTGTTATTGATGAATGCTGACAGATGTCATGTCAGATTTGAATAAGCTACTGGATCCCTTTGAAGGTAGAGGGCCAGCAGGATGCTTTACAGGTGTTTGATGAGTGCGGCAGAGCATCATTATAAGAATATGGAAAGGCACTTGGGTTTGTTGTCATGTATCCTTCATTTGCCTGGCTTGTTCCATAAGTCTGGATGAGGCAGATTTGGTTTTTTCTATTCTTAATCCTTGGTTTGCTTATTTATAATCTTTTTTGGAGAGATCTCTCATCTAGATAGTTACAGCCAAGCTATCCCAGGCTAGACTTTGACATTTTTCCACTGATTGCATTTTCTTCAAGGTTCATTTCCCACAGACCCATAAATGACTTTGATCTCCACCTAGTGCTTAGTTTAATGTGAAAGGTGTTTTAAATGGTTGAATGACTCCTGCCCTTGTTTCCATCCTGGTGCACAAAACATGGATATTCTATTTGGGAAGCTGTCACATTGCTGCATTATGTATGGCTGTTGTTTATTTGCTCTTGAGCTCAGGTACTAGCTACTGTCTGTTAAGTTGCTAGAAAGACTGAAATATATGCATGTCAGATGTAGACAGGAAAGTTTTTGCTGTGCAGTATTGTTTGTATCTCAGGTGTTTAAAGAGAAAACCAAAGAAAAATGACCTTGTAGGACTAAAGGCAGTGTCATGGCATTGGCTGGGAAGTTAAGTTAAAACTCTGAGTGTAGGGGATTCCCTCAGGTTCCCCACTGGGAATTCCTTGTGTGACAATGCCAGCGGCACTCAGGAGTCGTGCAGGCGGGATATTTGAAATGGAGGGTGAAGGTTTTTCAAGGGAAGATGAGAAGGTCCTGCCTGGAGGTGAAAACACGCTTCTGGTGGACATCCCAGGCCAGTTTAATGGAGAAGAGGAGAAATGGAGTCTCACATTTTGCTCAGGAGATGTTTTAGTTGCTAAACCCTTCTACCAGCTGGTGACTAGATAATGAAGCAGATTTTAACATCACCTGTATTTGTTCCATGTATATAAAGCTTTTTTGACTTCCCAGCGTTGTTTATAAAGTCAATCTGTTGAAATGAGAAGAGATTCCAGAACCACTGAGAGTGCTGCACACCGTTCCAAACAGCTTAAATCAAAATGCATCTCTTATCAGCGTGTGGCAAAAAAAACCAACCTGCTGTGACAGGAGTGTGACAAACAGTTATCAGGATCTCTGTTGCAGCTTTTGCAAAAAGCTTTATGCAGTTTCTTAATGGTGCCTTTTAATCTTCCTGCAGTGCTGCAGCGTGGCTTCTGAGATTTACCATTCTCATGTGGTCTTCTGATGGTACTTTGAACGTTCATTCTTAAAATGACTTAAGGAACCGGAGGTTATGCCATCAAGAGAAGTGCTGATAAGAGGAAAAGGAAGGCAGAGAGAGACTTAGTTCATTTGAAATGTGGAAACTTTAAACTTTAATAAGAACATGAGGCTTGCTTTCATCAATACTGGATTTGTTAAACTCTCAGGCAGAGGAAAAAAAGAAAAGGAGACTTTTCCTGTGTATTTGTTTAGGTGTAGATGATAAATGGAAACATTGCCAAATTCCTTTCTACCTTCCAACAAGAAATCCATTATGTCCTAAGAGGTAAATGTTGTATGAATATTTCCCACTTGAGAACAGCACCATTATTATATGAAGCTTAGAAATACAAGGAAGAAATAAAACCCCAACAGGAAATTGAATTTGCACCTTATTTAATGCACAGTGACAAAGCAGATCATTAGAGTGTTCCTAATGAATACCATTCACTTCTGCAAACTGAGAGCCCATACTCATAGAGTCTCCTTGTGTGGGTTTGTTTCTTCAATGTTGAAACAATTTTTACTTAACATCAACATGGAGTTATTTTACTAAGGGCCTGATTTTTCAGCTCTCACTGACAATACCCTTATGGAAACCCTACAAAATGCTTAATAGGATCAAATCTACTTCCGTTCACTTAGAAAAAATCGTATAACTTCATTTTCATCATACCTGTTAAAGCTTGGAAGTGACTCAGCTTAAGAATGATCCCAGTCCCTTAGAAATAGAATCACAGAATGTTAGGGATTGAAGGGACCTCAAAAGCTCATCCAGTCCAATCCCCCTGCTGGAGCAGGAACACCCAGATGAGGTTACACAGAAAAGATTACGTTGTCAAAGATAATGGTTCTTCTTTACTTAAATAAAAATGCTGATTTCCCCCGCCCCGGAATGGTTCTGGTACCTCAGGGGATAGAAATGCTTCCCAGCGTCTCCTGTTTCAGAAGGGAGGTTCTGGTCCTGTAAAACATAATTTCTTCCACCGTATCAAGCAGGAAAGGTCTTGGGGAAATGTTATTCTCCTGTAGAACTGCTTCCATGTGATGGATGTTTAGGGAATACCTCTCACTTCTTGCTTTCTCAAGCATAATTTGTACATCACTATTGGCTCCGCTAATTAATAATTTTGAAGTGTGTGGGTTTTTTTTTTTTCCATAAGCATAGGAAAAAACCCCAAAAGAACATTCAGTTCTTCCTATTAACTGTCATCATTTTGGTGTTCATTTTTATTTGATGACTTGATATTTGTATCACAGCTGGTTTATCTTCATTGTCTCTGCTGTTTGTGCACATTGAATGATGCTGGGCAGGTGGTCTTTCTTTTTAATAAAAACAATCACAACTGGTCCATCTTTTCTGCGGCATTTCCACAGTGGTCATAAACATGTGTGCCGAGGCAGTGTGTTTAAGCTTGGGGGGATTTGTTGTCAGAACCATGACTTCTGCACAGTCGTAAAAAGAAAATAGAAAAACAAAAAAGCTGTTTAAATCCATTCCTTGTTTGAACAGCATACTCCACACCAAGTGTGGATCCAGTCATGTTCATTCCTTCCAATTGGATCTCTGACTCCCAGCGAGAGCAGCTGGAACAGCGTTTTTCTGACCACGGATGTTAATGGCCTGCCCATGGAGCTTAAAGCTGGGATTAGTGATGGGAACACAATTGTCCACAAAAATCCGTTGTGATGTGGGGTTGCCAGGACTTGTCTTAAATTCTTGGAGATTGGTGTGTGCTTCCTGCTGTGAGAAGGCCAAAAATGATGGAGCTGCTGGTGGTTTAAGCAGTTCTGGCTGTGCCTGAATTCATGACTCATTCTGAGTTATTGACAAAGAGAGACTGGGTGGACAAGAGACTTCATAAAGAAAAGGGCAATACAGGGAGCTTCTTTTAAATAATAGTAATTACTGTATTTACAAGACTTGCCAAATAATTTTATTTCCCATTTTTGTCACTGGGCTTAAATCTCTGTGGCCATGCAAAAGGGCTAGATCTTAATAACTGTGAGTGCATGAGCCCTTTAGGGTTTGCATGGAGTTTGCAGTGGTTTTTTTGCAAGCAATGATCTACCAAAGACCTCTGTATGATATGTTGAAGCTGGATTTTCAGAAGAAACTAGAACTGGGTTTGCATTGAAAATTACTTTTGATCATCCTACCTTATTAGACTCATTGCTTGGGCAGGCCAGGAGAGCCGTCGTGACTGAATTTTTCAAAAGGTGACTCATTGGTAGACCTGGGGGCCATAATACAGAACCAGAGTTCATATATGCAGCTTTGGAGGCAGATCCAGCAGCATGCTCAGTGCCTTCGGCTTGAAGCTGAAATATATGGCCTCAAGTTATGCCAGAGAATGTTCAGATCAGGTATTAGGAAAAGGAAAGGGTTGTGAAATACTGGAACAGGCTGCCCAGGGCTGTGGTGGAGTCACCATCCCTGGAGGGGTTTTAAAGATGTGTAGATGAAGCTCTTAGGGACATGGTCTAGTGCTAGAGTTAGGTTATGGTTGGAATTAATTATCTTGAGGGTCCCTTCCAACCAAAATGGTTCTATGATTTCTATATATTGGTTTGAACATTAAAGCTTCAAGTTAAATTACAGACTAAAGGAGGTTAGGAGGAAACTTTCCCATAGATATGTGAGTACTCCAGAGTTCTTTATGAAATGCAGCAGCTTCTGAAGTATCTACTATTGACCACTCCATGACAATACTCCAGTTTATACACCATAAACCCAGGATCTAACAGTCTGAATACTGAAATAATCCCTAACAACTTTTAAGCATTAAAATAGGATTCTCAGTTACTCCATGGTTTAATCGTAAGGATCCACCAAAGGTAACTTAGAAAAGCAAACCTATTGTAAGTTCCCTGTTTCTCCAAATGTAAGACAGTCTTATATTAATTTTCACTCCAGAAGATGCCTTTTTTACATGAACAGCTGTCTGAACACTATTTAAATTGTCTTTTTTTATGAACTGTAGCTAGAACTTTTTTTTTTGGAGTAGTGCTTATATTTTGAGCATCCTCAAAAATATTGAAAAATCATGCTGTGGCTTATTTGTGGGGTGGGTCTTATTTTCGGGGAAACAGGGTAGGCTTGGGTTTCACCTCTGGGCCTGCAGTGGAAAATGCCCAGATGGTCCCCAGCCCAGGAAGAGTCTAATGTGATGTGGTCTAGAGGTCACAGTATTTTCTGCATAATAGTTGTGTGATATTGCACCATTAGTTTGAAAATAATATTTTAAACCAAGTGGAAATGAAAAGGAAAAAGTGGAAGGAGGTGTATCTGAAAACCAGCTTAATGCATTTTGCAGCATTGTACTATAGCCTTAACAATAGTTCTCTGTAATTCTCCGAAGTTACTCATTATTCAGTTTTGACTGCTTGTGGATTTAATGCCACTGTGAAATGTAATTTGTTTGTACATGAGATATTCACAGTGTTCTATGCAGAAATGTGAAACCGAAAGAATGCTGGCATTGATACTGCTTCAATTCTAAGCTGCATTTTAGTGCTTTCTGTTTATTATTATTCTATTAATTATTGTTACAGTAACACTCATTAGACCTCTGAGCCTTGGCAACAGGCAAACATGGAGGATTTGCAATCCCTGCCCCAAACACCTTGTGATTTTGGTTTTCAAGGCAGATAGCTAAGAGGAGAGAATTAATGTCGTGTACAACATCATGCTTGGAGTTTGTGATGGAGAGATTACTTGATCCCAGTTTCCCTGATAATCTTTTCTATATTTCATATTTTAATTTTTCAGGGACTCTGTAGCTGCAGGGACCTAGAATGCTGGTTATTCATTTTCCCTTAATAATCAGAATTTCTGACGTTTGATATTTGATCTGAATGTACTTGGATGGTATGAAGAGGGATGAGATGGAATTGCTTGCAGAGTTAACCTAGCATCCTAGACCACTGTGAACAGTAGTTTCTTTTACTGAATTACACAGACACAGCAATATACAGAGGAGCAGTAGGAGTGGCCTGGGAGGGTCCTATATCTGTTTGTTTAAGAATTCATCTAGCAGCTCCTGTTTATGCCTTCCCACTGAGGTGAATAAAGAGGAGTTTTAAAAGCTCGCATGAAACAAGTAATGGTTTTGGTGCTACTGTGGGACAGCAGTAGGTTCAAGTCCTTTGTCCAACCCAAGCAGAAATGCCCATGTAGCACTGTGAATGTTCCCTTAAAGCGAAACAGGCACGTGATTGTGATGTGTTTTGGTTTGGGTGAATAAGCATCTAACAGTGAAAAACTCCTACGTCACGGGAGTCGTTGGTGGGTCCTTTGCCTTTTTACTGATGAAACGATTTTTTCCAATAACGTTGTACATGGTCATAAGTCTATATACGGATATTAGAGTTGTTTCTCTAGGCCATGAAATACAGGGATTTTAGTATATAGAAGACACAAGACCAGTGCAGATGAGGCACTCAAAGGTAATAGTAGCTCTTGGAACAGAATACAGATGGGGAAAACTCTCTATTCTTACTTGCTTTATTCAGTATTCAATAACCTATTACATAGTTTGGCTTCATATATCATGAAGTGTAGATAGTGGAGATGTGGCTTGATTTTTTTTTTTTAATGCTTGATCGTCTCTTCACTGCAGCTTTCTCCCAGTATTTATGTCTAAATTATAACTGTAAAAGCAACCTGAACATTTCAAAGATCATACTTTTTAGAGCAAAATAGAAAGTATTAATGCAGCAACGGTGGAGCAGCTCAGTGTTATCTGGGGACTGGAGGAGTTACTCTGAACCATACAACATTTCTAAAATATTCATTGTTTTAAAAAGATGCAACACCTTGTAAATTTCTTAAAATAAAGCACATGCTTGCAGGAAAAAATGTATGCTGGTGTATAAAATAGTAAAATCTGTCCTATTTATGGAATCAGATATTTTCTGCCCACCTCCAGGTCCAGAAGTGAAAGCAAGATTGTATTGGTACAAATAACTGATAACATGATTAACTGGATGACTGAAGGTAACTGAGGTCTTGGCGAGGACCAAGCACCTGAAAGTTGTTATGTAGATTCCTCCAAGAAAAGTCTTTATTACAGGCTCTCTTGTAGCCAGAGAATACCAGCCCTCTCCTGGGATGCCAAAGCATGTAGTGACAGGAGGAGAAAGCAAAAATGTGGTAGAAGTGAGTAAGACCACCAAGGTCGTCTCATCTGTTGGCAGCAGACTGTTGCTGACGTCCTTAGTTAGGTGTATTTTCTCTAATCTATTGCTGTGTGGGTTTTTTCTCTTCCAGTGTGTGGCTGTGACTTGGCACAAGGAGGCTTTTTCATTAAGAATGGGGAATATCTCTGCACCTTGGATTACCAGCGCATGTATGGGACCCGCTGCAACGGTTGTGGGGACTTCGTGGAAGGTGAAGTAGTGACAGCTCTGGGAAAGACTTACCATCCAAGCTGCTTTGCCTGTACTGTTTGCAAGTAAGTAATCTCTTTGAACTAACGTGGCATGAACCCAGCACAAGGAAAACAGGGAGAAAGGTGTCACCATGAGACACGTGTCTCAAGACATATTTCTATTGGGGAAGCACTTGGCTGTAGAAAAAACCTGCTGCAAGTCTGACTTTGAAGGTCTTCAAAATACCACTTGCTTATTTGGGGGACACAGCTTCTCTGTTACATATAGTTCCCTGTTCTTAGAAAGTTACCCTCGCATATGAAATAATTAAATATCAGGCTTACAGGCTGAGATAACGGACGTGGGTTGATTCAGGCGATCAGCCCAGCTTGATGGGAGAAACGAGGCAAAACAAAGTTCTGGATGCTACAACAGACAAGTAATTTGGGCTATAAGAACTGTTAAACAATTGAAAATGTACTGGAGCTTCCTTTTCGTATCATGTAAGAACACATGGCTTTGGGACAACTGTGGTCCTCCTCTTCCCAAATACTATTTCTTGTCCCCAGTAAGAGACCAGTCTTCATTTCTACAGGGAATAAAAAGTAGTTGGCTAAGGCTGTGTGGATGGGACAGAAGGTGGCATTTTTAACTTGTACTTTTGTTTAAACTCTCATTAAGATGTTCATATAGAATTTAGGAAGTTACTGAGTAAATCTTCCATGTTCTCTCATAACCTGCTCATTTGAGCAGTTCTATGCTTGAAAATCTCAGCTGAGCTTTGCAGCCTAAACTCAGCCCAAAGTCTCCATGGATAGCTGGCTCTAGGCACTGGGACCATGCTAGAATTTAGGCTGTCTTAGCATGTACCTTATTGCTATGGTGATCAGTAAAATATTTTGGATACACTAGGGGAAATAAACCTTCTGTAGGTTTTTATAATAATGGCACATTTTTTATAGTAGTGAAAACAATCTTGTAGACATAATAGGAAAGTGAAGTGATATTATGGTGCCATGATGGCTCTACAGAAAGCCACCTGTGTTATGTGTGTACTTACTAAGCTGGAATGAGGATGATAATCCAGTGGTTAATTTCTGCAGTTCTGAGCCCTACAGGTAAAACAGAACTTTTTTTCAATAAGTTTCAGCATAATGCTCGAGGGGCACGTAAGGAGCATCCGATAGCAATGTAGATAGAATTAAACGAGAGGGAGGAGCAAAATAGACAGAGCCTGTTCCTTTGTCTAAAACTTAATGCAGGAGGATGACATGAACAAGAAAGGCAAGAATCTCCATTCTGGGATAGTACCTTGTTGGAGATCCTGTCATATGATGTGTCTGGCTGTTAATGTGGCAGACTTGCCAGGTGCTGCCCTGATCTTTCACAGTTCTCTCTGACGAGTAGTTTAAGAACTTTTTGCTATAGCCTGGTACATTTTTCAAGATCTTTTGTATTGAAAGTATTTTGATCATTTTTCGATTTGGTTTTAAACAGTGTGTGAATATCCTGCACGTCAGTAATCATATGATTTGTATGTTCCAGTTTTATTTCCCAAGAACAGTGTGAAAGTAAGTGACACAGTATGAAACATGACATTAATTTTCTGTACATTGACTTCCATCAATCTTTTTATGTTGAGTGAACAGAAGATGAGTCATTGTAATAGATTCATGAAATGCAGTATTGCTGCTGGTTTATTTATGGCCCACTTAGGAATGGCAGTGGAAAGGAAACTAGAACAATGCCTTAAACATTTTATTTTGTGGAAACAAGCAGATGTGCATTTGTCAAGCACAGATTTGGAGCGAGGTGTGGTGTAGGAGGGTCTTACTAAAGATTTGGAGTTACTGAACCTTTTCACTTTAGTGAAATGCTCATACAAAATGTTCATCCTCTGGTTTACACAGCAAATAAGAGTTAACAGTGATGTCATGTATTTCATTGCTGAGTACAGATGAAATGAGTGTATTTATGACTGACTAGTTCCACATTCCTTCACTGGCATCAAGACCAGTTCTGATTCTTCCTTTGAGTTCTTTTCTGTACCATTTTCTACTCACAACATCATGCTGAGACCATCATAAATGTAGCTGTTGTGTCTTAAAAGGATTTCACTGTCTCTACTCTTTAGATAAAGTATGTCTGGTAACTTTTTTAAACCAAAATACAAGGCAAGCGTAACCTCTGCTCTGCTTGCATCCGTGGATTGGGTTGCTTCCAGTGTCTGGCTTTGCCAAGGCCACATTGCAGAAACTATTTGGCCTGAGTTTGTGTAAAATATTGATTGCACTGGGGGCAGGCAGCAAAATCAAGGCATAGGGAACAGAGGAAAATTTCTGGCATAACCTTTGCTAAAATACATTTTTCTCTTTAACTCTCCAGGCGTCCGTTTCCACCAGGCGATCGAGTTACCTTTAATGGAAGGGACTGTCTGTGTCAGATGTGTGCTCAGCCCATGTGCTCCAGTCCAAAAGAACTGTCTTCTTCCAGCAGTAAGTATGAAATCTGCCTCCTGAAGTCCCTCACTTTCCCAGCCTGATCAACATTTGGTTCAAAGTAATTTAACATGATATATTGGCTTTTTATGCTTTTCTTCACCTCTAGAAATGTGGGTTCTCTCTGGGAATCACATTTTTTATTTTTTTGTCTTCATGAGAAGTGACACTTACACATTTCAATATGAACACACAACTTTTCCCTAATGACTGGATTTTAAAAGGAATGATTTTTTTTAGGTACTGGAAAGGTACTTGATGGAATCTGAGGTTTCAGAGTTGATAAGTTCATTCTTTTTTTCATGTATAATTGCACAGGTTTAAGTATTCAAAAGCGGAGAAAGAGGAAATTAATTTTCTTCTACTATTTAGCAGTTTAATTAAATTATCCCTTAAAGGAATGTTGCTAGGATTATGCCTCCAGTGGGCTGATACAGTGATACTGTGATCAGAACTTCAGGAAACAGTTATAAAAAAGGGAGAAAGCAAGTTAAAGGGAAAGAGAATTAAGAAAGTTTTGGGACAGAAATTAATTTGCTGTTGGGTTTTAATGTTTTTAGAAGATAATTTGTGAATTACCGATATTAATCTCTGTCTCTAGTAGTCAACTTTTTAAATTTTTGGAGATTTCTGTTTCTTTCTCTGAGTGCTGCATTGTATTGAGCACTCTAATGTGTAACAATTTACCAAGTATAGTTCTAGAAATCAATAGCTGCAGTTTTCCTTGTGACACTGGGTAGTTTTCCACCACCGCTGGTTTCCTTCAGGGAGACACTGTGTATTTTGTACTGGGACTTTGCCTTGAGATCCCAGGGTTCTAAAGTGCAACATAAAGGCAAAGTTGGATACTGTTTGTGCTCAGTGGATGGGTCGAGTGAATCTCAGGGTATCTGATTTGCCTGAGAACATGTAATCAGACACTTACAAAAGAGAAAATGAGAGACTTTTTTTGCTATGATGCTTTTCTGTCTGTTAAGTGATAGGTTTCCACTGTAACTGTAGATTTGGAGCTGAAAATGCGCAGGCCTAATCAGTTAAGGAAGAATTTAGGAATCTGAAAAAAGCCTTACAGGACTTACAAACCAAAATAGAAATGCATAAGGTACTTCAGGCACCCAGAGGATCCTTCTGAGACAAAAGAATGATGTGGGAATTGTATGTGAATTACTGATATTTGGGAGGTATAATTGGCAGGGAACTGCAAGGGGCCCTTGGGCAGGAGTGATGTTCTTTTTCTAGGCCGGTCACAATCACCGGTTCCCAAACAACTGGTGTTCAATGTACAACTATCTGGATCACAATACATCTGGTTCTCAAAATGTGGCACACTGGTCCAGCAGTGTGGCCGCTTCCTGGTCCCGTGACTTCAGGTGCCGAAATTGCCCATTGCAAATGATGGAGTTGAGGCGTTTGATGGTGAGCGAGCAAAAGAGCTGGAGAGTCATTTTCTGACGGCTGGAGTCTCTGCTTGAATTGCTTCTTGGGCTCTACGCTGCAGCCATTGGGAGCAATGAATAGAAAACAATCTTCCCTGCTACTTGTGATATTATTATTATTATTGTTATAGTTGTTATTGTTATTATTATTATTAGAATTGTGTCCTGCCAGGCAAACTGCCTCACCAATACACACAGCAAGAGATCTCCAGCTCTTAACAGTTTAGAGTGCTCTGCTTCGGAATCTGCAAGTACCTGCCACTGTGCATCTTGTTCCTTTAGGAAGAAAGACCTGTAGGAACATATAGTATAGAGTTTCTCGTCCTTTTAGAGGAAAACTTGCCAAAACAAGACAAATAAAAGTGAGACCAGCATGTGTTTATAAGTTCAGAAAAACTAAATTAAAAGAGTACTAATGAAGCATCCTGTGTCTTCAGAGATATGCCAGCTGCTGCTTTGGCTTTGTCCAAAAGTTGACTTGGATACAGAGAAGTCTTTCTTGCTGGCACTGGAGAGTAAATTTTAATTAGTGTAAGCTGTTCCAGATTGCTTCCTTGTCCTCCTGCTGGCTGAATCAGACACATCAATTTTTTTGAATGCTTTGCCCTTTTCTGAAAGAATTTTTTTTTAATGCAAATTCTTTTAGAAGAGAATCTTATTCCTACTATGCATCTATTTTATATCCTGCATTGTTTCCAGTTTCCTCTTCCAAGTAGATTACTAGGGGAGGCTTTACTTAAATTAAGGGAAGTTGAAAGTGAGGAAATGCAATAGACTGCAAGTATATCAGGTTTGGTTGGCTTATGTAATGTGAAAGGAAGCCTTCTGGCTACTAGAATGTCTGCGTTAATGCTGACATGCAGTTTTCTGATGTCTGTTACTTCACATAAAAGAAAGGCTTATTGACAGCTTTTCTTGGGTGATTTCAAGGAAAATCAAATGTCTCTACATACAGGGGTTAACATCTTGAATAACATGAACCTGAACGTGGTTATGCTCTTATGGTGCACACCGATGAAAATCAGAAGGAGAAGGACTGGATAATTAATTTTCCTTTTTTTGTTTAGTGTTATTTGGGCCCATGGTACTTATTTACCTTATTTATATTAATAATATATGTATTTTACTGCACATATGCTACCTGGAATAATTATAGCTATTTTCCTGAAGAATCATTTCAGTGACTCCTTTCAAATTCTAATTTTCTAAGACAATTTTTTTCATTATACAGATTCTACAGAGTAATGATAATTCGTAATATAGTCCGCCCTATTTATTAGACACTGCTAGATGCATACAATGCCAGTAGCTTTGGGATTTTCATTCATTCATTTTATTCAGCAGGAAATTTAACACCAAATACCTGCAGACAGCTTTGCAGGAAAGTAAAGGGGTGGTGTTCTTTTTTGTTATTGTTTTATTTGGTATGACAGGTTGATAAATGAGATGTGATCCGTAAAGCAAAATGACTGGGACGGATGCGGAGCAGCACAGCAGCAGGGGACAACTGGACAGCACCGACTAAGGGTGTGATGTTGATCGCTGTTCATGGTTTTCAAGCTTCTGCCAAAGGCAGGAAGTTATTTTCTTCTGCTCCCAATAAAGAAGTATCAATAGTTCTAAGTCAGGTATCCTGCTAACTACTATTTCTGTTTTAAGCAGTGTCTTTTGTATACAACATCATTGTTACCTATCTTCAGCTCTTTCTATTTTCTGTTGTGTTCTATTGTGTTCTAGCTCCGTGCTAACACACCTGCCATTGTTATGGTCTGTATTGCCTTTTCAGAGAAGCATTTGTGCAGGAATCTGTTATTTCTAAACTATACACAGAACTGCAACTCGGCTGTTTGGCGATGGGTACCGTGCTTACCCTCCCTTCCCCCATTTTACATTCTTCTAATTAAGATCTCCCCTATTGTATCTCTGTTGCATAGATGACAGCCTCATTTCAACAGCCCTCAGCATTTTGTATCTTATATTCAGTGGGCTGTTTCTAAGGCCACCTTGAAAAATCTTCATATTATATGGTTTTTGGTTTTGTTTTTTATGTTGTTTTTGGTTTGGTTTGTTTTTTTTCCCCCTAATTTCTTACTGTAATTTCAGGTAAAAAAGAGTTAAAGCCAAAGTTAAACTTCTGAGTCTTTTGTCATCATTGTCATTGTTGTTATTTTGTAGTTTGTGGATTCATGGTTTATTGTTTCCATGTTGTCATAGGAGAGATTATCTAGTGGTTAATTCCCTTGGACCTGGGAATTCTGAGTGTAGCTTTCTGGTCTTTTTACACGTTTTATGTATCAGGGTAAATTTGAAGGGTTGGTTCTCTACCAGCAAAATGAAAATATAGCACTGCCCTAGCTTACTAGTATGTTGTGGTTATACTCGAATTAAAGATGACGTGTTGCTTAGATGATGCAGTACTGAGTACTGTGCCACTGCCCGAGTCCTACCTATTGATGCTAAAGGGGTAAAAATTAGAAAATGCGTGTGGTTTTAACTTGTGTAAGGAGAAATAAAGAACCTAAAGTCTGCCTAAAGCTTTGTTCTTCATCCACATTGAGGTTATATACCTTTGAAAGAGTAGTGTGAGCTTTATAATACGTGTTTGAAATTCTGCGGAGACTGTGTGTCTTTGAACACAGTTTAATACATTTCCCTCTTTCTTAAACACAGATTATTCCCTTAGGCATTCCACTTTACTATTTCCATGGTAAAGCATTTCAGTAATCAGAATGTTATTTCTCTACCTGAGACTGAGCCCTTAGTCTGTTAGTTCCTTGGCTGGGTGCTGGTAAGGAAGTTTCAGTTATTTCTGATTACCTTTTTGCTGAAAGGTCGGATTATTTGAGTGATGTGCATGAACTAATTAAGAAATTGCATTTCAAGTGAAAAGCAGGCTTTCTACATGGTTAGGAAAATCTCCTTATTCAAAGGAAATGGAAGCATTACAATCACCTAGCAAGAACCTTCATTTGAAAAATTAATCTTTTAAAATGATGGTGGAGATTTTAAGTTTCCTTTCTTTCCGTGAAATATATTCTTGTTCTATATATGCGGAGATACCCAGTGATGATGTGATTTGGAATAAAGGACGAAGAAGTTAAGTCAGCTCCCCTTTCTTTGTAAAGTCTCTCCTTGTGAGTTAAGGGCATCCCCGCACAGCCAGGATGTGGAGCAGGGTTTTCAGATCGTCCAGTTTTACATGTGCATAAATAATCTTTGGGGCAGCTGTTCCCCGACCAGCCGGCGTCCACGTGGAGGTTTCACAATACTGTTTTGTATGTTTGTCCTTGTCTGGTTTGCACATTATGTTCTGGTTCAGAGAATGTAAGTTCTCTGGGACAAATGCTTTCATGCCTATCAGTCGAATCCTGCCACACAAATGGGGATCTTAGCTCTATTGTGATATAAATAATAAGCTTAATGCTTAATGAACTTACGGGAGAAAGATATCTTTGTTAATTATTCAATAGCCTTATCTCTTCCAATAAGATGCAGCAAAGCTCCCAGCAAATATCTGAAACTTCCAACGAGGTTTCTGGTAATGCTGAAGTGGAGCGGAGCCAACATACCTTACAGCAGGCAGGAAAAAATGGGGATCAGCGTTTGCCTCACTGCCCAGAAAGTGGGGGGAAATGGCGAAGCATCCAAATGGAGAAGCAAATCTGCTTTGTAGTCATCTTCTAAGACTAATTCTTAATGCAGTTTTGTATTTGGGATGTAACTGTCCTTTCGTTAGATCAAGATACAGCTGATTGTTGCCAGTGTTCTGAACTGAATTTTAGGCATCACAAACTTCTGCATTAGAATTTAGCTGAGTGGATGAAATGGATGCAAAATTCCTTTTAATCATAGTTTTTGTGAATAGTCTGCAGTTAGGACTTGTAAATTCTTATCCCCATTTGACTCAATTTTCATTATTTTGGTCTTTAGCCCTTTTTCCTGAGCTGTTTGAAAACTCCTTCAAGTCCATAGGGAAGACTTCAAAAGCAAAGGGCAATAGTTGGCTGGCTATTTGTGAGCAAGCTATCTGCAGTGGTTTTTGGCTTTAAAAGGGTATTAGGCAACATGCCACACATGATTTTGAGCTCGTTCTTAGGGAATATCCTACAATTTCACGCAGTATGTCAAAGCTACATAGTAAATATAGGTATTGTACAAATGCAGATAGGCTTTAGAGCAAGACACTGAGCCCAGTTTTGCCTTATGGGATACACACAATATCCATAAACAGTGAATGCCCTGGGGAACTTGGCTCAACAATTTTGGTTTTGAACATGCACTTTTAAAATAAAGTTTAAAAAAATTCTGTGTATAATTTTGAACCTTAAAGCTTTAATATTATTTTGTGCCATAACACACAGATTTTTCTGGTTTCATGGTTCCTGGCTTATGTGCTAAGAATACAGAAACACTCATTTCTGTGGCATTCAATCTTGCACACCTATGTTTAGGTACTGGAGATTAAGTTGATTTTGGGGACTTAAGGGGCTCATTTAGTCCCATATCTCCTTTTTTGGTTTGCCATAGAATCAGGACATACCACAGACATCATTGTGGATTGATTTCAAACACTGATTTAAATCACTGATTTTAATCATGGTTTACGTGAGAACCTTGGAAACCTTGATTAGAATAATGCATCATAACCTTGTTTTACATTTAGATTTTTAATTACGAAAGGATAATTGATGAGCATGAGGATACTCCATATTTATACACATTTAATTAAACTGATATAACTCTGCATAAATTAATCATATTCTTTAACATCTATATTTTGTTCACTAACGACTATTTTTGCTCATCATTTATGTCAAGCTCTATTTGAATGGAAATTGAAATGCAATTAGAATGTATAAAATAGTATTGTGGGGTTTTTTTAATTTCAGAAAACTACGTGAAATGTGTTAAACACATCAAGAAAGTAAATTCATTACAATTTATTTTAATTCTGGAACAGCTGATTTGTCAAGGATATGTAGCTTATAAAACCGTTTACTTTGGATCATAATGTCCTTAAGGATTTTAAAAGTGGCAGAACTTACAGTATGTGAGTTTATTCAAAGGTAGGAAAAGGAGAGCAAATTTATTCTCTGTGTTTTCAGACCTCATCTGAATTTTTTAAATTTAAAATGCTGGTTTTAAGTGAAATCCTTTTGTTTGTTTTATATATATATATAAATACTGATATGTACATATATCAGTATTTAATTCCCCTTTAATCTAGGGCAACTATATTTATGGCTTAATATATTGAGCATATAGTGGTTCTAGTGTTTTACCCTGCCCCCACTTTTAAGAATAAATAAGCAAATCAACATGCATGAAATGGTGCAAACCCAAGCACAGTTCCTTTCTGGCAAAAACCATTAGATTACACCTTGATACATCCTTCCCATGACACTGACCCGCTTTTGTGATTACTTCAAGGAGATTTACTCTTTTGAAGAATTTTGCAGTTTTTGAGGTGTTTTCGTAATTTGAATTGTTTTCTTGGATTCATTATAGTCCTCACTTCTGTTTTCTAGCAGTGGCTAAATTACTTGAGTAGCCTTCCTTTACTCAAATGGGTATTTTCATTGCTTTTTTTATAGCAAGTTGCCTTGGACGATCCTCAGGAGGAATATGAAGTGTTGTTATTGACTCACTTTGGGGTGATAGAGACAGGGCAGGAGCTGTATAGAGAATACAGTTGTTCCAGGGCAGGAAGTTTCTGAATTATGAATTTTCTATTGAAACATATCCCTTCACAAAAATTACTGTTTTTCAGGAAGGTATTTTCAGTCCAGTTTACCCTTTTGTTTTTATTTTCCATTCTTTTGTGTTACATGTAAATTAGGCAAAACCAACTGTGAATAGACTATAGGAGTGTATTGGTTTTTACTTCGCTAAGCGTAACTCCATCTTGAACTTGGAATCAAAATAGGTCCATGTCCTTAGCTTTTTCCAGAGAGCTACTCATCAAAAGGTAATTGCAAAGAACATTCTGGGGGAAGTGCAAGGAATTGCTCAGGAAAACACAGCCGAAGGAGATCCCCGGAGATAAGAGGAATTGTCACATTCAGCAAGCCTGCCTCTGAGCCATCAGGACTCAGAGGTCACTTTAAAGGAATACAAAAAATTAATTAGTTTTTAGCTAGATCTTTAATTGCTGTGGCTTGTCATGGCATAAAAACCTTCCTAAAAGTTGCCGTATTTTTCATTCCTGTCATGGGAGGTTGTACCCTGTTGGAATTGCTTGCTTTCCGAAAGTAGCAGTTGAAAATCACCCAAAATAGTCTGCAGGTGAAGAGACACAATGTGCTTTCCATGAGCTGGGTATTAAACAGTGAAGCTCGTTTGTGAACCGAGCAATTCAGTAGTGGTACTGCGAGATGGAATGGTGAATTTGAACTCGGTTGGAACTCAGTACTATGTGTGGTAAAAGAAATAACAGGGTAAAGACGAGTCTTGGCTTAGATATATATACCTGGCTGTGGTTTATCCATCAGAGTAGTGCTAAGAGGGGTGCTAAGCTAGAAAACAAAACCAAACAACCAACCCAACCTTTATCTTTCATTTATGGGACAATTCAGACTCTTCTCTTAAATAGTGTGTAGCGTGTCTGCTGTTTCTTCCTCTTCCTATTTCATTCACCCTTTGGTTTTGAGTTCAGGCACCTGTGTGAAAGATGGGCTTGAAGACGACACTGAGGCTGATCTTATGGAAAATGGCCACATTGGTGGTATGTTGCTTGCAAGGACAGTTTGCAGGAATAACAGGTTAAAAGATCGATTGCTTTGGCTTCCTTTGGGAAAGAGGTGTAGGAAGATGTTACTGTTTCCTTTTCCTGTGTAGAACATGAACACAAATACTTACCTCAAAACGGAGGGGAAAAATAAAAACTCCTTTGATAAAATAATGTCATATTAACAAACTAGATTTGGAGAAGAGCATTCATCGTTGCAAATCAATTTAAATTACATTAGATGATGCAAGAGCTATTTACAGTAACGATAGATCCAAATGTATGTTAAGCAGTTTCTTAAAAAGACGGGTCAATGTTAGGCACTCGTAGGCGGTTAACAGGGACCTGTGTTGTAAGCAAATACTGCCAGTTCATGCCATTGTGATTTCTTTCCATATTTAATCAACTAAAATAGTTTTATTTCCCTAAGTATTTATTTTGAAAATGTCAGTTTTCCCCAACTTGCCGTTTATAACAAACTGTGGCAGCTATACTCCCCTTCCCATGGGGAACTGATTTCCCTCCATTGTATGTACCCAGTCTCTTATTGTTAGATTTCAGGAGTACAAGGCTGCCCGCATGGGTTTGTTTTGCCTTTAGCAAAAGGGCAATAGTCCATTTTGTTCAGACAAACATTTCCCATCCTTGAACTGGCAAAGAGGAAGGGTCTGGCAGCAGATTTCTTTGCAAAATTGAGTTACACACTCAGACCTGAATCCTGGATGTAAAATTCCCAATGCTGCTTGTCCTTCTCTGACTTGCATAACTCATCACTGCCCTGATGATCAAATGGTTGTGCTTTAATCTTTGGAAGCGTTTATTGTATTGTAAATACACAGAGTGAGGTTGTATTTTTAGCTTTGACAAAAATATCCTGATGATCTGGAAAAGCCTGTGTGATATCATCAAAACATTTAACTTTAAAACAGAGCTTTGAAAGGCATTAGCTGGTCTGTGCTTAAAGGGTGACTGAGGAAAAACTCTGATCTTCATAACTCTATGCGAACTTAAAACTGTGCAACCTTCAAATTGCCACAGGAGAATTACTCGGATGCAGGTTGTTTTTCAGGATTGCTGAGAGTTATTTACAATTAGAGATTTCTTGGCCTTGACTCCAGTGATATTTGCCTTTTCCTTCACTTCCAAATCACTGTTCCTCATAGCTTGCTCTTTAGGTCCAGCTGTGTTTGACAATGTATTTCTGTGTAAGTCCAATGAAAACCTGTATGTTGATGGTGATAATAATAATGCCCTTCATTCTGCCCTGCTTTACCTGTTTCAGGGCAGAAGCCTGCTGGTGCTGTCTTCATAAAACTACTTTATCTGTGTTTTATAGCAAGGGGAACAGTAACAAAAGGAGTATAAAATGTGACTCACAGGGGTTGTGACAGCTTCAGACTTTATCTAGACATGTGCTACTAATGGCCATCAGGATTGAAAGGAACTTTTTGGTGACTTAATTATGGATCATTAAGTCAGACTGCAATTAACTCTGCTCACTGAGCAGAGTTAACATGCTCGTGTAAAACTGTCCCTGCACGTGACTTTGCATAAGCATGTTCATTAGGACTAAAGCAGGGAGAGGTGATGTCCCTTTCTTCAGTTATATGGGTTGAGCAGAGAATGTGAGCTAAATGTATATTTGCTGGTGAATTTTCAAAGCGATGGAAACGGGAGCGGGTGATGCTGTACGCAGTGTGCTCAGGGTTAATCCAGCTGTATCGCCTGTGTGGGGATGGGGGCTCCTGCTATTGGCTGATCGCAGGGGAGGGAGGCAAAGGAAGAAAATCCACCACTTAATTTAGGCAGTGACGAATGGGTTGCTGTGCAGGATGTGTCACTCCTGGGTGTCTGGGGTGATGCAGACGCTAAAAAGGGAAACACATTTTCTCCTCATATCTTTACAAGCAAGGTGTCATGGGTGGCAGCTCACCCTGGGCTACGTCTATTTGTGAAGCTACTTAAAGTGCTTGAGGGGTGGAGGTGTTAATCATCCATAATATTATCATGCTGTGCTATTTTCCCTTGTCCAGCCCCCCCACTTTTCCCTGCTTTTGGGCTGGCTGACTCCACATCACAGCCCGTTTGATGAGGCATTGGCGTTTGCTTTTGTATCTGGACACATCAAATATGACACCCTTCTGGACTATTTTCTTCCAGAGCTGTAGCTTATATACGTTAGGATATATCTTCAGACTGAGCAGGCCTAGCCAGAGTATGTGAAAGACACAACAGGTATGTTTAAGCATCTCTGACAGGGAATCGTGTAAGAAGCTTTTGCTTGGCTAAAAAATGGTGCTGTCAGCTAATACTGTTATGAGAGCGAATTCAATTTTATACACAATGTCTGAGCAAGTGGATGTTGCCTGTAGAAGCTGCAGCTGTTGGCGTCGCAAGCAGCCCAGGGAGGCTCCACCGTGATCTGGGTAACTACATGTCCAGTGCTCTCAGATACAATCCTTTTCCCCTGCTTAGGATGGATTTGGGGGAATACATTATCTTACTGACATTCCCAGATAACCTTATTTTGGTTGGGTCCTTATTGAGGTCGTACTGCAGTGTTTTGATTGCGAGATGGCTGTCATACAGCTGAAGATTCTGGTCATGGACACAAAACATATGAACAGTGTTACTTCCTATTTCTTCTGAGAATCAGTGCTGTCATCCTTTAGCTCAAACCTAATTGCAACTCATAGTGTTTTTTGTGATATGCTTTTCTTTAGATCGTAAGTGCATATAGGAATGGCACTGCTCACTCTGCACTTTAACCAGTACACTGTTCTTTCCTCGTGTTCATTCTCCTGGCACAGCTGAACGTGTGGATGTGCAAGGAATGGGAGTAGGGAGGAATCTGGGTTATAAGACACAAAAAAACCTCAAGGTCAAGGGTTCCAGTCTGTCAGACCCAGGTATGAAGCTGAAGAGAAATGTGGTGGGAACCGTTGCACAAAGTTTCAAGAAGCGTTGTCAGATTTTTTAGTACAATTCAGCTCTGGCCTGTGGTTGTGGACCACTCTGTCATACCTCACGGCCCTTTTATTCGCAGTGTGTGCTGGTTAGAGGTTAGGCTCATGCAGATTGTGCTTAGTGTGGTAGTAAGATCCTGCCTGCATATGCTGTGTGCTGCTGACATTCAGCCAGAGGCTTTAATGTCTCTCATGCAGGCCTGAGATCATAAATGGCTTTTATTTGTAGAATTTGGCTGAACAAATAGTTTTTTTTTTAGCTCAGCCCGGCCTTATTTGCTTTCTATTTTAAGAGATAATGATAATTGCTTGCTTTTCATGTATACACCCAACCATTTTGCCAGAGTTAAAATCAGGTTGAGTTAAAAGCCATCTCAGCCGAAGATGACAGTACTGGGCTATTAGCTTACTTTGATTCCAGACATAAAACATATCTGTGATATTAGCAGAATGGAAATAATGATGTTAATTTACTCTTGCAAAACCCTTCAAGGAGTCTAGAAAGAGTAAGTAAATGTCATTGTTGCTATAGAATAGTAAAAGCATGTTATCAACCCCTTGTATCACACATGAGCACAAGAATAAGCACAGCAACACCACCTTTGGCTTACGAAGAAGCAACTGAATAGGTAGGGATACTTCATGGATCCCTGATTCCTCCAAAGAGGTGGTTTTGGCACCAATAAAGATACTGGACTAGGTAGACCTTTTGTGTAAAGTGATTTTTCTATTCTGACTGCTTCAGGAATTCAATTAGAAACAAAATATCTGCGAAGCATAGAAATTAGAAGCATATCTGAGAAATTTCAGCTTCCCAAAAGCAGATTTTTTGAGGTATTAATGTAACAGGGAATGCGTCCCGGTTTGGCAGGACACCAGGTCAGGAATGTGGAAGCTGGCACACCAGGGAAGGCAGCAGTGCTGGGAACCTGAGGAATGGGTGCTGTTTAGAACTGCAGTTCAGCACCCACTGAGACTGGAGGAAAGATCCCATTTGTTGCCACACTTGGGAGGCAAATCGCAAGGTTTCATATTTAGCATAAGAAAAATAGGCTGGAAGTGACCTCGAGAGATGATGTAGTATCCTCCCAAAACCGAAGGCAAGATCAGGGTACCAAAGCCACCCTGGCAGATCTTTGCTTGTCCCCTCCTCAGCCTCATGCTGGGAATTCTGGAGCCTCCTTGGTGACCTTGTCCAGCCTTGCTGTCGTTACAGAGTGGCATGGAGCCTTGAGCTGGCACTGGAGAGCAGAGGGATCCATTACATGGTGTCAGTCCTTGTCATTTTAACATTTCAATTTGCAACATTTGTCCTCTAGGGTAAAGTCCTGGTATTAGGTCATCTCAGGGTTGTTTTTCAAGTCCAAGTCGTGTCAACAGCTTGTGACTTGCATTTTATCACAAGGTACCATGTGGCTTAGCCCCTCATTTTGTTTTCCCAAGGGGTTTGAGAAGAGTGATGCTGACAGAAGGAGGGACATGCTGCAAATGGTGACATGGATAGCAGGAATACACAGAATTTATAATATTTGGGGCTCTCTTGGCCCATTATCCAGCAAACAAAAGTCAGGCTTTCTAGTGTCAAAAGGAGTGACTCTCATTATCAGCTGTAATAATAAACTTGGACTTGCCCTTTTGCGAAGTGTGGGGTAGCCTGGGCTGCAAAGCCATGAGGAGATGGAGCTTTGCAGGCTGTATCTGTTCTCTCAGCTTGAGCAGTGCAGCCAGGACAAGCTTTTCCCCAGGATGAGCTGAGCTCTAAGTGCCAAGATCTCTCTGTTCCTCTTGGTCTCCGTTGCTTTTTGTTGATGTTTCAGTCACGTGGAGGGGATGTTACATTCGCCAAAGAAACACTGAGTTTGGGGATAATAAAATATGGAAAATGCTTTGTTCCAGGCTGTCTCCTCTGTGGCTTGTGTGTGTGCCTCAGCTGATGGGCATTCCCTTTCCGCTTCACTGCTCTTCCAGGCCTTCCCTCCCCTCTGTCCCTCTGTCCCCCCGGGCTGGGCACAGAACCGTAGCACAACCCTGGCAGTTCAGCGCTCTCTGCCACATCAGTCTCTTCAGATCTTACCATGTGCCGAATTGCCTCTTACCAGGAAATTTCTCCTGAGTATTTTAGGTTTGAATGGGAGCTTGGGGCTGAGCCAAAGATTTGTGATGTGACATGAGACATTGTGGCATCCTCTGGGACAGAGGGCGTTCAGTGCTTCTGGCTTCAGGTTTGCATTCTGCCATCAAAGAGCCTTTCAGAATCGCGGTGAAAAGTGAGTGTCAACCGCTAAGATAGTACCAAAATCCCTGAGCGAGAGTCCTTGTGCCTGTTAGAGACCATGAAAACTACAGTTTCTCACAGCTGCAGGTGGAAGACAATCTGCCCTGCCATGCAGCCTTGGCTGCTGTCACCCTGCTGTCACCCTTGCCTTGGGCCCTCACTGAAAAAAGGTCTGTCCCCTGGTCCCGGCTGGGATGTGTCACCGCCCTGTGCTGGGTGCACACGCTGGGCTTTGCTGCCACCCGATGGGGACATGCAGATGGTGCTCGCTGGGGTCTCCTTGTTCAGCTTCGTCTCAGCAGTCAAGTTCTCGATAAAAGCAAAAGGAGAAATAACAGCGATTGCTTTAGAAGATGGGAACTTCTTGCAGTGATAATTCTTGTAGCTCATTTGTAATAAAATGTGAAGTTTGTACGGAGCTTGCCTGGCAGTCTTTGAGTCATAAATAGCATGAAAAACAAAGGAAGTACTTTCCCTCTGCTACTGAATATATCTGTAGTGATGAAGATTGAATCTTTGTGCAGGACCTGAGAAGTGTTTGAGGAAAGGAAGACAGACATGAATCTACGCTACTGTATAATTCTCCCCTATGGTCATCAAGAGTTGCAATGGGTGGCTGGATAATGAGAGTTAATGAACCAAGTAACTGACAACCAATGCATTTGTTTGTTTATTTGCAGATTGTGCTGGTTGTGGAAGAGACATAAAAAATGGCCAAGCATTGCTAGCTCTGGATAAGCAGTGGCACCTCGGGTGCTTTAAGTGCAAGGCCTGCGGGAAGGTCCTAACTGGGGAATACATCAGCAAGTAAGTAACCCCTGTGTCTCTTCTGCACTCTTGGCGTGAGCTCTGGTTGCCGATGGAGAAGAGTTTGCAGCAAAGTTCACCTTTCAAAATCCAGTTTTGACCACCTTTCCGTATACGCCAAAATCTTTGTTTCCAGTGAAAGCTGAGTTGGGAAAGGAAACTAAACTGAAAAGTGCAACTGAAAGGTGTGTTTAATGATATTAGTCTATATTTAAGACCAATATATAATAGATGGGAGTGCATGTTTCCACAAAGGATTAGGTGAATTGCTGCATGTTTTCTGTATTAGCCACATAAAGTTTTGTGACATTTTGTTCTCCAACATGTAATTTTGATAAAAAGTAGAAACCTATCCATTGCTTGCCTTTGCTAGAGAATAGAGTAAACACGATGATGTGGTTGATCTGATGCTGTGTTTCACATTTCCACGTAAGAAACTAATGAAGAGGTTTTTGAGTGGAAGGAACTATAGAGGAAGTAAATGGGGACAAGTGGTGTAATGATGAAATAGAGGGAATGAAGATGCAGCTTCTGTTCCCCCTTTAAGCATATAGCAAAGAGAAAAACTAGAAGAACAATGTATGTTTCACAAACAAGTCATTAATGGGTGTATAATATTTAATAAAAAGTAGCATCTGTAATTTCTCAGAAGTTTAGTGCCTGAGAAATACTCCTAAGCTGACTAGTGTTTCCACATTTACTATATATATATGTTCCTTTTCATACTAAAAGACTAAATACCCTTATACTTAAAAGTAACTGCTTATACTCTTGCAGACTACCAAAGACTTTTTTGCTGAACTAAACAAAAACTACCTGCCTATGGTAAAGATGTGATCTCCTTTCATCCCACTCTAATTCCACTGATTCCCTAGAATTGCACCACTCCTAGGTGAAGAGAGTCTGTTCTAAAGAATGAGTGGTTTCTACTGGATGCTTTTTCTTGATGGGAATTTAAAGAATAATCCTAAGAGGCACTAATGAGAATATGATGGGTTTTTTTCCTTCTACTACAAAATATTCCCCTTTAATTCTCTCCCATTTGCCTATTGCTGTGTGTAGGAGTTCCAGACTGAAGACAAGTGAAGAGTATAAGTCATGCTGTAACCCGTTTATTAAAACGTGATTTGTAATTTGTGGATTTTTGTTTTCAGAGATGGTATTCCTTATTGTGAAAAGGACTATCAAGTTCTTTTTGGAGTCAAATGCGAAGCATGTCACCAGTTCATTACTGGGAAAGTCCTAGAGGTAGGTGTTATGTCCTCATGCAACTGCAGAGAATACAAAAATTCTCATGTGAAATTTTAGAGCAAAGGTTCTAATTTTCAGAAATATTTTCAGTGTTTTAACTTTGCAGTCATCAGGAAAAGTATGTTATAGGGAATTAATTGCACTGCTTTCTATAGATCTGTGGTTTCTATGTTTCTCTTTTAATGGTGATCTGCTAAGTCTACTGCACTGCTTGTTCTGCGCCAGATCTGACATATTTGCAGAGGTAATTTATGTATTAGAATCACCTTTGGCAACTGTAAGTTTGCCAAAACTTAGGACATGAGATTTCTCTTCTCAAATGAGGCCAGATGATCTGAATGATACTGAGAAGGTGAGAGAGAGGAATATACTGGAGAGGTAAATTATATGATCAGAAACAAGAAGGCAGAAAAATCTGAAGCATCTCTTTTGTTGGCTCTTAGTTGGAGTCCTCAGCATTACCATTGAAATCGGCCAAAACTTTATAGATGTATCTTTTGTCAGTACTGATCTCCATCTCCCATGGCTCTGACGAGTCTTCTTTGAGCTGGAATCCTTGAACTCTGCATGGATTACTCTGTGCCATCACTGAAATGTTTAGGGGGCAAAAATGCAGAGTACCTTCCTTGTCACACTACAACGGAGATAATGAGAAGCAAAACTGTTATCTCCTTTCCCTGTAGGAAACTCTGTTTAATAGAAAGAACCTAAGCTTTGAGCTCTGGTCTGGAGCTGGGCTGTATGGCTTGACACCGGATTTAGTGGGTGTTTTTTTAATAGTCCGCTTTCCTTATAATAAATAAATAAATATAAATAAACCATAATAAAGTTTGTGGAAGAAATGGAGCACCACGAAGAAATTCAGGTACAGGTGCATTTTGTGAAGAAGAAACTGCAGGTACTCTTTTACAGTGAATAACAGAAAATAAATGTGAAAGTGTTATAAAAATCAGCTGGAATTTGCTAGTAAATGTGTATTACAGGTTCTGTTTTTAGTGTCACATCTGCTACAGATATAAGACTGTGTCAGCCCTCATATGAGAAGTTTTAGGTTTGATGTAAAGTGGTAACAACTTGTGGTTTTAGTTCTGGAGGTTTCTCTGGCTGAGTGTTCAGAATATTAACCAGATGGTAACCACCCGTTGAGGGACTCGGAACGTGTGTGGACACCTGGTGCATTTGTCACTGCATCTACTGGGAGTGCAGTTTTTAATGAGCCACGCTCTTAGTCTGCCTCCTTTGCAATGTGTATCTAATTCCTTCGGAGACCCGCATAGATAATTAGTGAGAACAGTCTGAGTTTTCACTTGAGTAGAAATACTGTGTCTCTCACTTTAATCTAGTGGTCTGCTACCATCTGCTTATTAATTCCTGTCTAAGTGATGAGTTTTCCAGTTTAATACTGTGTATTGGTGATACCAGAGTTGCATTCCAGTGCGGGAAGCACTGCAGGAGAGAAGGAATTGGATTGGTGAGACTGGGAAGTGTAAAATAATTCTAAAAATATTTTAGATGCACGTGATAAGTGCTCTAACCTGCAAATAATGTAACCTATTCAGCGGCATGGAGAAGAAAATTATAAACCAGGAGGTTATTGGAGTCTGTGGAGAGCTGGGAATAAATGAAGTGTTCCTATGTGGAGCCTGTTGTGTAGAGGATGTGAATATAGCAAGGTTGCACTTGGGTCACTTGTCCTAGCATCACTGAGAAAGAAACCTGGCGTTTTGAAAGGATCATGAACTTTATCTTTTCAGAACTGAATCACAGAATCGCAGAATAGTTGGGGTTGAAGGGACCTCTGTTGATCATCCAGTCCAACTCACCTGCTAAAACAGGTTCATCAGAGCAGATCACACAGGAATGTGTCCAGGTGGCTTTGAATGTCTCCAGAGAAGGAGATTCCACAGCCTCTCTGGGCAGCCTGGGCCAGGGCTTTGGCACCTCACAGGAAGAAGTTTCTTCCATCATATTCAGGTGGAACCTCCTGTGTTTCAGTCTGTGTCCGTTGTTCCTCATCCTATCGTTGGGCACCACTGAAAGGAGTCTGGTCCATCCTCTTGACACCCACCCTGGAGATATTTATAAAAATTGATGAGATCCCCTCTCAGCTTCTCCAGGCTGAACAGACCCAGCTCTCTCAGTCTTTCTTCATGAGAAAGGTGCTCTAGGTCCCTCATCATCTGTGTAACCCAAATTTATTGGCACTAAGCACAGATTAGTTTAATTGATCTAGAATTTAGCTGTCCATCACCATCTAGCCTGAAATTCAGGTTATCGAAGACATTGTGTCCTGGGCAGAAACTTGATGCAGTTGTTTTGGCCCTAAGTCTGGTTTCTCACTCCATAATTCTTACTCTTTGGATGACTGTTTATAATTAGAGGAAGAGACAACATTTTGCTGAAGCTATGAAACATGCCCAGCCTCTTGCAAGGATCTACCTGTTCTAAGAATCAAAATCAGATAAAAAAGAGAGAGATTTTTCTGCCCCTGCAGAATCAGAATGGGCTGATGAATTAGAAACAGACCCTTTGGGTGGTTTTGTCAATACAAGGAAATATTAAGCATGCTAAGTTCTGGGTAAGACTAGAAGTTTTGCTTGAATATTTGCGGTTCTCGTTGATTATCAGAGGCACAACCCATAATAATACAGTAGATGGCAGCACTAGTTCTCAATATGTAACTAAGACCAACTTCTTGTAAAGCCTGTAGTTGAATTATTCATATGGTGCAACTCTGTCCTGATCTGTTTAAATGCCATTTAAAGGCTGAGTGCTATCTGAAAGGTACAGACTGGACAAGTCCTTAGAAACGTTCACCAAAAAATTAGTATTAATACTGTGTAGTCAGGGAGGCCGTTCAGACATTGGCTGAACTGCATTTCAGTATATATTAGCAGTCCAGATAGTCCATGTTTTAGTGTTCTCCAGCTATCATCTGCAGATGCAGAGAGACATTGCAGCACCTTCTGTCATTAGGTGGTGCTTGAGAAGAGCAGAAGGTACAGGTGAGCAGCAAGCATTCAATAATCAGAGCAATTTATCAGAACCGGGGGTTAGTTTCTTGGCACATCCTTGAACCTCTTACGCTGTCAGAGATGAACAGTTCCAAAGGTACAGTATTTAATCCCCCTAAATTAGAGTAAAGGAATGATAAGTCAAAACCTAAGATGAGAAAATCATGTGTCAGCACGTGTGTTCCCTTTGGGCAGGAAAGGTATTCTGAAGGATGGGGTCAGAGCATGACAGTAATCCACTGGTAGTAACAGAGATGAGAGATCAGAAGCAGCCACAGAGCCATGGAAGGTGATTCCCAGCACAAGATGCCACAGGTCAGGGAGGGCTGCAGACCTGTCTGAGGTAGGAAAATTAACTATTTCCTTATCCTGTACAGGAAATCACCCACAACCTCTCAGTACACCTGAAGTTTTAACTTAAATAAAGCTCAAGATTCTCACAGGAGGATTACTGTCTTCTGTTTTCTTTGGCAACGTTTCTTTGGCAAATGTGGGTGTTTTTGATGATTTGTATCATGCAAGTTGTCTCTTGTCCTGCTCCCTCTCTTGGGAAGGAAACCACATTTTTGGTGTAAAGTAGCACAATTACAGGAACTGAGTAGGTAGAGGTTATGGCATCACTGACCAGCCCAAGTTATACAGAATCACAGAATCAACTGGGTTGAAAAAGACCTCAGAGATCATTGAGTCCAACCCTTGGTCCAACTCCAGTCCATTTACTAGATCATGGCACTAAGTGCCATGTCCAATCTCAGTTTAAAAACCTCCAGGGATGGCGAGTCCACCACCTCCCTGGGCAGGCCATTCCAATGCCTGACCACTCTCTCTGTAAAGAATTTCTTTCTAATATCCAGCCTAAATTTCCCCTGGTAGAGTTTAAGCCCATGCCCCCTTGTCCTGTTGCTAACTGCCTGGGAGAAGAGACCAATCCCCACCTGGCTAGAACTTCCCTTCAGGTAGTTATAGAGAGTGATGAGCTCACCTCTAAGCCTCCTCTTCTCTAGACTAAACAAGCCCAGCTCCCTCAGCCTCTCCCCATAGGTCTTATGTTCAAGTCCCTTCACCAGTCGTGTTGCTCTTCTCTGGACCCGCTCCAGCACTTCAATCTCTTTCCTGAACTGAGGGGCCCAGAACTGAACACAATACTCCAGGTGTGGCCTCACCAATGCAGAGTACAGGGGAAGGATCACTGCCCTTGTCCTGCTGACCATGCTATTTTGGATACAGGACAGGATACCGTTGGCCTTCTTGGCCACCTGGGCACACTGTTGGCTCATGTTGAGCTTCCTGTCAGTTAGTACCCCCAGGTCCCTTTCTGTCTGACTGCTCTCCAGCCACTCTGTGCCCAGCCTGTAGCGCTGCAGGGGGTTGTTGTGACCAAAGTGCAGCACCCGGCATTTGGCCTTATTGAACTTCATCCCATTGGAATCAGCCCATTTTTCCAGTCTATCCAGATCCCTCTGCAGAGCCCTCCTGCCTTCCAGCAGGTCGACACTCCCTCCCAACTTGGTGTCATCAGCAAATTTGCTGATGATGGTCTCAATCCCCTCATCTAAATTGTCAATAAAGATGTTAAACAGGACTGGACCAACACTGACCCCTGGGGAACACCACTAGTGACTGGCCGCCAGCTGGATGCAGCCCCATTCACCTACTAACATCTGGTAGGAAAAAAAAATCGCTGATCACTATCTTCCTTTTTATTTGTCAATAAAATAATTTCTTATGTCAGGAGCAGAGGACACTGTTTCATCATCTCCAGCTAAAGAAATGGTTAGAAGAGACTGGAGGGAGGTGTGTAGTACATTGTCTACAAAGCCTTCCCTCTAATGGGTCAGAAGTGATTAGCAGCAGCATGCCATTGTAGTTCTGCTTTATTTTCTGCTTGTTCTTATACATTTTGGTTCACAGAGGATGGTAACATCTATTTTTCCAGTAAAATATATATGTTTTTTTAATTTAAAGAGAAAATGAGATTCCTTGCAATGTTGCCAGCTTACAGATTCTGCTCGTGTTTGTCCCTCAGTGTGGCTCTGCTCAGTTCAGAAATGCATTACAAGAAGAACAGTACTTATTTTGCTAATATCCACATATCATGGATCATAGATTTAACACCTTTCAGTAGCCATGAAAACATGCAAGAAAAATACCATGTGCATTTAAGGCATCTCAGATAATTTCTCATGTGTTATTTGGCATATAACTTTCTGTGACAAATAATCACAGATGATAGATGAGTGCATGCCAATACAAAAATGTGATAAGTATCCAATATGAAATAGATATGGCAACTTTCTTGAGCATATTGGATCCTTTAATACTCGAGTATTTCAGGGAATGTTGTCAAGGCAACACCGATCCGTATTCTTTCTTTTGGTTTCTCAAACAGAATCTTTATTTGTGAAAAATTACTAATTTCCCATTAATTCTGTTGCAAGATGTTTTTATCAGGCAATAACAGTGTAGAGAGAGCAAGGACTTTCACATGGACTTTGTACTCAGCTCTCTTTTATAGCTCAAGGCTTGCCTATTGAAAGATGCCCATCTGATCCTAATCCTGCAGATTTCTGTGTAGACATGTGTAAGTCCACAAATTTATTTAAACTTTAGCATATATTTAGGTATTTGAAAGATGCTGGCCTAAATAATTTTGGGTGTGTTTATTATACACAATATAACTATTCCTCCAGGGCTTAATTCTAACTATGTTATATGAATGAGAAGCTTTCTGTTGACTTCAGAGAATGGTGGATCATGTCTACATCCATGTATTTCATCTTTGCTTATCTGAAGAGTTTTACAAAAATTTTAAGTAGTATTCTTCTACTTCTGCAGAAAGAAGACAGCAGGGCAGAAACAGGCGGATATTTTGCATGAAATCATACCAAAAGTTTGAGAATAAGATTCGGGTCTTACAATTTTAACTTTTTACTTGTACTGATATGAACAGGATCTGATCTCATGATCTAGAGATAGAAATGTATGCATCTGCTATCAAATCCCTCAACCATCTTGCTATTCTACCTGTTATTTTTCCAATATCATTTGCTTACTATTCATTTGCAAACAAGAAGTCACTGTGTGATTTCCCCTGGCTGTGCGTAGCTCGAATTCCTGTTGTCCTGCCTGCCCTGTGTGTGTTTCCATGCTCTGCTGACACTTGTACCCACCTTGGGAGCAGTGGCGATTCGCCACTCGAACAGATGGAGCTGGAAAGAGAAATGCCAGGGCACCAGAAGGCTCCCTTGGCTTCAGCCTGCAAGGTCAACTTCTAAATGTGTTTTTGATTTTGTTATTTATGCTGAGCTTCCCCTGGTTTTAAAGAGGAGTAGTAGTTTAAGATGTGGTGTTTAATGTGAAGGAGGTTTAGTTCTTGTAGATACTTTAATGCATCAGAATTTTAAGGTGTCTTATCAGTGCTGCAGCTAACTCTGAAAGATGGCAATTCTGAGGCACCTTGACTTCTGAAGTGAGACATAAATAATTATTGGGAGGAAAAAAAAACACAAATAAACAGCAAAAGCCGCTGTGGTTGTGTAAGGAAACTGTGTCCATATTTTAAGAGGCAAAGAATGGGAGCCAGAGGAACCTGCAAGTTTCTTCAAGTATTGTTTTCAGAGCTAGATTTAGAAACTTGCGCTCTGAGGGGTTCAGGGAAGTTTCTGCAGATTCTTTACATGTGAATGAGTCTGTCCTAAATAAATAAATAATACATAAATGACAGAACAACGTCGCTGTTTCCCATATGAACTGTAAATTATTTATTCGAACAATAGGTGTTTATATTGTTCAAGGATGTGCCTTCTGCCAACACTTACCCATGCAAGCAACTTTGCTCATTTGGCTATCAGTGTTCAGATGCTTCAGCTGATTGACTTTCAGGCAAACTTGGTAAACTACGTGTTTTGAAGTAATTTATTTTAAGAAGATTTAGGCTCACAGCTCACGTGAAAACGTCACCCTTCTCTGCAAAGATCCATCTAGCACAGAGTTCAGTTTGGTACTTCGGTACATTCGTGCGTCTGGTCCTATGTTCTTATAGCAGTATGCTTTATAGATTGAGGAACTATGTAGAGAATCTCTTAAAACAGAGATTTATTTCAATTCCATTCAGAAACGTTAAATGAAAGGCTAACATACCATCTTCCGATGAATGATATATTTAGCAAGGCTGTTTTCATAATAGTTATGCAGGAAGTATCACAAAATGTGTCATTTACTGGATTTTAATGATGCAACCTATACTGGTAATACGGGTTGGAACAAAGTAAAATTTTAAACACTTCTGTAAATGAAGCAATTGATGGACTGAACAAAGACTGATGATATGATGGATCCAAACGGGTTTGGGTTTTGGTGGTATGTTAAAGTTGTAGTAAAATAATATCCCTGAAGAATGTATTACCATTCTTTTTTCATAGCACTAGGCTGGTTTGGATGGCTTACAGGCTTGGGAGAGACTTTGTTCTCAGCCAGTATGTCCCAGTCGCCACTGTCATCTTTAGACACTATAAAAATGCGTGGGGAAAAGCAAATGAGAAGCAGCAGTGGAGTTCAGTGCATGCTTTGTTAGCTCTGTGATTTGCTTTATGTTTCATTTTACTGCTGTTACAGTAAGTGAGGAAACATGAACATGTTGCCTGAATGTCCCAGGTAAATTGTAAGGAAAAGCAGAAGCACATGCTGTGATTGTTTGTCCAATGGGTATATCCTGCAGACCACAGGACATTTTTGATTGTGGAAAATACCTGTTGAGAGATCAGATAGGGTCAGATAGAGATCAGATAGGGTCAGTGCACAGGACCCACTGTAAATTAATCAGATTTTCTCAGAGTATGTCTGAAGCATTATCCCGCCTAAAGTGTGCAAATAGGATCAAGGGATACATGCACTGGTGTGGCAAGCGACCCCAGCACTCTGCCTGCATTTATCTGCATTGGACTAGAATATAACCTCAGTGTAACTAAGTGTGTCTGACAAAACTAGACTGACACCCAGGAGGCTGTATAAATTCTTCAGGAGCTCTGCAAGTAATATTTAATAACATCCAAAGAAAGAGAGCACTAATTTCACAGTCGGCAGACGCCTCTCCCCAAGGGCAAAACGCTCCGAGTTATATCAGCGTCAAGTGATGAGAAATGGCCCTGCCCCGCCTGGGCCGGTGTTCTTCCCCCTTTTCCTTTTTCAGAATGGGTTGGCCGAGCTGCTGCCGAGTGAGTTTAATGTGCAGGGAAGGAGGATTTTGCTGCTTTTGGAGGGTGCGTGCGGGAGCGGGAGGCACAGGGTGCGCGCAGTCCCGGGCGCTTCGCTGGGGACAGAAACCGTCCCCTATCGCTCCAGGTCCTGCTCCAGACAGGAGCCGGCCGGTCGGGCTGAGGACGGGATGGACTCACGCTAAGAACTATCATCAGAAGGTAAAGCCCTTCCTGTGAGACTAGCTCTGAACTGGACGGGGTCCTGGCTTTCCTTTGGCGGGGAGAAGGGGTGCAGCTTTGTGACTAAATAGCTTGCCAGTGGTCCCAGAACAGGGTGCTGGTACTTCTGTGCCTGTGCACCAAAAATATTTTTGGAAGGCTGCGTGTAATTCTGTGTTTCAGCAGAAGAGAGTGCAGCTCACGTGTTTTTAAGCTGCCACAAAGAGGGGAGAATGACACAGAGCTTGGTCTGCTTCTGATTGCAGCTGATTGCTGATGTATGGAGGAACAATATGATTCTTTACCTTGAATAATTCTTAATACAGCTTGTTGGCTCTTTTGATCACTTCTGGAGATTTGTTGCATAAAGTCAGAGGTTGTTCCCAGTTTCCCAGTCTTTTTCCCGAGAAACATGTTTTATCAGTAACCTAGAATGCCTTTTTTTTTTGTCCTTGTAATATAGGGTTTGTTTGTGTAAAAATGGGGAAATGAGAAGTTTAATAATAACTCAGGATATGGGTAAATGGTTCAGGCAGGTTGTGTAGCTGAGTAGGAGCAAAAATTTAATTTAATTTAGACTGTCCTTCTCTGATGAAATATATACTAGTGTAATTGCCTAGAACACCACACCATGCACAGGGGCAAAAAACTGGAATAAATATACTTCCAGAAAACTAACTTAAATTGCTTCATGTAGAAATCTTTCTAACAGGATTTAGGTGATTTCTTCCCCCCACGCATCTCAAAAGAATTAATTTGGCAAGGGAAATGTGTATCTGTAGTTGAGAAAGACTTGATATATAAAGATGACAAAGGGTATCTGAAGTTGACAGAGCCCCAACGGGAGTTTGGTTGCTATGGGAGCATAATCACAAGGCATTAACTCTTCAGCAGTGGTTTGGAAACCATCCTTCAGTCAATTTGAACATCAATAGGAAGGGGAAGAATGTTAAGAGGGTGTAGGGATGGTGAATAAGAAAAGCAAGTTGTAGCAAGTAATTTGAAAAAATACCAATTAAAGCTTCCTTATTGCCACAAAGGGATTTGTGAAATCTTGCAGGTGCTTATGAAAATATGACTTATTTGTCTAAGTTGCCTTCTTGAGTACAGTATTGCTGATTTGGATCTATATTTCCTAGCACAGCATCTTTACTTTTTACCTTTTTGATTTGGTTAAATATTCTCCAGTGTATTTCTTGCACTAAATATTACTGAAAGACTTTAGTGGGCTGAACAAAGTACTTCAAAGTTATATTTTAGTAGAGGAATTTATATTAGTATAAAGTTTCTTGCCAGCAACAGCAGCCTTTGTGATATCTAGCCATTGCATATATTCCAGTAACACACAACAGGTACGTAAAACAAGTAGCTTTTTCATATCTCAGGGTGCACATAACACAAACCAGTTTTTAGTATGATCTGGATGACTTTATTTTTCTTGTTATGTAGCTGTACTAAGAATTCAGTTGCATGGTTGTCACTGCAAGACACGTCTTGTTCTCCTTTTGGAACACTCTGCTTTAGGGAAAACAAGTCTCTCTTTTTATTTTGGACCTCCCATTGCTGCTTCTGTTCATCTTTTAAACCCTTGCAGTGTGTTAGTGCTGCCTGCAGAGTCACCCACAACAGAGATACAAAATTCATAATGATCCCTGCACCAAAGTAGTTCCACTGAAAACAAAACTACCTCCAGTGTCACCATCTGACCGTCAGCGGGACGTAGTGACAGGGGAATGTGAGGCTCTCTGTGGCAATACCAAGTTATTTCAGCCGGTTACTTTTTGTTACTACTGGACTGAGATCACAAGGAGAAAATGGATTAAGTGGTGATTCTTTTTTTTCTTTTTCAGGATTGTGATATTTCATTTTTAAGTCCTCCTATCAGTGGGGATTTTGCTGCTGACTTCTAGAAGAGCAGGATAGGATTTAAACCTGTCCCCAGTAAAGAGTCATTGTTGGGAAGAATGTAGCAATAACAGGTTTGCAACTTGAGAAGCGGGGAAGAGCCTGTTGCGGCAAGTCTGTAGCTGTCACCTGTTTGTAACCTGGGTGGTGTGCTCTGTGTTCGCTCTGTGAGGGCTCTGTCCTCTCCCTCATTTGTCTGCTTCATCAGGCTGCTTTCCTGGGGGCTGGGGAAGCACAAAATGAAAGAAAAACAAAACCAAGACTGAAAGATATGTCTAAAATCTCTAGGGACTTTGAAACCCACAGAATTAACACCTGTCTTTACTGAGCAGGTGCTTTACAGGTGAAGAAATATGATACACCTGGGTACTTTGTGGGTGATTAAGTGTTTGAAATGACCACCTGGAGCACAAAATGGGTAGATTTTAGTCACATGGTCATGCTACATTAGGAGATCATAGAGGTCTGATAGTTCTTTGGATAGATACCTGGGAAATAAGACATTTATTACAAGCCTTTTTCTTTCTAAGATGGAAAAATAGCACAAAGCAAGAAATGCACCTTTTCATCACCAACAACACAGATTCTCTGGCATTTAAACTGTCTGTGAAAACTATCTTGGGATGGTTTGTGGTTTGCAGAGATTTCTGAAATGAACATCGCAAATCATTTCAGTATGAGTCAAGATGTTAAGAAATTGACTTTCACATGTAGGGTTCAGAGACGGATATTTTTTAATGTATACAGATGGATCTTCTGTTGCTTTGAATTCTGTAAAGTGCTTGCATCTTGGCTGGCAAATGATTTTTCCTAATAATAAGGAGAGTAAGAACTGAGACAGAAAAAGACTTTAGGCAGACTTAGCTCAGCAGCCCCGGGAACTGCTGCTCTTGAGGCAGCAATCAGGGACCCCCTGTACTCAGTTGAACACTGAGTGGCAGTGAATGATGTTAGGTATCCCCTCCTGCTTCATGTCCATCACCTCCCTCCTCTTCACTACCTTAGTAATATGTTGTATTATGGCCATTTTGTTGGAACCATCTTCCTGTGGTAACTAGAAATCTTGAGTTTATGCGGAGCTGAAGAAAACAAGGTAGGGAGTAAAATTCCTGTGTCTTGGCTCTGACAAATACAGCCTGATGCCATGTTCATGCCAGCCAGGATTCAAAAGTACACTCGCATAGTTTTGCACCTGTGATTGGAAATCACAGGTATCGGCAGTGAGAATACTGAAAAGCAGAACAGAAAAAACTGACTTTGCCAAAAATAAAAAGCTTTGCTTTGAGCAGAGTACATGTTGGTAATCTGACATGTGTTCAAGGTTATTCTATTTGAAAAAGAGACAACTATTTCTCTGCATTAACTATCTGCTGGTTACCTCAATGTCCATTGATATGTCAATTTTAAATTTAGTGTAACGAACACTTTGGTGAGAAATACAGAACAGGGATTCCTGAGAAATGTCTGGATGTAGGAAAATCCAGGCTCATAGTTATGTATTGGTGACTCTGGAGATAAGAGCAATGCAACTGAGAAGAAAAACAGGCAAAGAAAATCTGTCCCTTCCCTAGATTGTCATCTGTTGCTTATTGTGACCCCAGCTGGAAGAGATTTCCAAAGGCAGCAGGTAGCTTTGCAGTTAATCAAGGATAAAAGCTATTCTGTAGACTTTTTAAAGCATTGTCCTATGAGAATAGTTGGAATGACAGTGACTTTTAGGATCAGTTTGCTACAAGAGCAGGCTCTACTCACTAAAAGAGGAATATTCCCTGCTCAATTCACTCCTAACATGTTTTCCTATTAGAACAATCTGTGAGTCTGCCAGGTACAAATTAGTACATATTGAGTGCTTTGCGTCTGCTTTGTTTCTTGCAGGCTACTTTTATTTTAGATTCTCTGGTTATTTTCTACAGATGTACTGTGTGTGATCTCATGCTTGGTTTCTTTCCCCCTCTTTTGGCCTTCACAACTTGTATTTCTCTGTTCTTGGGACACTCCCTCTGAACTGAATGCAGGCATCAGAGTGGAGAGCGGGCTTTGCTAAACCACACGCCAAAGCTTGCCTGAAACAGCCTTTTGACAGAAAACTGGAAAGACAGTTTTGTGTTGGGCAAACAAGAAAATCAGCTACAGTTATTTGGATCTAGCGGTATGTTACGGGGAGGTGCAGCGGGGCTGGGAGTCTGAGAATTTGAGTTCTGTGCTTGGCTCTGCTACAGGCATTTGTTTTGAACCAAGGTGAGTTGCTTTGTCTCCCAAGCTCTCACTTGCTTCATCGGTTACATAGTGGTTTGCACTTGCTCACTGAATAGGTTAATGTGAGTTGTGCCTGGTGCCACACTGACCTGTCTTCTCAACCTTCCCCATAGTGCAGACCCCATCTTGGTGCTGGACCCTCTGGGTCAGCGACAATTCCGGCGCTGATGCAGCACACCCAGCCCCAGAACTTCTCCTGGTGTTGCACTTGAAGTGTCTCTCCGAACCACAAGCCACATCAACAACATTTCCCTTCCAGCAGCAAAGCCCCTGCTCTACCAGGGGCTAAGACAGCTCTCCGTGAACTCATTTAACTAGTCAGAGATTTTCCCGGTATAACCTTAGACTCTAATAGTTCTACTGGATGGTCCAGAACTGTGCTCCCTACGAGCATCTTGATGCATGTGTAAAAGCTTCTCTCTATGTAAAGCCCATTGAAGTGGATCTTAAGGTCAAAGGTACTGTTAAAATAATCTCGCATGACCTTCTCTTTTCAAAATCATAGAGCTTTTCCCTAGAAACCAAATGAGAGCTTACGCAGCCTTGTCATGAGGACTGCAGAGTGATTGTAAGGCCACAAATTTCTCCTCTTGCTGCTTAAATTACCTTTACTTTTTAGAAACTTTACCTCATTTTGAGGTTGAATATGTCCAACTTTAGCTTTTGGATGTTATCATAGTTTTTTTCAATGGGATTGAAAAGCTTTCTGGGAAATTAGTAGTGATGTTGTCAAACCACCTCTCTCAGTTGCTGTTGTCCACAACGTGACCCTCAGTCTCACAGGGCTCTGCTTTCTTCATTTGCAGCCATGTTATTCTTGACTATTAAAATGTACTTGTTGTGTTTAGCTAGCTTTAAACAAGCCTTGTCTTTGAGTCATCTGCAGATTTACCAGGAAGGGTTTTATATTCTGGTTTTACATTCTTATCTTGGCCCATGCAGTGGGCAGGAGGAAGTACTGGCTGGGGTGTCTGGCTCAGCGGAGCCTCCCCTGCTAACACACCCATCTGTCAGAGCTGCCTGGCCGTGGCTTTCTTAACACTCTGGAGTACAAATTATTCAACTCTCCGAATTTGTAAACGTTGACTCATGGCAAACGCTATTCAAAAAAGTCTTGCTCCATAAACAGTATTAAACAGCAAAAGTGTATCTTTCATTGTCAAATACAGACCTGAAAGATATATCTTCTGAATATTCCTGCCTTTTCTGTGTCATCTTTCGTTGTTTTTCATTTACAGCTCGCAAGGGACCTTTGCTTGATATGTCACTTTAATATTTTTTTAAAAAGTGTATTTTTTGTTGTCAAGCTTTAATGAAGACTCTTATTGTCTTTAGACATATTCTTTGGTCACTTTAGCTTTCTTAATGACTTAGTCATTGCCTTGGGTTTTTTTAGTTAATAGTATCTTAGTTCTTTTCAGTTCAGTTGATTTTCTGTGCCTCAGGCATACGGACCATGATAACTTCTTTTGCTTGTATTTTAGAATACAGAATTTGGGATGTTCAGTAGGATGTCTTAAAAATTCCTGGGTTTATCCTTTTATGGTTATTTCAAGATCTAGGAACATGTTCCTTTAAAATTGCACATGCACATATATATGTGTGAACATATAACACTGCTCTTTATTTCTGTCTATAAATGCAATCAAATCACAATCAGAATGGAAATAATTGCTAACTTTTGGAACTGGAAATAACTTTTTAATATCAGGATGAGGTCTGTATTTATTGCCTGCTGTCATGTGCAAGGCGTTCTGATTTATGAAATAATGTTGTTGTTTTTTTAAGATACAAAGGAGGTTTGTTACTGACTTTTCTAGTTGAACGTAAGCAGGTTGAAGTCAGCTATAGTTCTACTGACTGAGAAAGTTATTTCTAAGTAAAGAAACTAGTAATATCTCCGTCTTCCAAGGTACATCCCATTGCTTTGGCAATACTGTTGCAGCACTTGCAAATACAACTTCATTTACCATGATCTGCTGATGGCTGTACAGCAAACTCTGTTATTTGAAGTTCGGCTGGGGGACAGGTCAAGGGAGTAACAGTCACTTCATGCAGAGTGTTAAACGGAGAAATGTGGTTTTGTTTCACTCTTGTGCTCACGTATTCCTGACAGCTCAGCTGTCCTGTTATCACCTAACGAAGGGAAACATGGAGATCACTTGGAAAGTGGGACTTTCCTGGTGTTACGGAAGATTGCATGCGGTGCGTGTCCGGTACACAATGCACTCACAGGGCTCTGTGCCGCCCCTCGCCTTGTGCTGTGTAACCAGTGCTCAAGCCAGGCTTAGGGCTTGGCTTTGCTTTGCTCTCAGCAGGCTGGGAGCTGTGCCTGGAATGGATTTCTCCTCTTGCTGCAGAGACTGATCTCTTGGCTCAGCAGACCTATGCTGCCGTCTTGGTGGTCAGTAGAGGTGTTTTACTGGCTGGTTAAGACAAAGTTATAGTCATGCCAGTATTACCAGGCTGTTTGAAATGGCCCTTGGCACTTTGGTGAAATTACTGTAAAGTAGCTTTGCTGGTTGATTCTGATTCCAAACTAATCCAGCAGTGTGAATGTGGGTGTAATCAGGGCCTTTAGGTGAAGTATCTTTTCATGTCAAAAACTTATGCTGGACAAAGTGCATACAAGATAAACCCCGAAGATTACAGACGATATATTATAGAAAGTCCACACCTGTACTTATGAACTGGACCTTTTCCAGCATTGTTAAGACAAGAGGAGGGTTTTGCATCAGGCCTTGCCAAATACTTGCTGTTAAGTTCAAAATTAAAAACAGTCTGGTTTAAAAGAAAATTGAATGGCAGATGCTGGATTTTGCCCTCATATGCACCTAATATAACAGAAATGAAGCCAGTGAATTCGCAGATTTGTATTGTAATTAGATTAGAATGAAAGTATGTAGAAAATCCTGTGAATTCACTTAGCTCTTCACTACAAAACAGAACATGCACCTAAAGAAAACACTGCATGCATCCAATAGTTACCTTTTTTTTTTTTTTCAGAATATACGCATAATCTTAATAAAATTTAGTACATATATTTCCTCTGGATTGTTTCTGATTATCTATATGTTCACTCACTGAGATTAGGTTTCTCTGTGCATAAATATAACCCAGGATCTGAACAGAGATGCTGTAGAAAACCTGGCAATAGGCAATAAAGCTGCATCTGCTATTGCTTTGCTCCTCTGTACCACCCAAAGTATTCTAGCCGGCCACTTTGGGCTACTGTGGCTACATTTCTTAGTTGAGTGGAATAACCTTCTTTATGGTACCATCCTCTTGATGTTAAACATTTAGATAATAGAAGTTCATAGCTTCGCACCTGTGGGTAGCAGGTGGATTTGCCCCATGAAGACAGAATGAGTAGCTCCCACAAGGCCTGTAGTCAGTAGTTCAGCATTTCATCTGTGTGTGCAGCTCGCTCAACACTGGGATTGCAGCGAAGCGAGAACTCCAGGCAGGGCTGGCGGTGCAGAAACAAGTGACCACAGAGATGTTACTGAAGTCAGGTCCCGTTGATACTCAGCTGTTACTTCATGCCAGCAGAGCAGTTGCACAACTGGGGATCCAGCCTCAATCGTTACTCACGTTTGCTATAAGGAAAAATTATATTCCAAGAAGCTGATAATTGCATTGCTGTTAGCAGCAACTAATGAGTATAGGAGTATTATATGCTGACAGAATTAACACTGATAAGTTACACAGTTTATTATAGTCCGTCTGCAAAGGAATATACTTGCGTGACATTGGTAGTCGCTGCTGGGATGCTGGTAAGTGTTTCTGCCTAAATATCAGAAACCAGGTGTGATTTTAACAGTGCAAGTGTTCGCAGCAGCAGGACAGCTGCAGTTTGGGCTTACCCAAGGCAGCCCAGCAAGCGCTGGAGGTGTCTGAGGGTCTTCCATGGCTCTTGCACGCGTGTTGTCATCCAGATTTACAGTCTCGGCCTCACGCTCCGTTTCCCGCTGTCCCCCCATGGGGTCTCTGGTGTCCTGGGAGCTGCCGGTGAGCTCAGCCGCCCGCTGCTCCAGCCTCCCTGGGGTGCAGAGGCTGCCGAGAGCTGCTGCTATTGAGGTGCTGTGACAGTCGTGTTAAAAACAGCTTTAGAAAGGCCTGGTTTTAAAGATACATATCAAACAAGGACTTGTCCGGCTAGAATTTTTTCAACATTTAAATTGTATTATGCTTTCCTTCCTTTGGTACTAACAGAAAATTATGGTAGATTCTGAAGTTGTTTGGAAGCAGAGGAGCTGTGCTTTTATTTTTGTATATGAGCACAGATATTTGTAGTGGCTTGCTAAACAGATAAGAGCCTGGGAAAAATGGGTGGACAGTTTGGGTCAGGATGTTATTAGAGGCGAATTTTGGTCTTTGTAGCGTTTATGCTGTTCCAGCCGCTTGTGAAGCCTGCAGAGAAGGAACAATGGAATTTGATGTTATACCAAACATCAAACAGGGTTGAAGGTTCTGTGACCTCTGCAAGTAATTAAAATAAAGCTTCACTGGAAAATGGTAGGCTGCTGCCACAGTTCCTGTTTTACAATTCACAGCATTCCTTAAGGGGTTTTAAGAAATGAGTCCAAGTTACTTTTTGTGCTGCTTCTCAGGCCTCCTTAAGAGAGTTAAGAAATCAGGTCATTCTCCTCAGAGTTATGGTAGAACTAAATATTTCATTAGGCTTATCCATCAAATGGGCCCATTATACCTGTTCATAAAAAATTAAAAAAAAAAAGAAAGGAGGGAGCATTTACTCTTAAATGTACTTTGCTACTCCGTAGCAGTTTTTCTGGTATTTAAATAATGTTAGAAAAATAAAGCTTTGTATATGTTTAATAGCTGTTTGTCAGGTGGCTGCTAAGATATGTTTGAATGGAGAGGGAGTGTGTGCAGCTGTGCAAATGTAACACAACAAATATGCACTTAATTGTGTCCTTTGGCCGGCAGAAGATGTCTGCTGGTAATCAGTTGTTCTCCAGCAGACCCACTGGCATGGGAGCTCTCCTGGCGGGATTCTTGTTGTTGTTCTCTCTGGCTCTTGTTCACTGTTGTTCTGGAAGGAAGGACACAACCGAAGGCATGAGTAATAGGAAATCTCAAGCTCTCACATTCCCCAAAGAGGAAAACATTTATTTAATCAGACTAGAGCTCTACAAGCACTCAGAGAATAAAAGTCGTGTGAGAAGGGGGGACAGAAGGGATGGGTTTGGAAAATGCAGTTCTGGGCTTGTGAACAGCTTTTACTGTGGGGTTAAAGCCGGGTGTGCTCAGTGCAGGTACTTCTTATTAGTAACTGCCAGGTTGGAATCATTCCTGCAGAACGAACTGACATCAGCAAAGGAGGATTTGTATTTTCCAGCTGAAGTTATGGAAGAGAATAGTGTGCTGGAAGAAGGCTAAAAATTGATAGCTGGTGATCTATGAAATATTTGGTCTGTCGTTATTAACTATTATTGTAGGTCACGGTATTGTTCTAATACATAATAGAGCTTGTACTTCTGCTAGTGTTACTTGGGACATGTTGTTTGCACCATACACACACCAAGGTCCCCAGTGAAGCCCATCATCTGTGGATCCTGACAACTGAGCCTCCAGCCATCATTCCTAGGCCTTAGAGGAGCGGTGATTACATGGTTTTAGTCTCGGGACTGGTCATGAGGGATACATTTCTGTAATGGTTTTCCTTGGTAGTGTTTCTCTAAGGTATTTTATGAAGGGCATTGAATTTTATTTAACCTTCTTTTTAGATCAGGAAACTGAAGTGTGGTGTTCCTAAAAACTTGGTTCCTGTGTAGGTCCTTAAATTACCAGAATAAATAAAACCTTAGTACTGTGCATGTTAAACCTTGTTTTCTATACATGAATATGCATATAATGTACATATTGTGTGTAGTAGATATATTTAATAATATACAGAAAATAAATAGAATGCATATATTGCTGGTCAATCATGAATCAGTGAGACTTACAGAACCATGGAAAGCTGTTCAAAATTAACATACATATATTTGCATTTATAATGATACTTATACCTTTGGCTATGTTTCTTCATTCTGCAATTCTAAGGCTCTGGAGTATGCTAAATGAGTATACACTACTGCTTTTTTTTAACCTAAATTTTTCTGTCTACTGTGTTCAAATGGGATTTAATCTGAGAACTCTTTCAGATTTGTCGGTGTGGGTAGAAGACAAATAGGAAAGTCAGAAGAGATTGTATATTGTTATAAATGCATAACTGATGTTCTTTGCTTCTAGTGCAAATGCAAGTGCCAGTTGATTTAACAAAGAGTTTATAAGCAGTGACAGTAAGATTTAACAGAGAAGATTTGCGTAGATTTAATATTTCATTTGACAAGAAACTTCGCTGCCAATTCGTTCAATTCCATTCAAGAGTTTGTATGCAAAGTGATAGTAGTGATGTTCAATATTGTTTGGTTGGTTTTAGCACTTCTAGCTGAGCAAAACTAAGGTATTTTCAGCAATGAATTCAGCTTAGTTTAGTAACTAAACTTAGTTTAGTGACAGTCCTTTAAGGTATGTGTCATAGTTTGTGCTGGTGGTTTGTATCGTCCTGAAGACCTCAACTGAAGCAGCAATAATTCAGAAGGGATCAGAAGCAGTATGATGGATCAAAACCTAGTGGCCGCATAGCTGGTTTTTGAACAAGGAAGAGATTTGTTGCTGCTGGCAGGGTGCTGCTTGAGAAGTCCTTGTGTAGCAAAGGTAACTGTAAGGGGTTGCTGGATATGAGGTGAAGGGGTAAGGAGAGCCAGGCATGGTGGGAAGTGACTTTAACCCTCTTGCACCTCGTATGAAGAATGACCATGGCAAATGTGCACTGATTTAATGCTATGTGTTACACCCAGCAGGACTGAGATACAAGCCCTACAGTCCCCAGCACAGCAGCATAAGGTTACAAGAAGCTGCACATTGGCCATACTGAACAATGGTTTAGTGGCCTAAGAACTGAGCAAGACCCGATATTTGGAAAGTGTGAATATTTCATCCCCTTCTAGATCCAAAATGTTTTCCTGTTACTTTGCAAATTTTTAGCAACCAGTTTTCTCAGATGGTTACAGCAAGGTTAGTCTTGTTGGGATGCAGATTGTTTCCCAGCGACTACCCACTGAAGAAAGGTTTCCATTCCCGAGTCGTAGAAACATTACTGAGGCGGAAAGCACATGAAGGTGGTTGGGAAGTGTTCAGCAACCACTGCAGCTGCTGTGGTGTGTAACTGTCCCCCAAAACCTCTCCAGTGTGCGATGTGTCCACGCATCCACTTAGGAAACGTGTGTTATCTGGGGTGTGGTGTTCATTCATCATCGCTCACACTAGGCTGAAATGTGGCCAGTTGTTTCAGCCTTGGAGAAAGATCTGATCAACTTGAAATTGGTCTCTTTGGCTGTTTTGAGGAAACATGTGTACATCATTTAAACTGTATTCTCTTGACAGTAGCATGTCAGAAGTTTTTCCAGGAAAAGAGTCTTCAGAGATGCCACAGGCCTACACATAATATTATGATGAATTCTGGATTTGTTTCCCCTATAAATAGCCTGGCTTTTAAAAACACGTAAACAGCTTACAGCAATTAACAGGCAAGTGCTTGAATCCAGGTGCCCTTTTCTAAAGGAACCTTAAGAAAAACTTTGTGATGAGGAGAAAAAAAAGTGGAATGTTTATTGGATGATCAGGGCAAGTGGAAGACTTATTAATATTGGCATTAGATGGACCAGATACAGACCCCTTTAGGATCAAGCTAGTAGAAGCAACTGGCCAAAATTATTGTGAATTAATGGCGAAACAAGGAACAGGACACTCAGAAGCCTGGGGTAGGACCGCCAGGGTAGTTACACAAAACCCAGAGGATCGGCAGCTTTTGCTTATGACGATGAAGTGCAGCATTTGATTAAATGTGGCTTTCTTGTTCCTAAACAAAACAAACAAACAGAACCAATCCAACAAACAAAACCAAACAGAAACCTCAAAAAAAAATCCAACCCAAAACCACCTGAAAGGCCAGACTTGAAGAACAGAAGCTGGAACTGTACAGGTATGAATCTGTGATTTGCTTTGTCCACATACCGTGGTCCTCTCACAATGTAGATATCTCTGCTGGATCCTAACTACCCTTCTTAAAACCACTTTGCCTTAGCTGAGCATTGAGGTGCTTGGTAAGGAATGATTTCTTTATAAAACCTCTCTTGTCTGATAATACTTATGCACAAAGGTTTCCATCCTTCATGTCTGGGAATTTAGTAACGCATCTCACAGGACACAATCCCACCTCAGGTGGGATATCTGAGAAGTTAAATAATAATCACAGGCTCTGTACTCTTTCCAGTTCAGATTATATAGCTACTTAGCTACCCTAATGAATACCTTTTGAGGAGCTATGAATTCTATTTTGGAAAAATCCACATGCCTACTGAAAATCTGAGTTCTGTTAAGCAGCAGCATAGTTATGCTGCAGAGATATTCTTTAGCTGGATGAGACAGGCTCAGCCCAGAAAAGATTCCTGTTTTAATACTTCAAATCTATTTTTCAATTACTGTCTTCCTGTTTGGAGAAGATCCTTTCTGGCAGTGATTCATCCTTCTTAGGAATTTTTTATATCTCATTACCTGGGAGTGGTTCCCAGGACATCAGGTTTGCCATCATGTTTGAATCAAGTACATCTGAAATCACTTGTGACAAGCAGCTCCATGGGCCCCACTCTGCTGAAGAACTTCAAGAATGCTCAAAAGCTGGGATTTCTGTTGTTGTTGTTGAATACAGATAAAATTGCTGTTTCTCTGTATGTAGTGTTTGTGTCAGGCAGAAAGTGCAGAAGAGGATGTCGGCTTCTGCTGGGTGCTGAGCTGAGATCTACCTTTGAAGCCTGGTCAGTTGACAGTCCTAAGCCGCATATGTCTACAAGTAGCTGTTCTATGTATGTCTGCACTCAAGGTCAGAGTAGCTGTGATTTGGTGCTTACATGTTTCAGCTACATTCAGTTTCTTCATTTTCTTAAATTCCAGTCTTGAATGGAACTGATGGGACACCTCAGAGGTTAAATAATTGTGAGAGTTAAAGAGGACAACCGGTAATGAAAATGATACAAAGACCATTAACTGTGAATTTCCTTTTCAGTTCAATATTGGTTTTGTTGCAGCAAGTCAAGCATCAGTTTTGTGTTTCCTCCCTCATTAGCTTTTCTTCCTCGAATAGGCATATCTTGTAGTGACCATTTATTCTCCCTTTTACTATAGTCCCTTTTTTTGCCTGACTGGTCTAAATCTGCTGTGCAAAAAATACTAAATCGCATTAGTCTCCCTGTTTGGTGCCCTCTAAGAAGCAAGAATCAACAGCAAAGGCAGGATCTGAGTAAGAGGAGTGCAGGGTGAATGTATCAATAAATCAGCAGCACACTGCATCTCTTCTCTGGCCTTGTGTTGCTGAAAGTTTTGGGTGGGAACTGTTCTTTGTGGTAATGAAAGATAAACGTTTATATCCAAAAATGCCACTGTCTCTATGAACAGCCGCCTTTCCCAACCATCCCTAAAATCTAACCTGGGTACTACACTGCTAAGGCAGGAACAAATGAGAACATGAAAATTAAATGGTGCAATGTTCCCTATAGAAGGACTGGGTGGTCGATCTGGTTGTCTGGTGTTTGTTAGGTACTTTAATCCATATCCTTTATCATCTCATATAAATACTTTTAATTATTAAACCTGTATAACCAATGTCAAATGTGAACCAAAAATATGTTGGTTTTAGTCTCAATAGACATAAGGAAAGGTTGAATTCAGTAATTTTACAATCTTGAGTACAATGAAGTAGGATTTTATGACATTTTTCAAGTCAGCTACAGAGTAAACAGATGTTTGCATACAACATCTCAGTGGATGGGAATATTTTGTGGAAAAGGATTTGAGGTTCACTTGTCTGAAAAGACACATAAAATTTTCAAGGCTTTTTAGAATTCATTACTTGCCATTATTAAGGGTCATTTTCTAGGAACAGTTATTTTTTTTTTATTGAAAAAGCCTGATATGGACATTGCATGCTTCATATCTGATACAAGGAAGTGAATACAATGGTCATTTTGGTCTCCTAAGGAGAAGAAATCACATTAATATCTGTGCCTTGATTTTTTCCTGTCTTGAGAGGTCTGAAATCTGATCAGATTTGTTTATTATGAGTATCAATGTATTTAAGAGATGAATGGCTCAGTGGATTTGGGTAACAGGATCTAGAGTATTTAGCATCTTTACATCAGTAGTTTGAATTCAACTCATGCTGTCTGTTCTAGTGTATCTTCTGAATTGAGTCGGTGGTCCCAGAAGGGTGTTTAGACACTTAATGCCCATATCAGCAGTGTTGGGAAGAAGGCCAAGGAATGGAATGGCAGGATGAAAACTGTTATTCGTTGTCTAAATTAATCCATAACAATGGGGCAATTGAGAAAATACATATTGTTTGACAAAATGAGAAGGCAGCAGGTTTACAGAAATATCTAACTGCAGTGTGACATCCACCACCTTGGACTGTCAGATGGAGATTGAAAAAGGTGTTGGGCAAATAATGGAGAATAGATAGTGATATAGCCTCTAGCCAGGAAATCTTTAAAGCACTGATCACCTGAATGGGGAGGTGTGAAGAGGCTGTTCTGTCTTGTCTTCTTTCTTACAGCCTTCTACCCCAAGTAATCACTGCTGGGTTCCTGTTGAAGACAAGAGACTGGGCTAGGTGGGAGACTGAACTAAGAAAAACGGCAGTGGTCTGTCAGCAACTAGTGAGTGCTCAAAAAGCGATGCAATGCATTGATCCTTCATTTTCCTTTTATATTTTTGTTCAGGCAGGTGACAAGCATTACCATCCAAGCTGTGCACGATGCAGCAGGTGCAACCAAATGTTCACAGAAGGAGAAGAAATGTATCTGCAAGGTAAGGATGATTCCATTCCAAAACAAGGCGATCAGACTTGGTCATTTTCCTGTCACAGACCTCAAGACTTTACAAACTGTAAACATAGGCAAGGAGGACTTCATAGCCATCCTGTCTTCATTACAGTGTTCTCAGACTTTTGAGACCCTTTTACCCTCATGGGTGCTCCTAATGGAGGCTTTGCTGAGGCTGACTCTGTTCTCAAACGCTGTGTAGCAAAAATGAAATTGATTGGGCTGCCTCTGAGTTTGGCGTCTCACAGCGTAGCCCACAGATTGATATATGGGATACCAGACTGAATTCTGCTGATCAGCTTCTCTGCTCTTCTGGACCACACTCCAAGCTGTAAAAGGCAATAGAAAAACTTCCAAAGACTGCAGCGATCTTGTTTTGAGTCATGCAGATCTCATTCCTCATGTGCACTGGCAGATAGTCTCCTCCTGTTCGTAATCATATTTGCTTGGCTTGCCCACTTCCCTTTTATCTGGTTACATCTCTCTTTTTCTTCCCGTATACTTTATTTTCGTGTCTTTCTACAGTCACTTCTTTCTTGTACGTTCATTTTTATCTCCTCTTTCTTATGAACAGTCTCACACTCCAAGGTATTGCCAAACATGTTTTAGTCGTGATCTTTCCATATAAAAAAAGAACGTACCCTTTGACTGAAAAATATCCTTGATCTGAATTCCACCTACTCTCCCAGAAGGTAGCACATTAACTATTAAGCTATTTTTATTACTTGCTGTAGTGTTAAGTAATGTTAGTAGAAAGATGTATAATACACATTTATGCAAGCTGGAAATCAAAGTGAAAAAGGCAGATGTATTATTGGGATTTTGTATATTGTGCTTATGTTAGAAAACTTGCTTGCTATACCTGAAAGGACTGTAAAAGAATAGGAAAAAATTATGAAAGTGTGGTTGTAGCCATCTCTTGAAATCCTGAGGAGAGATTCCTTCTGGAGAAATTCCAAAATAAGATGCTATCGTTAAGGAATTCCTTTGAAGCAGATCTGTGTTATTTTGTAGTTTGACCTCCCTACTAGCCAGTCTCTCTCATGTCTCACTGACCTTATACCTGAGTCGTCTTATTCCAGCTCTGCACAGAACTCTGCAATGTGAGAGCAAGAGAGGCTGAGGGAGGGCTGGGCAGGGAGTGCTGCTTTGGGATGGCAAACTGGAAAGACTAATTTGAAAGCAGCAGTTACAGCATCTGACAACTGGTAATCTTTATTTTCCTCACATTGTAGTGTGATAAAGTACAGGCAGAGTTCAAGGGGAACATCAGTTCATCCTTTGCTGTTATTAAAAACAGCTGCTTGCAACTGATGCTGTTTGCACCAGTCTGGCAGAGAGCTGGAGTTCATGTTGATGGGGCAGGCTGTGGTGTAGACTTCTGCAGATCCAAATAAGACAGAAACCATTGCTTCTACTTAAACAAAGCTAGATTTTTGTCCTGGCCAAGTTCAGGTAAGAGCGGAGAGGAACCTGGCTCCTTGATCTGCCATCATTCTCTTCTTGGCTGTATTTCCCCTTCTGAACTAGTGTTCTTCATGCTCACCCTGGCTCAGAGAAGGAGCAGCCCAAGTTGCATTGCTTTATTGTCCACAAGCTGTTTTCTGACTAAATAATGTTATTGCTGAGTGTGCTCCAGACTGTCCTGCCAAAGCTTTCCCTGCTGAATTCAGCATGCTTTAAGTGTAAGGGACCTAAAAGCCCTTCCTGTGCAAAGCTCTCAGCTGAAGTGTATATCCTCACTCCATCCAAATGGGTTTACTCTAGGGTGCAAAAATAAAAATACAACACTACAGCACCGAAGCTAGAATCAAAATCACATTATTGATAAAAGATATTAAAATAGGCAGCTTCCTTCTCACTTCTAATTGTCCTCTCCACAGGACATGAAAGCACTGTGTTGGGACTGCTTTGTATAATAGAGGAGCCCGACAGGTTTATGGTAGCTACTGGTATGGGAAACTTGCAAAAGGAGAACATGGAAAAACAAGCTGTCAATTTTGGGGCTTTCTATGTTAAGGATGGTTTGAATAATGCTAGCAGAAGCCCTCTGGCTTTACCCTGCTTCAACACAGGAAAATGAAAAGGAAGCAGTGTCAGAAACTTTCTCTTTTCCCATTGACTTTCTAGTAATATATTACTGTATGGACCGCCTCAGAAGACTCTGGCTGAGCTAGGCTGTTGATTAGCATTTAGAAGGATGCTTTATGTGATTCTCACACAGGCTTTCATCCTTATTCAATGTGTAGATAATAGCCTGAGTTACTGGTTTTCAGAGAGCTGTATGTTGAAACAATGGTACATGCAAAGTAAAAACCTGAATCAATGAACATGTTGCTTGGTGTCTGCCAAGTGAGCAAACAAACATATGTTAAGAATGGGAATAACCACAATTTGCTGAACCGTTTCCGGTGGGAAAAAGAACGGCGATGCAGCTTGAGAATTTACACTGTTCTAAACATTTCAAAACGCGTTGACATGTTTGGATGAATAAAATCGACAAGTTGTAGGTGTCTCAGTGTTCAAGATAGTGAAGAAAATGTGCATTTAACTTCTTCAGCCTGCTTTATGTGATTTGGGTTTTTTAATTTCACATATTTCAAACCTCTTATTTTGTGAAAAAAAAAAACAACCAACCAAAGAACAAACTCAGAATCCTTAGCTCAGTTTCACCATGAAAATGACATCCAGACTCCCTTATATTTCTTTTTCACTTTCAGCAGTTCCAGCATTCTTCTGGGGTGTCTTTAAGTTTGTGCCAGTTTGTACCAAATACTGCCTGAAAACTTTTTCTTTCGTGGCGATGGTTTAATAGAAAATAAATCGAGGTTCAGAGGAACAGAGATCACTTTTCTCGGGGTCACACAGAACGCTCACAGCTGAGTTGGAGAACTGAAGCTAAACCTTCTGAGTTTATCAGCCTTATAATAAATATGAGCTCCCTTCTTCCTGAGTGCCTGGATCTGTATGCCCTTCTAAGCCAATGCATGGGGCGTCCTTCTCTCCTGATATCATGGGCCCTGCGGGGTCCTGGCTCTGAGGGTGCTGTTTGTTGACGGAGAAGGCTGGTGGTACGTTTCTCCCTGGTGTCTGATCGTCTCTCCCTGCCAAACACACAGTTTCTTCTTCCTCGGCTTAGACTCAAAGCCAAATGTCTCGGACCCGTGACCCAAAGTCACAGCGTTCTCTCCAGTCTCCTGATGATGATTATACGGTGTGCTGCTGGGAAGTGAAACCATTCCTGCTGGTCTGTACTTCTGTACCGAGCCATGTAAGGGCTCGTTAGAACAAAATTTCCGGGGGGGGCCTGGCCTGTCCCCCTCCTGGGCTCTGAGGGTGGGGTTTCCTCTGACCGCACTTGAGCTAACAGTCACCAGCAGGAGACCTGGACTTTGCTCTGTTTGGTTTCTTTGTGGACAAAGTGAAGAGGTGACGTTCCCCCCTGCAGACAGACAAAGCTCTGTGGTGACTGGAATGAAGTCTGAATTTGACCGAAGCTGCAGTCGGTGTTAAAAATCGGCATTAGCTTCTGCTCCGTTTCCCACTGGCTGATACCTGCCAGCAGCTTCCCAGCAGTGACCACAGTTGACACTCTGCTCTGAGGGAGAGCTGAAATGGGGTGGAAGTGCTCGTTGACCCTGACACTGCTCAACCCTTGGGGACAACTGGATATTTCCTCTTTTTACCGCATAAGAAAGAAGCCCATGTTTAGGGACACAAATAGCAAAGACCTAGCCGCCTTAGCAGGATGTGTAGCTGGAATATGCCACATGGAAATGCCGGTGCAGGACATGCCCCGACCTTGCAGAGCAAGGGGTAGAAATGACGTGTGTGCCAATGGCAAGTATGGAACACCGTGGTCTACAGAGAGGCTCTTTTATGTGCTGCTTTGTAGCACCGGCATCCTACTGGCCTCTCTAGCTCAGTGCGGTGGGTGAGACACAGCCCTGGCTTCGCTGCGTCATGAATTTTCTAGTTTTGCTTTTCCTGTTCCATTTTGCAGAATTGCAGGGAGAGGTGATCAAAACAGTAGTTTACAGTAACTGAATATGACACGTATTGCTCAAGGAAGTCAGAGGACTTTCCAAGTATTAATGCATTTATAATCACAACTTCTTTTTTATGTGTGGGATGTAAGGGGAGAACGGATCAGGTAACTAGGGCCCAGTTATTTTTCTCTTACCCTTTCTCCTGCTCAGAGAAACTCTCTGTCTTTCAATTCCTCCAGCTGGTGCTTGCTGATGGGCTGCTTGAGATTATTTGAGTTTTAATTAAGAATGTGTGCAAAGTGATTTGACAGCCTCAGCAAGAGACTGCTGTAGATAGGCCAAGGATTTGAATATTTTTTTGTTTCACTTGTATTTCCAATGAGCTAGAATTGAATGTGAATTACTTGCATAGGTCATACAGATTCACCATCTGATGCAATGAAGGGATTCTCTTTAATAACTGACCTGTCATGACTGGAAGTTATCTGCTTTACTCTGAATAAAGATGTTCTTTTACCTCCCTCAGGTTCCACTGTTTGGCATCCCGACTGTAAGCAATCCACTAAGACTGAAGAGAAGCTACGGGTAAGCCGAATTCGTGTCAATGACACACGAAATATTTTGCCCCCAGAGTAACTGAATGCTGTATTCAAAAGAGTGATCTTTCCCATGTTTTTTCTGCCTAGCTGTCACCACTCTGGCAGAATAAACAGTGCAGGCACTTCAGAGGTGTTGCTCTGGTTTTTAGGCTTAACCATCTTCATGTGCCTGTCCCCGTGCAGTGCCTTAAAGATAGTATTACTTACTGACACACAGACATGGCAAAGCCACTAAAACACTTCATTTCGTATCTCAGTTATTGAGAGAGAGACTCACTTCATTTCATATCTCAATTACTGCGAGACTCCTAAGGAGAAAATTTGAACAGGGCAAATGCTATAGTATATATTAGTGTTTTTGCACACCTGCATGATTGCTCTATGGTTATCCCCTGTTGTGCATGGTTATTTACAACAGTTAGACAATATGGAAACTTCATCCTTTGCCATCCAAATAAACCCCAGCTTAAGTGATCCTATTTTGAATGCCAAGAAGAGCTGTACTTACCCTTGGAGTCACTTCAGCATATCCAGACAAATTTTCTGGGTCAGGTCCTTGATGGCAATAATGCTGCACTGCTAGATGCTGGAGCCTGCCTTTTTGCATGCACCAAGCAATTTTAAGCCCATATTCACCCATTCATCTTCTGGACAATTTACTCTTTTTGATGTCTCAGCTGGTCTTTGAACTTTGATATTTTTTTCTTGATATGAATATTAGAGACTGTATATGAATAAAATGTCTTTCAGTCAAGGAAACTAAGAGGTACTGGCATGGAGATACATAGCATATCATGTGGGTTGTGTTCTCTGTGTGGCTCATTGTACAGGAAGCCACGTCCTCTAGAATTTGTGCAGGTGCAGTGGTCTGTAAAACATCCCCAGCAGAGAATTTACTACAATCACAGGTGATGTCCAGATAAATTCTTTTTGAGCATAGTTCATGTTAGTGTGGGCTGTACTGATAATACAGAAGTATAATTGGCCCTAGATGGGGATGGGATCTAGCACGGCCAAACATCACTGTAGGTACCATCCAGCATTTGCCACATTGTTCTATCCTGACTTTCCATAAGAAAATGCAAAACTGTGCTGGACTGAATTTTCTTCCTCATTTAACAATTTGAATGTAGGACAGTGTTTTGGCCCTGCATAAGTGTCAGAATACTTGTGCTTCATAGTGAATGGTTGGGGTACAAATACCTCCCTTTCACTTGGAACCAGGAGTCTTATCAAAGCACTCCTGACTGCATTGCAGCCCTTATCAACCTTCTCCAGCTGACCTGGCTTTCCGTTCCCTGTGGAAATGGCCAAAGTCGTCTTCCAACATTTTCCTTTTCTTCCATCACACAATCAAGCATGTCAGTCTTCTTCCCCCTCACCTAATTTTAATTAAACTGAGTAGAGTAAATTAATTCATCCACTTGCAAGGCTTTGCCTAAGTGAGTTCTTGCAGGAAAATGAAGTGAAGCTAGTGAATGCATGTTAATGGAACATCCGAGAAATGCTATGGCAGAACTATCCAAGGTCGCCCTGTTCCTGAATGAGAGCTTCTATGCAGAGGTTTAGTATGTCTTTAAAAGGCATTGACAAATGTGCTGTACTAAAACTAGCTGGAGAGATGGAGAATTTTTAACTTCAACTGTACGACACAGGTAGTCTCTATACACTCCATTGTAAAGTCAGACACATTTTAAAATCAGTTTGAGTTCACGTCGATGGCTTTGACATGTTTCCTTCTTCTGACTCACATGAAGGCAGCAGTGAACAGGTAGGTACCAAACCCAAGAAACTAGGAGCTATGTACTATTTGAATATGTCATCAGTAAATTACAAACTGTATTTTGACTTCCATTTTTTTTATGGCATACATTTAGACCTGATGTAAGAATCAGAATCTGGTTTGTGAGTTGACAAATAGAGCCCCTTGCAGGGTCAGGCCTGGATTTTCTCATGGTTCTGCAAAAAGCCAGTGAGATGTCCTCTGCTCTGCTGGGCTTTCTTTCCCTATAGAGCAAAACAAAACAAAAAGCACTTTTATCATTGAAGTCACTCTAGAAGTTAGAAGTTCTGTTTTTCTTCAGTAACTGAATTGTGGAATAAACTAATCAGCAGTCTAGCTGGTCAGGATCTGAGAAGGGAGTTCATAAAAACACCGGTTGCTTTAGATCTTCCTCCCACTGGATATTTGTGGAGGATTACAAAGCCAAAACAAGCAGAAAATAAAGTAACCATGTGTATGTTAAAAAATATACATTGCTTAGGACTTTTTACAACTGTCTGGTGGTTCATCATTCTACAGGGATTAATAAGTAGCACAGATATTATAACGCAGAGATTATTATCTAGCAAGAAGGCATTAGTAACTTGATTTAAAAAAAGCTTAACCACTGGGCTGGAGAAACTGCTTTCCTTTTCACTCTTTTTTTTTCCCTTTTGTGTTTCATGACAGCATTCCTCATCTGAATTCTTTTATCCAAAGAGTCTGGTTCTGCGCAGGCCACGCTCTGCAGAGGTTTGCTGTTGTGTTTTCATAGTGTTGATAATGGTCTTCTTTACTGAGAAGATTCTTCATTCTTGTCATTTGCTGCGCTTGCTACTACTACTGCCACACAGCTTTCCTGTTATCACTTACCACCCTGGGCACTGACGCTGTATTTTGCATCATGTGGTGCAGTGTTGTTTGTTAATGCTCACATTTCTTTTTATTTTGTTTAATGAAATGCTTATTATTATTATTATTATTATTATTATTATTATTATTATTATTATTATTATTATTATTATTATTATTATTATTAATATTATTATTTAGAATCAGGTGAGTTTTATGGGGCTGTAGTATTGTTCTTCCAGTATTACAGAAAATTTTTCTTCTAAAAAAAAACAGACTGCAAATACGAAGCAAACGAAAATGGTGAAAAACATCTGACTTTAAAATGACGGTTGAAAAGAAATAGCTTTTTGTGAACAATGGCTCATGCTTTTTAGAAAAAAAATGTTGTCAGTTAAATCAGGTTCTTCTTTACATGTATTGACCAGCTACATATGAATACTTTAGTTGAGAGTTCAGTACAGAGTTCTGGGTTTGAACATGTTCCATGCCCGGGAGTATTTGCCTCACTCTAATCTGGGGCACATACATGTTGGAGTTGGGAGGTCCTCCCTGTCCTCTTGACTCTGGGCCATCTTTCTCCTTTCACACTTCCTTGAGCTTGCTTTGCATCTACAAACATCACCCACCTCCACTTCTTCTCCTTCAGGGCAGAGCTAATTTATTAGTTGTGTTTGCTGGGGGAGCCGTGTGGCTGCACCACATGTGGGCACACCTGAGGGAGCCTTCACCTGAGAACCAAGGATGTACTGGGACCCACCTGGTACAGACTGGTGCTTGGCAGATGGGCTGGTCAAGTCTGTGCCACTGGGTTTCCATTGTGTCTGCTCGTGCTGCCTTCATGTCTCTAATTGCAAAGTAGACATCGTATTGTGAGCCAGGGCAGGGTATTGGTGTCGGATGCGGTGTGCAGGGCGGTGTTCCGTGGTTGAATCCATTGCTGTGATCCGGTGGGGTAAATGCAAGCCCTGTGCCTGTTTTTCAGCACAGGATTGTCAGCAGTTAATGTAGGGTGTTGCAACACATTAACCACTCTCTCTGTTAGCTACAGAAATACATATCAAGAAAACACAGCTATAAAGTTGTGTTATCAGTGCTCCTGAGGAGGGCAATGTGTCTGCAGTCCTAGGCTTTATGGAATCGAACGTTGGAGTCTGAGAACAGCAAACTGTGGGACCGTTTCACCCATCTTTTAAGCCAGTGGTTTTTTTTAATTCAGCTTAGCATGTGCTGGTCTGAGTTTACAGTGCTGAAATCCAGGAGCTTTCGGATTAAAAAAAACAAATCCTGTCCAATGTATTAGAAAAATACGCAAGGCCAATTAGAAGCAGCCCCGTCAAAATAGAGGTATGTTCTTTTTCTTGTGTTGTAGACTGTGTAGGATACAAATAAGCTTAGGGTCAGATGAATATTCCACTTGTGTAAATTTGGTCAGTATTAAATTCTCTTTAGGTTTATATGCTTATTATACGAAGTGTATTTCAAGGCAGATTTTGGCTTCAGGTGTTCTTCAGAGTAGACACAAAGATACTGGCATTGCTCTTGCTACAAATATGGGCCAAAGGCTTGAATCTCAATTAAACTTATACATTGAAAATTGTAGGGTGAAATCCTGTGAATTCTCTGAGAAGTTTGGTGTTGAATTCAGTATATTCTAGACTTTCCACTTTATTTTCTTCTGCTTTTCACTGACTCTTGGCGAAGGAAATGTTCGCATGAGTAATCTTGTAAAATCTTAGTAACAACGTGCCTTCAATTATTATGTGCTAGAAATTAATTCTTTTCTCTGACCTTTGTGTCTAGAAAGAAAAATTAGTTGTAACCTATTAATATGTGTCTGTGTGAGTTTGAACTAAACCTGTTCACTAGTTTTGCCTTGACGCATACATAACATAGATGTTTTTAGACTGAAATAATAAGTGCATGCATTTGAAGGAAACACTCCAGTAAGGAGAGGGTACAGCTTAACACTGAGGTGCTTTGTTGGTCTAGTACACGGCCATTGTGAATTACTGAAATCCATAGGAAGCCAGTGTTTAATCAAACCTGGTTCCAAGTCGTGAATATCTGTAAAACCTTGTTGCTGGTGAAGCAGGTACTCGGAGTAGCAAGTGTTGGGCTGAGAAAGCCAAATCCTTTGCTATTGCAAAATTGTGTCTGCCTAGTAGAATAAATTGCATACTAATTGTCTATTAGTTTACTTATAAACATACTTCACTTAAAATAGTTTCTGAGGTTTGGAGAATTTGCTTAAGCTATAATGTTAAATGTTATTAAGTGAAAACATATTCATTCTTCTGCAGCTACTATCACCGCCTTGCATAATGAACTCTATCAAAAAACTAAGGCAGGTACTGTAAACAATGCTGACGATGCCTTTGTTAAACAACAGTGCATCCATTTGGCCAGATGTTCTTGGTGCCTGCACTTGTAAGTTTTCATAGAGCATGATTCTGAACATCTGTACTTGAGAAAGCTGGAGCCACCACATTGTAGCAGCATCGGAATGATGTGAATGGCTCCAGTGCGGTTTTGTTTTGTTCTGTTTTTTAGAAGTTGTTTATTTAGATGATGTGCCATGCATGATGACATGACAAACTGAGGTAAATGCAGATGAACATCGTAAGCTTTGCAATCAATATTAAAATAACAAATAAATCAATGTGGGGCATATGCATGGGTGGTATGAAACTGAGCACTGAAATTCGCAGTGAACCTGACAGGATGAGCATGACAGTGTTATCTCTGCCAGTCTGCAAATGAAGTTGGTAAAGAACTTTTGTATTGAAGACAAATGCATGGAATGAAGAACAAAAACATGAAAATACGAAGTCTGTGATAAAGTGGGAAATACTGAGAAGTCTTGCAGGTTATACTTTAGGTGCTATGTGATCTGATTCTTTCATTTGGCTCCTTTAATGACATGCATGATTTTCTAATGACTGAATTTCTATTGATTTTTTTTTTCATATGCTTCATAGACTTCTTGTATCTGGTACAGACATCCCATATTGATATGTTTACCGCTGTTACATCCATCTGGGTGGAGGAGGAAACAAACAAAATAAAAGACTCTTCTACTGTCAGAAAATGTGGAGAAAGGCCATGCACCACAAGAAAAGATTAGTTGTAGTTCTTCACAGAAATTTGCTTTAAGTTTCTCTGCACAAAAGTGGCTTTGTGAAAAGCTCCATTTGAATTCTTCAAGAACAACCATTTAAAGAGTGTTCCCAATCTGTTTGTAGAAGAAGCAAAGTAGCTTTAGTTGTTTTGCCAGTGGTAGTGTAGAAGAAGTGTGACGGGACTATCGTGATGGAAGGAAATACCTCTAAATTAACGCATTCCTAATAAAGGGTGTTTCCTCTAATTTCTTTACCCATCGCTTCCAATAATGTGTGCAAGAAATGCCTACATGAAATCTCCACTGAAGGTTAAAGGTTAAATCAGAGATAGCTGCTATTCCTGTTTCACCTGTGCTCTGATCAGCTCTCCTCTAAAGTGAATTTACACCCCATTGGAGGTCAAGTTCTCTGTTGATGTAACTGCAGTGTGTTTTTTGCCTCCTGTTTGAGATAGGAAGTCACAACAGCATCAGGGATGCTAATGAAGGTGTAATGTGCAATCTAATAAAAGCTGTGCCCCATCACAGGTCTTCAGTCAGGAGCTGTTTATTATTGATCTGTTAGGAGAGGAGCCAACCATAGCAACTAAAAGGATGCCAGAGGAACAACTTATATCAGGGAATCTTTAGCAAAGATTTGTTAAGGCGCAAGCAGCACAAATGTTTTCAAGTGCAATGCAATTGTTTTTAGGGGAAAGTGCAAAGCTGTGACTGATTCCAGACCATATGGGAGCAGCAGAGTAGGAAATAGCCATCTGCCGTGGGAACAGCCTGTGTAATTCAAAACAAGAAACAGGGCAAAGTGAGGCAGGAAGGGTGAGAGTAGACGTACAAATCCTCTTTTTCATGCACTGACTTGAGGGGTATGTTATCAACTTAAACAAGATACAGGACTGGGAGCGAAAAGAGGAGCCACAGAGTTGCAGGTCTGTGTGGATGGAGCTCCTGAGGAGTGGAGCGGTGTGTGCTCAGGCAGGGCTGGCGGGATGGGGTCCTGCCCAGGGAACGTGGAGCTTGGCAATAGGTGGGAGGTCAAACTGATGTATGCAAGAAGAATTACCGAAAATAGAAAACTGGTTTTAAAGGGTGTTGGATCTGGCTCATGGCTGTGTTAATGGGATGGTAATGAGGAAAATGGAGCAAAAACTCAGGAAATTATGAACAGGTGCTACAACTTGTCAGTCCATCTGACACCCACTCCTGTGCTCCAGAGTTAAGAGCACCTAAGAAAGTTGTTAGCAGGATGTGGCTAAAACTATATCTTCTCAAGGTGTCTATTTAATAAATTCACTGAAGTGATAAATACTAGTAAACTTTCCTTTGCTGAAAAGGTTTTTAGCAGCGAGACTTAAGAGATGAGACTAAGGAGATGGATTGTGGGCTGAGAATGTCTTGTTTTCTGCAGTGATTATAAAAGATGCAGAGTGAAGAGCAGCCGAGGGGGCCTGCCAGGTGGGAAGAAGCCGTAACGGCCTCTAACACTTGTTTTCCTACAGCAGGGAGAATTAAGCAGACAAAACTCTTTAAGTATTGTCTGCCAAAAGCCAGAGGTAACAGAGACACCCCTAACAGTACCTCAAATGCTTGATACTGTTCCCTATGTTGTAATGAAAACAATTGTTTTCCATAGCAACTGCAGCAACATATTACATGTGTCTCCACTCAAACAGACAGTGGTATAAAATGGCAGAGTGGAAGGGGCAATAAAGTGTTTCTCAACAACAGCCAGATTTTCCAGCTTAATTCTTGTAACATTTCTATGAAACAAGTGATTGTTGTTGGGTTTTTTGCTTTGATTGTATCATGGGAGGAGGTTAAGGGCAGCTGAGAAATTTCTGTTCCCTTTTGGAATGTAGGAATTTGCAGCTACAGAGAGAAAAGGAAAGCAGCACATGAAGGTCCAGCTGAGAAAGTGTTCTCAGGCGTGCTCTGTGGAGGATCTGTGACTCTGTCGGTCCATGGCCACATCTGCTCTCTGTTTGATCTGAATCTTCACGTTTTTTGGTGGAACATGTTCAAAGTCTTTTTGTTCCTCTGGCCTTCCCTGAATGTGGTGATCTCATTTGTACAGATGAAGTCAGAGGAAGCCTGCTTGTATGATCCACAACTAGTCTTCAGCATTTTTTGTACGGATGGTTCCAATAGCTTTCCTGGCTATGAAATAAAAGGTAGAAAGACTCTGAAGTTGGTTGAAGGATCCTTTTGGGAAATGTGTGCTGATAGATAAGAGAGGTCCAGTAGCCTTCTTGTGTTCACTCCAGATATTTCCTAAGAAAAATCAGCAAGCCAGGCTGTCAAGCCTTGTTTCTCTTCAGTGAGTGCCTGAAAGTCCCTTAGTTCAATGTCAGAAGCTGATGAGTTAAGGACTATTTACCAAGATTTAATTTTCGGTGACTTTGAGCTGTCCCACTGCACTGGTGTCATTGGAGTCAACTGCTGATCCATCGCTTTGTGATGGGATTTTGCTTGTTGGAGTCAATTAGGGAACAAAAATTGTTCATAATTTCTCAGTTGCTAGTGGGTTTCGTTGACTACCTTTGTGTGTCTGCTGTGTGCCAAGCTTAGGGGTAATTGCCACAGTAGCCTGGGTGACTTTTGATCAAATAGATATTTTTTCAAATGCATCAGGTTTTCTGGATCCCCACATCTCAGTGATAAGTCATTATGTCTGCACTCACAAAACCTCCCTCAGGGAATCAGTGTCTGTTTAGTCCTGATGAAATGCTGGAAAATCAGCTAAATGTTTAACAGCACTCGCTCTGTAGGGCTGTGACTGTTAAATGGATTTCAGTTTGCAGAGCATTGTCCTTAAACTTCAGGACTTTTGCAGTATGGGGAATCATGACATTTCAGTTTGGCGTTCATGTTGCATCTAGGTTGTGCTGCAGATGTGGGAACAGCCCCAAGCCGAGTAATTCTGGTCCTTCTACGTAGAGGGGCTGAATTCAGTTCTGTATTCATAATGGAAATCCAGTGGTTGAACATCTGGAAAGTGATAACGCGTGTGCTCTGTGCCTCTCAACAGTTTGTCTGCTGAACTGCTGATACCTCTAGCTGTTTGTGAACTAACATTTTGATAGAATGACCAGCAGGACTATCCTGGATTGTACTTTGTATGGCTCCTTGCAGTGTCTCTGGCAGGTCTTGTTTGGTTTTGTTCATTCTTGTTGTCAGTCTTTTACACTGTATGGTTTAGCAAACCTCCTTGCACTCTCACAGCACTCCTTCCCCTACCAAAACAAAATAAAACTTTAAAAAAAGCCCACCTGCCTCACAAGTTTGTGAAATTTGCCAGAATGCTTGCATTTGTGTTGACTTTTTTTTCCTGAATTCAGTTAATTTCAAGATGTATGCAGATTTCTTCACATAAAACCAAAGTTACCGATGTTAATGGCTTCAAGTTGCTCTGAAAAGTTACTTTTTGTTTTTCAGCCTACAAGAACATCATCAGAAAGCATCTATTCCAGACCAGGTTCCAGTATACCAGGCTCTCCAGGCCACACTATCTATGTAAGTGTTCCTTCTGGCAAATAAACTGCTGATCCCTTGCACATGACGTACTCCATACTGAAATAAATCACTTTTATACTGGTGCTAATGCCTCCATTCTAGTGGTTAAATTGTTAAAATTCTCACCATGACAGATGTAGTTTTTATAATTACAGAATTTCAAGAACAGGATAGGCCTTTTTTAGGTCACATTTCCCTTAGAAAGGTAACAGTAAATCTCTTGAAGTCACTTGGTGATGTGAAGAGATACAGAAGGCAGAGAGGCCATTTGCCATAGGGGTTATGTGGGGAGATCTGTGCACCTTGATGTGCAGTTCTGGAGAGATTTGCTGTCCGCACTTGGAGGACATGGGGAGGATGGTCAGCCTGGGTGATTCAACACCTTCCATTTCAGAAGTCAGATGTTTTGTTTGTGGGCAGAAAGGTGGTTTTTATTTGAGAACAAAACCAATATTAAGCATCCTTCTATTACTAAACTAACAGTGCCGAAAATGCAAAGTTATTGACAGACTGTTTTCTTTGTGACTACCTGAGATGTAGAGTTTAATATGATTCCTTCAGTAATCGAGCCTCCTCTTTCATTATTTTAGAGGATCTCTTTTCACCTCCTGGCCTCATTATTGATGCCTTTTGAGCTCATAAGATCTTAGATATTAAAAGTGGAAACACATCAGCAGAAGATCAGCCCAAATTTTTCAAAGGAATAATGTTTTTCTCCTCTTTTGTTCCAATTACTCAGGCATTGCAATGTTGGAAATGTCAGTACCTTTTTTTTTCTAGGCAGAGAAGTCCATAGGGTGAGAAAAGTCATCTTTTGTGGCTGTACCAATCTGATTCTAAGGAGCAAGAATATTAACTCAAATGTACTTGGGTGAATAACAGAACGGCTCAGCCTTTGCAAAGTTGCTGTATTTGCATACGTATAACTTATACCTCCAAAAACTCCTTTCCATTCAAAAGTCCTGTTTCTTGAAAGACCATATAACATTTGGCATCATATGAGACGTGCTTTTGGATGACCTGCACAAAATCAAGGGCAGAATTGGAAGGTACCAGCTAAGAAAGAAAATCCCAGGAAGATAGTGAGAGAAAGTTCATTATGATTTTACTGATAACCTACACTGATAAGTGCAGGGTAATCCACAGAAATTTATCAGGTACATGTATAATAATGCAGAAAAATTACCCAAATTACGAGTTTCATCTCCTGAGTTTAATACTAGTTCTTCAACATTTCAACAACAACAAGGAAAATTAGCTGATGTATTAAAAGTGTTCACACCACAGGTAGCAAAACACAGAGCGTGTCCTGCAGAATTGCCATTCTACTGATAATATGGACTTTGTGAACTGTAGCTTATAAAACTTAACTGCTGCCTAATAGCACAGTCTGTAGAGCAACGTGGTGGCCTAGACTGGGGGTCTACAAAAATGCCTATGGTAATTTATATTGGATTAAGAATATCCAGGCATATTCACAGCTCATTAACAGACTGTGGTAAAAATATTACAGACGTAACATACATTAATGTATCTACATATTTTAAGGGTTCAATTGGCTTAAGGTATTTTGTTATGTGTGGTAAGTCAAAACTATAAACAGATTTGAGGCTATTTTTAGAAAGTGAACTATTTCAAACCTTTCTTCTCTATCAAAAACTGTTTTGTATTGTTTCTAATTTTTGGCATTGCTTAAGAACCACCGAGACCAGAGGTAGTTAGGAGAGCTTGTGAAAGCAAATGCACTTAAATCTGAAAATACTGCGTGCTAGTACTCAGGAATAATGGAACTAAATGTGAGGAGAAACAGATGAGCCTCATTTCCTTGTGCGGCCTACTATGAATAAATAAAATGTCTTGTGGAAGAGTTGAAGACCAGTTTGAAAAAGCCCTTTAGTTTTCATCATCAAGTGTATTTTTGTAAGAAAGTATTGGTTTTTTTTAAATAAGTAATCTTATAAGTAACAAAATCTATTGCCTATCTAAACTATACGTAAGGCCCCTTTCTGGCTCCTTCTGATGGGTTCAACTGCCTTTGGAATGGATTTCCTACTTCCATTTTTTAACTAGTTAAGAGTTCCTTGCAGTTTTGGTGGAAAACTAGTCAACGTTAGGACTATGTAGCACGCAGTTAGTAAGCAATATGTGCCTTAGTCAGAAGCTTGGGTGTAGCTTGAGTGCAATGTAATAATTTCAGCTGGGAGTTTTGATACCCAGTCCTGACAAATGGTCCTGCTTGCCTTTTATTTCTTTGTAATAAGTTGTATTTCCTCTTGTGTCCACAGTTTTAAGTTGCCTTTCTGTCTGTGCTCTTCTGCATGGAATCCTCTCAATCTCTGTAATCTGCAAACTAAATCGATGTTATTGTACATTTTACATATGGGAAAACAAGAGCAGAAAGGTGAAAATACTTGCCTGAGGCCACGAGTCCTTTGCAGAGCTGAAGTTTCCAGCTCACTACTGGGGGCTGAGAAACTTTTGTATTAGATCTATATATGCCACGTTCTTTCTATCCTAAACTGAGAAAACACTGTGTGCTTTTTTAGGAGGCCAACTGGAGAAGAACAAGAAGCAATCTCTTCACATGTAGAGTGCCAAAAAGAGTTTTCCGTAGCAACAGTGTGACAACAAATACACAAAAAATCATAAATTGTGTAAAACAGAAATTACCAGTGCATTTGTGTAAGTTAATTTATCTTCTGTCTTTGACCTTCAGGCAAAAGTAGACAATGAAATCCTTGATTACAAGGATTTAGCAGCCATTCCCAAAGTCAAGGCCATTTATGACATTGAACGTCCAGACCTAATTACTTATGAGCCATTCTACACTTCCGCCTACGAGGACAGACAGGAGAGACAGAGTCTTGGAGAGGTAATGAACCCACGAGCAACTCATGCTGCTGTGTGCTTTATTCAGAGCCTGCTTCGCTTCTGTCCTCTTTTGAAAGTTCCTAATTGACACTCCTTGCTATTGTTGCTGCTGCTGTTCAAAGTGCTTTTTGTCTGTTTGATCTGGGTTTAATGGGAACAATCACGACGATGCCTCGTGTGCGAAACTGCACAATTAACCACGCTGTTAAACACCGACATTAACGCCAGCAGAGGAGTGGCGGGGGAGGCTTGCAGGCTGGCTGTGTGTGCGTCCTCATAACTCATGATATCCTGGGCTTTGGGTACAGCAAAGCCCAGAACGTGAGGCAAAAGCCAACCTGGCGTGCTGTACAGCAACCCTATTCACATGGGGAATACCATGATGTTCTACAGCACTGGAAGGGTTAAGAGCAACGGAATGCTTTTCTTCATGTATATTGAGGGGAAATACATTTCTGGAGCACTTTGCTAGACATCCTGGATAAAATCTGAACTGGGTCAGGATGAAGTGCTCTGCCACCTGGGGAATCAGGTTGTGTTATAGAAATAGCTGCCTCACATTTTAAGCTGCTGACATTTAGTAAGGATTCTTGTATCCTGCAACAACAGAAAAAAGAAATATCTAATGCATTCTCTAAAATTTGTGTTTAAAGACATCTTTCAGGTTGTAGGGTCCCCCAGTTCATCAAGTGAACTTCCATAGCTGCAATTACTATTTACATGGTTCCAGTGCAGATCGTGAAGCAGATTTTGTCATGTAATGCCATCTGACTGTGAATCAGACTTGCAGAACGCAAATTCAGATGGACATGGAAATGAATTTGTTTCCTTGCAATCTCAGTGACTTTACTGGCTGTACTGAATTGAGTATGAAGATGAACTGAGGAAGAAGGAAGGACAGCAAGTCATTCAGACACCAGTGCTCTGAAGATGCCCAGATCAGTGACTAATGATCTGGTCTCTTAGCAACAGATCAGACCTGCCTCAGTTTTTCTACTTTGTTCTTTAATGTTTGATAGGGTTGGTATTTTAAATTGTAACGAGTCGGAATTCAGGAGACTGTTCAGCTCAGGAGTAAGATAAGAGACTAACACTTCAAAATATTACAGAATTTCCCCCTTCAAATTTATGTTGGTAGTGAATCCAAATTTTTGTTGCTAGTGAATCTAGCTGACGTCTGGTTCAAAACCACTGTGAGATGTGTTGGTGACCTCTCACCAGCTCCAACAGGCCTGACCCATTCCACGAAACCCTCTTGTTATTAACAGAGGAGGAACTTATCTCAGAGAAGGTGAACTATTTGTTAATCCTTAAGGGGAAGCTTCTCACTGACAAAGCGGAATGGTGGAAGCTGTCTGCCATCAATGCTTGTTCTGGGGATAAGCAAAAGCCTTTGGGGGTTTTCTTACCCCGTAAGTTCACCAGAATTAAATCCACTTAATTTCTGGTGACTACAGAAATTTGTTCTGGAAACAGAAGCGCTCCCCATCTTCTTTTCAGAGGATCTGGGGTTTCCACCCAATGCTACTGCTGATTTCTGTCACCTTGGGCAAGTTACCTCACCTCTTTGTACCTGTTTCCCTTCCCTTGCCCTAATGGGAACACGAGACTATCAGGGTGATCTCTGTGTTGTGGAAATCAAGTGACACCTCAATATTGGTACATCATGCATCAGTCGCTGTCATATTTAAACAGCAAAGGTGACGTTAAGTCATGGCAGGGGTTTGCATGATTTAACCTGCATTCCCTTTGCAAAGTGTGTGTATGTGGTGGTGTTAAATAAATGGGGATGTGGAGTTTGTACGCTAGAAATGCCCTTACCATGATTTTAAAAAGAAAAAAAGGCCATACTCAGCTAAGAAATATTTCTGGGTGTACAAGGGAGATTTGCAAGAGCCAGCAAAGTTAACCTAGTAGTGGAGACAAACCTTAATTACAGGGAGCGAGCTACAAGAAAATGATGTATTTTAGTCATAGAAAGTGAGAAAACGCAGCATGAGACTTTCTTCTTTATTGCAATGGAAGGGAAATCCATTGAGAAGTTTCTCGCTCATAATCTCTTGTTTTTTTCTGTAAGTCTGTGAGGAAAAACGTTTTCCCAGAGCACCATCTAGCGGCTCCAGGCGTCTGAGTTACAGATCCGCCAGCAGTTGGAGGAGAAAGGGATCTCATGAAGGGATGGTTTAGTTTCTAATGTAAAAGAGATGAAAAGATACAAAATAAGATCTGTAAATAAATTTTCTGCTGATGAGATTGACATTTAATGTAGTTGTAGCGTTTCCATAAACCATCAGGTTCTTCGTGTCCTGTAACTTCTGCCCTGCCAGCAGCAACCTTATGAACACTGAAATGGTCTTTTCTCAGCTCTGCCTTTTGCTGCATAAATATTGAGAGAAGCAGCATTTTACCTGCATGTCCTTTGTTTCTATATTCTGTCTGTTGAAAGAATTGAATGTTAGTAACAGCTTTTAGTAAACAAGCTGTCCTAAAATGAGAAAAGTGTTTTTTCTAATGTGATAGATGTGCTTCAAAATGGAGCAGGCACCCTACCTGCTACTTCAATAAAAAGATGGTTAAAATGAGGTCAGTGCAAGATGCTGGAACTTGTGTTGTGAAATGACACCTGTAAAAGTTTGCAGAAATTTCCCAGGACACAAAATTACCTATACAACTATAGGTATTAAAGCAGCCTCGTAGATCTCAAACTGATAGAGCATTCCGCCTGTTGTAGTGAGTAGAAGTCATCACTCTGTATTTCTTCTGAAGTCATCACTCTATTTCTACTGACATACTATTCTGGAACTGAGCTGTTTCTTTTCAGTCAGCTGCGCAATGCATCTCAAACTGACTAGTGTAGGCTTATGTGATAGCCCAGATTTAAAAGACCTCAATAAACCCCGAAGAACCAAGCATTCCTTGGCAGACTCGGAGTCTGAGCTGCGGCAGTTCACCTGTGCATGGTAGAAGAGAAGTTGGCTGCAGAGTGTGGTTCCACGTCCCAAAAGTAACAAGATGATGTCAGATAGTGATGGAGTAAAAGTACATTATAGGTTGGTCATGGGTTCAGCATATTACTTTTTGGGATGCCTTCCCAGTCTTAGATTCCTCTGACAACCTTTGACAGCTGTCATTACCTGAGCAGCTAGACAACCGCAGCACATTATGGAAATTTGCTTATTTACAGTGATACATAAACTACTAATAGAAAAACATGGGAATGCACATCACAACATGCGCTTTTTTTCATTCATATTGGAAGTTTTAGATTAGCTCTCGGTTGTTTTTGTGGGGAATGATGCTGCAGAGCGCTGTGTGCGATATGTTTCATGTAGAGCAAAGTTTTTATGACTGCTGCTGTTAGATCTCTAATGAAATGGTGCTTTGCTGTATAGAGCTTGGCGGTTATAAGGATTAGGAAAACAAGAATGTAAATGACATTCAGGGCTTTGATGGAAAGTAGTGAAAGCAGTCTTTAAAAAGCTTTATGGGACCTTGCTGGAAAAGAGATGTTCTGTACCCAAATAAAAAATGTTACTCCTTTGTTTGGACACTTTTCACGTGCAGCGTCACCAGCTCCATGAGAGTTAATGATCTCTCAGTGCCGAGTGTATAGCTGGATGCTTAGGACCAGAAATTCTGCCTGTGTTTTACACTGCTGCTGTTGTACATTATTGTCACAGTTAGACCAGAATCAGCAGGTTTGCTTCTGAGACATTATCTTAATAGCTGTATCATTCTGCAGTAATTGTGGTCTTATTTAAAAGCATAATGTCTTGCCCAGTTTATTATGGCAATTAAATAATATTGAAGTTTAGTGCCTGAAGAAAATAATTAAATCCTGATTTTCCAGCTTCAAATTGCCTTGTGATTAAAGGCCACGTAGCTGGTAATTAAACATAGCTTTTATTCTTGTTCGTACCATCCATCAGCCTATGCGCGATCTTATGCTTCATTTCTAAAGGTATTTCTTGCCTCAGTTTCCCTATCCTCGTAATACTTTTCATAATATTCTGCATATTTCTGCCCACTGGCCTTTGCACAGTTCTTTCAATCTACACGCTTGTAATTCCTGTCTGTCCTCCTTACGTAACCGTGGAAGAGCACAGAGACTTAAAGGAGATCGTATCAAAGAGCTGTTGATGACAGCTACATACTCCTTTGCATGGGTATGAATTGTAAGGCCTTGGGGGGAAAGCACGTTTTTGCCAGAGTACGTGTGTTGGAGGAAAGACATGTTTCTTCCTGGAAGTTGTTCTGTGTTTCTGATGCCATACAAAGCTCTGAGTTAAGTTTATTTACTTTTAATTTCCACTTTAAAGTTTTCTTCATAATAGGCATGGTTATTAAATTAATAACCCTTTCTGATTTTGATCTTTACAGCTATGTTTTAATTACCACGATGATTAGATGGCTGAGAGATCATGTTGCATGGTATTTGACTGAATTAATCACACTTCTAAAGATTCTCCCAGAAACTTTAATTGCTTCAGTAATTTATGGACCGGTTCCCGAGCAATGTGGAAAACGCAAGTTCCAGTGCTGCAATGGCCTCAGTAATTTGTGCTCTGCCATTTTACATTGCCCTGTTCCGTGTATTTGCAACGAATTTAGCATATGCAATGATGTTTTGGTAACCTTATTTTTATGTCTTTGCAGTCTCCAAGGACGTTGTCACCTACCCCTTCTGCAGAAGTAAGTTGGGTGGCACTTTTGGGGGCAGTATCTTACTGTGATTAGGATTGTTCGCTTCAGCAAATGCAGGTGTTGATTTTGTTATCAGTCTCATCCATCTCTGCCACATAGATGTGTTTTCTAAATATTGAAACTTAACAAAAATTAACTCTAAAAAGAAAACATGAAGTTCTTACTGACAGGTTGTACAAAAAGTGAAGCTGCTGCTCCTTCCCATTTGTTGTCTATAAAGCGGAGTTGTTTGCCCAGCAGACGTCACTTCTTGTACATTTGTCCTTCTTGTACGTTTGTCCTTCTTGTGGCACAGGTGAACTCACATCTCAGGAGCTGGATGATTTCCATGAGCTAAAATGCTGCTCTAAGCATCTGAACGTAAGCTGTGTTTGCCGCTAAAATATTCGCTCTTCTGTCTTGGAAAAAAGTGTCTCTATGGTTTGGTTTCATTTTGCTTTTCCCAAGGAGTTAATTTGGACATCACAATAATGTGAAGCATTTGGGTAGTAATTTGTCAGGATACAGTAGATGCCATTGCAGAAATATTATCATTTCGGGGGTGGGAAATGTTGCTTATTTGCAATGAAAAAGTTGTGGTGATTGCTATGTGCTAAAAACAGTGACTACAGAATTTCTTGTGAATCTTCATGCATTAATATCAGTCCTGTCCCTTTTGCCCTGGATCAGTGTGCTTTGTGCTGTTGGGAGTGTTTGGTTTTGGGGGGGTTTGGGTGTTTTTTTAATTGACTTTTTTTTCCCAGGAAAGCAAGTAAATTGAATTTTGCCATACAATGAGGTGTCATGTTTTCAGATACAAGGGGAATCTAATTTGGAAACTAAATACCTTTTGATGTAACTAGTCAAGAGACGTGGTAAATGGAGCCACAGATTGCTCTGTGCTGCGCCTTTGAATCCTTGCTGGTCTCCCCGTTTGCCAGCTGAAGGCTCATGGATCTTGTGCGGAAAACACCTGCTCTGAATTGCAGATTCCTTTACGGAGTCACGGGAATGTGGGCAAATCTAGGATTATATCGAATTTAATAGAAATTACAGGTGGAGCTGGAACCTTCCAGACTGAACTCTGACCCAGGCTACTAAAATGGATTGGAGTCTTGGAACAGATCGTTAAAGAACAATAATAATGAAGCAGGTTGGAAGCTTAAGGGATGTTGTTATTTCAGTAGCTTCTGTCTTCAGATCTATGAACGTGCTGCTGAAAACGTGTGATGTGCATTTACATTTATTAGCGAATGCTTCTATTCTGCAGGGTTATCAAGATGTTCGGGATCGTATGATTCACAGGTCGACTAGTCAGGGCTCCATTAATTCTCCGGTGTACAGTCGTCATAGCTACACACCCACCATGTCACGTTCCCCTCAGCATTTCCACAGACCTGGTAAGGGCAACTGCATTGCAAGTAGATGTAAAACTATTATTTCTTTATTACATCACTTAGTAGCACAGCAAAGCGCTTGTTTCTCTTAGCAGTGAAAATTTAGGATTGAAAAATTAACGCATATTTTAAGATTGCATTTTCTACCTGTTTTTTTGTTCTTGATCGATGCAGTTTTTTAGCACTAGACTGATGCGTGTTTCTTACATCATAAATATGGATCGTGTGGTTTTGTTTCTGATTAATTATTTTAAAAATCTTTGTATGTTTGTGAAAGGGAACAAAAATTTGCAACAGCGAATCACAAACTTCATTCTTGAGTTTGGAAAAAGTATCACCCATTGGAAACAGAAGTTACGGCTTCACTGTACAAAAGTCAGTAATGTAGGATTCCTGCCTCATGAAAACCAATTCATTTAAAGCTTGGTGCAGCCATAGAGTCTCAGATTCGGCAGCAAAACCCTCAGATATTCCAAATTGCATGTGATTTTTTAAAATGTAAACTTATGGTTGACAAGGTAGATTTCTTAATTACAATTGCCTGGGAACATTTGAAAAACACAAACTTCATTTACTGGTTTAGCAGTGCTATAAAAGTTCTATGTATAGAAAATGTACAGGTCATTCAGGTTCCCAGTGCATTCAGAATTACTGGTCATTTATATTAAAGCAAGATATGAAAATGATCAGTTCATCCACACCCAAATTGCATAAAAAATACATCTCTAAATGCTATTCATTGACTACTTTTCAAGACTGATTTTATTGTTTATGGTAATGAATTAATCTTCGTGATCTGTTTTTAAATTGGGATACAATCGTGCAGTTACATCTTCCTTGGCGATTACAGCTGAACAGTTGAGATGCCAAAAGCCCATCTAGAATGGGAGCTGCACTTTTAAAATTAAAGATTTATCATAGAGCCACCACTGTGGAACTTGAATGCTGTAGCCATTTCCTAGTGGGGATGGGCTGAAAGCAGCTAATTGTGTCTGTCAGTGAATGCCTTATTTAAAAGGCCCGAGGGAGGTGGGACAGAAGCAAATTGTGTCTGATACTTAGTGTTGGCAGCGTGACTCTGTTTTAAGATGATGTTAGAGCTGAAACTGAAAGAGACCTAAAAGCGTGAAAAAGCTGCAAACTTCTGTCTTTTGATTCTGGCAGTTCTGGGGAGATTTTTCCATTTGTATCAGTTGTATCGGGGATATGAACAAATCCAGGCCCTGTTCCAGACTTGGCTGTGATTGAGTTTCACTGGCTGTGTTCAGTCAGGGACCCTCCCCAGACTCAGTCTCTGTTTGTGTAACTCCTGTGATGGGTGGATGGGCTCAAGACAGAGTTTGGATCCAAATGTCAGATCTTCAAATTCTGCAGCCTGAGGGATTTTCTGAGAAGATACTTGTTCAAACTTATCTCTGTTCCGATGATCTCAGCTTTGGCTTACCTGTTTCTGTTTCTTATATGACAGACACAGAAGTAATTCTGTAGAATTTATCATTTTGATCTTTACTACCCTGCTTTGGGGTAGTTAATGCTACTTCATAATTTTCCTACAGTAATTATGCATGTTGAATAATAGCAAGTGTGTATTTACCATTTTTCTCCTAATGGCAATTCTTGTGTTATTTGCAAGACTAATTTTTCTTTGAATAAACCCAGTGGACCCAGACAACTTCTCTTTAGCTCCCAGATAGTCCTTGAGAGAGAAGTGAACCACTGTGTTGATGTTGTCAGCATAAGGTTCTTCAGAAATTGGAGTGCTACAAGTTTTGAGAAAGTTTGCAGCCTTTTCCTCCTGCGGTGCCCGAGCCGAGGTTGGCAGCATTTTTGGAATGTCTTAAAACAATAGCAAACAGCTTGCATGCCTCTCGACTGACGTTTTTTGGTCAGGCACTTTTCAAAACAGCTGCTTTCTTAACTAATAGAGCATTAGTGTTTGTGATGTTGGCATGCTGGTAGCAGGCTACTTTTCGGTAAAAAGGCATAGATCAGAAGCTCGTTAAGCCAATAAATGTTATGCTAAATTAGCGATGCAGTTCAAATCTGATCCTCTCTTCTAATCCTTCCTGTAATTTTGTCCAACATTTATTAACCCTCCGGTACATCTTTAACCTTTTTTTTTTCTCCTTCCTTCTTTCCAGAATCCTAATTGTTCAATGCCTTTTATTTTCTTCCTTTGAGGCCTCCTTCCCTGCCTTTCTCTTATCGTTTTTCTTTGTTTTCATTTTGTTCTGCCCCCCGACTCCCTGCGGCCGCAGAGCTGCTCCCGACTGCTGTGCAGCGGTTGTCACACCTGCGCACCAGCAGTCCCAGCTCTGCCCACCATGACTCCCGCCCCAACTCCCCCTTCCGACACCACTTCATCCCCCATGTCAAAGGTAAGGAGCCAGGTCTCCCCAGGGAGTACCCCCCAGCCTGGAGATTTATTAGCGTTCCATCAAAGCTAATAAGGTGTATCTCCGGGAGGTGGTCGTTGGCTGTGTAGCTGAGCATGCCTCGAAATGTGCCGTTACACTTAAAATTACGTTAGAATAGACATAATGTCCTTTTTTTCGGAGGAAATATGTCATTTCTAAGGGCCCTAGTTGGAGAGTCATCAAGCAATTACCTATCAGAAATATACAGCGAAGCATTATCATCTACTATTTAGAACCTATATGTGCGTAATTTAGCTTCTTTCTAAAGCAGTGCATAACAATGACAACAGCAGTTAGCATATCAAATTTAATTATTATTTCCACGTTCTTAAAACATGCATTTAAAAACTGGCTACAAATATCACCCAGATGAGAGCAAGGTGATCAAAAATATGGAGAAGAAGGAAAAAAGATTATATAAAGATCAGTGGCAACAAGGAAGTTAATAATTGTTAATCGTGTTGGCAATAATCAGTGCCCAACAAAGTAAAATTAAAATCCCTGGGCCTCTCCTCAATTAGTGAGGATCGGCAGGCTCTGCTGAAGGTGGTAGAGCTGCAGAGATCAACACTACCTGAGGACCTGGTCATTTCTCTCTCTTTTTTTCCAATCTGTTATTTTCCATGGTTTGATTTGGCGGGAGGGTTGTTCTTATGTTATGTCCCTTCAAGCAGCTCATTCAGCTCAATAAGCTTTTAGTTTTGTTTCTCGCTTTCTGGGAATGTGGTTTTACTTTTATTTCTGTTGGAGCACTCTGGCTGTGCCATCTCTTCTGTTGGGGGAGAAGGTCATGGCTTTTATCACCTACAAGAGCTCAAAAAGAGGCAGTTGACTAAGTTGAACATAGATTCTATACTGGAACCGCTGATTAATGTAGATAAGCACAAATGGGAGATAATAAAAAAGAGTTGCAAAGGAGTTGTTGCCATGAACTTTCAAGAAATGCTAATAGATTGCAATGTTACAGCTCTTCTAGCACTCAGATCACCATTACTAATTTTACTCTTAGATGATTTTTATTAATATGCACTTTCAACTTACCTATCATGTCACTATAAAAAAAACCCTCACTTCAAACTTAAAAGATTGGGACCCTTAAAAATAGATACGCTGCTCATCTCAGCATGCAGTTAATTCATAATCCTTGCAATTTCAACATTTCTTTGCTGTAAATCCAAATTAATGCTCACACTCTTTCAAGGGGCGTTTTCATTCTTTTTCTGTTGAGAAAATAGCTTCTTCAACAGATAAAGCAGAAGAGCTATTGGAAATCCATGCCTGTTGTTTTCAGATTTCAAATAATTACCTGGCCTATAGATTAGGTGTGCATGTCAGTTATCGCTACGAAAGGCCAAGTGGGATAACAAGCGCTGTAGACAGGGGGTTGTGTGTGGTTCTTACCAGATATGGCACACAGGACATTGTAAGAATCTATGATTTTCTGAAAATTTTATATTAAGGTCTTAGGCCTGGACAGGCCTACAACTTGTAACTCAACAAAGCTCCTGAAAGCCCCAGTTCGTATCACTGTGGCAGTGCCCACCGTCAGAGGATGTGGGACATTTAAGAAGGGGCAAGTAGCATGTACCCACATCTTGTAATCCACGTGGCTGAATTGAACAAGTAGTCTTTTAATAGCTGGTTGAGAATAAGAAGCAGCTTCTTAAGGTGACCTCTCTTAATGTGGTGGGAATATCCCCACGGTTTTCGTTTCTTTTTGATAAGTCCAGAGTCCCAGCAGGATGGGTGACGTGAGGAACACTGAAGAAGCTTCAGGGAAGGACCATCACATGATTCCAAATCTCATAGTGAAAAAGATTATGGCTGTTAATATATTAGTACTGTTAAATGGATCTGTTCAGTGTCTGGGTACCTGTGTGGTGACGGAAGGTTCTCCCATATAACAGGCAAAGATACAATAAGTTTCTGTGTTACACTTAAATGAGATAAAAATCATCCTTATTTCCCTGACTTGTTTAAGATGAAGATAAATAGCTATTGAAACAGCTTAGGAAAAGTTTTTTTCTTCCTATTACTACAAAATATCGAAAGGTACAAAAAGTCAGAAGGCCTGAAGACCTTTGTAATTTTTCGAGCGTGTTACGTGATCAACCAAGTGCTCACAAAACATAAGACAAGCAAATGTTCATAATGTTCCCTAAGTCAGAGCAAGCTCTGGCTTGTCCTATAAAAGGAATAGGATGGAAGATAATTCCTAATCAGATATACTCTGATAATACACATACTGTATATATACATATATGTACTAATAGTAGGCATGCTCTTAAAGACAAGATGATAGGGACTAGTAATATTTTTATTAAATAAACGTCTCTACTATTAGAGCACTTATCTCTTCCTATGAGAACACTTACACATAATATAGCTTGCCCAGTACCTAGTTTGGGGCAGGTGGCGTTCAACGTTTAGGTAGTGTTAAGTGAAGTCCAGTTGCACTATATGGTATGTGCTCTTCCCTAGTTCATGTTCATAAATGGATGTTTTGTTATCAACTGGTGAGGTTGATCTGGGTTTCCCACATGGTTCTTCGTTTGTCCTCACAAACCACATATATCCAAGCAGCCACTTTTTACATCTGTGCAGCAGAAAAGAGAGATTAGTCTGGCACTGGCTGCACCTAATGCAACTCCCAGTATTCTTACCCGTAGGGATTTGTCTTGGGTATTCTAGCTGTCTGTTTTCAAAGTTTAAAGAACTGCATTATTTTACCCTTGAGAATGGCATTTTTTGTTTACCAGGGAATTAGACCCTTGTGAGTATATCTGCAATGAGAATTGTACCACTGTGGTAGTTAAATGGATGTGATAGATAAATTTGCAGTGATTCAAAGAAGAAGCATCGTGATCTCGGTTGTACTTGGTCAGCCTTTCTCAAAGCCACTTTTACTTTTAGCAGAAAGACCAAATTGGTATAAGTTTGTGAGAAGGATTTCATAATGATATTTTTTTTTTCTTTAGGTAAAGGAGCATAATTTTCATATATCGTTAAGATAATGGAAGTGGCATGTGACATGTTATGTCTGTGTTATTTCAAGCCAGAAAAGTAGACATTTAGACCAGTTTCAGTGTGTTTTCATACAGCATCATGTTTAAACAAGCATAATGCTCAGACCTTGTAGACAAGGCCAAATGAAAAGAACTTAAAGGAGTGAGGAGATTAAATATGCCTTAGAAAGTCTTAGTTTGTTAATGTCACACATCTTCTAAACAAGCTGGAAGAGGGTGTAATATGCATCAGCTTGGGCTTAATTTAATCTCATTTGGAGTCTTCATTGAATTTGGTCTTGTCTCAATAAAGTACTGTATTTGCTATGAAAGAATCAAAACAAGTCTATGAATGAAAGAAACCCTGACCCTACTGAAATCAGAGACAAAAGTCTCATTGAGAGCCAGGATTTCATCTCACATGCCTAGAATTTTTCAGAGGCATTCAAGAGTATTGCAAAGCCCCATAAGATTTCCATGTAACAAAAAAAAAAAAAAGCTCAGAAGTGATGTGCATTCCTCTGCTCACAGACCCTTCCCATAAGGAATCTACCCACCTTCAGAGTGAGTTTTGGCTGTGGTTTTCACAGGTTCACGCTTTCCTTCCCTGAGGCAGGCCTCTGAAATCCAATGCTCTCTGTGTGATAACAATTTTCAGGGTTTTGTGGATGCAGCTGGAAGCTGTGCTCTGGAAAACAGCCGTGCTTTGGCTGCTTCGTGGCTTTCAGTTTTGAGCTACATATCTGGATAAGATGATGAATTCTAGCTTGACAAAACCTGAGTGGGACTTAGGGTATCAGGTATTGTTGAGCTCTTTTTTCCCATGTCTGTTCAGAAGTAGAGTGACAAATTAACAGAAGACTCTGTGTTGTTTGCATATGGGTTTTTCTGGCCTGATTCTGTGGACTTAGCTTGTGAATCCCACAGTGAGCCCAGTGGTGAACACATCAGAAGGCAGCAGGAACCTGCATTACCCTGTGCTGTGTATAGGCAAGCAGTTATATTCCTGACTGCCAGGGGAACCTGCTCAACAAATCGAGCTGTAGGAAATGGGAACTGCCTGATGGAGCACACAGAACGAAAGAAAAAAGGCCTCTGAATTTCATTTCTGAGGCTGCTGTGCTCAAGTGATTGAGTTTTATATTACATTTACTCTGTTATCTCTTGACATCCCCCACTTGCCTACACACACACACAGGTTTGACTTCATGCCAGGTGTGTGGGAGCTAGTTTCTCCTACAGTGTTGGTGACCTGGAGTACTCTTGTTGCTTTGTGGAGTTATCACTAGTTACGGCATATCTGAGATAATATGAGAGACTCTCCTGTGCAGGCGCAGCAAGGAACCCAAATTCAGAGCGTGCACAGCCCCTACTTTGATGCGAAGCCACAAGCAGCCCCTGGGAGGCAGGGACAGGCAGGCAGCTCTGCTTTCACGTGTGCATATGCACGTCCCACAGATGCTGGCATTGCTTTCAGAAATTGTGGGTTACTTTACAGCAGCATCTGAAGCACTTAAGACTTGTTGTTAGAGTGGGCTCATCCGGGATGATCTAATGAGAGTGTAAGTAGATGTGCTGTTCCCTCCTGCAGCGGTTGGAGGTAATGAGGCTGCCGTCCTCGGAAGTGTAAAGGAGAGCGGTTTGTCAGTACTAGTAGGAGTCATTAGGAAGAGAGAGGCTGCACAGGAACCCCAGGAAATACAAACCAACAGAGACATCTGTAAAGCCGGATGATACCACGCTGTCTGCTTTTTACCCTACACATTATACACCATTACCAGATCTCTGTAAACAAATTACCTGCGTACCAGGTACAAGATCAGCCAGCATACATTTATGGATGTGAGCATACTTAGTTGTGTCTAGTTGAGATGAAGAACGGGGTGTAAGAAGGGTTTCTTCCCTGTATTTGTAGTGTTGGTGACAGAGGCATTACAAATTAAACATGTCCACATTTTGATTACCAGTTCCCAACAGGTAAAAGGTGCTCGTGACTCTTCTGTTAAGGCAGTCCACAGGTTAATAAATCCCTTCTGATTCTTCTCTTTCATTGAATATATGAATTGCCAATGGAAGCAGAAAGGCAGAATGACTTGTCTCTTTAAAGGTTACAGATGTTAGAATTAATTATATCTTGAGGCCATCTCAATACTGGTTTGGGTTTTTTTCCCCTATAAAACAATGATTTTGATGAAAAGTGACTCGACATTTCTCAATAGAAACAAAAGATATCAGTAAAATCAGCTTAACGAAGTTAGGTGTTTCAACACAAGTAGAACACAATATTGGAATTGCCAAGTAAAGGACTATAGATGGAGATATGACAATGTAATTTTAAATAATTGTTCACACTGCTTTTCAGAGTTAGTAAACCTAGCACTTACTGTTACCTGACCAGAAGCCAAGCATCGCTGTGCCCAGAACATAAAACCACCACCAACTCATATTGTTGAAAGAACATCATGTTTGAGGGATATCATGTACATTAAATCATTCAGGGCTGAAATATCCAAGTGGTAAATACAGAATTTTGCACATGCCTTCTTCTGGACAAATTTTGTACAGCCATGCTCCCTGAACCGTGCATATAATTTGTAAACCACATATGTGCAGATGGGTTGACTTGTATACTGGTAGAGGCCTCCGTGGCACATCTCTCTTAGTGAGGTTTGTAAAGAGCACTTTTTTCCTCCCTTCTGGTGCCTTTTAGTTTGGCAGGTGACCATTCAAGTGAAAGGGGAAACATTGTGTAAAGAAAACTTCCTTTCCCACCCACCTGCCACCACCCAATATAGAAATAAGAACTGTGCTGAGTCCAAGATTTTGGGTCCCCTAACAGGACACAGGAAACCTGCAGCTGAAAGGAGGCCTGCAGTTTCTTCTTTGTCCGTTTCTCAACCCCTCTCTTTTTTTTTATTCTCACTTTGTTAATCAGCTTTTCTAGATTTTTTTTTTTTAAGCCCTTTTTCATACCTGAAAGATGGAAGTGGGGTGATGGTCCCCAGCTTTTCACTGTTGTGGTCAAGCACAACCATGTAAAAAGAGTGCTTACATGGATGGATTTTGTATGGGCGAGTTTTCACTAGTGTGAAGAATGGCACGAAGTAGAAGGCAGCAACATTATTTTATGGTACACACACAGTCACGTGTTTGGATATCTGGCTAAGTCTTGATGCTTAGGGACCAGCTCTCTTGCCCTGACAGACACGGGAACTTTCAGGGCCATTGGACTCCTGTGGTGAGTTGTTAGGATGCAAAGAAATAGTCCTAGTAAGGGCAATCCTACAAATGGAACAAACCGCATGCACAAAATGGAACTTAAGTTTTTAGACATTAGATTCAGATTTGCTGAGTCAGTAGTGGTGCAGTATCGTCACCAGAGTCAGATTTGACATTGACAGAGATTTGAGGTACAACCAATGATGCAGGTGCATCCACCAAGTGGGCTGCATTGCTTTACAAATTATTTTGCTATATCAAAAATTTCCTACTAGAGAACTAAACCAGTGAAAGAGTGTGTATAGAACAGTTATGCCTTTTGATATGGCCCAAGTGACCTAACAGCTATTTTCCATCTCTAGCTTCTGAATGCTTTTGGTTTAGGGAACTGTAGTAACTGCCAGCATCTGCTTCTGTCTGCTTGAGAGTTGGTTTCATTTTGGGTTTGCATATCAACTACTATGCTCTGTGCCTGCAAATTTAACTCCAAATAGCAGTCTCCGTACTAAATCATTGCCAAGTAACCTTCCATTCTTCTTTTCCACACTGCCCATCTAATCACAGCTGCGAGCGCACAGCTCCTGCCTGCATGCCGTCAGAACGAGTCTGAGCTGCTCAAACCTCAACTCCAGCCTGAACGTGAATTTTTGTCTCTGCAGGAATATCAGGAAAAAAAAAAAAGTCACCAGGGCTACCAGTTCTTGTTATTGTTTGTATTTTTGGTTCAACTTCTTTTCTCCCTGGAGGTTTTGATTCCACCAATTTGTTTTGTTTTGTTTGGGTTTGATTGGGCTTGCTTTTTGTTTTTGTTTTTTTTTAATTGCTCTCCCTTTTCTCATTTTGTTTTCTCCATTCTTTCATTGGAGGCAATGAGCCGTCCAGCGGTCGGAACTCCCCTGTCCCCTATCGGCCCGACAGCCGCCCTCTCACTCCAACTTACGCTCAGGCCCCTAAACATTTCCATGTTCCAGGTAGGAGCTGGCACTGTATGTGTCTCGGTGTCCTGTCACAGTGTAGAATGTAGCCTTTGTAACTTCTGTCTTGTCTCCATCGTTTCATGCTGTTTACCATGGGGTGCACCCGCAGGGTTTGGAACTGCCTGCTCCTGGGCTTGCTGAGAGGAGCAGTGAGTTAAGAAATGAAGGGGATTAATTGGGATTTTTGTTCTCAGGGTCTGTTGATGGCCTGTGAGCTGGTTATGAGCTATGTAGGGCTTGATATTTCTTGTAGTTGCACCAACTGAGCACCGGCATAACTCTGCTGACTTTGGAGGAGTGGGTTTTGATTCACAGTGACATGCAGAAAAGAGTTGACCAGTGAGCCATTACATATGTTGTTTGCTCAATTGTTGTGACTTGTTTCAGTCCTCAACTAAGCAGTTCTAGTTTAGCGTTCCCTTTTTTTCCAAAGCAGGTGAGGATGTTTCTTATTGGGGAGGTTTAGGTTGGACATGAGGAAGAGGTTCTTCATCCAAGGGTGCTGGAGCACCGGAACAGGCTCCCCAGGGAGGTGTCACGTCCCTAGACCTGACAGTGTTCAAGAAGAGACTGGACAATGTCCTCAGACATGTGGTGTGAACTGTGGAGCTGTCATACACAGGGACAGGAGTTGGACTCGATCCTTGTGGGTCCCTTCCAACTCAGGACATTCTATGATTTTACTTGGGTTATGCAATGGCTTGGTGTCCTCAGAGAGACTTGCAGATCCGCAGGGGTTTGTATGCCTCAGCAGTCTTTGTTTTGAAGCGAGCTGTGCAGTTCTTCCAGCCTTGGAGAAACTCATCTGTCTTGGATTTTGATGAGATGAGACTGGTGTGTCCCTAGCATTGGTGACATGCATCTCCTGGCTGCACCAGTGCCACCTGAAAGCCTTCTTATGTCCAGTTATTCTTCAGGTCCCCTTCAGTCATGTATCCCTTTGCACTGCCAGAGGTCACTGCCCTTCCTGCTTCCCTCAGATCTGGCAGATAAACTGTTTGTAGGAACTTATTTTTCAGTCAGCGTGACCTGGGCCTGGCTCAGGTATGCCGGTTTAACTGCTTAAGCTAACCTGGCTCACTGTGACTTGCGTAAGCTGTAGCACACTTGCATGAGTAGCTCTGAGTCCCAGTGTGGAGCGTGGTGGCACAGCTGTCCTCTTGAGCGGGCACAGCGCAGCCACAACCTGCATTCCTGTCCTTAGAGCCCTCTGCGGTAGATGTGCGCAAAAGTCCTGCATGACTACCCTTGAAGTGTTTGTACTTATTTGCTGGTCAAGTAGCTGTACCAGATCACTAACAAGAACCAAATACCTCAGCGTCATGGTGTGCAATGAATTTGCCTGTTGAGTGAAGGGTGGAGAGGTCTGCAGATTTCTAGGGTTAGCTTTCCGTCATGCCAAAGCCTGAGTTGTGTGCTGTAGCGCTTTAATTGAATCTGCGATACACAGCATGTATTTCTACAATGCTTTTTCATCTTTCATTCTAATGTAACGGAAGACTTTTTTACAGGCAGTATCAAGTAGCAAAGTAGGTTTCTGATGTTAATTTTCTAGTTCCCAGTGTCTCGTTTTGGTCTTCTAAAAAGATTTTGACAGATTTTGCACTGTAGCACTAATTTTGGATTAGCTTTTGTATTTGTAGGTGTGCTCAAAACATGAAGTGTTGGTTTGGGTGGGGAGGTAGTTTAGACCGAACTAGTTCCTGTCTTAGATAATTACTTGTAAAAATATGGTATCTTTTGGACATGCTGTAGATTTACTCCATTAGAGTTCCAGGAGGTGTTTTTATTGAGATTTACATTGATAATGTGCAATGTGGTGGGTTTTACATTAAAAAATTACCAAAAAAAAAAAATAGAATCTATCCTTGTGGTTTGAGAATTAGCAGTTAATACTGCATAAAGCATCCCTTTAACTCACGGAGGTGTAGCTATTGTTGACTGTTTAAAACTGTGTCAGGCAGCTATGTTGTCCTCTGGGTTTTGAAGTGATGGTAGCTCACTGCATTCTCCTCTGCTCAATCCAGCCAGTCAGTTGGAAAGAAAATTGAGCCAACATGAATGAAGCACAATTTTCCGCAGAAGTTGTTTGGGGTGGTTTTCCCCAAATGGCTTGTGTCTTCACCATTGAAATGTGTTGCCTGTTTGCATCTCCTCTCTTTTATCCCGCTGACAATCTTCTGAATGTTTAAGATGTTCATAACTAACTTGGATGCATCCACATGTTACAGAATCAGCTCCAAAGGACTTCATGCCACATGTCTTTGACCTTCCACTTATTTTTGTGTTTTCTTTTCTTTAAATAATCTGATTTTGTGTAATGCTAGAAATAGCTTTCTGGCTTTTTCTTGTGCTACATCCTTGATTTGGTATGTCTATTGTTTTAGTGTTGGAATTACCTTTATCTACAACTGAAGTGGTTTTCATATTCCCATGTTTCTGTTTCTTGATTTCACAGATCAAGGTGTCAACATTTACAGAAAACCACCCATCTACAAACAACATGGTAAATGATCTTTCACTTTTTACGTCAAAAGTGGAGTGTCAACTGAATTAAAAGGCATGCAGACTAGTGAAAAGCATTCAGTTCTTACTTTGTAAGCATAAAGAATTAGTAGTCCAAGCTTGAAGCAGCTGGTTTTGCATGTCCTGCTGAGTGATTACGTTTTAAAGCATGTTGTTTCATTTGAATCATATGGTTTACATCTTGGCTATGTTGATATTAATGGCAAAAATTGCCATTAACTGGAATTTTGCTGTCTCTTCAGCGTTATGATGCCTTCCTCTATTTCACTTATTTAAGTTTATGTTTTCAGAATTGAGGTACTGATCATGTTAAAATGGAATAACAGCAGACTGTTCTCTGACAGGGGCTTCATGGGATATCCTTATTCTATACACAGTACAACAATTATTTCAACAGCAAAGGTGGAGATGTTATGATCAGACTGAAATTCCAAATGTACCTGTGGCTTTAAGAATCTTTAATTATTGATGATAATACAGATGACATGTCACTGAGAGGACTGATTTGACTCTCGAGCCCCACGGTACAGCTCAGTGCGCTGTACTTTTTTCCCCAGGTGTTTGGATTCTGGGTTGGACAGCAGTGCTATTGCTCTGATCTTTTTTGGTGTAGATGTTGTTACAGTGACTCTGAACTGAAGCCGATGGCAGGATCCCACTGCCCCACCAGTCCTGAGCACTGCTGAGCACAGTCCCAGTTGGAATGGAGAGTGTTCACTCCTCCCTTCTGCTGTCAATAGAAAACTTGGAGTAGGAGATGGTTTGGGTGTAACGTGGTGAAAGACGGATGACTCCACTTTTTAAAGACTTTGAGTTTGCATCTCTTTGCACACCCCTTGTCCAAAGAAATATCTTTGGGGTTAAGCAGCAGATCCACAGGACTGCAGGGTGTAGGTGAACAGTTGGCCAAGAGCCAGTGAGCTGAGATGATCAGCAAAGCCTGGGGAGTCAAGTCTGTAGTCAGGAGTGCACATTGCAAATAGAACTGCTGTGGTTTTACATCAGGGTTTTTTCCTCTTTCTTTTTTAAGTTTCAAACCATATGCTCATTTTGGAAAAAGTCTTAACATTATTTTTGTTTTGCTTTTATGGTTTTAATGTATCTCCTCACCTCCCATTAACATGTGAATGTTTAACCACTGACATCACCAATTCTAATACGTAAGTACTGTTTGAAGTCATGCTTTTGTAAACTCTGACCAGCTTCCTCCATATCTGCAATTATGCCTAGGGCTTCCCAGTCATAAAATGCCCAGAATTCCTAATGGTATCCAATACCAATGTTCCTAAACTACCCAGAACGTGTTGGATGAGCAACACAGTGCTTCACTTCATGAACAGATGTCTTTCTGTTTAAAGGAAACAAAATATATATATATGTATATTTATAGAGGGGGCAAAAACCTCCGGAATCCTTGTTTCTCATATGATAGCTTCATATAAGAGAGAGGGTGATTTGAGCTAATAGATTGCAGATAAAAGGTAGTTAAGGCTGAGTTTAATGTAAACTGCATCCTATTGGAATTTTTTTAATATCAAGAAGTGAAAGCCATAATGCAAGTGAAAGCCATAATGCACATCTCACTTGCTTTTAAGAGACTTTGGCTTAGACTGAAATCTGAAGTGGATGCCCCACTACTGAGATATTTTATTGATGAGGTTCATTTCATTGCAAGTGCCTTTCCCTGCCAAGCTGATCTGAATGGAGTTTACTATTTATTAATAAACTCACATCTGCTTGTATTACTACTGCATGCTTATAAGCAAGGGCATGCAGCAGAAAAAAAATCCACTCGCTAAATAAACATATTTGTTTCAGATTTCTTTTTGCAGCTTTTCACAGAAACACAGGAAATAATTAGCATCAGTAGAGTTAAAATTAGTGCTGTTCCTCTGAACTATTTGTTTTCTTGCCCTAGAGGGAAGACAGATCAGTACATAAATCTGGTTTCATCTTCACGGATAATCAGCTGTCCTTAAGAGATGCTGGCAAATACTGTTAGATTGAATTTTCTCAATCTTGCCTCATCATTCTAACACTGTGCAATCCTAGTAAAATCCAAAGCTGATTTGGGGTTATTTTGGGGTTGGGGAAGAGGGAGGAGAGGAAGATTTGATTCCAATCTCTTGGCAAGAGAAAGACATTACTCTGCTTCAAATTGCAATTAGAAAAGCAAAACATGAGCATGTTTGCTTTTGAATATAACTTCTTGTAAATTATAAAATTTTGCCAAAATAAGGAAGACCTTTATACTGATGCAAGTTATGACATAGCTAAGTTCCCTGATTGCCATCTAGATGCAGCTGCTTTGGCAGCACAGAGCAAGTCCTCCGAGGATATCATCAAGTCCTCCAAGTTCCCAGCAGCTCATGCACCAGCACCCAACGAGATCCCAAAGATTGAGACGGACCACTGGCCAGGTCCTCCCTCCCTTGCGGCCGTAGGTATGCAAAAAAAAATGATACAAGCAATGCGGCTTAAAAGGTACTGGTAACCAAAGCAGATTAATACTGGAGCTGTAGAAATGGGGAGTGATTGTGTCCACTCCAGGTGTTTGCACCAAGTGCGGTCCTCTGGTGAGACCTCCATGTCTGTGAATTTAAAACTATTGAATCACATTGAGTAGAAGAGGTTTTGCTTAAAAAATGTGGTGTGACACACAAGCCTGACTTCTTTCAGTTATTGTCCATTTAATCTTTTAGTCCTAATCTAATAGCAAATATTCCACAGAAAATATGATTGCTTCCAACCACATGGCTGTTTTCATGGCGAGAAGCAATGACTGATGTGGAACTGTAAATGGACTAAAAAATTCTTGATTTCCAGAGTTATTCTTTCTACAGACTTTGTAGTTTCCTTCTGTGTTGTTGTACTACAGGTATCTTTTATTTAAATCATGTCCATGATCATTTTTAATTTTTGTTTTGCATTTTCCTTTTTCCTCTATTAATTTTTATTGACCCCCATAGCATAAAATGAGCTGTCTAGCCTGGTTCATTTATGAAGTCATGTCTGAAACACTGAAGGTGTTACCTGTTCCAGGCTTCTGTAGATGAGAGAGGATGGTTTTCATCACAATGGGGTTTTCACAGAAGTAGCGGAAGAGATCAGTGACCAACTAAAGGGGCTGCATATGCAGTGGCAATTTTTTGAACATGTCTTTTATGTAGGATTTCAATCTGACAAACATTAAAGTCACAGTGATAACATCTACATACTTGAAAGTCTCCAGACAGTGCTTGTTATAACTACAGCATCATTATACCCCATGTCTGAGGTGGAGCCTTTGTGTGGAATTTTGGCTCTCAGCTCAGTCTCTTGACAGTGAATGACAACTTTTAAATATCTCTAGTGAAACTGCTTTGTATATTGGCTATCAGGTGGTTTTGTTATACCTGAGAAACTAAACAGGACTGTTTGGAAACTATAAAGATAAAAATGTGCTCGTGGACATATTTTATTGAGAAATAAAAAGGCATCATACAAGATTAATCGCTAAAAGCAAACCCACAAGCCCCAGGTTTTTCAGCTGCTTGTCTGGCTTTCTGAAGGTGATATTTTGCTTACAGAGCTAGAATGAGCTCAACTGTCAAAAAAGGGAGTATTACTGGTTTTGCAGTGACAAGTCTCGCAAAAGCCTGAGACACCAAACAAAATAATAAATAATTTAAACACAGTTGCAAAATTTAGTTTTCATTCAAATAAAACATTGAGTTTCTCTAGCACAGGGTTGGTGAATAACTATATCAGGAAAAAATACAGCTTGCAGCAATGTAATTTTCTATGTATTCACGCAAGTGTCCTGGTGTCCAAATGGGACTATTTTTAATGATATTCAAGAAAATAAAGATTATTCAAAACCAGTACATAACTAAAATGTAGGACACCTCTTAGTTAATTACAGCTTTTCCCAATGGATCAAATCAGTTTGCTTCCTTTTAGACTAAAAATAATGCCTTCCTTATTCCAGATAGGAGTGTCCATTTAGCAGATTAATGTAATTTAATTTTCCATTTGAAATGTTAATTCAAATTTGCTTTTCTGAGTCTAGATAAAAATATAAATGTAAATTAGACTTTATGTTTTGAGCCACTGGTACAGTTAGTGGTGCCGTTAAACCCCATGTTTCCAGAAATAGCAATCTGAGCTCCTTTTTGTCTGTTACATTGATTCATGGCTTCTGTATCCAGGACTTGCTTGGTTTGGAACTCATGTACACTTCTTGTTAATTCTGTAAGAAGCCTGATAGCCACAGGGCAGGCTATCCAAGAGAGTTTCTTTAAGAGTGAGTTTTGAAAAGGTCTTTTGAATCCGCCAGAAAATACTGCTTTGTTTGTTCAGTAAATCAAACTGACCAGGACTTTGAAGAAGCATTGAAACGTTCAAGCTGCGGTTGCACTGATACACCAAGTTCTGTCTGTGCTGTGGTTTTCTGGAAGCAGGAGCTGACATGAGGCGCAGATCGAGCGGCAGAGAGGAAGATGATGAGGAGCTGCAGCGGCGCCGGCAGCTGCAGGAGGAGCAGCTCATGAAGGTGGTTATGAGCTTGTCTTTGTGCTGGTTCTGAACAGAATCCAAAAAGCGCCCCTTTGCTTTCTGTAAGCAATTTCTACTGATGCCTTGATTTGATTTTGTTTTTAATTGCCATTTATAGCTCAACTCTGGTCTGGGACAACTGATACTCAAAGAAGAGATGGAAAAGGAGAGTCGCGATAGGTCAGCCCTTTCTGCCAGTCGATACGATTCTCCAGGTAATTTATGTAGGCAATAAAGCTAATAACGAACAGTGTATAGTGAGCACCACGTATACACGTATCAGGCAGTCTCCCAGAAGAGAAGCCACTGGGAAGACAGCTTGATAAGTGAATTGTGGTGTTCTCCTCTCAAAGAGTGGCCTAATTCATTAGCTGGTTTTGGTGAGGGGAGGAGTGCTGGGGTTGTTTTTTAATTAGAATATAAGGGTGATGATTTTCAAGCAATTTTGAGGAGAGAGATTTTCTAATGGAGATAAGGAGTGAGGTAAAATATTCACTGAGTGGTACATCACACACATGCTAATAGGCTGGGTTATTAAATTGCAATAACACATTTTGCTTAAACTGGTGGTTCCTGTCACTGTTTAGTCTCTCCTTCCAGGGACAGAAATCAGCAATGTTTACTAGAGGGGCTGCATGTTCCAAATGCAACCAGTTGGCTGACATTTTGATTGGGTGTATTCTTTTAACTGGGGTTTTTGTGCTAGTTGATTCCTCAAATGTTCTCATTTTTGAGTTTCCATGGGATTTTTCCATTAAAAGATTTTTCCCTTCCTCATTCAACAGCACATTCTTCAGCCTCCAAAACCTCCTCTCTGCCTGGCTATGGAAAAAATGGACTTCATAGGGTAAGGAGATGCTGATTTTGAGAAGCAAAAGGTGGCTTTAATTATCCATGGTATTTATTTCCATATTAACTGTATTGGACTTTCAGTTTGATCAAACTTGCTTGTAAGGCCATCTGAAGTCAGTCAAAACCAAATTTCCCTTCCCACAAACTACATTGTTAAAGAGGCAAGAAAGCAATGGAAGAAACATTGTGAAAATTGAGGTGTGGGGGGGGAAGGCTTGAAGCAAGTTATTACTCCCCATATACCAACCTGCTTGTGAAGTCATAAACTGTGAATTTATGTGCGTGTCCCTCTTTTCCTGTTACAGCCGGTGTCTACAGATTTTGGTCAGTACAACAGTTATGGGGATGTGAGTGGTGGTGTTAGAGGTAAGGCTGAGGAGCCTTTTTATGTGCCACTTCGGTAGTGAACGTGTTTGATCGGTTCTGCCGTTTTACTTTAAGGCTGTGGATGTGGTTACTTTGTATTTCCTTGGTACATTTTAACTTCCTCTGGGAAACTCAACAATTAACTCAAACTCCTCCAATACCTATTAAAGAGTTTGGGTTTATTTTGCTGTGTGGAGCTGATCCTTGTTTATACCAAGGAACTGCTTTAGAATTGGTGCAAATGGAAGGCAGGTTATGTGTATATTATCAGGAATATGTACTGGTTCTGTTACGGTGTTTTCTTCCTCTGAAAATTACATTGCACAGTCTGAAAGAATGTGCCACACAGTGAAGAAAGGAGGGTGGTATCTTCTAATAGCTGTTGCTGCTCATTTATTTTCTTTATGCCTTTGAGCTCTGATTTCAGCATTGCCTAATAAATATTGATGATATTTATGAAACTTTGAGAGTTAATGTTTTGCAGTGGTTTGAGCTGAAAGTCTAGTTATCTCCAAAGTGATATTGATCCCAATGATCTTAGATACCCTACAACTGGACATCTTCTGTTGGTGCCTGTGTCTCCTCTGTAGACTCTGGAGTAATCTAGATGGCTACCTGGCTGCAGAAGTTAGGGGAAGGGATTCCTGCTCTACACATTTGAATTTTAGTTGGCTATTTATTCACTTGATTGTGGTTTTGTGTTTCTTAATATTTCCAAAGTGATTTGATTTTCCTGAATGAGAATGTTGCTCAAAATGAAAAGGACTGCAATGTTTGGAGTGTTTGACTCTTTACAAGTCCAAAAGTAGGAAGGTTACTGGCCTTAGAGAATGGGGTGGGATTTTGAAAAGATCGGGCAGACCAGAAGATACAAGGGTTATCTGACAGATTGTAATTGCTGTTCTTCCACACTCTGAAGCTGATGAGATTTCTCTTTTTCTTTTCAGATTTCCAGGTAGAGTACAGGTTTTCATCAATCAACTGACAACAGAACTAAAAGCATCTACTTCCTTGTTGAAGTTTGAATTCCTGCTACAGGGAAGGGTTTCTTAAGACAATAGCTTTGATTTTCCTGCATGTTTAAGCATAGTCATCAATGTAGACTTTTATCAACAAAAAACAGGCACAGCCTCAGATTCCTCCTTGTTACCTCCCCAGAGCTGGGGTGAGACAGCTCACACCAGCTCTGTGATTTGCTTTGAAAAATCTACTGGCTGTTGTACATGAGTTATCTATAATAGTCCTCCTGGGACAGCTGAGGGTGGATTTATTTCCACCCTCTCTAGCACTGACATTTAGAAAGTCTCTTCTGGAGGCAATTTTCTCCCATACCAGGAGCTTTGAACTTCTCATTTTAACCCTGGCATTTGCTCTCCAGACGTGATGGCTGGTCGGTAGTTTTCTACAGTGCTGCCATCGCAGATGAGCCAGTAAGAGGTGTGCTTGCAAATATAAACAGTTACTCCAAATCCTGTCTGCAGGGTTTTTTCTAGAATGGTTTGAGTCTGGTTGGCTCCTCAGCACAATCACAGTATGAAATGGCAATCTAAGACAGAGTTTAATTACTTGGATACTTTTGTTATTGTTGTATCAAAATCATGATGATTGGAAAGAGAATAAGATTGTGGGAGGAAGGAGGAGTTATCCATGTATTTTACTCAAAACATGATTTCATTAGGAACAGTACCTCTGTCAAAACAGCACCTTTTTACCCTATCCCTGTTTGTGTTCATAGTAAGAATTTCCCGTTATAAAGATAAAAAAGAAAACTAACAATCCCTGAGCTGATAGATTAAGTGAGAGGAAGGAAAGCCCAGAGGTGGAGGAGTGCTTTTTGTGCTGTTGGGTGGGATCTGAATTAATGCTTCTGCATATTTGTCTGGAGGAGAACCCTGTGTAGCCACCGGGGTGGGAAAGGGCCCACCACTCTCTTGGGGTCCCCATGGCCACCTGGGGAGTGACATTGGTCACCTCGGCAGGGAGCTGTCACCAGCCTGAGCAGTGACAGAGGCTGTGATGGCAGTGAGGATGGAAGGATGCCTCTGCATGCCTTAGAGAAGCGGTAAACTTGTGATCTATAGAATAAGACTGAATATTGAGACTTGAAGGAAGTCTCAGGACCAGTTCACCTTTGTTTTCACCACTGCTCGAGTGCCTTTTCCCTTTGTGTGTGTAACCTCTGTGTCTGATGTATACCTGTATCCGATGCAGTCCCTTCCGGATGGTCATGTCCCTGGAATGAGAATGGACAGAGGAGTATCTATGCCTAACATGTTGGAACCAAAGGCAAGTGCAGATGTTATTCACTTTCCTTCAAGACAGTGAAGATTTGACTGTGAAATGCAGATAAAATGTGGGAAATGTCTTAGTTCTATTGTTTCTCTTTACCTTTCCCTGCTCCTTATGTGCCAAACCTCTCCCTTTGTTCTGGACTTTGCCCGTCCCAGGTGTTAGTGCTCAGGCAGGCTGAGAATTTTCCAGAGACAAAACAAAGATACTGAAGATGCTCAACAGCAAGTTCTGTGTCAAGCTTCCACTAGCCAAAACAGCAGGGCAAACTCAATGGGGAAGCCTCAGATCTGTCAGGTTGGAAAAGTGATGCAGATTATTGTGGCTCACAACACACCGTTGAGGTTGTCTTGATTAAAAAAATCAATGAAATACATGGATCTTTGTTTCAAATTGGAAGTTAGATACTTACAGGTCTGTCTGGATCTGTCCTTAGCTCTCAGCGCTATTAGTCTGACACCTTTCAATAGCGTTGAGTTCTCTAGATGAGAAATTCTTCGGGAGATTTATTGGGAAAAAAGATAGAATGTCAGCTAAATATAAGATATAAATTGTAATGCTTTCGCAGCTAGGACTAGAGCTGCCTGAGTCAAAAATGAAAATAGTATACAGATGGGGATTCAACCAGGGCTGTATTTTATATCTTGCAACTTTCTCTGTTGCTGGTGAACCTTCCAAGAAATCATGATTTTGCCAAAGTTACAAGGGTCAGTATTTCTGCAGTTAAATGAGGAGCTCGTTTTGCAAACCAGATTATACTTGTGCTTCCGAGCCACCTCCAGACAAACTGTACAAGGCAATAATCCTGGCTTTATAAGCTGAGACCGCAGTGCAATGTATATTAACAAGTGTTTTTATATATTATATAAATAAGACCTTGGGGATGTCCCCAACTCCTGAGATACTACTTTTTATTCCAAATAATTTCTCTTTCAGTGCAATACACATTGTTACAGCCACCACTGCTGTTGATGCACCCAGGGATTTGGAATGTTATTTTGGGTGACAAATTCTGTCGGGATTATTAGTGATAAAATTTATGGGAATTTTCATGAGATAGTAGGTCACTTTCTGTTGATGTTTATAAAGACCCTTGTGTGAATTGGCAGTATTTTTATTCACATGAGTGGTCTGACATCTACTTAAACTTGGTAAAGCAAAAGAAACAAACTCAAAGTCAGCATGGAACATGTGAAAAGTGAAAATTAATAAGAATGACAAAATCGTACTGAATGGTTCTTCAGAAAGGACAGAATTTGTGCATCCTGGCACCCCAGATTGAGACATGCCTTGTTGTGAATACCTAAATGTAAAATGTACTTCTGACCATAGATCTTGACTTCAACTCCGCCTGTTTAAATATGAAAAGCTACATTTAAGTTTCCTATAATGCTGTATATGGTAGCCAGTATCAAACATAAACGATGTAATTCAAATATAGACTTAATTGTACAATTGTGACAATGTCAGAATCTCCTGAGAATCATAACTTACAATTGGTATGTAAGCACACATTATTTAGATTATTATCACTTACAATAAACTCAGTGGTGTGTTCACTGGTGCCTGAATCTTACTTTATTTCTAAAAAGTTCATTGAGATAATTGTTGACAATGGAATGAACTTAATTACCTGATTCTGCATGGAGACTGATTAGCTTGACTTTCTTCTGATGTTAAAATAATTGGATTAATAGCATTTGATAATACTTCAGCTGTTTTTCCAGGAGAGTTTTGGTGGTCTCACTCTTGTTCTCAGTGGGCAAGTAAAACAAGATCCATAAATAACAGAAAAGGCTGAGTCAGTCGCTACTGAAGTCTGCAGAAAAACTTCATTGGCTTCAGTAGGAGTTGGATGAGAACCTCCCTGGAGCGCTCCCTTCCTGCTCGGCAGAGACAAGCGATGAGAAGGGCTATAGAGAGGCTCTGTCAGGTGGAACATGAGCTCTCCACAGTCATTCCAGGCATTTATGGGAGTACCTGCCCAAGGGACAAATCCTAAACCAGAGTTTTATTTGCCAGAGACGATTCCAGAAACTGACTTTAAGGCCCATGGTTTTCTGAAATCCTTTCTAAGCAGCATTGTTTCTGTTGGACTAAACTGGTTTGAGACCCGCTAACAGTAAACATTTTACTAAATGATTTATGCATTCAGGAATTGATTATTGGTCGATAACTGATTTGTATAAGTTTGCAATGTAAAGGGAAAGCAAAGGGAACATTAATGGCAAATGTGCTGGACACATACTCTTCTGAATTAGATGAAAGCGTGTAGGACAAATATGCCTACAAAAGTGCGTGTTTTGCACAGCCAGTAAGCACAGTGGGCAGTTGTTTGAATTCTTTAACTATCCAAAAAGGCAAGGAAAATCATGTGATGCATTTTGATTAATGCAGTGGCCCCCACTAATCAGTATCTTGCATATTCAGAGTTTGCTGCTTTTTCTCATGTAATTTCATGTGGTTCGTTTTTGAAAATCCACTGTCTGTTTTTTAGAGCTGTTCACACTTTGGCAACCATCAGTTAGACCAATGAATGCCAAATATATTTACCTTAATAAACTCTTAAGTTTATACATTAGCGGATGAGAAGGTATATTGACTAGAGAGGACTGTCTGACCAAAGTCAGCTGTATTATATGCACCATTAAAATCCATGGGGCAGGCAGGTACACAGTGACAGTTTGATACTAACCAAGTTTTGCTGTGTCCAGACTGGCTTGCCTTTCATACAACTTTAGGGGGGAAAAAGTGCTGTGATTTCCTTTGAAAAAGAAACCAAATGTTTGTGTAGTGATGAAAATGAGACACGTTGTGTTCTTTTTGCCTTAGAATGTAAATAAATCTCTTTTTCCCCCTTTTATACATTGTTAACAGATTTTTCCATATGAAATGCTCATGGTGACCAACAGAGGGCGAAATAAAATACTAAAAGATGTAGACAGAACCAGGCTTGAGGTAAGAGAAGCAAGTTCCGAAATGCTCTTTCCTGCTGAAGTTGTTTGTTGTTGCACACTTGAAAGCTGAAAACACTGAAGTCTGGGTCCTTGTTAGGCTGGGGAGATTATTCAGCACGGAGCAGGGAAGGAGGAGTCAGAGGAAGCAGCTGCTTCTCCATGAAGGGTGCTGGGCCAGGAGTCCCACATCTCTGTGTCTCTGCTCCTCGACTGAGCCTCTCACAACCCCCTTATGTTTTCAAGCAATTCATTGTATATTTGTAAATCAGTAAAAACCCCAAAATCGGTGGTTTTCTAGTCATAAGATCCATAAAGGAATGGAGATCAATACTTTGTTTGATCTTGGATCACTTCTTAGCTAAGAGTCACTGTCAGCCATCCTTGAGGATCCAAAGCCTAACTTTCTTTAACTCATCCACGAGTCCTGTGAGTTGGCTGAGGATTTAAATCTCTGCCAACAAATCAAAATTGTTTAGAACTTTGTGGATTAGAAAGATTTCAGCAGCCCAGTGGAAGGCTGGGAATATTTAAGTTATTTGCAGTTAGTTCATTTTCTGGATGGAAAGGGCCTCAGAAATTTGTTTAAGTAACCATTAATGCACATTTTTAGACTAGTAGATATGCGGTTGATAATTAAATTCAATGTTGTGTTACATTAGTGCCACAGGTAGACACTTTCCCCATCCAGTGCACTCTAAAGCAGCTGAACGAGAAGTAACCTGTGCACAGGACAGCACCAAGAAAACGTTCCCTACTGACAGTAGAGAAATGTGCTGGACGGTCAGTCTGGCCAGGCATCATCTCAGAACTTCAAATGTAGCATGTCAACCTGCAGCCTTTCTGCAAAGCTCTCCTGCAACCCAGAGTCTGTTTGAACTCCCATATGTGAGTGAGGGGACAAGCTACAGCCTGGGGCAGGGCATGCAGGAGCTGGCTTGGTTCCCTGGTCTGTCACTGCTTCTTGGGTGACTTCAGATAAATCACTCTTATGTCTCGCTCATTCAGCAACTGAAATAGTTCTCCTGATTTCCTTTGTAAACTTCTCAGGCTTAACAAGTTGCAAAATGTTATTGATTCATTGAACACCCCAGTTCATGAGGACTCGAATCAGTGTATTGCCAAAGCATTTTTACTTCTTGCAATGGCTCTTACACAGTGACATGAAATACCTGAGGCACTCCTGTCTCCTCTTGTGTCTCTTTGGCTTTGACTGACCATTGCCTTTTCTCCTTCTTTTTGTGTTTTTAAAGCGTCACTTAGCACCTGAAGTTTTTCAAGAGATCTTTGGCATGACGATACAGGAATTTGACAAGTTACCTCTCTGGAGACGCAACGACATGAAGAAAAAAGCAAAACTCTTTTAATCTCCCTTTAAACAAACCAACAAAAAAATGATGTGCAGGATATTGTATCATACAGTCCAAACTATTTGGAAGCAACTACTTATCCACCAAAAAGGGAAAAATTGCATAGTGACACCTCTGTACACAGCAATTGAACAAGATGAACATGTGCTCTCCTGGAACACAGGGAGAAAATATCTGGGCTCAGAAAAAACAATGATAGTTTTCAGAGGTGTCAGCCTGTGACATGATATTATACAAGATAGGAAACTGTTCTCTTCTTCTCCCTCAATGATATTCCCTTTACTTCTCTCCACAATACGATGGACTTTATTGCTAGAGCCAGGAAGTGCCCTTAGGATGCCTTTTAGACTAAAGTAGTTGTAACCACTCCAAAAACTGGAAAAGAATATATATATATATATATAAATATATATATATGTATGTGTGTGCGCACATGTATTTATATCTATCCATCTCTCTATGTGTGTATGTGTATATATGTGTATATATATTTGGAGGATTGGTAGATGCTCTGTAGCGAAGGAGAAGCCCTTTGTAATGTATCCATGTGGTCACATTAAGTCTTTCACACAAGTTTCTTAATTGGCACTCTTTTGAAATGGCATCTTCTTCATGTGACACAATCTGCAGACGTGGGCACCCTGCTCACGTTCAGTGCACACCAGTTGAATTTCTGGAAAGTGGACTCCTTGTACTTGTATATATTTGCTAGGATATAGGAAGTGAATTGCTGTGTCTGTTGTCAGTCTTCCCCCTTCCACGCTTTCTGCTTGAATTAATAAGGCTGGAGCTTAACCAGTCATTTGAATAATTTAATATCACTTAAGTAATGGGAATGATGGAGAAGAATCAGTTTTCTTGTAATTTAGTCCAGGAGACAAGTGGATGGGAGTGACGGAGTGAGAAAATGCTTTTTTTAAGTGTGCCCTGGTTCGCACCCAGAGATTTCGGAGCAGCCTCCCTGCTGGCGACAACTAGTACAGCTCGTCAGGCTGCAGCGGGGTTGTAGGATTTACATCAGCAGGGAGGATGGCTCTCTGCAAGCTAACACACGAGTTCATCCCTCTGTGGGAGGAATGTTTATGAATTAAAAGGTACCATCAAGGTGCCATGCTCTGCCAATAGAGGCTTTTTGATTAAATTGCAGTTGCTGTTGTCAATATGGCACAGTGCATGGGGCCAAGCACTCTTTTTAGTTAATGTAGTTTTTCACTTGTGCTTGGAAAAGAGGGCACAGACTTTTTTTTTTTCCCCTCTCTTGAAGCTTCAAAGCTCCAGCCTTGGTTATTTTTATTTCCCTTTGTGCCTGACTTGGTTTGTGAAGACAGAGTAATCATGCAAGACAGTTTCTGAGCTGCATTGAACTCCTTATTGCTTTCAGTCTTCTTCCAAATATGCTGCAGCTTAAAAAACTGCCTGTATATACCTTAACTGCTTCTGGGCAAGTCCTATACAGAGGAGGACACGAGCACCAAAGTCACTGAATGAATGCATTGTGGCTGCAAGGTCAGCTTTTTCTCTTCTCGGTGCTTAATTGCCAATGCGTGCTGCACTAATGAGCCTGTCTCCTCATACGGGAGAGGGGCATTTAGGTTCTGTGTCTATCAAAGAATATCGAGGCTTCATTTTTAATGCAGAAACTTTTGGCACTGGAGACATCAGAACCTTTGTATTTTCTGTTAAATGAGACACTGGTGTAAAAATTGGAAAGTCGAGAAGGGGAAACAGTCCTGGGTAGTTGTGAGATTCAGTATCACTGTGTTGAGTTCTCTATCACCAAATAGCATTTCACCATGAAATGTGCAGGACAGCCCAAATCCTGCCTCTTCTTTGCTGGTTCAGGAAGTCCTGTTGCAACAGGTCACTGTGGTTCCTTCGATAAAATCTGAGGTGAAGATACTATGAGTCAGTATGAGAGACAGATACAAGGGGTCAGCACCTGCTCCACGTCCCCAGAGCGAAGGGGAGGGTGAGTCGGTGGGACAAGCTGGAGAATGTGCTGCAGATCTGGCACCACAGTCCCCACTGAACACAAGCCCTCGGTGCCACTGTGACACACACAATTGTGAGTGAACTCTCTGGACTTACTGAGATTGCAGCAAGGATCAGTTCAACATCTTTTACTTAAATTTTCAGAACAAGCATCTGAAAGGATTCTAGAGAAATGCTGAGAAGTAAATGGGAGTTTTAGGGGCACTGGCAGTTTGAGATGCGTTTTTGGGTGACTGCTGAAACCAAATCCATACGACGAAAGAACAGCAATGTTTTACACTTGCAGGCTTTGGGAATGCTGGAGTCTCAGAAATTCAGCGTTTGTCACTTGCAAGGTGTGGCTTAACTTTGAGGTGGATGTTAGAGTTTTTATGCATCTAAAGTATTAAAATTCTCCAACTTTTGCCAGCCTACATCCTATAAACGACACTGTGCTGCTGCCTCTCAAACATAGTGAGCATTATGAGTCTTTTATCCCAAGTCACCTTGCCAGTAAACCTTTTTGACCTGATTACTTGCTCTCTCAAGGATGTGAGCTGCCAGTCTGCATTTTTCTGTCCCCATCTCTAGATTACTACTGAACTTCTCACAGCATATATGAATACACTACCCAGTGTATTAAAAAGTGACTACGGTTGTTTTCTCTCTTTTCCCTCCTCTCAAAAAACAAAACCAAAAACTAACCCTGTCACCTAGCCTGTGAAGAATGACAGGGTAATTTGTATCTGCCTCATCAACTTAGAATTTAAAACTGCAGTTGCAGCTTGGGAAGGAGTGAAGAGAAGCCCAGCTTAGATGCTGCAGAAATACTTTCTAACTGGATTTTTCAGCCAAGGCTGATTCACATCTTGCTGGAGTGGAGCACAATCAGTGAGTTCACAGCTCTCTGCTTTATTTTTAATACTGCTTTACTTCTGACTGAGAACCTGAAGGGTTTTCTGAACTGTATTTTCATGCCTATAGTTAATTCCTCTTAAATATCCCAACCTACATGTAGACACACTCCAGGAGATGGTGTTTCCATAAGAACAGTGCTGCAGCCAGCTGTGGGGTGTGCGTGTGTTTTCTGCAGTGGCCTGTTAGCGATTGTCACTGCAACATTTTCTGTTCTTTCATCTGGTCTTCCCACCTAATAAAAACAGAAATGTAGCCCCAGGGAAGATTTTCTTTGTAAGCAATGAATCATTTTCCTTTTATCAATCGAGTAGGATTTTCTTGGGCAGTTCTTTGCAATTCCCCTCTTCAACATTCCCTTGAGATATGTCATGCGTTGGACTAGATGGTTTCTAAAGGTTCCTTCCAAGTGAAACCATTCCATGATTTTATGCATATGCCTTAAGTATGATAGATACTTACGTTCTTCTAGCTCCTGCAAGCATTTGAGCTTCTGATAAAGTCCCATCAAACTCAGAACTCAGTGCTGTCAAAAGAACATCATTGCCAAGAGGACTGAAAACTGATTGCTTTTGTCTTGTTTTCTTCTTTAGGAGTGATACGAGAGCAAAGACCTGTCAAACCGTTCATTTGGGGTGACATTGCAAAATGGGTGTGCAAAATGGGATTATGTGCACATGCAGGTTCTCAGTCAGAGGTGCACGTGTAGCACACACACTCCCCATTTGGAGTTGAGATACAATGTGGGTAGTCAACCTGGAATTTCCAAATAGCGCATAGTGTTGAATAGACAGTTGTCACCAAGTTACAAAGGTTGTCACAAATGTGCTCGTGTCTGTGGGGCTTGTGGATAACCAGTTCTGTGATAAATCGAGTGTGCAAAAGGCAGGGTCTGTTTCCCATGTGAAGTGACAGGTTGGCCACAGGTAATATCATTTAAAAGGCCTCCTCAGGCGTATATGAGCATTTGCAGCACCCATCCCTAGCAATGCTTAGATGGGTGATATGCTGTGCAGTAGTCTTTGTATTAACAGAGAATCCAGAGATCTGACTTAGTGGGTTTTATGCCCCTTCCAGATACTGGTCTGATAATTTCCATGAGAACAAGCAGAGGACTGTTCTGTGTTACAGAGGGAACAGCTGGCCATACCCTCTATACCGGTGCCTTAACTCAGTGTAAGCTCCAGCCTACTGTGAGTCAGAAGTTAAAATAAATATGTTGAATTGAATGTGTTGTTCATCATCTCTGAAGATAGTAGAATTAAGCCAACCTGAAGAGCAGATTTGGAAATCATTAAACTGTTCACTATTTCTCAGTGAAGCAATGTGATCTACTGTCACCCCGGTTTAGGAACCTGAATGTAGCATCTCAACTGCCAGTGTCCTGTCCCAAACCTGCTAAACTTTCTGTACAACTGGAAAAGTAAGTTCTTGTGGAGTTTGCTCACAGAATTTCTTATTTTTTTTTTTCTCTTTAATTGTTTGTTATTATCTCATGCTGGTGTCATTTAAGACAGGTTTTAGTGGCATCTCAGAAACACACTTGTTTTCAGTTTCATTAGTAGCCTTTCACTAAATATGGCTTGTGATGCGTTGTGGACATAGCTGCAGTGTGCTGTGAAAGGTTAGACTAGAAAAACAATAAGTTTCTTCCTGGCTGCATGTGGGACAAGGTAGTTCTGTGGCTCCAGTGGTGGTTTTACTTCTGTCAAGACAGGTGCCGTCTCTCCTCACAAAGCCCTGTAGTCCTACACCTGTGGGCCTCGCACTGATGCTGCCCCTTCCCCATTGCAATTTGGAAATCCTTCCTCAGCCGTGCAGTTCAGATGTCCTGCTGTTCAGGGGACATCACTAGGACTCTCTTTTGTAAAAGCTTGTTATGCTGAAATTAGACATATTTTTAAGTGAAAACCCTTCCTACAAGACATGGTCCTCCTGGTGTATTTATGCCATGTCAGGTTATATTGATGGATGGAGAAGGCTTTGGTTCTGGGAAGGAGGAGAGCTGGTGTAAGCTTGATTTCTCCAGGGTTTGCCAGGGTAGTGTTTAGCAGATTTAAAAGAAAACACAGGCATGAGCCTGTGGTACCTGTTTCAGACTGTGGGGAAGCCAGGTTTGGAGCCCATACATATTATGAGCATCTATGCTGAAATAAATTTTATGAAGATATTACAACAAGTGACAGAAAAATTAACCCTTGAAACAGTAAGACTATGAACATCCTTTAAATTCAGCATGGAACCACTTATCTTGGTACCTCCTGTCTTAGGAGGAGATCTCGGCATATTTGGGAAGTATCCTGGTTAGAGTAGACCAAATGGAAACCAGCCTTTCTCCCACTCATTCACTGCTTGCCTTTGGAATGTATTTGTGGATGTCCACATCCTGTAAGTTACCTATGGCTGTAAAAAATACCAGTCAGTGCTAATGATGATGCAATAAGAAAATCAACTAATCTGTCCTGAAATGCCAGTCATCTTTCCCTGCCAGACAGATGCTTGGGGCTTGACTCCAAACCTCCCTTTCCTATTTGGTTAGCCCCAGGTCATGGTTCAGTTTGTGCCCTGTCAAACTTTTTGGCCCTATCAACACACCTGCTGGAGTCCAGCATAGTCTTCAGGGTAGATGCAAGGCAAGGGCTGGTCTTGACAAGATGTGGTATGTTTTTACCCCATTGCTATGTGGTGATGAGCTAAAGAGAGCTACTGAGCACTGTGATCATAGTACAATGCACCTTTTCTCTTTCAATGTGAAAACACCCTTATTGCTGTGGGTTGCAGGACTGCTCTGGCTGGTGAGTTTTGCTTTGTGATTCCTCCCACACACCTTTTCTATGCTTAAGAAAATAAGAAACAGCAGAGAAAATCTATCACAATGCAGAGATACAGAGTTTTTAGTCAGACAGCTCTGCTGGCAGGAGCAATGCGTTGCCCGCATTTGGCAGGGAGAGAATATTATTAATTTTAATGTAAGCATCAGGGCAGGAAGTGGGAATGTAATTGGCCATTAATGTTGTTTGCCTGTATGCAAAATGAATTATTTGTTGCCCAAAGGGCTTCTAACAGGGAAATAGATTTCTGTTAATGATTTGCTAAAAAATGCTTGTCCGTGTGAAGAGGCAATACTTCCATGTGCATTGCGGTCCTTCTTTTGAGGTAAAAAGAGAAGACTGAAGGCAAACAGGATCACCAGAGTTAATACCAGTGTTGCTCCCAGGACTTGCAAAGCTGAGGCCTGCAGGACCTCTCCCCCGGGCTTTAGGCAGTGAAGCATTTCAGGCAGCAGAAGCAGCTATGGGAATCCCAGCAGTGCCTTACCAGGCTGAGTCTCTAGCTCCCTCAGGCGCTTTGACAGGTGCCCCTGGACACTGGCCTGGGCTTTTGTCACTGAACACCTTTCAGAAAGCGTTTCCCACCCCCAGATGCACAACCGCTGAAGTCAGTGGAGCCTCTCACTGACATATGCACACTCTGGAACAGGCTCTTTCTTGTCTGGCGAGACCAGGAAAGTCCTTTACTGCCATGTCCGCTCGCAGCAGCGAGCTCAGCGTGTCATTACTGCATCAGTCCTGTCCCAGCAGTGTGGTTTGGTCGTTGCTGACAACTCTTCCTGTGAGGGGGCCTTACAGCTGGGGGCTTCTTGTTTTTTTTAAAGCTTGGGAAACTGAAATTAATTTTTCAAAGGCATATTTTCTTTTAAATCATTAGATTTTGGCAATAGAATTTTTTTATTATTTTATTTTTTTCTCCTCCCTCCACATGTTTCAAACCAGCGTTTTAGGGAGGTGTCCCTGTGTTTTCCATTCATCTGTGAGACAGCTCTCTTTCTGAGTCTCTGTAAAAGTGAATAAATGTCTTGTCTGTACAGTAAGTCTGCTTGTATGCATAATGAAAAGTTGAGCTGGGTTGCTGTTCTATACAATTAGTCTTTCCACTGTCATACTGCAAACAGCACATATTGCACTCCTGTGCCACTGTAATCTGCATCACTGTTGTACTCAAGTCAATGAATAAAGTTTGGAGCTTTATTCTTAATCACTGGATTAATATTGTCTCTTTTTTTTTTTTTTTCATCTTGCAGAGTTATATCAAAGTGCTCTTACAAAACAGGATGAGAGGGGAGAGGTGAGGCTTGAATGACCAGACCAAGATAGAGAAACAGTTGCACAGCTTCAGTGAAATAATGGCAAAAGGTCTGAAAATAGACACAAGCCTTCCTGTAACTAAGTCACTAGAAACAGGTATTCACAGTAACCACACACAAGTGTTAATTTTGTGTGGTCAGTTTGTGGTTTAAAAGGACCTGAGATATCAGCAAGGTCAACTAGGTCTTGCTGTTACAACAGCTTCACAGTCTAAATGGTTTCCTTTCTTTATCCTTGTGAGTTCAGCTAAAATTTTAGACCCTGACTTGAAAATATATTTATGTGTCTTTGTATTTAAAGTTAGGTGTTACCTGGAGTTACAGCTGCCCAGCCTTGGTCTGGGTGTAGAAGACAGGGGACGATGCCATTCAAGGCAATAGGGCTATAAAACACCTCAGAATGTGCAAAACACTCTGGTCTGTAGCAGAATTAAGCAAACTGCACCTCAGAGGAACCTGTAGCAATTCCTCTCATTGCCTCAGATGAAAGATTGTCAAATGACTTCATTCGTTATTGTGTCTAGATATCCACTGGAAAATAAGCTACTCACACACAGCTCTCTAGGTGACCTGCCAAACATCTTCACTGAGTTAATTTGAACTTCCTGCGGTTATGGGACCTGGAGCAACCAGAGCTGGAGCCTCATTAGGATTGGCCTCTGGGCTTGTTTGTTAAAGGGGAGGGGTGGATGGTGATGTTACTGTTTGAAGTGATACCACAGGGGATCAAACCTAAAAAAAATCTCAAAGGGGGTGGGAAAGAATCCTCCTTTAGGCCATTGATCACCTGAGCTGCAGCCCTGTGTTCAGGGGCAGGAGTGATGCAGCATGTGTTCTGCACAGCATCCTTGAGCCTACAGAAAGCCCCTGCAGCACCCAGATCTGTGCCCTGCAGAGAACATGTTCCACATCATCTCTTCCACTCCTCAGCCCTCTAAGACTCATCCCTGCCCTTGCCTTGCCTTGATATTCTACACAGGTTCTCTTACAATGAAGGTAAAGGTTCCCTCAGTGTTTCACTTTGATGTACTCTGTTGGGTATTGTTAATGACTGAGTCTCAGATGAGGTGGGAGCTCAGGTTCCTGCTTGGAAAGCAAGAGGTGGGGAATTTAACACCACCAGTAAGTTCACCTTTAGCAAAGTTCATATCTGTCCCGTTTACTTCCAAGGCCATGCCTGGATTTTTGTTGTGTTGTATTTGTGCTGGAACTCTTACAAGAAAAACTGTTCTCTGGACAAATCCATCACAGCAACCTGGTGGCAGTTAGATGCTTCTTTTCTTTGGATGGCTTACTCCAGAGATTGGATTTTTACTATAGTTGGGCAAAATCAAATAAAAAATCAGAAAATCAGATTCATTTATTACAAGTGCTGGAAGTTTGACTCAGTAAAGGGCAGATGCACCACTTCAGCAAAGTAAAACTGTGTAAACGTAGGGGGTTTTGTTGTCTGTATTGCTGCAATGCCTAACTGGAATAGCTCTAATTCTGCATTGAACAATTTGTACATATGGGGTAGAGATGACCCTTGCTTTGACCATTTAATGGGCTAATTTTCCACAGCAATGTGGGCCCATGGACTTCAGCAGAATGGCACATGTGTTCCAGTATCCCTCATTTTTATGTTTTCTCCAGGTTTGTAGACATTTCCTGCCCGGCCACTTCACAGCCCTCAGAGCTGTCAGACCAGGTACGAACAAGGGTGTAGTAACCCATTTTCTATTCTCTTTTTTTTTTGTTATTGTTTTTTTAGGACCAGCACTGAGAAACCTCATTTTTTTTAGGAAACTGCAGCCTCTTGTGAGCAAAACTCAGCTGGCAGCACCTGGTGCTGTGCAGGCCACCGATGGGAAGTGCGGGGCAAACCTGAGCCAGAGAAGAGTTAGGAAGACACAGGGACATTTTTAAATGTCTGCTTCTTTGCCTGAAAAGCAAACATAGTCTAAGACAGACTTTTGTGCAAAAAAGTTTTGCGCTGCTCGTTTTGCTTTCCACTGGACAACCAGAGGTCAGGGTGATGTTTCCTCACTGCTCTGCAGGGCAGGACGCGACTCCCCGCATGCAGCCCCCAAGTGCTTCCATGGTAGGTGGTCCCTGGGCATCTGTCTGCTGTAGCCTCCCTGGGCATCTCCAGTGGGTTAGGGACTAAGGAAGGTCTGCGCATGGAGAAGTTGCCCCATTACAGCCTTCCCCAGCCCAGAGCAGTGGGGAATATCATCGCTGTGAATCTTCCCCTACGCAGTGAGACAGTGCCAGCCAGCCTAAGCCCATTTTTAATTTCCCTACAGTTAAATACGCAAGCCCAGTGAAATCTAAGTCCAGGGTTTCTTTTATTTTTTAATTTTCAGACCATTTTTCCTTGCTCCCCTCCTCCCCATAAATAATGTGAGGTTTATGACCCCTGAGTAATGACTGTGGAATGCACTGCATCCTACAGCCATAGCAAGGCATCTGGCAATGGGAATCTTCACAGTATGTCAAAAATACACAGATAATACCACTGTAAATAGCTCAGATCAAAACAAGTCAAATGTCAATGCTAATTTGCTGTCAAGTTTATAGCCCAAGACCACTTCCTCCTGCAAAAAGAGAAACTCAGTTCCCAAGTGTGACTTGCTCTACTGTCAGCAGCAGCTTGTTCCTCACCAAAAATCTCCCCAAACTCTGAATGAACAAGACTGTTGGAGTTTTTTTTCCCCCCTTTTTATTTTTCTGTAGCTTTTGTGCCTGTCTGCCGCTGAGTCTGAGGCTGGGAAATGAAACTTCAGTTTTGCCTGCCATTTTTCTATTGTAAAAAAGGACCCTTGGGAGAGATATTTACTGTTTTCTATGGCTCAGTCGGAGGGCGAGAGAGGAGAGTTGTTCCAGGAGTTCCCATTACAAAGCATTTTTTCACATAGGCTCACTTTTATTTTTTAAGGACTGGGAGATTAAAGAGCCGGCAGCACTGGAGCAGGAAGTTTGCTGTACATCCAAAGGTCAGGTGGGTCTCAGACAGCCACTGCTTCCAGCTCTCTTTTATATACACACTGCAGATTAAAATGTACATCCCGGGCTGGATGTAGTCTTGGTAGTGATGGGGGCCCAAGGGTTCTGGGGGGGAAAGGAAGAGAAGGGGAGCAGGAAAACGACACAGCGCAGCCTCTCCTCAGCCTGTGATTTCATAAGACAAAGCACTGGGCGGCTGTTCAGCAAGCTTAAGGTATTCCCACGCCCCCACAGCTTTTTCCTGCCATCAGATATGTCAGCATGACTGCTTGTGGGGTCGCTCACAGTGACATTCGGGAACTGATCCTGCCTAAGAAAACATTTTTTACTTTATATTTTGTTGCATAGAGTTGGGGTTTTTTTGTTGGTTTGTTGTTTTTTTGTTTTTTTTTTGTTTTTTTTCCCTGTTGTCTTCTTTTGAAATGGATTCAGTTCCCTGCTTTGATTTAAGCAGTGGCCTCACAAAGCAGTTGTGTTGGCACGAAAATTGGAGTGGGCACAAGTGGATGATGCAGTCTGAAGAAAAAGTTAGAGCCGAACACATTAAACTGCTAGGGATTTTGCACACTTTCTGTCATGAAATCACAGTCTCGAGTCCATGGCAGAGGGTGTAGGTGGTGGCCTTCCTGTAGTTCCTTCAAGCCCAGCAGTACCATCACACCTAAGTAGTCAGTTAAGAAGGGTATAATCGTGTGGGTGTTGGGGTGGAGGGAGAAAGGGTTGAGCTCCAAGACCTGTACAGTCTGCACTAGATTGGTGTCCAGAACCAAAGACAGGGTAGAGCCTCTGCTAGACACCTGTGCCTTGGTGTCTTTGCTAAAATTGGGGCAATATTCTTTGGACATGAGTCTGGAGAAGACAAGTCTCTGCAGAGTAGAGCCCTTCTTAGTGAAATTCCCAGTCTTCATAGCTGGCAAGAGTAAGGGGCTGGATGTAAATAAATTGTGTCTCCCTGGGCAGCCCAAGGAAGGAACATCGAATGGCAAGTCAGGTTTGGAAGGAGCAGACTGACTTGGAGGCTGACTTTGCTGTTGGAGGTCTCTGCTCTTGGGAGTAAATCCATTATCTATTTCCAACTATTTGGGCTATCCCAGCCCCCACAGCACCAGGTACTGGAGAGCTGATGGTAGAACCAACCCTCTCTTCGGGACTATGCCAGATGGAAACAGTGCTTCCCCTTGGCTGACTCTTCTGGACTTGGGTCAGATGCTGCAGACAATACCAAACACAGCTTAGCCCACACAGGGTTAGCCCACATCGACAGAAGATCTGAGGTCTTTATGTGACAATGAGTGTTTGTGGTGAAACAGAAGGCAAGCTAATAATCGGAACAGATTTCACAATGAATGAACTGCTGCTGAGAAATGCCTACTTTACAGCCTTGATACCATGCTGGATGTTAAATGACTGCCAGGAGCAAACTCTGTGGTATCTCAGTTAGCTCTTACCCTAATTATCATTTACAGAGGAGTCCCAGCTAAATGAATGAGGACTGCAATATGAAGGACTTAAGGAAGATTTATTGATGTGACTACATAAATTATTCCCCTTGAAATGGTCCATTTAAAAGCACAGATATTGTGGGAGAAGAAAAGCCAGTGATTGATATTTTGAATCATTTAAAAGTGTGTTTTATTTGCATGTTTTGGCTTTTGCTTTTCGCTCTACCTGCCCCCTTTCCAGAAAAAAAAAAAAGGTTTAGTCCTCTTACTGGCCGGGTTTGTGAAACAATAGTAGGTAATCGAAGACAAACTTCTGCTGAGGACAATAAACATCTACATCAGGGGTGTCAAACTCATAAATAAATAGCTACTCCTGCATTTATACAGTCCTAAAGTTACATTCAGCCCTCTGAAGGCAATGATGAGGCGGATGCATCCCCCGGTGTAAATGAGTTAGACAGGCCTGATCTAAATGGTCTGCTGTGGTGCTCAGGCAGCCCCAAGCACACCGTTTCAGTGCTTCGAAGTTGCTCTGAGCTCTTGGCAGTCAAGGTTTGTTTTTTCCACAACTAATTGTTCAGTTTCCTGAAAAGCACATTTGTGCTCTTTGTCCCTTGGGAGCAATCCCAGCAGAGGACCCTCCAGAGAATTTTCCTGTGTTCTGCCAGTTCGAGCAGTGCTGGAGTTACCAACAGACAGATCAGCCATCTGAGCAGGGGAAAAGCTAGCTGAAAAGCTGGCCTTGTGAGGAAAAAATGAGTAGCTTTTAGTCCTATCAGCAAGCCCATCGGCCTGGACGTGCAGCCAGCCTGTCGCTAGTGCTGACATAGGAGAAGGGGTGAGGGAAGTCACTGCCATTCAGCGGCAGCATGTTTTTAAATAATTTGAGAACACCTCTAGCAGTGCGAGTCCATAGACAGGTCAGTTGAAGTCACAGCTGCTCCCGTCCTGCCAGGCAGCCCTGTCCCTTCCCGCTCCCGCCAAGGACTGTGGCGGCCATGATGGCAGGGCGCCCTGAGCCACCATGGCTGGGGGCACATGGGGGACTCTGCCCATGCTCCTTTCCCATGGTGAGAGCACTACTGAGCCACCTGGGTCTTCAAAGGAACTTGTAAAACACTCTTTGAAGACCGGAGTCAAGAATGGTCCCTCAGGAAAACATCTCCATAGAGACTACCTTGGCCTCGTAAGGGCTCATGCTGCCCAAAGGATCCCTGTCTGTTGCTGCTGCCCTCATTCTGCTCTTGCCTCTGGAATCACCTTCCTTGAGGAGAGACATTCCTGTGTCTCCCTTTTCTCCTCAAACCTTGCTCCTCTTATCTTGTCTTTCCTCAATCAGATTATTCCACATGGATGAACACGTCCATTGCTCCGCTTTATGTTTGCCTGTCAGGCTCCTCGCAGCCCCTGTCTGCTCCCACAGGCTTGGCCCTGCCTCACCACAGTTCTGTCAAAGCAGAATTAACCCCTCTGCAGGTGCTAGCATTCAACTTAGCCTTCTCCTCATGGGGATGCACAGGTGAGTTCACCCAAAATTAAGTAAACTAAATTTACTAATCAATGCCCCTCTGGACATTTTCAGCCTAAATTAAAATGTCTTTAGTCAGATTAGCTCGCTGTGTGGAATGGAGGAAACTTAATCTAAAGACACTTAAATTCGGGAGGTTTGGTAAGATCTTCTGCAGGTCTCGTGGGAGATCTTAAAGCCACTGCCGGTCACCAGCTCACCACTGCTCCTCGGCTGTGTGACACCATGATAAGCTGCAGCACTGAAGCACCTGAGGGTGTGATCTCTGTGTGTGACCATGGGCAGGTGATTTTAAGCAACTTTCCTTGGTGGTTGAACTGTGGTAGCTTTCTGCTGAGAATGAAGTGCCGCAACAACAATAGTATTTGGTGGGTGGTCAATGAGGAGCTGGGGAGCGAGCAGAACTTCTACTGAACAGATTCCTGGACAAGATCTCTTGACGTGACTTCAGCACTGAGAACTGCCCATTAGCAAAAACCTCTCACTGTAGCAGGAACACACGTGTCTGTATCTGTCTGTGGAGAGGTCCAGAAAAGTGTGGTCCAAGGTGGACTAGATGCACTTGTGCAGTCACCTCCCACCCCACATGGTCTGTTGTGGCTCCCTGGGGATGGGCAGATGATGGCTTGGATGTACAGGGCCCTCAGGCACTGTGGGACACTCTTTGCTCCTGCCACTTGTGTGTGAGGTGACGCACACTGTCGCCTATCTTAGCTGGTGGTGACCCTAGTGGCCTGTGCCCCTGGGCGACTCTCCCAGTTGCTCCCCGGCTCCGAAAAACCCGTTTCTGGGCACCTGGCCTGCAGTGTGAAACAGCCTTTGTGTGATATTTTGTCAGCTACAGATAATTGAAAAAGGCCTACATAAAGTCCTGATTGTGCCACAGAACAGGCTCTTCAGTCATCCATCTTCCTATTAAACTTGTGAATTTCAGCTACTCAGCCCTGTTGGAGTTATTTTCCCCTTCCCCTCCTTCTTCTTTTAAGCTTCTATTTATATTCTCTCAGTTGTCTCTGCCAGAAGATCTCATGTGGATACATTAGGCCTTTTCAAAAGGAAAGTTGGATTACAGCGATTTTTCTCCCCGTAGGACACAACAGCTTCATCATTCATAACAGAGCAATACACTATAACTTCATTATAGATGGCATGAAGCTGGCCTATTTAAACAGAATACTTAATGATAGTCTGGAAGGCAGGGGAAATTCAGCTCCACTGGTCTACATGGGAAAAGGGAAACTGTGCTTTTTGGTATTTACTGAGGCAGACTTCTTGACTCTTAATTAAATCTCTTTTCACAGAAAATAAAAGAAAAAACATGGATGATTCGACTGACATGGGTGAGATCTGTTACCTGGTAGTTACTTCTACTTTGGCAGGTAGTCTGACTTACCCTAATGTCTAATATTAATAGCAGACACAGGGGCTGGAGAGGAAACTTGGACTCCTCTGTAGTTTTAGCTTCCACTGAAACTAATTGCAGCTTTTGGTGCTCTCACATATGGACCACAGGTTCTCATTCTTTTCCCTTTCCCACTTCAGCAGCACTGACCACAGAAGTGTGCTCTGCTTATTGACTTTGGCCGAGCAGAAGTGGTTTAGGCCTAATGAAAGAGCTGTGGACTGAAAAAACCTCCTTTTTGGAAAAATGCCAGAATAAATAGCCTTCTGTGAGCTCACAGTTGACATCAGACCACAGTTTGCAGTGATGATGGGGGAGACTTAACAAAAATCCCAATGAAAATGTAGCAAGACATAAAAATTAATGTTTTCCCATATTTTGATAAAACTAGTTTTTCTTCTCGCTTGTGTAAGTTTTAGTGGTGCTGAAAGGTGTCAAAAGTTCACCTCTGTCAAGGCACGTCCTCTAGTGACAGCTTGATAGTCCACACAGGGTTTTTTGTACCAGTCTGGGAGAGATTTTGATCAATATTGGTTTACTGGTAAAATCTGTAAGTCTGGATGAAGCTTCTAATATGTGTTTAGCTGAAAGCCATGATTTCCTATCCAGTCTCCTCAAAAACTTGGACTGTGATTAGTTATGTGTCAGAAATCTGTATCAGAACTCTGAGGAAGCTGATAGCCAGGTCCTGTGGCACCTGTGTTACATGCCAAAATATTGATACCTGCTGAGGTCGGATGTTTTGAGCATCCCCATGTGGAGTTCAGATGGGCGGGGAAGAAAGAATGCTTTTTTACTTCTTTAACTGGTATTGAACACTGTCGAAGGAAAACTGAGGGGCTTCTCTGGAGCACTGAAATGGTCTGAAGTGGAAAATAAGTATAAGGAAGAAATGGTTCTAGGAGGAACAAATGCCATGGCTGTTGAGCACACTGTCTGGTCAGCATGTCTCATACTTTGGCCAGAAGAAGGTACTCTATCTATGGGAGAAAGAAAACAATTCAAGCTATTAGAGCTCTCTGTAATTTGGTCTAGAAGCAGTTTGGACTCAACAGCTGAAAAGGAAATGTCAAAGAATGGGAAGCCAAGAGAAGCTCATCAAAAAGACATCTGGTCCTGCTGTCCTCAATGGGAAATCCCCCCCTCCCTCCAGCCACCCTCTTCCCAGCCACGCTCTTTTAAAACAGTTAATGTCTGAGAGAATCCAAAACATTGCTGGAATGTATCAGCGATGAAGCTTTTGTAGAGCTGAGCAGCTGAACAGCTCTGGTTTTGTTTGTGTTAGGGCTGATTGTCTTGCCTTTCATTGGTGAAAGTTAGAAATGGCTGGACAGAAGTCAGTGGAGCAACTAAGGCCAGTTTAAGCTGGGAGGAGAATTTGATTGTATCTTGTACAGCCAGAGTCATGAAGCACTTTACAGGGAAGCAAGAAGACCTCACAAGGGCCACCCATAGTCAGGATACTTGCAGATCTTGTAAGGTGAAAGATTGATGTCCTGTTCTCCAACAGAGTACTCACTCCTGTTCCACCAAGCAGCTTTCTTGCAACAACCATGCTATTGCAGACAGTGACCCATCTGCCTCTCTCTTTCTTCTGGTCCTTTCTTCACTGACTGAGCCCTGGGAGGCTCCCAGTGCCTTCCTGGAACCAAGGAACTAGTCTGGTCAATAACTTTCACAGATTTTGACTCATGCTTAAACCAATGAAAAAGCAAGTCAAATGCAACTGAAGAGAAGTCATAGCAAAGATTTAGACAAATATTGAAACATTAAAGACTTTGCTGATGCAAAAGGTTAAGTGTAACAGCAATAATATTAATGAAGCAATGTACACCTGCTCAGTGTCAATACTTGGGAAAAAAAAAGAGAAAATAATTTAGTGTCAACAGTGGATAAAAGGATCAGGACCATGCTTCTGCACAAGGTATTTAGCCAGTCATTATAATTGTTTATAGAGTTTGTTTAGGCTTCTAAATTTATACTTGATTCCTTCTTTGTTTCACAGGAAGCAAAAGAGCTAAAATGGCAGGGTTAAGGCCAGAGAAGCAGAATTACATTGGTTGAAAGCCAAAGGTGATAATCTCACTAGCGGTCTGACTGTCCCTTAATACAGCATGAGTTTGCAGGGAAAACAACATGAAAACATGTAATCTATAGCATGATACTATGCACTGAAGGATAGGATGTCAGCCACATTAAAAAAATCTTGAGCAGGATGAGCTTGGCCCTTGAGGCTTGTCACACCTGAGTCATCACTAGTAATATGCAGGAAAAAAGCAGGGAATACATGGGTACACAGGTAGATGCCTGTTATTTTATTGGCTTCAAGAAGCTTCACCAGAAAAACCAGTAGTCAAGTATTTGTTCTAGTTGAGCATAGTGACAAACATTTAGACTTCAGCACCAACAGCGGGGTTATTAATTCCTTGCACTAAGCAGGCTCTGAGTATTTCAGGGATAATTTCCCCATACTTCAGAACACAACAGCCTGTTTGAAAAAGAATATCCCAAGGTATTTTAGGTACTTCCTACTGCAAGAGGAAGGGGACAAACAGGAAGAACTTGTATTCCTCTGGTGTTAGTATTCATCCCATTGTCACCTGCCCAGCAATTGCCACGGGCCTAACCAGCAGTCCTGGGATTCCAGAGCATCCTTATCATGGCAGGGGAGGGGAAAGAAGAGACAAGCGGGGCATGTAAAGGCTCTGGGACCTGAAGACAGGAATCACAGGTATCTGATGTCTTGATCTTTCAAATAATCTTTAATTAGTTTGTTTAACTGGTATTATCCTTAATTACTCTTTCTGAGTTCAGAATGACTACCCACCAGCTTCAAGATACAGGCACACTTCAAAAGTTTGCAAGATTGGGGCCTAGCCTGCTAGATTCTGAAAGCTAGAGCCAAGAAGCAGCTGGAAAGAGCTCTAAGAAAAGTATTCTGACGTTCCTAGATATATTTATCTAAATTGTTTTTTCTTTAGTCATTGAAGACTGCTATCTGCTTGCTGGATCTGATGGTTCAGGTGTTTGGCTTGGCTGTCTTTTTGTGAGGTAGCTATGTACTGGCAAGAGACAAAAAGTGCTCCAGCTTCAGCTTCCTTGAGCGGCAGTAGCCCTTTATCTAAACTTGCTCTCATATGGAAAGTTTCCATGCGGCAGAAGTCACTTTCCAGTTCCACCAGACACACAGACCCTCTGTGAGGTGTCACCACTGTCAGGCACAGCCTGGGAGGGTGGGGGACAGGAGGGACACGCAGGGACCTGATAGGTGGCAGGACAGTGCCCTTTCAGCCTGGCTGCTTACTTCCCTTGTGAGCCTAAAGAACCTGCTTACGGCTATTTTTAGAAAATGTAGGGAGGGCCATATGATTGAGGTTTGGAGTGTTTTTCTACATGCACAGCACTACCATTTCCCAAGGCTGCCTTGGACCATAGATGTCAATGGTCTGTGGGCTGACAGGTCCAAAAATTGGGAAGTATGGATTCTGTGAGCCTCTTGTTGGCTTTGTCCAACTGCCCTCTCCTTGCTGACACCATGACCCCGCTGTCTCACAGAAACAATAACGCTCTCCCTACCATCAGACAGACATGTGGAAATTACCGTTTTTAACTACTCCAGGCTTTTTAGATGTGGGTTGGTGGCCAAGAGCTCAGCTTGCAGAGCAGAGTCAATGTGCAAGGGGTTGCGTGGTTTGGGGAATCCACCTGTCATTCCCAGAGGTCTCTGCAAGAAAAGGTTCACTTCCATTGCAGGCCACACCACTGTCTTCCTGTCCACACTTCAAAACTTAAACTAGGCCCAAGCTCCCTTTTGCCCAGACCCCAAAGCCTGTGAGTTCTGTGAGGGTCAAGGCAGTGAGACGAGGACTAATCTCAGAAAAATGTGACTTTAATGTGCCCCTGGTGTGACCCTCATCCTTCAGTGGAAGGAAGACTAGGTCTGCACACAGCCAGCCAGCCCATATGGCTCTGGTATAGGATGCAGAGCTGATTTCAGGTTTCTTATTTTTCAGGTCACAGTTGATTTTCTAGTTAATGGTCTTATCTCTTTCCACAGGAACAGCAGAGCTGCCCATTCAGGTCAGATCTTGCCTCTCCTCTTGCCAGAAGGCTGTGTAACAGGCAGGTATGGCTTTATTGTCCTCACGCTGGTGGCTTAACTTCAATTCTCAAGAGAAAACTTACTCTGTGTACCTTGTCTATTGTGACTTTGGAGGTTCTCAGTATTGACAGACACATTGAATTCCTTTGGTGTCTCAAAAATATTGGCCTTGGGAACAGGCTGCCAGTCTGGGGCCAGAACAGACTGGATGTCCACTTCTCTGTTGGTTATTATTTGTGCATTTTGGGTATGGTGGCTCTGTCTGTGGTGTTGGAAGTCAGGCATGAAAAATATTATGTGAGCCCAAGGACAGGGACATCTTCTTGTGATATCTGCTCTATCCAGGAGGCAGCTCCCACCAGGAAGCCTTGCTGAAGCCACTGGAAAGTGCAAACTCACTGGCTCAGGGTTACAGACAACAGCTGCTGCGGGAAGGTGGACGGAGAACTCGACTTTCCAGCCCACCAGCCCAGAGCAGGACAGGAGGTGGGTCGCAGGCTGCCTCCTGCCTGGGGTCATAGCCCTAGGAGCCCCCTGGACACATGCAGCTCTCCCAGGATGGCCAAGGCTTTCCTCTGAATGTGCCCGGAGCCCCACTGCAGCCAGAGCAGACACCGTCCTAAACACAGGGAGCAGCCAGGGCGCCCTCGCCCCGGGCAGAGTGCCGGGGAGCAGCAAGGGGCCCCAGCAGCCCAGGCACCCTCCTTCTGTCACCGACCCCAACCCTGCTCTTTTCCCAGGCGATCGGCAGCCCGAGGGGATCCACACCGATGGGGAGTGTCCGCGCCGTGCGGGACAAGGCGCGGGGCCGATCCCCATCCTAGAGCCAGGTCCCCCTTCCCCATCCCGGCGCCCCGATCCCGGCCAGCTCCGCGGCTCCGGGGCGGGGCGGGCGGGGCGGGGCGGCCCGGGCCGGTCGGGGGATCCGGCGCCGCCGGAATAAGAGGCTATCGGAGAGCGGTGGCGGAGCGGAGGGAGCGTTGTGTCCCGGAGCGCCTGGGGAGCTGGCGGGCTGCGGCCCCTCGCTGGACCTCCCCATGGATAAATACAAAGGTGGGTTAGGACCCCACGCGTGTCCATGCCCCGCGGCAGCCCCGCATGGGGACCGCTGCCCTGCCCGTCGGGGGGACATCGGGTCCTGCGGGGTGGTGTTGGTGGGGAAGGATCTTTGGGGGAGACATATCCGCTAACATGGGGCCGCCGCGGCTTTCTGTCCCCACGCGTGGGAAAGCGCGGCGGCGATGGGTGGCGGCGGGCTGGGGGCGATGGTGTTTCCCGGGAGTGCGGCCGGGGTTAGCTCCCGGAGAAGGGGGTCTCCGCGAGTGGGGTCGAGCTCCGTTCCGAGGGGTAGGGGGGTTGTCCCGCGAGGGTCGGCGTCCAGCTGCGGAGAGGAGGAGACCAGCAAGCGGGGACGGGATCCAGCTCCTGGGAGAGGCGACCTCCAGCAGTGGGGCCAGGGATCGCAGTCCCCGCGAGTGGTGCTGTGGTCCCCGCGAGCGGGGCCGGGCGACGGGAGCGCGGCTGCCGGCGGGCGGCGCCGGGGCAGGAGCGGGCAGCGCAGCCGGGTCGCCGCACAGCAGCCTCGGTCGGGGATGAGAAGTCCCCTTGTACCTGCCCCAGGCACTGGGTAACAAGAGAGGGAGGAGCGGGGGGGGAAATCTCTTGTTTTATATTATACTATCTGTGGATCGGGACCTTTTTTGCCACCTAAAAGCAGCCTCTTGTTTCGTTTTTTGTAGCCACTGAATTTAGCTCATGCTGCCTGTTCTGTCCTTTTTCCTAAATTGCCCATCTGCATGGACTTCCCACTCTCGCCGACTTACCAGACACGACATTGAGTGTTCTGTTTTCTAACTGCAAATAGGTTTGGTGGTTAGGGAGAGGTCAGGTGAGCAGCCTCCTTGCTTTCTCTCTGGCAGATCTCCTCGGGCTGGTGGTCACCCACGGCCCACTTATTTCCCTGCAATCAATGGCTCTGGCGCTTCCTGTGTGATGCTCTTTGGTCATTATCACTGAGAATGCCTCGTCTCAGAGCCGTAGTGCTGTGGGCAGCTCTTGAAAACTTCTCAGACTTCAGTTCTGCTTGCCAGCTGAGGAGGGAGAAGACAGGGTGAGGTGCCTTGGCATGGGACACTCAGACGTGTGGATACTCTGTGATTTCTGCTCCTGCTAGCATGTAAAAGTTCCCTCTGGAGTAGGCAGATCTAGCACTTAGGTAGCACAGAATAAGTCTGCAGTAAATTTTACCTGTGGAGAGGAAATGTGGCTCTCCTTGTAACTCTGTCCTTCTTATGGAGCTTGAACATTTAAGCACAGAGCCTGGTACTAGACCTGTGTTTCTGCCTGATTACATTTGGACTTGTTACCTTCAAACTGGCAAGGTTTGGTTAGGACTCAGCAGATGCCTTCTAGCTAATAGCCCTTCTTCCCTAATCCTTCTTTCATGGGGACTTTATATGTCAAGATATTGTATTGTGTGAAGTTAATTTTTTCCTAGGACTGTGTATTTTTTTGGCTATGCAAGTACTTTAGTATTCTGACATGGCTGGCAATGTGCTGTCTGTTGCATTTTGATCCATTTCTTCCTTACAATTGATACTTTGCAGGCCTGATAAGCACAATAGTAACATACTGTAAAAGTGATGTTAAAGATTATATTACAAGTCAAACATTGTGTGGTCTTTTTTTTTTTTTTTTCCTGGCAGGGTCTGTACGATTCCATTCAGTTCCAGTAGCAAAGCAGTAGATTCATTAAGATTCAGCTATGTTTTGTATATTGTCTTTTTAAATATGCACACTGCTCCCTCAGAGCAGCGGGGATGTGTTCTGCACATGTGTAATGAATAGCAAGTGCAACTGATTGCAGAGCCTTGCCAGTCCTTTTTGTGTTGCTGGTAATGAATGTGCACGCGTGGGAGCGGTTGTGCGTTAATGAGGGTAGGAGGCATCTCGAGCTCTGCAGGGCAGCTGCAGGTGATGGCAATAGCTCATTTAGTGGGTGGGAGGTGTCCTCAGCATGATGGGGTGGCTGGAGTCACCTGGGGCTGGTGTGGCAGGTGGGGGAGGGAAGGGCTGGGGGGGAATGTGTGGGAGTTGGGAGCCCTGAGGAGCAGGTGGAGAAGGCAGGCAAGTTGTTACTAATAAGCACAGGGGACATGTGCCTGTTCTGGTGGGAATATCTTGTTGCTGGTATGGGGAAACTTCATCCTTGACACTAGCCAGGCAGAGTGCTTGTGCAGGGAAATCCTGTAATGATGGAGATGGATGGGCTCAAAGAGCTCTACATGATGAACTGGTGTTCTGGGGAGAAGAACTTGACTACAAGATATTTCCTGTTGCTTGAGAAATGAAGGTTGCAATCATCAACAAACAACAGCACTTCTTTCCTTTCAAACATAGGCAGGGATGTGCTTTAATCTGAACTGCAACCTGCCACACACAAGCGGTGTCCCTCTTGGAATCCACAGGGATCTCATCAGGTGGGGTGTGAGCCTGGGGCTGGTAGCTGGCAGGGTGGCACCCATGGAGCGGGAAGAGCTCAGGCTGTTGGACTTGCATGGCGGGAAGTGAAGGAGGGATTGTGAAACTCTCCTGGGAGTGGGTTTCCTTTCCCAGCCTCTGCAAATGGGGTTGCAAGGCCAGCTGCATAGGGAGACGTTGCCTCTTGACTCGTTAGGCTGTTAAAGCTCTGAAGGATGACCTCCATGTGTGGCAGGAGTTTTCTTTTGCCAGGCTGCAGTAAAAATGGCTTCACCATTGGTGAAGATGCTGTTTGAAAATCCACCTTCTCCTTGTGATTCAAGAAGTATGTGTGAAGTATAAAAGGCAACCAACCCAAAAGGAAGACTGGCAGAGGGCAGGTGTGAGTTAGGGTGGTCACTGTACCCACAGCTATGTAGTGACAAGGACAGAGCTGTCTTGCTCTTCCTCTCTTCCCTGCTCTTTTCCCTCCTTCCCATGTTTTTTGCCTCTGAAAATATGTACAACTGACCCATCTTGTGATCCCTGTTACAGCAGCACTATGGCTCCTTGCCTGCTGCTTCCCGGGCTTGTCAGGCGTGGCTGGCTGGTCTGTGACCAGCCATCTCCAAACCCTGGTGGGGAAGAGGTGCTCAATGCCATGCTACTGATGAGGGGTGTGTTGCTGGCAACCTGACTTATCTGTCATCCCCATCAAGTCCTCCTAGACCAGCCCCTTGTCACAGTAGTCATGGGTCATTCCCCTGTGATGCAGCCCCATGCATGGAGTCTAAAATGTCAAGTGATGTGAGCCTTGAGAGGTTTCTGAGATTATTATTGTAATTTTTATGTGCTAGAGTTCTGTAATGGAACTTGGAGTGACTTGCAGCCCAGTTGTTCAAGGAAAGGTGTTTGGCATTCTTGTTTCACTGTCTCTGTTAAGCAAAGACACAGGCTTTGTGTTTCTTATCTGAGGGTCTCCCAGGGCTCTGCAGGGCATTGGTGGTGTTTGCCATGCTCCCCTAAGGAGACAAGCATTGTTTGACTATGGAGGAGAGGTTGTCTTCTTAACAGAAGCCAACAGTTTTGTGTTGATAAGGATTAAAATGATGACTTGGTAGAAAGACAAGGTGTTTCCTTGCTAGTTAACATGTTTTAACTGGGAGGGGATAGGGGTGTGGGTCTGTTTGGGACTTCGGCACGTGTTCTTAACAAGGTCTTGCAAATACAAGGAGATATGCTTGGGATTAAACCACAAAGTGGAGACAGGAATGAAAGATGCAGGGCCTGGTAAGAATCTGAGGCCCTTCATAAACTCTTGTTAATCAGTGTCAGAAATTGATTGATTCATATTAGCATGATCTAGGCTTCATACAAAGATATGTGGTTTCTCCTCAGCTGATAATCAGCACAGCAGTTGTGTTTAGCTAATTGCCTTGGTGTGATTTGCAACTGGAGAAAACAGGGTAATGTGCTGCCCTGTACCAAATCCAATACAATTTTCATCTGCTGGGCTGAGCCATCTTTTAAATGCAGATGAAAATTAATGTCCTGTGTGACCTCGTAACATACACAGTAACTCTCACATATGTGAGAGTGACCTTGCTTGGTTTTGGAGAATGGTACAGTTTATGGGGAATAGGCAGCAGGAGGGCAGAGTCATTTACTCAGCGGGGGTTCAGGAGATGAAACCTTTTACTGTGACTGAAACCACAGCCTGTCTCAATTATATATCTACCGTGTACATCCTGCCAAGCCATCCTACGCATTGTCACCTGTGCCAGTATAATATTTCTGTCTGTCCTAGCACAGCTGCATTTCTTGCATAAACAGGGCACCTGAGGATGCTCTGAGCTGTATTGGATGCACACGAGCATCTCCAGTGCTCCCCAGGCCAGGCCAGGCTCATTGCAGATGGGTATGAAGCTGTAGGGATGCTGATTTCAGCCCCATTTGATGGGGCTTGAGGTGTGCTTGCATTTGCCAGGCCTGGGGGTGCTCCTTTTGCTACCTCCGAAATGGTCACTGGGGCTTGCTCTGTCTCCTGAGAGTAAGGGGCAGGGATCCATACAGTGAAGGGTGGTGGGGGCAGCACCCCTGTAGCCCTGCCACTCCAGGGTCTGTGTCTCATCTGTGTCACTACTGAAATTACCAGGAGCCTGCTCCTAGAGACAGCAGAGCTCAAAAACTCTGAGCCTTTGCACATCTGCCTTTGGAGTGGTCTTGGCAAGGCTCAAGCCATCACTTTTTTCTTGTAGTGTTGACTTATGTCAGGCAAGTCCTGCTCCCATTCCTCCACACACCTTCACCTCTCCCCACAGCAGGCTCTGTGCACCGCTGGGGACCAGAGATAACATGTCAGTAAGTTTGTTGTTCAAGGGTTTTCACTGATCGCTTTCATTGAACACCCACAGTCCAGGAACACAGGGAGTGTCTATGCAAAAATGCTGCTTTATTTTGTAGCATGGCTGGTTCTTTCAGTTCCCAGCAGCGGTGATGGATGGGGGGCACGCAGGCAACTGGGCAGCCCACGTCACCCGGGCTCTGTGGGGCTACACACCAAAGCAGCACAGGCTTTAAAATCTGAATTCTGGACACCTGCTCAACTGCATACTTACTCCGCGGTGTTTCCATCTCCACATACAGCATACGTGAAGGATTGACCGTATCCCTTAAAATCTTATGGCAAATACAGGGCCTGAACCCCAAGCTCCCTAACCAGTGGCCAATGCCTTCCTCACAAAACCATCCTGCCTGGGCCAGGGAAATTAGGGATGCTGTTCTCTTGAAGTCCCTGTGAACTCTAATTTGCTGTACCCTCTGGGAAGGCAGGAGTCATCTAAGGCACGGAAGTGCCTCTTCAGGCAATAGCAACTGGAGAGTACAGAACTGTGGGGGACTTCTTGGGAAACCAAAAATCAGGGCTGCACCTGTGATAAAAGATGATGCAGAGAACATGCACCTAGGATACAGGTGTTCCTCTCTGAAACTGCCTGGCTGAAGCTCAGGTCCAGACCAGCAGGTAGGTTGGGATCCTGCAGTCCCACAGCCAGTTCGACGACCTGTGTGTTGTTGTTTACTTCATCTTGGAAGTTGAGTCATTTGTGCATTTCTCTCGGATCAGCAGACAAGACAGACTGGTCCAGTCTGTGCTGCAGACTGTCAGCACAGCTCTGTGGGGCAGAGATGGGTCTGACATGGCCTTGCCCCAAGGAGCTGCTGGTGCAGGTGCCAGCACAGCCAGTTTCTGGGCTGGAACCGCTTATTTGGCTCTGGTTTTGGGGTGGATAGGGAAGTGTCAGTGAACCGGCAAGTTCCCTGGCAGTACCTGCGAGAAGGTGTTTCCATGGTAAAAGCTGTGCTGCAATTTGGAGAAGAGGGGTTAAATTTGGGAGCTTCTTGCTGTGTGCTACACTGCTTGCGAAGACCTTGTGTGAACTGGATGAATTACTGTAAAAGTTCACAAAAGAAAAATCTGTTTAGAAGTATTCAGTAGGAAGACACCGATCTCCCAGCACCTAAAATTCTGATTTTTTTTATTTTTTTATTTATTAAAAAAAAAAAAAAAGAAAAAAAAGAAAAACTACTCGAATCCAGGGTACAGAGCTTTAGGAGGAAAAATGCCTCCAAAACAAACACAAGTTGCTAAGGGTGGCTAGAAGAGCTGGGCCTTTTGAGAAGCTGCAGTGAAGCAGGGCTGCGGCTGTGCCTTTTCACGCCTCTTCTTGGGGCTGAGCGTTTGCTCTGAATCCAGCTTCCCGCTCCAGCCACAGCTGAAGGAGAGAGCAACCAGGGCCAAAACCCTCGAGAGTGGTTAAACTTCCAGCTGGTGGGCCAGGATGGGCACAAGAGCAGCTGTTGCTGAAGGAGGCGGGAGCGTAGTAATTCCTGCAGCCAGGGAAGGTTTGGTTTTCCATGGCCAGGGCAGCAGTGGGACCAGCTGCGGCAGCGCGGGATCTGCGGTGTGACAGGGTGCTGCAGGGGGAGGGCTGGGAACTGCACTGGTTTGGTCTAAAGTTCAAAAGAAGAGGGTCAGGACTCACTAAAATACTTTTAAATACTTTTTTTTTTTTTTTTTTTTTACTTTCTTTTTCTTTCTCCCCCACTGACCTATTGCCTTCTTCGTGGGCAAAATTCCATAGAAAGCACATCTGAGGATGGTTTGGTGTATGGCAACATTGTCTTTGGTTATAAACAGCTGTCTGGAAGTAAATATCTCAGAATTATGGGATCAGACTGAACCTCCCACATAACATATGGACTTGGCCACTTGCAATTTAATAAAAGCCAGTATTTTCCCCCCTTGGGTGGACTGTGCTCTGTCTTGCATAAAGATTTTTCTGATGTCTTTTTTCTTTTTTTTTTTCTTTTGGATCTGCTCAGGATAAAAATGTAGTGCAAGGCTTAGAAAAAGCCTGGGAAATAAGGATCCACAAGCCTTAGCTGACAGTTCAGCCTGTGGGCTTCTTATTTCTGAGTGTAGGAATCTCCTCCTGAGATAATCTGGAGCAGTAACTGCCCCCAGCATAGGGGTGTGCATGTGTTTTTTCACTTGCTTTTGTAACTTGGGAGACTGAATCTTTTAAAAAAATGTATCTTTAGACTCCCAGTCTCTCTAATACTTAATACATCGAGGCTTTCCAGAGTCAGCACTGAGTTTGGGGCGTAGAGGTGGGCAGCTAAGCACTTGGGTTGCTTTTTGAGGAAGTTTGCATAACGCTTTGGCAGCAGTGCCTTGGAACAGGGAAGTCTGAGCCAGGACGTTCTTGCAGTTCATGCTCAGGTTGTGGCTTGAGCCCTTCCCTCTTGGACTGAGTTAGATGGGGAGTCTTGGGCTGCTGCAAGGTGGGGAAACTCCTTCCCGGAGCCTGCGTGTGCTCTGAGGCAGGTGGTGACGGGAAGCGTGTGTGCAGGCTCCTGTGGGCTGAGATAAGGTATCTCCAAAGGAATCTCTGATCCCAAGTCACTCTGCAGATCTCATCACTGCAAGGTATGACAATTATTAAGGCTTGGGAAGAAAGAGCTGTCTCTCAGAGAACACGAGTTGCACAAGGTTTTGCGATGTCACTAGTGGCTTTAGCTGAAAGTCCCTCCACAAGTGTGTGTGAAATGTGGAGATTTCTTCTGCTGAGGAATGCAACCGAGCCAGCTGCAGCCCCACGGCCTTCCAGTAGCGCCATCGATTTGTCATTTCTGTGGAATAAGCCAGTGCATGTGTCTGGTCAGTCCCAGTGCCAAACAGCTCTGACTTGTGGTGGTCCCACTGTGAATGAGGTGAAATCAGTACTAACGCAAAGATGCTCCTTGGTGTCTGCTGGTTACATTCATAGCAGTTAGGTGGCCACCACTTGCGGTAGTGAAATTGGGGCTGCTTTTAAAAGCAGAGATGTGGCAAGCCAAGATTTCTGAAGTGGCTTGTGACAGCTGGAGGCCATCTGGCCCATCCATCCCATCAACAACTTCATCCCTGCTGCTTGGCTGGGGAGCATGTCCTGTCGTCTTTATTTCAATCTGGTGTCTTCAAGGATATTTTGCATTTCATTGCAACCTCTAAAAATCTTTCTTCTAATCTTGAGTGGTGGCAAGTTCTGCTCTTTTTATTGTCATACTCTTCAGACTTCTCCATTGCCCTGGGATATATAGAATCAGACAGAGAGCTGTGATTGTAATGTACAGTTCCACATCTGCTATAGGATTGCCTGAGCTTGGTAGCTGCTGAAGCATGATAAAGCCTTGCTGGAGAAGAGAACTGCTCGGACTAATTGGTCTCAATCTGCAAAGCTGCTGAGATCTTTCTACCTCGCTGTAGTCAGCTGGGCTGAGCGGTGGGATGTGCACCATCTCATCTAACCGCAGCCAGGTTTTTGGTCCCTGTTAGGGATGTGTGCATGTGCTTGTGGGTGAAGTTATCTCTTTTTGCTAAGACAAGTTGTGCATGGAACTCTATGAACCAGGTTTGAGTGGAGGTGTGATGCTAAGGCAGCCAGGCAATCCTGGCCACTGCCTGTGGGCCAGGAGCCATCTCCCCAAGCCTGAGGCCACAGAAGAGCAGGCTGCATGCTGACCCAGGTGGCTCTCAGTCATCTGCTGCTGCAGGGGTCCCAAGTCTGCGGGCAGCACGGTAGCTACGTGCTTTTTCTCCTGATATTTTTGTGCACTGTGTGGGTGGCTTGCCTCATCCGGGGCGTGTTGCAGCTGCTGCCTGGGGCTGTAAGTGGAACCAGTGCTGGGGCTGCAGGCACTTTTGGAGTTCAGCAACCTCACCTGTCTCATTGAAAGATGGTCACAAGTAGCTCAGAGCCATGCAAAGTCACCAGCAAATTGTGTGTGTGATTTCTTTGGGTGGTTTTGGTTTCCTCCCACCCTGGTATTTGTGCTCCACGCTTGGTTCTGTCTTTTTTCCTGACTAGTGGAGTCCTAGACGAATGTGGTTCTTGGTGACGCTCAGCCTGCATGCAGTTGTGGTGTCTCTAAAAGTCAGTGACCTCTGGAAAAAGTCGTCTCTGAAGAGCAACTTCTTGCGAGCTCTGCCTCCTTCACCCCACCAGTTCATCTCACAATACCTCTTTTGGCTGGTCTATGAGAAAGCTGTGGAAAATGTGAGGTTTAACTTCTCATGATGGTCATAATCAAGTGTTATGGGATTCTGTCTATAACTTAACTGTAACATTGCAGGGTTAATAGTACAATCCCACTTCCATACACCAAGCATGCACGCTGTTTTTCTGCTGACAAGGATCTGTCTTGCTGCAGGACTGGGGCTGGGTGGGCTAAGGAGCAACCCAAATGTTCTCTGACGTTTGCAGTGAAGATGTGCTCACCTTAATACAAAACCAAAAGGTCGCATTTCTTCTTGCTGATAGAAAATACAAGTCAGCTACTGGACCATTTAGCAAAGCAACACTCGTAAATGATTTACTCTTGACTTATGCATGGTATTATTTTATATAAACACAAGTTCTTATTAGTGCTTCAACTTTATCCCATCTTTTCCAGTCATACTGTAGGATACATACACATATCCATGCACAGGGTCTTTCAGCTTTCTCTAACAAGCTATGCTAGCTGATATTATCTAGTTGCCTAGATGCTCTGTCAGTTTAATTTGCTGCAACTAGAGCTTTAAAGTTTTTCCTCTAGTGAGATGATACTTCTTGAAAATTCGTTTGTCTTGCAGGTGCTGAAAGGAATTATTGGCTTGTTTGGTACTGGTTGTCCTAATGCAATACTGTACAGACCCTGTAACTGATTAAAGCATGTCAGAAACGTATCAACACTCGCAAGCATGGCTTGGCATATATCTGAGTCCGGGTAAACTCTAAGGCCTGGTTCTAGGAAAATTCCTCAGTTTTGTAAATCAACCTTGAAGTGTATTTATTATGCTAACCTATGATCTTGATTTTTGGCATATTGGCTTGTAATTCTGTCTCTGATCCTGATTCACAGCTGTAGAGACACTATTAATGTGGTCTGTCATCTGAGTGCTTGGATCATGGTAACTAGTCACACTTTCAGCTCAACACGCTCTTGATTTAATCACCTGTATCTGCCAAAATACCAATCAAGTCTATGTGAATGTGTTACACCGGCTTATCCTGAGCCATGAGAAACTGGTGATGTATGAAGCAGAACAGACCTGGGCAAGAATGTAGTTGCTTTACGCCCGTGTCTGTTAGCAGTCTGAACTAGTTAACTGCAGCGAACCTAGTTTTCAGATCAGGTTGTTCAAACAGATGCTCTTTTTGAGTGTCTATTTCTGGAAATTGAAGTGGGAGTTGGTGGGGTGAGGAGAAGCGAAGTGGCAATCAAAATTCCTGTACATTATGCTAAAGGCTGATTTCCCACGTCTGGCTGAGAAGAGAAACAAATGCTTTCTAGACCCAGGAGGCTCAGCATTCTCCCAACCAGAGTGATTTATTTTTAATTCTGATAGTTCACTGGAGCTCTTAAACCGAAAGAGCAATGACAGTTTTATTATACTGCTTGGAAGTGAATGCAGTGAGCTTTGCCAATGCCCCGCTGGAGAGCCTGGGGTGCTGCAGGAAGGGGGTGCAGGCTCGCCCGGCAGCTGGGCATCCCCACCGCCTGGAGCCCCCCAGCCTGGGCACAGCCGGGGTGCTGGGGCAGCACCGCGGGCAAGTGTGACCCTGCCGGACATCTGTATTAAATGGCACGGGATTTAACTTTCACGGTGCTTTGGACCAGCTACGTCAGCCTTCCTTCAATTCTTTGGCTTAAATAATGACATCCTCCTAAGGTTATGTGCTATTGTTTTTTGTTTGTTTGTGGTTTTTTTTTTTTCTTTTGTGCGTATTTTAAAATCTATTTGTTGCTGCCATCATTTCAGCTATGGCGAGTCTTTTATTCTTGTGGTGTTCAGCTGCAAATCCCACAGGAATGTCAAAGCCACGGGGACCAACAGGAGCACAGCCAGAATTATACTTGTGTGAGAGGGTTTGAAAATCACATGTAGGGTGTCCTATCAGTGCTGTGCATGTAATGAAATGGAGCATCCTTGCAGCTAATGCAGGCTGTTTAGTGTGTCTTTGAAACAAGTGTTACTCCAAAACCAGGATAAGAACCATGGACTGTCGTGTCCCACTTCCAGATCACATGTTCTTACATCAATTGGCTCCTTGGTGTCTCTGTTAAGAAATGGGTAGGTCTGGAAGATACTCCAGTTCTTTCTTTAAGGTATTCTTACAGTGTTTAATTCTGGTCAGACAACCACACACTGACACTCCTGATTAGCTACAAAATCTTTTCAGTTTGCCTTTGTTCCCATGCTGGACTGAAGTTTTTTTTGGAAATGCTCTGTTTTCAGCATATGTTCTCATTTTTCCTGATAAACATGAATGTCTGTTGGCCCACATTTGGAGGAGGTGGGAAGGGCCAAATTCATTCCTGGTGTCACTCCAGCATAGTCAGTGGGCTGACCACAAGGATCAGACTGGATCTAAGACTTATATTATGTTTACCACAAGTTCTACCAATTTTTATTGATACATTACATAACCATGTTTCTGGTGCAATTGATAAAGATGCCTTTGACATGCCAGGAAATCTAACTTTAACATAACAAAAGTTGACTTCTGATAGAGTAGGAATGTAGAGCTGACAAATCCTTCACCAAACAGAAATGCCAATGGTTCCGGGTGCTAATAGCACAGCACAGTTGACCTTTGCTCCAGACGTAATTATTTGGACTGTGAAAGATGAGGAGGCTCTACTACACTAGAGACACGCTTTATGAAAATGCAGCCAAATAATCTGAGGAGATCTCAGCAAGGGCTGAGGATCTGATAGAGGAGCCTGCACCGTAGCACAGACCCCTCTGTCCATGACATCTTCAGCTTCTCTGATGCTCTGGGCTGAAGCCTCTTCAGCTGCTGATGAAATGGTGCTCCTGAGAGCGTTTGCTAATCTCAGATTCTGGGTTGGAATTTCAAGTTTTCTTTCAGCCCTTGATGATACAATTGTCTTCTCCCATTCATACGTTCACTTTTTGTCTGTTATTCACAAATATGCAGGATTGCTCTGCTATAGTAAAGCAAGAAGGAAATAATATATTCTGTTTGAATATGGAAAGGGAACTGGTGTTTAGCAGAGACAGAGTTGGCTTCTAGATGAAAGAGTCAAGTGCCAAACTGTTTTGTTTCAATTTGAGCAAGAGAGGCTTTGATCTAGAGGAGATGACTCAGTCAGTAGCAGGGAACAATTCTTTATAGTGAGTTTAGAAATAAAACCTGAAGATTTAGGCTATGATGGCTTTGACATGTCATTCATAGTGTATATTATGTGAAAATGAAAAACATAACATCTGAAATAAAGTGTGAAGGCTTTTCTGAAAGAAAAAACACACTTCTGATGTTGGTTGCCAAGAGTTTTCCTGAAGCCAGAAAGGACTGGAGATGGGAAGATCAGTCCAATTGAGATGGGAATAAAGAGCAACGTGGACAAACCAAGAAGGGGAGAGACTTCTTGTAGCACAGCTCAGGCCAGAGGTGGGGTCTGGATGAAAATTAGGGTCTCCTGGCCCCAGGTCAGGCTCCATAATCTGTGTATGCTGCCTCTTTTTCACCCTGACCCGATGTGTCCCCTTTGTCACCACTCTCAGCACGCTGGATGCGAAGGCAGATGTGGTCAGACGCTGCTCGGCCGCAGGGTTGGCTCCGGTTGCGTGGAGCAGGCATGGCCAACTTCTCACTACTGAGCTGCTTTTATTTGGAGCCAGGTGTCTGGACCCGGCTCGCTGCAGCTGTGTTCTGTGGCACTGCAGGTGACCCCGCGAGCACAGCTGGACCCGGGCTGGGTCCCTGCGCTGGCCGCAGCACATGCGGATGCTGAGCTGTGCGAGTCGGTTGCCGTGCTGCGTGGCCAGGAGCCTGGGGATGTGGTGAAACACATCTGGCTCAACACAGTAAGCTGTTCGCAGTTCTCGATATGAAAGTGTCACTGCTGTTCATTATTTCTGCAGCTTTATTCTACATCTAGCCACCAGCCTACACTTTGTTCTGTGCTACTGTGCTCTATAGGGTAGGAACAAATAGGTATGTACCTGGAGAGAGCTTCAGAGAGCGTTTCTTTATTCTTTTTGGTGGCTGCGTGCAGTAGGTGATGGAGACTTCTTTGGCACAGTCACTTTGTGAAATCTCCTGTTATCTAACAGCTTATTTGTGCTGAGAAGGATGGCCCAGCCCTCAGTCTTACAATCTCACCTCCTTGCCTGCACCATCTCTGGTGTTCACCCTCCTTCTCACTCTACCAACAGAGTATCGCTAGTTTTTTGCAAGATTATTTTTCTGCTGGCTTGGCTTGCTGACAGACTGGGCAGCAGTGGGAGCGGAGCAGTGTGCTGGGCAGAGGGACCAGGCCATTGGGTAGCAAAGCACTGTCAAGTGGGCTCCCTCAGGATGTCAAGGATGTGCAGGTCCTCCAGAGGTGCCTGGCAGCAGGGACTGCCCTGGTCTGTGTTGTAGACCTGGTCACAGGATTTGTTACAAAATTGAAGTCTGATTAGGTGGCCCAAGCTATTGCTGGTATAGAGGTGATGAAATCAGAGAGGACACATTCCTGTGTAGCCTCATCTAAGTGTTCCTGCTCTGGCAGGGGAATTGGACTAGATGATCTTTTGAGTTCCCTTTCAATCCCTAACATTCTGTGATTCTGTGAATAAATCCTTTTGGTCATCTAGTTTACCCCATGTTCCAGAAACAATGCGTCTTCTGGTGTTTTCCCTATTTAAATGTGGAGTATTCCCAGACTTGCCTCAGTTCTCTTGGGGTTTATTCCATGGTCTCATTACTTTTATGGATATGATGTATAAAGTCATTGTATTATTAGTATTGGATGTGTATAATGGTAGAGTAAGATAATTTTCTTTCTTGGCATGGGGGAGGGGGGGGAAGAAAACCAAACCAACAGAAAGCCCACAACATTTTCAATGGTGCTAAAGAACAGCCAGTGCTGTGATACGAAAATTGGAGAAAGTATTTCTGTATCAGGGGATGCGCTGAGGATGTAGTGATCCACACTGCCTGCTGTCACTGAATCAAAACCGTCCTGGTTGTCACAGGTGTCACAGCCAGCCTGTGCTCGGCAGGCAGCAGCTGTCCTCCTGTAATGTCACCATGCATCCGGTCAGGCTCTTGCAGGTGTGAGTGCAGAGGTTGTGTTTGGAGGTGGTTCTGAAGCTCAATGCTTGCAAACAGAAAATGGAGAGTGTGTGTTTGGAGGGAAGGGAGGTCCTCACTGGTGCTGAGCTGGCTGCAGGGACACCCGTGCTGGGGACAGGAGGGCTCTGTGCTCAGGGCAGCTGGTGGGGAAGAGGCTGGGGCAGCCCTGCCCTGTGTGAGGGCCTGGCCTCTGGCTGGTGTGGAGCAGGGCTAATGGATTGCAGCCCTTGCTCACGGACAAAGGAACAGGGTCACAGGTGCTTTCACCCTGGGGGTGTGTGGGAGGGAGATGGCGCTGCTTGTCCGTCCCACAGCACAGAGGGCTGAGAGCTCCCAGATGTCACCAATCCTTCTCTTCCTCTTCCAGCTTCCCTTTGTACATACTGTTATCATGGCCTGTTTTGCCGATGTGTTTCCAGGAACTACCACTGTTTTCGAAGTCCTGCAGAGACAGAAGAGAGGTTCTTTCTGTGAAGGACTGAGAAGCAGATGGTTGCTTTTTCCTTTATTTTTTTATTTTTTAAACAGTCTTACAGTGACAGAGGTTCCCCTGCCACAGAGAAGGCTTCTTCAGCCCAAGAATTGTTCTTTTAGATTGTCTTCCCCTAAATCCCATTCACTTCAATAGAATGTTGGGCCAACACTGAACTCAGAGCAGGTCACTTAGAGATTTGTCCTGTCAGGTCTTGAAAACCTCTGAGGACAGAGCTGCCACAACAAATTTTCATGGAGCATTTTTTTTTCCCTGTATCCAGTTGGCACCTTCCTGTTTCAATTTATGTCCACTTCTTGTTCTTCCACTGCGCACCTCTCCGGAGAGCCAGGCTCTGTCTTCTCATTAGTGTCCTCTCAGGAGTTGGAAGGCAGCTCTTGGTCACCCAGACCTTTTCTTCTTCCAGCTGTGCCAGCCGTGCTCGGATGCCACTCATGTCCTCCTGCTTCCAGTCTCAGCTCCTTAGTGCCAGGGGCTGGGTGCTGCTCGTGCAGTTGTGGGCACTGTAGCATTTCCTACAACTATCGCCGGTTACTTACTGGGGCAAGGTGCTGATTTGTCAAAAAATCTGAGCCTTGCTCTGCCAGGAACTGTACTCATTGCCTGAGCCTGGACTTTTTAAATTTGGGAGGTAGGTGTGAATATAGATAGGGAAGGACGATGGGAAGAGAAGCATTAAGTGACTTTAGCCTGTTCTCTGGCTAGTATTCTCAGATGGGATCAGCATTGCAATTGATCTTTTAAACCTTAATCTACAGAAGAGCTGAAATACTTTGATTCACTTCAAGTACGTGAATAGCTCCACTGGCTCTGGTAGAGGCTTGCAAGGTTTCTTGGATAAAGGTGGAAAATAAATTCAATGAAGCTAGAAGGGAAAAGAGAGGCTGTTGCAGGGATGTGAAGGGAATTATGTTTGATTGTGTCAATGGAGATAAAAGCAGAATTAAACTGACTATGAAATACAAGCAAATGAGAGGTTGATGGACTGAGAACATGTCGCAGTTCTGGCTAATCCCAAATAAACACCCAGCAGTAAGTAGTCTGGTAGTACAGGTGTATACCTAGTTTCTGGTGGTGCTTCTGATATTCACATGCTTCAGTTTACTCCTGTCTTGAGTGCACAGAACTGCCTTTACTATAAAGAGTATTGTGAAAATTAATAGCTTTACTCAGTGGTACCATATGAAAGGAAAAACGTTTTCTTGTGAGTAGCACCAGTAATGTGTATGTTGGCAAAGAGATTAGAAATGTGGGCTCCAGTCTTCCAGGAATCAGCCAAAAGGTTTTAACCCGAGATGTTACTGAGTGTTCTCTGAGCGAAGCCACTGGGAGCTCAAGGTACTTTTACTTCTTGACAGAAACAGTCCACTCAATAGAGTGGACACACATGGTGATAGTATCGATCTATGAAACTAACCTTTGCAATCAGTTGGGTTTTTTGTACAACTTCAGTTCTCTTAAAATTGATGTTTATGAGTTACAAATAGCAGTAAATATACCTGAAAACTTGGGTGCCATAATTTGTCAACTACTCTTAATGTATGTTCAAACAAAATGTCACTTCAGTCCAGGATTGGTGGCAATCCTCAAAGCTATAGATGTGTCCAGTGCTGCAGTATAGTCATGGAGGTCTCTTAGATGGAAGGAAATTGATGTGATAAACATATCAGAAGACCAAAACAAGACTGTAGAAATTTCTGCTTGCAGTGAAGACCATCATTTTTAAGTATAGGACAAAGAGATAATAAATAATGAATCCAGCAGGGAACAAGAAGATGATGTAGCAACTGCAAAAGATCCAAACATATGGAAAATTCAATTCTGTGGAGAATTAAGTCACTGTTATGTAATGAGGATCAATGGAAATGAGCTGATGTCAGTATTGGACTGGCTTAATGCATGGATGGAAAATTGTGTCCTGTCAGAGACCTGTTAATAGGAGTGAAAGCTCCATTCATGCTGCATTTCCATTAACTGTTGCACTTTTTTTTTCCTTTTAACCTGGGAGGGGCCTGATCCAAACCCAGCAGAAGTAAACAGGGTTTCTGCTAACCCAAAACTGATTTGGGGTCTGAATCTTACAGATCTGTAGCAGAAGGCCATCAGTAAGAGCCTGTGATGAACATCCACCTTGTACTGGTTGTTTGAGGTGAAACTTCTTCCCTTTCTTTCCATCTGTCTGAGCCTTTTGCACTACAGGTTACCTGCTCATCCCTCCAGGTAGGGCTACAGTGGCCAAGAAGCCTTGGGAAGCCCCTGCCCAGGTAGTGGTTTCCTTCCCAAACCCCCTTCTGCGGACTGGAAGGGGCCGTACCAGGCACCAGGAGGGCAGGGGTGTCCTCAGTGCCCAGGGTGTGGAGACTCCAGCAGCATTGCATGATGATAGTGTTGCAAAAGTCCCCAAAGACCTTCTAGCTTTCTTCTTGTGTGACTGTGATCTCGTGAGACACTGCATGTGGTGGGGAAGGGATGTAGAGCAGCATAAAGGCCCCTGCAGCTGCACGAGGTGTCCTGGAGGAGGGTGTGCAGCCACGGCACCTCGGAGGGTCCGGTGCTTGGTTTTCTGTTGTGATGGGGCTTGGTGGCAGCAGTGGTCTTGGAGCTTGTCCCTGGAAAAAAAGCCATCGTTAGCTTGGCAGCTGTGCAGGAAACACCAGAGCATGCTCTTTGGGGTGAGGACATTCTAGCTGATGTTACTGGAGGGTTGCCCTTGAGACAGTGGGGCAACAATGCATAGTCCTAGACATGCATGTGTCTGCTCTGGCCCGTGTGAGGGATTTGACTGTACAGAATTGCACTGTGCCCCAGAGACTCCCTTCTGCTTGGGTTCAGCACAACTTAGAGCAGTTGCCCTTTGGTCACTGGTGGCTGGGCACTTTGCTGGCCATGAGAATCCAGCCAAGCACCTTTGCTGCTGCAGCCAGGAAGAGGTTTTGGGAGTTTCTAGGGTGTGGTAGTTTTGTGTTTTGGTTTGGTTCTTTTTCTGGTTTGTGAGTGAGGATAATGGGGAGGACACAGCATGGAATAGTTCAGTGAGAAGTTCACGCTCTGAGTACCTTGGACACTGAGACAGGACACTGCACTGTGACTTACTGAAGGTGTGTTTTAGTAATGACCATCAGCCATATTAACTAGGACGGACCTTCTGGTGGGAAGCAATGGGCTTCATGAGAGACTCTTCCCCACGTGAAATAGATTTGATATTTTGGAGTGTTGCTGTGTAAGAAAACATGCTTCTGAATCAACAAATTAGGGAAAGATGTCAGCTGTTAAATGTTGGTGAATGGAGCTGTTGCATGAACTGAGTGTGGGGGTGGCTTCGAATTAACAGGGATGCCAGAGAGTAATGAGGGAAAAAGGGGTGGGGTGGTCCAACCTTCAACAGAGTTTCCAGTCTGGTGTGAGCCTGAAGGGAGTGGGAGAAGTGGGTGTGGGGTCTCCATGGGTGTTGTCACAGGAGAGGATCTGAGTTGCTAAACACCTCACACCCACTGAGAGGGGAGCTGTCGTGAATGCCCTTAGCTCTTCTGCTTGCTCTGTGCCTGCTCTGATAGTCAACCCACCTTCTGAGCCAATCACCTGGCCAACCTAGTAGGGGAGAGAGAAAAAAGAAAAATAAAAAAGACCCCAACCGAACACAAACGACCCACCAAAACCCTTTTGTTGCTGTGTGTATCTTCCACTGAATTAGAGTTGATAGGGCTTCGTGCAGGGGATAATAGATGTCATTGCAAGTGCAAGGGAAAGCTGAAACTATGAAGCCAAAGGCAGGGAAAAGGAAGAGGAAAGAGGAGCACGGGGGTCTCGTTAGCTCTTTGGGTTCTTTGGAAGGTTTCTGGGTCTTCGAAAGAACCTTGATGTTTCCCAAAGTGAACTCACAGGTAGGATATGGAGGGGGCTATGACACAAAGAGAGCAAACATACTTATCTTCAGTTCCTTAGGCATTTCTTCTCCATTTCTAGGAAGCCTGTTCAGCTTAGCTCAAGAAACATTTTCTGCACTATGGAATAATCACTCTTAAAATGGTGCTAGAGAGGTGAAGACACCCTTGGCTTTGTGAGCAATGTTAAAGTGATTGCATCTACTTCCTGCCCTGCAACTATGGAGATCCATTGAAAGTTGGCCAATGTCTTTCCTGAGAAACAGCTGCTCAGAAATTTGGGAGGAAAAATGTTTGATTCCTCGCATTCTGGCGGATTTGAGGCTCACCAGCTGGTGGAGAAGCCTGCCAAGGCTCCGTGCTGTTGTGGAAATGTACAGTAACTGGGCATAAGTAGCTCTAAGCCCTTTTTGGACTGAAGTGTGAAAATGTCTTAATGCTGGGAAGCTGTTGAATGTCTTTTTCAAACTAGAAATAAATCAGAAGGGAATGGCTCTGTCTTTGCCAACAAATAAACTCATTCTGGGGAATTTACTCTCCCTGTTTCCACAGCACCTCTGGATTCTGCCTGTTGGCTGGAGCTGTCCAAGGCCCTCATGCTGTTAATGTCCCTGTTTGAAATGCAATATTCAGCCTAAAAACCCAGTTCTTGAATTGGATTTTTTGACTGATTGCATCCAAAATTTGTGTTATTTCAATCTAAGGACCAAATTCTCACTCTCTTGAGGAAAGCCTCCCATTGACTTCAAGGAAATTAGACTCTAGCTCTAGCAGGCTGGGTTAAACAGGGAAAGGCAGATTATATCTGTCAAAATGACTTTGCTCCAGCAAAGTGTTTTTTGTTGTTTTGTTTATTTATATTTTTTATTTTCACCCTGAATAAACTATTCTGATTTGCTTTTCTGAACTCTCTTCCCAACCACAGCATGGAGAAAACTTGATATGAAGTATTTTGTTTGACTGCTGTAAAGCAAGTATTTTGTTTGCTGTGAATTGAAAAGAAATATGTTTGCACCAGTCTTACAGCCTGTCTCTGAATGGAAAACTGGATGTTTTCTGGCTTAGGATGCAGTGGAGGTGCTCAGCCATGGGGACAGCCTGGTCCAGCTCAGATGTGTGCCCAGGTTGGGATGTTGTGGTCCAAAGGGATGGGCTTGTAGATAAGTAAAGAACTGGCTGGATTTGGGGGCTGAAGAAGAAAAAGGTTGTGGTTTGTACTGTAACTGAACTCCTGCCTTGAGGGTGTGTGTGGAGGGCCCTTGTCTGCAGAGAATGGTTGAAGGCTGCGTATTTAGGTATTTTGTGAGAGTTCTGCATACACATCCTATCTGGCCAAAGCTGCTCTCACTTGTGGCCAGGAGCTGCTTCTGTGTGGCTTTTACAATGGGATGAAGATTGTGGGTGCTGCCAGTGTAGTGAGGGTTCTCCAGGTAGTCTTCCTCCCTCTGGTGGGAACAGGCCAGTCTACTTGTAGCAACCCTGTCCTGTGGTGAAACGCAAATCAAGATGTCTTCACCTGTTATTCACATGGTGTGAACTTTGGGGCTGTCAATTGCAAGGGCAGGAGTTGGACTCTGGTACTTGTGGGTCCCTTCCAACTCAGGACATTCTATGATTTTAATGTCGGGTGAATTTTTCTCTTGGGATGTTCAGGCTGCAAGATGCCGAGAGCTCCAGACTTTTAGAAAGCAGCATCAACCTATTTGTATGATTTTCGTGTACGCTCTACAAAATTTCTGAACAAGATGTTCTTCTAACCCTGTGAAAAGGAAGGCCAAGAGAGAAAGTGTGTTGCACTGGTGGGAGGCGTTCAGATGCTGCCAAAATGGTGTGATGTAACTTGACGCAGTGCCAATGTTTGTGCTGTAAACTGAATGCAGGTGAATGCTGATTAAAATGAGCCCACACAATATCTATCTACTGCGTCTGTTGTTTGGTTTAAGGTAACATCTAGAAATACAGGTGAGGGAGCTAGATTCTGTCTGTCTGGTGATATATGAGTGTTCTTATCTCTGTAGTTTCATCCTGAAACAGAAACACAAACAACCCACAGATATGCAATGTTACTCACTCTAACTATATAAAGAAGCCCAGACGCACCTCACTACTTATGTTTAGGTTTTGATGAGCAGACAGCTTGGGAAAATGTTGACTTTATTTATTACACCCTATCATCTTACAGTCTGGATGTGTGTAAAACTCTGATAACTGGCTTGGTGGCTGAGGGGAGAGCCATGGATGTTTATTGATTTTTTTATTAAAGCTTTCGACAGTTTCCCGTAACATCCTCCTAGGCAAACTGATAAAGTACAAGCTAGAGAAGTGGATGGTGAGGTGAGGTGAAAACTCGTTCAACTGCCATGCTAAGTGGGTTTTTGGCTGGAGATATGAAATCCAGCCAGAGGCCAGTCCCTTGTGGTGTGCCCCAGGGGTTGGTACTGGGGACAGTATTGTTCAGCATCTTCATTAGGGACCTAGCTGAGGGGGCAGGGTGTCCTCTGCAGTTTTGTAGATAACACAAAACTGAGAGGAGTGGTTGATTCACCAGATGGTTGTGCTGCTGTTAGGAAGGACCTTACCTGCCTGATGGAATGAGCCAACAGGGGAGAGAAAGATGGGCAAAGTCCTGCCCTTGGGGAGGAATAACCCTGGGCACCCGTACATGCTGAGGCCAACCAGCTGGAAAGCAGCTTTGCACAAAAAAAAAACCCTAAAACCAAAACAAAACATCAAACAAACCACAAAAAAACAAACACTTGAGGGTTCTGGTGGCCACCAAATTGAACATGAGCCAGCAATGTGCCCTGGTGACAATGGGCCAACAGCCTCTGGGGCTGTGTTAGGCAGAGTGTTGCCAGCAGGTCAAGGGAGGTGCTTTTTTCCTCCCCGCTTTGTCCCTGGTGAGACACATGAGCAATGCTGGCTCCAGTGCTGGCCTCCCTGGTATGAGAAAGAAGTGAACATACTGGTGCTAGTTCAGGAAAGGGCTGTGAGGATGATGAAGGGATTGGAGCATCTGTCGCAAGAGGGGAGGCTGAGAGCTGGGACTGTACAGCCTGGAGAAGAGCCTGTTCAGGGGGATCTCATCCATATGTATAAATGCCCAGTGGGAGGACTAAAGGAGATAGACAGGTGCTACCTGGTGAAAGGACAAGAGGCAACGGGCACAAACTGGAATGCAGAATTCCATTTGAATATAAGAAAAAGCTTTTTCACTGTGAGGGCTGTTAGAAACTGGAACAAGTTGCTCCAAGTAATGTGCTGCAGCTGACCCAGCTCCAAGCAGGAGCCTGGATTAGGCAGTCTCCAGAGGTGCCTGCCCACCTCCCCCATGGGAGCAGTGAAACCTCTCAGTTGTCAGCACAGTCCTTTGAAAGGATTTCTTTAATTGCTGAGAAAACTGGGATGGAGCATGCATCACTCCAGCCCTAGCAGCTGCTAGTGCCAGGTACTCCCTTGGTAACAGAGGAGGAACTTTGAAACAAAAGAGCATGCAAGCCATCCTACAATACTTCTCCGTAGAGGCACAATCTCTATCAGTCAAGGGAGTTTTAGCTTCCTGGAGCAGGGCCGATTCTCCCACAGCACAGCTGCATGGATGAACACCCATCCCATCACACTGGATCTACTTTTGGCACACTCCAGGTAGCTGTGAACTTGTGGCTCTTAAGCTATTCTACAGACAAAAATCTCAAGTGTTGACAGTGTACTGTCAAGGCTGGAAAAAGAGCTTTTCTGTGCTAATGGATTTACTGCCTCCCAGATTTCCTTGAAGCACTGCTAAATGTGTCATGCAGAAAGGTGGTTCATCAGCAGTTCTGTTTGGCTGGAGGGAAAATGCTCATTTATTTGGTTGGTTCAGCATGAAGTCTCCCTTGACAGGTCAGTCACTTCCCAGGCGCTCCCAAGCCACTGTTTGCTGTTCCTTTGCCGTGAACAAAAGGTGAGCTCCCCCCCTGCCCAGCCATGGTTGATGTGGGCAGAGCTGCTGGCCAGGTTGACCTCTAGCCCAGCCAAGTGAGGTGCTCACCGTGTCAGTCCTTGCCTGCCCTCTGTTTTCAGAGGTTTGGAAGTGTCTCTGGGATGTTCCTCGTCAGAGGATCTGGCACATCCAGTCTCCTACACATACTGGAGTTCAGCTGGGCAGGAGGGACTTTTAATGGAAAGGCACATCTGTTACTCCTCAAGTGTGACCACTGTCAAGGTTTCCATCCCTCCAGCAGAGCAGTTCTTAGCCAAAGGCTTGCTAATCTCTGATTTTTCAGGAGGAGAGGGAAAGGGAGTAAGTCTTTAGGATAATGGATTCTTTTTTTAACTGAAGAGATTAGTTTTGTTTTAAATTACAGTATATTGAGTCAGTGTCTTTGACACCCACAGCTGTGTTGGTGGAAAGCTGCTGGAGGGCTTGGTCATGCAGGATCCCACGTGTCTACTGGAGCTTTGTGCAGGATGTACCTTGCAAGGAGCCTCACACACCCGCTCGCAGAGGGTGCTGCATGGCTCTGGTGCTTGACTTTGCTTCTCCGCTGGGAGCGTTCCTGTCGGAGAGCACGAGTCTGCCCAGCAAAACAAATGACATTGTTTTCACATGGTGTAAAACCGCTCCCTCCACCTTCCCCGGCACCGCTGCCTTTATCCCGGCTGTAAATCCTGAGGGGAAGCAGCGGGCTGAGTCATCTGGCGCTGCGAGTGTATTTACAAAATAGAAAGGCTGGAACACTGCAGAGACTGGGGGAGAAACCAGTGCACAAAAGATCTTGGCCAGAGATGGTGGGTTCCCCCCCTCACTCCTCTCCTGTCCTTGGGTTTGGTTACCAACACAGATCACCAGGTTTCAGCTGTGAGGTGGTCAGTAGGAACCGGTTCAAGAAAACTATTGAGGCATCAAACTGCTGGGCTAAATTTGCTTGCTTCTTCCTTGAAAATCCTTACATGTGAGCTCAAGGCAGGGATGGAATGGAAAAAGGCTTGCACAGGGAAGGGCTTTGAAGATTTGTGATGCTTGCAGCCAAGATAAGAAGGTTGGCTGAGTTCGCCCCACAGCACCCAAGGTGATGGGGAGGTGTCTGTGTAGCTCTCGCCATTTCCTCTGCTCCTTGCATTAGCTGCACCCTGCAGCAATCCAACTTTGATCTTTCTCACACAAGGGTAAGCGAGAGGGAGTGCTGGGGCTGTTTTGTAGTGGGTTAGCCTGGTTGTTCTGCACCCTCCTCGTGTTCCCTCCTGTCCCTTTTCCTTCTGGGATAATGAAGTTGGAGCAGGGCAGTTTGGGTTAATCTGCTGGGTCTCTCCTTCCTCTGCCTGTTCCAGCAGCTGGTCTCCTCTTAATGAGCAAAGTTGCCTGGGGATGCCATTTACCTAGGGGAGGCAGCTCCCCCTGCACTGTTGCATTGATTTCTTGTGGAATATGCATGTCCAGGCTCACTTGTGGGTGCTGTTATCTCTTTCCATGCTTTCCCTGAAAAAGCTGCTTTTCAGCAGAACAGCTGTGTCTGCAAGAATCCCCCTTCCTGGAAGGGACAGGATGAAATGGCTCGTGGTCCTGTTAGAGTATGAGGTGGAGGAGGAGAAGTACAGTGGAGCAGGATTGCTCCTTTCCTCTCCATGTATCACACCCACACTACGAGAACAGGGAGTTTGCTGAAGCAAATGGGCAGGAAACAGGAACTGAATAAAGGAAAGGGTTCCTTTATGAGTGTGACCTGTGGGACACGCTGCTCGGGCCAAGAGTCCCTGCTATTAGCTTAACTTTTCAAAGGGCTTACTCACTGGATGTAACCCAAATCAAAGCAGTAAGTCAGCATCGTGCCTTGTGGCTAGGCAAAATCAACCTGCATGCTTGCAAGAGATACAAAGCAAGTATGTCATTAGTACCTTGGGCTGGGGTGGGGGCTGTACAGCCACTGATGTTAGACAGTGTGGTCTTACAGGCAAAACCTGGAAAACCTGGCCCTTGGCAAGGCAGTGCACCCCAGGGCAGGAGAAGACCTGTGTAAGGTGCACTGGCAGTATCTCTCTCAGTAAAAACTCCGCTGCCCCATCTGGTCAAGGTCGTGTGCCGTGCTGAGACACAAAACTTGCTATGTTGAGACCCCAAAACACAGACCTGAGCCCTGCTGGCTGTTTTGCAGGGGGGCTGCTGCTGCAGTGGATCTGCTCCAACGTGGAACACCAGGTACCAGATATCGATTTGAGCATGCTGGCCCAACCACTGCTGCATTCCTTGGGCTCGCCAGGGTTTTGGTCTGGAATTTCAGGCCAGCAGATTTCTGTTTGTTTGTTTAATAATGTTTTATTAATTTATGCCTAATTGTATATAGTTCTCATTGTTGCTCAGGCTGTGTCTTTCAGCTATCTTGAAATGAAAAGAAAATACATGTTTGTCTTTCAGCACCTTGGGAGCCAAGGGAAGCCTTAGCCAGAGCCAAGATGTAACGTGGCAGTACAAACACTAATATCTGATCTTGCCCCAGATTTGTAATTAAGAGATGATGATTTTCCCAAGGTTACCAGAAGGACACGAGCCTACAGGATCCAGTTGTCTGGCTGCCATAACACTAAACCTGTTCCTATGGCAATGAGCTGGTTGCTGTTTTGTGCTGATTTCAGGATTTTTTTTGTTTTTAATGAGTTCTGCAACGTATCTACTTCCTGACGCAGCCAGGATCTCAGAACAATTTCTCGGCACCACAGCATCCCGTAAAGGCCGCAGGCAGTGCCAGGCACTCTGCAGGGACATCGTGAGAAGCAGCCCTTTCCCAGGGGTCCCTCAGTCCAGATGCCACCACAGAGGCGAAGGGGGCCAGGGGGGCTGTTCTGGGGCTGCCGCTCTGTCATTTTTTTCTCATAGTATTTTTGTCAGAGGAATGCACCTCCTGACCCGCTGCCTGGGAGAGCGAGGTGCCGGGAAGAGGGGTCCCAGCCCTGCTCCAGCTGCAACTCACCAAGCTGTTCCTATTTTGGGAACAGCTGGGTGTTTCTAGGTCCCCTGGGTGCGCACTGCGTTTGCCTTCTCGCCTTTGTTAATGCTCCTTGGACAATAATGAGGACCTGGAAACCAGTCATAATTTATGTTTTTTTTTTTTTCTTTTATTATATAAGCAAGAGGCAAAATGCCTCATGCTTAGCCTTCTTACCTTTTTGGAGAAGGGGTGCCTTTCTGAGTGGGAAGCGGCAGGGAGGACTCTGTTGGTGCTGGTACCAGCCAGTTTTGTCACCTGGGTGCTGCTCTCAGGCCACACTTAGTGTAGCAAGGGAAAGAAAAGATATTTTTCTCCTATCAAAAATTTGAGCCCTGCTTCTACTGGAAGGTAAAATGTATTAGGAATGAGCACAGCATACATTTCAGGAGCTCTCCTCCTCTCTGCTCACTGGGATGCTTCAGGTTTTAAGCTGACTCCCAGTTCTGAAAGCACAGGTGTGCTCCTGCCTGCTTTACTGCTGCTTTACAGCCTGAGCACAGGCTCAGATCCCATCGCAGATTTGCTTTAAAGTGAGTTGTGTGCGCAAGGGATGGAGTTACCCACATGCTTGACTTGAACCAGGGCCATAAATAAGCCGGTCACAACAGTACGGTATTTTGTAAATGTTTGCCTTTCTGAGTTGCTAAAAGATGGGATTTATTTGTCATGGATTAAAGGAAATATATGAGTTTAACACAGCCTTCAGATCACTCACCTACTGTACCTGGTATGTACTTTGCTTCTGGTGATATCCAAGTCTAATCACTGTGCTGAGTGGGAGTAGCTGCAGGGATGGCTCCCTTGGGGCTCTTCAGCTCCCTGAGTGAGATGAAGTCCCCAAATCCTTCCTTCGTGGTGTGACCGTAGCAGTGTGTCCTAAGATCTCTGTTTCCCTCTTTTTGTGGGCATCCTGAAAAACTTTTGTTCAGCACATCTCCCATCTGAGGTCCTTCTGGAAACCAGATGTGCCAGCTCAGCAAGACATCCTGCCTAAATATTTTCAAACAGAAGTTTAGGGATGTCTTGTGACTCTTGGTTCAAGAGTTGTTTGTTTTTCAGCATTAGTTTTTAGTTTTGTGGCTTATCCCTCTGCAGAGGCCAGATCCTGATCTGACTTTTACCAGTTGGACCAGAAGCAGCTCATATTGAGTTTGGTGGCATGAAGGGGAGGTTGGAGCAGACCCCTTGTCCACAGGGTCTTGTGAAAGGTGGCTGAGAATGCAGCTGCTATTTCCTAACCCAAACATTAGCGTGGGGCAAGCTCCTTGCAGAAGCTGCTGGGTCTCACCGTGGTAAGGTGTGCTTCACAGTATCACAGTATGTTTGGGATTGGAAGGGACCTCAAAAGATCATCTAGTCTAATCCCTCTGCTGGAGCAGGAACACCTAAGTGAGGTCACACAGGAACATGTCCAGGCGGGTTTTGAATGTCTCCAGAGAAGGAGACTCCACAACCTCCCTGGGCAGTGTGCTTGCTGGAACTGTGGTTGGCAGTGGGAGAAGGGAAGGAAAGCAAGCAGGTTAGGACATCAGTGGGGATTTTCCTACTGTAGTGAGAAAAATAAGACTGTGGAAGTACTTCTGAGTAATTTCTGAGATGAGCTGTGACATGCAGGAAGAGGCTGGTTTGGGGGTTCCTGGCTGCAGTGCCAGTGGGGTTCCTCACTGTGCATTAAATTGGGCTTCCCTGCAGGATGCTGCACTAGGATGCAGGCTGGCATGGCCAGTGCTGACCCCTCTGTCAGAGGACCTCTGTGAGAGATAACTTAAATTTCCTACCTTCTCCTGTCACTGGGAGGGTGAGGGATTACCAGTAACACAGCTGGAGTTTATAGGCCAAATTTATTGGTAATTCTCAGCTGCTGTGGGCTTTTGGGTTAATGCAAAAGGGCTATTAACCTAGTCTTCTAGTGCAGTTAAGTGGGACCTATAAGGGTTTTGTAGCACCACCCTGGGATGAAGTTGTTGGAGCTGCCCTGATGAATCAGGCCCAGGGGAACTCCGCTGGCATCAAAAAGGCTGATCCTGGTATCCTCTTCCACTTACAGCAAGTAGCAGGTTAGGGGGTTTTGTGTGTGGTTTGTTTGAGGGTTGGTTTGTTTGTTTTTTGGTTGTGTTGTTGTTTGTTTGCTTGTTTGTTTTTTCCACAAAATCCTGACCAATCAGGAACTTGCTGGTTTATTTTTATGTTTTTCTAAGCAAAGCTGCATATAAATATTTTTCATGAAAGTTTCTCAGGTCCTGGCTGGTATTTCAGATCATAAACAGCCTTTGTGGTGATGGTACTGCCCAGGAAACCTGGGCCTGAACCACAGAGGTCATTGCCTCTATCCTGGGGGGATCCTACACTATGGAACAGTAGTAGCATGTATACATGTATATGTAGGGGAGTGACTTAAATGGGAGAAAATGGGAGACACCAGCTCCAGAGGAACTGGTGTTTGTTATGCAGAGGAGCTGCCCATGATTCTGTACCATCTCAGCTCAGTTTTGGTCCTCAGTCCCTCCCATCCTAGAGGTGAGCCCCAGTAGCCCAGCGGGGTTATTGGCTATTGAAGGGTGGTGAATTCTGTCTTCTAAAAATCAAATAAAATTCCAAAGTGTGGGCTTTCCATCGAATGTGGAGTGGTTTGTGTGGTTTCCCATTTCAATTAAATACAGCTTGCATTTGCTTCACTTTCATCTTGGTTTTTCTCTGGTATTTTGGGATCCCCAGAATCAGTCATCTGGATCTGACATGAACTGGGAAATTTCTGCACTGTGTCTGTTTGTGCCTGCATAAAACTGGAGTTTTCTGACCATCCTTCTCATCTGTACTAAAATTAAAACCTTTTTGTCAGGCTTCAGTGGGGCTGTATAGATCTATACCAGATGAAGACACAGCTCAGGTAGATACCTGTAGTGATTGCACAGCAATAACGTGATCTTTATGTACACTCTGAGCACTTCTGTGCTCTCAAAGGAATGTTCCTTTTATAAGTAACCCAATTTATTCTAACCCCAACCTTCCAACTTCGAGTGCAAGTCCAGAGGTCCAGGTAGACCTGCTCAGCCTGTTGAGCTGATGTAGTTGAGGAACACTTGTTTCCATCCAGAAGCTGTGGAGGTGAGCATGGGGAGCAGTGCATCCAGTTGCCTTTGATTCATGGCCCAAACCCCACGTGGCTGCTTACATATGGGTCAGGCTGATGGTACCACAGCTGCCACTTGACAGTTTGCTCCAGGAGGTATCTCTGCTTCCATAGCAAGATGCCTTTGCCTGTCTGCCACTGAGTCCTGAAATGTGGCACCCTTAATATACCTTCTCATGATGAGTCCTTGTTCAGTAGTGGTTGCATTTGTACAAAGATAGTTCTGTTTCCCTCAAAATTGTGTCAGGAGCTTGTGAAAGCCCTATGAGACCCGTGGGGATAAGTGACATAGGGTGAAAGCTTCCATTCCTTTGAGATTACAGTTGGATCCACAAGACTGAAGCAGATGGGATCCAACACAGCTTGAACTAAATCCACAAGGAGCATTTGAATGCCGGGACAATTTTCAGTAAATACTTTGTGTTATGACATCCTGTGAGCTTCCTCAGAGTGTTACTGGAAGCCTGTTTAAGCTTGCCAAACTTCCAGCAAGATTTTTTTCACACACTTGACAGATAAGCAACTCAAGTACCTTAACTGCAGTGCCCCACTGAGCTGGGAGCAGGGCGGTCCGGAGGGACCAGCTTCACCAGCTGCTGCTGCTCCAGCTCATTCCTCCAGCCTGACTCACCACATCTCACCTGCACCTGGTGAGACAACACAAGCCCTGTTTGCCTTCAGAGGGCTGTTTACTCAATTTAGTTGTCTCCGTCACTGTCTGGATATGAACCGTTGAGTAAAAGGGTCTCTGCTGCAGGAGAAAGGGTCAAGAAAATGGGCATTAATCCTTTCAGGTAGGGAACAACTGATGGGAAGGAATGGCTCTGGTGGAGCACCAACTTTGGGTTCACTCCAGACCTGCAAATCTTTTGGCCTTGGGTTTTACTGAAGACATCTAGCTTTGGCTCTTGCTTTTTCTGAAGTGTTGAGACCTCCTGGTGGAAGGAGCTACATGTTGAGTTTGTTGTGAGCTGCTTCAGCTTGCTGAGGAAAACCGGAGCAAACGTCTCTGCTGATTTGAGATATGCTTTTTGCTGTTGCAGCCATGTGTTTGTCTGAATCCTCAGTTCAAAACCTCCTGTGGCATAGCAGAGATCTAAAAGCAGCAGAAATTCAGCAATGATCCTTGGTGACTGGAAACCACCAAGTTTTGCGTTCAGTTTGATCATCACACCTCTCCAGCTGGAGCAGTGCTCCTGACCTGACAGGTAACTCACCATTGAGCGAACACCAGTGCTCACAGGCCCTGTAAGCCCTCGAGGCTTTTGCATCAAAAAAGAAACCCCCCAAAAAACCTTGTGATGAGGGAAGATAAACTGAGCCACATATAAACCAGTCCTCTAAGAAATGTCTTATCTCTGAGAGGTCTGCAGAAACCCTCTCCTGTTGGGGAATGATGAAAGCAAGACAGCTATTAGTAAGAGAGAAATGGGAGCAGGAAGCATCTGGTTTTTGGTGGTGGCATCTTTCTCACGTTTTCAACAATCGCAAGGGTTTTCTGTAAAAATGTTTTGAGACAGATATTCATGAAACTGCATTTTTAATGCAGGCTAGGGAGCACTGTGAAAGCTAAATAAACTTTTTTGGCAGCACTTCGTCTTTCTTAGCCTAGTGTACTTGCTCAATCTGTGTCCCTTTTAAATTCTAATGACTTCCTTGGGCACCACAAACACTCTGGCCTTGTCACTTCTTTTGATGTTTCCTCCTCATAATGCAGCCTTTTCTGAAGTGCTCCTGCTGTCAGTCAGCTAACTAGTCTAAAACACTCCCCTGTTTCAAAATAACTTAATTCCTTTCCAGTTATTAGTACAAAGAATGGCTTTCCTGTTACTGGCTGCTGACTCGTGTGAGAAAGGTAACGTGTCACCCAGGAGAGCAAGTTCCTGCAGCCACCTAAAATAAGGCGGAAAAATTGAAAAGCAAGATGACTGAGGTGGGAAGCAGAGGTCCAGGTGCAGTGAGGTGTGTTAACAGAAAAATGTCTCAATTAAGCTAGGGTCGAACATCAGTCAGTGCTGGGTGTGAATCTTCACCGAAGCTTAGGGCATCAGCCCCATTGCTGAAGTGTTGTGCTTTGACCTAAAAGGCTGCCTGTGATGGTGACTTCTGAAGAAGGTACATTTCTGAAAAATCTCTGAAGTATTTAACTGCACAGCAGCCGCCTTTCCCAGGAACAATTTATCAAGTGTTGCAAAAGGTGAGTGTGCAGTTTGGCCCAGAGACACCCAAGCTAGCAGAGAGGCAAAGCTCACGAGCACCATGCTGCTCCACAACGCTGTTTCCAGGACCACGTGCCACACTGTGTGAGCACGCTGGCCTGCTCAGGGCAAGATGGAGGTGCTCCAACATTGAGGGGTATAAGCTGTTACACGTATTTTTTTGGCTGACCTTTCTTCCCGCTTCCTCCTTTATCCCCATACATCTGCCAGCACCTAGCTAGAGGTAGACTGGCTGGTCCTCAGTGAGGTGTCTTGGCCTGTATCAGGGATTTCACTTGTCTTCTGCTGCTTTATACTAACATGAAACACTCAAATACCCTTCTGAGATGATACCTGGAGGCAGGCATACAGAAGATGTGGGTGAGACATGCTGGAGTGTTGCCTCCAAAGAACTCTGGATGAGAATGGATAATCATGGGTAGGGAAAGTACAACGAAGTCTTTGTTGCTGAGAGGTTCCTATAGGTCAAATTTCTCTTATACAACTTAGAAACAGTTTCCTGTGCTTTCCTTGCCTGCCTGGAGGGGGAATTTGTAGAAGCATAAGTTGGCATGTCCCACCTGGAAATTTCAGACAGATTTTATTCAAAATGGGGAGGAAATTTAGATCATACATTTCTTGAATGCAATGGAAGACTGAGGAGTTTGGCTTGAGCAGCCCTTGAGAGCCTGGCAGCTCCTGGGCCTGCGGTTCTCGGTCTGCGTTTCATGCAGAGCATGACCTGCTCAGCAGCTTACCCACACATGTCCCTACCGAAGACTGAGATGGAGCTGATCGCTGCTCCCTGTCCTTTCCATCTGGCTACCAGGACAAGCACTTTGTCCCCTTGGATAGCTTTTCATGCTGTCGAGTGTCAGGAGGCAGTGACTGTGGGTAGGTGGCAAACTCCTATTGGTGCCAGTGTGAGAGAAATTACTGCCCTGGGGAGGCTGCCTGACAGAAACCTTGTATTGGAGGCAAACCTGAGATTATGCTTGTTTTTCTTTTTAACTGAAGTTGAGCGATGAAGCACTAGACACAATAAGCAGAAGCTTTTCAGTGAACCAGAAAGAGACACATGGTGATTACATCCCAATTGCTGTTTGAGGTGGGACTCCCTGGGTGGGAAAGCCCATGCTTCTTCTCCTCTGTAGTAATGTAAGTGAATGGAGCAGCCTCCAGAGAAGACAAATTCAAATCCCTTCAGTCAGGGGAGGAATCTGAATCTACCTCCCCACCTCGGAGGTAAGAGCAAGAGGGCAACTGTCCTGACTTTGAGGATCCAGCCTCCTCTTGCCACCTTTTTGATTTCACTTATTTGTTTCAGAAAAAAAACAAAAAACAAAACTTTATCTCACAAAAATAATCACATTTTTTAAATTGTTTTCAGTGAATTCTGCAACAAAATATGCCTAGCCCTAAAAATGGGGAGTATTTGCCTAGTCGTTTGTCCTTCTCTTCCTTCACCTGCCTGCCTGCTTCTTAGAAAGCCTGGGCAAACAGATAACAATAAACCAAAATAAATTGCACCAAACCACAGCAGAAGCGATCCTCATGTTTTTCCTAATCTCAGAAGATTGAAAGACTCTGTGGCTTTGTGCTCCCTGACTGCCTCAGCTTTACCTTTGGGGCTGGAGCTCAAGTGCAGAATTAGTGGCAAGGAAGTCAAAAGGTCAAGTAGATGTTTGCAGTGGCAGCCTATGGTCCCTAAGCCATATCCAAGATGTACTGCTTCCTGAACAGGTAGGCAAAGCAACACCTCTGCCATCTCTTTTTCTCTGGGCTGTCAGCAAGTTGAACAGCCAGTGGTTTCAGTACCTTCTCTGCAAAACTAGAAGGCTGCTGAGTTGGCTGGGGCTGTCTGTTCCTTACCAGATAGCCGGCAGTCATGGGGATGTGCATCTCTTCATGCCTGTGAGTACTAGAAAACTATCTCGAGGGCAGTTCCTGCTTCCAAGATGTTAATCATGTCCTCGACTGAATTGTGGCCAGTGCTGGAGGCAGAACCATTGACTAGCCAGGCTGCACTTAGCAGTGAGTAAACAGAGTTCCTTCAAGTTATTATTTTCATTAAAAGCTATTAATTTATTAGTGCCAACGCTTAACTGTGTTATGTTCCCCTTTTGGATGGTGAACACAGCAATGTGGTTTTGAGCAAGGGCAGCGTGGCCTGTCCTGGCCACAGGGAGCTGGGCATGAGCCGTGGATCCCAAACCACTGCTGCCTGCTCGTCACGTACGTGCTTCCAAATAACCCGGGTGGGAAGGGATCCTCAGTTACTGAGGATGACATAAGTGTTCATTAGCATGTACTGCTGAGAAAAGAGAAATTGCAAGCTGCAAGGATGACTCCAAGGTCTGTTAAGAGGGAGATGAAAGAGTCAAATGTGGGTTTAGAAAAGCTCCAAGGAAGCTGAATTTGCTGGAAGGGTTTGGACTCATTCATCAGCAGTTTCTTGTCACAGATTTTCTGCTGAAATGGTAAATGAAAATAATGATCTAACTCTTAAATCTGTGATAGGATTAGTGATACCTTCAGCATATTTATGTAATGGGTTTCAGGGATTTAATTTAGAGTATTGTTCCCGGTCTGGAGAACTGGCTCTCATTCATGTAAACAAAGTGCAAGACAGACAAAGTAAGAAAATCTTTTTTATCCGGTAAATGGTTGTTTTGCTGGTTTGAGAGCTGTCTTTCATTTCCCATGCCTCACAGTCAGGGCAAAAAGGGAGAACTTTTCCGATTCACATGGAAAAAAAGAAACACCAGTCTTTATGCTGGTTCTCTGGTGCCTCAGCCCCCGTGGGCTCCTGCGAGGCCCTGCTGGGGAAGAGGGCAGAGGTGTGATGTGGTTGTCTTGACCTGAGCCTTCACTTTCCCACCTGTGCATCTCTGAGTTTGATTTGCTGCTGCTTGGCGATGAGACACCAAGCCCAGGGTGCAGGTGGTGGCTTGTCCTGTGACCCTAATAGTAACATAAGGTTTATTCTTCAGTCATGGCAGCTCTGTCAGTGCTTGCCTCCACCATAACAAGAGATTCTTCCATGCAGCAAAGTAGCTGTGGGCAGGGGGACAGTGTAGATGTGGTGCTTAGGGACATGGTTTAGTGTTGGACTTGGCAGTTAGAGGTTAACGGGTAGACTGGATGATCTTAAAGGTCTTTTTCCAACCTAAATGATTCTATGATGGGTCCATCACCCATCAAACCATTAGGTAGGTCACTGTAGAAGTCGCTTATCTCGGTATGTAATTGTCCGTTGCTTCTCTGATCTCTGCTCCATAAGCCTGACCATCACACCCTATGGGACCTGGATCCATAGAGACAGAAATGGGAGCTCCTGTTGTACCTCCTCATGCAGTGCTGTGCAGCTCCAGCAGGCTCCATGGCATTGGCATTCTGATCCTTTGTCTTCACTGGTTCCACACTGGTTTGCATATTGCTGTCACTTACCCAGTATGCTCTTGGCTTCTAAGAAGTGTTGTATCACCATTTTGCCCCCAAATGTTGTCAGCTCTGTTTTAGCAGAACATTTTTCTTTCACACAGTGAATGGGACCTGTGTTGGAAGAATAGTGTGCATGCAGCCCTTGCCAAAATTGGGTGGCATGGGAGAAGCTCTTACCTGTGTGTGACACTTGTTTTCCCCAAGGCAGCCAATACTTGGTTTGATTGTTGGACAGAGAGGCTTTACTAAGGAAATGTATTTGGGAGTTTCTTGAGCAACGTGGGGATTAATAACAGATGCCAAACGGTACTAAAAACTTGAACTGCATTGGAAAACCTGTTGAGTGATGAAAGTGATATTTGGGTGTGAAGCAAGGCAGAGCCTCTGTTTCTCTGGAATGTTGCTGCAGCATTAGGACAACACTGGTGTTTCCCCACAGGGCCCATGTGTCTCAAAACGGCTCACGTGGTGCCCAGCTGCTTTGGTAATCCATAGCAAACAGAGGAGCTGCCTGCTCCTCAGAGGCTGCTCTTCCACCCTGACTTCAGTGAAATGTCATGTTGGAGGTGTGGGAGAGGAATAAAGGTGGAATATCATGAATGTAAGAGCAGGTATACCCAGTCTTGTCCTCAGGTCACCTTCTGGCATCCATGCCCTCCCTGTGCATGTGGGAGGAAGCTGTGGCATCCTGTGGTGGTAGATGTTGGAGACCTGTTGGGAGATACTGAGCACTGGTGACTCATAGCAGGAGAGGGTTTGTAATTTGACCTCTGAAGTATTGTGTAGTCATTCCTAAACCTTCCCTTTCCATGCCTCTTAACCCTAAACTGAAGTTTAGTAAATATTGGGTTTCTTTGAATCCTGTTGCTAGAGGGCAAGCTTTGGTCCTTGGTGACATCTGTAGACTGCAAGGTGGAAGGTGGGGGAAGAGAGGAGTGTTGTTTTGGGTTTTTTTTGAGTAAATTTGCCTGCTGATGGTGATACACTGGGATTCCAGAGAAAATCTCAGGTTTGCACATTGTTGCATCAACACTGCTCAGCACCTCAGCCACGTGCTCCCACCCAATGCTTAGGCTCCCAGGTTATACTGAAGAGGATGCATAAGGACTCCGTGCAATGTTTGGACAAGGGATTGAGCAACATTATTAAGAAAGAAATCTAGCAATCAATAACGATGCTTCTGTAGGCTCTGCCAGCCTACCCTGATATACTTCAGGATACTTTTAAAACCTGTTTTTCCCCTGCACTAGTGCAATAGCCTGGTGTAGTCATTCTGCTTTCCAGCTGTAGCAATTGAGGCCCAGCCCTGGCTGGTGTGGCTGAGGAGCCCCTGCCGCAGAGGAAAGGGCGAGGAAAAGACTGGGCACTCCAGGGCTACGTGTCTGTCATTCTCTCTGACCCCTGAGCTCCTGCTTTTGCTTTCTCAAACATAATTGCTTTCCCCTTGCGTTTCTATTGTTCGTTGGAGAAATGATGCCATTAAATCAACAGAGAATAGTGGGAAAATACTTTGATGTGAGGCCTTCAGAGGGCGTGTGCATGTGTATGTATGTGTGCATGTCCTCTCTTAGAGAAAACAAAACAACAAACCCCCCTGTGTATCTGGCAGCTTCCTTTAATTTGTGTCTTGCCTGCAAGAAAGAAATCCATCTCCAAATGTTTTTGGCAGTTAACCTCCTTTATTTGTATTGAAGTGGTACAAACTGCAGGGTGTTGCTCCAGGGCTGTCAGTCACCATCATTGTGATGGTTAATCTTGTGTAGGACTTCGCATTTTCCCAGTTGCTGTTTTGGGAATACAGTACCTCAGGCTTCCTTTTTCCCTGGGGAAGAGGGGCCCTGTGGCCGCAAGCTCTGGCAGACATTAGGACAGCAGCGTGCCTGCTGTTCTGCTGCTATTCTGTGCTGCAGAGAGGGATGGAGACGTGCTTTCCTCTAGATGTAGCCACGCAGAGTGATGAACAAGGAGGATACAAAGTTTGCAACAGCATTTTTACTACAGTCATAGGATCATAGAATAGTTTGGGTTAAAGAGACCCTTAAAGGTCATCTAGTCCACCCGCCATGAAATGGGCAGGGACATATTCAACTAGATCAGGTTGCTCAGAGCCTCATCCAGCCTGGCCTTGGGATGTCTCCAGGGATGGGGCATCTACCACCTCTCTGGGTAACTTGTTCCAGTGTTTCACTACCCTCATTGTAAAAAATTTCTTCCTCATCTCTAGCCTTGAATCTCTCATCTTCTAGTTTAAAAAACATCACCCCTTGTCCTACCATAACATGCCTTGCTGAAAAGTCTGTCCACATCTTTCTTATAGGCCCCTTTTAAGTACTGAAAGGGGACAATAAGGTCTCCCCAGAGCCTTCTCTTCTCCAGGATGAACAACCTCAACTCTCTCAGCCTGTCCTCACAGCACACCTGTTCTATCCCTCTCACCTTGATAACCACATCTGGCCCCTCTCCAACAGATCCATGTCTGTCCTGTGCTGAGGGCTCCAGAGCTGGATGCAGGACACCAGATGGGGTCTCACCAGAGCAGAGGGGCAGAATCACCTCCCTTGACCTGCTGGTCACGCACCTTTTTATGCAGCCCAAGATACAGTTTGCCTCATGGGCTGTAAGCACACGGTGATGGCTCATGTCAAATCTTTCATCCACCAGTACCCCTAAGTCTTTCTCCACAGGGCTACTCTCAATCCCTTCATCCCCAGCCTGTATTGATACTGGGGTTTGCCCGACCCAGGTGCAGGACCTTGCATTTGGCCTTGTTGAACCTCTTGAGGTTCACATGGGCCCGCTTCTCAAGCTCCTGCAGGTCTCTCTGGATGGCATCCAGAACCTCAGGCCTGTAAGCTGGTCGTCAACTGCGTAGTGATGGAAAGGAGAGCAAAGCTTCACAAGACAGAAAAAAGGAACAAACAAACAAATAAAACCACACAAAACAAACAAGCACAACAACAACAAAAAAACCCAAACAAACCAACCCAAATGAAATAACCTCAAACAAACAAATAACCCATCTTAGCTGAAAACTGATGGAGAAAGGGGAAAAAACAGCAGAAAGGACTGTGGGGGGAGAAGGGAATCAATGGTGGCAGCTTTAGAGGAAATTGTGTTTCTCTCTGGCACACCACTGTAGGATTCAACTCTGGGGCTTGGCAGCAAACACGAGTCCTGCTTTGTAAGGATTGTTGGGATTGTTTTCTTCCCTGCTAGGAAGGAAGCATGCTAGCACCTGCTTTTGAGGATATTCACCTTAGAAAGGAGACTCTTTAAAATCCTGCACTCCCTGACTTGGTCTAATTTTTTCTAGTTGTCAATTATCTTGGTTTGGTTTGATCCTTACTTGCCCTCTTGGGCTACTCCACCAGTGCAGTGCAGTTTCTTTAGTTGCTTCCCCGATGTTTTCCTAGCTCAGCTCTGCCCCAGCAGGAGTTACCGTCTTACGCAAGTGATGTGTGACCTGGTCCCCTGCGTGCTGAGGATGCAGCACTTCTCACAGAGAAGGTCTGAACAACCCCCAGCGCGATGAAACCCAGGTCCCAGCTCGGTCTTCCATGGCACTTTGTGATATGTCTTCTGTTGCTGATGTTCTGCTGAGTGCAGACCTGCAGTCCGTACCCTAATAAAACTTCGGGGATCTTCTGAGTTTGGGCACTCTTCTAATATACCATGCTACAAGATGGAGAGGTACTGGCTTTTCTCAGATGTGTCTGACAAATCTGTTTGCCAGTGTGAGACCTCCAGTGACTCACCAGTTGATCTGTCATGGGAAGACTGAGACCCTTTGTAAAAGCCGTCACTGCATTGCCCCTGAAGCTTCATGCATATACCCTCCATTGCATATAATAAAGCAATATGGCACTAAAATACAAGAATGCTCAGTAAAAACTCCTTATGACACAGTAAATTTAATGTTTTGCTTCTCTTCACTCTCCCCTTTTTTTCTTAATTTTTCTTGGATGCTGTTTCCCACCTTCCAGCGGACGGAAGAGAAGTCTGTTGTTTGCTCAGCTAACTGAAAAAAAGCTTTGTGTGCATTTTCTGCTGCCGTTTTGTTAAAGTTCAGAGTTCTTAGGTTAGAGCTGCTGCTTCTCAATACAAGTCTTGTTCAAACTTCCAGAGCAGCCCACGCAGAGCTGCTTGGGTTCATCTGCACAGTTCACAGCCCACAGCCGACAAGACACATTGTTTGCCTCTCTCCCTCCGTGATTCATACTTTGCAACAAAGAGGAGCCTAATGCTCCCAACATGGGTGTGAAGCCAGGCCGTACTGGATTTGAGGTACATCAATAGCAGTCTGGGTGTTTTTTTTCTGTTCTTCCTTGTGAGCGCTCATTATGTCTGAAAATCAGACAGCTTTGTGATAGTGGTCATAAGTGGCTGACACTTGTCTGGCTTAATAAGGAAAACATTGTAGGAGTTCTCCAATTGTATAGCTTTCTTGTTTTGAGGAATTTTAGCTTGTCTCGGGTTTGTGAATTTTTGCCTTTTATTTTGTTTAATCCAGCAGTGGTTCTCCAATGAGAAAGTTCACTGTTTATTGGAAGCTTGGTGAGGTTTTTTGTGGGGTGTTTTTTTGGTTGGTTTTTGGTTGGTGTGTGTGTGTGTGTGTGTGTGTGTGTGTGTGTGTGTGTGTGTGTGTGTGTGTGTGTGTTGTTTTTATTTTTCTTGCCTTTTATAAACACAGTACTTCTCATGTTGCTGTAGGGACATTTCTCTCTCTCTCTCTCTTCTTTTTTTTCCCCACAAATCAAAAAATCATATAATAGTTAGGGTTGGAAGGGACCTTCAAAGGTCACGTAGTCCCATCCCTCTGTAATGAGCAGGGACATCTTCAACTAGATCGGGTTGTTCAGAGCCCTCTCTGTATTTATATATATTTATAATTATTTTTCCATTAAAAAATTGAGAAGTTTCAACTGGCCAACACTGGGTTGAGCTTTTTATTCTTTTCCCTTGAAAATCTAGGAGGAAGGCTGGCCAGTCATTGCAGGTGCAGTGTGGGAGCTGAAGCCTGATTTCTGATGATTAAAACCAAGCTGGTAACTTTAGTCCACACTTGTCTGCTTTTTTCCCTGCTCATCAAACTGCATGAATGCTGGTGGGTTTTCAGTGTAGTGGGGATGTATTTCAGAGGAGTAGCCTTCTGGGGTTCAACAGAGGTGTTGCTTTGTCCTGGCTCTTTGGGCGAGCCCTTCGCCACGTGTCTTCCTTGCTTCATGATACCCGCATGTGCCAAAGCCAGCGGCATCCAGAGCAAGGCAGAGGAGCCGTAACCCCTGCAGAAGGGCCAAAGTGTTGCTGTAGCCTTTTCTCTCCTGCTCCTCTGCAAGACCCTGAAAGCAGCAGGATGATGAGGGTCGGTTTGCCTGAGGAAGGATCTGCTTTGCTGCTTTGGAAGGCAGCCCTGCCTTGGGGGTCATCCAGCTGTTACAGCTGTCACCATCCACACATCTGCCTTTCCTCACAGCTACGGAGAATGGCCTTCTCTGGCTGTCATCCTGGGTGACTTTTCCCTCTTGCAAAGGCCGACTGTTACTGTAAGACTTCAAATGAGCCAAGGAGGGCTGGGCTGGGTCCTCCTGCTCTGCTGACAGCATTTGCTATTCAGTGGCCTGAATGCTGCCTCTGTACCCGCCTGTCCTCTCTGCGTGCCCATCAGCTGCCCTATTGATTTTATGCAAGGAAGGAAAAAAGAAACCCGTGCAAGAAATGAACTTCTTTCTGCCAAAGCAGCCTCTGGGGAATCCCAGTGCTGCCAGACGGGGCTGGTCAGTGGGAAATGGGGACTGAAAGGCCACCATGGGATGTCCTGTATGGGGGAGGCTCTCCAGGGGTGTGTGAGCACCTTGAGGTGCCCCTTGGGAGCCCCCCTTGCTCCTGCAGCATGACACTTGCATGAATCATCACTCATTATATCAGTTTCCCTATCTCTGGACTTTCCGAGGTGGTTGGACCAAAAATCTTGGCACACCACGAGCTGCAGGTATTTACCAGGTGCCAGAATCCATGCTGTTTGCCAGCAGTTTAGCCCAACCCCTTCTAGGAGGGGTGAAGCCAAAAGTACCAAACCAAGATCCTGATTTCTGCTGGAGGGTGGGCAATCTCCCAGCGCTTCGGGATCCAAGGAACGTTGGTTTGGGAGTGAGATCAGCAGGCTGGGACACGGGAAAGCTCAGTTGTGCTCCTGATCTGCTGGAGGATATGCCCGTATCTTTGGACAAATCACTTAATCTCTCTATGCCTTAGTTTCCTGGTAGCAAATGATACTCCTTATCTTTCACCTCTCATCTCAGTAGAGGAAAGAGTTTGTCTTTTAGTAGGTATCTTATTGCAGTCCTTTGTCCGGTGGCTGGGGCCCCTCTACCTTGATAAAATAAATAATTAAATTTAGATTGAGTGATCTAATATAATCCTGCCCAGTGGTTACTAAAACACTTGAATGAAAGTTCATTCAGAGCCTGTCTTTCCATTTCCTCATAAGGCCAAGACATGAAGTAATTAGATGTAGACATAGGTTGTTATTGTAGCACAATGACAAAGATCAGTGGTTATTGGTAGGAATGGCTTTTATAATTTAGTTTAATGGTCATTTACCTTTCAGTGACCTTGGTGTCAGGCAAAATTGGCAGCTCTTCTACAAGGAATGTGCTTCCTCAATGGGGGCTTTGCAAACTGCTGCATTTTTTGGCTCTGGCTTCGCATGAACTAGGATAGACACTGCTGCAATGCAAGAGACTTTCTGTCTGCAAAGAAAGGCCATAGACTGCTGCCAAAAAAAGCCCTTTTCAGTCCCGTCCTACTGCCACTGAATTGCCGTTGAAACAGATCAGTCGTGTTTCAGGCAATTCTTTGCTTATTACTGCAACCATAGTTGCAACCTTCGAACAGAGAGAGGCCAATGTGGTCAGAGGGCTGACCAGGAGTTTCTGTAAAAAGGATTGCATTGTCTTGGAATAAAAGGAGGAATAACATTTCTCATCCTCGATTGAAGTGCATATAAGAGAAGCTGGTAATTCTGATTGGAACTCGCACCCTGTCAGTCCTTATTACAGCAGTAAAGATGCTACATTTTTATACACTTTAAAGTTCAGTCCTTTCAGTGATGATCATCCACTCACCGCAGATGCAAAACAGTCAAGTTTCCTGTTGACTATGGTCATAGAATCATAGAATGTCCTGAGTTGGAAGGGACCCACAAGGATCATTGAGTCCAACTCACGTCTCTGCACAGGACAAGCCCAAAATTCACACCATGTGTCTGAGGTGTACAATGCTCCTACACCTCCCTCTATTGCATGTTGCAAAATCCTTATGGATTTTATCCAGTGACTGGTACCTGTGGTCATGGGGAGGAGCAGCATGGTATGAGGTGTGCTGTGACATCTAATGGTATCCCATCTGTGGCCATGCTTTCTAAGAAGATGGAGTAGGTCGTCTCGTGGGGCTTAAGATGACTGGATTCAGTAGAGATATTCACAGTGACCTTGTCTACCTCTCTTAACTCTTCTGGGCCAATCTCAACCTTAGAGATTGTCTCCCGTTTTCCACAAAGTAGGCTGAATTTTTGCAAGTGCTGTGGAGGTATTAATTTGGGATGGTGCCTGAAAGATTATTTGAGTCACGTTGTACTTGGTGTTTCCCGAAGAAGTGCTATGAGAACTGAGAAGAGCAATGAAGCTGTGGAAGGAGGTTTCTCAAAAGCATCTGTGAGAATTGCACTGCCTTGTGACTCAGGATTCTTGTCTACTTCTGATCTCTCATCCTGCTGTTTACAGGCATTTGATTTTGCAAACACATTCCTTGCATCTCTAATTATTGCCCTGCAGAGCGAGGCTAGCTACAGGAGTCATCTCTTTATGTGCTCTCATTTCTAAACTGCCAAGATAAGGAGAGCAAAACAATGATGCTTGGAGGAAGAGCCATTTGTTTCAGGCTGCTCTGGATAATCACCAGCCTGGTTTTGCCATAAGCATGTTCGATACATCATCACCACAGTATGGTAGGTCTTTAGATGAGATCAAGCAGTGGTTTCTAGCATTCAGTTCCTGAGATGGTTTGATGTACATGGACTCTCAACTGTTTTTGGTCCTGCTCGCCTGCTGGGACATGCTGCGATTCTTGCTTCCACAGAGGATCTTACAGACCCCCATTGTATTCATTCTTCTTACTTCTCACATTCATCACTCTGATAAGCGTTAACTTGTTTTCCCTCTGATATAAGACAATGAGTGGTCTCATTCATTTGAAAGGTGGTTTATTTTTGCAGGTATCAGGTTTGGATTGGGAAAGTCCAGCTGAGATCAAAGAGATACTTGCACAGAAGGAGCAATGGTTTATATGCTGCTTCTTGCTGAAGAAGAGCAAAATTAATCTCTCTTGATCCCTGAAGTCTGAACCCATTGAAGTCTAACAGAGTCTTTCCACCAGCTTCCGTGGCCCCAAGATCATGTTCTAAATGAGTTGCTTTGAGTCACTAGAAGCCTGATTTCAGCTTTGGTGGGCTGGAAAATGTAACCTACTGTATGGGCTGTGCTATTCATAAGCGTGCAGCCCTGTGTGCATGCTAGTTGTGGATGCCTGCGAGAAGAATAAAGTCATTTTCTGCAGTTGTGGGGGTGGAGGAGAGAATTGGAATTATAGTCCTTCCCTGCAATCCTGGTATCATGACATCCACACAGGCAGCTGTTGGGAGCTGACGCGCTTCTGAAGCTTCAAATTAAGGTTAGGTATTTTTGGTGCTGTTCCTTCTGGCATCATCCCTGACACATAAATGCCCTGTCTACCAGGCCTGACCAGCAGGAACTGACCTCAGTTTAAATTTTCTGAACGGGGCCACTGAAGCAGATGGGCAATTGTAGCAAGGCTGTGATTTAGTGCAGTAGAGGTTCCTTAAGCTTAGAATCAGCAGCATCCTGGAAACTTGAGAGAAGCTGGTTACGAATGTGTTTGCCACCAAACACTCACAGTTCATTGTTTAATGATATCAGTGGCATCTAATGTTGTAAAAAAATACTACCTGTTTTCTTACAGTTTATGAAAAAAAGCTGTTGTTTGTTGAAGTGATTCTTGACTTTCCTGGGTTGCTGTGCATTGTAGCTGGGCAAAGCAGCAGCTAGCAAAAACATTCAAGTCAACACAGCATGATGAAGGTATTTTCCATTCCTTAGTGGTCCTAAATCAGACCCAAAGGGAATTAACTTGGAGTAGACAGTAGAAGACGAAGTGTGAAAACTGCCAGTTGGTAGTCTCATCTAGAGCCATTACTGACTGATCTGGAGTCATTAAAGAGTTTTACAGTCAAGCTAGTGAAGATTAATACAGCTTGAGAGCAGCAACATGTTTCTCAATTAATAGTTAGCAACATAAACCTTTGCAGTGTAAATTATGCTTTATTTATAAATCCTCTAACATATATTCAGCTGAGGAAGGGTCATCTCATGGCTAAAGATGGGGAAATAAAAAGGTGGTGGCTCTTTCCTGGTCTTATACAAATGTTCTTTGTGATCTTGGGGGTGGTAGCACTGAAACTAGGTGTGTTTCAGAGGCTTTGCCCTATGAAACCAAAATATTAACACTTTCTGAGTTCAGTGGTGCTTTCTGTGACTGACGTGGGTACTATGGGCACGTGCAGCATGGAAGTGCCAGAAGTAAAGGGGATGGAGCATTGCTCCAGTTAAATTGTCTCTATGTCATGCTCTTTGGTGCTGTGCTGAGGAGTCACAGCCTGGTTTGCAGCTCGGCAGTGGCAATTCCCAGCTTTGCTGCCCGTCTCCCCCATGGCTCCTCAGCTCCGGGGAGCGATGGAGTTGGGAAGCGGAGGAGCCTCCAAAGAGGAGGAATGGCCTCAGCTGGGTTTTCCGTGCTTTTCCCACACACCGTCATTCTTGCATTGCGCTTCCTCCCTCCACATAATACTCTGTTATTTCCTCCCTGGAACAGGCTCCTGCCACTGCTGTTAATTAGCCCACGATGAACTTTAACATGAACAAAAGCAAGCAATTAAATGCCTGTTGCTTCAGTGTGAGTCCTGTCAGAGAAGAGATTTGTTGGTGGCAGAGCTGAGTAGCACCTCCTCAGAAGGAAAACAGACCCATTAGCCTGGCTGAGCCATTGGTGCTGGGGTCTGGTGTGTCTGAGTGGCTCGTTGTGGGTGTACAGGGACGTCTTCGGCATGGCAGGTTTTCCTGAGGCTGGCTGAGATGCCTTGAGTCTTCAGTGCCACGTGATACAAAGATCTTTGTGGTTCACCCCCCAAACCAGACAGCTTAAGAAGCTACTGAACTATGAATTATGTTTGTGCTTGTTTTTGGGGTGGTATTGTTTTTTTTTGTTTGTTTGTTTTATATGTGTGTCTTTTTTGGGTGACACACATGAATGTTTTAAAATTGTTACAGACAGAGAAATCAGGAGGAGGCTTGGAAAGAAGAAGAAGAAATAAGAGTCTTTGATAGATCCAAATCCAGATGACATTTGAATGGTGTTTGCAGGGACCCAAGATTCAGGTGTTGCTAGCTGCTTTTGATGCTAGCTGCTTTTGAGTAATCTCAGCCCTAATGCTCAAAATCCCTCCAGGCTCTTCCTTACTCAAGCAAACACTCCTATAGGAAGAAGAACAGATATTTACGTGGGATTTTACTGGTGTCTGAACAGACTAAGGCAAGTTGGAGCCTTTTTTGTGGGACCCACTTTCTTTTCAAAACTAGAGGAAGGGTTCAAGCTGGAAAACTATGAGTTATTCCTGGTCAGAAAAAAAACCAGATCTTGGAAAATTCAGAATGAATGTGTGTCCTCTTTTGAAAAGCCAACAGTTGTCTCTGTTGCTGTTGTAGCTCTCCAGCAGCTGCTCACAGAACTTGAAGATTTTCTGAGGATACTGGACAAGGAGAACTTGAGCAGCACTGCTCTTGTGAAGAAGAGCTTCCTTTCCGACCTTCTGCGGGTCTACACCAAGTCCAGCGGTATGGGCAAGGGAAACCGAGGACAGGGTGGTGGGGTCCCGTGGGAACTGCTGCAGGGTCTTGAAGCAACATTTTCTTGGAGGCTGGTGGGAAGGGGAGACATGAAAATTAGAAGGAGAAAATAAGATTATTTTTGCAGTGACCTCTAATTGTTTATATAAAATTACTATACTTATGTGTCCAGCTTTACAAGCAAAGGATTCCCAAGATTCCTGATACTTTCTGTTTTCCTTATTAAACCTTAAGTTTATTTAATCCACTTTGTAAGATACACAGGATGTACTGTTTGGCCAAGTTAATGTTTAAGGAGAAATTTTAGCTTATGGAATTTCCTGACTATAAAGCATTTAATTTTTCTGCTTTTTATTAGTGCTTGGGGTTTTTTTCTGCACATTGCCTCAACCAACATGCTCTCCTCAAAATGTGCTCAGCAGAGACACTTTTTACATCTGTCTTTGTGGAAAAACTTAGCAACGTGAAAGCAATGGGTGTGTAAAGAGTTCGCTCTTCTCTTTGGTTGCAGGTGGCGATGAGGAATATATTTATATGAACAAAGTGACCATCCACAAACAGCAGGGTGACCAGGAGAAACAAGACAAAGGTAAGGAGCTGAAGATTAATGGCTGATCCATATCTAACAGGGTGATGAAGGCACACATGGTTAGAGCTTTGCTTTACTGGCAGCTCTGAGGACTGAGGCAGCTGATGGTCTGGAAGGACTGCCATTTTCATTACATTCCTTTGGAAATCATGGTCCTTGCCAACACTGTGAGGTTATTCCTGGAAGTAGCGCTTTGGAGGGCATTATTTTGGGATAAAAATGTTGCCTTCTAAGGCTTGCAGCTCCAGTGCCTGAAATATTTAAGGCAGCCCTCATGTTTCCTTTGGCCACAAAACAAGCCACTTCATCTCTCTGAGACCTTGAAAGTGTGTGTCTTCTCTAGTGTGTCGCTCTGCACTAGCCCAGAGGGTCTGAGCATCACAACCTTGCGAGGCGAGTTCCCGAGCACACCCTTGCCACCTGTGCGGGGAGAGCACCTTCATCTCCCCAGGGACACGAGAGTTCTGCAGTGTATGAGCCAAGAAATTAAACCGAGATAAAACATTCATTTCCAATTTAGATTTCCTGGGTTTTGAACCTGTAGTGTGGCGAAGAACATAATTATCTAAAAACGTCCTTGCTTTTTGAAGTTCATCACAAAGGCTCTGTTGATAGTTGCATGGAGTGAGATTATTACTGACACACATCTCCTTAATACACATGTAGTCAGAGGCTGACCCTATCCCAAAGTTTCCAAACCTAGTAGACGAGAGAAGAGGACACATCAGTGCAGCCTGCTGTCGACATGCTGGTCCTGCGATAGTTGGGACAGCTCCACTTCCAGAGTTATTTGGTTTGGTTTTACTTTTTTGTGGTGGGTTTTTTTCTTTGTTTGGTTTTGTTTTTTAGACTATCTGCAGCTGAATTTAGGTTAACTTCAAATACTGCTGAAGACAGGATGTCCTCCCAGATTACATGTGTAGGTCCAATGTGATCTCCAGACAGGGCCTTCTGGGTGATGCTGTGATGCTCCGCAACAGGATTGCACAGCCTCCCAGTAGCTCCTGGCAGCTGAGCAGCAACAGAAACATCTCTTTATATAAGTTATTTATTTAAGGCTTGCACTGATCCACCATGCTGAGACACAGGGGCAAATTTCAAACCATTTATTTTTAGAGTTGGTTCTTTTATTTCAGATTTTTCCCTATCAAGGCCATAAGCCGACCCACTCAGTTGCTCCCTGTGGGACCCAGAGCTTCACTCTTTCACTGTTTTCCGCAACCTCCCTATTCCAAGTAAAACTTCTGAGTTATTTGGAAATGGTGAAGTCAGTGAGACACACGTGTGGGACCTCAGCCACAGCTGCAGCTGGGTGTACAGTCCTGATCCTGCCTTTGAGTGCACGGAGGGCTCGGTGCCTGCCTGATCAGTGGTGGGACCTGCAGGTTTGGGTTTAGCAGATGGAGGGGGCTGTAGTACCCACTGGTGCTAGGGGTTGTGATTGGGATCCCCCAGGGATTATGCAGCTCCCTTTACCCCTTTTATGCCCTGCAGCTCTGTGCATTTCCTTTCACCAAAATCCTTCGGTGGGATGTGGTGACCACACTTTTGTGGCTGAGGTCAATGGGACCTCTTATGCCCTGCAGAGTTTCTTCACCACTGTAGCTGTGCTTGGGCATGCTCTAGCAGCACAGGGTGAAATGCTTTCTGAAGCAATAATACATCAGCTCCAAAAATCCCCCCTCCAAACCTTAGAACATGCTATTTCTGCAAAAAATCATATTTTACTCACTATTTCCAAGTCCGTCAGCAATGATTTAAGCTGAACAGTGTGCTGCTTTTGGCCTTTTTATGGCGCAGAAATGGAATTCACTGCAGTGAGTGATGAAGGCACCATCATTTACTTGATCTCATATACTTGAGAAACACAGAGAGTCTCTGCCCTGCAAGTCCATGGGGCTCTTCACTGAGCCAAATGCCATCTGCCTCTGGCAGTCAGCACAGAAGGACCGAGGTGCAGGAGTCTGGGAGGTGGAACTGATGCACAGTGCAGGGCTCCTGGTGGTGGTCACTACAGTCTTCTTAGCCCATGTTCCAGGAGGGATTCCCTTTTACAAATAACAGAGAGCACAGATAAACAACAGTTTGCACAGCTGTGAATTTCAGCAGGCTTTTTGCCTGCTTTTTCTTCTTCCTCTCTTCTGAATTCTCTCCAAGTTCCAGGTTTTAGAGAGACATCTTTATCAGAAGACACCTGCAAAATGGTAATGCTTATCTAGGAAAAAAATACTCTTTCTGTCCCACCCCAATAAGGAAACACTCTGTGATTTGTGGTGCTGATGTGTGTAGCAGGAGAAGAAAGGGGTGTGTACAGCACATGCTGTGTGGGCTCTCCATACAGGAATCCTGCATTACGTGCTTGTGCCCATATGCTGAACACAGCAACAGCTGCCCTCTGCAACCTCAGAACAGAAAACCCTGTAACATCTCCTAGCAGTCTTGTCAGGATGAAGGTTAAAGCGGTGGTTCTTCCATCACAGAGCCTGAAGATCAAAGCTCTCTCTCATCCTGCTCTGTTCCTCAGCTGGAGTAGGTGGGCAGGTTTCCAACAGGGTGAGGACCGAAGCTGTGGTCTCCATCCTGTGCTCGAAGTTGGTGGGAGGAGGAGGAACCGCTGGTACAGAAACCAAACAGCATTTTCCAGGCATGGTGGGGCGCAGTGGGGTGATTGCTAGGTTTGTTGGAGAGTCGAGAACAGATGGCCACTGCTTGCAAAGGGTTTGGCAGTGGTTTTTGCTGCTGCAATGATTTCTTTTCTGTGGAGCTGAACATGGGAGGTTCTGCCTGATGCAAGAGGATGCAAGTTGGCCCGTTTCTCTCCACTAAAAGGCCCCTGTGTGGACAACTGTGAGTGCAGAGATAATCCCTTTTTGGCTTTAGGAAATCTCAACCTTGCTTCTGGTGTTGCCCAAAACATCAGTGGCCTCAGCAGCTGCTGTTGATGGAAGGTGTCTGCCCTGAGAGTGCAGTCTCCATGGTCCTTTACAGAAAAGGACAACCCACAGGAGCAGCCTGTAGATATGACTCTGGCAATATAATCATGAGCTGTTTCAGTGGGTGCATCTCCCCGTTATCAGTCTTAGGCTCCCCTGCTTTACTCTGTTTGAACCTTACATGACATCCAGCAGCCCTACTTGCAGGGTGCAAAGAGCTGATTGGAGTCTTGGTGTGTATTTATCTATGGGTCTCTGTGTCTTCCTGACTTACAGAAGTTAGCCAGTGTTGGTGACCAGGAGACCTGCGTTACAGGGAGCAATTTGTCACAAGAGATGTGTTTTGGGCTCTTGTGCCATCAGGCCAGGAGCGGTCTGAAGCCTGGCAGGGCAGAGCTGTCATCGTGGTTTCCAAGCCCCAGACGTGAACAAAGTAATGTGGTTTCCAGCTTCTATTTTTAAGGCCCAGAAATATGCAGCGAAATTCCTGCCCGTGTCTTCTGAGTGCAGCACTAACTGCTACTGGGCATTGCGCGATGCCTTGGTGGTTTCTGTGTGTGCCTGAGGAATATGGCTGGAGCATCAGCAGGTGACTAAGGGAGCTGGAACACCAACTCATTGCAGATTTTGCACCTAATTCCCTTGCTTAATTTACTGGACTTGCAATATCTGGATATCTTGGCCTCATTTCTCCTAGAGTATTTGGCAAGAGACACTCTGTAAAAGGGGACTTCCCCTCTGCACAGAATAATGCCTTCAAAGCCCTTCATTTTTCAGCCATTTGTGCCCTTCTCCCACTTGTTCTTGAGCATTGCTGCATTACACTGTCTTGGAGGTCGTGGGATTTGGGCACTTGTCTGAGGCCACCCAGGAGTTCTGTGGTGGGGGAAGAGGGACCGGACACAAGTGTTCTGAGCCTTCAGCATATCCTCCAGCTACTGAATCTCTCTGCATTCAGCTGCTTGGAAAATCTGACTTTCCAGAGGCAGACACAGATTGCCTGGAGCAGTTCTGCTGCGATATGCCCTTTCACATGGTTGGCCTGGGCTGCTTCAAGAGCATCTCTTCCTTCAACAGCAATTAAATTACTGTTCTTGGCTGTCTTTGATAAAGCATCCTGCAGCCCAGCTAGGCAGCAACCTTTGCAGTTGGATCTGGGAGCTGGGTGGTATTAGCTCCAGTTTTCTGGAAAAGCAGCAGAGGCAGGGACAGTCACTGTTGTGTCTGCTCACAGCAGCAGGGATCAGTGCTAGCAAGGACTAAAGTGCTGTGGATTTCCAGATCCTGTGTAATATCTGCCCAAGGTGCTTCTCAAGACCCTTTAAAGTTTCAGCAGTGGGGTTGAACTTCACAGTTTTCCCTCCAGAGGGAAAAACATACCCAAAAAGCAGAGGCCAGTTCTTCTGCTGGGTCTCCAAGTGCCACATTCCTGGGTATGGCCTGAAATGACATGGTGGCCCTGCAGTGCTGCCTGTAATTGTCACTTTGCTTCCTACTGAAATAGCACCTCGCTGTTCCTGCACAGCGCTTTGCTGGGAAATGCCACATGCCATCAATATGATTGTATTTGTGCATTGCAGGGCTGGATCGGAGAAACTCCTTGACCAATGGAGACTCAGGACTGCATTCGTCCCCTCCTCAGAAGAGCCTGCCGGACCTCCCCCCTCCCAAGGTAGGTTTTGGAAATCCTTTGCTTTTCACTGCCTAGCCCTCAGTCTGGGGATCTGAAGCCCTGGAGGCTTCTCTTTTGTCATGTTCTATGCAGCACGGCTAAATGGAGTGACCTCTGCCTGTCTATGTTAGTGAGACAAGTAGTCCAGGTGAGCTTTATTTAAAAAATAATAATGATAAAATGAAGATTCAACTAAGGGCTCCCCAGTGTAGGAGTTTCCAGCTGTACATTTGGTCCTTGCGAACTCTGCAGGTCAGTGTGTGGCTGGTGTGGGCACTGCGGGTGGCTGGTGGCCCCGGCAGGGTGGCCATGCTATGAGGTGGCTGGACATTCATAAACCCCTGCTGTCCCCAAAGCTTGTGCACAAGTGGAGCAGGCAGCTGCAAGAGCCTTCGGCTTTCCATGCACGTGCAGGAGAAATGTGTAAAACAGGCTGTATTCCCTGCCAGGGAAGCCTACACACGTCACACAGTAATCCAAGCTCAGAAAAGGAATAGAATTGAGGTTTTCAAAGAAACAAAGGTGAGGTTGACTCTTAACTGTTGCTTTGGAAATCTCCGCCAAGTTGTAAAGCAGCTATGCCCAGGCTGCTGGCATGAGCTTAAAAAAGCCAGAAATCGTTCAGCTGCGGGGTGGTGGGGTGATCCTGGTCAGCACCAGGGTCTTCCTCACTGGCAGAGCCTTGCACGGTTTGGTCATTAGCAGAGAAGATCAGGTTTGCTTCGTGGTGTTGTCTGTGCATTGGGTGACTGTGCCAGGTGTTACACAAGTTGTACAGCCCACAGGTCTGCAAGGAGGAGTTGCCAACACTGTAGATTTTTCCATAGGGCAGCTATAAATCTGGTCAGGCTCCAGTATAAATGTAGCCAGGGTCCAGTTCAACGCCATCAGCTTTCAGTAGGATTTTGTCTCCATGCCAGCAAGTCAGCCAGGCTGTCCTTAAGAGGCACGGGTCATCCTAGAGACCCTGGATGTTGCTGCTCAGTAGCTGATCTGACGTGGGAATTGCTGTAGCTGGGATTTCGGGATGTGAAAGGAAAGGAGGGCAGGGAGTATACATGGGGAGGAAGGGGAGGAGTGGTGCATCCATGGAGGAGGATCTGCTCCTTTCCCAGGAAGGAGGACACAGGGTGAGGCCCCAGGACTTCTGCCCAGGGGGCTGTGTGGCTCAGCTGGAGTTAGCTGGAGGAGCTGGGAAAGCAAGGAGATAGGATGGGATGCAGCCAACAAACCCTGGACACAGTGCGGTTGCCTGCTGGGAGCTGCTCCAGCCCCGGGGGGCCCTGCCCACGCAGCCGTCTGGGGATTCAGTGCTGGAGCTGGAGTTGCCTGGGAGCAGTGACCAGAGAGGGATCGCTGTTTGGCTTTGGGTTTCTCAAGGCTGGAGGAGGTGGTGGCCGTGGCAGGGAGGTGGGCAGGAGCATGGGGGTGCAGTGGAATGAAGGCTTGACTGGGGAAGCAGCAGCTGGGTGTCCCCAGGACTTCTGTGCTCGTGCTTGGTGCATCTCAGCTTTCTGATAGGGCAATCGGGAAGCTAAATGAGGGAATTTAAGAAAAAATAGTCTTGGATGTTAGCTGAGAAGGGTACCTAAGCCATCCATCTTCTCCCAGGCCTGTGCTGGGAACTACCTTCTCCCACCTGCTCACCACTGGAGCTGGCCTCCCAAGTACCTCCTTGCTGTGGGCATCTCATGTCAGTGGGCTGTTGGCAGCAAAGATACCTGAGCTTAGTTTAAGGGGTTGGGCTGAGGAGAACTTTAATGTGGTCCCAGTTAGAGTGTGGAAATTGCTGCTGAGGGGAAATGAATCTTCGTGTCTGTGTTTGCTGGTCCTGGCGCGAGCAAGAGCCACGGCCACCTGTGTGGTGGAGGAGGGAGCACAGCTCCTCACACAGAAACAGGGAGATTAGGAGAAGACTTCAGAATATATCTGGTTTAGCTCTGGAGCTTTCTGTGGTTTGACGATGCCAAGGCTGTGGTGTTGCTCTACATTTGCCTTTGAGGCACAAGAGAAATTTGGTGATAAAGCTCTGTACAGAAGATTGTCCCTGGTATTTACTGACACCAGCAGTCAATGGGCAACCCAACAGCGCAGCTGGATCCCACTAATTTCTTTGGATTTGTCCCAAGGCAACCTTGAAACAATGAGTTCTGTAGGCTGTGGCTCAGACACTGGTGACCTTTCATCTGTGGTAGCCCTGGCAGCTCTGCTGTTTTCCGCAGCCATCCACTGAGAAGGTCATGCAGCACGGATGCAGATGCCCAAGAAGGTTTTATTTATGTGCTCCATTGTGCCGTAATGCAAGAGGCAAATGTTCTGTGAGGGCCATTCTGGGTTAGGTAATGCAGCGTGTACTCTTTGACTTAAGCTAGAGACAAAACAACTCCATGCCTTTAAGGAAAGAGAAGAGGAAAAAAATAGCTTCTGTGGCAGCTGAGGTGCAGTCCCACCTAGTCCCTGTTGGCTCCCATTGTCTGTAGGAAACAAAATGGAGCAATCCCTTCCCCCCTGCTTTCCCTGACACTTGTGGGATACTGTCAAATAAACCCACAGCATTTCTTTGCATAGGCAATTTGTGAGCTGGCTACATGCAGGAGGCCACCACAGATGGCAAATGCACACACATTTCCAGGCCAGGGAAGGGATTAAGTAAAGCTTTGGAGTGGCTGGGTTTGTTTTTCTTTCTTTAATTTAACACATTAAGACAAGTTCCTAAACCTTTAAGTGTTTGGAGGCAAGTGTTTTCCGGCAGTGTGTCCTACCTGGCTCTGGAAAGCAGCTCAGACTCTGCTGACAGCATTTGGCAGACCCACATAGGAAGGAGTTTTCATCCAGAATACTTGAGAAGTTTGTGAGGTTGGCAGAGCCATGGGCAGCTTGCCCATGTGGGAGCAGAGACGCGTGATTTTGGCCGGTGTGGTCAGGGTACCCAGCTCCCACAGGCTCAGCAGCATCACCCTTCATGGGCAGTTGCTGGCCAGAAAATATTTTCCTTCAATGCTTCCTTTCTGCTTCTGGGCAGCAGTACCTGTTGGAATATGCAGTGCAGGATGCGCAGCTTTGAACTTGCATTTTATGATGCTGGCATGACCGAAGGGACTGATCTGCCCTAGACTGCTCTGCAATGCTGGTGCCCAGCTGGCCCCTCTTCTCCAGTCCACCGGGAGCAATCACATGGGCTGGTGTTCAACGACCATGCATGATCTAAGACCTTCAACATTGCTGTCTCTGCAGAGAGGGACCTGCTCTTCTGCATGTCCTCCTGGGACGAGTTGGGCTTTAGCCCTGCACACACTGAACCTCCCATCCAGGATTTGCACAGGTGTCCGTCAGGAGCCAGTTGGAGGGGTGTGAGCCAGAGCATTCCGTTGTCAGATGACTGGGGGTGGTTTGACCTGGGCAAGGAGAGGGGACACCTCACTGGGGAACAGGGTGATGCTACTGTTGGATCATGGTGCAAGAGGTGGGCTGCCATGTATTTTGGGCAGAGTACAAGCTGTGTGCTCATCCTACTGTGATCTCTGACTCTGCTGTCTCACATTCAACAGCCATGTGAATTACTTGAAAAGTAAAAAGTTTGTTCTTAGCTTCTCTTTTTCCCCCCCCCCCCCTCCCTCATATTTCTAAAAGATCAAGGCGTTGTTTTTCCTGCCAGCCCTTGCTTATGCTTAGGGAGGGGCTTGGCAGGCACCGCAGGGATTTTCCAACACTTGGACTCTTTTCAAAGGCAGTTTTTCCATCAGCGTTGTTCATCCATTTCCTTCATTTTTTGCTCAGAGCACAATTAAATATTCCTGAAATAGTTCCTAAAGCAGAGATTTTTAGCTGTTGGTTTGCTATCAGTCAGAACTTTGGAGATATGACCAGTGACTGCTCAGGTTATGCTCTTCAGTGTCAAACCAGGATTGCGCGAAATGTCTGACCTTCTGGTTCCATGTTGATGTTGGTACCGCAGGCGGGAGTCCCAGTTCACGATAAGGCAAATGGGTTTGGATTGCTGCTTTTGAGGAAACACATGAGTTGATCTTCCCCGGGCTTCGAACAAAATTTTAAAAAAGAATATTTATGACATAATTATACGGGAGTTTTAAATGACTCCTTTATATTTGAACTAACTGTACTCTGGAATTGTTCAGCAGTCTGTCTTCCCTGTCATCTCAACCAGTTTGTATTAAAACCCTGGTGTGTGCATCTAAAAGGTCTCATCCACTAGGATGCACTTCAGCGCTAATAAAAAGGATGCCTCTTTGTTTTAAATTATCTGTTTTTACCTTAAATCATGATTCTTTTATTTATTTACTCTGCAGATTCCTGAAACAAAACAACCTCCAGTCCCCAAGATCGAATCCCCAGAGGGCTATTATGAAGAGGCTGAGCCGTATGATGTCTCTGTAAATGGTATATCACAGCTAACTCTCTGGGGGGTTTCGTGTGGGAAATGGAGGACTTGAGGTTTATGAGAATGAGTAAACGAAAGTGCAGGCATTTCTTACAGCTCATGTGATAACTTTGTTTTGTGATGCTGGTCACGCTTGATATTACAGATCCAGTGCTAGATGGAAAGATTACTTTTTTTTTTTTTTTTTTAATTTCCTGTAGAAATAAGTATTAATAGTATGCCTGGGTTAATGTAACATCACTGTAAAATACTCTAAACCATTGTGGGTTCTATCTGTCTTGATGGTTTTCTGGCAGATAGGCTGTACTGAAACACAGGTTTCTACTCAGGAGTGGGTGGTGAAGCTGTGGTGGCTTGCATTCATGTCCTAGTGCTCTAATCATCCCTTTGGGGCTCAAAATCCATGACTCTGTTGGTCTGTTAGAAGTGATAACTGTTTTTATAATTGGCTGTTTATCTAGCTCTGTCTCCTGTGGCAGCTTAACCATCTGTTAACTTGATTAAAAAGCCACACTTCGTGTGAGGGGACAGTGTGTGGGTCGCCTTTGCGCACACTCGCTCGCCACTTTGGTTAGCACCTCCCAGCAATGTCCTCAGCAGTGTCACTGGTACCTGTCATCCATGGGGCCCCCCACTTTGAGGGTAGACTGTCGCATGCAGGCTGAGCTCCCGGATTATCACTTTTTAGGATATATTCCTGCATCCTTCCTTTGGTGAACATCCTTCATGAGAGATTACCTCCCTCTGATCTAATAGCAGAGCTGATCTTGTCATCAGTTTACAATCCATTTAAGCCCAAATGAGACAGATTACATCGCTCTGCTGCAGAAGGGGATCTCTGCTCATCAGCCCTGACTGCAGCGGAGCAGGATGCACTGATGTACACACTGTGGGGCAGAGCTCAGCGGGGAGAGTCAAGACAAGCAAAGAAGTGAGAGTTGAGGGTAAAAGATTAGGATCTAAATTCTTGGCTGTTGAATCTGAGCTGCTTATGAGAGAAGCTGAGTCCTCTCCAGCCCCAGTGTGCTCCTTGGCACCGCTTGCAGTGTTTGGGGGTTGGTGTATCCGAACAGCCCTCGCTGCCTGTGTGCACCTTGCGCTCCCAGACAAGTTGTAGCTCAGTGTGGGTCACTGTTCTCACTGAGGCTTCGGGGTTACACTGCTAAACAAAAAAGGGGGACGTAGAAATATCTTCATTTTCCTGAACCATCCCGTTTTGGCTGCAGCCGTTTTACAGTGGTGAATGGGAAGATTACACCCAGCTCAGGTGGGAAAAGGTGCAGGCTCACCATGGCTGGGGTGGAACGTGCCATTTGGTGCAGAGGAGAGGTTCCCCCCAGCTCTGCCATGTGTAGGTGCCAGCTTGGTTTTGCTGACATGCTGTGGGTTGTTTGGCTGAGGGCAGGGCTGTGGTGTGTGGGGTGCAGGGGGTTGAAACCCTCTTGAAGCTGGGGCAGCACAGGTCACTGCAGCCTTGTCCCTGCGGGTGTTTCCAGTTGCCTGCACTGTAAGATAAATGGACTCTTTTTTTTCCCTGTTGCACGTTGGGAAAGAGGATAATGCACTAAGAGCCATGGCATGTAAAGACATACACCAGATTAGCTGGAGCCTGGCCATGGATCCGTATGCTGGGAAACACAGGTTAAGTTATCCAGGCAGCTCCATGAACTCATCTTGTGTTCAGAGCCTTGGCTGGCAGGAGCGATAAGCACACACCCAGCTTAAACCTCTGCTTTTCCTTGGTAGCTTACTGCTCAAAGATGCAGTAACGCCCACCATCCACTGAAATCCAGGCCAGTCAGATGCCTAAGGGAGCAAGAGACCCTGTGAGCACGGTCAAAAAAAAGAGAGAGAAAAAACCCATTTGATGGGGGCGCTGTCAAGACGGGGCAGTCTGTGACTGCTACAAATAGCTGTTTGACCAGCAGTCTCAGGCTGTGGAGGGCTTGGGAGAGGCTGAAGCGTAGCATGCCATGCAGCGACAGAAGCTGATGGTGCTCTGGTTCATGTCAAGAGATCAGGCTCCAAATCCAGTGGCATATGGGGGAAACCTGTGGGTCTCAGTCCTGCCTGTTGGTTCCACAAGTACAAAACTGGGCTCCCCATCCCTTTTTCCCCTCTTGCTTTATCAGATGGTAATAGTACCCTGTACCTGTTCTACATGGAATGATGCTCATTGCTGGTAACTGCCTTGAGACCTTGATGTGACTGCCGTTGCTGAAGAGCAATCTGGACATGCATGGCTTTTCCCTGGCCAAATATGTCAAAACCTGACCCCACTGACACCCCAAGCCCTCTGTGCTCACCCCCTTCTCCCCATAAGCTGGGTAGGGAAGGGGCTGATGGTCCAGGGAGCTGCTGGTGGTGTTTCTGGCAGAATTACAGTGTGAGCCTTGGAAAGCACCCATGCATCTCCAAACAAATAGGTGGGGTGAAACCTAACAAAAAGAGGAACATCACTAAAATTAGTGGGTGCACTGCCAAGAAAGGACATCAAAGCAAGCCTCCAGATGGGCTGAGGAGATAGAGGATTTGTGCAGCAGCCGAGGTGGGACTGTGAGGCACTGTAACAAACTGTGGGTGAATTAATTAAAACGAAGCAGGGAGGCGAGACCTCTGGGTCTCGGGGTCCCTCTTTCATCAGCAGGATTCCCGACTCTCCACTGGGAATGCCTCTGCCTTTCATTTTACAGCTCTGGCAAATGCTGCTGCTTCCCTCTCCTCCTGGGCTGAAATGTGTTAAACCGTCCTCATCTGTGTTTGCATAATTGAAGGGTGCGATAAGAAATAGAATGAAAATGCAAGGGGCAACGTGACTGCCAACTGAGCAATAATTATTCCATCTGAAACAGCTCATCAGCCCTGGCTGATTTTAATTACGATGACGATGGTTCTGTTTTAAAGGGAATTGCCTTTTTTGAGGGGACGGGTTGCAAACGTTCCTGTTTGAGGTCTCATTGTACAGTGTGCTCCTCGCAGGCCAAGGGGGGAGCGTGGGGCTGAGCCGACTGACACCCTTGTTCTTCACATCTGCTTATCTGTGGCTTTCTCTCTTTGTCTCCCTTTCTCTTTCCTTTTGACTGTGCAGGTCTTTTTGGTAGGCTTGCTGCGGCTGGACCCAGGCCAGGGTTGCAGGTTACTGAGGGCGTTATTTATGCCACAATAACGATGGGTATGGCATGCTTTCCAAACCTGAGGTGCTTTCTTTAAAAAACAACAACAACAAAACCAAAACTCAGTTTTAGCGGAGGTGATCACGTGCCTTCCCCTGGTGTTGCACATTATTTGCATGGACGTTAACCACCTCTCCCTTCTCTCTGCCCGTGCTTGATGTACACAAGGCGACATTTTTGTGTGCCTTTCCCCGTGCTCAAAATTATAATGAAGAGAACTTCCCTGGTCTGTATTCCCCCAGTTCTGGCCACCGATGTGGAGCTGACATGTGGTAACGCTGGCTGTATTGACAAGTTCAGCGAATGTTGAAGGTTCTCTGCTCAGGGAGAGAGAGCTCTGGGGTGTGAGATGGTTGGAGCTTCCTGCATCATAGTATTGATTTAGCTCCCTGAGAGGCTGTGGGAAGACAAACAGGAAAGCAGAGGTGGATTAGATGAAGACATCTGAGGACATGGCTGCCACTGATGTCACAGCAATGAGAGGATAAAACTGTGCTCTTTGTTGAAAGTGCCAGTAGGTGGAAATGGAGACATTGTACTGAAGTGCCTGAGAATGAATGCACAAGAATGACTTGGGTTAGAGTGAACCTTAGTAATGATGACAGTGTTGTCTTGAGTCACCCAAACAAAACTTGTCCCAGTTTCCCAGCTACGCACCCTGGAAAACACCTTTCCATTGTAAGGCCGTAGCAGTGTCACCACACCAGCAATGGCTGCAGCTCTTCAAGCAGAGAAAAGCTCATCTCATGAGGCACTTGTGGTTGTGGTTGATGCACAAAAGAGAGGCAAAGGCTCCTGCTGAGAGAAAGGTGGCAGCCTGAGACCTAATGCCTAGGTGAGGGGCACCAGAGACACCCAAAAGGGACCAGAGGAGCAGTTAGCAACAGCCTCATGTTGCTAAGGAGGAAGGTTTAGAAGATGAAGTTCCCTTAGGCATCCTTCTGCTGCATAAGGGTCCCTAGCAGTGCAGAGATTCAGCTTCTTGGTATTTCTAGGCATGAGAAGCCTCAACACTTTTACTTCCTCTGAACTTCTGCCCAGGGTTCCTGTGGACAAGGCTGGCATAGTGATAATGCATTGGGGGGTAATGTTTTCCCATAAAAGATGGACAGTCCAATACATGGAGGGTCTGGAGATGGTAAGCCAGTAGTCTGCTGTCAGCACCATTCAGAGAATTTGAAAGGGACCATTTGCTTTTTAATAAGTTAAGTTTGTTTAATTGGTGCAGCTCTGATCACTTGAGGGATGTCATAGAGTGAGATTTGACTGGGTGTAAGGCTATAGATTTGTTACTGCTTCTCACTTCCTTTTATTTTAAGAACAAATAAACCTGACTTAAGAAATGTTCTTCAGTGAAGCTCCTAATGCTTTTTTTTCCCTCTTGCTGCTTTTTCTCTTTTTATTTTGCACCAATCTGATAATGTTACTTTCATATGGATATTAAGATCCTATGAGAATCAAAATTAGATTAAATTCTGGTGTGGGAATCTTAATGATATTCCTCTGTGCTGTAGGACAGGAATGCAAAACCCTACACAGATGCTGCCCAAATTTTACCATCTCGCTGTGTGAGCTTACCTGGCAAATAAGAGCCATACTGTAAACATCAGCAGAGCATTGCAAAATCCCCTGCAGTCAGTGGGAACATTTTTGTTGTTTCTGATGAATCTGGTACCAATACCCAGCTGTTCCTATCAGCTGAAAACTCCAATAACCTACAGCACATTAGAGCTGGGTATTGAAAAACCTAACTCATCCTAATAACGTAGCAATCCATTTAGGAGTGAACATGAAAAATGTGAATACTGTTATTTACAGCTGCCACTTATGACTAATTTTTGCTGCTGCAACAGTGTAACAACAACAACAGTGCAACAGAGCCCCTTGCTGCCCCTTGGATGCTGAGAGACCTGTTAGCCCAGAGAGGGAAAGCAGAATGACATCTCAAATACAATAGATCATTGCTTGCTGCATGGCCTCGCAAATACCATCTTTTCTTCTGACATTCAGAGGACAAGGGCTGATTGTAGCATACTGTTGCCTTAAAAATTGTGTTTGTCTTGAAGTGGAAAGTAGAAAAAGCATCTTTGGGGGGGTAAGGCAGCAAACATCAGAAGATGTCTAAGGGAATGTTCTCAAATTTGTGGTCTACTGAGAAGTGTCTTTTGAGTGTTTGCTAACTGAGACCATTAGGTACAAAGCATTGCAATGAGATTAATGCTGGGCTAGAAAGAAAAAAAAATCGATGAGAGTTATTTTCCTGTTGATTTCCCCCCTGTAGAAGAGCCTCAAAAGACACATCCCTGCGCTGGAAGCTTTTGCATGTGTGAGCATGGCTGAGGCAAACAATAGACTCAGAGTTGTCCTAGAAATGTATTTAATGACAGAGCTTTGCTTTTGTTGTAGAAGATGGTGAAGCTGTTAGTAGCTCCTATGAATCTTACGATGAAGAGGAGAGCAGCAAAGGCAAGTCAGCAACGCATCAGTGGCCATCCACGGAGGCCACCATTGAGCTGATGAAGGATGCCCGCATCTGTGCATTCCTGTGGAGAAAGAAATGGCTGGGACAGTGGGCGAAACAGCTGTGTGTTATCAAGGACACCAGGTTGCTGGTGGGTAGATCACTCACTTCACTTTCTGTATAAAACTACCTATTTTCACGAGCCGGGGAGGGAAGTGGCACCTCAAGACATGTTAAATAGTTGGCAAAACCAAAGTACCTCTAGAAAGAATGCTTCAGAAACCATGTCCCCAGAGACTTGGGGATCTCATTCCCTTTTCAGAAGTGACGTGGGCATGGGGCTGCTGAGGGGGGCACAAAGGCACATTTGTGGCCAAAATCCCAAACTCCCCAAATGCCTAGAGATGCTTTTTGGGGAAATTTTTGAGGTGGTTAAGCAGAAGGGATGCTTATCCCACTGACTAACCACATACTTGACCCTTCTAGCAGTATCTGTGAGAGGTGTTTCGAACTATTTATGCATGTACATAGATGGATGTGTATCTCTATATGTATAGAAATGTCTTGTGTGTAGTCTGTGTAGACATCTCAGCCTTATAGGACCTATAGGACCTTCTTGTTTTCTGCACACTTAATGTGTGGTTGCACTGAGCCACTTCTAGGGTTGAGCTCACACCAGCAAGCCAGAGAGAAGTCCCTCCTCAGCTTCTTACCTGCCCTCCCGTCTTCCTTCCCCAGTGCTACAAGAGCTCCAAAGACCATAGCCCTCAGCTTGACGTGAATTTGCTGGGCTGCACTGTCATTCACAAGGAAAAACAAGTGAGGAAGAAAGAGCACAAGCTGAAGATCATCCCCACCAACGCCGACGTCATCGTGCTGGGGCTGCAGAGTAAAGACCAGGCAGAGCAGTGGCTCAGGGTCAGTGCTGCCTTTGGGACTTGCCCCGCAGCTGCTCCCACACTTCTACCCCTTCCTCGCTGCAAGCCTGTATACAAGCACACCACTTCCATGTCCTGGGATAGCTTCTTCCTGCAGCTCCCTGCTGCCTTCTGCACAAGGGAGACTGTGGAAGGACCTCCCAGCTCAGCTGCTGTGGCAGGAGGGAGCCCAACATGGGTTGGCTGAGGACAGGAGGAGAGAAGTGGCCCTTTCCCTGAGATGGCAGCAGAAGGAGCCTTCACAGAACCCTGGGGCAGCAGCGGGGCTGTGAGGCGCTGGGGCTGCCTTTGCTGGCAGGCGCTCCCTGGCTGGCTTGAATCCAGCAGAGTCTGCTGGCTGCCTGCTGCAACACCAGCAGCGTCCCCAGCGTCCCAGGGAGCCTAAATCATGGGTGTCCCAGCCTGCTGTGGTTTTGCTTGTCCTGGGTGGGGAAGAGGTGTTGATCCCGTTACTGCAGCTCTCTCACAGGTGATGGCTTCCCCTCTGCACAGGTCATCCAGGAGACCAGTGGTCTGCTCTGCGAAGGAGGCACTGAAGGCAACCAGTACATTCCAGATTCACTGCGTCTCAGTTACCCAAAGGTACACCTTGTCTCTACAGTGAAAATGAGCACTTAGGCTTTTCCATCTTGTTCTTTTAATAAATAATAGTTGTAGGTGAAGTAATTTTATCTGTGCAAAGACTGATATTAAGGTAACCAGGCCCCTTTTCTGCTGAAAAGTAGTGTTATTGGAACAATCTTAATTTTCCTTTGCAATCTTAATTTTGTTGCCACATCTTTCCCTAAAACTGACTCCGCCATACCAGGCAGAAGCACTATCTCATCCAACAGGGCAGTTGTGCTCACCAAGAGCTTCAGAAGAGACGGAGACCCTTGGACGCCAGGGCTTGGGCCAGTCTGTAGTTTAGGTTTAGGTGACACTTCCCTGAAGTCAGCTTGTTCCAAAACAGTGGGAGGAGAAAGAAACCTTCATGAGTCTCTAGTGGACACCCAAAACGCACCTGTTTGTGTGTCTGGCCAGTTCCTCTGCCCATGCCCTCCTGTGGGGACTGGCAAATGCCCCCACCAGCCTGGCTTCAGGGCAGGAGGAGATAGGGTGGCATCAGTGGTGCCACTACATCATCTCAGAGTTGAGCCTAGCTGTATTGGTTCATGTGTCATATCTGCCCACATTGGTCTCAGAAACAACAGAGAGGGCACAGGGCGGGAGAAAACCTCTGCAACTGACCTTGTAATTTAGGAGGGGGGAAAAAGACACTTGTGGCGGGTGCCAGCTGGAGGAAAGGGTCATGTGCATCTACAGAGCTTGTATCTGGTGCTTGTTGACAGGTGGAGGTATCTGAGAGGTACTCTGCGGCCTCTGAGAGCGGGAGCAGCACGGATGGCCACCCAGAGACAGCGGAGATAAAAGATGGTAAAACTTTACCCTGGGAGTGGGGGTGAAACCAGGCCACTGACCCTGCACATGCGGTGAGGGTTTCTGTAGTGTCTCCTGCCACTGCCACCCCAAACTGACCTGATGCAGGGTGACAGCTGCGTGTGTATTCACTGCCTGTTTTTTCCGTAATGAAGTGATAGGTGGATTTGTGTGAGATACTGAGCTGTCTCCAATGGGAGAGTTACACCTTCACACTAGGGCATCTGACTTTAGGATTTGAGCTCCATTCTACATCTATAAGATGAGTCAGTTAGGTACGTTATAAGATGAGATGAGATGTTCTGTTAGAAGAGTGGTGGGACCCATCTACATATTGAAGAGAAAGAGAAATCCATGCTGAGGACTTGCTGGGGCCACCCAACAGATGGAGCTCGGCTGCTCAGTCCCTCCACATTAGGATTTCATCATTTCGTTGTGCTACAGAGAAAGAAAATGCCAACTGAAAACATCCAACTTGGTTTCTTACAAGGACTGCCTGATGATTACACAGCCACAGCCATGTTCACACACTGACTGATGTGCTCAGCCAGAAAATGCTGAAGAGCCTCTTTGGGCATAAACATTCCCCTCCCCACCCTGAGCCCCTCTTTTAGAAAGGAAAAGACTTGAAAGCCATACATATTTATGGGTAATGATTTTTAATTCAATTTTTTGTAATATAAGACAGTGAAAGGAGGTTGGCACCTGCCCAGCAAGACCTGAGCAAACAGCCTTCCCACAGCTCCTGCAGGGACTAGTGTTTGGTCAGCACTAACCCACGTTTAACACAATATAGATTCAGTGTTTTGGGCACATCACTTAACTGAGATGACTTGTGCTGCTCACTCACCATCTCCCTGGGCTTTGGACTGTTACAGCATATCCCTGAGTCACAGGTTTGCTCTCTGCAAGTGATGTGTGTGCCACAGGGCTGTTGGTTGCAGGACACCCAGCTGGGACAGTGGGCTGTGAGTTGGGAAAGCCCCACATACATTTTTTTCTTTTTCCTTCCTGGTAGTTAAGAAGAAGTGCACAACTGGCCTGAAACTGAGCAACCTGATGAACCTCGGGAGGAAAAAATCCAGCTCCCTGGATAGCCCAGAGAGATCCCTGGAGACTTCCAGTAAGTAACAGCATGAGTGCCAGCATGAGCACCTCTGCAGGGACTTGTCTGAGGGCTGGGTCTCGCTGTGCAGGGCAGGATGAACACCAGGCATCATCCCTTTCAAACGCACACGTGCCAGGCTGTCCTGCTGTGGGAGGCAGGAGGTCGCAGTCTGCTTGGTCTGTGCCAGTAAATCCTTGCGGATTGTGGTGCCTCTTACACATGAAGGTGACTGTGTGGCTTACAAGGGCAGGCAACAGCTCACAGGGTGACCCAAGAGGAAGGGCAGGTACTACCAGACATGCACGCAGAGGGCACCTGTGCTGCTTTTCCTGGGCATCAGCCCAGGGTGTGGGAGTCAGCAAGGAGAGGGTTGTGTGGGTCAGCTGGTATTCACCACCTGGGAACAGCTTCATCCAACCATCTGCAGCCAACTTGCTGCTCCAAACCTAACCTGAATTTCCAGAGTTTTGTTTTGAACAGATTTTTTTACCATTTTCACCCCGTTTTGTATGGATAAGACAACTTGTCTTTTTGATTTTACTCTTTGTTGTTGTCTGTGGTTTTGTGTTGTGCAGTGATCTCAGAACTTATTCATCAGACATCCCTGTGCACACAAACGAGTTTGAATTCCTTCTCCCTGTGGGATGGAAAATATGCCTAAGTAACCTGTGCTTGCTTGCAGGTTACCTGAATGTGCTAGTGAACAGCCAGTGGAAGTCCCGCTGGTGTCAGGTAAAAGATGGTCACCTCCATTTCTACCAGGACAAGAACCGAAGCAAACTGGCTCAGCAACCCCTGAGTTTGGCAGGTTGTGAAGTTATCCCAGAGCCAAGCCCTGATCATCTCTACTCCTTCCGCATCCTGCACAATGGAGAAGAACGGGTCATTCTGGAGGTAGGCTGTATATCTCCAAGCGCTCTCTGCTTTAAGTCATCAGCTTGGGTGTCTTAGTAGGCCTAAATGCCGGTGAGGTCCTCCAGAGAAACCCTCAGTCCAGCAAAACAGAACTTGAAGCGTGGGACTTTGGTTCATCTGCCTGTGGTCACCTAGAAGGTGTCCCACCTAGGTGGGAATCCAGGCTCTGTCTGATGCTGGTGCCTTCAGAGGACCATTCGGCCTTTGTCTTAGGCACTCATCTTAGGATGGGATGAAGGGTCCTCTGGAGGTGCCCATCTTTCTCCACTGACTATAGGATAAGGTTATGCTTGATACATTTCAGGTGGTTAATGTTAGATGAGAGGAGTGCCACTTAGGGTTTTAAGGCTGTGGTTAGGATGAACACAGAACATCTTCTGAAAATGGAGAGTCCCAAAGCCATGGGTCATGCATCCCAAGTAAACCGATCACAGACCTGCCCCTGAAAGTGCAAGTGAATTCATCTCCATCTGTTACTTTCCTTTGCCTGCATCCAGGGCTGTTTATCTCTAATCTTAGTTCTCTCTGACGGCAGCGTGATTATAGTAGGAGGTGGACAATGTGAGCAATTTCCTGTATTTTTCCAGTGGGTGGAATATTTATAGCTAGACAACTGACTGAGACTGCCTGCCATGAAGTTTGAAGGTGTTTTTGTTTAGCTTCTGATTTAGGGCGTGTCTGTGTCTAAGAAATTTTGCCTAATTACAGATGTAAAGAAGAGGTGCTGGGAAAATTTACATTTTGTGAATGGAAGAATCTGTATTTTGTTGGGATGTCAGACTCAATGTACAGGCTGGCTGGCTGGCTTCCCAGGGACTGTAGTCTCTGCTAAGTAAAACAGATTGGAAGCTTAAAATATACCTTCCAGTTTGGGATACAGTTGCCCTGAATTTAACTTTGTGCTCATTGCTCCAGCTCCTCAAATCAAAGCAAAAGATGCAAAGATGGCTGCATCAGCCCACTTCTTCTTGCTTCAGGTAGAAATCTTCCACTCCTGGGAGGTACGTGTGGCTTGTTGCTAGAGCTGGCTTCAAGGCACCATATTTAACTCTTAATTTTGCAGAATGTCAGACTATTCACTGCAGCTGGGAATTTGGTACTGACCATGTTATGGCAAGGGGCACTTTTTGTATTTCTTCTCTGATCCCACTGTAAACTCTCCCCAGTGCAAACAGCCCTGGAAGAGGTTTGGGCTCTGGCTTAAGGAACTCGCAGGCTCTCTGGTGTGCTCGTGTCTCCCTGCACGTCGGTGCTTGGCAATCCCATTGCTGCACTCTGCTGGTGCAAAACAAAACCCACACATTCTCCTCGCCAAAGCTGGCTCCCCACCAGCATCTCCAGCCATGGAGACTGACTTCTCTTGCACTTATAGGCAACCGAGTTGATAATTGTAAGGAAAATGCAGATTGAGTAGAAATTTTAGGAAGGAGTTAAGCAAAGAGCTGCACTCATACATCTTCCAAATTTGCAAATCAGTCCATACACAGAACGATACTTCTTTCTTCTTTTACTGTGGTCTCAGGTTTAATACAAACACTTGGCCATTGATCTGTCCTCATGCAAGCCCAGAGGACTGCCAGCATAGTGCTCTACCTGAGGCTAAGTCAGCAGTAGCCTGGGGAGTGCAGAGGAATTGCTGTTCCAACTTGTACTGTCTCTCTGCTCACCTTGTAGGCAAAGTCCTCAGAGGAAATGGGCCACTGGCTGGGCCTCCTCTTGTCGGAATCAGGTTCAAAAACGGACCCGGAGGAATTTACCTATGATTACGTGGATGCTGACCGGGTTTCCTGCATTGTGAGCGCCGCAAAGAATTCCTTCTTGTACGTCAGGGGTAACGTGTGGGGCTGCAGGGACTGGTGGAGGGGAAGCAGCTGGGGTGGTGGGTGCCTCCACTTTTGAGAGGGTGGCTGCCGTGGGGTTGGGGCTGCACTCACGTCTGTGACTTGGTCGCTTTCTTTGAAAGCACAGTGTGGGACAGAAGAGCACTTGTTGTTGTCCTGCGGTGACATGTCTAACCTGAGCCGCAGCTGCCATGGGGTTGGTGGCATGTGCCCAGGTGACCTTTGCAGTGGCAGGTTGGTGGGGCAGGCTTGGCCACAGGCATGCCCCAAAAACTAGGCGTGGTGCAGCCACACAGCAAGACCAGTCTCACCTGACGGGATGTCCTGTGGCCTGTTCACAGCTTAATGCAGAGGAAGTACTCTGAGCCCAATGCCTACATCGACAACCTGCCGAAGGGCAGGATGCAGCAGGATGAGCTGTACGACGACGTGGATCTGCCAGACCTGCCTGCGGTAAGGTGCCCAGCACTGCAGCGAGCTCTGCGGAGATCATGGGCAAACATCTGACGGGGGGGTGAGCCTCCAGCAGTGAAGGGGGAGGGTTTTCAAACTGCAGCAAAGAGGGAGATCCAGGCTTTTGCAAGGGGGCAGAAGCGGGTGCTGGAGAGGAGTCGCTGAGGGACAGGAGAGTGGCTTCCAGCAGGGTGCTGTAGTGATCCTCAGGCAGCTGGGATGAAACCCCACAGTTTCTATCAGCAAAAAGCATGGATCATTTGAAGATAGTGGATTCTTTGGAACCCAGTCTGTCAAAATTCCTCTTGATATCTGTGAGAGCAAGTCCTGTGTGTAAGGGTGTTGGTCTCTTCTCCCAAGTAGGAAATGAGAGGAAATGGCTTCAAGCTGTGCCAGGGAAGGTTCAGATTGGATATTAAGAAACATTTCCTCACAGAAAGGGTTGTGAAGCAGTGGAACAGGCTGCCTAGGGAAATTGTGGAGTCACCATCCCTGGAGGTGTTTAAAAGGCATATAGATGAGGCTTTTAGGGACATGGTTTAGCGCCAGAGTTAGGTTATGGTTGGACTCAGGGATCTCAAGGGTCTTTTCCAACCAAAATGGTCATATGACAAGAACGACAGGCTATGCTGGGGAACAGGGATATCACCCTGCAAAAGGCAAAGGATCTGCCAGGGGCTGCTAGAAGTATAACAGTGTGTGATCCTTGGGTGAGGCTGCTGCTACCATTGGAAAGATTTGGTGAAGGAGAGTAGGAGGGGACTTTCCATGAGCACACCAAAAAGCTCTGTAAGAAATTACTTTATTCCTTTAGAGCACTTGAAGATTTATGGCAAATACTCCACCTTGCCTGTGATGCTGTTGCTGCTCTGCAGTGAGACTTTGTAGGTCTGACTGCAGTAGATGGTCCCTTTTCAGGGGAACTTTCTCCTCTTGCAGGAAGAAGTACCCAAGAGTGAGAGCAAATCAGAAGGGGATCAAGACAGAGTGTACCTGGATCTCACCCCAGTGAAGTCTTTCTTACACTGTGCTGGCAAGAAGTCATGCCAGCCTTCACCCCTCAGCTCACCATCTTTAGAAAGGGCTGCCAACAGGCCTGCAGCAGAGAGCACAGCCGAGACAGCCCTCGTGGCTAAGGAAACCGAGCCCTGCAGTAAGGCGATGGAGACCTTGGAGCAGGTACTGTCCTGAGCCAGGGGGCCAGGCTTCATCAGTGGGCCACAGCCTCCCGCCACATCATCCCACCTTGTTTCCCCCTCTAGAAAAACCCAGAGAAGCCAGAGCCTGATGAAGTGCTGCCACGGACACCCACTGTCAAAATCCAGACACAGCAGCAGAACATCGCTTTCCCCCAGCCGGCCCCCGAGCTGCCGCCAGGCTCAGTGACAGCGGGCAGTCCCCAGCTGCTGCCCGCGCACCGGCCCAAAATGCCGCTGCCAGGTGAGCAGGTGCCATCTGGGGTAGGGACATGGAGCAAGGTGGTGCTCCAGGCATTGAATTTTCCCTGTGGTTCAGCTTGCCACTACTATACCATAGCTTCACAGTGTCCAAGGGGCTGATGAGTCTCCTGGTTGGTGACTTTCCAAACCCTCATTCATTTAGTTTCGAAGCACCTGGAAAGGTGTGTTTTGTTTTGTTTTTTCCCTCCTGCTTTTTTCCCCTGGCTGAGCTTGGTTTTGGTGGGTTGTCTTTGCAGCAGCAGCAGTGGAAACCAAGCTGGGCAAGAACAGGACAGAGGCGGAGGTGAAGAGGTTTACAGAGGAGAAGGAGCGGCTGGAGAAGGAGAAGGATGAAATCCGGGCTCAGCTCACCCAGCTGCGCAAGGAGAGGCGGGAGCTGAAGGAAATGCTCATAGGCAGCACAGGTAGAGCGGGGCAAGGGGTGATGTGTGAAAATGAGCCAAACTGGAACCACAGGGAGGGAGAAGGCAACAAACCTCACCCACCTGGGTTCACAAGCAGCAAGGGGGGAAGACTTGGTGCTTTGAGCCAAACCATGTAGCTCAAATTGCACTAGAGCAAGAACTTGTTCTGTTGCACTCCCTGTTGGGGCAAAATATAAGGAAAATGTACATTACATCGTTCCCTGCTCCCCTCATGAGTTCCTGGCTGGCATCATCACTCCTTTCACAGACAAGAGCCTGGAGCAGAGGCTGAAGGAGATAGAAGAAGAGTGCAAAAGGAAGGAGAGCCGGAGGGTGGACCTGGAGCTGAGCCTGGTGGAGGTGAAGGAGAACCTGAAGAAGGCAGAATCCGGCCCAGTGACACTGGGCACTGCTGTGGACACCACACACCTGGAGAACACAGCCCCCCGGGTATGTGGGGACACCCCCAGGCTGCACAGCAGCATCCCAGCACCTGGGATGTTGCACAGTCTCAGCCTGCTTAATATTATAACTAATAACAATATTGTATTATTATAATACATAGACTAGATTTATATATTTATGTTGATTATTATAATATAAATGTAATAAGAATTAGGTAACAGCAGCACTGGGGAAGGGAAAGGGAGCTGAGGTGTGAGTGAGCGGCTGTATTTCCCTGTAGATGCTTGAGCAACAGGGCCATGCAGCTCTGACTCCAGCTTCTTCTGTGCTCATCTGAGCTACAAGTAGTTTTTGGGGGAAGATTCAGGCATCTAGATTCTTTCCTGGGAACCTGGTTCCAATGAAGTGTAGTGCCTGAGCCCTGCTCTGTACTAGTTCTTGAGTCCTCATACCACATCCTGATGTTGGTTCAAAATCAGTGTGACACTGAAAAATGCCTCTCAGTGCAAGTGGGCTGTGACTGTTGAGCTTTTCTAGATGGTGGTGAAAGGCAGCAATCTCTCTCAGCAGCCTGAAGTAATCACAGTTTCTATTATTTTTGTTGTGGATTCAGGCAAAAAGCAGCAGCCCAGCGAACAGCGCAGAGAACTCACCAGTTAATTCAGCAACGGCTTTAAAAAACCGGCCTTTATCAGTCATGGTGACGGGGAAAGGAACAGTCCTACAAAAAGCTAAGGTAACACACCTATTGGGACAGGATTAAATCCATCTGGGACCGATGCTGCTTTCCCCTCCTGCAGTGGAGCAGAGCAGCTGTGGTGGGATGGCGGTGTGGTAGGTCTCACATCCCTTGACAGAGCACCACTCAGAGCAGGCCAGCCCAGTTTTCATCTGGGTCTCTTCACCTGGGCTTGCCCTGGCTGTGATTTACGTGAATAAATGTGTGTATTGCTTATAAGAGAGACATCCTTGGCCTGCCCTGTAGTCAAAAACACTCAGGTACCAGATACTAGGGTTGATCCTGTGCACATTACAGCTACTGTGACTTGCTGGATTTGCCTTTTGACTAATTTACTCTTATTTCATGGCAGGAATGGGAGAAGAAAGGAGCTAGTTAGAACCATGTTTTTCAGAGATGGACTAAAGACTGGAATTGCCATGCATGGCCAAGGGGATTCAACCATCTGCAGGTGGAGGCTGGGTGTGCAAACACAACCACACACCAAGCTCCTCCTCCCCATCGCGCCAACTGCTCAGATGCAGCAACGGAGTCAACAGCTGCCAACAGGAATTATCCCAAATGATCTTCCTCCTTCCAGACAAGTCCCAATCACGTAGCTAAAACAATAACAACCAGTGGCAATCTTTGCATCAAATTCCTAACCCAGTCAATGTAAACAAGAATGTTACTGTACATAGGGGTGTTTTGTGTATTTCTACTCTGAAGGTTTATCAATGAGTTATTAAGGTTTCTTATTAGCTACAGTAGTGTGTTCAGAAGGGGCCTCCACTATTCTTTATTCCCTGGTGGTTTTCAACCTGTCATGTCAAGTTGCAGTCAACTAAAGTCTCACCTGTCTTGCTGCCAGTCATCACTCAGCTGCATGTTTTCCAACCTTCAGTTGAGGGAAATACCCCTGTGTGAGCAATGATTGAGACATGTATGAGAAGCACACAGCAGCCTGTCCAGGGGATTTTTAATCAGTGTCCTGATGGATCTCAACACATGTGCTTGTTCCCACCAGCCTCCTGCTGATTTTTCCAGAATACTGAGGAAGATCCCTGCTCACCTTCTCATGCCATAAGTTGTGTTACAGACCAAGAGCTCGGGGCAAAGAAGATCTGCCAAGCAGATTCAGTTAATTTTCTTGATGATCTCATCTGCTTCACCCAAGGAGTTTGTTCTGGGGGAAAAAAAAAGAAAAAAAGTCACATTTGAATGGTTATTAATAATTTATCAAAGGCTGATGGTCCTTCAGCCCTGGGGCCCAGGCTCAGCAGCTGAGTTGACTGTGGAGGGCTGTTTTCCAACCCTGCAAAGCTAAAGCAGTGCTGGTCCCCTGGCTGGGTTGTTCCTGGGGTCCTGCAGCTGCCCCAGTGAGCTTCAGCCAGAGCCAAGGTAAACACAGGCAAAACCTTGTACCTTCCTAACCTGTGAAAACCTCTGACAGACCTGAGGCGACCTCAAGCTTGTGGTGGCACTGTGGGGAATGAGGATGTCCTACTGAGGTGCTCTGGGATTGCTTGCCACCACCCCAGGGCTAGGGTGCAACAGAGTGCTCAGTCAGGGTATCCTGGAGGTAAGAAAAGTGTCCTCGCTCCTGTTTTTACTTTGAAAGTCTCTGCTGCAATGCAAATGGAGGAATTCGCTAATGCCAGGCCTCAGGAGTTCATCAGCCCCAGCTCTCAGGCCCGTCCCTGTGCAAGGTTTGCATACAGAAAAAACTCATGCAAATAAACCACTGAAACATCTGGCTCAGAACCCAAGCAGCTTTCCTCTCAAGCACAGCAAGGCCATGGACACCCGTGACACTTTTGTTTTGATCCATGATGAGCTGGCAGGAGATCCCCACTACACCCTAAGTCTCTGTGTAGTACCATGCCCTCACCATACACCCTGCTGTCGTCCTCCAGAAGTTGTCCAGACATTTCACAGTGGTACTGAGACAGCGATGGACGAGAGCAGCTCTGCTTTCCCCACCACAGCCCAGTCAGCTTCAGTGGTCCTGCTGGGATGTCTCCATCAGGGGATGGTAAACTAGGCAAGTCCTGAGCAACACCCATTCCCCAGACAAAAACCATTAAACAATGTCTCTGTGTCCCCATTGTTTTCCTAACTCAAGGCATTTCCTTTGTTGTAACTGTGACCTATAAAGTGGCGCTTTAGAGGGTTTTATAATAAAATGTTGAGTATATTGTGCGACCAGTGTTTTTTTCTTTGCAGATGTGGTTTGTCCCTACTCCCCAGTAGATTTCAAGCCTATCAAACCCCTGTTAGTTACTACACAGTCCCTTAGCTATGCAGTCTACAATTGCAACAGACTATATTTTAAGTGATTGAGTCCTCTGTGGCGACTGCACGATCAACCAAAAAAATTTGCAGACAGCTAACCCACAGAAAAATAGCAATAACCCAGACAATTTGCATGGATACATGTAACAGGCTCCTACCTGCGTCTCAGTAGCACGGTCCTTTTGCACAAAACAGAGAAAAATTCATCCACTGCCTTCCTCTGGCCACTAGATAGCAACGGTGTGCCAGGCTTGGTGCCTCCTGCAGTCACTGAAGGGAAAACCAGGATGAGGTTTAGCTGGAAAGGAAGGAAAAAAAATAGTAAAATAGGTAGTTGAGGCCAATCTTTACAGAACAGGCACCAAACCCGGTAGGTTTCTGAAGAGCTTTTGGTGGCTGTACCACTACCAGCTCTGCTCCCACAGAAAGCTTGGCAAGGCACCGTATCTAAAGCACAAAATGCCGCATTGAGGACACTGGATCAAAGACATGGCTGTGTGGGGAGACAGAGCTGCTAGGGAAGGAAAACACACCATTTAATGCTTATTGTTATTGCTTCATTACTTTTTTCCCATTTTAATTCTCACCTGTGCACGATGCAGCCAGGCCACCATGGTGCCCATGTTGTGTCACGAGCAGCAGCCCATACTCTTCTAGAAGGAAATTTGCTGCTACAAACCATTTGTCTTAGCAAGTTTCTCACCTTAGTACCTCCAGTTCTTGCTTGGGATTCATGGAGCAACCCTACAATAGCTACTGGGAGATCCCACCAGCCTACCTAACACATCCAGAGAGCTACTAGACACTGGTTTTCAACTACAACACAAGTGCCAGATTTGGAAAAAAAACATATACACACATACCTATATCTATCTATCCATCCATATATATATATATATATATATATATATATCTTACTGGTGTAGAAGTTGGCCTGAAAATTTATATAAGTTGATAAGTTGTCTGGGGGTATAAATGAAATTAATTTATTTGTACTGAAAAGAATAAGATTGCAGGCTCCTAGCAAGCTGACAAAGCTGGCTGGCTTTAAGGAGAGCATCAGCAGACACGGTGCCAGCGCTGCAGGACCTTACACAGGCTGTCCCTGGGTGCTGGTGCCCAGGGAGGGTGGCACAGTGGGGTCCACATCCCAGCTCCCCCAATGCAGCGTTTACAGTAGAGGCACCAAATGCATTTGGTCATCACAAGCAAGCATGATTTTCCTTGCTGAGGGAAGGTAAGACTAAAGGAGGTGAAGTTCATGGCACTTACTTAAATCCCAGTTTCTTACAGGATAAACTGTCTCTCCCCTGAATTCAGCACACGGCCCACGACCAGCCAGGGTTCATCCAGCAATCCTATGGAGCAAGAGGAAATCACAGCTGTTAGGAACAGCTCAGACACCTAAAAAATACCTGGCACAGACCCCATCCCCTGCACTCCCCTGATGCCAGACAGGATTAGCACTGGCTTCGCAGGGACCAACATTGACCCAGCCTCAAGGGAACGAGCTTCCATCAGGTTAGTTCTCATTAAGTATTTCTGATTAAACCACTGCAAGTCTGTGAGAGTGAGTTTAACAAGGGATCATGTCAGAGAGCCAAGTCATGCTGTTTAAATTAAAATTTGCAAGAGAAAAGGCCTAGAAATTAGCCAGGACCTTCAACTCAAATGTTTAATTAAAAAACAAAAAAAATACACCACACCCAAAAAGAAAAGAGCTCCAACAACTGCTCAGTAATGTCCTGCTTGCCCATGGGATCAGCAGGTCTCTCCAAGACCATCCCACACGTCCTGATGCTGTTATCAGCTTGGCTCTCCCCATCTCCTCCCAACACCCCGATAGCTCCTTACCTTGCAAAGTGCTTTGTCCTATACAAAAGGAGGGCTGGTGGGCGCTGACATAGCAGGTCTGAGCAACCATCCGAGGCTTCAGCGATCAGCTACATTTGGAGGAAGGTCACAGTCACAGCACACGGGGATCCCTGCGGCATTTTTGGGCACAGAGACCTTGGCCAGATGCACCCAGAAGCTCAGGGTTGGGTTTTAGGAAGCAGCTTTCCTGAAACTCTTCCGTGAGTTTCAAACTGATGCATGGGGCTAGATGTATCTCATCGAGCATGAGATTTCAGTTTGCATTTCCTGAATCATACTTAGAGATTTGCCTATCTGTGTTTAAAACCAACAGGATGGTATAAATGCAGGGTTTCCCCCAACTCAGGAGCCTCAGCGTCCCTCATTCCAGTAAAGCCCATGCACTCTAAAAATGTAATTACTAGCTACATAATAAAATAAAAAGAACCTGCAAAGATAACAGCCAACCCACATTTGCACAAGTTAAAGTGCTCAACAGCACTGTACAAACTATCCTGCAGGCAGAAAAACAAAGAAAAGGCTTAAACATCTGCACAAGGCTGGGAAAGCACATCCCAGCTCCACAGCTGTGTGCCCGACACGGTAAATGCGCTTCAGTTTGAGAGGGAAGACCGATCCTGCAGAGGACAAGTGCCCGTGAGGAGTGAACGAATGATGCTGTTAGATAATCTACAACAGAGAAGCTTCCAGGGAGCTGTAAACCCAATGACATAATGGGACAGTGATGGTAAGAAATGGCCATATTTGACTCGCCACACAACAGAGGATGTGCAGGAAGGCTGGGGAGAGTTTTCAGAGCAGGCTGGTTGGAACCCAGCCAGCTCCACGGATGGTTCCGCACCATAAAAATACAAACCACGGCTTCAGATGTCAGCTCTGAGTCTGATCTAGCCCATTCTCCCTAAACAAGAGACAACTGACAGTTTTAGAGCAGAGGCAATGCCTAGCTACAGCCATGCCTAAGTAACATTAACAGATTAGATTCCCTGTCTATCCCACATGTCAGCCCTTCAACTAAGCCTCTGTCTTGCTGTGCCTTAAGACACCATCTACTAAAGTGGCAGTGAAAAGAAGAAAGTCTCCTCTTTCTCCTACCCTGGCTTCTCCCAAGAGGTAAAATAGTGCTGCTCCTGTCTCAGTGCCAGCTTTAGACCATTCTTTTGACAATGAACCTGTGGAGTAATTTGTGTCTCTCTTTGTGCATCTAATGTTACTATTCAAACACGGGGCCAGGACATCTGCGTGAAGGGATTTTTCTTCTTCTGAGAACAACAGATGCTATTTTCACAAGCACTGTCAGTCACTGTTGCTGTCTCTGCCTCAGCCCTGTCCAGAGCTGTTCCTGCTCTCCCGAGGTGATGGACACCATGGGAAAGTCAGCAGAGAACAACCCAACAGTGTGAACCACAGGCCCTGGGGGAGCAATTACAGCTCCATGGGCAAACTGATCTAGTGATCCAGTGAGAATGATGCTCTGAAGGATGCAGGCATGTAGCCAAACTGTCTTTAGAGACACATGCGAACCATCACAGCCCACCAGCTTGTGCTGCAGAGACCGCTGCTGTGCTGGAGACGAGATCAATTAAAGCAATGAGGGAAGGCAGAAATGCCATTCAGCTCATCCAGCTGGGCTCAGGACAGGACAAGTATGCTGTTCTCATCAGCCAGGTCCAAAAGAAGAGCGAAGCAACATGGCAATGCTCAGAGCAATAGAAACAGCACCAAAAAGAGAAGGTGAGACTTGACCTGGAATGGGCAAGAAAGAAAGAATAAGAGAAAAACATTCACTGGCAAAGGAGAGAGCAAAGCAGTGGCCAGCAGGAGGACAAAGAAAAGGAAAATGGAAAAAATGGGGGGAAAAGGGGAAAAAAATGGGGGTGAAAGAAAGGGGGGAAAAAGGGGTGAAAATAAATGGGGGGGGGAAGGGGAAAGGAAAGTATTATGAGATCTGGGAGGAGAAGTCCAAGCCTTTTCCTCCTCTGACCTGCATGTTGCCTGCACTTGTACGAAGCTGCTCAGAACATTGTCCCGGTCCTGTCCCCTCCAGGTCACTGTGGCTGGCAGATAACAGCGAGGCTGGGAGGGCAAGAATGGAGTTAAGCCTGAAAGCAGATAGACCAAGGTCCAAAGACCAGCAGGACAGTACAAACCATGGCTCCATCCGGGACCTACAACAGACGAGACCTTTATTTGGAAATGGCTGGAGGATTGCCCTTACCTGGTGTGTTTGCAGCACAGGTAACTGGATTTGACCTGGGCCAAATCTAGAAGAAAAAATAGCCAATGCACCTATCAAGAACAACAACAGACACTGACTGCCACTGACTGCTTCAGACCTGCGTAAACCATTGAAATCTCTTGCAAAATCAATCCTTTTCAAACCTCTCCTTATCAAAAATATGTGACTACAAAATGCCCAGGAAGCTAAAAAGCATATTCAATCACTCCAAATAAATTAAGAGAAGAAAGCAGCATGGACAACTTACAAAACAGAACAGAGACTCATAATGAGTTCTCCTTCCTCTTCCTTGTATTTTCCTGTGTGTAACAACCACTCACTCCAGCACCCGGCTCCCAGTGCATGATCTATGTTATCCCCCTTCAGCAGGAGCTCCAGAATTGCTCAGATTTGTACATACTTTTAGATTAACTCAAAGATCTCTCAAGAAGTCTATTTTTTAAAAAATCCAGAATAATAATCTGAATGAGGAAATACAAAATGCCAATAATAAATACTTGAACACAAATATTTACTTTGATTAAAAAAGAACGAGAGCACTTGGGAAGCCCAGTTTGTGCAATACAGGAACAGGGAACAGCCTCAGCGCAGCCCCTGTGCTGGAGCAGCTCAATCCCTGCCAAGGGCAGTGGTGGCTTCGGTGACTTGCTGGATCATGCCTGTGAGTGGCAGCGAGTGTTCCCAGATGGGGAACTGGAGCACTCAGCACATCAGTGTCTCTGATCCACACGTCTTCTGGTGTGCCGGGAGGCTCTGGAGAAGTGCTGCAAACCACTGGAACTCCGCTGTGCGTGGGAGTGAATAGGAAGGACTGGGGATCTTGGAGAATAACCGCGGAGCACTCCTGTTGCAGAAGAGAAACACAGGCATGGGATAAGGGCTTTAGGACCAAGGCATAAGCTCATGCTCAGTCCATTAAAATACAAGAAGCATCCTCTTGGCGTTAGTGGACAGAGGTTGGAGAGAACTCCTAGGCCCAAAGCACAGCACTGTGGGGAAAAAACTACTTAATTGAGAACTTCCCACTATGGGCACAGGACCATGTCCAGGGAGCCAGAGGCTCATCACCTCCTGGCCATTGCTCCCCTGATGAAGAGGCAAAGGGGAAGCTTTTGCACCACAGAAAGCAACAGAAGCAATAAGGGGTTGCACTTCAACAGAGACAGCTCCCTCCCATTGAAAGGGAGCCAGAGCTTTCAACCTCAGGAATCAAAAAGGGTTTGTTTCTTCTAGTAGGGCTCTTGGAAATGAGGAACAAGCTCTTGGAAAATGGGGAACAAACACAGTAGAAGACTACTATCCAAAATATTAGAATTTCAGGGGGTGCCCTCACGGTGAGCTCACTTAGTGGATGTGTAAAACAGGACACAGCTTCTTCAGAGATGCCCTTGTTCCCCTCGGCAGCCCAAACCTCTCCACTTTCCATGTGAGAGGCACCACATCAGCACAAACACCCGGCCACCAAACAGCTGTCTGAGAGTTACAGCCACGTGTCCGCTCAAGGGCGAAGCGGAGATGTGGGATCCGTCAAGGGGTGCTGGGCAGAACGGATAACATCTGCTGTGGCTGGCATCTGCTGATCCTTACCGCTCTCACAGTGGGGTCCTTCCCAGCCGTGGCACTCGCAGCGGTAGCTCCCAGACCCCAGGATGCACACGCCCTGGTTCATGCACGGGTTGGGTTTGCACAGGTTCACGGGGCTTTTTGCTTCTGCAACAAACACAAGCAGAACGGAAGGCTCAGGGTCAACTACAGAGTGTTGACAGCCAGGACCTATGTCCATCAGGAATGCTGCAAAAATAACAGCAACCATATCCCAGACATCAGAAAATGTCGTCTATGGCTGATGGGACGGGAAAACCACGTTAACACAGCAGAGGGTGCAAGCATATAACCCTGTCTTGACACAGAGGACAAGCCCTTCTGTGTTTAACCTGGAGAAGAGGAAGAAGAATGGCTTTGCTAAATGTTCTGATCTGGAGGCTAGTTTCCTAATAAAGCTTAAAAGATTGACATCATGTTAGGTTGAATAGCAAAGAAAAGCAAAACAGACCATTCTCAGCCTGGAGGAGGCTAAGAGGAGACCTCATGGCGCTTACAGCTTCCTCACAAGGGGAGAAGAAGGGGCAGGCACCGAACTCTTCTCTTTAGCAACCAGTGACAGAACCCGAGGGAATGGCAGGAAGATGGGCCAGGAGAAGTTTATGGAGTCTTGGAGTAGAAGACTGAATGAAGGGTTTATATCTTTACATCGCTCTTGGTCCCAGCCTATCTAGTATGAACAGCGATTACCTGCACATGAAATGAAAGCAGCTATTCAGTCTCAGGAAGTGGTATGTTATTACCCTGACTCACTGAACCTTGCTGGCTCTTCCCCTTCATATCTGGCGTTGTAGTTAATTTCATGGTACAGTAGATTGTTTTTATAATAACACAGCTGAAAATACCACTGCAATAGAAGCACATTGGAAAGCTCCAGGTAGAATCCGTCTGCAGGGCCTGCCAGGAAACCGGCTTCTCACCCTGAAGAGACGGTGCTGTAAGTTCTTCCTGACCCTGAAGGAGCCACGGGCATGCCCAGAGATGAAAAGGACCTTTGATCGTGCCGTTAATTGTGTGTTGTGCTGCTCAACGTGCTTCTTCATTTGATCTTACAAGCGGGTTGAAACATAACAAGACCCAATTCCTAGATGTTAAACTCAGAATATTTTGGATGAGAAACAAGGCACAGCATTTTAAAACAGCGAGAGAGTAGCTGGTGCAGCAAGGAACCAGAAGCACTTTCCCTACCACCACCCCCTGCAAAACAGGGCTGCTGTCCCTTCTGAAAAGCTCGTTTCCATCATGCACAGACACTCACACTCAGCACGCAAATGTTTCAAACTTGAATTCTGAGGCTGTTTTTTCCCAACCAGAGACTGGCGTGCAGAACTCAAGTTTTTCAAGGAAGTGCACCCTTTGTTTAGCACAAACGTGATCTTTTACACAAATATTCGAAAATTCTTCTCTCTCGAATGCTCTGGAGGCAAGAGTTTGATTCCACACATAAAATCAATCACGTGCTGTCTGAAGGCCCCAGTTTAACAGTCTGCAGGTTTCAAATTGGACAGATTCTGAATTTAGGATGAAATCCTGTGCAACACAAAATCTTAAGAGCTTATATGAAAACCGCAGTAGTGGGACACAAAGGAGGAACAAGGGTGACGAGGCTGAAACAGAGGTTTCAGACTCACCACTTTGTAGATGCCTGGGCACAAAGCTGCTGAAGGACACAGCACAGACCTCACTCAGGGACCAACACTGTTGGCTGCAGAAATATGTCCCCTTCAGCCCCCCCAGCAGCACTGTAATGCACAGCAAATTCTACAGGTTTAAACAGCAGAAACAGAGTAAACTTCTTTTTCTTTCAGGTAAGGCAGAACCTAGACCTGTCAGGGCTGGAAAGAGCCAGTCACACTAAGCCTTGTCTCACCTACTGGACAGAATCTATGGAAAGCTGATTCCTATTCCTATAGCATTAATTTGACAGTCACCAGGTCTATGCCATAGCTTCCCCATCTGTAAAATGCAAAAGGGAATATCAAGCTTCCTTGGTAAAGCATCAGAAAACCTATGATAACAACGGCTGGTGGCACCAGCATAACAAGTAAGGATGGGATGTTCTCTCACCTTCACAGATTCTTTCGATGATAAGGTCTTGGTAATACTGCAGGTCTTCGTAGGAGGAGATGTGGATCAGGTAGCTGGGAGACCCAGCAACCCTCAGCAGCGTGTTCCTCTGTGCATCCCCAATGACAACCACAAACACCAAGATCCCGTTGTCCCTCAGCTGCTGTGCTGGGGCAGCTGCATCCTCCATGCTGCCTCCATCTGTGAGCACCACCACCACCTTGTTGACACCAGGTCTCACTCCTTTCTGCACTGTCATCACGTCACCATAAATATGCAGCAAGGCCCTGCCAGCAGAGGCTGAGTCTCCAAGGAAGGGCGCTCGGTCGATGGCTTGGAGGACAGCTGAATTGCTTGTGTGGGTGTCCAAAGCGAACACGGTGTGAGCTTTGCTACCATAGATCACAAGGGCAATTTGGGTGACATCCCGGTTGATGCTGAAGTACGAACAGCTGCTCCTGACAAAGCCTCTCAGCCGCACAAAATTCTCCAGGCCAACTCCAGCCGAGGCATCCACTGCAAACGCCAAATCAAGAGACTGCGCCTGGCAGCCTGGATAAAGGAGTGCAAACACATTATTTTCTATAATATAGTATATATGGACTCCTTTCTGACCAAAAAAAAAAATAGCAGTGGGGAAAATGGTAGGCAGAATTAATCACTCTTGATCAATGACTGTGGAGAGTGATCTATAACCCTTTCACACCAATAGATGGAGATCCATCATAAACAGCAGTGATGGGAGGTTAGTCCCCGAATCTATGACTGACGCAAACAAAACAAGGACGTTCATCTTTCCGTCCTTCCCACCTCCTCACTGGAGTTCAGCAGACCTCCTCATGGGCTGACAAACTCACCCCTCAATGCTCATATCACAGTCTCACCTTCAGGATTGTCCACACTGCAGATTCTTCTCTGCAGCTCTGGGATCCTGTTTAACAGGTCCTGGGGGTCCAAATAAGCAATTGTCCGCTTTGGATTGCCAGTCACCTCAGTCAGCTCTGCTCTCATGAAGCTGCTGCCTACAGCGATCAAGAAGAGACCTTGGTCCCTCGCATACTTAGCGGCTTCTGCCACTGGATCCTGGGACTTGGAGTCAGTGAGCAAGACAACAACACGTGGGAGCTCATCCTGCACGTCTGCAAAGACCGGGGCACTCCTAAAACCATGCTGTGCAATGTACTGTAGGGCTCTGCCTGTCAGGGTTCTTCCTCCACTGAAATTCAAAGCATCAATGCTCTTCATGAGACTGAATGCATCCTTGTATTGGCCCACTTCAATGGGTATCATGACAGTGTCATTGTACTGGGCCACTCCCACATTCATTGGCGAGTCCTGGCCCATGACTGCTTGGAGGAACCTCTTGAGGAACGCCTTGTAGCGCAGGAAACCTTCCAGCGTGACCCCTGCTGAGCTGTCCACCAGGAAAAGGAGATCCACACTGCACTCAAGGCTCAGCTTCGGTGCTGGAAAGGGAGACAGCAATTTATCATACGCGTGGCAACAAGACAAACAAGCACGCTGGGCACCTCTGCTGGGGTCTGCTGGAAGCCCTGTGGTGTGGAGAAGGGACATCGTGTCCAGTAACCAAAATAGTTTGCCAGATGTGGCATAAGCTGGAGAATAACTGTGCCAGGACTGCGCCTCATTTTGGCTGGATGCCACATAAGCCTTTAGAGACAGGAAACACCTATGGGAGTCTGGGGAGATTCATGATGGCAAATTTCAAACTAAAAATGAAATGTCCAGTCTTAGCACTCTGTGGAAAACACTCTGAGTTTTAATATCTCATATACTGGAGAAAGGAGAGAGTCTTCAGCACTAGACCCTCATCTGTAACACCTTGAGACACTTTAAAGGGGAAGTCTTGATTCTGGGCAAAGTAAGTACAAAGCATTTTCTGAAGATCAGGAACTTCTTGGGTTTCTTACACTGAACTGCCAAAATCAGGAGTCCCTTCTGGGCCCATGTGTGCAGGGAAGGGACCAACAGACATACCTGTGTGTCTCTCCCAGTCATAACCAGCATGAGAGAATCATAGAACAGTTTGGCTTGGAAGGCACCTTCAAAGGTCATCTAGTCCAAGCCCCCTGCAATGAGCAGGGACATATTCAACTAGATCAAATTGCTCAGAGCCCCAGCCAGCCTGGCCTTCAATGTTTCCAGAGACAGGGCATCCACCACCTCTCTGGGCAACCTGGGCCAGTATTTTACCACTCTCACTGTAAAAAAATTCTTCCTCATGTCTAGCCTGAATCTCCCCTCTTTTGGTTTAAAATCATTACCCCTTGTCCAATTATAACAGGCCCAGTCTGTCACCATCTGAGAACACCCAGCCTGTCTCCTGGAGAAAAACCTAAAATCTGCAGCCCAACCCCAGTCATCTCAGAGGCTGCGCAAGGCGCACTGCAAAGGCAGGACACGGCCCAGAAGGAAGGAGGGAGAGAGCAGCTCCACACCTACCGCAGTGGATGTCTCCTCCGTAGCCCAGCGGGCAGAGGCAGTGGTACTTGTCCAGTCCGTCTGGGACACACGTGCCCCCGTTCTGGCATGGCTGGGTGTCACAGGGGTCTAAACAAGAGCAGGGAAGGGAAAGATGGGGAGTCAGCAGGGAGCCTGCCCCTTCCCATCCTGTGCCAGCGTGAGCATCGCCTTGAGTGGAAAAGGAGCCAAACCTCCACCCCTCTTAGAATCACAGAATCGTTTTGGCTGGAAGAGACCCTCAAGATCGAGTCCAACCATAACCTAAACCTACCACTAAACCATGTCCCTAAGAACCTCGTCTCTGGCCGTAAATACCCATGAGACAAAAAGAAGGGGACACGACACAGCTTCTTGCTAAGGATCACAATATCTCACTCAGAACAAAATTTTTACAAGTGAGAGCAGAAACCCATGTTTTTATTGCTTAGTTATTACCTTCCCTGCTTTGTAAATAAAATTTTGAAAAAGGCTAAGTCCTACCTGAGCATACAGTTCGGAAGCATCTGGATGGGTGTTTTATCAAGACTCTCTTCCATCTGAAACAGAAGGAATAAAACTTACCACGAATTTAAAGACTAACAAGGTGTCTTCAAATTCGACCTTACTGTGTTTTAAATGGAACAAATTTTCCTTTGAAAATGCAAGTTTTCGAAACAAATATTTCAAAAGAAAGTGTCCATTCTGAGTGGGGTTGCAAAAGAAAAAATATAATTGAATCAAATCTACTCTTTGATTTTTGAATTCTACCTTTTACATTTAAAGATTATGAATGTATTTTTGAAGCTTAAATTATTATTTCTTTTAATTGCTACAGAGGAGATGTTAAACTTTTTGCTCTAAGCTGCAATGAAAATAGAATTTTATAGTGATGAGAATTTCTTATTCAATATTAATTCTGGCATCTAACTTATCCTATTGTAACAGCTAGTGGACAGGCAAGGTTTAGATGGGGAAGAAATCCCCAGTTCTCAGCTGAGCCTTCCACTGGGATTTTTCAACTGTCTCCATCATTTCCTTGCCCTAAGGTGGCATGAAAAAACCAAAACACCACCATAGAGCAAGAGTGTATATTTGCCACACATAAGCAGGCAGCTAACCTTGGTTCCTGACAGTGAGAGGATTTCTGCTTTAAACTTGCAACCCTGTTAATCAGGTTTTTCTTTATCCAATACCTGCGGCTTCACCATGCCACTAATCTTCCAGTGCTCTGCATTAGGGCTGCTCAAACTCACTGAGACTGGGGCCAAAACCTCTCTTTTGGGATGCTGTAAGCAAACCAAGAGCCTCACTGCTTTCTCATGTTGGCTCGAGGTACAATATGTATCTGGAAAGGCTCCCAGCCATTAGGACACCTCTGAAATTGTCCATACAATCACCCCCCAGCACATCTATGCAGCAGGACATCAATACACATCCCAGATCTGGGGTGGCTTTCAAACATTAGTGTGACTGCCTGATACTCAAACAAACACACGAAGCACCTATTCAAAGGAAAAACAACCCCCGCTAACAATTTCTGTACAACACCACTTTCACTCAACTCTTTTTATCAGTAAAGAGAGCATGAAGCTGCCTTTCCCTTCACGGCTCATTTTTAAAGCATTCCTCCCACTGCATCGACTGCAGGGACAATATTATTTGAAGGACCTGACATGCTTTATGGGTTTTCATTTCCAATCTCCTCTCCCCGGGCAAGAGGACATTTCCCTCCTGCGGCTCACTGCCATCGACCTGACAACGCAGCTCTTTGTGTGCCGCCTGGTTTTGACACTGTCAGGCTACGACTAGGGGTATTTTCTGCCAGTGACTGGAGCCTCTTCATAGGAAAGCCCTTCCCAAGCCCCCAGCCAAGCAAATGAAAAGGGGTTTCTTTGGAAACGGGGACAAAAACAGAACCAGCACCAACATGGGGAGCCAAGTCTAAAAACCCTCTGCAAAACAGCAGGTACAGAGATGTAAACTTCAAAGCATCTTGGCTCAACAGGTAGGAAACCACACTGGTTTTGGCTCAGATAAAGTTAATGCAGAGTTAATGCCAATTCCATTTATAATCTTTTTAGTGCTCTTGGGCAAATCATCTTCTGCTTCTCTGTCTCAGTCCCTCCTCTTACCCTTTACTTCCCAGGTCAGGCAGTGGTCAGAGCAGAGAGAGCCTGTTCCTGGGCATAGAAACCATGCTTGCATTAGTCTTCTTAGGGATCTTCATCACAGTGAAGAGTCATTGTGAGATAAAAGCCTCATCGCTGTATCTCTTGTATCCCCTCTGCCCTGCTCACTTTTAAAGATGAGGGTGCGCAGCTCACCTGTAGAAAGGGCACAGCGACGCACGCACTGCATTTGGCTGCTTTGAGCCTTTCCAACACACGTAATTTCCAGCCAGCTCTTTCACAGTCTCCAGGGTCCTGCGTTCGCAAGGGTGGGACTCAACGTTGCAGCCTGTAGCCAACAACAAACCCAAACTAGGATCAAGTGCCTGAAGACACAAAGTCTGTGTGGGAATGGAACATCACTTTGAAATGGATTACTTTTCCTCATCTACCTGCAAACAGCATATAAGGCAGTGCTTCCAAGAGCCCTCCATGAGGTCCTAGAAGACAAATTTTCTGTCAACAAGCTCACCAACCTACCCTGCTTTCTGGGATGCTCACTCTTCAGCCTCCTTTGAGTTGCTATAAAACTCACACTGCTGAGTTCAGGGTTCAGCAATGACTTTTCAGCCCCTCTGGTGCCTTCATCATTCACATATTTGATTTTCTTCTCCCTCTGGACCAGTCTAATTCTACCTTTTCTACCTCTTGCAATCCCCTGGTGGCCTCCCCTTATCACACAGCCAAGTCCATCAGAAGAGTTACTACAACTGTGTTGATCCCTCTGTCTCCCATGACATGAGCAAGGACCAATATTGCCATTTTCAGAGGCGAATTGAGACACAGAAATATTATAGGATCCTGCAGCTTGCAAGTGTTCGAAGACGTAGCTGGCAAGTTTGCCCTCCACTTCGGGCATGAGAAGCAGGTGACCTTGAAGTGCAACACCTGCTAATTCCCTGGTAGGCTTTCTGACACCGCCTCATCTTTTCTCGCTGAGCGACACACTCAAAGTACAGGGATGGAGATGGAGCCAGGACAGGGGTTACCTGGAGCGCTGGCGCTGCAGACAGAGCCGGTCAGGGTGCTGTACAGGCCATTGGCAGCATCATTGGCATCTCCAGCAAAGAGCACGTGCTGCTCGGTGGGCTCACTGGCCAGCATGTGCAGCTCTTCCCACCTGCCAAGCAACACAGGGGTTCAAATGCTTAGTCATCCCCAAAGAACTGGGTGTCCAAGCAAACCCTGTGCAGCAAAGAGCCAATGCAAAACCATGACAGCCCTCAAACAGTTTTCAAGATCTTGGTGTGTTTATTCTCAGGCAGAGGCATAGCTCCACTTAGTGGAAGAGCTTCCTTCACCCGCTCTGGTCCTTCTGTACACCAAAAACCAAATTAGTGTTTACTCCAAAATTACACTACTCTCCAAATTCTGCTTTTCTCTTTCCAAAATTCATATCTAGCAGAAGACCATGCCTGACTCACTAGGACTTGCCATTTGCCTAGCTGGGCCTCCATTTCCAGCTGTGTAGAAAGTTTCCTACCTTGGAAACTTGATTCCCACTGCAAAAACCATGATGTGTCTCTCCTTCACCTGCATTGCAGGCATTGCAGTGCTGTCCTGGGACTTTCCATCCGAAATGATGATCATGACTTCAGGGACACTTGAGTTTCTGCCACCAGGGAATCCTTTGCGTAGAATATACTTCAGAGCTCGACCTATCTCTGTGCTCCCACCTCTAGAAAGAAAGGAGATAAAAATCAGAAAAGCAGAAATCAAAGCTCTTCTCCTGTTATTGAATTTACCATCTTATCTTCAAATTTTCACCCTCTGGTAGTGGGGAGCTTAGTACATTTCTGCCTGTTGCCACAGAACACATCCACAGAGTTGTCTAATCCTGTCATTCTTAATCTCTTCCTACCCATAGACCCCATCCACCCTTCCTTATCTCCAACCCAGAGCATTCTCCGCTAGAGCGTTCCTACAATTGAAGCAGGAATCACAGCTCTCAGATACCTATTTCCAGCTTTGACAAATGACTCAACTGCTTCTGTTTTTCCATCTGAAAACTGTGCTCACTTCTTTAAGAGTTGTGTGGAAAAGCTGCTTAACAACAACCTCTTGTACAGTTCAAGTGGGCAAAATGGACAAAGACCAGCATCTCAAAGTGGTTTTCTTTCTTCCTCTTGACACATCAATGTCCTGTACCTTCTTGGCACATATCATCCCTTTTCTTCCATGGGACCTTCTGCTGTTCTCAGACCAGAAGCCAAGGCATGGAGCTCCGTGTCCCACCTTGTAACTGATAGTCTGCAGTCCAGCAGTGTGCAGAAAGTCTGTGCCTTTTCCTCCCTGGTTGATCTGCAGGTTAATTTGATTCTCTACAAAAAGCCATTTGCTCACCCTGTAGCAAAGCTCCTGGAAATACAAATGCTGAAAGCTTCTTAGTGTACACCTGGAAACTCGGAAGGACTGAAAACAAGGCACGCTTTTTTTTTCAGGGCTTCACCAGTACGTTTTATGATAGGAAAGTAAACATTCAGAAAAGCCACCTGATGCTCCAGTTGTCTAAATTCATGCTAAACTCAATTAAAAGCAAAACCCTCATACTGCTCACTAGCATTGCTGGTATGACAGGGTAGGTGCACCAGCCACTGACATTCACACAAGCTGTGCCCCTCAATTCTCATTTTGGAGACAAGAGCCAGCTACCTCAATATTTTGGCAGCCCTTGAATTCTGCCCTGGAGAATGAAATGTTTCTGAGGTAGAAAGCAATTAGTTCAATACTCAGCAATCCTCCCAGTAGCAAGGTATTAAACCGACATGAGGACTTGGATGCCAAAGGCAGCATATTCCATTAGTGTCATAAATCAGCAGGTAAGACGGACTGCTGCCAAGTGTTGGGGAATGGCAGACCAAGCCTTGGAGCTGTGCAATAACTCCCAAGGAAAAGCAGCAAGGAAAATTAGCTACAGCTTGCCAGGGAACAGCTTCACTCAAAGATGCTTTAGAAATCCTGAGACTCATTTCTTACAAGATTATTAAAAAATGAGATTTGCTGAATACTGGACACCTCTTTAACCTGAAAACTTGCCTGCCCTGCTGAGCCCGTAGACACTGGAGCTGGGTGGTTGAGAGGTGTCCTGCACATCAGCACAGAGGCCCGGGGAGGGACACGAGAGGTCAGGTCCCTCTGGCAGACAAGTGCACCCAAGACAAGAGCTGCTCGGTGCAGGCAGGAAGGGATGTTGCCAGTGTCCACACAGTGCCACTGTCCCTTTGGTGATGGCATACTGGATGTGAACTGGGAAGGAGCCCCTCATTGCAGAGGGTGCTGAAAATACAGCAGAAGGGAATAAAAAGAGGAGTGCTATCCATACACAAAGGTCTAGGAGGGGAAGGACAAGATGTGATTGCTTTTTCTGGGCTGCACATTTACTCTAGCTGTTATTTCTATGATTCTTGCTAGTGAGCATTGTGGGGCAGGGACTGTCCTCTGCTTTCAAGACTTCAAATGACTGTTATTGATGTATACACAAGACTGGGCTCCATGTTCCACTTACCATGAAATGTCATCAAACATGATATATAAAATGATAATCTCTGTCATGCTGAGGCAGGAATGATTACATTATGAGTCAAACACCGAAGATTTTACTAAAAGCCATGGGTAACCTAACAGAGACCTTGGAAGGGAAGCAAGAGGTCTCTCACTTCTGTCTTGCAGAGTGAGGTTTGGTAGACTGTGCAGCTGGATCCTGGCTGCCACAACTCCCCATCTGCCTCCCACGCTCAGACTTTGGCCAGCCAGGCACCCAGCCCCTGCTGACACCCACCAGACACAACCAGCTGAAGCTTCACACCAACCACCCATGTTCCCCACTCAATCATCGCCAGGCTGTGACCTTGCTGCAACACAACACAGCGGGCAAAAGCCTTTCTTCCACTGTAAAAACTGAGGGCAACCTGCACTGCAAGTTCTTCAGCTGTTGTAGCCAGCTTTGATCCCTGCCTACAGCACATCGTCTCTTCTTGTTGTTGAAGGGTGAAACAACAGCTAATTTCAGAAGGGTAAATCCTGCATGGACACGAGTCTCTTTCTTTCTTGGTAGTCCTCCACCCGCACATTGTGAGAGTTCTCTAATGTGCCATCCCTGGCTGGATGTTTGACACCAGAGAGAGCCCAGCTTTGCCAGGAACACGCTCCAGACCTGTTGATAATTAAGCCACCAGATCAGAGGAGACATTTCCAGCTGTCTTCTAATTCTGTCGAAGAACCTGTCTTGTAAATCACTTCCTACGATTGCCTTTTAGGTCTGCTTTTATTTCTATCCAGAGTAAGCAAGGCGGATCCAACCACAAGTGTTACTGTTTCCTTGGAGGCATCACGTTCTCCTTCAGCTCTTTTGACACAAATACATGCCATTTTCCTTTCTGAACATCTTTCCTTTGTTTTAACACTGGATTTGCTTGCTCTAAAAAAGCATTTGACCATGCCCAAGTTCATTCTTTTCTGTCTATCCTCTGATTTTCACATAAACTTGTTACTTCAGTACCTCCTAGGCCCTTTTCTTTAGAACTTCATTCTTTGGGTGCTTCCTCCTCAGCGCTCCACCATTCCAAAGCACCCTCAATGACCATGTGTTCACTGCATGTCCAAATCTGCCTCTTCCTGACCAGCTGTCAGTAGCTGTCAGACACTTCAGTGAAAAGTGATGTGCATGAGGGAAAATACATTGTGCAGTCAGTTTGACGACTAAATCTTGATGAACTCAGTAAGCTGTGCCTGTGTGAATCCTAAGGATTCAAAAAAATGTTAATAAACTCTACACCAAAGCTCATTACATTCAGTTTCTTATCAATTTGCATTTGGAGGTTTGCTGGTTTTTGACACAGCAAATATGCGTTTAAGGCATTATTACTCCAATAAGGATTTTCTGAAGCCAAAGGAGTTGCGGACTTTATCTGCTGCCTTTCCTCAGGAACAGCACTAAGAAGGTTTTTCTCCTGTAACCAGCCATTGACTTGCATGAAAGAAATTAATAAGAAATTTCGCTTCCCAGATTACCCTGAAAATTGGTTGAAATTGGTCAACGAACTCAAAAGCTATTTGGACAGAATTCACAAAGAGAGACCGGCAGTGTCTCAATAAATCACAAAAGCTTCACTCCAGTCCAATACCGCTGCCTTTTGAACGCTCTCACCTCCACACCAGAGCACAGGGCTGAAGCTGGGAAATGTCTCAATGGCCAAAGTCTCATCAGAAACACATCAAGGAGCCTCTCAACCGAGACGTCGAACACCCCGTTTTTTTCAGAAACCAACTGGAATCCATCCCTATTTTATCTATTTTGAAAATGTCAGCTTTTCATTTAAACAAGATGAAACAGCCGAGCACAAGGGCATTATTTCTGTTTGATCTGTCAGCGTCCATGTGCTGTCATCAAGGAGTTTCAGTGCCAGACACCAAACACTGCTTCACTTTCTCTGCTCTCACAGACTTTTAACCAACAGCCAAAGAGCAGGAATGTCTCTTGCTTTCTGCTAAGTTTTTCCTATAACATTACACAAGAGGTTTTCTTGAGTTGATAAACTTATCGAAAGCAACACAGCAAAATCCAATCACCCGATCTTGCTTGAAAAAAATCAAGTGATCACATCTGCTTGTGATGTGCACATCAAGCTGAGAGCATCAGACATAGATGAGAAACGCCAAGCTAACCTTTAGCCCTAATGCGGCTCAGCTAACAAACGAGCAGATACCCACAGGCCATACAGATACCTCTTCTCTCATCAAAACAAGTGTTATATTGAGGTAGCTGTCAGATTCTTTGCGGATCTAAATATATTTCTTGGAGATGAAAAGTCTGGATGTTGAGAGGTTCTAAGGAGAGTGTTTCTTTGGGCTTCTGTCTCCGTTTCCTGAGGTCGTGGGAAGACATCCAAGTCTTAACACTCAGGAAGAACAAAGGTTTCCGTCTGAAAACCTGATCCTCTTGAATTCAGCAGACAGATAGGTACAGATATCAAAATTCATTGCTACCTCACAGGACAAAGGAAATTGTAACCACCAAAAAACGAAGATGCACACTGTCCTGCTCTGCTCAGCCACGTGGGAACACCACGCTTGCTTTTCCCTGGAAGGATCTCACCCACCTATGGCACAAATGGTCAGAAAAACTGGCCAGGATGGTCACGGAAAACTCTCCCTTATTTACCACGTTATATCATGGACACTGAAAACTTTCTCCCTCATCAGCTTTCACTGAGGTTGCATGTTTTTAGCAGACCGTGGATTATGGACCACAGACAGCGTTCATCCACCGCCTGCCTGGGGGCATCAGGCTGGTGTATGCACAGCAGAGGTGAGAAGTCTGCACCTCAAAAACCAGTCCAGGGATCATTCATAGCCCAGAAAAAGAGAAAAGCTGTAAAATAAGCTGACCTGAACACAATCGTCCTGATTCGCTCTTTCACTTCTTGTTTGGTTAGATACAAATCCAGTGGGAATTCAAGGTGGGGAGTTGAGCTAAACTGTATCATTCCCACGCGGACCTAAAAGAAAAGGTTAAAGGATGTGAAAGGCGCCTGTGAGACTTTTACCATTTTGATCAGTTTACAGATTTGGGAGCACTATACTGGACCAAGACAAACACTGCTTTGCATGTTGAGCCATTGGCAGTCAAAATGAACTTCAAAAAAAGAGAAAAAGAGCATAAACCACAGCACTACCTATACATACTATAAGCAAAGCAAAAAAAGTTCATGCGCAAACAACAGGAGCCGCTGCTGCAGTTGCAGGCAGCTCAAGATCTATATTTACCCATTCAGAGCAGCTAGTAGCCTCAAGGACAGTAAGTTTATAAATAACACCTCTTATACCAAGCCTTTTATACACTGCGCAGGCAACCTTCCCATTACCAAAAGCAGCTCCCTCTGGCACTGAGCACAGTAGCAACACAAAGCAATTATTTTTCCACTACCTCCTCTGAAACCATTTTCTATAGTTGAAAATGCCTGAAAAATGCAAACAAACTAAAATGTCTGTTTTGGGCAATACATACAGAATATTTCACAGAAGCCTTACAAGACGATTTATGGAACTTGACAACTTCAAAGGTGAAAAGGCTAACAATTTTCAGTCCGGTCTACATGCGGATTAAGAGAAAGAGCAGAGGAAGGATGGTACCTAGAAAAACAAAACAAAACAAAACCCACACAACCCCGCAAATCTGCAATTATTAAAGGTTCAAATTCTTTTGCCTAAGCCTATGTTGCAGTTGGTTCCTAGATGAAAGTCTCTACTTGGTGTCTATTTAGTATGAGCCACAAAAGGGAACATCCATTTAACCTGAGCCACCCAGCACCTCTCAAAGCCTCGCACACACTGTTTATCTCCTCACGATCACTGCCCAGGCTGCGGAAAGCTGCCCGTGCTGTACGGCTGCAATCTGAGATCTGAAGGGTGAAATATTTCTTAGGTGAGAAAATTATGGAGGGGAAGGGTGATTTCAGCTTCCAAGGGACCCTGCAACAGGGGCAGAACAGCAGCTTTCGATTTTAGGACCTGGAGCAGTGGTAGCGGTTGGTCTGGACGAGGATTTTGGGTACACGCCTAAGCATCCCTGATGTGGGAACCAGGAGCAAACACAAGTCCTGTCTCTGTTCCCGGGCTGCCAGAACTCTCTGAAGAGCCACACATGGACCAGGGGTCCTCAAAGCCACAGCACCCCCAGACCCACCCTCTGTCCTGCCTCAGGTTCCTGGTCCTGCTACACAGAGACCTCACGTCTGTCACATCCAGCAGCCCCAGCTGACCAGTCCTCTGCTCTTCCCTGCTGAGCACCAGCACTGAAGTGCTCTGCACCACTAGCAGGTAGGGAGTGCAATGACATTTTGGAGACCTACAGCAGCATACAGATCCCCATCTGCCTTGGTATGTGGCTGGTGCCTTGCAATGAACTCCTTTCCTTCTGCCCTTTTGGCTTATTTTAGAATAGAGACCTTTGAGGAGAAGCAGAGCAAGCAGACTGTATCATTTACATCTGTACAGAAAGGTGATCAACTTGTCAGAGACTAATTCTGCAACTTTCCAGGGAAAAACAACAAAAAGATCTGACCGTTTTAAACTATAAGCATCCAAACTTAAATAAAACTTGGTAAAAAAAAAAAAAATCATAAACTTTAACTTGAAAGATTATTGAATATTTTATTCTGTTTATATTCTATCCAATTCTATATATATTCTATCCAATTCTCTATATATTCTATTATGTCTTTTCTCAAGACCAAATGGAACTTCTTAAAATATGTGAAAAATCAATTAATGTTCTCTAACCACACTGCTTCACAAAGCTCCACTGCATCTTTCTGAATAAATACCCTAGTCCCATGCTGGCTGCTAGGTTGAATTTTGCAGTTCCACTCAGCATGTTATCACTGGCCTTTTCACACATTGTCAACCTGTTTGAAACTAAAATGAGACATTCTTGACACTCACCCTGTCTGGATGGATGTCCAAGGCATCACAGAGCTTGCCTGCAAAGTGCTTAGACCTTTCAAAGCTTCCTTTGCCGATGCTGTAGGAGCCGTCCAAGAGGAAAAGGACATCTAAGGAAGCCGAGCACTGCATCACTAGGAGAAAAACATAGACACTGCGAAACTGCACTTTATTAGCGTCATTTTCTGGGAGCAGACAGTCAACAGCAGAAAGCTCAGACAAACAGGCTTGCTAAGGACAGACTGGGGCAGTCGGGTGTTCCCAACCCAAAGCCCTCCTGCACCCCTGCTCTGCACAAGTGTCAGCCCAGCCCGCACAGGCTGCAAGACTTTGACCTGAGATTGGGGTCCCCAGCCTGGCTTTAGCAGCTCAGTGAAACCACAAGAACAACTCCAGTGAGCCGATGCAGCGACACCATTAACCGTGGAGCGAGTGGCCGTGCCGACAGGACCTGTGGCCTCTCCCACCCCAGGGCATGGACACGAATCCTGAGGCGTTTGCAAAGCAAACAGAGTCCCACAGAGCCAGATGTGTTTCATCTGCAGCACATTTTTCAAGACACACTCTTATTTTTCTAAACACAGACTCTCTGAACAGCTCCGAGGCACTGACAGAAACGCTCTTCACAAAAATCCACCTTTTATCCCATCTTCAGAGATATGTCCTTGTGTCACCCCGCCTGCATGAACACGACTGCTTCCAAGTTCCTGAGGCGCTTATGCTGCAGTGAAAGCCCGTAATTTCACTGGCAAAAAAAAACAGGCAGTCTGCAGGCTCTGGAGAGACATTTTCAAAGCATTTACAGAGACATTTTAAAGTCACGTCTGCAGCATTTACCAGAACCAGTCTGAAGGGAAACCAAATCCACAAGCTCAATGCAGGGAGCAAGCACACCAACCTTTTCAGAGCCCTTCTGGCCCATGCCTTTTCTCTATCCCCATTATTATCACCATCTTTTTATTATCACTACTTTTTTTCCAAATCATTCCTGCTAGCAAAAACCTGAATTTATAATTAGGGTTTTCTACCACCAGATTATGAGGGATTGAAAGTTGTAAAGCATTCCCTTCTGGGTCACTGGTTCTCAAACAGGGCAGCCAGCCCTGGCCTGGAGCACAGCCCTGCCAGCACCATCCCGGCTCATCGACCTTGTCCTCACAGCTCATCTGAACGTGGAGATGCAACAACCCAGCTGCCTGCCCAAGCATTCACAGAGAAAAATGCCATGCCCCCATCCCACCATGGGTTGGGATGGAGAAATGGTCTTGAGGTCGTTCTGAAGTTCAGTGGTACGAGGAGTGGGGAACCTCCGTGTTGCAGCTGCGCTGGTGCATGGCCACAGCAGAGACCTGTGAGCAGGGTGTCTGCAGACCACTAAAGGGCTCTCAGTGATGTGCATTGGTGAGAAATGCCCAAATACAGTACACCAGGGTGCAAAGTCTGAGCTGTAACATGGTGCTATGGGATGGGGCTGCAGGGTATGCCCGGCATAGGAAAAACACTAATATATCACTTGACAGACAAACAAAAGTAAATAAAGGCTAGCAGGAGAATATAATACAGTCTATAAGTAACTGATTGCATGTATATCATGAGAGCTGTGGGTGACCATGGTCTGCTGGCCAGCCAGAGCCCAGTCATCCCTGCTCACAGCATCGTGGCTGGTGCTGGCTTCACAGCCTGATTAAATCAGCCACATGAGAGGTCTGGTCGTGAATCAAGTCTGTAATTAAACACAGCTCCTTGAATCAGGATTGCTTGAAACAGTCTCTGAAGGAACCGTCAGGAACACCAGCCAGTTGGCAAATAGCCAATTTTGGGCAAAACAGAGTAGGTCAGCATCCCAGAAGAGCTGATACCACCGAGGGGAAAAGCCGGGCTAGTGCAGAAGCTGCCACAACGCTGTGCTTGTCAGAGCATTGCTGTGGACTTTACAGACTGAATGGGGTCCAAAAAATAACATAAATAAATAATAATCATAAAAAAACACACCAAAAAACCCAGCACCAACACAAACACTACAGCAAGAAAAAAAAGGAATTCAAAAAACAGAAAAGGCTTGCTTTAAAAAACAAACTTACGCTGGCCAGCAGCTGAGATCTTGCCGATCATCTCCTGGTCAGTATGAATTTCTTGAATACCCAACACCAGCAAAACTGTGGGATCAAACAGATAATCAACCATCGACACTAGAAATTGCCTTAAAAAAAAGGCACGCAGGCTTGAAACTGTAGCACCTATAGCAGCAAAACCACTGTTTTGCTGTATAGCTTTCACACTTGCAGAAGATAACTTAGTGACACAGCACAGTGTCAGACAGGATCTACGGGAGGAAATTCCTTCTACCCAGGACACAGAGCAGGAGCAAGGCCAAGGACCTGACTCCAGCACACGGGAGGACGGTCCCTCTGCTCACTGTGTGCAGGGACACAGAGCAGGAATGAGAGCTAGGCCAGGATTAGGCTTCAAAGATTACAGTCATAAGACCTGGAGACACCAAATAATTGCACTGGAGAAATTGACGAACTTTATGTCACCGTAACATCAGCTTTTCCCATATCAATTAGACACTTCACGTAAAAATCAGTAACATGTGTCTGAATTACCAGAAAAGCTGTTTCTCCAGGTATTATTTTCTCCCCTTCTGTGTGAATCTACGTTTCAGAGGTTTATCCATAAAACTCCCAAAAAGGCACCAATTTGGCTCTCATTCCTCAGAATGAAGAACTCCAGACAGAGACAGGGAAGCATCTAAGACAGAAACCGCTGATGCAAAATGACAACGTTCCACATACCTTGGGGAAGCAGGAAAATGCAGGCGGACTCAAATGACAAGAGGTTCATGGTCACAAATCTGAAGGGAAAAAAAAGAGGGGAATATTAATTTAATTTCTAAAGTGAGTTTCTCTACCTGCAGTTGATCATATCTGTACCGCGTGTCGTGTGTGACGAGTTAAACGTTCTGTGTGAGAGGCAAAAGCAACTCCTACCCTGGGGAGAAGGGTGGGAAACAGATAGAAGGAAAAAAAAAGGAAAATGAGGGGATGAGAGAAAATAAAGTCTCCCTGTGTACTCATCTCCTGTTCAATCAAAAGCAGAGAAAACAAGTTTTGGAGGGGAGGGACTGCTCAACCTCCCCTCCTCCCTGCCCCTCCACAGCCACCCAGAATCAACTCTGGTCCCTTCCTGCACCTTCCTCTCAAAGCCGAGTCTCACTGGGCCCCTGCTGCTCCTGGGGAGCTGGTGGAGATCCAGACACAGCTCCTCAGGAGTTCCCCCAGGACAGGGCAGAGCCACGTCCCCGCGACCCCACCATCACTCGGGGTCCAGCTGAGACGTCCCCGCTGTGCAGCACAGCAGAGGGGACCTGTCCCACACCTCGGCCAGCGCTGCTGCCCGTCCTCATCATGGGTCTTCAACAACACTCAAGCACAGGCTCTTCCATGCCTTACATTTGCTGAGGACCGGCTTTCTGGGGAGGCGTTTTCTATGAGTAAGTGTCCAGCAAAGTCAATTTTCTGCTCATTTTTCCTTTGAAATTAAAAAGGCTGCTGTCACATCATAAGAGGACTTCAGTGACACTTCCAAGCATGCCCAAATTTAAACCAAGCGTGTCTGGTAGAGGCCTTGGCTTTCTGTTTAAGTCACGTATATTTATTTTTCCTCCAGATTAAAAGCACAGAGCAAATCTGACCAGATTTAGGCTGGGACTCTGCCTCTCTCATTGCAAAAGCAGATTTCCATCACGCAGCTCAAGACAAATAAGTGCATTTCTTGATAACCAATTCTATTAACCTATTGTTTTCCCAAGCAAATAGAGAAGACTTTTTCTCAGGAAATACTTTTCTCTGCAGCAAATGATTATTTAATCATCTGCTGGGAAGAACCGATACTTGTTAGTGATGTCACCAGAACAGGTTTCCTCCCATCACGCCAGATGCCAATTCTTTGGAAGTGTAATCTGGCAAACCTGACGCATCAGGGCAGCAGGGGTCACAAATGGGTTACCAGGGTGTCCCACAGGACCCCCACTGCCTGTCCCCATCCAACCAGCCACTGCTGTCACCCTTGGACACGTCTCTGCACGCTGGCTCCTGCAAGAAGGACACACTAGTCAGAGGAAGGAGCCCAGCAGTGCCTTATTACAGAATCACAGAATGTCAGGGATTGGAAGGGACCTCAAAAGCTCAGCCAGTACAATCCCCCTGCTGGATCAGGAACACCCAGATGAGGTTACACAGGAAGGTGTTCAGGCAGGTTTGAATGTCTGCAGAGTAGGAGACTCCACAACCCCCCTGGGCAGCCTGGTCCAGTGTCTGTTACCCTCACTGAGAAGAAGTTTCTTCTCAAATTTAAGTGGAACCTTTTGTGTTCCAGTTTGAACCCATTGAACCCATTGTTTGACCTTGGATTTAATGTTCAGTGAGGAGGCGAGATGCCAGCAGTTTTCAGTTCTTTGAGATTGGGTGTCAGCGTCCCTGTGTCCCGTAGGTGGGAAGACCCTATCAACACACAGGGGTACTCCCAGGAATATGAAAAACTTTAAAGCCCAGGACATAAGCCAAGCTTTAAGCAACAGAAACTTCTCACCTAGGCAGTCTCTTCAGAAGAATGGGCGAGACACCTGAAGTTTTGTACCAGAGCATCATCAGCCTCTGACCCTTCCTCTGCCAACAGAACATCTGGGCCCCATCCCAGACAAGCTTGGACAGGGCAAGGGCCCGTTAAGCCCATGCAGCTGCCTGCACCTCACAGCAGACAAGGCAAGATACCTGTAACAGCTCATGCTCAGTTACCTGCACACGTCCAAAAGGGAGATGGGATTTAATAAGCGTCAAAGGGATTATAGACACAATAACGCTGTGTCTTGCAGTTCTTTACCGAGCTCCAGGTGCTTCACCAGCACCACCTTCCAACGTGTCCTCTCAACACCCCCAACCAGACTGTACTGTCAAATTAACAGATCCCCAGATTGCTTAAGCAAAGGGAGAAAACATACAACACGATTTCATCAAGGAAGCCCTTGTGTCCCTCAGCAGCTTCAACCCCTGGGACATGCCAGGGAGGTAAGGTCATCCTTTTGCCATAGCCCCAGGACAGGCTTTCTAGGAGCTAATTCCAGAGCACACAATACCCAAAGGAGGACAAGTCTCTGCTTGCCACCAGATGTGACAGGTGTGAGGAGATTTCAGGCTGTTTTCATATAAAACATAGACAGGTTGAGATGTTTTTACAATTCAGCCTTATCTTGGGCTTAAATCAACTCACTTGCAGGATGAATTCTTTGCTTTTCAGCCCAGCCAGACTCCCAGCAGCAGGAATTGAAAGAAACCTTCATCATCACCCACTGCTCATCACCATCAGCCCAGGATTAGCAGCAACCAAGCAACTTCAGACAGCAGCTTTGCTGCGGGATGGGGAGGTATGTGAAGGACCTTTTCATTTTATCTTCCTGGTCATCAAGAAAGGGAATTTCAAAAATGTCTGCCTTAGTACTGGGTCAATTTTATTTATTTATTTTTTAATCACACTCAGTCAAAACTCCCATTTTTTTGTACCCAGATTGTCACTTGGCCACATAAATATCATGATGACTTATGTAGAGCTAAGAGTGTAACCATGAATACCTCATTTGGAGGAGTGAGACAGAAGAGGGGAGAGGTAGAGGGGGGAAAAGCTCTTCTTGACAAGCATCTTCCCAACATGTTTTTCACCATCTGCAAAACATCTGAGCTTGTTTGTTCTTACTAATGAGACAGAACCAAATTGGACCTGAAAGCACAGACTGAACTCAACACCAGCGGCCATCGTAGTCACCTGGATGTGGACGCAGGTCCAGCAGCACAGCTTTGCCTACAACGGGCCAAGCGCCTGGGTGAGAGAGGATCCAAAAAATACCGTGGGCTGGTGGCTTTGTAAGAAAAGGAAACAGGCTTGCAGTACCTTGCAAAACTTGCCTGGCATGAAACACCATGACGAGATGCTATCCTGTGTATAACCATACAAACACACCCCATTTCTACAGACAGTTATCAGAACAGTTAGCATCATGTACACCGCCTTGGGGCAAATGTTACTCCTCTATTGAGACAAGAAGAAAGATACTTAAAAGTACTATTCAGTTGCTTTAATTCATTAGCACCTCTTCTCATCTCAGAGACATGGCTTGCAACAAAAAACTATATTTTTCATAGTAAATTTTACTTTCATTGCTTGCCCAGGTCTGGAGGCAGTGGGACACCTCTACTGGGAACTCCAGGCATCCCCTCTGCCCACTTGAAACTGAAGGGGAGGAAGATGACAGGGGAATGTTTAACTTCTCCTTAAAGCAAACATCACAAATTTCGACATTTTTCTTCTCCAAGTGATAAACAAGATTAAATTTCTGTAAGATATTCTGCAAAACCAGCTTGTTTATTCCACTCCCCCTAGTTCTGCAGCAGATAACAGTTCTGACAGGCGCTTTTCCCTCATGCAATAAGGGCTTCTGTACATAAAAAGACTTTGATCGTGCAGCAGTGCTTACATGGGGTACTGTCAAAATCAACACACTGCAGATCAGGTCCTGTTCGACCCATGCGTTACAGAACAAGAGACACTTTCCTGACCCAAGAGCTTGTGCTAAGCTGAACTGTGTAGTTTGTTCTGACAGAAGCGCTCACGCTACTGTCTTTGCCTGTGGCTAGAACAACGGGAGTGTTCCTATTAACATCTCCTCTTTTTTTATCCTTTGCTGGGTGCTACATGCCAGACCACCCAGCACCTGCCTCAGCATCGCAGCTGGCAGCTAGTGCAACGCTGGGAAGAAATGCTCTGTGAAAAAGGGTACAATGATCTGTGCACACCAACGGCAGCACAGGAAAATAAATCAGCAAAAAATACCATTACATTTAAGTTATGAAAGAAAACAGATAACTTGGCCACACAGCCTGCTAAGAACTGCTAATTCAAGTCTATGGGTTCTGCTAAAATTACTGTAACTGTCCCCTGTCACCCCTCGCCACCCTGAGCTCTGTGAATATGGGAAGGCTGCAGCTGGGTGCCTGCATTGCCTTGTACCAGCCAGAAACATCCACACCCGAGGTGGATCAACCACGGATCTACCTGCACTGCAAGCAGGTGTGGATGGTTCCCAAAGAACAAGGTGGGAGGGGATCCCGCTCCCTGCTCCCTTGCAGCAGGCAGCTTTGTGCACATCAGCAAGATGACACCTCTGCTTTATTCCTTAGATGTACCACCACATCATACTGATGCATTTGTCCAAAAGCTTCCCAGAAGAAAGACTATAGGTTTGTTACCTTGTCTCACAAGATAGAATGGGAGCTCCCTGCCTGTGGCAGAAGCAAACCACCGGCCAAAGACCACCAAGCTGGTTGTTAATGAAGCCAGGCCTCAAACTACAGGAACCTGCTTGCTGGCTTAGAAGGACAAACCTCACAATACCACAAGCAGGAATAAGGACTTAAAGATTGCAATGACAAGCCTTCCCCTTGAGGAAACAAACCTCTAGTCTGTCCTTCCCCAACACCCAAGACTGCAGAGGAGGAGGAATTCCACCCTGGTAAGCCAGTTGGTTGCATGTGTTTTCAGGACAGAGGTCTGCAGGCCTTTCCCAAAGGTGCTTTAGAAAGTGAGAATCTTCCATACGATTTTTCTGCAGAACTGGGGTAAAGTTAAAATAGATGTCTTTCTAAGTAATTTAATCTATTTATTCCTCTTAGACTCTTCCCAGAAAATCTGGACATCTTCAGGAACACAAACGGAAGGTGATGTGGTTAACTATGCCAGCACAGCGCACAAGGCATGGGTCAGAACACACACAGCCTCTCTGAAGAAAATGGGGAAACGTGGTTATATGTGGGGACTTATCTCGGGTGATGCCTTGTCTTCTTTACACAAAATAAGCAAAATGGGAGGCAAGTTAGCAGAAGCCTCCATAAGATAATTTTCACAATTTCCAGGTCACATTTTAACGTCTGTTCACGTTTTCCCCGCTACCTCCCTGTTTTCTTTCCCTTCCAGGCTACTGGATAAGGATATTCATTCCTCTTTAACATACACGGAAACCAAGGTGCAGAGCAACAAAGTGACTTGCTCACAGGTGCATGAGTTTATAGCACAGCTGGGAACCCTTAGACCACATCAGGAAAAGCCACTGTTGCCAGGTACTCAAAGCCAGAAGCTACTCTCATTTCTTAAATTAAGTGCAAGTGCCTGGGCATATTATAGATACCGTTCCAGGCCCTTCAGCCCCTGCTTGATCGAGTTGCCTTTGTGTCTTTCTGCAGAAAGGTTTTCACTCAGGACGTGAGACACAACCTGTCTGAAAGCCTGCCCTGGCAAGTTCAGCTCTTTCCCCTGGCTGCACACCAAGACTGCTAGAAACAAGTCAATTAAAGCATTACAGCATGGGCTAGGGCTGGTTTCCTAGGTGGGGTTTTTTTTTTTTGTTACTTTAATAACCAAAATCCCCTTTACTGAGTATAGGAGCAAAGCTTATGCTCCCAGTAGCACTATAGGCAAGACACAGCGGCTGGGGCTCACCCTGCCCCTCTTGCCAGGTCTTCCGACCTGGGACGAGGCGCCGGCACAGCAACGGGGCTCTTGGGAGCCCTCCACCATCACACGGGCTCCACGATGCCCGCCGCACTAGCGCTGTCCCGCCGCCCCCCGGAGGAACCAGGAAAGATTCACGGCCGCCGGGCTGAGACCCCCCGACCCGCCCCGGCAACACTCACCCGGGCACAACCAGCTCTTCGTCCCGCTCGGCAGCACCGCCCCGGCCCGCCCATGTGCTCGCCCGGGCTCCGCGGCCCCGGCCCGCCCGCCCCCGCCGGGCTGCGGCTGCGAGGGGGCGGCCGCCGGGGGAGGAGCGGGGGGCCGCGGCTCCGGCCCCGCGGGGCAGCTCCGAGCTCCTCTGCTGTCCCACGCGGCCCCCAGCCCCCGAGCCAGAGGTGTACCATGTTATCGACTGAAAAAGGAGGGCAAAAAAGCAACAAACAGCGGCTTGAGTCGCGTTGTACCTTTTCCCTGCAAGACGCGGCGTTGCGCGGTCCCTGCGCACCTGATGGGTTTGTGAGCAGCCTCATTCACACCTGGAGTTATAGCGTTCAGCTGCAACAGCCTCTCCTCATCATCACATCCTGCCGTTTGCAATCAGGATTTAGAGGGAAAAAAAAAAAACCCAAAACCTCTATGCGACATCTAAGAGTCACAGTGCTGTGACTGCTCATCCAATAGACCAAGTACAGCAGATGTCAGCACCCCGGGACAGGCAGAAATAAAACCACAGACTGCACGTTATCTTGCGCCACCAACAGCCATAAAGTAACTTACTCCATGAGACCGAAAGTGCCATATACAAACCTGCTACACCTAGAGGAATAATTGACAGCCAATTTTAAAAATAATGTGGTTTTTCTTATTTTTACACCTGAAGATGTGCAACTGTAGAAGCAGAAAAGAACTCTACGAGTCAATGTTATTTGAAAAGCGTTAAGTTCATGTATTTTGGAATTCTAAATAGCTACATTTTTAAGAATAAACTGGAATTTAAGTTAGTAATAAAATTATTCCCCAACAGAAACTGTACTGAAGTAGCAGATCCCATTCCTAGATCAGCTTTCCTTACTCTGCTTTTCACTTCTCTCCAGCGGGACATGCGGTGCCCCCTGTGCTCACCGTCAACAGTCCTTACCCTTGAAAGCTGAGCAATGCAGGAACTCACAGCAAGGACAGACACAAGGTGAGCCGTGCCACAGGCATGCAGCACCCAAACCTCGCTCAGGGCTGAGCTGTTCTCTTCCCTGCAAAGGTGTGACTCCAGGGACAGGACAGGTAATTGGGCTAGATTCCACCCCACCACGCACTTGCCACCAAAAAGCAGCTTCCACAATAAAAGCCAAGGAGGAAAGCAACACCAGAGCAATTGCTTTTAAATACACAGGCACTAGAGGGTGGTCCAGCTCTGGCGAGAACATTGATTCCAAAAAGCATTGTACTGCCTGGACCTGACAGGCTTCACCAGCCTCCAGCACCTATTAAGTATTGGTAATTGCAGAAGAGTGAGCACTTTCAGTCAAAGAATGCTTTGCACATCTCTTCCCACACAACATTAAACGCCATCGGTAACTTTGTAGTCTGTGCAGACAAAACACTCCTTGCATCTGCTTCACAGTATGTGAAGTTAGGAATGGAACACAACACCAAGTGCTGAATAATAAATAAATAGAAGATTTCAGCCAAACGCGGTCAAAGTACACTCTAGTTACCACAACAGTGACTCATAAATCAAAACGATCTTTTAAGGATTAAAAAACCCTGTTGGTTTTCAGTGTTAGATAATTTTTGTTATATCTATACTACTTCCCCCTCTCTTCTCCAGAGAGGAATTAAGATTATTTTATTTACCAGGAGCATTGATCTTCAAGTTTGTTTCATATAATACCCTTTGCTCAGACACAGGGAAATTTACTTCAAGTTAGATTCTATACTAGCATTTAGAATCATATAATCCATAGCTGATAGTTTATCAGTTCAAAGAAAGATTTCAATTGCAGATTAAAAGTAGCAGAGAAAAAAAAAACAAGAGGAACCCAGGGTTACATCAAGAAGTCCAAGAGGTTTTCACATCTCTTGCTTCATTTGTCTCTACATCAATGTTCCCAGAGATTTCATCTGAAATGAAGGAGTGAACTATGTTGCTGAACCATGTGCAGTCTCTTCTCCTTTCCTTCCCATCTAGAGGGATTATGGCCAGATACCTTTGCGCTGCACCACACGTGCATCTCCCAGGGAAACACCAACCACCGCTTTCCAGGGGGTTTTGCCTGCGCAGGACAAGCCAAGATTCACTTTTCCTTTCTCCTGCTGATGAAGTGCAGACAAAGGGATTGCTTTTGACTACCGCAAAGTCACCTTCTGAAATGCAATGACTAGTTGCCAGGAGAGATGGTATGTGGAAAAGCAAACGTGAAAGATGGGAGGACTAAAGCGTCAGCAGGTTGTGTTGCATGTGGTCAAATGCTTGTGAAAGTCACATTTGTCCCAGGAAGTCAAAGGACCCTCGAGACACAATCCTGGTCCAGAATTCTGAAGACCCAAGTGCGTTTGTCTAACTGTTAGCTGCTGCAAGAATGTGATGCAACACAAAATAAGAGACAAGAAAAAAAAATCTGAGGCAATTTAAGTGTAATAAAACATTAAGGCAAACAAAAACATTTCACTTTCACAAGTTTAATCTCAAGATCCTTCCAATTTGCACAAAGCCCAAACTTAAAATGTATACTTTAAGTGGACAAAGAAGCTGACCCTGAAGTTTAAATAAGCAAATGTCTACTGTGCTCTATGAACAATAATTAGGCATCCCTTAGTAACATCGCCACTGGATTAGTCAGAAATGACAATCGGGTATCAACTACGTTTTGGAGAAATACTGAAAATCCGTTAATTTGAGTCAATATTTTTGTCATATCCCAGAATGCGACTTTCCTATTATGATGTGAAAAAACTTAATGGGGCAGAAATCCTGACAACGCAGCTACAGACAAACCAGCTGTAATACAGTTTACTTCAAAATGATATTCACAGATGCATATTACACAGCATGTTAGTTAATAAACATGTAAATGTTTATTGATTTTAGAGAGAACTACCTATACGCAGTTCAAGACAAGATTCAGCCTTTATTGATACTTAAACCAAATCTATGAAGAACAATCTTAATTCCTGGTCTGAAGTTGGACAGAAGTTGAAAGCAGACTAATCCAGGTCAGATACAGTTTCTCAAGTCAAAGCAAGGGTACCAAAGTTGAAGTAAACTTTACAATCATTTCAAATGTAAGTTTGTAGAACAGACTCACGATGCAACAGCCATCCCGTTACGTTATGTGCATTCAACAGCAAAATAAAAGCAAAAAAACTTAGCAGCACATGGTGGCATGAAACAAAAACAGAAAACAAATTTTAGCCTGCGGCTTTGAAATCCTTCAAGTTATATACTTATTTCACAACAATCCAAGCATACAAATAAATACATGTACTTAAACAGCAGAATTTCTACAAAACAACTATTTTTTAAGCTGATGAATACACTTGCTCTTCCGAAAAAGGAACTGCAGCAACCTGGCATACATAGAAGTGAAATGGCACGTGTCAGAGACCTAGTGCTCCAAGAGATTCTTCATTTCAGCAAATCCATCTGGATTCCCATACTTGTTTAAAAGGAAGAGTAGGATCTGTTCGTGCTTTTTAAGCTGTGGAATAAGCAGACAGAAATAGACATATAGAATCCTTTTATTTTTTAATTGCTGATTTCATATTAGGGTAGATCCTAAACCTACAAGCTCAGCTAAATTCCATATTAGTTCAATGAATACACAGTTCCTTGCTGTAAAATCTTCTGAAGGGGAAAGAGCCAGCACAATTGTAGCTGACTTCCCCCTGCTCCCTACCCTCCCCCCCTTTTTTTTTCCTGAAGCAGCATCTTTCTCAAACCAAATTGATGAAATATTCTGATTAGGACTGAGATCAGGGTCTTATATTTGGTTATTCACACATGTCTATTTCCTGGTATTTTCAGGTATATTGCAATCTTCTGTCTTCTCTTTGTCTGCCATGAGACAGTGAACCAAACTTACCCAAGTAAGGATGAATAACAGAAAACAGACAGTGACCAAACTGAAGTTAGAAAAGACGTAAGGTAGGTCAAGCTGTAAAATCAAAGAGATAAGGAGGGGAAGGGAAAAGAAGGTTCAACAGCCCACAGTGGGACAGATGAATCAACTACACTGAGGGACAGCACAGTTTTCCTGCCTTTCTGCCACTAACTCCTGGTAACTATACCTACCCTGAAGCAGCCAAGGTCTAAATGACCTTGAACAGAAATGCTCTTTTCCTACCTCCAAAATAGCATAGTGCATGTTTTTGGAGAGAGGTAAGTTTGAACCACCCTTGAAAGGTGTTTCTGTCTTTAAAATTCAAAATTTTGCTCATTCTTCTGACAAAGACCCTCACTTTGAGAAAGGCTGATGCATCTTTTCTACTATACTTTAAGTTACTTTTAGTAAAGTTCTAACTTTTCATAAATAGTCTAAGTAAAAATAAATTAGAAAACTTAAAACCAGAAAGCTTTCAAAAATTACAGGAATATGCCATATCTGTAAGTGACTTTTTTCAAAAGAAAAATCCCAAACTTTCAACTGGCAAACACTTAGAAATTCCAGCGTTCTACTGAACTCAATGTCAGCCCTTGCTCTGTGACTGAAACCGTGGCACATATTAATCTCTGCTACCCAAAATGCACATTGATAAGGATCTCCTTACATGTGCAGCTGTGTGCCAGGTTGTATCCACAGCAAAGCACAGCCATATTACTGAAAAAAGATCCAGCTGCCCTTTCTCCAAATTACAGAGGTAATGCAAAACATCACAACTACCTTCATATAACAAACAACAGTAACAATCCTGAGCCTGCATACACCTGCTAATGAAGTTTCAGGGTGCTCTGATTATTACCACATATAAAACAAACTGAGAAGCACTGGGATATTCACTTTGCGTATCTTCAATGTTTCAGTTAGCTACTATCTCCCTACTCCATTTGCTTCCCACAAAGTGTTTCTTTTAAATTCTGGAAACAAAAATTTTGCATAGTGCTTTGACTGAATCTTACTTGCATTTTCAATTCTGTGCAGCAGCATTTGGTCTCACCTCCATCACCTACAATAAATAAAGCAAGTGAATGAGTAAAATACACACAGCCACCACTTCCCTAATTAAAGAAGTGATGTGTGGAATTCTCTAAGATTTTTAGAAGGAAAGTCACTTAGGCATGCCACATGCCCATATGTTTTCAAATTAATTTTACATTAAGAAGTAATTAAGTGAAAGTAAGTACCTTGATGTTCAGTACTGAAGTTTTCAGCCCTGCAGGATTTGGCCAAACCTTCCATTACCAGTTTGTGAGCTACATTCAGACTACCATTTTCATTAAGTTTCTCCACTGTTACTGAATTGACATTTCCGTTAATCCCTTTCACTGTAATTGTGACATATTTATTCAATAACATTTCTTTTAACTTGTCCAATAACAATGGAGACCACTCAGCTTTCTCTATTCCTGCAAAAAAATAGAGTACAATCAAGTTTGTTCTATAAATAATTCCTTTATGGTATGACTTGAACCTTACAAATAGTGCTATCACTGTTTTAGAAAATATTATTTTAAATTTTCCTAGTATAAATAGCTTATTCTGCAGATAAATGATTAAAAACATATTTTCTAAAACAGCTTTTGCAGTATTAACTAGGACACCATTTCAGCAGATCATCATGTTGTTTGTCAGTATTAAGAAATGAACACTCGTCAGGACAGGTACAGATTTATAATGTTCAGGAAAACAACCAGACAGGGTTTTGGGAGGGGTGTGGATCTTTGGTTTGTTGGTTCAGTATTTTTTGGTTTGGTTTGGCTTTTTGGTGTGGGTGTTTAGTTTTCTGGTTTTGTTTTTGTTTGTATGTTTGGGTTTTGGTTTTTGTGTGTGTGGTTTTTTGTGTTTACCTGCAAGTGAACATGTAATTGTCTGAAAAGGCAGCTTTAAGTAGGATTCAGTGATGGGCAGCACCTTTGAAAAGGGTAAAATTTCTGTCCTCCCATGGTCTGCATATAGTACTTGCACTAGAGACTCAGAAACTTTTAGAACAAGAGCTCTGTACCAATGGCCATCACCTGAAAAGAATGGGATAAGAAGAATGACACATGAAATACTATCTTACAAACACAGCTTATCCCGAGAACAAGAATCTGTATAGTTTTCCAGGATTTTTAAAAATATGCTGGTATATCCAAAAGGCTACTTGACAAGAAGCAAGCCCCTAGAACAAGCAAATAGTTTCTGATTGCTATATTCATAAAGATTTAAGTGTTGCTTTCAGACTTCTGCTCAAATTATACAGATTTTTACTAAAATATTTTAAAACTAAAATGTTTATGGCTGTCCGCAGACTGTATTTGTAGCTCCTTACCCTTGTTTTCCAATGCATATTCCCTCCCAAAATACAACCAAAATTAAAAAGTAAAAAAAAAAAAAATAATCCTTTTTCCTCAATTATGCTGAAGAGCCAAAACCAACAAAAAAAGTTGAAGTTAAAGTGTCAAACACTTAAGCATACTCTTGTGGTCTGGGTAGTACTTCTGTTAATTCATCTATCCTGTTTTCTATGAGCTGTTGTCTAGCCCCCAAATTCACTTTCAGTACTTTGACAGATCTGCAACAATCCACATGCAGTCAATATTTATGAGTCAATGCTACTTTATTGTTAAAATATTGAACTAATATAGCAGCAGAGTATCCCCTATTATGAAAGACTAAGAAAATAAAGTAAGTTCCCTCACTGTTAAGAGTACTTTTAACTTGAACAGCAGTTCAGTCAGCGTGGGCAGCTTGCCAGGCTAACAAGGCAGAACGATCAGTTGTCACAGGCAGTGTCATCACTGCACGCTCACACAAAGCAACGCCACCACCACCCAGGCACCCCCAAACCAGAAGGAGGCCTGTATGGATGCAAGTGCACCTTGCTCTGCCATGAATTTCATGCCCCTGTGATTCAGGACAGCACAAATTTCAGCTTAAACTGTAATTAGCTGTTCTTTCCTCTTAAAGCTCAATAGATTTTGCAGGGCACATCCTATTCCTTATTTTCTCTCCTGAAGTGTCTTTGCCCTAAAGATGCAGCCAAGCTACCCTTTATAACAGAATTAAGAGATCTGTAAGTACTTTAAAGTCCTTTGTGTTTTTTTTTTTTCCCTTTTTCTAAAGCAAAAATGAAAGTCGCCTTTTACACTGGTCAAGGAAACAAAAGAATGAACAATCGCCTCGCCTGAAAACAGGGCACAACAGGCTTCTCCCAGCTGTGGTCTGAAGGGCTTGGTCTTTTGAGACTGGCAATAGCTTTCTATTTCAACCAGCTGCTGATGTAGCTTCTCTTGATCTACAGAAAAAAGACATTTGGTAACTAACCACATTTGGGTATCACGAAGAGCACACTTAAGCTCCCCCACTCCCACCTTTGTCATTTTTTTAATATTTTTCTACTCTCAGAGCTACATTTCCATGAAATTCAGTTCACTATAGCCATTCATTTTAATAACTAGTTTGCAACAGGACTTCTTATTGGTATTAAGAATAGTAAACACTACTTCTTACCTTTAGCTTGAACTGGTACAGCATAGAACAAGTCAGGGCTTACAACTTCGGTTACACAGACACATACAGATTCACCTATAGCAAATTCAATCGACTTCCAGTGTCCACGTGAGGTTTCTAATGGAAATAGCAAGAAAATGCAGTGTAGCACTTTCCTCCAAGCGCATTAGTATTTTAAGTTACTATTACAGAGTATCTTTTTGAATTTTACAGACAACTGCACGACTTTACTTCAAGAAGCGGAAACCATAAAAAGCCTCCAAAAAATAAGATGTTGGAAAGTACATGTGAAAAGTTCAAGTCATAGCAAATTTCTAACTCTACTATCAAATATTCAAATAAAATTCATTTAAGACAAACCCAGTGATTTTTATCCATCTCTTCTTGTCTATAATGCCACCTGCAGGGCAGCTTGTGTTTAACTGTAAAAGCTGACAACATAAATCAAAACTATGCAAGTTTATTAATGTGATCTATAGTTAAACAGCAAGATCACGATTACAGACCGGAATAGTGAAAGTTCTTGTTCAATCTGAAAGTTAACATTCATTTAATTACCTTTTTTGTCAACAGACGTGTTTGGAAAGTTATTTGTATCTTCTAGAACTTCCTTCACAGCCAATTTTTCAGAGGTTAATATCTCATTGATCACTTTTGGATGACCTGTGGAATTGTCAATAAGCTCGACACCTGCGCCATTGCTGGAAAGGGAGGTTACTCTGGCTTGAAGCTTTACCCCTGCAGTGTACATGTGAAACCTTGCTGTAGCTTCTGGAATCCATTTGCTGTCACCAGGCTTTATACCTAGGAAGTAGGAGAACTGCTCGAAACATCTCCATTAAGTAACTGTCTTCAGCATTATATTTTCATTAAGAAAAAAAAAAGCTTTTTTAAAAAAAAAAAAAAAATAAAGCACTACTTGAAATACCAAAGCTACTTTTACTACTTCAGTGATACACATTGTACTTCATCCCGTTCACTTGTCTCTCTCTTCCTCCTTTCTTCTAAAAGAACACATTTGCTCAAGACTCCCATTATTCTACCAAGTAAATCCTTGTGCCTTAGCAAGAACAACATTGTTGAGGCTGTTTATTAATTAGTTTAATATAACCTTTTTATCAAAGGAGCAGAAAAAATGTTTTAAAAAAACCAACACAAACCACGGTAGAAGACACCTTGACCAAATGTGGTTTTGAGCTTTTTGCTTTTGCCCCAGTTTTTATAACAAGCAGACTACATTAGAAAGAATGATTCTGTAGAATTTGACTGATTTGGTGTGGAAAACGAAGGGGCAGAGAACTGGCAGAAAACTAAGAAACAGCAGTATGGTGTCCAACTCTGCAGGAATCAAATGAAACACCCCTACAGACAGGACAACTTGCTTCATAGAAACAGATGAGCTCCTTTGCCTGCAAAACTTTCAAGAAATAATTAAGTTGCACAAAAGCACATTTACTCCTAGCAAGGTGGCAACAAAAAGCTAGTAAGCACTACAGATGAAGCAGAACTAAACAGCAAGTTCCCTTTGACTGGCAAATCCATAAGCAACATGGACGCATCCCTATACAATTTACTCTAGGTGAACCTGCTTCAGCAGGTGGATCGGACTAGATCTCCATCCCCAGCTGTTCTGTGACTCTGTAACCTCCATGCATGTGGTTCCACAAGCAGGGTCAGGAGCTCAGGGAAGAGCCACCATTTTTCTGTTAAATGCAAGTCTGCTTTGTCACAAGGCTAAAACAGCAGCTCCCACAATTTCCAGAGGCTGGAAGAAACACTGACATTTATTATAAAAACAAAACAACAAAATGCAAACCAGTGTTCTGTGAAGTACACCCTGTCATCACCTCCTTCCCCCAAAGCGGCAAGTATCTAAATGCAAAAGGTCTTATAAGAGAAAGAATCCATATGAAGATCCACCTGAGAGCCAGCATTTAATTCCTTGAAACGGAAGTTTTAGGAATGAGGATGAGATCTGCCGTATTTTATCCAATGGTACTTCCTCAACGTTTCCATAGTCCACAAAACATACTTTAACAGTTCCATCTGAAGTAACGTTTTGCACCAAAGCACGGTACCAGTTGCCATCAGCTAATTAAAGAAAAAATAATTACTTCACACATTTAGTAAGTTTACCAGCATTTATTTTTTAGTAAATAAATCCAATTCTTTGCCACCTTCTGCCAAGGCAAATTATCAGCTATCTTTTTTTTTTTATGTTCACATATGTTCACTGTAAAAACAAGAAAATATTTTGATCTGTTACTTACTGGGAAAAACCGCACAGCAAGGTTCTCCGTTCTCAGGCTTAAAATTATTCGGTGGTGTTTTCTGACAGTATTCAGACAATGATTTGTTAAGTGTGTTTAGAGCATGTAACTCTGAAAATTATGAAGAAAGAAAGAAAGAAAGAAAAGGACGAGATCAACAAAATAAACTGACCTAAACTTTATCAATACTGTTCACTTATAAAAGATTTTATGTGAGTTTTCTGTGAATTTCAGAATTCAAGTAAAAAAAACACCTGTTGACAGTGAGTTAGCTATTTAATTTACTAGACAGTGTTATTAGCAGGAAGAGGTGAGACAGCTGATACTTACTGACAAATTAGTTCAGTACCACAGCAAAATGACCAGTAATTCTTCCCACTAATCTAACAAGCAGCCTTCACTCCAAAATATAAAGTGTATTTTACAGCCACGACAGATCATGGGATCTCACCCTGCTTACTTGTTTCTTTTTAAATATCAAGTCCTTTAGGCTTTTCTATAAAAGGACTTTTAGAGAGGAATTCAATCAAGTTTTAAAGGTGATAAGCCATGAAGAATCTATACTACCCTTAGATAAGTCAAGGAATAAACTGCCCTCATTTTTTAAGATCTGCCCTATATTTTTAATCTGAATGGATTTAGCTTCCACTTCCAGCCACTGAATTTCACCATGTTCATTTCCTAGTAAGTTAGAAAGGCAGCAGCTATCAGAAGTCTTTACACATGCAGCAGAGGAACATGATTATTTTCCTGAGTTTATTGAGGGGAAGTCAAGTTTCAAAAGCTTTGTTTTCTCATTTTCATGTAATTTTATCTCTTCTGGATCTTTGTAAGTTTTTATATGGTAGCTCTTTTCACTTTTCTCTACATTCTTAGATTAAGTTTTATTCAACTGGTTACCTTCAACATTTTCAGATTTCAGTCTCAGAGTCACTACATACCATGATCCAATTACTTCACCATTCCACTTGTGTTCTTAGATACAAAAACTCAGAGATAAGCCTTGGCACTCCAAGCTCACTTGAAACAGTAATCACAGAATCACAGAATCGACTGGGTTGGAAAAGACCTCAGAGATCATCGAGTCCAACCCTTGGTCCAACTCTAGTCCGTTTACTAGATCATGGCACTAAGTGCCATGTCCAATCTCAGTTTATAAACCTCTAGGGACGGCGAGTCCACCACCTCCCTGGGCAGCCATTCCAATGCCTGACCACTCTCTGTAAAGAATTTCTTTCTAATATCCAGCCTAAATTTCCCCTGGTAGAGTTTAAGCCCATGCATTACAACTGTAATAAATGTCAAATCAGGAAGCAAAGGAACTCACAGAAAGGAAAAAGCTGAATAAACTTACCACTCTTATTTGAAATCTGACAGTAGAACTCTCCAGGACTGTACAGCGTACACACTACAACATCTACTGTTTGTTTAAGAGTTAATTTACTCCACTTGCAAATTCTTTTGTTTGTTGTGTCCTCTAGAGAGGAAAGAACAGGCAAACAGCTGTCAGTGAGAGTACTGGAAATGGTCTAAGGAGGAGAAGCAACAAAAAGATCAATAGAAAGACTGGTTGCAGAAATTCGCACTGTATATCATACTCTAATATCTGAAAGAAGTTTATTATTTTTCCAATTAGTTCTCTAAACCAAAAAATACACTGTTTCTTAATTTTTGGCAAGTTATCTAAGACCTACTGTTACAGCATGCTGGATCCAGCAGTTGCAGATTTAATCACTAAGTTTAAGTAAAACAAACAAGTTAATGAAAATGTATTTTGCAAGTCAACAGAGAAATGTATCTGTTGAAATTCCAATATAAAAGCAGAAGTTTTAAAACACGTGAGACAAAAGTTGATAATCTGTTTAGAACCTCCATACAAAAGCTCCCACTCCATGCAAGAAATTAAAAAGAGTTGAGAAGCAACCAAGAAACTTAAGAAGTACAAAACAGGTCCGGGATGATGGCCATAGACCAAAATGTGTTTGGATACAACCATGAAAGTTACTGTTAATTTGAATTTTATACAGGATTCCTTATCCTTATGAACAAAGATAAAGAATAATCATGTCCTGGTCATGAACCATCTAGTGAGGAAGATCAAAATTAAGGTATCTGGACAGAGCCTTGACAAGAAGACTTCCCCCAGTTTTCAGTACAAATGGATTAGGGGAGAACAGTTTTACCAGACACAGGATAGAAATGAGAGGCTTAACATGCTTCATATGAGAGAAGCAAGGAATCTCCCCACAACACAGAGAAATCTGACATAGAATTTGCGAATCTCTCAAATTGAATCTTTGGTCACTAAATGCAAAGGTCCTAGAAAATTTGTTTGACTGCAGTAGCCTTTAAAACTTCAAAATTATACCTAAATGGCCTTTTTTTGTGTGAGGGCTTAGGTGTAAAACATAGAACAATGAGGATTAATTACTATTTGAGCTAAAAGACAAGGGCACAAGAACAAGCAGGTACTAACTAGTCATATCCTGCTTTGCCTGGAAATGTTAACACTTCTAACCAGAGAAACTGAAATATTAGTATGGTCTTACAAAAATTGCAACTTTGTTGTTATGTATGCATACACATATATATACACACACAAACAAACACAATCTCCTCATGGCAAAGTTGCCACGGCTGAACTTCAGAGCTGCGACGATTAGAATTCATGAGCCAGACTGGAAAGTTCTTACCAGTTAAGAACCTGCATTCTGTGTACCCACTCCAGTAGAGGTAAATAACACCAATTCAGCAGGACATGCTCGTACTCACCGTTTGCTTTCTTAACATCACCGATTCCAATTGTTGGCAAGGCCACCCTTGGTTCCTCAGCTGCACAGCCTTTCTCTATAAGACAGCTTGATATATTTATTACTGGAGTAACTGATGCATCTACAAGCTCCACCACACATCTATAACTGTCTTTATCCACTACTTTTACTGTGAACACTTTGTCTTTCACCAGTTGGCTCATAAAAGAAATAAGTTTTGAGGTCCAGGTTCCTAATGATGGCTTTACACCTAAAAGAGTTAGATAGTACGGAAAGGTTCTCAGGACAGTCCAAGTCTCAACAATATGTGGAAAAGTATAGTAACACTGCCTACAACAAAAGATTAAGCAGCAGTACTACAAAAGTTCATAGTCTAAATAATTGGGTTTGGAATCTTGTTAAAAGAATGAGGAAGGGGGACGAGTTACTTTTGTAGTACTTGGATTTAATAAATAATGGTCTACTAGTAGTTTCACTAGATTTGCCCCAAGGGAGTGGGACAGCTACAGTTCTGAATTTCAAGATAAAAAAAATCACATTTTACTGCAGTGTTAGAACCACAACAGATTTAAGAATTCCACACCTCAGTAGATGACTGAATTTTGCTTAGGGGAAAAAAAAAGCACATGCAAAACCTAAACTGCAGGTCACCAGGTACTTCAGGAAAGATTTGTCATGTTTTGTAGATATGGCCCAACAAACAAGACACCTGGAAATTCTGGAAATAATGCCTACTGTTATCCCCATCCTCCCCACATTTCAATATAAGATACTAAAGGTGTGATCATTATCTAACTCCACTTATATTGCCCCTATGCAGTTTAAAACAGCTTATCATTTATTTCATACCTGCCAAGGCACATCTTATGGCTTGAGCTGGCAAGCCCATTAATCTTGGAATTACAGGACGAAGTCTAGTCAGAGGAAGAACTTCGTAATTGCCATAATCTATATAGCTCACCAAAACAGAATCTTCAGAAACATATTCTGTAACCACAGCACGATACCAAAGATTGTCTTCTAGAAAGGAAGATACGGATATTCATTGTACTGCTTTTAACTTCTGAGAATAGAATGATTTTTTTGGTTAAACCAATATAGAAATACAACGTAAATCTCAACAGACACCACCAGCATTACAGTTCACACAAACCTTTAAAAAATCCTTATGAATGCAACATCTACTGCCATCACCTCTTGCATGAGTTGCACATTGCAAACTCATTCTTTCTGTAAAGAACCCCCACCTCACACATACATACTGCAACAAAAAATTGACACTATGTGCATGCAGTGCTTAAGCTCAATACATTCAAACAAACAGCAAACAGTATTTCAGCTGACCACAATGACATGCAAATCAAAGGCCACACAACAGATCTAGTAATTTAAGTATTTTAATTCAATTAAAATATTTGAGAAATAGAAATACAGGCTTACTCAAGTTTACCAAGACATCTGAGGTACTGAGCTGACAGCTCTCCCTAGCCAGGCGCTTGAACCTGGTGCTCATTCAAATGCCAAGACAGCTTATTGACAGTACCAGCTTCTTCTGAATGTGCCAAAAAGCATTTATTTCAGTTTATCTGTCCAGTCCCACAGTTGATTTATTCAAAGCAGCAAAACCACAGAAGATTGAAAGAAATAAATGACTGGGAATGTTTTCTCAATCACAAAGAAATTATTGCAGCAACATTTTTGACCAGAAAAAAGGCATATGAGGGGGTTTTTTGTTGTTAAAAGTCGGATGAAATAGAGAAAGATCTGTGAGGGAAAGAGATTAATCTTCATCCTACTGCATTCAGGCAAACATGACTTCAGACTCACAGACAAAAGGTATTTCCTTCATACAGGATTACCAATTCCTAGCATAAAATACTGTTTTATGCAGCATAGTAGTCTGTGTTTGGGCAAGATTTAATATTTCATGAGACTTGTAGAAACCTGACATCAGTGATAAGTGTCAGGTGGAGACTAAGTTATGAACATACAAATCAGGACTACCAGGTCTTGGCTAAATAACATTTTGAGAAGAAGTCTATAAACATCATTACATATAAACCCATTTCTTCTGTCCCTTTTTTGGGGTCTAAAATTTCAAGTGTATTTTTATTTCCAGCCTCATGAACTAGTGCTCACATATATCTATATCTATCTACATAAATACAAAATTTCTTCATGATTTCTTAAAAAGCTCCTTTATACAAAAACAAACCCAGTGTTAAAGACTTTGCTAAATGAAGTGACCACGTTATGGTATTTTTTTTTAAACTACTATTTTATAGATGTCATCATTAGCTATTAATACTTATTTTTAAAAATCACTACCAAATGTTACCAACAGCTAAAACCAGACATGAATAAAATAAACTCTATATTAAACATTTCTAAACATAATTATTACAAAACCCAAACCAGTTTATAAAGTTACATAAATTAACAGCCATATTTTCACTCCATTTTTACCTGTGAACTGGGCACAGCACACATTTCCAGCAGCAGGATGGAAAGCTGAACTACTGGGAAATTTGCCACAATGTTCATTGAGAGATACTTGAAGCTCAGCAAGTTGACCTGATGTTAAAACACATAGGTTTTGGAACATACACCATCATTTAATTATTACAAAAGCACAAAAATCTTAAATTCAAAGCTCGGAAGAACACCTTGTAGTATAATGGAGATTATTTCACATAATGTTTAATATAATACCAAAATAGCAATGAAACTAGGACTCTTCAATCAGTAAGACTGAAGAGAGTCCTCACTGGAGTCTAAGGAATCCCAGTGGAGAAGAGGACAGGGATAACCAGTCACAGACTTATTTAACACAGGAACAACTGAAGCCAGCAGGAACTGAAACCAAGCTAGTGAAGGAATGCTGGAAAGAAACCAAGGAAGACAACTCTTCAAACAACAGGCAGGTGTCAAGTGTCACTTCCTGCCGAAGGACACACTACGCTATGAATTTAAAGGCTGCACAACTACACAGAAGAGAAATCCACTGTAGGAGATTCACCAGATCACATCCAGCTGCCAAAGCCTTTTTAGCCCCCAAAATACCACTGGCTCGGGCAGCGCTGTGAGGACACATCCTACAAACTTACTCTGCTCTTCCCCCTCCCAAACATCTGTTTATTGCCACTGTTGGAGACGCACCAGAAGTCCCTGCAGCCTGGCACTCTGGCCCACTGTCATGTTACTTACAGTCTTCTGTTTTACTGTACCAGAACACACCGAAGCAGGGTTTGGGCACTATTAATCCAGCCTTCTCATACTCAGATATTCTCCCCATACTACGTAACAAAGAAGCTCTGTCCACGCACCCAGCCTATGAGAAAATGTTTCCCTCCACGGTTAAAGCAACAAAGAATAAACATAGCAATTACAAAGTCACATTTCTGGAACAGGAGAGAGAACATATTTAACATTAAATATTCGTGGTACAAATCGACTTCAGATTGCTAAAATCCATGCCACACCATCCTTCTACTCTGCACTCCTCAAACCGCCCACAAATGATCACCTTACATGTTAGTGAGCGATATTAACAGCTAGAACTGCCCAAAACATCCTCTACACCACTATGGCTTGTAACTGACTGAGGCATGGCCAACTGCTACCAGGATTCATCATTTTGGGTCAAACTAGAAGATGAGCAACAGCTCCCTCCAGCCCCTGCTGAAGAGAAAAATGCCAGACCAGGTTTCTTACATCCCGCTTTCAACATGTCACTTACGGGCATTGTGCATCTGCTGACAGAAGAAGTTTTCTGGATTTTCAATGCAGGAAACAACACCAGAGAATACATCTCCGACACATAAGGAGATACAATTGGCAACTGAGTTAGCACAGTGAAGAAATTCTTCATCTTCAGGTATTTTTTCTCTACTTCCCTTACAATGGTTTTCTGACACTGTACATATAAAAAATAAATTTTAAAAAAGAGGTTGCTGATCAAAAGCTGACTTTGAAATATGCAACCTTACCAGCCAGCATTAAAACTGCACTAAATTAAATTAAAACATGCTAAAGCAGTTTTGTTTGTTTTTCTTATTCCTGACTCTTTGGACCTTGAAGTCTCCTGTTATATGAAATTAATGCTCATATAATCATCACTAAACAAGTACTTCCGACTACTACAAGCATATGTTCTACTGTCACTAGTGAACTGAGGGAAGCTCCACTAGCCAATATTTTAAATAGGAGGCAATGCCAGTGGGCAGCCAGAATACCTACTCCTTTCAGAATATCATACAACATGAGAGCACTTAAAATTCCCCAAATTTTTTCTGTCTCTTAGTAAGAAGTTTGATTTGCTTGCTTACCTCTCAGACAGTCTGTTCCTTTTGCATTACCTCCTGGAGTCAAATCAGACCTCATTTCCAAAGGTACTTTATCTAGGCAGTCTCCTAAAATACAGATGTAAAAAAAGAAAACAATTTACCATGTAGGACAGTCATAATTTAATTTTATTTCAGAACCACCTTCTGAGCCTGACCTATACCCCATCACAAAGTGAGAATGTTCTACTTATTTGTTGAGCACTTAATATACTTAGAATGCAAAGTAAAAGCAGTTTCAGAGTAACTCAGCTACTTGAGTTTTCTGAAGACATTCACAACTCCAAGACTGTTTGACTAAATAAAATGAGCAAAGCAGTAACAACCAACATTTACTCGTACCCACTGAGGACTGTTGGCTGAAAAACTAATTGCAGCTTTTCACACAAGGATTCATAACTTACGTCCTTATGAGTATGCGATGAGTTACCAAGATTTACAAAGAAATCTTGGGTTTCTTAGCCATTACATATACCATTTCTGATATATGAAGCATTATTTCAAGCTTTAAATATTATTATTTTCAACTGAAAACCTGAATACAGATGTTGCTTATAAGGTCATGGAATAGATGCATGCAAGCTTTCATGAATGCAGCAACATTTTTGCAATCTTCTCTTCAAGAGGCTGACAAGTTATATTGTTTTGCCATTAGTGTGCTGTAAAGCAACCAGATGTGAAATATGCCCAGCAAAATCCTCAAACAGTTGAATTTACACAGGTCTAAGCTGAACCATCATGTTATAGATTGCAGGGACTATGACATGAAGATAAGCTTCCTGCGCATCAGGGATTTTTGCAAGCTAAGAGGATCAACTATCACTCCCTTCAAAATTTCTGTGGGTTGCAAATCAATGAAAATATGCTCTTAGCACTGTATCATCCTTTCTCTGCAGACAGGAAAAACAAAACAAAAAACAACAAAACACCAACAAACAAACAAAATAGCCCTCCAAATCATGACAACAAGCACACAATCAAAGCCAGCACTCTCAGCCCAACTGAAGATCTAAATTCAGACTCCTCAGAGGTCAAGTGCTCTGCTCGCCTCTATCCACTGATGCTCACTAAGTTAGAAATAGAAATGTGCTCGGAGTTCTCCAACTAGATGCAACAATATCTAGTGGTTGCACTTTCTGTGGGATATTTGTTTAGTGAGCACATATGAAATAGAACAAAAGCTGCAAAATTCTGAGTGGAACTAGAAATTGATATGATCATTTTTAAAGAGTTAAAAATGCATGAGATAAAAAGAACACTGTGGTCCCACATTATCATGCCTCTATTAAAATAGAAAAATAAACAAGATAATCCAGAAAACACTGAATTTGTTACAATTCTACTGGAAAAGTAACCTTACTAAAATTTAAAGTCAAACATATCAAGATATTTCAGGTACAGGCATTTTAAAATTACCCCTACATAGAAGAATGAAATCAAAGTAAAACAACAACAACAAACAAACAAACCCAAACCAAACCAAAACCCCCAAAACCAACCAACCAAAACACCCACAAAAAACAAACCAAACAATCAAGGGGCAGGTTGTGACAGTGACAAGAGGGAAAACCAATACAGAAAAAACTCCCCTGTTTTAAAGGTATGGGGCAAGGGTAGAGGGGAAGGAGAGTGAACATGAAAGCCTTATCAACTATATTTTTTCCCCCCCTCACACTACCAAGTACTCACCAAAATCTAGAAGAACATCTACAGCAAAACTCAACATCATTTCCTCCTGTAATATGTCAACAACAGTTACTGAACAGTGCTTTCCCATGAGCTGGGAAGAAAAGCTGGCAATGCCTTCATTCCATCTTTTTTCTTTTGGATCATATTTAGCAATGGAACACTTAATGGCCTGAAAAGAATTATAATTAGAACAAGAAAGGATAGGGGGTTGTTTGCCCTTTAGAAAAAGCAACTCAAGGCTCTCAAAAATATCATCTTGCATAGAAAAGTTAAAGCTGCTGTTGGAATTTGAAGCACTATCAATTCAATTAACTTCTTCACAAGAGTTAAGAATTAGGAAATTAAGTTCAAACTGTAAGACACATTTCCTCTGATTCTCCTACTGTTTATGCTGGGTTAGTAAGTGAAGATTTCAGAAGGTGAACCTTAGTGCAGTATAGTAGATTTTATGCATCACTTTCACTGAACACAAAATACTGTGATAATAACAGTTACAGAGACAGGAGTTAAGACTCATTTCAGAGCTATTCATTTAAAACACAGCTACAGTTAGGAAAACAGAACTCACACATGGAGGAAACAACAGTTCAGTGTCTTTGTGCAGCGCTTTAATCCAGGAGAGTGGAATATTTTCTTCATTTCCATAATCGATATAGAATACTTGTGCTTTCTTTTGCAACATATCCACATCTTTTACCAGGGCTCTGTTCCAGGTCTGTGTAGGAATAAATGATAATCTTGGTAAGAACACAACACGTGTTGCTTTACTTCATCAGATTTGTTTATCCAAGGCACTGACCAATTCTGAAGTGACAGAAATGAACACAACTCACTGTAGTGTTGACTGTTGCGAAGATAAAATTATACTCCTATGGATATTGGCTACCACACAGTAGATCAAGACTCTGCTAACAACAGAGGAGAAAAACAGGACGAAATACAGAAAAGGGATGGGAAGGGAAACAGAAACTAGATGTGGCTATAGAAATGCCACACAAGAAGTCAGGGAAGAAATGAAGAGTAACTTCCTTAAATAAGCAGTCATATTCCAAACTGATCTAACTACAGTAGTTTAAATTTGCTAAGAATACACACAGGCTACAAGCACCTACGGGGCTCAAGTACATAGACACATAGAATTAAAGTTTCTAGAGGGGGGAAAAAAAAAATAAAAATCAGTACCTTCAATTTGAGTTGCAGATGTTATTAAATTAGTTGCTTCCACAATTCTACCCCAATAAACTGATCTCTAATTAGCAGCCTTCACTGGTAGAGACATGAAAGCAAAACATGCAAAACACGAAGAGCCCAACATAGAATGGTTATTTTATGGACAATGAGATGCTACCTGATCCGAAGAACACCTTGCAACGCAGACTTCCCCTTTGACAGCAAAATACTGCTCCTGAATAACCGTGTTAGCGTAACAATCTTGCAGTTTCACAGATAGTTTACTGATCTGGTCTAAAACTTTTGGAGAACTCATCTGTATATAAAATTCACTTGGACTCTTGAACTTTGTTACTGTACCCTAAAGAGAAAAGCCACAGATGACACACCAGAACAGCCTACAGTATATTATTCAGGACCACTATTCATTTCAATAAATGCATTTCAGCCTATATCTGATTATGTTATTTTGTTTTGAACCTAACAGTAACTAATTGCAGGGAATAAAACCAGTGATGTTCACCTTCCCAGAAACAGTGTTCCTCACTTACTCCCCCTGCCTCTGCTTGCATTTACTCATCTTTATAAAAATAAAAGAATTTTACATGTGAGCAAAATGAGACAAAGAGCTGAGGTGACATGCAGCTATATACACTTAACAAAGCTTCAAATGCAACCTAACAAAGCATTGTAGGATTCTTCCATAATAAAAGTACCTGTACTTCCATAGCTTTTTTGATCCCTAGAGCCTGGAGATCTGAAAGCATTATTTTCTTGCTGGGCTCTCTTGTCTTGAGGGAATCCACAGATGTTGAATTACCCTAATTAAAACAGCTATAAGTTATGTTTAAACTGGAGTTGTTCAGCTGTAGATCCTTGTAGTAACAAATAAAAAATAACTTTTTATTATTTAAAGTGGCATGTTAAAAAGTGCTTTTGTTGACTTTCAATAAGATGTCTACAGATGTTGTATTACTCTTGAAAATAACTTAAAACATTATCACAGATATACCAAACAGACAATGCAAAACAACTGCTGAGGTCTCACACATTCACCTCCTCCTTTCACACCTATTTTACAGGATAATTCAGCTGTACTTCTTGCTTATGATACTCCCACATATAAGCAGAACTGAATTCCACCTGCTTCCTTGTAGTCTTAACACCACAGAGCAGATTATAACTACTGCTTGAACTGTAGGCAGCCATTTGAAGTCTAAACATTCAGTGTGACCTGCCTAATGCAGCAACACCCTAAAAACATTAGAAAAAATATCTTTTACACATTGTTAGGGAAAACGTCTTACAGTTGGACCAACATACTGCAGCTAATGCACAGTGACTGAGATTATTGTTACAACCGCTAAATTAATTTACTTCCAAAGATCCTGCACTTTCCATAAAAACATATCTCACATTACAACAGCAAAACACATTTGATTGTTCAATATGCAATGTAAGCTTTCTTACTTCCAAGGACTTGTTCGAGATTCAGATGAATGAGGGAAAACCAACACCTTCTATTATTTCAAAATAAATTTGCTACAAATTATTTATTCATCTTGTACAACCTCTTGGTCTAAAAGTCACTCACTATCAGTTGATCAGTTTTACTAGAACACAGTCACAAGCATGGACAGCAGAAAGTTATCAGGATGAACTAACAGAAGTCCCATGACCCAAAATGAAGCTTCCTTTCTGAATTCCTTCAAAAATTTAAACAGATGAATGAGAAAGGGCAAAGAAGTGTATGACAAAGGAGTTTTCTTCCTAAAATATTTCTCTAGCAACATCACATATGTCTTGATGTTGGGAAAGCTTTTCTGAAAAAGATTAAACAAAGCACAAGTTGTCTGCTGGTATTGCCAAGGGCTCTACAAGTAACATATTTTTAAATGTTTCTCCCAGTCACTTTTGATTGGAAGCACTGATCTTTCTACAAGGAGTAAATTATATCTGGAACTCATTCCTTTCCTGTACACGTCAAATTAAGCATATTGCAATAAGCTCCCAACAGATCCATTCAAGACAGTGAAAATCATATTCTATACCTTAAGACAAACTCCTGTCTCAGTTTTAGCAGGTAACATGCCTCCACTGTTATTACTTACACTGTAATCAAAGAAAAACATGTTAATTTTAAAGAATCAAAGACAGACAAGCAGGATTTGTAACCCCTACTTACAAATAAAACAAAAAGGCTGTGTTCACAGTATGTGGTTTTTGTCAATCCTTATTCTGCCTTTAGGAAAATGCAGAATGGCAAATTTTAGTTCCCTGTCACGCAAAATCTGGTGTGTTTTTCCTCACGCCATCAACAAAAAAAAAAAATATTAAATTTGATTCAAATGGAGAAGAAATCTCCTACAGTTGTTGTGGAGTTCTGCTAATGCTGTATTCCAAAGAAAGCCTCAATAACTACAAAATCAAACGAACAAACAGAAACGTTGCTATTTCAATTGAATACATAATGAATAGCCAGATACATGTCAGATTATCCCTGATGTCACCCCTGTTCAGTTGCTGCAGCAAAACTTATGGAAAAAAAAAATCTCTCGTGAACTTTGATTACAAACACCTGGTTGCAGATTCACTGAACTGAGACTATCACTCCTTGCTAGAGATTGTCAGCTCAAATGCTCAGATCGCTCCCCTAAACTGTTCCAAAGCCAGCCAGTCATTTGTACTGTGTCATAACCTAACGGTGCTTACTTTAATTGAAACACATTAGGGACTGATCTCTTGAGCATCTAAACTGGCACGTCAAAAGCAATAACAAGCAGCTCGAGAACGGCCTGGCTGAGACAACTTCTTGTAATTGTAGCTGTGTTCAAAGATAAAATATCTATGAAGTTCACTGAGGCTACAGTTGGATTCAAACAGTGCCTCTTCAGTGCCTGTTAAATGCAACCCATTGGGCATTCTACTGCTGGAAAGGACAGTCTCATTTCTCCTCCCTTCACCACATCATCAGTGGCAATAACAAAGTCATGCAATTAAGCAATATGCTTACTGCATGCTCACACAGTTCTGACACAAGTAAAAACATTGCTTTTGCCTTAAATCATGTTACAGAATGCCTTAAGAACTTCAATATCTTTCCAGTCACCCTTTTAAAGCAGCAGAGCTGAGTTTTCTGACAAGTATGAAACAATTTAGTACTAACCTAAGAACAAGCAACACATTTTACTGTAACAGTGCCTTTACGGGGTCATTAAAGTTGTATTAGGAGGGAAATTGTCCTTCTGTAAAGATTATTTGGCAGAACTTTTAACAAACTTACTTCTGTTTAACTGGCTCACATACAACACTATGTGCTCGCCAGTCTTTCTTCTGACAGTCTGCAGAGCAGTAGTATATTTGCTTGCACTGTGAACATCTGAGGGATCCTTAAAAAAAAGTGAGAGAAACACCTATATCAGAAGAGACAACAGCTGTTAAGATGCAGACTCCATGTATTACTTAATAACTGCTTTATAAGGTGGTTCCACTACAATTCTAAGCACATAACAAATAGGTACTTGTCTTCACATGTAGCTATCAGACATTACTGCCCTAGATGTCCTGAATTCCTTCTGTATTTAAGAAGGACAAAGAAAGAACCAAACATTTTTGATTAAGGAGATGCTCTCTTCTGTTTATCCGTTCCAAACCTTCAACTGTCTTCTGAACAGTCACTATATTTGCATCTGAGAGATAAAAATGCACATTCATTTTAAGACACTTCTAAGCAAACCTCCTGATCTGGTTTCACCAATAAACACACTATTGCATCACAGACTACAGGACAACCGGCACTTACCAAACAGACCACAATGATGGCAAGTCCTGGTTTGAGGGCGTGATACTAATGAATTAAAAAGACTCTTATCATAGCCAATAGAGAAAACATTTTCAGAGGAATATTTCAAGTTCTTTGGCTTCTCATGAATCAAATCAGAATGTGACACCTGTGGAATAAAAATTTTAGGTGATTCTTACCAGAAAGAAGCTGCCCATTGGTTTGAGATATTCTAATGTACAGCCGTCCTGCCCCCATCCCAAAAGAGTCAAAATTTCAAAGTTCCAGAAAGAGCAATACAGGCTGATCATTTCTGCTATCTAGAAATGCTCAGACTATTTGGGGCAATTATAAAGTGCAATAACTCACGGTATTTCCTTTATCAGCTGCAGCTGTCAACAGCATGTTCCCTCTAATAGTTACACCTTCCGTGGAACTTCCTAGAGCAGAAGTATTTGCAAAAGGATCTGATTAACAATGTTAATGCATGCCTGTGTTATGGAGCATTTGCAGGAAAATAAGAAAGCTGTTCTCTGTTCCTACTATTCTGCTACCACATTTGAGCAAATGGAGGTGCTAGGATCATGACACACTCTGGAAGTCACTTCTTATCGCTCTTGATATTACATTTATTCAAACCTATCATCAGTGGAATTATTAAAGCACCAGTTTCACTGCTCTGTGGTTATCACTCGATAGCAGTCCTAATGTCCTCCATCCATAAACTTGTTTCAATTGTTCAGCAGGAAGAAAAAAATGTTTACATAATTTCCAATATCCATAGGGCAGAAGTTCAGAAGAGGCAATTTTACAAGTTTTTTCAATACTGTTAAACATGTGGTCTGTCTTTATACTCATGCATAGTTTTGTCACATCAACAGGTGTTCAGAAACAAAATACTCTGAAACAAGAGATTTTAACTTTCCAACGGATACCTTATAAGTCTTGTGGTCTTTCCAGTGAGCTTATTAACAAACAACTCTTACAAGACAAAAATTCTGCTAAGTATGCATACCATTATTCTAGGAACTATGTTTTTATAAGTGAGTGACTCATTTACCTACAAAAAAATCGGTTCAGTTGTAGATTACACACGCCATTCTAAGCTTGTTCCAGTTCAGCAGGCTTATTAGCCCAAGTTTTTCACCAAGCCAACATAAAGCTTACATGGCCTTTTTCCCCCAACTGGAAGCAAGTTGATCTCGTAAACTTTGCCTAAACTAAAACTCTCCCCTAACATAAAATTTCGTGAACACACCAGTCTGAGGATGACTGCATACCAAGCTACCTCAGATCTCTCAGAATGAAGTCTGGTTTTTTTCCTTCCCCCCTCATTTGGAGTAAAAGGGAATATCCATCGGATATCATTGATGAAGGATAGAAACATCGCTAAAGGAACTCCAACTCCCACTGCACGGATCTGCACCAACTTCCCTAGTACTCCAACTCCAAGGCATTCAAGCCCACATGAATTTGGGTAATTAGGAGTTGGCTGTATTTATAAGCCATATTCATACTTAAAATGTGTATCAGTAATCGAGCATATACACAATTATGGAAGAACAAAGTCAAGATACTTTTGTCAAGCTGTGGGCAAAGTCTCTCTTGTATTGCACTTGTGCTGCAGTTTAAACTTTCTGTACTATTTCTACACTTGGCAAAAAACACCCTGTATTGTTTGTTCACAAAATACTGATTTTTTTGATCGATATGTCAGAAATTCAGCGTCAAAACAGAGCTTTTCAACAGGAAGTTGGCACCTGTGATTCTGCTGCTTTAACCTTCATCTACAACATTATTACCTCTGTTCTTCAAGTGAAGTGGTTCTGCCATCATGTAAATGTTCACATCAGAGTATGACGAAAGGAGGCTGTGTGATGAAATGTGGCTGTAGGCCAGGTAACTACAAAAGCATTAATTTAATGATTAATTCAGGCAGGCACACAAATACTGAAATATTTTTAAGTCACGTTCTGCAGTCATGCTTAAGCATCAGTTTTGGAAGGTTAATTCTCTACTGTTTCTTTAATTCACACAGCAAAAAGCAGAATACTTCCTGCATGAAGAACTCAACAACAAGCACTCCAGACTAAAAATAAGCAACAAAAAGCCCTTCACGAGAGGAGAGCACAGAGGAGCAGCTGTCACAACCTGCATGTCAAGCTTGCTGGGCTCACGGGCGACCTGTCTCTCTGGAGAACTTACTCTGTTTGGGCTAAACCATCCCTGTGCTGAAGGATGAGCTGCTCCCATGGGCTCCTCATGGCCGGGAGCTCAACCTCGGGCAAAGGCCCAAAGCCCCTGGACCAGCACCAGAGCCGCTCCCTACGGGGAAACGACTGGGCCAGGCTCCGCCAAAATGAACTCTTGGACCTGCTTTCCAAATGCTAACCCTCAATATAATTATTTTAAATATAAAAATACCCTCTTGCTACATTACACTGGAGAAATCAACTTAAAATGAACTCGCAAATGAAGCGGTCTTCAAATTGACACTGCAATCAACACAACCAGCAAAGAGCTTTCACGACTGAGCTGTTTTAATTAACTCAGGACAAACCTAAGCGCCCCCACCCCGCAGCCTCCAGCCGGGGCCCAGCCCCGAACTCCAGCCCCCCGCTGCCCGTTCCCGCCGCCCCGAGCCCCTTCCCTCCCTCAGGGCAGCGCTCGCCCCCGGGCGTCCCCGCCAGGCTGGGCTGGTTCCTCACTCGAAGCCCCAGGGCGGCTGCAGACGGAGACCCGGCGCTCGGAGGGGAGAGACGGAGACGCAACGCCCGGAGGCGAGAGGCAGCGTCCCCGCCGCTCCCGCCGTCGCCGCCACAGTCGCCCCGCCCCGCGGCGGGCGGAGATGAGGCGGGGCGGGGCACGTGCTGCGCGGCCGCTCGGAGCCGGCGCGCTGTGCGTGTGATCGGCACCGTGATTGGCGCCGCGTCGGTAGCGCCGCTCGGGTCGTGTCGCTGGTCTGGAGCGCCAGGGCTGCGTGGTTTTCACATGGCTAGGTTGTTAGTGCCCTGGCTGAAAACACGTCAGTCACAAAATGTACCACACCCTGTGTGTGGCAAGAGATGTCTTTTTTTTTTTATCAAAAGTATCATTGTTCTTACTCTGGCTTGAAGAAGAGGGGCGGTGAAACATCCATGGATGTGCTAGTAATCACAGAATACCATGCTGGAAGGGACCAAAAGTGTCCAATGTAGGGCAGTCCACCACTTCCCTGGGGAGATTATTCTAATGGCTGATTGTTCCCAGGGTGAAAAATTCCCCTCTTGTGTCCAATCGGAATGTCCCCAGGAATAAATTGTACCCATTACCGCTTCTCTTTTCCATGGGACTCCTTGTAAAAAGCAAGTTTCCATCTTCCTTGTAACTGCCCTTTAAATACTGGAACACGGTGATGAGTCTCCCCAAGCTGCCTTTTCTCAAGGCTCAACAAGCCCAGTCCTCTCAACCTTCCCTCACGTGGCAGCTTCCCAGCCCTAAGATCATCTTTGTGGCCCTTCTCTGGACCCTCCCCACATCTCTTCTGTGTAGCTGGGACCAAAACTGAACACCATATTCCAGATGAGGCCTCACAAACGCTGAGCAGAGCAAGAGAATGACTTTGTCCCTGCCGGAGACGCCCGTGCTGATGCAGTAACCACTCCTTAGCAATCCATGTACTCTACGGGTCTTTGTAATGCGAAAAGATGAAAGAATAATTAAGAGCTACAAAATACCAGCTACAGAGAGCAATGTATAATTCCAGACAAATCTGCAGGTTATAGTCGCATCTCTGGCTGTGCCTGAACAGCCTTGGGCTTCTGCCTTGGGCTGTCAGTGCTTCCCAGCAGCAGGAACACCCGCATCTCAGGCCACTTGTTCATGGTGCAGCAGCAGAAAGGGTGTGTAGCTTCGTTCTGTAATTTCTCCAATAAAATGAAAATTATCTCAGGACATCAGTCTGGCAACCTTGTTTCATGCAAATTCAGAAGGCAGCTGGAAGATCTGTGCAAGAATCATGAAATTTGATACATCAAATTGATACATTTCTATTTTAAAATATTTGAATTTTGCCCTGCAGCCTAGGAAGTACATCACTTCATCTCCCATTTCCAATCCATTCTCTGCTTTCATTTCTCCTTTTTCCTCTTTTCTTTCTATACAAGTTTTTTTTCCCCCTTTCTTCTTTTGTTTCCCATTCTCTCTACACTGGAAAACATACTTCATCCTCAACACTACTGCAGTTATGCTACTACTTAGACATGCTCACGGGTGTTACCAGTGCTATGCAATTAAACTTTCACCAAACATAAATGAATCTGGTCTATTTTAGTGCCTGCCCTATTGTACTTTTTAAAGTGTATAAAATCAGTGATGGATTTTATTCTTACACGTTCTGTGCGGCAGGGAATAATTATCTCTGTTCACAGAGAAGAAACTGAAGCACAGCTATTTTGCCTTAAAGGCATTTGGAGTCTGGCTGTGACAACATTTCAGTCTAAATCTTCAATGTTTAAGTCTAGGATCCTGTCTGCCAAACTATTGTTCCCTGGTAAGCATTCCCAGAAGAACAGAGAACAAGACATCAAAGGTTTGCTGAGCTTTTTCTGGACGGTTCAGATACTACCTACCAAAGTCAGAAGAAACACTCTTCATGGCTCCAATGAATTTCCAGCCTTCAGATGCAATCTGACTAGAAATTGAGTGTATGGAAGGCTGCTCTGAAAGCAGGAGGGGAAATTAGGTAGGATTAGGTGGGATTTCAGGAAATCCATCTGCCAAATTGCCCAGTGTTTCACATCAGAGGAGGGAGACAGGGAAATTATGATCATACAACCTCCATCACCTCCCTGCACCTTGTTCCCCAGTCTGCAAGATTAGCCCAATAATCCTTGTGTTTAAGAAGCACTGCTCTCAGTGAAGCATTAAGAAATGCTTCTCTATTATTCAGACCTCTCTTGAAAAAAAAGAATTAGACTATCTTTGTTAGTTAAAATAACCACATTTCTAGTACATCTGGCTGGCCAGCCATTTTGATCCCCAAGGCCTGCTGAATCAGAACAATGCTGCCAGTTTGAACAGGCTTTTGAAATGACACTAATTAACACTATAGACCGTGCTGGAAATATATTGACAGGACGCAATGAAAAGGAAAATCAAGTATCCCACTGGAGACAGAACTTTATCAGCATGTGAACTGGCATGAAGTTTTTTTGCCATTAGAAGTGGCAGAGAATGACTGAGCCAGGGCAAATGTTGTTTTCATTGTTTTTGTGTTTTAGATATCAGTCACTGGGGACTTTCAGTGCCTCAGGATACCGTAACAAGAAAGGGCAGGAAATGACAGCAGTAAAATTAATTCTAAAAAGACAAAATAACAGGTCTGGCTGCAGCAGTGGAAAAAGATAAATACGAAGGAGTGTCAAAAGCAGCTGGGGAGAGTGCTGTTAGCATGGAGGCACATCAGGAACAGTATCACAGGACCTGCAGGAGGTTGATGTGGCTTGCCTGCAATTTTCAGTAAGAGCTTTGGGCTTGCCTACATGTAGGTTCTGTAATAACTGTACCGGTGTGTCATTAGCTCTAATTTGTAGGATCTAAGTGCCTAGGAAACAGCTGGGACACCACTGTGCCACATGCTGAACAAAGGACAGTCCAACAACATACAATGAAAATAGCTTTTTTCCAGGTATAACTTACTTGGGGTGCTTGTATAATCACAGTCACATGTAGGATTTAACTATACTGTGCATAGATCAGACAAGGCAGTGGTGGCAAGGCCTCAGCACAGGACTGCAGCTTCAGCAGTGCTGCTGTCCCCATGGAGGGATGATGGGGCTCTTGGGCCTTTGTGGATGGTGCTCCCTGAAGACCCTGTCAAACCATGCTTGCATAGAATAAATTAGTTAGACAATGAAAGCAATTCCTAATGAAGAAAATAATAACTCTTTATGTAATCTTGCCATGATGCAAAATGCAGGGATCCAATCAGCCTGCAGTAATTGCATTATAACAGACCAGCTTTCTGACGAATGCAGAGGACAGGAGTCAGCCAGCCTGGACCCTGCTCCCAGCTCCTCCTCGGCAATGCCACCCAAGACCCTCCAACGCCAGCGGTCCCAGAGGAGTGTGGGGTGTTCAGCACATCTTCTGTTTCAGCCAGCTTGTTTTCCTTCAAAACTTCTTTAGTTGAAGGAGAAAGGACAGAATTGTAAGCCCATTCAGTGGGCAAAGTTTTAAAAATACTATGTATAATTAACAGATGTCACCTGGAAAGTGAGCAATTACATGAACACTTACTTTTGTTTTTCTTAGATAACAAAGCATGAGCCAAGAGCAGAACGACAACCTTTTGAAAATATGGGCCAAATTCTGCTTCTCCCTCTGCAATGCAGAGCTTTTGTCTGCAGCAGAAGTCTGTCGTGTAGGACTGTCTGTACTTCAGATGATAAGTTCTCTCACTCAGAAATTGCCTTCCTCTGCATTTGTACATGCCAGGTGAGAGCTGTCTGGCTAAGAGTTACAGTAATTCAGTCATTCTTATTATGAATGCAGACAGTTTGGTGAAGGGGCTCTCTTATGTCCTGTCATTATCATTCCCTAAGTATCCGTGTCTGCCTCCTGGGGATAAGATGCTGTTCAGATGAAAATTTGGCCTAAGCACAGGTATTATAAGAGTCAGATCTGCCTGGGCATCCGTGCTGGGACTAGAGCCATGGGGAATCCAGCTGAGTATGAAAAAATCCTTTTCATCTGCCTTTAAGGAACAACTCTGCTAACCAGGCTGAATTTTCTTAACCGGATTTCAGTCCTGCTGAAAAAAATGTCTAGAATGACAGGTGAAAAAATCAGCTGAAATTCTGCCAGGTCTGGTGGGACACACTACGCCACACACGATTAACGTACAGCAAAGCAGAAGCATAAATCTTAGGAGGATGGGGGCCAGAGTACACTTGTGCCCCTGCAGTTGCCTTTAAATAACTGGAAGAGAAGACCAAATAAAAAGCATTTGGGCACTGAAGTGACTGTGTTACAGGGCAGCCAGGCTGGGGGACTTTGCCTCTCAGCTGCAGAACATGGGCAGCAAAGAAGCATTTCTGAAGGCAAAGTTTAGTCTTGGGCTTCACGACAATTAGCAAGTTGGTGTTGCATGGCACGCTGCTTTCTAAAAATGGACATTTTTTGCTTATCTTTATTCCACATCTGATTTTCATGTATTTTTAGCAATATGAACTGTGCAGCATCATATAAGCAAAGCAAGGACTAGATTTTTGCCTTCAAAATATTATTTGGAGGTTAAAGCTGAGGCCACAAGTTCTTTCTGGAACCTACTTTAGTTTATGCTGTCACATACATAATGTTTTTACACACATATGCCTTCATCTGACTCCTTCACTGCTTTAGAGGTTATGATATCGTTTAATTATCTGGAGCACTGTATCTTTCCCAAATTAATGAACATGCAAAGATAGTTATTATAGCTCTGAATGGTTTGCAGATTGATGTTCTCTAAGATCCCAGTGTTGTTTTTAAGGATCTGTAAAGAAGACTCAAGGGAACATTTTATAGTACCCCAAAATTTGCATTTGTAGCTCTGAAATTCCAAATACCTGGAAAGAATAAGTAGAAAAATAACTTGGTCTGAAATAATGCTCCCAATTAATGTTTGTAAGTAAAATTATGCAGCACATTCTACTTTCAATGTCATCCAAGGTATGAACTGAAGAAATCGTAGCTGGGTTTTATAGGTATAAAGCATATAGGTATGTGTATGATTTTATATAAATGAGCCAAAATAAAGGAGCAATCTGATCTAACATCCAAGTTAGCCCTGCTGTGCGTGTGGTATTAGACTAGATAAGCTCCTAAAGTCCCTTGAAACCCAAATAATTCTTAATTTTAATTTGCTTTTCTATTTTTATGTTCAAGAAGTTCCTGTAGGAAAGATGCCAGTACTTAAATTTAGCTGATCCGCTATAGTCAGTGCAACTGTTTTCACTTAACAGCTTGTCTGCTACGGTGTTTTTTCCAATGTATTCTTTATTAAATAAAATATAATGGCATTTATGTAGTGCTCTGGATTCCATAAAGCTTTGTGTTCCACAGAAAAGTTGCTGCTCCCAGCACTGAAACATTCTCCAGGTTTTTGATGCCCAGTGAATTTTTCAGATTTTAAAAATCCTGTCAGAATAAGGAATGAAGTGTTAACTGAAGCTGGACTCTTCATTAGTATCACTGGATTTACATGGCATGTGGGCACAGAGGTTTTTGACGTTGTGTAGGTTTTGGTTCTGGAAAACTGGATGCTCTTTTCTTAGGGAAGAAGAGATGCTACTAATCATCACGTGTGCACCGATCTTGCCAAAAGAGGAGGTATCTGTGACCTCCCCCAAAAGAGTTGGAGTGAAGGCCTGCGATATGGCAGTTTCTCTGGGCTGCGGTCATGGTTATCACCATGAAATGCCTCACAGGAGATCCCTTGCCCAGAAAGGTTGTAATGTGTGCTTGAATAAGAAGAGGAAAAAAAAAATTCAGATCCTGATTGAAATAATACTTATACACATGTTCTAAATTATCTAATGTGTGAAATTCATTAGCTTCAGTTCCTGGAGCTGTGGGCACCTCCAGCTGTCTCCTTTGGTTGCCTTCAACCCACCAGTGCACTCCTGGTAGGTGTGCGTGCCCGTTCGCCCCATCGGCGGTTCGGAGCGACACCGCTCTTCAGGCCAACCCGCAACACGGGCCCCGCCGGCGCCCCAGCCCGCCTGCGGGCGACTGTCCCCGGCCTCGCCCACTGCGGGCCGGCCCCGCCGCCGCTCCGCCCCGCGCTCCGGGCCCGGAGAACCGCCCGCCGCCGCCGCCATCTTTGTTGATGTGTCAGCTCGCCGGGGCGGCCGCGGGGGTTCTGCCGCCATGGGGGAGCTGCCGCCTTCTTAGCGAGCAGGTGAGGGGCTGCCTTGGGGGGGGGGCGGGCGGTGCGGGGTGTTCGCTGCCGGCGCCCCGCAGGCGCTGCCGGGCTCCCCGAGGGGGCGGCGCGGGGGCATCCGCGGGGTCGGGGCGATGTGATGTGATGTGATGTGATGTGATGCGGTGCGGTGCGGGGCAGCTCGGCGCTCCCCGGCGGGCTCGGGGAGGGGCTGCGGTGCCAATGAGCCGCCTCCCGCGGCGAGCCGGAGTCAGCGGGCGGTGAACCCCGCGGGACGTGTCCGCGTCGGGCTGTCGGGGGCCGCGGGGGCGGAGACAGGGAAGCTTCCCCGGGGGTCTGTCTGGGCCGCCGCGGGGGATCCGCGGGTGCAGGTGGGGACACGGGGCTGACAGCGGTCGCGCCAGATCTGTGGGTGAGGCTGAGGTTCCGCGGGGAGGAGAGGGACCGAGTGACCCGAGGTCCGGGGGGTAAAGTCCTGCCTTAGCAGCACCTTCGGAGTCAGGAGCTCCCGGGCCGTGTCTCTGGCTCCTGTGCTGGTTCCTAGTCTCTTTGTTTCTTGACAGCTTTCTTCTCCACGTTGTTAATTAGGTTTCCGTGTTTGGTTGGCTGTGTTCTGGTTTTGCTACGTGGTTAAATAATTCGATAACAAAACCCATCTGCCGTTACACCGGTGTGAAGGTTATTTTCCAGAGCCGGCTGCAGCGTTGCGGTAGGGTACGTGTCCTTGTTTTTGCAGATGGTATTTGCGAAAGCGGCTTGTCCTTCTAGGTTAGAAAGCAGGAGGCTTTACTGCAACTTTAGCAAGGTGATTATGATGTAGGCTTGCTGATTTTTGGCTCTTGTCCTGGAAAACGGTCTGCACAGGTGAGTCTGGTGCAGTGTACTTCCAGTGAGACTCTGTGCGGACCAGGAGAAGACCTTGCGGAATTTAAATCTTCATGTAAGGTTAGAAATAGCAGTAGCCTGGCTTTATTGTTGTTTTTATTTATCTTCTTGTAAAACTGCTTTTCAGAAGTTAAAATATTGCAAGCAGAATATACTTAAAAGCCATCTGACCAGTGTCCCAGTATGTTTTGTTGTATAAGGAAATTGTTGCAGTAGCATGAGCCACAGCTGCATTTTTATATTGATGAGGAAATGTAATTGCTCTAATTACTGTCTGCTATGAATGATTATGTTGCCATTGACTTTATGGGAGATGTTTAAGCTCTAAAAGTATGAGAAGCTGAAATTCTGAATGTGTTTCAAGAGACTGTAAATTTGAAATGTCATCAGTTTTGTGAAAAACAGTAAACTTGTTCTGTATTGCCATTGAGTCATCTTTTTCAGAAGTTCTTCAATCACCATTTCTTGGCTTAAAACCAATATTTTCAGTTGTTTTAAAAGACTTGACTTGGAGTTGTTGACAGATATTTGTTAGTATTGTGAGGTTCGTTATTTCAAAGTATTGAGAAAAGGACTGAAGAATCAAATATAGAGAATTATTTCTTTGGTATTAATTAGCAAGCATGTTGCTTATCACTACCCAAGGCTAATATTGAATTTCCTGAAGCTGGCTTTTTAAAGAACTATGGAAAAAAGCAAGTGCTTTTCTGGATTTAATAGCTTTGTTATGCAGGACAAATATGTTAAATTAGTAACCTACAACTGCTGTTAACATGTGGGCTCCAGTACTTGTCAGTATCTTTTACGTAGTTCTGGGCTGGCTTGTTCTGAACTTATTTTCCTGTTGCCAAAAACAATATTGGGAAGCCTTACTGGTAACTCTTCAAGTCATAGCCCTGATGCCTTAAATTGAGGGGGAAAAAGAAATCTCATCAGAAACAGTGTCAGAAGAGATGAGTAAATAATGGAATACTGGTTGTTTGTTTGTTTTTTTAAATATAATAATATTGTATATAATACTACCTCTTATATTAATTAGCAAAAGTCGATTTCCTATAGAACTTACAGTTGACTCATTCAAATCCTTAAAGGATTGAAACTTTTTGCTTGTTTGTTTCCAGGATACTGGAGAAACTCCATAGGAAGGTCAGTTTTGAAAACAGCAGAGTGTTACCGACATCATGAGTGGTGGTTTTCAGTATGCAGTGGTCAGGCAGACAGTGATGCTGCAGTTGGAATTTTACAACCGTGTTGCACGTTCTGGAAACAACATTTGAAAGCATCAATTGATGGCAAACATGCTGGCATCTTCAATGCCAAATATGCTAAGGCCCATGTCTTACCAATACCATTATATTACAATTTTGTAAGAAGTTCTCCCAGTGCTCTAACTTTTACAGTGTGAACAAGGGTTATGACTCAGTTGTAGGTGGAAAAGACCTGCCATAGGTCTTGCCTGCTTTGTCCAGGTTGTGAACTTGGTCATAAACTTGATATCTCTCCCTCCCTTTAAACCTTCTCTGCACAGGTGCTGTTACCAGTGTCAGAATGTGAATGCAGACAGTGTCGTGGCAGTGGTACTGGCCTTGTCATGAGCAGAGTTGAAGGCATGATGCTAAAATCTTGAAAGGTTGCGGTAGATGTGTAGCTGGTATTGCATCTGTTGGTCAAGGAGAGTCTGGTTTTCTTTGCTTAGAAGGATAAGAGTTGTTCTGTGCTGAAGAAAATCGGCTAACATAAGATCGTGAGTCTGTGCATAAACCCTGAAGTATCCAAGTCTCATTTGAAATTCACAGTGAAAGGATGCTGTTCCTTGAATATTGTTTTCCCCATGAGCTTCCAACCTTGGGACTAGTAAGACAGAAAATAACACTCTCAAGGTGTGCCCTATGACTTGTGTTGTGATGCGATCAAATCCAGTCCCACTTGTTAAACCTTAACTGGTGAAGTTTACTTTGGAGTTGTGCTGTACTTGGCTCCATATGTGGAGTTAATATGACCATAATGTTAACCACTTGCATGAGATGGTAGAAAAACTAGTGATGCCTTGAAGGGATTCATACTATATTGCTCAACTGTCTGACTTGTGACATGAACAAAGAGAAGCAAAGATAAAGTTTGAGTAAACCGTGTCTTCTAAAGTACTTGACTCATGTTAAAAGAACTGATGGAAATGCTGAGCTTTGCACCATGGCACTGTATGCAATCTGTGTTTATATCATCAGATTGAAAAAGAGAAAAATAATCGAGATAAGTATTAAACTGCTAAAAGCAAGGAAATCCTGAGAGTACCCAGTGTGCATGTGCGCCCTTCCACTCCCCTTCAGGCATGTGCATCAAAGCAGGTCTTTGTGTGAGCTGAATCAGGGCGCTGGGTCAAGTTATGCCTGGGCTGGAGGACTCAGTGTTCCAGCTTCCCCACACATGCTGTGAGTCACAGTTGGCCTGTCTTGGGTTTTACAACAAACAACTGTAAGCAAAAAACAAAACAATCCCAAAACAAACCAAAACAAAACCCCACAAAGTGATTTTAGAGTGTAATTGTATGTTTAGCACCTAAGCTGTCCTACAGTTTCATGTCTTACCTGAGTGTCGTAAGTTGGAAATTAAATCTAAATTGAAATGGTGTAGCAGTTGTATGATTCTAATAGTTGTCTGGTTGTTAATGGTTACTTTAATGCCTTCGTCTTAGGATAATGTGTTCAAGGATAATAGAAAGTACTTATTATTTTATTGTGATTCATCTACAATTATGTTTCTAATAGGATATTTTGTAGCATGATATTTAAAGGAGAGGAATAGTCCTTTGTGGAACAAACTGTTCAGACAAATAAATTATGGCATTCCTAATAAAGGCATTTGTGAAGCTTTTTTGCATGTAACTCCTTTAAGCCTTTTTTTGCTTGCTGTTTGCTTCATATGTCTTGCCTTGTCGAGAAAACTCTAAAAATCATTATCATTCTCTTTGGTATTCTTCGGCCAATAAATCCCAATTAACTCTTTGAAATAAAATCTATCTCTAGTGTTACACTGGATTCTATTGCATCTCATATTAGCACTTGAATTCACAATTGAAGACTGGCTAAATCACTTGTACTCTGATTTTTTTGTTGCCCAGGAACTTGCAAGAGGAAAGTGGGTCTGTAACTGGGCTGTTCCAATGGTGCTTATGTGCAGTGTTTGCTTTTGTTGGGTCTTCTGATGAACATCAGAGCTTCATCAAGTAAAGCCTTTTAACTGCTGAAACTTCAATCATATGTCACTTCATGTCACAGATGAGTGAGTTGAAATGTAAGGCAATATAAAAATTATCTCTTTACCAGAGCCTTTAGTCTATAATGCAATGATTGGTGAAAGAGCTAGCAAGTTATTGAAGTATAAATGATAAATGTGGTCTTGTTAAAGTTATGTGTTTGTTTCGTGAGCTTTAGTAGGTGCCTACATGAAGAGAGGTGCTTGTGAGTTGGGATTCTGCTTGAGTGTAATGAACCACTTGTAAAAATCAAGCTGTGGATTGGGATTTAATATTACATGTGTTTAACGTGAGCGAATCCGAGGTAGAGTTGTTTAAGTGGTGAAGTACATATTAATTATGCATTTGCATGTATGCTATATATTCCTTCTTTTTAAAATTAAAATTGCTGCTGAATCACAATTTCCAAGGGATGAATGTGAACCTGTTATCTCAGGATAGATTTAGGACATTGCTGATCTTTCTCCATTTTTTAAATAATGTCAGAAAAAAGGCATATTTTGAAACTCAGTATTACTGAATTAAAAGTCAACCCTCAGTTGTTTGGAAAGTAAATGTTAGTTTCCTTCCTAACAAAAAGGGATGAAGTTCCAGCAAGTTGTGTGTTTGTTGGAGAAGGGGAGTTTGTAGCGCTCAGTGCATTTCGCGTCAAGACACAGGACAGTGTCAGACCTGTCGTGGAAGTTCCATTTGTAGTTGAGTCCAGGAGAACCGTGAATGTCGGTGGGTATGTCTGGGTGTGTTGTTGAGAACTTCAGTTGATAGTTGGGGGGCTGGAGTCATGGCAAAGTGTACTACAACATGACCTGAAGTGTAAGCGTGAATCTTCAAAATAGCTGTAAAATGCATGCGATTTCCTCTTGGAAATTCACATGACTGCATTTTAATTTACTGTTGGGTCATTCCGAAAAAACAATCAGTTTTTTCTTTGACAGCTTTAATTCTATGAGGCTAATATTTTTCATTTTTTAAAAAAGTTGTTCTTCTAGACCCCCCCATTTGTAGATTTACCTATAAGTTTGGATTTCTTTAGTAGCCTTTTTGTATGTGTATATATTGGGGTTTTATTGCTGTTTTTATTATTGGCTCAGCTTTAAAAAGGTATGCAATTAAGTTTATTATATTTCTGCCTTTAAATATAATGCATGTCAGTGAACAGACCTCTTGATGTTTGGCAGCTGTTAGAAAGATAGAGTAATGAAAACTGCGGAAACAGTTTTTAGTATCTGTTTAGACCAGCTACAGTTTCAGGGGCTTTGGTGCTCACTTTGGTGTCCCAAGAACTGCAGGTGGACAAACAGCAAGGTCATCATGAAAGCATTACATTGCTAACTTCTTTAACTGGGGTGTAGGATTTCCTGTGCCTCTCACACCTGGGTAATACAGAGATAAAAACCATAGCTTTCTAAATATGCAGGCAAGCTGTACGTCCCCTTTCCTAAATTCAGCTTTGCCAAACACGGAATGATTCGCGTCTGCCTCTGGCACCTCCAGCATCAAAATGAAGTTATTCTTTCCTCCCTCGCTCCCACACTGTTGGGATCTGCTAGCAAAAAAAAAAAGATCTGTGTAAATGTATAAATCAAATGAGTTGGTTTGGGTTGAATTGGAGAAGAGGACATAGAGAAGGAAAGATGTTTGTAAAATAAGTTGGAATGTGATACAGTGAATAGTAGCACAGCACCTGGGATAGACAGCTGGTTATTTGAGTTATGTAGCGCTGGCCCGAGTCTTCTGGACTAGTACTGAGCAAAATTGCTTTCACTGGGCAGGCTGAGGATGTTAAGGGTAAATTCTTGTTCTGGCCATGTTCATAAGAATCTGGCCAAAGGACATGCACTGTCCCTTCTCCTGGGAGCTGTCAAGGCAAGCTGCACACTAAACCTGAATTGCATAGTAAATTAAGTTTAATTTAGTCTAGCATGAGTTCAGAAACCAGAACCACTATGGAAGGTTAGTGAGTATTACAGAGGCTTTGAAGAGACTACTGCTTAAGGGTGTTTGCTTAGATTTTTGTGATGGATTTTCGGTGGAGCTTATCTTGAGAAGGTGCCATATTGAAAAGCAAAATAAAGAATAATGGCAGCAATTTTGTGAGTTATCACAGTGCAGTTTGAGAAAGAACCATGAAATAAGGATCTCAAATTACAGTGTAGAGAGAATTGCTCTAAAGCAATTTGGAGGGGCTTATTTTCTAGGTAGGTCTTTTCCTGTAAGTATGTGGACTTTGTTTTGAGATACTCAGTGTTTCCTTAGCAAGTTTATGGCGCAGACCGAAGTGGTGACGCAAATGCATGAGTCGAGGTGACATCCATATAAGAGTAGTGGGGACTAGTGTGAATTGGGCTGCTTGTGTTGGTGTCACCAGATTTTTGTGTCACTTGGCTGCTTGCCTGGTCTGGTCACGGCACTTAAGACCATCTGCCCATGAGCCATGGAGCGCTGATCGCTCCGCTGCCTGTCCCCACCTACTCCCTGACATGTGTCACGGCTGTATTGCAGCTGCGGGTCATTTTGAGACTTTATTACTTGAAGGAAATTTGAGTACTCTGCTGTGACAGATACGCAATGGAAGGGGAAAAATGATGGCTTTGTAAATTTACATTGTACTTTTATTTAAAAACGAGCTTGTTTCATATCCTAGAAAACCTGTCTAGATGCTTTTTACATATCCAGAGATGAAGAGCATATATGATCTTTGCTAATGATGAGGATTGTGTTTTCACTGTTTCATGGATTGTGTGTATATCTGTTTGGAGAGGAGACGATTGCCTCTTCATCAGCTTCAGGAGCACAGCTACGAGAGAAACACATCCACCTAAAGATAACGCAAAACCCTTTCTTGTTGAAAAGAACTGTCAGAATTGACTGCTACTGGCCATTATATTGTATAATGCATGGTTGAATGTCTGGTGAACTGCATTGATTGTATTAACTTCCTGTTATTAGTCCCCTTTCAGAAGATTTTGTGCCTCAGAGTCATTCACCTCAATGCTCTTCACTTCCTTTCAAAATCCACCCTTGTTTGAACGTGATTTTGTACATGGACACACCCGTGAAGCATTAATCCCTCCTACCATTTTTTGCCCCTTTCTCTATAGTATGCTTAAGCTTTGTACCTTAAATATATTATTTCCTCTTGTAGCAGTGATTTTCATGTCTCGGGACCTTGGCCATCAGTCTGTTTACTTACAGAACCAACCCAGGCACACACTTCTGACATTCTTTAGTCTGTTTACTTTAAAAGAGCCCCATTGTGATAGTTACTAGGTGACAAAACACGCACTTTCTTCTTTTCACTTACAGTTGGTGAATTCTTCTAGACAGCCACACCTCAGAAAATGCTTCCTATAGCTGTCATTTAGTATGTTTCTTTAGATGTAGTCTCACGTGTATTTAGAAATTGGCTGAAGCAAAGTAATTTCCTCCTTCTCAACTATTTACAACATAAATATTGATAGCTTGGGTCCTTTGTAGTCAGGTATTTAAAAGAATCATGCTCGTGGTCCATTAGAAGATTGACAAGGCAGCCAGTTTGAAATGGCATAATATTGAATTAAAACTTACCAGGTTCTTAGTGTGTGGCTGTAATCACAGAATAGCAGGCTATGGTGGGAGAGGCTGTGTTCCTAATTAGGTTTGTGCAGACAGAGGCAAATAGGGAATTGCTTTCATCACGAATTACCTTCTAGTGGCTGGGAATCAGCAGTGCTGGAAGGGGGGGAAGATTTTAGGCTGGTGGGGTGGACAACCTGATGGGCAGCCCAGGGGTGAGAGTGTCCAGAGCTTCTGTAACATGTGCGTCTGTCCTTTTCAGCAGAGGAAATGGAAGGCTTGACTGTTTGAGAAACTGCTTTTCTCTGTGCTTGGTGAACGGACTCTCAAGTGAGACTTTACTGTTAAAGAATGTGTGGAAAGGAACAACTTTGATATTTCTGTTTTTATTTTTTCCCTCTCTCTGTCTTCCATCTTTATTGCTGCATTTTCTTTCACTTTATACTGGATAAGGGGCAGACAGAGGGGAAAGAAAAGGGAAAGGGAGGGAGAAAGGGCTAAAATTTTGATATTAAAATGATAGGTCTTAGCTGTCTGCTGATACAGGAAAATACAGTGTTCTTAAATTTCCAGATGAAGTTTTCTTCCAGTGAATTGGAACAGCAGAGTTAATGTGGTGATTCAGTGTAGGTATTGCCTGAAGTATTTTTTATTTGTAATGTTGTTTCTAGAGTTGTACCTGTAAAAGCTATCCATTGCTGGCTTGTGTTGTGAGACCTGTGTCTATCAGTATGCTTGGAAGAGCAATGTTAGAAATAGAATAATTAAACTTACTTTGTTACTGTATGTCAAAGTAAATTCTATAACCTAATTTACCAGACTGTGTACCAGTTGTATTAAAATTAGAATTTGAATTTGAACTGGGGGAGCTTTTGAAATTAGTGGTATCTGTCTTCTAGCTGCTGATTGACTTTTTATTTCAGCAGGTAATTGCTATGAGTTTAGTCCAGGAGCTAAATATTAGTGTCTGATCATATGCTTTCTTATACGGTTATTTTATGTAGCTTAATCTTGGATTAATAAGCAGTCAAGTGAGTGTTCAAATATTATATCAATGTCTCCTGTGGGAATTCTTTTTTGCATTTCGATGTACAAATTAAGTTTTAAACAAGTACCTAATTACCATAATTTTCATAGCAATGATGTAGTTCTATTATTAGAGTTTTTAATTCCAGAAATGCAACTAACATCATGTAGCATTTTGACATTATACAGGACCATGTGTGAAGGTTCTTGATGTTCTCCCTAGATAGTCAATACTTATGTTGTATCACATACTTCATTGAAGACCTTAAATTAAGGATTGACACGTTTGTTCTTTTTTTTGGTCATTTGATCAGCAGTTAATAGAGGATGTTTCTATTGTGCAAAAAAAAAGTGAATGATAAAAATACTGTTTCTTTAGTGTTTTCTTTGCCTTACATACCTGTGAGACATTTCTGCACTTAAAAGTCCTCATATCTTGTATTGGCAGTTTCTCCACTCCCTGCTTTTAATTCCAGGCAGTTGTGCTGTCAGCAGTTTAGCAGATAAGCACATCTCAGTTACAATAGTATGAGAAATGTTTGCAACCCTTGCCAGTACGGGCCTTTAGTGTTGTGTCCTGTGGCTGCAGTTTAGCTACTTCTCCAACTACTAATGTAATATTTAAAATGGACATTGTATGTGCTGATGCAGATTTAAATGTTTTAAAACGTTTTTTTGTGAATACCATGAAATAATGAGGAAAATTGTGAATGCTCCTTGCGTCTTTGAAGAACGTATCTGTGATGAGAAAAAGTGTCAGTGTCTGTTTAGAATTAAAAAAAAGGCGAAGTTTTGTTTCTGAAGGGCACAACTTGTCTGTATTCTGCTGTAGTTCTGCAGAGAGCTGTTTTGTTTGTGCAGACCGGACCCGTTATTGCTGCGAAGGAAACTCCACCAAGCTGCGTTCGAGTTCCTCCTTCTTTGCTACTCGCATCACCAGGTTTTGGATTGATGAGTTTCCACTTGCTTTGCTTTGTATTTCTGCACTGTGGGGAAGCACCATCCGCTGTCTCCTCCACTTTAGAACAAGGGCAGGAAGGTGTGTTAAAGTGTCAGGCTAATTGTGAGCTGTAGGACGGAGGACTGGTCAGACCAGTTGTGTGAGCGCTGGCAGTCCTGTCACAGCAGAGGAGAGTGTTCTGAGGTGACAGAAAGTGTTCCGCATGCCACGCTGGGTGTGTGGCAGCCTCACTAGATGGCTTGTTATTCAAGGTATGTGGGCAAGCTGGGCTGGGCTAATCTCAAAATGCTAATTCCAAGATGAGAAGTTACTACCCTGGGTGTTTTAAGTGGACGTGGCAGTGATTACATCTTCCTGTGGCACAGGGAGCAGAAGGGTCACGGACCCTGAGGGCGAGACAGACATCACACAGAGGGGACCGAGGAGCAAGGCGCTCTTGTCACACTGTTCACATGATGATCGGCCCTGCGGAAGGAGCAGAGCAAATGGTTGGAGGTGCGAGCTCAGCAAAACAGCGCGAGAAGGTCGGCCGGTGCTCACCTGGCACTTTGCTGTCACTCAGTGTGCATTATGCTTGTCTGATGCACAAGCAATGTATCCTTACATAAAACAGCTCATCTGCTTGAGTCAGGATTTGCCTTTTTTAGTTGCTTTGCTGCCTTCTGATGGCATCGTAAAAGACACTAAACTATTCTGTTTTCTTACTGCGGTATTTTGGACAAGAGTGATACCATAACCTTAGAACTCCCCTGATTTTGGAAGAGTCATTGTAAGGATGGGTAGGATAATAAAAGATGGATGTGAAACCTGGAAAGACCTGGAGCTGCTATCGAATATGTATCTGATGTCCGGATATTATCTGAGAGTTGCTGTATTTGTATGTTTGATGCGAAACACTGCACTCTGTTTCACGTAGCTACTGCTGGGCTGGCAATGTTGATCATTTTAAGCTACTTTCAAACAAAACCTTTTGATTACAAAGAAGGATCCCTTTCTTTAGTATGATTTTCTGTCTCTGGCCTTATAAGGAGGTATTTGCTATATTTGGTTGCCTCAGGTAGGCACAACAAACTGGGTATTCAAGAGACATTTGAATATCATGATGAACTTCTGTTGACGGTTGCTCCACTTGATTTCTTTGGATATTTCTGATGTGAAAATAAGTTGTGATCCTATGACAAACAGTTACATTTTATTTCTGTTTAAAATTTAGTAATTAGAACATGAAAGCTAGTACTGCCCAGCAGCACTAGGGAAAAAGGAATCTGCTCAGGTCGTGAAAAGTTTCAGATAGATGTGGGCAGATAGATCTGAAATCCAGTGTATTTGAATCAGAAAGGCTGTGAACATTCTTAATGTGGTAAATTATATTCTGGGTACCACTGAAAATTAGAGTCGGTCTGCAGGGAACACTGAATCATCATAATTTACTTTTCATGCTTTAACAGATTTGTACAGTCACTATTCAAATTCCCCAAGCATTTGATACAAAACCTACACTTTGATTAAGTGTGAGATATTATGGATATGGAGTTGGTAGCATTTTATTGCTCTGCAACTAATTGAGTTATGTGAATAATTGTATTTCTGCTTCCACACAGATTAATCTTTCTCTATAATACTAATTCACAGTATTATTTATAGAAGGAACTAACGCAATAAGATGAGAACTTAGTGTCCTTCACAATGTTCCTTCTTAACAGGGGTGCATTTTTCACCAGTTCCTTTCATATCAAGAGAAATACTATCTGTGTTGCTGACTGGATGGAAGATCTTAGGTGTGGTAACCAAAATGGAAGTTCACCCATCGGATTTTACCACTTTTATTGTGGGAGTGGTGAACTGCAGCAGCTGGGCAGTGATGAGCATCTTTGAGGCCGTAATACCTGAAACGACTGCACATCTCTTGGGTTTATAACACTTCGAAAAGTACTTCAGAAAAGGCTTAAAATGAGCCAAAACCCCTTCTGATCATTCAGGAGAAAGTGTCAGCAAGAACTTAAACCAGAGTAACTGCTGTAGAAAAAGATTGTACCTCAGCTTTATGTTGAGATGGTCTCTTTCTGCAGCTGAGTGTGTGGATTATGAACTACCCATGACAAGAGGGAACAGATACTAGAAGATGAATTTTTCTTCCCTCTTAACTAACTGACTTGCAAATTATCATATGGTTATTGACTGTGTTAAATGCACTAGTCTCAAAACATTGGGGTTTTCTTAACAGCTTTTTAATTAAGTACGAACTAGCGTGTTTTGCTACTATCACACTGAATCGTTTTTCTTGCAGTGAATGTGTGTTCTCTTTGCTTGCAGAGTGAGATCATCAGTGGAGGTTGTTGCTTTTGCTCGTTTCATTTTAGAGTAACAGTAGTACATTGTGAACTTGCATTTCTAGCAGAAGTTATCAAAAAGTAGATAGGTACCAAAAGAGGAATTATTTGACTGCAGAAACCAAGTGAATGGATTTGTTGGCTCCAGTGTTGACCTAAGCATAAAGCCTTTGAAGCAATGGGGAATCAGTGTTTTGATTCATATCAGAGAATATCTGTTTGTGTAATGGGGAGTCCTTGTAAAAGTTTCATGTTGTGTATAAACTCTTGCATTCTCTGTCTTTATTCTTGTAGCTTTCCTTGCTGTTTTCTTTCCGGTTCCTATTTATTTGTACTTTAAGGGCTGCAGCATTGAGGGGTTTTGCTTTGAAACCAAAAAGGAAAAGTGGTTTCCTTGCTACTTAAAAATGTATAATTGTCATTTGGAGATTTGTGAGTGTTGTCCTGTCATCACATGTTCCTTTGCACACTCGGTTTTCCTTGTTCTTTCTTCTTGTTGATTACCCGTCAGTTGTAGCCCAGTTGTTGGTTTCTTATACTAGTGGTAGGTTTTTTGTTTGATGGTATTTCCAGGTAGAAACAGCTGGGCTGAGGCTGCTGCTTTTTTCTTTCCTTTTCGAATTTTTATGCCTAATAGTGAAAGGTGATAGTGGTAGCAAATAGCCACAGACCTAATGGGATTCATGCATCTCTCTGTTCTAACAAGGTAAACTCAGCGCTAGGTCCTGGTTACAAGGCAGGACTTGAAGAAGAGGAGCCAGGCGGCACAAAGGTTTTCACAGAATCACAGAATCACAGAATCGACTGGGTTGGAAAAGACCTCAGAGATCATCGAGTCCAACCCTTGGTCCAACTCTAGTCCGTTTACTAGATCATGGCACTAAGTGCCATGTCCAATCTCAGTTTAAAAACCTCTAGGGACGGCGAGTCCACTACCTCCCTGGGCAGGCCATTCCAATGCCTGATCACTCTCTCTGTAAAGAATTGCTTTCTAATATCCAGCCTAAATTTCCCCTGGTAGAGTTTAAGCCCATGCCCCCTTGTCCTATTGCTGACTGCCTGGGAGAAGAGACCAATCCCCACCTGGCTATAACTTCCCTTCAGGTAGTTATAGAGAGTGATGAGGTCACCTCTAAGCCTCCTCTTCTCTAGACTAAACAACCCCAGCTCCCTCAGCCTCTCCCCATAGGTCTTATGTTCAAGTCCCTTCACCAGTCGTGTTGCTCTTCTCTGGACCCGCTCCAGCACTTCAATGTCTTTCCTTTTTCTTCCATGCGGAATCAAAGCGCAGGGCCTGGAGAATGTAGCTGAGCAACTCGAATGTGTGAGAGAAAGCCAAACAAATGAGAAAGCAAGTATGAAAACAAAGTTGATGTTGCAAGATGGCAAGGTTACTGCTTCCTTTGAGATGATTGTTGGAATAGCAGAGCTGAATTAAAAAGTGAAAAATTTGCCTTCTGTTTGTAAATAGTCTAATTTATCAGGGGATAGGGTTGCATCTAAAAGTTGTGACTGCTGTGATGAATTCCTCCTAGTGCAAATGATAGGATGAGGGCTTCTCATGCTCACTAAAAACGCCAGCAGCCTTTCCAGACACCTGACCATCTGGGATTCCTGAAAAAGAAGATGCATCATTATAACCAGCTCTTCCATGAGTGTTCTAGCTATTCGGACCTCAGTATGGTGTTCTCCTAGTAGAACACTTTCTACATAGCTTTTCAGCTCCTCAAATGTTTGCCCTGCAAGCTACTTTTTTAGAGAGTAAATCTGCCACAGACCATCTGTGCTCTTCCAGCAGGGGATATTGGTGCTTGAAAGCAGATGGGAAAGAGAATCTCGGCCCCTTCCTCCCTTTAGGCTGCTGGGTGCACATACATTTCACTGTATGCGTGCTGAGTGAGGATGTGACAGTAAGGAAGGTGAATATTCTGGCTGTGTGAGGGAGTCACCCTATGTTGTATAAGTGAGTAGGTCAAGGCGTATTACTGCTTTCAAATGGTGTGTAGGAAAATGAAGGCTGCAAGGCTCTAGATTTTTTTTTTTTAATTGTTCTTTTATGTCTGGGTGTTTTTCAGAGGTGATTACTTGTATTTCTTGTGGATTTCAATATTAGAATTATTAATTCTAAAAAGCTCTGCTTTTTTAAAGTCTTGGCATTTATGTCCCACTGCTTCCTGTTTGCTATCCTTGATTTCTCACCCTCTTTTACAAAAACTTGTACTGGGGCATTTACGTAAAATTTAGTCTGGAGAATCAAAAAACTCTGCGTAACGCTTATGTATATAAATATTTTTTTCCCAATATTTTTTTTGGATTTTACTTCTCAGTAGCCATTCTTTCCCCTCTCTGTTTCTTTTAATTTTGAATATAATACCTCATATAATGTGAATTCTGTTTCTAGATTTCCAAAGGAAGATGATGGAGGGATATTTAACAGGAATGCAAAGCACACTGGAGCCAGTCAATCTGTCGGACGATGCCTCTTCCCAGTCCCCACATAATGAGAAGTCTGCTAAAACGTCTGGAATGAAGGACTGCTCAAGCATCAGTTGTACAGGAGGTGATGACGCTATTTCGGGAAGGGAATCGAGGCTTTTGCCCTCAGAACAGGATTCAACAGCGATTGGCATGAGCAGCGATGGGGCCCCGGCAGAAAATGGGGAGCAGCAGCGTGGAGGGTCAGGCTGCTGTGCCCCTACCTGCTCTGAGAGAAAGGCAGAAGGCTCCACAAAACCCGAACCTTTATCTGGTGAAGAATTTGAACGAGATCCAAAAACGAATCAGACAGAACAGTCGTTAATGGAAATATTACAGGAGCTAAGGGGAGAGTCTGACTTTGGGAAAAACTCTAATGATAAAATTTACTCGGAAAGCCCTTACGACACAGACTGCACAAAGAAGCTTATTTCCACAATACATCAGACTTCCTCACAGGAGGATTTGCTAAAGGAAATAGAGTCTGAACTCTTATCTGCGGATTTTTCAAAGGAACGAAAATTCCCAAATGGTGTGAAGAAGGGTGAACATGCCTTGGTGGCGTTTGAAAAGTGTGTGCAAGATAAGTACCTGGAGCAAGAACAAACTATAAAAAAGTGAGTATTTGAGTTTGCTGATCACAAATGCAGGTGTGTACTGAGCAATTTTGCTAGTGTATTGTGTGCAGCTGCATACAACATTTTGCTATGAAACAAGTAGTCTCTTGTGAGTTGTAAGGACAGTTAATGAGCTTTTTAAAATCATGTTCTTTAAGTGAGGAATTATTTTTACTTGTGGTATGTGCTTATAAATAAAACTGTGTGCTTAGATCTCTGAATTCTTGTGGAATTTGGCAGGAACTGACGAGCCAACTGTTCAGCAGAATAGCCTGCCAACGTCTAGAATTACTTAAATACTGTAAAAGTAATGGCAATATAAAAATAGCCCAGGATTCATTCAGTCTATATGTGTCTTTGGAGAAATGAAGCTTTGTAATTACTTACTCCTCACTATGTGCACTTAATTTGTGAGTTTGAAATTGCTTATTTATTTTTCAAGTAGTATTCAGTCTCCTGTCTTAATCTAGCCGAGTTGCTAATTAGTTGAGAGCTATTCTTTGAGTTGGAAGTGTCATGTATAAATAAACCAAATGTCTTGCCACATTTTATAAGAAGGCGTTGGAAATGCATGGCTTATAAACTTTCCTGTAATAAGCTAGGCTTTATAGTTCTATTAGGCAGCAAATGACATGAGGAATATCGCATTCATCAAAAGCCAGTTCGTTGCTTGATTTCTGGATTCCCCACATGGTGTTTCATATTCTGTTACCGCTTTAGAAATGTTTTTTTGCTAACGAAATACACCCTCTAACTTCAAATTTGTTCCTGCTTGAAGAGCTGGAAATGAATGTCCTACTTTTCATGGAAGGCACTCTGATGTGATGGTGTGGGAGAACGTCAAAGGGAGGGAAACCAAGCAGAGATGCCCAAAAAGCAGAGCAGGGAAAGAATTCTCTTGCCATTGACCTCTGACAGAGATAAAAAATGTGAGGAAAGTCGGTTGGTGACAGGAAAGCTTTGGAATGCATGGTTAGACATTCAGTAACTACAGAGGAGGAGGAGGAGTGGGACTCTGAGGTGGTGGGTGTGTAGATGGTTTTAAGTCCAGGAGATGGTAAGTTAACAGGTTATTTGGGTTTTACTTGTTTACTGTAAACTCAAAGGCAGGTCAGTGTTTTCAGCCATGGACTCTACTTTCTTAGAGACAAATGTTTATATACATATATGTATATATTATGTATACACACAGTAAAGTTTTTATATAAACATGTCTTGGGTCTCTGTTTTCTTTTGCCAGCTGCTATTCCAGCTGCACCCCTTTGACTCCTGGGCACTTGCCTCAGGAGTATAAAACTGCTGTGGAATATTCTATGTTTGGTCCAAAGGGCATTCTGGGTAGGGTTGATTTTTGTCCCTTGGTTTATGATCAGCAGAATTTCCTGTAACACGTTGCTCTGGAAATAACTCGGTTTTCTCCTGTGATCAGATCTAAGATATAGAGGTGAACAACAGTTGTGTGAATTGAGAATTTGTCATCCTGGAATATTCATTAATAGATTAACAAAACAGTTCAGAAGTGCTAAGCTTGCTTTCACTGATAGTTTGCAATTCCTTGTAATTTAGGAGACTAGTTTGTTTAGAGAATTATTTTTTCGAAGGATGGTAGCTAAACATGGAAGTATATATGTAAAGAGATATTTGATTATCTTGGTCAGGTAAATGTATGCCTCTCACAAATTAATGCAATTAGTGGCCGAAAATATCCACCATCTAACTGGATATTCAAACATTTAAATACATTTGAGACTCTGTTCAGTCAGTAATTCTGACAATGTAACTTCTGAGGTTTATGTGTAACTATTTTCTGTTGCAGTGCTAGAAGGTCAAACTAAATATGTTATTGTTGAGGTGTCAGCTTCAAGCAACGGAGCTGCAAAGGAACAAACTGTTGCTAAAAATTTGAACTTTATAAGGAGTATGAGCATGGATGCTATTGTAGTTACATATCTACTCCGGACTTAGAAAATCAGGGTTCCATTTCTGACCAGGTTGTGAACTTCAAGGGCCGCTCTGAGCAATCCATGAAATGAGAAAAATACACTTATTTTCTGATGTTTGACTGGCAGAGCTCTCGTACTGTCTTACGAGTAGCTCAAAATGGTTAACATTTACAGTTCTATGGTTATGTAGAGGAATTAAATGTCTCACGTCATCATGGACAATAACAAACCCCAGATGTTGGAGACAAGCAATTTGCTCACGAGGAAGGTGCTGCTTGCTGGTTTGGAGTTAAGTTTCACATGCACAACATACTTCTGTTTTGTTTTTGTAGAGCTTTTGTGGACTTCATTGGTGTTTCTGGCTGTAACTCCTGATAAAATTCGCAGATCAAAGTAGAAAAAACATGCATCTCAAAATTTAAAACAAACAAACCCAGTGCTGGTGTACCTTGCATTTAATTTCATTTTTTTTTCTTTACAGATTGATTAAAGAAAATAAAAAACATCAGGAACTGATTTTAGAAATTTGCTCAGAAAAGGACAACTTAAGAGATGAACTGAAAAAACGAACAGAAACAGAAAAGCAGCACCTCAACATTATTAAACAGGTACTGGTAGCAAAGCAGAAGCGCTGGTTAGTGTCTCACCTGTGTACAATGTCACCGTTGCCACTGCTTAACAATCACTCTTGCTAGCATAGACGAGAAGGAAGAAGTACCTGTCCTCATTATCCCAAGCTTTTTAAGAGGATAAATCTACTCTACAATTCCAAGAAATATTGTTCATTGACTAAAAGCATTTAGTGTCTTTGGATAAACAGACTTTCTAGATTCACATCACTCAGGTGTTGTGTATCTGGAAATCTCTCTTCAAGTCAAGAGGTTCCAGTTTTGTGGGTCGCCATGGTGGGTACGTTATGGGTACCTCGGCTTCCTGCTGGAGACAGAGTAGGTTGAAGGTTTGTTAGACTTTTTTAGGGAAGATGGCAACTTCAGTCTTTTATCCTGATAGGATGAATTATTTCTTGGATGTAGACATAAAGGAAATCTTGCGTGAGTGTTTTATCATGCTCAGTTTCTTAATTTGTCATCTTTATCTTCTGTTGTTCACTAACAGAAGCAGATGGGGGTGTATTTCCAGTTGTTAAATGTTAACAATGTGTGGAACGTGTATAAAGAGTAGAGAATATTAACTGTGGTCTTGCACGTTATTTTGGTGTTATCACTTACTACATACGGACATTTCCCCAATGAACTGTTAGAACCATGAGAGGCCAGAGAGAGGAACACAGAGCACGTGTTGGTGTGGGCTGGTTTTAGCGTGGGAAGAAAAGGTGTCACATCAGGTGTCACTGCTTGTCTGTTACTGACTTATCTGCCAGTGTTCCTGCAGTTGGTTGGCTTAGCTTTATAAACCGATTACAGCTTAGAAAATGGTGGGAGATAGCATTTAAAATACTATCGTTTCTGTTTGTCAAAGTACTGCTGATGCCACACTAGTTGTCAGGTGTCTGTGTTAATGCCTGCATCTCTTCGCAAAGCAGCGTATCGGGCTTGTGGTGTTACAGAGGAGTGTGTTCCCAAAGATAGAAACTTAGTGTGTCCTTGGGTCTTTTCAAAGAATCTTTAAAATCCATGATGTGATTGAAAATGGATTTGAAAAGTCTTATTTTTAAGCTACAAAGTGGAATTGCGTGTGCCTGAATAAATCAACATAAGCTGCTTTCTTGTTCGCTCTTTTCTGTATTTCTGTGGTAGCACTGTGTGATTTCATGAAGCTGTGTCATGCAGCAATTGCTTTAGCGACTTCTGAAAAAAATATTTGTGAGGGAGTTTATTTTGCTTTCTGCTTAGATAAGTAGGATCTGTGCTACATGCTTGCAGATGATATCAGAAAAATACTGGTTTGGAGTATCACACAGTATCACAGTATGTTTGGGATTGGAAGGGACCTCAAAAGATCATCTAGTCCAATCCCCCTGCTGGAGCAGGAACGCCCAGGTGAGGTCACACAGGAACATGTCCAGGCGGGTTTTGAATGTCTCCAGGGAAGGAGACTCCACAATCTCCCTGGGCAGCCTGTTCCAGTGTCTGTCACCCTCACTGAGAAGAAGTTTTTTCTCAAGTTTAAGCGGAACCTCTTGTGTTCCAGCTTGATCCCATTACCCCTTGTCCTATCATTGTTTGCCACCGAGAAGAGCCTGGCTCCATCCTCATGGCACTCACCCTTTATATATTTATAAACATTAATGAGGTCCCCCCTTAGTCTCCTCTTCTCCAAACTAAAGAGATCCAGCTCCCTCAGCCTTTCCTCATAAGGGAGGTGCTCCACTCCCTTAATCATCTTTGTTGCCCTACGCTGGACCCTCTCCAGCAGTTCCCTGTCCTTCTGGAACTGAGGGGCCCAGAACTGGACACAATATTCCAGGTGTGGTCTCACCAGGGCAGAGTAGAGGGGAAGGAGAACCTCTCTCGATCTACTAGCCACCCCCCTTCTAATACACCCCAGGATGCCATTGGCCTTCCTGGCCACAAGGGCACAGTGCTGGCTCATGGTCATCCTGTTGTCCACCAGGACCCCCAGGTCCCTTTCCCCTACACTGCTCTCTAATATGTAATTTCCCAACCTATACTGGAACCTGGGGTTGTTCCTGCCCAGATGCAGGACTCTACACTTTCCCTTGTTAAATTTCATTAGGTTATTCCCCGCCCAAATCTCCAGCCTGTCCAGGTCCCGCTGGATGGCAGCACAGCCTTCTGGTGTTTCAGCCACTCCTCCCAGCTTAGTGTCATCAGCAAACTTGCTGATAGTACGATACTTCTACGTTGTAGTTGGATAGCACCTGGAGTTGCAAGATACGTTGCAGTGAAAAACTTGAGATTTTTAATTTTTGAGTGTTTTAATGTCACAATTTCTGAATTTGTGTTTTCTGGTAGCTTTCAAATAGATGAAAGCTTGGCTTCGTGCAGAGCTGTAAGCAAGCTCTACATGCATGTTTGCATATGTAACTTTTTTTATATGATTCATTTGGAAAGCTGATCAGGGTTTGGTTTATTCATTGTGTTGTAATAGAAGTATTTTAGGTTGTTGTCTTCTATGTAGCAGTTTGGAATTGCACAAAAATGTCAGATCCTGACGTTAAGATCTTGTACTTTTTTTACAACCCACCCCCTCAGCCCCTAAAAAACAAACCAAACTAACCCTGGTGAATGGGTTTTTTTCTGGAATAAGAGGGTGGTATCTAAGGCACAGTTTGAACCACCTTTGGGTGACATTACAGCTTATGCAGCCACCACTTGCTCTTGCTCTAGCGCTGCTGCTGCTCGTACCAGACCCGCACGGCTGCGCAGTGAACGCGCTCTGGGAAGAGTTCCAGCTGGCCACTATTCTTCAGCTGGATCAGGTCTCTGATTTGGTTCACTAGACACCTAAAAAAAGTGCCAGCACAATGACTGAAGCTTATTTTTTTTCAATGAATTAGTTCCCAGTCCAGTCCGGTCTGGATGCACGGCTGCTCTGCGGGCACAGGGATTGCAGAGAGAGGATGGAAGGTGAAGCAACTCCAGAGAGCGGCCAGCTCTGCTCTGCCTTCTCAGCATTTGCTCTCAAGTCTTGTTTTTTGTGTATTAATTTACTGTGCCTCATGTTTTACTTGGTTTGATACATCTTCAGTCTCGCTGAAGATGAGAATTGACATTTTTCATGCTTGTACTGTAATAAGCTAAATGTTGATACGGCTAGTTGCAGCTTCCCAAGTGTAAAATATGGGTAAATATCTGTTGAAGCATCTAATTCTGTGTGAAATGCTCCTGCCTGTAGAAAACATGATCAAAGTCTTATTTTTCCTATAATTATATCATAACGTTGTCTTTTAGCTGGAAGCGAGAATGGAAGAGCTTAACAAAGAAGTGAAAGCTAGTAAGGACAAACTTGTAACTCAAGATGCAGCAGCCAAAAATGCTATTCAGCAGTTGCATAAAGAGATGGCCTTTCGAATGGAACAGGTAATACGGAAAACCTTGAATTATTGAGTATCATATAAAAAAATTTGGTCCTTGTAGGAAACATTTATCCTAGGTGGTTAGACCACTAGGTACATTTTCCAAAATGGGAAGTGCTAGTGTGCGGTTATATATACATTCTTGATAGCTGGCATCAGTGAGTTTCTAAATAGCTAATAACATTCCATAGTACCCAATAACTGTTTTTCTGTGTACATTTATATATATGGAATTGAGCCCTCAGGGAAATCTCATTTTCCTTGCCTGTAAGCTGATCTTGGTTCAACAGGAGTTAAAAGCTGGCAATGGCTTTTTTCAGACAGGCTATCACAAAATTAATATTTTTCTCAACTGCGGCACAAAGCTCTTATTTTGTCTCGTGTTACTGAGAGCTGAAATAACTTTTTTTTCCCCCTTCTTAGTATCATATTATGCCAAGTATTTTCTCTGTTGTATGAATTCTAAAGCTCAGTGTCTGATTCTTTTTCTATTTGCTGGGTTTGAGGAGATTTGTAAAAATAAGCCACCGAACATAAGGCACCTAAAAAATAAGCCCCTGGATTGTGCAGTTGGCATGTGGATGAGGGAAGGCAGAGGACTGGTACTAAGTATCTGCAAAATTGTTTTGTTACTAAAACCTACCAAATACACTTATTTCCTTCTGAAACAACAAACTATGTTCCAATTTATTAATGTATTGATAACTCATTTGAGATGTTTAGCTGTGAAGCTGCAGCCACTTAGATATATACTGTTAGAAGTATGAGTAATTCCAGTACTTAAGTAGGATCTAACTTTAGTCTTAACAAAACCGGGGCTTTTGAGCCCTGAAAATATCTAGTAGTGTCTTTCATTATGAAATCCAAGGTTGATTCATTCTGTTTTAATATCTTTGAAGGCAAACAAGAAATGCGAAGAAGCACGCCATGAAAAGGAAACAATGGTGATGAAATACGTCCGAGGGGAGAAGGAGTCGCTTGACCTCCGAAAGGAAAAGGAGATACTTGAGAGAAGAGTGAGAGACGCAAACAAAGAAATAGAAAAGCATACTAATAAAATCAAACAACTTTCTCAGGAAAAAGGAAGATTGCACCAGCTCTATGAAGCTAAGGTACGTTGAGTATTGCTGTGTGACTTGAGTGAATGATTAAAAGCACTATCAGAACAACCTTATCGCTTGTTTGCTGTTGTACTTGGTGAAAGAAACCTGCTTTCATTTGGTTTTGCTTTACAGCTGTGAAAACCCCTTTCCTGCAAGTGAAGGGAAAGAAGTTACCAAGTTCTCATTGCCATCTTTTTGAAGTTCCTTTTAATATTTCTGTGAGCATTGGTTTGTGAAACTTTAGGGGTTTTTTTGACCAAATCAAAGAGACTGCTTGTTGCAGATGACTGGTTGAGGGAAATTCTAACTTGTTTGGATTATTTTTTTTAAGGCTGTAATAGCATTAAATTATTGCAGGTTTTTTTGCTATTTTACTGTGTTTTCACTCGGTATTTTCTCTTTTGTACTACTAAAAGCTGGTAATAAAGCAAAAGGGTTTTTCAGGCCCGGTTCCAAATATTTACCCTTTTTTTAGAAGCCAGTAAGAGGTTCCCACCAGACTCTTAAAATCATCCAGGTCTCTTTGTGCTGTGCTTCCCAATTCTATTGCACGTGAAAGATCCAATAATTGATAAATCAGTAGAATTCAAACTTTGTTTTGGGCTTGAAAAACACAGTTTGGAAATTTGGCTTAATACAGTGGTTTGCAGAGAGTGGTATAGAAGGTTACGCCAGCGAGCAGGAGTCTTGTAGAAGAATTGGATTATTTAAATCTATCAATAAAATCTGTACAATCTTCTTAGGATGGTGAAACCACTCGACTCAACAGAGAAATAGAAAAATTGAAAGAAGAAATCAGTTCTCATGTTATCAAAGTAAAATGGGCTCAGAACAAATTGAAAACAGAAATGGATTCGCACAAGGTTAGTGGAGTGGTACTTGTACTGTGACATGGAAACACAGTCAGAGGAATGTGGTTTCTATACTGTTTGGTGTGGTGGTTTGTGTTGTGGGTTTTTTTGTTTAGTTGTGTTTTTGTGTATTTTGGTGGTGGTTTTTTGTTTGTTTGTTTAATATAGTATTAAAATCTGTTTCTAAAGTGTTTTCTGTTCAATTTGAATACTTATAGCAACAGTCAGAATAGTGCTCTTATTGATACAGAAATGGAAATGTTGAAAGGATATGAAGGGAAGATGTGTGTGTGTGTGAGGAATCTGTTTAATCTGGTGATCAACTTCTAATTTTCTTTTTGTATGTATTAACTCTTGGTTTAGTTTCTATGTGATAGAGTTAAATCCATTATCTGAAAATGTGCATGGCACATAACCAAAAGGTCCTTTAGTTGTGCTTTCAGTGTTGGAACAAAATTGCATAAAGTAATAATTGAATGGGAAGCAAGAGGAAAAATAGTGCTGACTTTTTGTTTTTGTGGCTGTTAATTTTTTCCAGACTCAAATAGGAAACTTCTATTATGAGGAATGCTTTTCCCAAAATGAGAGAAATAGGTTTAACCTATCATTTATTTCTGTTTCTGTAGGAAACCAAAGAACGCCTCAAAGATGCAATGACAAAATTAACTGAAGCAAAAGAAGAAGCAGACCAGATAAGGAAAAACTGTCAAGAAATGATAAAAACCTATCAAGTAGGCACATTTTATCATGATGTTAAACTAGTGTTTAGCATCTTAGTCTCCTTTTCCCTCCTTTTCTATCTTAAGCCGTAGTAGGGAAGAATTACCTTGTGTGAGCTACAAAGCCGAGACGAGTAGTCACTGATTTCCCTACTTGGGAAGTTGTTAAATGAAAGGGAACATGTTTGTCTTGGTTGGCATGCAGTGTGGGGGGCTTTCTTGACACGTTCAGAATTACTAGATCTGTACCTACAGAAAGGAGACTTAGTGATGTGAAAAGCTGTCTGTATGCTCATAAAACCAGAAAGTGGATTGTCAATAAAACTGTACTTCAATATCTTCCATCCTTTCAGGAGTCAGAAGAAATTAAATCAAATGAATTGGATGCAAAACTCAGAGTAACGAAAGGAGAATTAGAGAAACAAATTCAGGAGAAGTCTGACCACCTGGAGGTAAATATGTGGTGTGTGGAGACAGCACAGTTGGCAACTTTGTAGTTAAGAATGCCATGAGTTTTAAATTTTGAGAATATCATTTTAAGCTGCTTAGAATTTTTGCCAAACATTTTTCTTTTTGGCATAATACTACATCCCAGGTGTCTGCCTTCAAGCCTGATTTTTTGGAGGATGGTTTTAGCCATTACTTTGGATTAACTTTTTAAAAACAAAGTTACGGGAAAAGTATGATATGACAAGGATGAAATAACTGCTTTTGCATTTGTGAACAGGAATGTTGCTACAAATTACAGCACAAATTCATATGATAGGCAGTATTTTGCCAAGTTATATGGCAAGGAGAGACAGGGAGCAGTTTCTGTTCTGTGTAGAGATTTGCTAGCCCAAAAGCTAAATTCTGTAATGATTTAGTACCTGCTCACAGCTCATATGTGCTCATGCCATCTTCAGTTTGCCTAGAACTTTCCCTGGGGGCTGTTGTGGCTTAGATTTGTGCACCGAAAACCAGACTGTGTAGTCTCACTTTTGTTCTTGGTTCTTCTGAGAATAAAGAAGCTTTTAGGCTTTGCTTTTCTTTTTGAACAAGTAGAACAATCCTTTAGGGTACCTGTTCTGCCTCAAGCCCTCTCAGCTGTTGTGGTGGCCTGCATTGGCCCAGATCTTTTTGACATCCCAGGAGGTGCCACTGTCGGTTTAGATTTCTCAAGGAGCTTCTCACTCTTTAAAAAGGTGCATCATGCAAAAATAAAAGAACTGGAAGACTTGAAGAGAACATTTAAAGAAGGCATGGATGAGCTTCGAACACTGCGAACAAAGGTAACGTGTGCTGTGTTGGATTGCAGTGGGGCTAAAGGCACGGTGCTGGGTTTTGGAGCAAGACTACTACATCTTTTAATTGTATTTTTACTTCTTTTGGAAGAAACTGTGGTTAGAGAGTAACTGCTCTACTATGAGGGATATGTAACTGTGGCTCTGGGCAACCTTTCTGAAGGAGCATCAGGGAGTATCAGTGGACCCATAGCGAAACAATGTTTTGTTTCATGGCGTGAACCTCATTTGACTGAAAAGTTGTGAGAAACATTTTATTAAATATCTTATAAATTTAGTAACTTTGGAAAATGAAGAATACTTGTAAACTTTTCCTACCTGTGAAGCTGCTTTTTTGGAGATCATACGTGCAACCTCTGGAAGCAGAATATGCTATCCATAACTTCTGAGCAGTCCATAGATTAGCGTGCCAGTCCCTCTATCCAGGGCAGGGATTGAACTCAATGGGACCTTAAAGAACAGAGAGGAGGACAAAATAAGGGATTGGCTTTGTAACTGGGGAAAGGTGATGTCTTTGGATCTTTGTCCATTAGACTGCTAAGTTTGAGTCTTTGGACAAAACTGATGTTAATCGCGCTTGTTTAATTTGATATTATTTTTGCCTTTTTTTTCCTGTTTATTTTTCTTAATGTAGTTGATCTGAAATATTTGGAATATTGTTCTACTTGGAATGACCAAAAAAATAACACAGGAGCTTTGTATAACGATCTATAGACATCACTGGATCAGAATAATCCAACTCTGAAGTTTGAGAGAATAAATAGTTTCTGATTTTATTTTTTTTAATTATTTTTTTTTTGTTTTCAGGTAAAGTGTCTAGAGGATGAGCGTTTAAGAACAGAAGATGAGTTATCCAAGTATAAAGAAATCATTAATAGACAGAAAACTGAAATTCAGAATTTGCTGGACAGAGTCAAAACTGTAGATCGTCTGCAGGATCAACACCAGAGGTACAGCTGTGCGCTTTGAGAAACAATGTAGAAGATTGTCTTGGTTGTGCAAAGTATTTTTAAATTGAAATAGTTGATGCTTTAATATGTAATTTGAAGAATCCCTGTCCTAATTTAAGTGTTTTTCCAATCTAAATCAATATTGGTAGTACCAGAGCCAACCTTGGTGGCCTCTTGCAAGATGAGGGGATTGAGACTGATCAGTCTAATTCTTACATCTTTAATTATTAGAACAAGAAGTGCTTGCTCTCTGGTGTGCTCTATAGGAAGCTATGTGGTTTAGGTGTCTGCCCTTTGCTTGTTTTATTGAAAGACTGGGGAAAAGCAACTGAACTGGAAAGGCAGATTGCTTAAAAATTGTGATGGATGAATGCAAGAATGTAACAAAAAGGATTTTGTATGTTTGCCAGATGCTCTATTCAGAGCTAGAGAGCACATGAATTTCTAATGGACTGAAATTCATTCTACTCTGACAGTTTGCTACTTTAAGGGAAGTGAGGGAAGTAATCTCAGAAGAGTTGGATCCGTGGACACATCAGGAGTGTCTGAGCATAATCGTGTTTCTCTGTGGTACATATGGACTAAAATATCTGTCCACTTCACTGATTCTATGGTGGTGCATAAACAGAGAGAGACAAGTGTTGGCTAAGCAGAAACCACCAATGTGTATCCTTCCTGTGCTTTTAAGCAGTTCTTATAATTTAGAAATATTTCAGTGCTTATATGCCTGCCTCAAGGTTTAGACAATGGAGCAGTTTCCATTTGCTGTGTGCTGGTCTGCTGTGTTGCCACCGTGTCATCAGCCTTTCCAGGGAAACTGCAACCTGTGGGAGACAACCAAAGTGTACACTTAGATCAATAGCAGTTATTTTTCACTTGGGATCTTGCCAAATGAATTAAAATAGCCCTGATCACAGTGTGAAATAAGTGTTTTTCCAGTTATCTTTTTGTCTCTGTAACTGAGATGTGCTTAGATATGTCTCTCATTCCTATTCCATTTGGATCAATTTTATAAGTATCCTTCCTATACAACACCGATTATCCCTACATCAGGTTTCATGTTGTCTTTTACTTCTCTTTTAGAATGGCTTTATCATGTTGCCAGTACTCCTTAGAATGTTTGATAAAGATGTGGAGTCTCAAACAGAGATTAAAAACTTGGACCAGGAAATTTCTGTTACCATCTGTGAAAGAGAAATCCTGAAATCTTGACCTCTGTTTTTCCTTTTGTTGTGTAGAATAAATAAACTTACTGCCTTTCATTTTTTTGGCAGCAAGTGGAAGGATTTTCATCTTAATTCACAAATCTTACGCGTTTTCTTGATGAGGAAAGAATAGAGGAGACAGGTTTCTTTAGCCTATGGAAGAGAAGATGGAAGGGAGAAGTCTTTAAATGCATAGAAGGCTATTACAGCTGGAATGTTCAGCTATCCCTGTTCACTGGAGGAAGAATAAAGTGTTGCAGGAAAGATGTTGGGAAGAACTTTATGGCTAATCTTGACACTGATTACCTCCAGTGTTGCCTGGTCTCCTTCAATGGAGAACTTTAAGGATAAGCTCGAGGTCTCTTTTAGGATGGTCTGAACATTTAGTTTTGGCTGGTTCAACCCTGACCATTAACTAGAAATTTCTCCGGTTGTAATGAAACAACGTATTCGGCAATGTAACGTGTAAGCATAGCTGCCTGGCACAGGTTTTGAAGTGGGAGCTACAGGTGAGATATTTTGCAGCATAAATGGCTGGGAAAAAAAAAATCAGTGCTGCAAATTGTTCAGTCTCAAGTCCTCTGAAAGGTGGAATAAGCCTTAAAAGGACTGTAAAGGTAGGGTGCTGTACATGTGATGTTATATTGATGTTGTCCTTAAGTAGTGCAATGCTAGCTAACTTCTATTGTCATTAACCACATGAACTCACCATTTTGGTAGCTGGAGGCGTATAATTTATAGTAATGGAGTTCTAGTAGAATTCCGTTACAAAATTATAGTTCATTTTCAGAATTATTAATGATTTCCATTGCCTGAGCCTCACCTCTGCTTGAAGAAACATTTTGATATGGGGTCATTGGTTTAAAATGAATTGAGCCTCCTGGTAATTACACTGTCTGACAGGGAATAAAATGTGATATGTGCCCTTGCTTTGTAAAGCTTTAATTTTATTTTTAAATATAAATACACACACTCCCTGTGGCAGAAGTGAGCGTTTTTCTGTTGATGTTGGAAGGTAAAGCTTTAGAAAGGTGTAGAAAATCCTGTGACTGAAGAACTAGTGCAATGAGTCCCCTTTGAATTGGAGCTGCTCTGCTTGGTAAGGAGGGTTCAGAAGTCACTAGACTGCTGTCCTGGTGAACCTCAAAAATGGAGTTATTTCCCTATCTCTTAAAGACAAATCCTCATACAGAATGACCACGTGTCATGAAACAGAATCTGCAAACTCCCTTGGCATTTGAAACTATCCAGTGACTTACAGATACCCCAGGGTCATTAATTGTTCCTCTGCCTTAATTGGTCTCTACCTGAATGCCTTTATTTCAGTAGGGTTTCGTATCTTTAAGCTGAGGTTATTGCTAATAAAATACAATTGTTTTGACAGAGATGAACAAGAAATCAGTGCTTTAAAGGAAGAAGTAGATGGTTTCAGTTCTCTGATTGCTGATCTTCAGAAGGACATTGAAGGTAGTCGGAAAAGAGAGTCTGAGCTATTGATATTCACTGAAAAATTAACCAGTAAGAATGCACAGCTTCAGTCTGAAAACAATTCCTTACAGAGCCAGGTGGATAAGCTTTCTTACAGCAAAAGAGAGCTCCAGAATCAGCTGGAATGTGTTCAACAGACTAAAGATGATCTGGTGAGTACACTGGGCAGCTTGTCTTTTGTGCTAGGAAGATGTCTCATGCTGTCAAAGATGTGGCACGTGAATCCCACCTTGTGTCTTTACTTAACCGATTGCAATTTGTTATTGAGTTTACCAATTAGACAGAATAATAGCAGCAGGTATGAACACCTCATGTTTCTGGAGGGAAATAAATCCTGAGGTGCATGGCACTGGAATGAGGTGATGTTACTGTGTTGTTCTTTCTGTCTTCTGGAGTACAGAGTAATTCTCTGTGCAACTGTTATTGAAACAATCAAAAAGCTGTAATTTGTGAAATTTATTACTGTAAACTGTTTCTTAGGTTCTGCTTGTACTTGCTTATGCTTGATAAGCATAATTTTTAATGAACTTATTGTGTCATGGAAAGTAATGTGACTTTACAGCTCTGCGTGGCTCTGTACTGTATCGCATAGATGTTTTGGGGGTAGTTCAGGAATCTTACTGCACATTCATTCGCAGTGTTTAGCCTAAATAATAAAAGTAACATGTGAATGATTCTCAGGTGGAAAGTGCAGACTTATGGCTGTTGAGCATTCAGTATGGTTAGGCTGGAATTTTTTTGTATATGACTGAAAATAAAACCGCAAATTTCAGGCCACCAGGCTGCAGAAGGAGGAGGATCAACGCAAGCTGGAGGTTGAGACGCTCCAGGCTCAGCTCGCTTCAGAGCAGAAAGAACTAACGGCACTGAAGACCCACGTGGATGAACTGAAAGACGAACTGGCTACCCAGAAGCGCAAACATGCAGCAAACCTGAAAGATCTCACGAAACAACTTCAGCTAGGTTGAAATTATATTCAGATACAATAAGTCAGCCCCATCTCTAAGCCCCTTCACAGTGTCCAGTGAAGACTGGGGTCCTGTCTCTTCGAGTGCAGCCCCTTCAGGCTCTCCCCATCCCTAGAGATGATGAGAGTGAGTGAGCCAGTTAGATCTTGGGGAAACTGCAGTTAGAGGAAACAAGCTTTGGCATCAATTTTCAGTCCTAAATATAACTTTTGACGTGGGCTTAGATGTAAAATAAAATATGTATTTGTTATCCTGTATGTGACTACTGAAATGTCACTGGATATATATGGGTCCTGGTCTGTGTAGGAGTATATAAAATTACTAGAAGTTTCCCAGTTGCTGGCTATACCAGGGATTGCTGGTCCCAGTTATTTTTTACTATATTAAACGGAGCGCTTCAGTTTTTAAAGATGGATATGGAGAGATTGATGGCTAATCTTGGCAACAATTCGAAATCATTAAATACCCAGCAATGCATATGCTCCGAATGCAAATAGATTTGAATATAGTCAAATCTGTTTGAAATTATTTGAAAGAGGAGATCCTGTTGGCGTTGTGCAAGACAAGTTCCGTGTCTTTCTTTGTACGTATGTGAGCAGCTGTTCACTTTCCCGCTGGATCCCCACTGCACGAGTGGTGCTTCTGGCACAAGTACTGCACTCAGCTCCTGGTAGCGATACAGTAAAAACCAAATTTAAGTCTTATTGTTCCCAATTAATCGTATGTATGACATCACCCCCTTCAGCTGGCAACTGCTGCAGGGTGTAGGGATCTGGGTGGGTGTTGGAGGCAGAGAGAGGAGAGGGGCTGTTTAATTTAGTGGTTTGGTGTGTGTGTGTTTGTTTTCCCCCTGAGATTTTTAGTTGCCACCATTTCTTTCAGTTGTTGAGTTGTAAATTAGTGGTCAGAGAGGATCAAGAATTTTTGTATGTTGTGTAACACTATGATTTTTGGTTTTCAATCTCCTGTTGGTAACCATCTTTTCATTACACTTTCAGCACGGAGGAAATTGGATCAAATGGAAAATGGTAATTATGACAAAGAAGTCAGCAGCATGGGGAGCCGTTCCAGCTCATCAGGTAATATAACACGTAGCAGGGCTACCGAAACAGTCCTTCGGTGTTAATAAGGTTGCCATGGTGTGCTGCTGTGAGCCTTACTCTTTCTGTGGTTTGTGCATATGCAGTGTGTGGGCAGCCTCCCATTAAAGCCAACAAAATAGCTTTTAAGCACCCAAATGTGCTTGGCTGAATGTAGTTGTAGGTGCTTATTCTTATTACAAGATTAATATTGGTAACGTTTAAATGTTTTGGTTCTTTTTAAAGCTCTTTTATTTTGTTGCTTTTATGTTTGGAGGAAGCTCAGAGGACTCCAGTTTATCGAGGACCCTCTTAAATGCTGCCAGAGGCAAAACAGAAATGAGCAGTGGCTTCCAACATGGTTTAATTGCACTATCGACAGTTGCAACTGTGTAAATGAGAAATCAATTGACATATTTAGAGGCGTCTGTATACTTGTGTAAAATTCATTACTTTCTTCCCAGTTAGAAGTGGTTATCTTTAGCACTGAAAACAACATCTGTTTTCTTCCTCAATATCTTTGTGCTTTAAGTTGGGTTAATTCTGTCAGTGTCCTGTAACCTCACTGTGTAAGAGAGATAAATACTGAGAGCTTGAAATATTTTCTTTCTATTCTTTTAAGTGATCAGTTCTGCGGAGTGTTTATTTATAGAGCTTTTTTCAGTCTGTTCACAGTTTTCATAGTGTTGTAATTTTAGTGGACTCCAAAACAGATATGTTTAAAATCAGCTCAGTCTTGTACAAAGCGGTATGAATGAATATGAAGGTAGTTGTGCAGGGGCAAGCATTACTGAATCAAGCACACTTACGTTAAAAAACTGTCAAGGGGGCTACACAGCTGTTTCAGCATATATCTTCTAAATGGTATAAGGAATGCTTATATGAAAAACCACTAACATATGTGGGAAAACGACATTCTGAAGGAAATAACCCTAAGCTACTGAAATGTAATGGATGCATCCACTGCACTAATGGAGATGTTTTACCTGGTATAAGAGCAAAAAGAGCTTTTACAAATGCAGATGTGTTGGCAGGGTCCCTTAATGCGCGGAGCAGCACCGAGGATCGGTCACCCGAGAACACTGGGTCTGCAGGAGCTGTGGATAGCTTCCCCGAGGTGGACAAGGCCGTCTTGGTTGAAAGAATACTAAGGCTACAGAAGGCACATGCTCGGAAAAATGAGAAGATGGAGTTTATGGAGGATCACATTAAACAACTGGTGGAGGAAATCAGGAAAAAAACAAAGTATGTTCTGAGTTCTGTTTGTATGATTTTTGGTGTTGAGCTGGTGATTTGAACAAGTATTCTGTCTGGATTTTGTGTCAGACAAGTAATTGTCTAAACGAAAATATTTAAAACAATAAAATTATTGCAGTGACTGTAGATCTCAAAGCTGGGATTAGTCTTGGGGTGTTTTCCTCCTTATCTTTCCCCAGCAGGTACAGTAATTTCCTGAGTTGTTTACTACTAAAACTACTAGAATGGTGTGAGTGTTTCTTGGTAGCAATATGGATATCAGGTGGGTGATTTGAGGTGGACTGCTGCCACCGACTGACAGAAGAGTCCATTCCCTTTCATGTGCTTAAAAGGGTGCCGATTGTGTTTGTTTTGGAAGGAAAATCTGCGTAATTCCGGATGGCGTCTGGCATGCATAGGAAACAAACAGTGCATGAGAGCCAAAGGCGGTCAGTATTTAATGTGAGACGAGGTTCCGCTTGCTTGGAAATCTCATTTTACAGGATGATGTCTGGAACTTCACTTAGGAGAGGGAGAAATTGTGACATATGCCTTCTTCTGGAAAGTACAATTGTCTGTTAAGTATGGCCCTTGCTTAATGAGCCTGTACATTTGTGCCCATCTGGTAGCGTTTCATAGAACGTGATCACAGCTTGTGAGGGCTCTTGAGCAGGGACTGTAATTTTTATCTCATCTGTAGAAAGCTCAAGATTCCCTGTCTGGAGTCTTTCAGCAAAGAAGAGTAGAGAGGGGCATTTTTAAGTAAGTTTTTTGCTCCAGTAGCGATATTACTTTTTCAAAACACTTCTAAACATGTAAGCCTTGTGCATCGTGTAGTTACTCCGTTTACCAGCATCTCTGATAGCACTTGTGCTGTCCCAAGGTTTTCCCCTGACCTAGAAATTGCAGGAATTCATTTTTTACTGCGTTTTTAGTAATACAGTACTAGTTGAAAATAAAATTACTCTTATGTCAAGAATCTGAAGTTACTTCAGTATCTGACTCTTCGCTGCCTTGTAATGCTATGACTTTTTAAAAATTTTTGTGTCCCCCCAGAATTATTCAGAGTTACATTTTGCGGGAAGAAGCTGGAACACTGTCATCAGAGGCCTCTGACTTCAACAAAGTCCACTTGAGCAGACGGGGCGGGATTATGGCATCTCTGTACACATCTCACCCCGCAGACAGCGGCCTCACGTTGGAACTCTCCTTAGAGATAAACAGAAAGCTGCAGGCTGTGCTAGAAGATACGTTACTGAAAAATATTACGTTGAAAGTGAGTAGCTACGCCACTTCTTCCACACGCTCTTGTGGTTCTGAGATGCGTGCTGTTAGAAGCAGGAGCCTTTTCAGAAGGCAGCTCGTTGTGAATCGGTGACGCTGATACCTTTGGGTTCACAGTGATACAATATGATTAAATATGAACCTCGGGTTTGGGACCCTTCCTGTAATTACCCTTCCCCTAGAATGCTGTACTTTCTACACAGCCTGTAGAATATTAGTAACTGCCAAAAAAAGGAAGACTTGAGAGCTTTTCATCCTTTATTGAAATGAGCTTGGTTTTCTGCAGCTCTGTTTAAGCATTTGTGCTTGTTCTGGATGTTTGAAGGTATCAACCTGCTGACATAAACACTAATTTTAACATATTGGTGCATTTTGTGCTGAGTGACTCATTTTCCTTGTATAACTTACCCTATCCTTTTTTTTTTCCCCAAAGGAAAACCTTCAGACTCTAGGAACAGAAATAGAACGGCTTATTAAACACAAGCATGAACTGGAACAGAGAATAAAGCAGACATAACTAAAAATTTTATGGAACAGCCAACATGAAGATGCAGAAAAGGCAGGTGCTGCAGACCAGTTTTTCACATTTTTCCTGAAATTCCGTTGCCTGCCAGCACAAGCATCTGGTGTTTTGCATCTATAGCCTTTAACCGTACAGGCTTACTCGTGTGAGAGATCTGCAGGGTTTGGCATCGCCGTGGTTCTGTCTACCCAGTGCCAGCCTGCGGTGCTGCTGGGTTTTACTACACACTACATTTATCTAAAACTTCTATTTGAAATGACATGCAGATGCTTTGCAGCGCATACTATGTTTTGAGTGAGTTGCAGTGAGATTTTGATTTCTGCACTGTGTAATTAATCAGTCTTAATGATGGAGCTTGAAAAAATAAAACCGATTATGTCTTAGTTACTGTTGAACATATCCAGTGTTACTGAGCTTTAAGGGTTTTCAGACGTTACTTCCTTTCTCTCATATTATTTCTGATACTTAGGTTGATTAATCATTTTGACATAAGCATGGAAAAATGCTTTGTCACAAAATTTGGGGTTTTAAGAGGAGGCTGTGAAATTGTGTATATTCTGCTTTAGATTAAAGTTCAATTGGTCAGTTTTTTTCTTCAAAAGAAGTGAAACAACAGTAAAACTAAGGGATTAAGAAGATTTCTGACTCAGTTTTGAGTACGTGTAGTTGAAACATGTCAATTGAACAAATCCTGTAAACCCTTGATCTTTAGACGGATGAATCTAAACAAGTCTGATATCAGATAATTGATTAATAAAGTTCTCCAGCCTTCTGTGTAACTAACAGCGTTTAAAAGGTAGGAGTTTTAACCGCTCACTGTTACAAATATACAGGTAGACATCATGATTGCATCTGTTTTCAGATAATCAGAAAATCTATTTTCAAAGACAAATAGAAGCTAATTAAGTTTTCTCATTAACTGTGGCTACACCAGCCAGTGAAAGTCATGGGAAGAAATGGGCAATACATCTAAATGCGATTTTAAGCTATTGGTTGGACTATGAAAGTGGCACAGAAATCTGTGCAACTCCTTAATTTTACTGTGGTGAAGAATTAGTTGGTCAAAGTGGCATGAACTGAGAATTTTTACTGAGTCCTTCAGTGGCTGCGAGGGTGATGGAGGAAGAGTATCAAGGTGACAAGATTCCACTTAGTCACAACATCATATTCACATTTTATTTCCAGGATAAGTAATTTACAGGATCTGAAATATCTCTACTTCAACAGTAAATGTGTAGATTTATTGCCTTTTGACCAAAAATGAATTGACCAGATCACAGTGTAAATAGATACTTTGGGTTTTTATTAAATACTTGAACTTCCTCTTGTGATGCAAAAAGATTCAGTGTACATTTACAATAGCAATGCGTTAGCTATTTTAATTGAAAGGATCCTTGGGGGTGGGAGGGGGGAATCTGTCTTACCACAGGCACCATTTGCTGCCTCGTACACAAAACAAGGGGCCCGAATCCAGCAGTGCACAGGAGGATAATTTCTCAGAGCATCTGTGTGACTTAGGGAAGCGTATTCTGTTTTCACCGAGTCACGTGAGCTTTGTAATGAACCAAACTGAGCAAACGGGCCCGATTTGGTTTGAGGAGTTTGATTCAAGACATTGAGGCTTCCTTTTTACTTTAAAGATGGGCATCTCTGAAAGCCCGTGTGGGATCAAGACCTGGTTTGTGGTCCAGGGAGCTTCAGGAGTCGTGGATGGCAGGTCCCTTCAGTGTCTAAGGATTAAGTATTTCTTTAGAAAGGGAGCGTGGAAACAAATCATTTAAAACCTGACCAAGCATTGTAGAAACTGTGAGCCTTTAGTCTGGGTGGGTTTTTATACATATATTTTTGTAATTCCTGAGAGTTACCTGCAGCGTTAGGGAATTTGGAGCAGTCCAGTCATGGAACTACTTCTGCTTTACTGTTGTCTTAAGTGATGTGAAGAGGAAAATACCTGGCTGTGCTGAAACAGGTTTGTCACCAGCTTCCAGGGTCTGAACAGGTGGTTGTTCATGGCTGAACTTGACCTGCTGAAAGCAAATGTTTAGAACAATTTGCATGTCAAAACATAGCTTAGCTCTTGTACATTTGTGTTTACACGCTTTAGCTTACCAGATCTCTGGATATTTTCAGGCATTCAGCTGAATGACTCCAGTATTTTAGATACCATGTTAATATTGTAATCATTTAATGTATGTTCTCCAGGTGTACAATGTGAATGAAGGAGAGGTGTGGCGCAGATGGAATAAGTGCAATGACATTGTGGAAATTCTTATTTCTTTTTGGGATGATTGTTTCTCCTTTTAAGTTATTTGAGAAACCCCTTTAGCTGTCCTCCTGCCCTCCTGGAAATGCTGCTCCCTCTCTGCAGCACTACTAGCTTCTCACACTTTTTATTTCCTTGGTAACAGAGACACACAAAGCAGCCAAAACATCAAATTGTTTATTGTGCATGTTATTTTCATGGACCAAAGTCATCTTCTACAGGCGTAATTTTAAACATACCTGGTAGAGATGAAAATTTCATTCTAGCTTGCACGTTGGCAAATGACTCACTCCAGTTAGCCCAGAATGTGAGGAGTACATAGCAGGGTCAGCCAGGAGCTTTGCTTAACAATGTTCCTCATTCCTGAGTGGCAGAGGCTGCCAGGACACCTTGTTGCCATGGGGCAGATTGTCGGGAGCGTAATATTGTTGGTGCACATCACGAGAACGGTTCCTGTGCGAAGGTGTGTTCGGGTCAGAGGGTTCACATGGGGGAGGATCTGGTGCAGGGTGGGAGCAAGGCCTGTGTAGGAATCGCGTTTCACTTACCCTTGTTTCGGAAAACTTCACGTTGTGAACCTGAGATTGAAAACTGTCTTCAAATAAACTGAATTTTAGAGATAAACTGGTAAACTAGTTTTGAAGGCAGCCTGGGGCAGTTAGCTACATCCCTCTCGTTGGAACTCAGTGTCCATTAGAGATGTAATTGCCATAGGCTGCTTTGGAAAATTCCAAGCTTGTAGCTAGTTGTGCCCTACAGGCTTAAACATCTGTTTCTTAAATACTCAGGGTGCTCTTTTTAATTCAAACATCGCACATCCAGATGTTGTTAGAGGCCCTACAGGAAAGCTGCCTATGCTTTTCCAGCCTCTGTAAAGTCACAGTCTAAAGTCTAAAGTCACTGTCACAGTCTAAAGCCAGAGCCTCTGAACTGAAGAATACCATTTTATTATGATTTTATAGAAATCATTGGTGTTTTGCTGCATAGACTTGTGCAATATTTTTAATTTTGGTCTGCAGAAACCAGTGGAAATCAATTTGTTCCTCGATGTGTTTTCATCTTGTTGCTGGCAAAGTGTGTTGTATCTCCAGCTAATAAAACTGAAGTTACTCTCTTGAAATGTTTTTCATTACAATATTTTGGTTCATGACTGAAAAATTTTTTAAAAGTTAAAAATAAAATCTCTGGCTTCCACTAAATCGAGTGTAAAGCTGGGTTTCCCACATGTTGCAGAGATTCGAATCTAGGAGGGGGTTCAGAGGACGACGTCTGTCCAAATGAGCCTTCACCCTCCCCAGTGTCCGTGGAAATGAGTGTGATGGTCAATGTCAGCAGTAGGTGGCACCAGAAATCAGATTTACTGTGTCTTCACAACAACCTGAAACTGGCACAGGGCAGAAAGCTGCGTTGCAGGGGGAGCTGGGTGATATTTAGAGCTTTTCCAAGATGAATGGGTGTTTCCTTCCCTTTTTTGTGTTATAACCGAAACTACGTTGAATCTTCCAATATATGTATGTATGTTGTCTGTCTAGGCACAGATTGTCTATTGATTTAATTTTGTAGATACCTGTTTCTGTATAAAGTTTTTGAAGAGACCACTATACATTATGTATATATTGCACTTTGAAATAATAAACATACAAATGTGTGAAAGCCTGGTTTGGTCTGTGGTTTGTCCCTTTGCTGATTGACTGCTGCCAAAGCTGGGGACAAGAGGCTGCACACCTTTCGTACTGGACTTCGTCTCCTGGGAACGGGTGAGGCTTTTCCATCCGGAGGATGGGTGACGGTGTGTTGTAGGAAGCAGCCTCCTGTAGCCAGTAAACCATCAAGATTTTTGTCAAGACTGGTTCATTTTCTGTGCAGGTTTGCCTTTCCAAAAGAGTGGGTCAAAACCATCTCGGTGGCAGAATGACAATTTCTACAGGTAGGTGAATCTCTTCCAAGTGATCTTACATAGTTTCTTTTGCTAGCTAGACAAATCTTATAATGCTAGAATGCTAGTAGAATATGTTTCCAGTTTAAGAATTGCTAACAGAACCTGTTTCTGAGATTTTGTTAGAATTGCATGTTATATGCTGTGGGTAGCAAAGTGTTACCTATATGCTGCTGTGGGTAGCCAAGTGTTGCCTATATGCTGCTGTGACCTTATGCCGTTCTCAGTAAGTGGCCTCTGCTGGTGTCCTCTTTTCACCTGTGTCATGTAAATTTGACAAACCTGTTACCCCATAGCAAGGGCTGGTTCCCTTGGCCACGGCTTCACGTTTGGGACATGTTTCATTCATCCATTTTTTTTATTCCCTTGCGGAGACCTAATGTAGTTTGGCTTTTAGCCATAATGTTGTTGTTTAAAAAAATAAATAAAAAGCAGTGTTGTCAGATTGCTGGCTGTTCATTGTGGCTATGCCCGTGTTAAAAATATGGGGATCTGTTTGTGTGGGCTGTCCCGCCCTTGCAACCTGATTGTAGGGAAAGAACAATGGAAAAAAAAAACATGATGGGGATAATTTACAGAGTTTATTCTAGTATGTCTCTCAGTACTTTAAGTGAGTGAAGGTGTCCTGTTTTCTGTTGAAATTTAATGGTGAACTACCACTAGCTTCCCAGGATCAGGGTGGGATCAGTAAGTTTTCTTGTTACTGTTACTTGAATGACCCTTTGATTTGCAGTTCACCGTTTTTCTCGCAGCCTTTTCCACAGATACAACTGCTGCTGACAGATGTGGCCAAAATCAAGGTTTATTTGTGCTCCCCAAGTACTTAGCGCTGCTATTTGGAAACAACAGCCTGAAGGTAAACTTCTTCACGTACAAATCTTGGCTTTGGTGGTTATTTACAAGTAGTCATCTGGTGAACAACTTCCTACCCCATATTACAGATCGGTGTCTATTTCAGGCTGATGTGGCACAACTGTATTTGCAGAGGGCGGGTTCTCACAGCACGGCGGTGTGAAGTACTTGGGCCTGAAGCAAGCTGGTTGAGTACTGGGGCTGTTGGGTAATAAATATATCACCCATTGCCAGCAGTTCACTTCTCTAGCTAACTGCGAAAGAGGAAATCAGCGCTGCTATTTTTCTCACCCTTCCTGCTCTTTTAAGAGGTTTCTTTTCTTAATAGAGAGGTATGGTTGGGGTTTTGCTTTTGTGGTTTGTTTTTAAACTATTTTGCATTAAACTACAGTGGGTCCGTGCCAAGTTTTGCAAGATTTTTGTATGCATGAATGTAACTTGCAGTATAAGAGTGCTGCTGAGCAACTTGTTCTCATCTGATGTTCATAAATATGCCATTAGATGTGTTTGTTGCTGTTGTGCACTGGTGGGTGTCTTATAGTCAGGAAATCCTCTGGCCTTCAGGTTTTGTAGGGCTCTTCACCATATGCAGCTGCCCAGTGATCACAGAATCACACAATAGTTGGGGTTGGAAGGGTCATCTGGAGATTATTATTATTATTATTATTATTATTATCTAGTCCAAGCATTCAAGCAGCTCCAACCCACTGCAGGTCACTTTGCCTTTGAGACAAAGCAAGGAATATCTGTTCGCCCTGGCAACGTCAGGCTGTGACCTGCGAGATGGCTACACAGCTTCCACATCCTCCGTGCTGCAGGGACACATCTCCTCGATGCCAGGACATCTGGCAGTGAAGCCCCTGTGTGGCTCCAGGTGAACCCTCCCCCAGCATCCACAGCCCCTTGTTTCACTTGGCTATTATCAGACTTCTAATCAGACATTTCTGGGCTCTAGAAAGATCCAGCTGGTGCCAATCAGGTGTTTTCCATCAGCGAGGAGTGGCATAGCAAAGCTTCATAAACTGATCTGGTGAAGTGAGCAGCCATCGGTCTGAGTACCAGTGGCCCCAGACCTCATGCTTTGAAGTCCTCATGGTTTTTCTTGGGCCACGCAATCCTGACACTAAATGCATTGAGATGGGCTGCCGCACTGACACTTCAAAATGTAGGTGCTCCTCTAAACCGGGACCTGACAAAACACAGGTTGGATCAAGTTCCCTTTGCTCCTCAGCAGGTGAAGCCCTGGGAAAAAAGATGTGACTGTTTTGGCAGTGAGCCTGTAACACGAGGCTTGCAGATTACAATTCTTTTTTACCTGAATTACGTCAAATCATTTCCCTCTCTCAGACTACCCTTGCAATCTTCTGAGGCTGCTTGTTGATGGTGAAAGACCGGTCAACTATTTCAAACTGATTTGACCTTGCTTGGGTTGGTGGCAGAGCCCAGACCTTACTGGTTGTGGTCACCTTGTAATGCCAAATCCACTGCAGCGTGTCTCTCATGAAAGAAAAGGTTCGGGCAGCCACAAGCCATGTTGAGGCACAGTGGTGGGTGAGCTGCTTCCCTTCGCACCGAAGGAGAGCGTGATTTAGCTTTCCTTGGCTCTGGCGGTGGCTGAAACAATAGGAATGTCCCCAAAGACCAGGACATGCAAGCCAGCAGGGCTTCTCTGGAGGGCAATAAATGGAGGCACTTATGTTTAATTAATTGTGTATCAGAGCAAACACTGGAAAAAAACCCAAACCAACCAAGCAAAGCGGCGAGTTTACCACTGACTGCGGAGGGAGCCTCTGCCAAGAAAGCAGCCTTGGATCGGAGAGCGAGGAAGCGAAGCCCTTCCAAAGGGTGACTCAGAGCAGCCTCGCAGGCTCCTGCGCTGGACTGGGACTCGGAGGAGCCGCTCCTGGCCAGACACCGTCCCTCGTGCTGGCACCTTGCGACCAGCGAGGTGCCCCTCTGCCGGGGTGGTCAGCTGGTCCCTCGTGTATATATAAAGATGAAAAAATCATATGTTTTCCAACATGAGATGGTTCTTTTGGTTTTTCGATCTTCTGGCCACCAGGGATCTGATACATGCAACAGCACAGGGACTTTGAAGGGTCTCCCGTTCCCTTACCGCCCTGCCGGCTCATCAGCTCAGCAAAGCCTTTGCCGGGGATGGAGTCAGCTGGAGGAGGTGAGGCAGCACTGGAAAAGGAGCCAGTCTTCCCTGGAGAGAGACCAGACCTGGCTGTGTTAACTGATGTTGTGAAAATCTGCTTCTAAGGGAGCAAAAAACCCAGCTTGTGCTGTCAGCGAGCTGGAGCAGACCCTGCAATGAGCCTTTCGCCTGTGGGACTTTCATACCTGCAATTTGCCTGTGAAGTGAGGAATTGGGCTGGTCTGTGACACACGGAAGCCAGGTCTGAACAAAAACTTTATTGCTGAAAACATGGTGCTTGCAAAAACAAACAAGCAAAAATCCCTGGTTAAGTTTGTTTTTGTGCCCTTGGTGGGTTTCAGAGGGAGGCAAGCGTGGCTTGGGCACCATTAATTACAGTTTTGGAAAACAGGCCAGTCAGGTGTACAAGACCATGGAGAAGAAGCATGGAAGCAGCTCCCATGGGTGCTCCCCCTGCCCAGCGCTGCCCTCAGCTCAACCCTCCCCAGCTGCTCCCCCGGCACCTCAGGCTGACCTGTCTGTAATACACGGAAACAAAGTACAGGGGCTGGGGACTGGCTAGCTGTGAAAGGCTACGAGATTGGGGAAGAAAAAGAAGCGTATTCTTTAGAAAGGTCATCTAGGCACAAGGACAAACCCGACTTTCGGTGCACCATGGCCTTGCAACTCTGCAGAACGAACTCGGGCTGCTGCAAGGCCAGGTCTGGAGCACAGCTGACAGCACGAGCTTAACTTCTCCTTGTTCCACCCCAGGGCATCCAAAATATGCACTTTTGAGTGGATATCTATGAAAAAGAAAAAGTCTGGCTCTGTTTGGCAACGTGGCACAGAAATGGCTTGCACAATCATATTTACTTTGGGAAACATCTGCCTGTGCTGGGCTGTGTGGCGGCTCTGAACTCCCATCAATTTTCACTTCTCGTCTTTCTTCTCTGTGCTCCTGAGCATTTGCTGCTGCACAGGAGCCAGACACCCAGCCCCTGCCATACCTTCCTCAGCTTCACAACCGCTTGTGGACCATTTCCACCAAGGAGCAGGACACAGCAGCAGCACAGAAACTGTCCCCCGAGTCAAACCTTGCACTTCCAGTACTGCTCTCTCAAGGAAAAATCATTAGGCCAATATTTTTCTTGTTTCTTCCTACATCTTACAACAAGGAGTCATGAGGACAGCATGTTGCTTGCATTCCTAGCTTGCTATTAGGTTCCTGGAGGCCAAAAGTTTGTCAAAATTTGGTGGGAAGTATGGCACGCACCACGCTTGCCCCGGTGTCATTTCATGTAGTTTAAGGACATTTTTAGTCCAAGATAAGTACTGAAGGATGAAAATTAGAGGGAAAGATAAACTGTGTTAGCCATTGGGAACAAGCAAGGAAAGGATTGCAAAATAAGTACTTTGCAATTTGGATTTGCCGAGGTGAGCGCAAGGTGCACAAAACGGGAAACGGAGTGTGCAGCTGCAAGTGTACGCGTCTGCAAAGATGCCCTAACTACAGTGCCAAGAAAATCAAACCTGCAGCCAAGAAAAACAGCGTTAAAATAATGCAGTGACATAATCTAAATTCTGCTAGTGGAATCCAAGTTACACGCAGAACAATCAAGGAGGAAAACACTGACAACACTGGCTTGTGTAACAGGGATGTAGACCTCCCAACTGGCAGGCAAGAAAACACAAAAGCAAACACAAGTAAAAACAGTGTTAGAAAGAGGGACTCAACCTTACTGAAAGCATCAGCCAGGCCTGTCCCTGCAGAGTGATACTGAAGTAAGCATGAAGACTGCATGCTCAGGTTTGTAAGTTTTTAACTAATTAGTTTAAAATTCACCGCACTCAAATATCCCACCAGAACAGACTCACCTGTTGAGCAGGGCAAGCCAAGAAAGCTGCAGCTCAGCACCAGGACACTACATCTTGCTCAAACAGAAAGCTGGATAAGGACATGATTAGCATTTCTTTTAAAGAAAGAAGGAATACACTTCACCAAGGGCTTGATCTCTCACCAAGAGAGGTCCTACCTGTAACATAAGTACTGGTGGCTGCACTGCGGGTGGGAGACAGGTGCAAACTGTGCTCTCTAAGCTTCTGCTCCATGCCTTTTACAGGCTATGAAAGTTTTGTGGTGCCACCACTATTTACACTAGCAATCAGTCAGGTTATAGACTAGACATTCAAAAATGCAAATGTAGACCCCCACAAAAATATAAACATCCTGGCTCAGATCCAGCCCTGTATTTTGCTAAAAAGCAGTGAACAAAAATGTTTTTGTCAGGGTGTAAAAGGTATTTCATTCATCCAATACCCTTTATTAACAGGATGTGCTTTTGGCGTATCTACTGATGAGCAGCATTTATGATTCATGCTTCACAGCTTCATCTGTATTTTAGACTTTAATATAAGCAACCTGATGCAACCCCTGATAAGCAGGAGAAGGGAAATGCATGCACAATACAAGATGTTCCCATCAAAATCTCAGTTCCTCTTAATGCAAAGAGGACCTACAGGACACAGTGTTGCTAGGGCAAACATCCTATTCAGCACGCACCTCCTCAAACTGGGAAGGAGAGATCATCTGGTGTTTTAAACCACAGCCCTCAGTTACCATGGCCTCAGAAGGGCCTGAGTGACCACCTGCCCCACCCTGGGACAGGGAAAGTGGCATGTGGCTGCAGGCTCAATTGAGGATGCTCGTGCTGCACCCCAGAATGGACCCACGCGCAGGCAGCGACTCAACAGGGAGGCTCTCAGCAAAGACCTTTCAGTGTGAGCCTCCAGGCAGGCTCGAACCCACAAACAAGTCACTTCACACCCTGCCCTGCCCTCCTCTTCTCCCCCTAAAATGTCTCTTTGCTTGCAGCTTTGGGACTTGCGGGTCTGTGGGCAAGAAGTTGCTAGCACCCAGAGTCATCAGGCGACAGAACATACCTGAGAACAAAAGATTAATTTTAATGTCCCAGCTTTGAGTAAGCTTGGCCGTTAGCTTCAGGAAGTCTTCATCATCTATGCAGAGGAGGAAGCAGATGGAAATCACAGAATTAATTTGATCTGAAGAGATTGTGTTCTGGAAAAATACAGGCGTCAGGCCCCATTACTCAAGGTGGAAGGCATGGGGACAGGACAAGCCACGCGTGCTGTGCAAGCGTGAACATGCTGGATGCAGATCGGTGGCATCAGCTGAACCACACGTTTCCTCAAGTGAAAGGCCCAGGTCAGCTTTTCAGGCAGCTGCAGAGTCCCCCAGCTGGGGGGGCTGGTGACAGGCAGGGGGCTGTCCCTTCCCCACAGCCCTGTCCTGGGAGGACTGGTGAGATGAGAAATAACCAGGGGGAAAGGGAGAAGAGGTGGGTCTGGAGGGGCAGTTCTGGACCTCTCCAGGGATGGACATCCCACGTGGGAGCCAAGTCCCACAGGAGATGCAAGTCTCCCATTTCCAGTGCCCCGTAGACCACACGTGTGAGCTTGGTAGCTTGCACTGTGTTTAGCATCACGGGTAGTGATGCAAGCCCCACTTCTACTTCTTTCCATTGCACAGAGAGAGCAAAACCACAAAGCGACAGCTACGGTCACAGCTATAACAACCCAACATGGAGCCAGGGCTCTTTGTGCAGAGGTTGGTGGAGGTCTCAGCATGCTCCACTGCTTTCCCTTCACTTTGCAATTGATTTTAAAGACAACTGATTTCAAGGATCATTAATTTTGAGCTCTGTACCCCATGCTGCAGACACTGGCCCTGGTGGCTTTTTAAAGGTGGTGTATCCTATCCCCTTGGCTAAATTTTCTTGTGGGTCCTTGCAGCCAGAAAGCCCACCTGGTCTTATAGCTCACATTTAGGATGTTTGCAGAGGCCCTGGAGGGAGCTGCGACCTACCTACAATGGCCAACATTTGAGGCTGCCATCAGGTTGCCAGCTAAAACTACTCTTGCTATGCACTCACTCCTGTGAAAGATATTGATGGCTTGGCAGAGGAAGAGTTCATTTGAACTTTCCAATCTCTCCAAAAGTAAGATGCTATGTTTTGTTGCATGACAAGCAGACACAGGACCACTCCATCACGTCTTGGTGTCACCTTCACAAGCTCTGCCCCAGCCATACTGCAGTGCAAACCCAGGCCAGGGTTCGACTTTTGTTCTCAATGCAGAGGAACCCAGAAGCAGCACCTTCTGTGAAATCAGAGCAAGAAAGTGGTCTAAAGGGGGCTGATGTGTCCCACCATGGTTTCAATGATTCTGAGAAGACAGGCCAGTGACCAAGTACCAAACTAGGTGGTTTGATTTCCCCTTGCAAAATGGGAAAATGGTGCAGATCACAAAGCCTCACAGACCGCAGCAGGGTTGAAGGCAGAAACGTTCCTCCCAGCCCTTGGTGTGGCACCACAATGTGCCCCAGCAGTGATACATTTCTACATGGACTCCCAGCTCAGCTCCAAGGCCAAATACTCGGTTGCACATGCAATGGAACCACAAACTTCAGAACAAAGGTAAACACAGTGCACATGTTTAGCACCCTTGTGGGTATGAATAGGCTATGCATTAATTCACACGATCATGCTGATTAGCTTGTAACATGATTTGGGTTATGGCCTGTTGGGCAGTTGTAACTCAGCCTGACTTTCTAGCTCTCCCTTTGCTTGTGTGAGGACCTGCCTTGGTCCATAGCTGCTGTCCCTCCAGCGAGAAGGGGTGTTGCTGTGAGTCTGAGGTAAGTTAGACAAAGAAAATGGGAAGAAAATTCCTCAGTTTAGCCACAAGTTTGGTTTTGCTTGGCAAACTCACATTATTTGAAGTGCCACCTCTGTACTGGCATGGGCAGAGGAGGGAGAAATGGCACTTTTGGCTGTCAGGGCTGAGGCCACCCTTTCTCCTTCTCACCCCAGGTTGTGGTCCCACAAGCATTCAATGTATGGTAGCCAGCTGATACGGGGTGATGGGGGCTCAGAGAAGGGCTGTGCCAAGAAGCTCAAGTGCCTTTTGCCATTTGGCATGGTTCACCCTGCATGGTGCAGGGTGTGAAGGGGGTTAGCAAGCACAGGCGGCCTCTCAAGCTGCTCTAACCTGCCTCTCTCCCAAAGCAGAAGCATTTGTAAAATGCAGTCACTGCTTGAAGTGACCCCACAGGCACTTTCAGATAGTCATCATCATAGTCCTGAAGTAATTGAACAGCTATTGGAACAAGTACACGATAAAAGCCTTTCCACTCCTGTCCCTCCAGCACCACTTTTGGATCTCATGATTTCTTCTGAAATGATTCAGCAGTAGACTCTCAGATAGTCTCCATCTGGTTAAAAATAGTTGCTTGCCTCATATGGCTTTAGCATGGTACTGTCAACTGTAAAATGTTCCACCTTCCAAAAAAGTAGAGTGAAAAATGAAAGTGAGCTTTCACACATCATTACTCTCCGCAGTTGGACCTCCAGAGCTTATTCCAAACCCATCAAAGGAGGAGAGACGAGCTGGGAAGGCATGCAAGAGAGATGCTCATGTTACTGTCTGGTGCCCCATGGGTTCCCAAGAAGCTTTACCCCCTGCACAAAAGCAACCAAGCTGATGGTTTACTCCTCTCCCAAGACAAAACACTAGCTCATTTTCAAGAAACATTTACTTGCTGGGTTTCTGGAATGTAAGAAGAGCTTAGTCATTGCAGCTGGATGTCTCCTGATGTCAGTTGGGGGAACATGCTCCAGCAGGGAACCCGTACAGCCCAGTTAGCTGAGCCACATTCCACAGCTATCCCATAAGACCGGGGCAGGAGAGCATGAGAGCCCGTCAGCCCTCTCAGCTCCCACACTCTGCAGGCTTGTGGATCAGCAATGGGCTTGTACAGTGTGACTGGCTGGCCTGAACTGAATGTGTTTTTTGGGAAAAAAAAAAGGATAATTTGTTTGTGATAGTGGACAAATGGTGCAGATGGTTTATTACACTTGACTCTTGCTTGAAGCGTGAATGTGTTTGCATTCAGGCCCAGATGCTGGAGGGTGTGAGGTGGGACCTGTGTGCCACAGAGGCATTGCAGGGAGGCGGTAGTGAGGCATGGCAGAGCAATAAATGGAAAGTGCTTCATGTCCAGCCTATATGAGACAGACGGCACTTCTGCAGTGCAGTCAGTCCCCAGTGCTCCTGCCCGAGGGGGGAACCACGGCACAGGGGGAAAGGCTGAGCTACAATTTACCTCACGGCCCCAGACCAGAGGACAGAGCCACTTGCAGTCACCATCATGGCTTCTCCCATTTGCTGAGCAGCAAACAGCCATGGTGGCAGTCACCTGCTGCCAGTGCCGAAGAACTTCGGAGAAGCCAGAGGAGATGCAGAAGCATCTGTTGCTTTTCACTGAACACTTCAGAGCATCAGAAGCTGCCTTTAGAGGCTGTATGACAAATTGATGGTTAATACCTACATGAATTCATTTTTTCCCTCAGAGTTGCATTGCTATGCATAACAATCAATCCTCTGCACTTTTCCTCAAGGTGATATGCTAAATTCTGCTCCCTGGGCCATGGCAATCAGCTATTCCTGGAATACGGTCAAGCCGCAGATAGCACCTGTGGAAACTGCAGGGACTCCGCATAGCTGAGCATCATGGTCAAAGCCTGACCAGCATCAGTGGGGCAGGATGGGACCACAAAGTAAGACCTCCCACAAAGACCTAAGCAGGCCAAGTGCTGCAGGCTGTGCATGGGCTGCTCTCAGCACCCATCTCTGCCCCCGGGCATCACTCTCTGGTGCTGCTGCTGTATTTATGAGGTCCTGGAGCACACCTATCATGCTGGCACATCGCCTCATAGTGATAACTTCATCATAAGCGTTTGCTCTGGGTCACTCTTGGCAAGACGAGGGATCAGCCCAGAAATGAGAAACAAGTGGTTTGAAGAGTGCAGAAAGAGTCCAAGTTTTCTAGCTGTGGATGCCTACTAGCGTGCCAGACCCCAGGAAATATCTGTGTTTATGGGAAGGGACATTTTTCACAGGCCAGCAATTTTAATGTGCATCAGGCCTCAAGCAATTTTTCTTTCCATTTACAATTTTATGTATTTTATGTGATAAAGTTTGAAGTGCGGCTTTTGTGCATGAATGACACAGTTTCCACAATATTTTTTCATATGCAGAGACATTTTGATCTCATGGGGCATGAGGCAACTCCTATTTGAGGCCATTGGAGTCCTTCCAGAGACCTTCCCAGAGCCTGGCTAATTGGGCAGCTGAGGCCTGATGTGTTGTAGGTGCGAGCTAGCACGGCCTGCTGACGTTCAGGACAGCTCAGAAGAGCGGGTCAATCTAAGAAAACCTAGATCAGGAAATCACACTGATAGCATTCATCATGCTCAGTGCAAAAACTAAGTCTCTGCCTCAGAAATGCACATGCTGCAACACCACAAGCACCACTGGGCTAGCTGGCAGCAGTGGGCATTCAGCCCACCAAGATCCCCAAAATCTGCCCATCTAAAGCAGGGGCCAAGTCCCTTAATCTTAAGGCTGCAGGAATCAGGGTGAGCTACAGGAGTCACTTGGCTGAGCTCCCTGAGTGGGACAAACATGTCCCTGGGTTGCCTGGATTACACAGGCCAGGTCCTGCACCCTCAAGAAAGCAGCCCCACTTCCTGTGAAGATGCCCAAGACTCCCCACACAAGGGTGAGATCCACACAAATTCATACAGGTGTCCATCCAGTGTTCATGAATTTTATTCCCCCTTCTTAAGCACTGTTGGAAGAGTAATTTCTTTTTTTTTTGGTAGAAGTGAGTTTCAATGGGGAAATGTCAGGTTCCCCAATTCAGCAAAACTCCGGCAATTTGCCTCTGCTCAGAAAGGTGCCCCTGTTCTGCAGGGCCAGCAAGGAAGAGAGCACACCCAGATTCTAGAAAACACATCAGACCCCAAACGAGCAATGAACAGGTCAGGCCCACAAAGCTACTCACTGAGCATCCTCACCATTTGCACGGCTTGCACACATCTCTATAGCTCTGTTATTGATGAAGAGCTGGCGAGAGGGGTTTGTGCCATGATGCTCAGCACACAGCGTTTCTGCATTTGCCCAGAAAGTGGTCTGCACCATCAGTAAATGTCATTGTGGGGAGGTTGGGAGCAGGGATTCAAAGAGAAAGATCCAGCAGGTGGTAGCCTCTGCCTGGCTCTGCTGCTGGGGACCTGGGTCTGCTCTGCAGGATGCAGGGATGCAGCCCTGTCCCCAAGGGCAGCTCCTCCATCACCAGGCCTGCTGAGGAAATGGCACATGATTTGGAAATTAATCAAAATATGTTGTGTTTATGAAACAACTCCTAAGAGTTTAAAAAAGGGATTAGCATTGTTTACACACAAGCTGGATGGACTCTAACACGGTGCATGCTCTGTTGTGTCAACTCCTGCACCTGCATGAGATGTTTTAAAAAATCCCGATGAAATGAGGGAACTGAACAACTGAGTGTAATCAGCCCCATCTTGGGCCACACTGAACATTTTTGCTAACAGAGCTGCAGGATGTTATGGAAAACCTTATCTCCAAGGAGCCTCTGTTCGTGCCTGAAGCAAAGGCTGGTGAAAAGCAGGGAGAGGACCTGCAAGGGAGCTGGTGTCGGGGTGGCCAGGGTGCAGAGCCCTGCTTCCCCTGGGAAGAGGGGAGCCCTTGGATGGAGTCCAAGCCTGGCAGGGCTGCAGCCTGCAGAGCGCAGGAAGGGCAGAGCGGCAGCTCTGCTAATGCCACCTCCATCCCCTTTCAGTCAAGGAGAAGATGTGGCCAAAGAAGAATGAAGCTGAAGCATGGTTTCTTGTGCTTTACCAACTATCAGAATTACCAAATGTGCTTTTCACAGTGTGCATTGGTTTTCTACCCCAGAAGGTTTCTGGACCCCTTCTTAGCAACGTGTTTTCCTCTTTCTCATATCACTTGCAGAATGTCCTGCCTGGACCGTGTTTGCTTGTAGGATGACACCAGGATTCACTCCATAAAAGGTTATTGACCTGGGAAGAGAGAGTTTCTAGAATTTAAGGGCTGGGCAACTTCTTGGAAACTGCCTTATCAGCACGGCTACAAACTGGAGGTTTAACAAGCCTTCCTGAGCTGCACGTCACTAGTTCCTATTCCTGCAGTTTGGTATTCATCTCTGTACACATATGGTTATTTTGCAATTTGTTATTTAAAGCAGCTTCAAGCCAAGATTGCCACAAAGCCATGAAACCAAGCTCAATTGCTTTGCTGTTACTGAAATCAGGTGTCAGCTAAGTCCTAAAGCAAACCAGTCAAGGGGAGCAGACGTCTGGGCACAGACACTGTACAGGCTGGTGCCATGAACTTTATGTGTCATCTTTCTTTGCTGGTGGAGAAGGGAATTGCTGGGGGTGGGGGAGTGCTCAGTGTTGTTATCAGCAGAAGCAAAAGGTGGTAAAATGGAAACAGAGAGGTGCTGACTTTGCATAGCAAGGGGTGTCACCAGGGTGCATGCTGGTCTCTAAGAGCTGTAGAGGAGGACTGAGAGGGAACGGATGAGTGCAGAACTCCAGTGATTTTAAAGAAAACCTGATGATACATTGAAGTCTTCTGGAGGCATGAGCCCACACTTACACAGGGACAGACTCGCTCTGAAGCTTTGCAGAGTCAGGGGGCCTGGTTCAGTGTAAACCCCAGGGGGGTCTGCAGTGCCTCAAGGCTTCCCTCCAGAGCAAGTCTGTCAGCCCAGCCCCTTGTCCTTCCTCAGCACCTCCACCAGTTCCTTGGCCCAGACCAGCCTTTGGAGTGATTCCTCCATGTGATGTATGGCCAGGCAGTCTCCATCCCATCAGCAACTGAGGGGCCAGGGAAAGCGTCTTTCCAAGAGAGCTGTAGAGACCACGGGCTTTGCATCCCTGTGGTGCACAGTGTAGATCTGAGCGTGGCCCACAGGAGCCAGCCAGCAAAACCCTTCAACGCCAACGGCTCAGCCACTCACCCGCTGCCCTGGCTGGGGCAGGCTGCTCAGCAAAGCCAGTGTCTGCCTTGGAAACAAATGTCCGCAGAGCCACAGACATGCAACACCCATAACTTCATATCCTGATATGCTGCTATGACAATCCTGTTTGCTCAGTCTTAGTGACTGAACTGAACCATAACCAAGAAAAACTGCAGGATTATCCTCCAGCACCTGTTCCCATGGAATGGATTATCGTAGCTGCCTGCACCAGGTAATGACCCCTCGGTATCACCATGAAAGCAGCCTAAGCAACATGGCAACCTACCAGAAGACCTTCCCCTGCTTCTGGATGTGGATGCCCCTTTCCCAAGTAATTTCAGCAAAGCAGCTGGAGGCTCCTTGCAAGTGGAGGCCAGTCCATGTGAATACAAGCATCAGAGTTTACAATTTTCTAGCATGCAGACTTGCTCTCCAAATAGCATCGTCTCTTGTTTGGCTGTCTAACAGGAAGGTGGTTTGAGAAGCATGGGCTGCAAGCTGTGAGGCTCACAAGATAGACAGCAGCCTTGAAGCACTTTAAAACAAGTTGGTTTTCCTCCTCATTGTTCCTTGTACTTTTGCTGTTCAAGCTCGGGATCTGACCCACTCACCTCACAACATACCTTACAAGGGCTCTGTTGTGCAGCCTGTGCATCCGCAATACAATGGCAGCTGATGTAAGAGCTATTTTACTGCAGAATGAAAACGTTTCATTACAGAAAAACAGATCTTCCTCAGAGCTGTTTACATGGGAAAGCAGGAAAACCAGAGAAGGTCCAGAGAGATTTTGGAGGGACTCAGCTCAGCTCCTGTAGATGGAGGTCTTCTGCTTAACCTCACCCTCCAGACATGAAATTTGTCCCACTGTGCCCTTTTGTTTGGCTTGCTTTTGGGATTGCCTTGAACATCACTTTTAGCTGAATTGTCTAAAGTTGCCACAGGGCTTTGCAGTGGTGCCCCAAGGTTCTGCCACCAGTCTTGAAGCCTGAGAAAGAGCTTTTGGAAGAGAGATGTTCTGGAGGGGAGGAGGAGGTGGCCACCATCTTCACACCAGTGGGCATGATTACAGTGAGGGAGTTTGAGTGTAAAATAGGTCCCGTGTGACACTGGATCCCCAGGGACAGGTCCCTCTGGTCTTGAGCCATTGCACAAGCGTGTGATTCCCTAAAGCAATGCTAACCTGCTGCTGTCCTCACGCTGCAGAGGTGTCACGCAGGCCTGGGACCTCGGGCTGTGGCCAACATGTGTGCTACAGCTGTCCCAGCAGCAGATTAAAAGTCCTGGGCCTCTTCAAGGTAGGGTGTCTCACAGTAGTGGTGACGTTTAGTCCCCCACGAACCTGCAAGGCAAGTCCCTTAATAGTGCAGAGGGTTACTGTGACTGCCCCAAGGCCTCTGTGAAATGACCTAACACCTCTCTCCATCATTCTTCCCAAGGGCATCCTCCCATCCCTTGAGCAGGGGCCTTGGTGAAAAAATCACTGCAGTCACAGATGATTTTTTCTATAGTGGAACGTAACATTAAACTAAACACTGGAACACGGAGACAAACAAAGCAAAAAAATCAAGGAATAATCCTTAGCTTATGATGGTTTTTGCAAAACATTGTCGAAATTAGGTTTTGTTGGAACAAAAAAGTATTTATCATATCTGTCAACACTGGAAAATTATGTTTAAATTAAACTTTATTTTAAACCCTGAAGATGACCCAGAAGTGATATGATATTTATAAATAGCTTATCATACACCACAGTATAAAAAGTACATTTATCCTTTTGGTATTGAGTCAAATTAATTGTTATGTATGAGATAGGAATTAGTTTTACCCTTCTGACTATCAAAACAGAGAAAAACATTAAAAACACTGGGAGAAGAGCAACAACAGCCCACAGGTCAGACTCTGCTATGAAAAGGACCATAAGAAAATGGTCCCCATTGGAAAAGGCCACTCAATGCTGAACCTTGTGTAAATTCAAGCCAAGACCAGGTGGTACCAAGCAGCAGAGACCTCTGATACCTGACATTGTGCACAGGATTTCAACCCCTGATGTGCTTAAAAGCTGGTTTCAAGCCAGATCCCCATTTTAACTCGGTTGCACTGCGGATGGGTGGCTCTTTCCAAAGGCTTCACCCTGTTGTTTTTGGCCACAGCTTTGACAGGACAGCAGGACTGCAGACGACTTCTTGTGCCAGCTCAGCTTTGAAGCAACAAACGTCCTGTGGCCCCAATACCAAGCCCTGCAAAGGCTCTTCTGACACAGCTGAATAAGGCATTGTAGAAATTGTGCATAAGAACAACTGTGCAGCTGCTTCAGCCACCCAGAAACCCCCTCAGGCTGCTGATGCCCCCACTGCGAGCTCACCATGCTCCTTGTGCATCTTGGTGGTTCACGTGCCATGCTCACCAACCAAGGGGTAGAGCCCCTGAAAAGGGTTGCTACGTGAGACCTCAGGCATCCTGACTGTAGTGGTAAAGATGCCTCTGCCAGAGGGTGGCAGCAGCTACCAGAGAGGGGATCAGAAATATTCTCCTTGGATATTTCAATCTTCAAACCTCAGCTAGAGGAGACTGCATTCCTTTATCTGGGCTTCATTAATATCCTATAAAAAAACCACAAATATTCTTCTTTCTTGGGGCCAAGTAAAGTCAGCATGCTCTGCTCTGGTCATGGCTGTGGCCATAGCCCAGATGGCTACACACATGGGACATGGAGATGAGGCCATCACTGAGGTGGCAGGGAGCCAAGGAGGTGACCACGGATAATTTTGCGAAGCTGCCCAGAGAGGGGAGATGGGAAGTTGGCGTAGAAAAGTGAGCTAGGGGTGGTGGGAAGCTCCGAGCAGCAGCAGCCAGGAGCCAAGCGGTGACACGGGGAGATAAGGCTCTTGATGGATGGACCTCAGAAGGTTTGAAGGCTTTTGTTCTGTTTGAATAAGCAGTCAAATATTCACACAGATAAGCTCCAGAAATGCATCTGATCTGAAGCCCTTTGTATCTTAAAAAGTAGGGCTGGAAATAGCACAAGAGAATTCCTTCGGGGCTTCAGTGGCTCCCAGGCTTTCTTTCAGCAGCACCAGGCTGTCCAGACCCACCCATGCAAGAAAACCAGCAGTCTGGACAGCTCTAACAGCCAGACGTTCCCTGAACATCAGGCAGTCGAGTGTGCCCAGGTACCAGCCTTGCAGCCTGGGGGATGGGGTGATGCTCCTTCGCTTGGTCACTCTCTGCACTTTGTCATCTTGGTCCACATAGCTGCTATGGGTGGTTTAAAACATTGTTAAGGAAACGCCCTTGTTCACATTTGTGTATATCTTAACATATCCGCTGTCACAGAGTTTATATAACATTGGCTGGCACCTCTTCACGAGCAGAGTTATGCCCACATCGAGCATCTCGTTGCGTGCAAAGAGCTGCAATAACCTGCTGATGAGCAGCTGCTGAGAGCAAGACCAGACAGCAGCACAGATGATCTTGGCAGACTCCTGCCCTCCTCATGCACCATGCTCAGACCTAGATGAGGGCTGCAGGCAGCACCGAAGACGGCCAGCAATTATCCCGAACTTTAAATTGCAGTGCTTGAATGGAGTGCTTTTGGAGAGTGCATCATTTCCTTGGAAATGAATTATAATGTACTTTACTCCACTGAGTTTCCTTGTACCATAAGTTGTTTAAACAGTCTCTCATTATGCATTTCCCACTCGGACAAAAAACAAACTAGAAAGCCTGAGGCACCAAGGCTGGTAGGAAAACGGAAATCCTGCTCTGGCCATCCAAGTGGGCAGAGAGCAGCTCCCTGACTCTGGGCAGATGCTGGACACAGTGAAGGTTTGGGGCAAGAAGGAGCAGACAGAAGCAGCAGCAATTTCTAGCTCTGCAGAAAGTCTTCAGGCGACCTGAACACCTTTCAGGTTCAAATTCAAACAAATACAACTCCTTCTTGATTACGCAGGGCTTCTGTCTGAGCATTCCCCCATTTTTGGATGCTTAAGGAGGAGCCAGGTCCAAACCCACAGGGCAGAGCAGCAGAGGGCTTTCAGCATGGGGGGATTCCACCTCATCCAGGGTCAACTCATTGCTTCCCCTTCCCCCATGTCCCTCCCCAGGCTTCCCAACTTGCTATTTATATCTTTTCCCTAATGAGACCCCCATCCTCCCCTCAGCTTTAACATCTTCCTTGCCAAGCAGTGTTTGGAGTTTACATGAGAAAGCTGTTTATGTTATATAGCTTTGTAATAGTTTCCTCCTACACCACCTCCCTTCCTTCCCCAATAAAAAGCCCTCTGGCACGCTCGGCTAAGTCCATAAACAAAGGAGGGGTTTGGACATCCATCTAGTTTTTGGTGAATCCAGCGGGGAAATATTGTCTCTCTTGAAGGATGTTAAAGCCTGGGCTCATAATAGTAGGAAACGAGTGTCCACCCTAAGTAAGGAATCACCTACTTGCAGCTACCTAGCATAAAATAGAGATGTCCATGCAGGAGGCCACAAGTCATCGTTGGACACAGGTTAACCATGGATGTTTTCCTCACTGGTCAGGATGGCTTTGATGTGTTTGCTAAGCTCCGAATAGTTGAAGTTGTGACAAGAGAGTGGGGAAAGGAGAGCACAGAAAGGCAGCAGTGTTTTGAACTCACCTAGGTTGATGAACAGAAGCAGAAGGCAATGCAAATCCACTAGGCTGACTGTTCCCTGCAGAGGAAAAACAGGCGCACAAATCCAATTCATTATTCTCTTATTTAATGCTAAGTAAGTCATTGAACTTTACTACTTGATCTATCCATTTTCTTTAATAGTAGGGCTGGAGGAAATCCTTCTCTTCTTAAAGGGGTTTCAAGTTTCTTGGTGATATCATGTAAAAAGTACTTGGAATGCATGAGTAAAAAATAGCTGCATTTCAAAGGGAGCTAGAGCCATGCAGATAATGATAATTTTTCTCTTCTGAAGCACAGAACCAGAGAGTGGAGGTCCTTGGGAGCTTGGAGCACCATTGTTCTTCTTCCAGGACCTTATCTGGAGACAGGCCCTGTGATAGACTCGGCTAAGGCCACCAAAAGGATTATCTGCTCAGAGTGCTAATGGCATGCATTTGACAACATCAACTGTTTAATTTATGAGGTGCCTTGTAACATAAAGGCAAAGAAATCCATACCATGCAAAAGCCCAAGCGCATCCAGTGCAATTAAAAAGTATCCGATCAAAGCCCAGCCTGCTCTGCAACACAACTTCCTTAACTGTGGCTATGTAGAAATGTTCTGTCTTCCTAAAAGGCATCTTAGCAGATTTTGTACAGTGATGGCAACATTATACAATGAGAAATATATTAATGGAAACTATCCAGCAGGGAAATTATTCCAGCCTTTTTATCATTGCATTCCCTGTTCTCACATGAGCAAAGTGCGCAGGAATAAAAGCAGTTAAACATCACCCACCAGAAGACACGCACGGTGGGGATTACCTACAAGTCACTAACAGCTCAGTGGTGCCCATCAGTGTTGGGATCCACACAGAGACATTGTGCAAACAGAGCCAGTCTACCTGGGGAATTATTTTTCCAATGCCTGTGGCTCGTTGCCATGTCACCCTATTGCAGCTGGGGACAGCTTCGTGCCGTCACCTGGTACCTGAATTGCTCTTTCAGCTCCCTTGGTCCAGATCTCTGCCAAAAGTTGAGGTATCTGTCCCATCCTCTTCACTCTGGTGTATTTACACAGTGGATAATCAGACTTAAATCTTGTTTTTCTTCTATTGCACAAATCTTTGTACAAAACTATTTATTTTTCACTTTTCACATGCAATGAGAAACTTAATAGCTTAGTCATCAAGCTTTTGAATATAATATTCAGTGTTGCTGCTGAAGAGAGGGAAGATTTAGGTGGCAAGTCCTGCTTTTCCAGCATGGTTCAGGCAAAGTCATAGAATCATAGAACCATAGAATGCTAGGGATTGGAAAACTCATCTAGTCCAATCCCCCTGCCGGAGCAGGAACACCCAGATGAGGCTACACAGGAACATGTTCAGGCGGGTTTTGAATGTCTCCAGAGTAGGAGACTCCACAACCTCCCTGGGCAGCCTGGTCCAGTCCTCCGTTACCCTCACTGAGAAGTTTTTTCTCAACTTTAAGTGGAACCTCCTATGTTTCAGTTTAAACCCATTAACCCTTGTCCTATCATTGTTTGTCACCAAGAAGAGCCTGGCTCCATCCTTGTGACACTCACCCTTTATATATTTATAAACACCTCAGTCACCCCTCAGTCTCCTCTTCTCCAAACTAAAGAGACCCAGCTCCCTCAGTCTTTCCTCATAAGGAAGATGCTCCACTCCCTTAATCATCTTGGTTGCCAGAGGGTTCTGGTCTGGGTCCCAGCTTCCGTAGCATCACCCCCTAACGTGAGGTTTGTGATCACAGCGATGGATCCAAACTAGGGCTGCTACCAAAACGGATTATCTCAGCCCTGTCGCTCTGTACATCCCCACACCTCTCACACTGTACAAGTGTGTGCAACTTGTGTGGATCAGCTGAAACAAATGTTGTCTGAAAGGGCTGTTTTTCCATCAGATGAGCCCATTGCGCAGGCAGAAGGGCTGGTCTGGGCAATGAGGGGTTGAGGGCCCGGGAGGGTGTGAGTACCAGCTCTGGCTTGGATAGACTGATGGGAAACACCTAGCAGTGAAACAGGAACAAAACCTCTCCTGCGGATGCTCTTGAGGTGGCCTAGAGAAGTGTTACAATACCGATTGCTCCTGGCAATTACTGCAGCAGCAGCTGCCTTGCACTGAATATTACATCAAAGCCCCAAAAAGCCTGAGTATTTGAGTTGAGCTGATTCATGAGCAGAACAGATGCTCTTGTGTCAGGATCCAGGATTTTGGGTGCAGTCCAGTTGCACTGGTGTCCTGGTGATGGGAACCTGCCAGGGCAGCAGTGATGCTTTGGCTGGGGTGTGGGGTGTGAGCAACAGGTCCCCCCCCATACTGCAGCAAGGGCAGCAGCCTGCCAGGGAACGCATCCCACACCGCTCTCCATGTCGTAAGCAAGCTAATTGAGATTTTATTTGACGGCTCCCAAGCGTGTATTTAGGGGCAGAACAGACAAACAAAACATCCCTCGCTGAAGGCGGGCTCTGTGAGCGGGCGAGCTGTGAAACAATGGGAGCCTTGCAGGACGTCTCCCGGTTTACCTGCTCCAGTCCAAGAGGAAGCGCTCCTCCCTCCGCAGCACAATGGTGGGTTGGCGAACCCCACGGGGTGACACAGGCTGGCACACACCTTGGTGTCGCAGGACACCTCTGGGGTGCACTCGTGCAGGTTGAACTCCCCACCAAATGCAGGGAGAAAAGCCTGGAAGGAGGGATGGCTCCCAGCTGCACCCCAGCAGCTCTCTTGGCTCCTGCCCACCCATCACTGTGCAGGGGGAAGGTGGGTGTGCTATACACCCAAACAGAAGCAGAGGAAGGAAAGCTGGGGGCACAGTGGGCCATCCCTGGGGACGGATAGCACTTTCCCAGCACAGTAGCTCGCACAGCGTGCCAGCAGCATTTGTAACTCTCACTGGACGGGTCAACAAGGGGCTCTTCATCTACACACGGCAACTTTAACCCAGAACTTCCCTGCTAGGAAACCCTGCCAGAGGCTTGTCTGAATTCCTGCTTCTTAACAAGCACTCTTTAAATTTTGGCCTCAAAGCACTGTTTAAACTTCACCACGTGGCAAATATTTGTCATGAGCCTTCGTGATGTCCCTGCAATTTTTCCTTACACTGGCAGAGGATTCTGCAGTCCCACTTTGAGGGAGGGCAGCTGAGAGCACCTGAGGGAGCTGCAACACTCTCCTGGCCCTGCAAAATGACTTGTTGGTAGCTGAAATACTTCTACACCTAGCAGCTGCTGAGATTTTGAGCTCTTCAGTGGCTCTGATTGCCTCTTTGGTGTATACACTTAAATCTGCCTTTCAAAGCATTGTGCCAACAAGCTTAAAACTGGTTGTCAATATAATTCTGGTGGGAAGAAGTCTAAAGATCATGGCTTTGAGAGAGACGCTGGGCCAGGCATGCAAGGGTACATCACTGCCTAGAGGCACACAACAGTGGCTAATGGCTGGAGCACCCAACTAGTAGAAAATCCTTATTTAATCCCATTAAGGACAACAGGATTCAGTGCATTACACAGGATCAGAATGGAAAAGCACACCACTACATCTGAGATGCGCTGCTAACCAAGGCAATGGCAAAAGCCTGGGTAATCTGTTTTCTTCTCTAGGTTGTGGACCTGGAAATCAGGACTAATTTCCTATTTGTTTGGTGCTTTCACAGCTTGATGCTGCTGGTATTAATAAGTTCAAACATCAGCCTTGGAAGGAATGGGTATGACCCAACCCAGACCATGCCTAACATCTGGCACCATTCACATCTGGATGCAGACTGCTGCCAGGGCACAGCCCAAAAAACTTGTGCTGCTGGGTGCTAAAGCTGAACAAGCAATCACCACCATGAAAAACGTGGGAGCTGAACATGTAGGAAGACAAAATGGCAGTTTGGGAAGCAAACGTGCGTACCAAGCTGCCAGATTCTGTGAACCAGGAAGCTGATCCCCAGTTTACATAACAAACCCAAACTCTCCTCCATCGGCAGCTTGGAGGGTCCGATGCTGTCGCTGGTGCTTGCAGGAGGGAGCGATGACTCAGGGGAGCAGCAACTCACACCAGCACACCCAGCACAGCACCCCTCACCCCACTGCTGCACCCCTGCACCCATGCCAAACCCCACAGGGCAGCTCCTCTTGGGACACCAAGGGAGAGGACACCTGCTCTGGGCTGGGGGAAGCCTCCAGGTCCTGCAAAACTCAGCATAAGCTTAAGCCCCTTGAAGGGGAAGGGGGGATGCCAGGAGGGAGGCACATTCCCTGGGAGCCATGGATGGGCAGGGAGCTCTGCAGCTTGATGTTGGCTAAGAAGCTGCTGCTCAGGTTGCTTTAGTCTGCTGTCATTATCCAAAAATAACAAGAAAAACTTTTAGGGATGTTTAGGGCATATTTCAGCTGCCAGTCCCTTGCTGGAATTGTATGGAAACAGTCTTACCTCTCAATCTTCACTTGCGTTTCTATAGCGCATCTGCCTGTTGCATCCCTATCCAAACTGCTTAGACCTTCCCAGTAAGAGGCAACACCTATATCATGGCAAAAATGCCCTGGTTTTTACTGTTTGCAATGACAACTCCAGGTTTGCTTGCCAGCATCACCTTTTTTGTTCTTTTCCCATCTCGGTCACTTTTTCAAGTGCAGTTTGACAGCCTGAAGTTACTGAATTGCACGAATAAATCGCCTGCTGTTACCACGGCTGCACTTTGCAGATGGGCAGGAGGACAAGCATCTCAAATAAAAAGCCTATCGATTTCTTCTGCGAGAAAAATTATTCACAAATATTGTTGGCCTTACGTTATATGCAATTGTTTATATAAAGAGAAAGACTCCTTACTTCCTCCTGGGGCGTTGGGAATTTGGCAGGCTCTGAAAGGGAGTCAGCGGTGCAGAAGGGTAATGCTCCTCCGGGGGAGTGTGCTTAATGCTATTGCAGGAGATCATATTAGTGCTTTTAACACGATCAAACAGAAAGCTCCAGCTGAACAATGAGTTTTTAGGACGAATAGTGAAATGTTAAGAAGGTGTGTACATCTTGGTGAATTTGCTTCATTTCACTCGTTGATGTGGCGGTAACAGAACTATTTTTAGGTATAATCCTTCAAACAGAACATGACTTCTCCTTTCTGATTAGTACAAAGCTGGCTGCTAGTCAAAGGATAATTATTTCCCAACACATCACCTAACACACACCAGCAAACAAAACACTCATTATTTGAGCTATCCAACATTAACTGTTGTTTAGCAGTTAACATTTTCTTGACAGCTTTGAATAGGACTAATTGCTCCACCTTCATTAGCAGAGGTCATTTACCCTGGTAACAATACTTTTCTGCAGATACTCTCTCGTATAAGATTAGATTATCAGGTCAAATTCTGCTCCCAGTGACAATGATGCCTGACCGCGTTTGGCCTCAAGAAAGTCTGCTCTTTCAGTTCATAGCTGCACAATTTCCAGCCCTGCAGCTGATATATTACATAAAGGAAGTAAGTGCACTCCACCGGACGGGAAATTACAATAAATTAGGAAAGTGTGCAGCACAAGGAAGGTTTGCAAAATAGCCACTTAAAAGTTATTAATAAAACATTGACTGCAGATAGGGCTTAGGAAAAAAAAAAAAAAAAGCTGATAAAGAAGTTGTCCTTATACTTGAAAACATGTGCATACCCAAAATGGAAAGCAGCGTTTGCAGGAGAAAGGTGCATGCTGTATCACAATCACCTGGCTGATGCTGTCAAATGCTGCGTGTGCCATGGGCACAGTTCAGATCACAATTTTAAGCCACGTTTTTTTTGCGTGCAGTTTTATTTGTTCATCAGTTATTGCTTGGAGCTACAGTCAGATAATGCTGAGGGTCGTGGTCCCAAAGTGCAGTGAATTTGCAGGAGTGTTTTTGTGCAGCGCTCACTGGTGGGGAGGTCCTTTGCAGGCACTTCGTAGCCCACTGTGTGTCTGGAACACCCATCACTTTCCTGAACACATGGAAAACTGAAGCCAGGCTTCCCACTGATATCTTCCCATCTAAGCACGTGGAGAGGTGCAGCCTGCTTTGCAGAAGTGCTGAGCAAACACCGCTTAGAGCACAGCCGGCGCCTTTGAGAATCAGGCGTCTTGCATGTGGAAGTCTCAGCCGCCCTCACCAAATAATTTTGGTCCTGGCAGACACTGGATGTTTTCTCCAAGTGGGTTTTTGTGTTACCTGGGTCTCTCTTTCCTGCAGGCCTGAGGATCTTTGCTGTTACTTCCTTGCCCACGTACGTGTGCAGCCGCATGCCTACCACCTATCCTTTTGACTCGCAGCTCCAATTGCTAATCCATGTCTGGTTTTCATCAGAAAAAGAAAAAAAAAAATTCATCCTGAGTGTTTGACTCATTGCCTCTAGACTATTCCAGCTGCCCCGTAACACTTTTCAGAGTATCCTCCTTTACCGCGGAGAACAGGCTGTTCTGAGCATGATCCCCGGCAGACCGCTTGCCAGCAGCCTCCCCTTCCTCGCACACGTGCGTGCCACATGTCCCGCTCTGTCTGCACCGCTGCTGTGCCACCAGCTTCTTTACACCGGGCAAGACGGACCGGCCCCTGCCATCCGTGCTGCCGGGTGGGTTGTCTTGGCCGTCTGCGAAGGGGCTCGACGTGCCAGGCTCCAAACTCCTCCAGCAGGTCATTGACTGGCCAAAACCCAAAGGCAGACACATCCCCACCACTTTGTACACACTGCTGGCCCTGCTGAGGCCAGTGAGCAAAACTCATCCTACCTTTCACCTTCTTCATTTCATTTCACTACACTTGTCCAGGGGAAGCGTGACCCAGTGCAGTTATTCAGCAGGGGAAGTTGAGCAACTTCTGACCATCAATTTCCTACCTAAGGACCCTGTGGAGCCAAAACATTCATCGCTTTTTAAATTCTAAGGACATGAGTATTCAGATGGTTAAAATTAAGTATGTGAACTGATGCAGGAGATGAAGATTATGAATAATGATCATGATGATGCACGCCATCCTGTGCACCCTTTCGGTCCTGTTGTCTTTGCTGGAATCACAGACAAAACCAGATTAAAAAAAAAATAAAGAAATCATTCAGTGGTAGAGCCTAATTCACTTGGCACCTGATCTGACATCACCCCAGCATTTTAAGGAGTGCATTTCCCTATTATCAAGGAGACATCGTTAACTGCAGCTCACATAGAACACCAGTAGCACCAATGGAAAAATGTTATTTACTTCCCTGGTCCCATTATTTTGTCTTTGCATAAAAAATGTAACTAATTTTGCCCCTGAAAAGTCATCATTAGAAACTGCAAAAGACAAATTCCTTAGTTTTTAACATAAAAAATAAAGAAATGGTTTCCAAAACAAACCATTGGCCACCACCCTGAAGAACTTGCTTTGGGAAGTACTCTTCCTGGGAGCTGATTTCTAATTTGACTATACCGAGCTTAATAAAGCTAAAAACAACTTCACTTTTATTCTGTACTGCCTCTTTGTTGCTCTATCTGCCATGTATTCATTGCAGTAATGAAAAACTTTATGAAATCACAAGGATGCAGTGTGCCTTCATAAAGCAATAAAGGATGACAATCTTTTGGACCAAGGATGCAGTCGGCAGCTCTCCTGCTCACAGTACCTCCTCACCTGGACCAGTACAAACATTGACATTCGCTTATCGTAATCTGGCCCCCAAGGAGTATGTGACTACTGGCAGCACCCTGAAGCCACACCGCACATGACCATTAGCTTTATATGAAGTCTGCAAACTAAGGCAGTTTTATTTCCCCCAGTGACAACAGCACAGGCAGCAGTGTTTAAGTCTGTCCCAGAGTCCGATCCTGCTCTGGTTACACCCCAGCCATTCCCTCGGAGTTTATCTCCTTTTCTACAGTAAAAAGGAACAAAAGCCCGGATTCCTGTGACCGGCTCCCTGGTTGCCATCTCCCCTTATAGGGCATGAGCCTCCTTCTGCTGCTTTTCGGGCAGGGGTCTCCCCAGACCCCCCCGCTCAGCACCAGGACCGGACCCCCTGGGACACCCACCACCCCCCTTGCTCGGGCAGGATCAGACCCGCTGCTGCCATGAGGTGGAATTAATAGCGTGTACGGCATACCGAGATTTCTTTCTACGTGAGCCCGTTTTTAGCTTGCAAATTAAGCATCCTCTGTACTCTCAGATACTCCTGTCTCCTCACTCCCAGCTGTGTACTCCTAATGAAAAAAAAAAAATTCCAAAAAGGAATAGTTACAGAAAATGAGTGTATTCATTATCAGAGTGGAAACACCTTGCCTTTAGCCATTAATTTTAAGGGAAGTCAGCAGACCTCAGTGCAACAGGAACACAACCTTATTGGGTTTCAAACACATTTTTTAAAATACTGTGTCAGGAAAAGCCATTAGATAGAGTTGTATTGGTAATCTGAGCCATCTTTGGAGAAAAACAAATGCTGTTCTTCCCATTATAGGTAGGTATTGTTTCAAAACCTATAGAGACACTCTTGCTTGTGCTGCAATGGTATTTATTGCACATAGACCAATTACTTACACAGTAGTAAATTGCACCAGAGTATAAATACGTTATAAAACACACACAGAGAGGAAAATGGAAATGACACGCAAGTGCTAAAATAACAGCAGATTCACGTGGACACTTGGAAATAAAAATAAAGTCCCTTAAGATACTTTAATTTATAATACGGATATATTTACAGTACCTTCATAAAATAATATAAAAAGTCACTCTCAATAAAACTATAACAGATCAGAAAAAAACAGAAATCAGTTTCAGGGTTGGTGTTATTCAAACCTCCATTTCATTTTAATTTGCGTGTGTGTATGTGTGTGCAAGTAACATCTTCAAATAACTTTACAACTCTTAGCACTGTGCAAAAACTGGCTTGGATGCCATTTTCAATAAAATGTGCAGTCAATTTTTGTTGTTGCCAGGATTCCCCCCCCTCAACCCCGTTCATCTGTAATTACAATGAACAATCTGCAGAAGGCTCCTCACTGCCCACCCCTTTTTCATAAAATACTACTTATGGTATGTAAATACGCTGTTTAATATAAACACGGTCGGTTTATTCCCCTGTACAATATGCACAGTTTGAGGTAGAAGTTTCTCAGCCTGACTGCTATTGTCTGGCCGAAGGAGATAAGCACAATAACTCACGGCTTGCCGATGCAGAGGGAAAAAGCACAAGAGTGTGGGTTGGGTTTTTCTACCCCCTTTCAAAATATACCTGTGCTCCTCATTATTCTTCTCCATTGCTGCTCCGTGGAAGAGGGAGCACAGCTACTTCAAGCTTAAAACTCATCCCGTCTCTGGGTCCGTACTCTCCACTGGGAGCACCTGCAGCACAGACCCTGCGCCTCCCCAAAAAACACTCAGGCTGCGGGTGAGGGAATGAACCCCCGGGGTGTCCGACAGCCCCAGGAAGGTGGGGGACAGCTGGGACCCCAGCTGTATCACCTCCACGCTCAGGTTCAACCAGCAGCACGGTCCTGGGACAACTCACCCAAGGGACGGGCGCTGCCACAGCCCCTTCCGAAAGAGCTTCTCCTAAATATAAGCTGGCTATCTTTGGGACAGGCTGTTTATTTTCTTTGTTCTCCGGTCAGTGGGTTTCCTGTTTGCTGTAGTTTCGGATGAGGTATGTCATACACGAGTTCACCTGCTTTTATTCCTAAGTAAACACCCGCTCTCTCCCCGCTAAGCCAGGGATCAGGTTTGCTTAGCATTAGCTTTACCAACAGGCAGCTGCTGGGATTTTTCTCCTCCCATGTGTCTCCCTGTCTGTTCCCCCTGCCCGATGCAGTCCCCCACACCCTCCCCCCTATACCTTGGACTCCGAATCGGATGTTTTGCTATTTCTCTCCTCCAGGCTGGACTCGCTGCCGCCCCGCGTACCCCCGTTGCAGTCAGACCAGGTCCCTCCCAGGCTGCGCTCGGGGGAGCCCACGGTGCTGATGAAGCCCCCCGGCAGGTGGGCCGGGTTCCCGCCACGCCGACCAGCTTTCCGGGGGCAGCTGAGCAGCCTCTTGAAGGCTTTACGAAAGTCAGGGCTGCGGCAGTAGATGATGGGGTTGAAAGCAGAGTTGGCGTAGCCCAGCCAGTTGAAGAAAACGAAGAGCCAGTCTGGCACCAGGTCCCGGTTGAAGACGTTGACGATGTTCACCAGGAAGAAAGGGAGCCAGCAGAGGGTGAACACCCCCATGATGATGCCCAAAGTCTTGAGGGCTTTCTGCTCCTTCATAGCCATGATCCGGGAGGTCTTCCGCTTGCTGGCTCGGCCATTGCCGAGCATGGGCTGGTGGTGAGGAGGTGGGGGCGGCTGTGGCTGCTCGTGGCTGCCGTAGAACCGGCCCTCGCACCGATCGATCTTCCTGATCTGCTCCTTGGCCTCTCTGTACACCCGGAGGTACACAAAGATCATGATGAGAAGGGGGATGTAGAAAGAAATGATGGACGAGGCGATGGCGTAAGCCCTGTTGGTGACGAAGTCACAGCAGCCTGGGTCCTGGTAGCACTCCAGAGCCTGGGGGTCCTCATCCCGCCACCAATGCATCATGATGGGCAAGAAGGAGACCAGGGCAGAGATGGCCCAGACGGTGCAGATGATGCCCTTGGCCCGACCCTTGGTCATGAGGCTCTGGTAGCGGAAAGGTGAGGTGATGGCCAGGTAGCGGTCGATGGCAATGACGCACAAGGTCTCGATGCTGGCTGTCACGCAGAGCACGTCCAGCGAGGTCCAGCACTCGCAGAGGAAAGATCCCCAGAGCCAGGTGCCCCGCACCACCAGCGTGGCCCCGAAGGGCACCACCAGCAGCCCCATCACCAGGTCAGCGCAGGCCAGCGAGGTGATGAAGAGGTTGGTGAGCGTCTGCAACCGCTGCGTGCGCCCGATGGCCGCGATCACCAGCACGTTCCCCGCCACGATGAGCAGCACCACCAGGACCATCAGCAGGCTCATCCCCACAGCCCACTGCTGCGACAGCAGCTCGGCGGGCAGCTGCCGGCTCCCGGGCGGCGCCGCCGTCACCCCGCCGCCGGCCACCGAGCGGTTTTGGGGGCCGCAGTCGGGCGGCAGCCACCCATCGCCCATGGCTGTGCGGGGCGCTCCGGCCGCCGCCGCGCCGCGGGCTGGAAGGCGGCGCCGCCGCCGCTGCCGCCGCCGCTGCCGCCGGTCCGGGTGCCGCATGGCCCCGCGCCGCTGCCCGCCCGCCCCGCGTCACCGCCCGCAGCCAATCCGCATCGGGGGGCGGGGCCGGCCCGCCCCGCCTGCCGCTGCCTGCCCTGCCCGCCGCGCTGCCCGCATCCCGTCCCGCTACCTGCATCCCGCTACCTGCATCCCGCTCGGCTGCCCGCATCCCGCCCCGCTCCCTGCATCCCGCCCCGCTGCCCGCATCCCGCTCCGCTGCCCGCATCCCGACCCAGTCCCTGCATCCTGCTCTGCTGCCCGCATCCCGCCCCGCTGCCCGCATCCTGCTCCGCTGCCTGCATCCCGCCCCGCTGCACGCATCCCGCTCCGCTGCCCTCATCTCGGCCCAGTCCCTGCACCCTGCCCCGCTGCCCGCATCCCGCTCTGCTGCCTGCATCCTGCCCCGCTACCCGCATCCCGCCCCGCTGCCCGCATCCTGCCCCGCTACCCACATCCCGCCCCGCTGCCCGCATCCCGCTCTGCTGCCTGCATCCCGCTCTGCTGCCTGCATCCCGCCCCGCTGTCTGCATCCCACCCCGCTGCCTGCATCCCGCCCCACTGGCCGCATCCTGCCCCGCGGGGCTGTGCACAGTGTGGGCTCCTGCCCGCGGGGTAGTATAGCCAGCGACTGCCAGTGCTTGGTGCACCCTCCCACTAGTTTGAATGGGACTTGGGAAAAGGCGGGTTTATACCCCAAAAGTATTCACTGTGACCCTGGTCCAAAGCCAGGCTTTGTCACCTCCACTGCAGCCCCCAGGCAGGTGGGCTCTGCATCCTTGGGAAGACGACATAAGTGCTGGGGGACACATCTCATGCCAGAGATACCTCACACACCTCCATTGCCAGGCACACCTCTGTGAGCTGCTGGAGCAGATGCTCCCCTTCTTTACACCTGTAAAGTGTAAAATACCAAATACCAGCACTGCCAGCATCATTGTCCACTGAAAAGCAATGTACACCTCCCACGGGATATCTCTTTCAGGGACAAACCCCCTACTCACAGCTCCCTGTCACCAGTGCCTCCTGCCCCAGCCTGGGCACCGCCACAGCCCCCTTGGCTAGAACCCAGTGTAAAACCTTCTGGCTTAAGGGATAGTGCTACCAGCTCCGTGCAGGCTCTGCGGCTGTGGCTTCTCCCCATTGCGGGCCCTCATTGCTTCATCTTTCCCATCCCTGCCAGACCAAGCCACTGCAGGGCTGGGAGGTGGAAGTCTCAGCTTCCATTCCTGCCTTTCCTCTGTTGCATCAGACCGGACTTTTAAAAATGCAGCTGGTAGCTTTTACTCGATCTGGTCAAACCATGCTAAATTTAGGAAATGCTCCAAGTATTAGTACTGCTATTTGGTAATGAGCAATTAAGTATATGAAGCATCCCAGGGTTGTAATGCTCAGATAACAGATTCTGAGCAAATTCCCGCATGGTTCCCATCTACTTCCGTGAAACCTGGTCCTAGGAACCAGTTGGGCTGGATTTTCATTTATTTGTTCAGCCCTGTATTTGGCTCCAAAGCTGGAACATTACTCTTGGGTGCATTTAACTGTATTACTCCTCTTTTAAACCTCTTAAAATAATGTGAAACAGCTGTTGGGTAAATGAGAGCAAGGTCCCCTCTCTCCTTTTTTCTAATTATCAGCATGTCTTACAGCAGCACCAAAGGTTCCCCACGGCAGTCTGGCAGCAACTGGAAGGCACAGTTATTTTTTCCCCCCCCCCTATATATATTTATTCTGCTAAGTCTGCTCCACTGTTCCAGCTGGACCATAAAAATCCCTTCCAGGCTTAGACTTGATTTACAAGGTCACAACCTAGGAGTGATTTATTTATTTATTTACACGCTATTTATTTAACCCTGACTAAAGGCCGCACACCAGCACGGACCTGCTGCTTGGCAAACTATTCCCTCGTGTTCCCAGGGACTTTGCTCTGCTGCTCGTCATCTGCTGGACCAAAGTGGGACCCTCTTTGGTGGGAAGGGCGGGAAGCACAGCATCTTCAAGAGCAGAGGGAGACCTTAGGCTGAATGAAAAGCAGAAGGATTGTGTCTGGCAATATTTGTACTCAACTGGTATCTGTAATCCTGATTCAAAAAAACAATAATAGGAAACCAGGTTAGGAGAGTGGAGCTGTGGGATAGAAACACTTTTTTATTTTCTAAGTATAGCTGCAACACTTGAAGTGAATATAAGCCCTATGGTTTATCACCACACCAAAGCCTCCAGAGCTGACACACTTGGACGAATTTTGTGAACCTACATAGTCCATTTTAATGCAAATTCAGCCAGATGAAAATCTGATGAAATCTTAAATACTTTTCCCAAGGTGACACTGACAGTTGGAAGCACTATTGAGGGAACTATGTAGCTGTTTTGCTTGCTATTCCTGGAGCACTCTCCATCTGTCATCTATTTGGATCCATTATTGCTATAATATCTTTATATAGTTAATAAATACCATAACCTAATAAAATGCCAGCTCTTTGCCTATCAGACTGTCCTATCAGATGTCCAGATGGAGATCCTCATCCCACCATAAGAAAAAATAAGCTTAAAGGTTGGAAAAGTGAAAGAAATTACTAGCAAGAATGCAATAAACCAGAAGACGCATAGTTGTGTGTTGCTTCCCAGTATCCTTGTTGGTTCAACAAGCGTCAATCTGGAATGCCAGATCAGAGCTGGAGCCAGAATGTCTTTGGGAAACAATGCATATCCAAAGGAAAAAAATAAGCAAATTTACGATTTCTGTACAGAACATCCCTCTGGCCCTTTCAGCACAGACCAGCCAAATAATCATTGTAGGCTTAACCCCTTTCAGAACATCAACTTCTGCAAATCTCCTTTAACGCAAAATTTCCTTTTTAATTTTTATTTTTATTTCAGAGAGCTTCTTAAGACAATTTTAATATAGCTCTTTGTTTGCGTATTATTTAAGGATGTTAGGCCAAGAGAAGAGCTTCCAGAACTGAAATGGTTTTTTCTACATGCTCTCAAGATTGCAGTTTTTAATGAGCAACTAATTTATTTTTTCCTTTGGAAGTCATTAAAAAAAATAAAAGCCCAAACTCTCAGTAGTTATCATGACAGATCAGTCTTATAGAGGATAATGGATAGATCTGATGAAAATCAAAATATGTTGCATTTGAGGAACGCTGTTGGCATGAGCTGTGAAGCTTCAACATTTTGGACACTGAAGTGTGTTACCGAGGTGTATTTTTAAACCCAGTCCTTGAGATGCTTTGCACAGCTTCCTGCTCATCTTCTGGCATCTGTCCCCATGCAGAACAGATTGCAAGGTGAGGTTCCTATTTCATGGGCATGCATCCCCACCAGCACTGGGGCAGGGTGCTGGGAATGGGGCTGACCCCTTCCTTTGTTGTTGCAGCAGCTAGGGCAGCATTGGGAGCAGAGGATTTGCTGCTGCCAGCTCTGCGTCTTGGAGGCAGGCAGGTGACTTGCTGCTGGAGACCATGTCTGGATCTGCAGGGATGCTCTGAGCAACGTGTGCCATGCCTTGACACTCTTACATGGCCTATGATGTTGGTTGAAGAGGGAGGATGCTGGCAGAGAGGTGATGAACGTTTAAAGAAGGGTGGTGGGGTTAGCAGATGAGGAGGGTGGAGAGGCAATTTTAGCTTTTTGAAGACATAATTTCTTAGTGTGTTTGGAAGAAGAAAATATTGTCAGGGAGGGAGGGAATAATTTAGATTAATACAAGGAAAGGTAATGAGTGGCAATGTGATGAAAGAGAAAATTTTATATGAATATCTGAAAGAGCTTGTAGGACATCAAACCCATTAGTTTGTCAGGAGTAGCAGTGGACGTCTCATCACATGAGCCTTTTTAGTTAGGCTTGACAAGTCTCTTATTCTCAACTTTGGATCAGACTGCATCATGTCTAAGATGTGGACGTTTTCAGTTCTTACTTTTGGCTTTAACATGGTTCCTCACCATGTCTCAGCAACTTGGTTCTTGGCAAGTAATCTTCAGTTTTCCCCATGCAAAGAAAAATAAATCTGATCATCTGCACTACTGGGTAATGAGCTGGGTTTAAGGAAGCTTTACTGGAGGAATGAAGTGAAGGAGCAGTTTCTCTGTGACTGTGAGGCCAGTGTGGATAGAGCAGAAATCTCCTGTGGCCCAGCAGCCGGGATGAGCAGTTCCCTGTCAGGTGCAAGGGGTGACAGTTCTGATGACTGTGACCCAGAAGGATCTTGTCTTCCTTGTCCAGCCTTGGTCCATTCACACCCTCATTGCAACCAAATGCAGGCACCACTATTATTAACGTAATATCCTCTTAAAATACTGTGTTTTTTTTTTTTCTCTTAAGGTATTGGTCAAAGCCAACTGAAATGCCTGGAAGGCCTCCCATTGACTTCAGTGAGCTTCATGTTGTTGTAATTCTTTCCCTGGAGAAAAAGCGCTATGTAAAAGCAAATTAAAATGTATTTGATGTCCCTTTTTCTTCCTGCTGTCTTCCTAAATCTCTTTGTAAATTTAGCATACATCTGAGAAACCATTTTGTATTCATTACCTGGACAGTTTGACTGAACTGAAGGAAAGCAGATGAGAAACATCTCTTCAAATCTTCATGTGAAGTGATCAAATTTCATCCTGCCTCTGTTGTCCCAGGAAGAAACTGGCACTTGGCTCTATTCGCATTGGACATTTGTTATTAGAGAAATAGAGACATGATGGAACATTGCCACAAGATCCATGTCTCTTGTTTTTAAAATAAATATCTTGGCTTTGACTTGACATTTATTTTCCATAAATGCCTGGTCTTCAATTTGGCATTTCAGCAACAGTGGGAGGCTGTTATCCTGTGACAACATGCAATTCCATTGACATTATCTCTTGATTACATGTGACAGTGCACCAAACACTGTATGTAGTTCCTTTTAGTTAAAAAATGCTACAAAAATATAAAACAAATGTATTAAATAACAGAAACAGCTCTACTTTCCAGCCCTATACTGTGCGTGTGACACCGTAATTACATGAGGTAAGCTAGGTAGTAGTGTGTGCTACTTTAGTAAGCACACTCTGAGTTTGACTTTGGGGGTCCAGACTAGTGAATGTCTATTAATTCCTGTTGACTGGAAGGCTGTGGTTGATGTGTTGGTTACCACATACAGGAGCAGGTGTATGAACCTTCTGGAAAGCTCTAACCTAATTCGAACACACAAATAAGTCTTGATGCTCTAGAAGACCCTGCCACAGTAATCCAGCCCTTGTTTAGAGCACTTTTTCAACAAGACACCCTCTTACAAGAATGATGATTAATTAATTCCCTTCAGCTGATGAAAGAGATACAATGAGTATCTGTCTTTCCACCTCTTTCTCATACACTGAGTAAAAAGATGATGAGGAACAGCCAAGCCAAGGCCTTCTTGCCCCTTGAAATCTGTGCTGTGTTGTTGCTAAAAAGTAAAATCTCAGATAAAGGTGGAGTTTGACCAGTGAGTTCAGGTAGATTCAATCCTCCTAGAATAGACAGAGGACTCTTTTTTCTAGTGCTCTTTAGAAGTTCCCAGATTTTAAAGATTCTCTGACTTCTACTATATGATTGAGGCCAGGTCTCTATTTTTCCTGTATTTCATGAGAATTGTGATGCTTTTTATAATCCTACCCCCAGTTTTAAAGGAGTGTAGAGCCCTGGGCTGAGGTCTCAGGGAAGTGAAGGAGGGGGCTGTTGTGACTCTGGAAAAGTGTCTCTCAGAAAATGGGTTTGGTCTTGCATGTGCAGAAAAGGTTTGAACTGGAAGTAAAACTTCTGGCTTGGACCAGATATTCTAATTTGTTACACAGAAGCCTAATACAAAAGGAATTGCTCTGATCTATGTTAGCTGAAGAGCTGGGTCTTTGTCTATCTAGCTGATAGCTTTCAACATTCCATCCTCCAGCCACACTCCATAACTCTCAGAGGAGGTCTCTTGTTCGCCTTTGAAATATCTGACCCAGGACACTTTGCCATCTGCATGACTGAGACTTGATGTTGCTGACTGGGCCTGAGACTGATGTCCCAGTTCAAAGAGTGTTTTTACCATTGTGTTAGTATTCACCCTGCAGGAATGAATTATCCTGGGACAAAAACGATGTTCAAATTTTGCTAAGAATGAACCAGGTCTGGTGTTTCTGGAAGCAGTGTGTTCTTTTGCTATTGATGCAATTTTTGTAAAGTTAATGCCCATAATTATTTGACAGAAGCAATTTATTAACAATCTGGACTAATATTAATCTGGAGCAATAGTAATGTGTTCATTAATCCAGATTATAACTAAGGGTTGTCTTTAAATGCTCAGTTTGCCAGGTCTCACTCTCTGCATAGCCCTACACTTTCTTGACAACCAGATTCCTAGACAGAGGCACTGGCACTGTGAGAAAACCCTGACTAGGGCTGCCTCTTTTTTTAGGCATCATCTATTCGAGAGGGGTCGCGAAACATTTTACAGCAGGCCATAAAACAGTGGTGGCCAGAATCTTTGTATATATAGAGAGAATGTGGTCAGAGACCAGAGCAGAGGGGCGATGACTGGGAGTCCTCTGAGGTTTTAGTCTATTGCTGCTTCAACACATACTGGCTGCAAGAAGTTGCTTTATTTCTTCATTGTGAAGTTTACCGCTCTGTAGAATGAAAGTTCCACACTTGAAGAAGAGTAATCTCATATTTTAATTGGAACAAAAGGCCAATTCTTTCACAAGCACCCACTGAGGTGTGGATGTGAGAATGCCCAGTGACAGTGTTCTGCCATCAACACACTGGTTAGTGAAGTGTGTAAGTCAGGAAACCATTTCTTTCTCCTTCACATCATGGAGAACTATAGCACATAAACTAGTGTCTGGAACATGCAAAAACACTAATTCAGATGGCTTGGGGTAGAACCAGCATTTTAAGATGTGTGGGAAATCTGTGTATATGTTCTGGATGGCAAAAGACCAACTTGAGCAGCGTGGCTGGGTGTCCAGCTCCAGCTGGCTGTGATGGCGGGTGCATGGCTGAGACTGATTTGGGCAGCCCAATGTTGTTGGTTAAATGTCTCCAGATGTAGGACTGAGGCTTTGTATTCTGTAAGGACATGGGTTTGGTCTCCCACTGAGAGAAAATATATTCTGCATTTTTTTAAGCAAGAAAAGTCAATCGCAGTTCATGCTAACTTAGGGCAGTACCCTGGGAAAGAGCTCTGAATAGCTGAGACAGTGCTACAACTCGTGAAAAAGCTGCATGGTTTTTAGTTTTTGGTGGCATTAAGAGCACCTTTTGAAGCTTTTGGGGGATGCTGAGTTGCATATTTTGTATTTTGAACCTGTCTTTCAGACAGTTCATAATGTTCAATGACAGGCTTTTTTCTAAGTAACGGTCCTCCTAAGTTGCCTTGGTGACTTTTAAGCCAACTTTGATTTTTTTTTTTGGTTAAGAGGAAAAACAAGTCTTGCCTTGTCATAAGCAGTAAGTCATAAGCAGTAATCACTGCCTATTAGCCTCTGTCTGTACTCCTGCATGTCCTCTCAGCTAGCTATCATATACACAACACTAACCTGCCAAGCCAGATACTCAGATAGATACTATCTTTACTGTGCATTGAAAGGAGTAAAGCTACTGTAAAGTAACAAGGGATGTACCCCTCCAAAAACTGTGGGCATCCTGACTGCTTTTATTTAGCACAAATAATCACAGGATTAGCTAAAAGAGATGGAAATAGTAGGATGCATCTGTTCTAGATGGGGTTCTTGCAGATCCAAGTGAGGTTGCCTTGTGTACCATGAGAAAACCCAATAGCTACATTATCTTAAAAAAATACCCCATGGAATTCTATAGCAACAACTCTGGTCTATTTATTTTTTTCTTTCTTTTTTTTTTTTTTTCCTAACCTGTTGCTTTGGACCACTCTGATAATTGTCTTTGATATCTGGCTCTGGAAACTGCTAAAAAACGTTAACATCAGCCTTAGATATAGTCAGTGCATGTCAGTGCATGGAGTGAAAACTGCTGTGGTTCATTTGTCACAGAATAAATGGTTGACCTGCACATATCCTCAGATCTGGGTAAATGAGCCTACTACCAATTAAAGTACTGCCTTGGCTGACTTGCAGACAACTGGACTCCTCTGGCAAGTGGAAAGGAGAAGTCCTGGCATCCTATTGTACCTACTTCTTTTTAAAGCTCAAAGTAATGCATGAGCTTCTACTAACCTTTTCTTACTGGTTATGAGACACCTTTGCTGGCCATTTCTTGATGGTCCTGGTACTGCTGGTTTGGATTAAGACATCACATATGGAAACTTCTCAGTGAGGGTGACGGAGCACTGGAACAGGCTGCCCAGGGGGGTTGTGGAGTCTCCTTCCCTGGAGATATTCAAAACCCACCTGGACATGTTCCTGTGTGACCTCACCTAGGCGTTCCTGCTCTGGCAGGGGGATTGGACTAGATGATCTTCTGAGGTCCCTTCCAATCTCAAACATACTGTGATACTCTGATGTTGCTCTTCAATAGTTTCAGACTGGGGTGTGCATTATTTTTTTTTAATCTGTCGTAAAATCACGCTGATATAGTGATAAATCACCTCACTGTTCACCGTTTTGCTGATCAATTTGTAATAACAAATTCTAATATTCCGGCTCTGCAAGTAACAGTATATTTCTGATGGCAAATCCTCTGTGTAGGTACCACCCATCAGGACGTATCTCTTCAGTCTTCATTTAGCACCAGACACCTGGTATGATAAGGTGAAGTGCTGGGCATTCTCCAGTTTCCTGGAGGTAAAGTGGATAAACTTGTGCTCTGTACTTCTGAAACTCTGGCCAGAATTTAAAGCTATTTAACTACATCTTTCAATAAAATTATCTTGGTCTTAAAGCACTGCTGTAACTAGAAATAGAGCTGAAGTGACCCTGGATCTGGCTTTATTTTCAATGTCTTTCTTTTCACCGTAATTTGTCCTATTTTTTTTTTTTTTTTGAGCTAAATCACAGTATGTTTGGGATTGAAAGGGACCTCAAAAGATCATCTAGTCCAATCCCCCTGCTGGAGCAGGAACGCCTAAGTGAGGTCACACAGGAACATGTCCAGGCGGGTCTTGAATGTCTCCAGAGAAGGAGACTCCACAACCTCCCTGGGCAGCCTGTTCCAGTGCTCTGTCACCCTTACTGAGAAGAAGGGTTTACTCTCCTATATTTAAAACCCTGTGTTGTGTAGTGTTGGAGCCTGACAACAACCTTATCTGACTATAGTCTGCTCAGAAATTTGCATCTGATTTTTCTCTCTCTGTTATGGACTCCATAAAAGCCCAACCAAAAGCCCAGGACCCAAATGTCAGCTCAGTGCTGGCAGCTCCAGTCAATCCCTACACCTTTCCTGACAAGCCATCCTGGTGGTGCCAAATCACCGAAGATTTCAGGGCTTCTTCATGGCTGGTGGAGCCACAACACTGGAGAAGTAAGAAAGGTAATAATCTTAAGGTCTTAAAACTAAGGAGATGACAGAAGGGAGGCTCTGATGCAGCCTAGTAGTACCAGATCAGATTCCCAGGGATCTGGGGAAGATTGGAGGTTACTTAACCCCTTGCAGGATTAGACCATCACTGACCACCCCACTGAAAACTGAAAAGCGTTCTTGTCAGACTCCTCAAGCTGTAATTACTTTATTTTGTAAAAGATGAGGGAAACAATGTGCAGCACTAGTGATAGTAACCTCCACAGCACGATGCCTCTTCATGGGGATGTCCCAAGTAGGACAAAATGTATTTCTCTTGAAATGACATTGCCTTTGACAACAGTATTTGGCACCTTAACCATTCCACATATTTTTATGCTTAGAAAAAATGCCCAAGTTCTAGAAAGCACATGTTTTTGATTAAAAAAGATGGAGAGAGAGATGGTCAGTCAGTGTGGGTAAAAGTTGTAGTGACTTCACCGGAGTTTTACTGCAGGCATTTAACAGAGCTCTGCCAGTCTTATGCTTCTCCAGTTCTGTTCAGTGTCTGATGAAACAAAGTAATTCGTGAGCCCTATCTCAATTTTCATTTTAAGACACCTCTGTTTTCCCACTCTTCTTCAATCAGCAAGACATTTAATAATATACAAATACCTCAGTGTGGCTTCAAGCTAAGTTCATTAATGACCAAGTGATATAAATGACACCTGCAAGAAATTCTTTATATTCCTGCTGCTCATATAAAATGATTTGGGAAAAAGAAAGGGAGATTAACCTTTGTTGTTGCTTTTTTTTTTTTTTTTAAGTTTTCTCTGTTAGCTATTATACTTAATGCATATAGTTTCCTCATATCTATCTGAGTAGCAAAAACTTACACCTGCCAATAAATTTGTAATGCATTAGTAACAATGCCATAATTGCATCTAATAAATACTCTCTCCGCTCTCACCAGGCTTTTGTGAAGCTGAATAGCTGTGAACCACTTTGCAGTCCTCATCTGAAAGCTCTCCTATAGACAGAATAATATTACTATTTTAAATAGCAGAACTGTTATTGAGACACCTCTGTGTTCAAGCTGTTCTTGACAGTAACCACAGGCTACTCACTGCAGCCTCGAAATCTGAAACTGCTAAGCTCGTAGTTAGCTTAGCTATTCTCACTCAGCAAACACCTTGTTCCTTATGATTTATTTATCCCTGTATTCTGCAGTCTGTCCAGGAATGAGATTGGGGTTTTTTTATACATTAATCATTCATAATGATTCAAAGAGTTTGTTTATGCAAAGGTATTTCAGGTCACGGGCTCTCTATGAACTCTTTGCCTTCCTAATTGCTTTGTGTATTTGCTGTTCACCATGTGCTGTCTACAGAACTCATGGATCACTGCAAACCACATCTTGTGGCATTGCTTTTGCTCTCTGACTGATGACTCCCAAACCCAGGAAAGACATTTCTGGAAGGCACAGGAGGGCTCCTGACGTGAACATTAGGGCATATTGCTGTTTCCCAGGGCTCTGCAGCTCTCATTCAACTGTTTCTGGAATTACAGATCCACTTTCACATATTTTTGGAGACTGGGTTGAGCAGCTGGCATTGTTCTCAACTTCTTATTAGGGTTGCTACTAACAGTTGTGGGGTTTGGTGGTTTCAGTGAGAATGACTGAATCTGGCATGTAGCAACACAGGCGCCTTTCTACAGACCTAAAGGAGGCTAGTTACATCAAAGTTAGGAGGGGAAAGCAGAGGGAGAGACAGGTTAAATGACTTTCCCAGTGGCATCCAGAAGGGCTGTTGCAAGGTCAGACTGCAACTCACAACTTCAGCATCTCAGTTGGTGTTTGGTCTGGGATTACTGCCTACCGATTCCACCCAACTTGTTTTTTTTTCTCTTTATACCCATTTCCTGCTCTTATTACTCTTGGCACCGGTTACTATTCCATGAAGAGACATTCTTGTGGGAATAGGACTAAAAGGGTAAGGCCCTTTTTTCTCTCAGTGAAAAGGTCTGATAATCCTGATATGCTGTAAAGTTTTTGTGGACTGGTGACTGTTATTACACAAGCATCACAGGCAGGAGTCACATGCAAGACATAAAATAATCCCTCCACTCTATTGAAAGTAGAGTAGCAAACCTATGCTTGGCAATAGTCTGCTGGCAATGCCCGTGTCTAGATTTGGATGCCAACTTTTAGAAATATGTAAGCCTAGTGGCATGATCCCAAAAGCAAGCAGTGAGAACAACCAGAGGCCTTGACACTGTGGCTGGAGTGGAAAGACTGAAAGAACTGGGTTCATTTACTCCAGAGACATCACTAAGGGGGCACAATGACAGTGTAAAATGTTCCTGCAGAGAAAAGAGGAATAAACTGTTCTCTACTGGATCCGGGACATGAAGGAATGGACAGAAATTACAGCAAGAGACATTTAAGCTGCAGTGGAGGCAGCTGGACTCCAGCCTGGGCTGCCTGGAGAGGGAGTAACTTTGTGCTCTGAAGTGAGGCCTCCGGGTTAGGGTCATCACTGAACTTCAGAGCTTAGACTTCTTCTATACGTAGTAAAGAGAGATGTTAATTCTGGCTGTGCTTTAACTCTCTTTGAAGAAGATTTTATCTCTACATGGACTGGTGAGGGAGCCCAGCTTCCTACATTAGTCAATTCATTAAAATTCCTGAATTTAAATGGGATGGATCTGATCCTCACTCTATGTCTCATCGTCAGACCCTGTGGGTTCTATATCACGGTCTCCAGCTTCTGCTTTCATCATTGCTTTTCAGTTTCCTTGCTGCATTCAGCAGTGGATATTCCCTTTACAGAAGTTTGAACAACCTTAGTGTAATGCATATTTCCTGTTATTCAGGAAGGTTAAAGATTTGTTTGCGGCACCAAACTGTTAAATGAATTGCCTTTTGAACATATAAACATGATTCTGAAGGCTCTATCAACTAAACCATTTTTATTCTAAAATAATTGGTAGTGGATAACATTTTACCTAGTGGGTTGTATTCCAAGTAAGTGCTAAAAAGCCAGATAAATGGGAAATAGATTTTAGTCTCAGTTTTCAAAGATCCTTTATAAATATGATTAAAAAAAAAAAAGACACCATGGAAACATCCTAATAATCTGACTGTGCTCTCAGGTCATGAGATGTAGCATTAAAATCTACCTATAACTCCATTACTGTGGACTAAGGTAGTACTGGGGAATTGTCTTATGTTAATTAACACCAAACACTATTTCATAGAAGGGCAAAGATCCCCTCCCCAGAAGAATCATTCTGGCCTAAAACTCTTGAGGTAGTACATTTAGGAAAACTGATGTCTATCTTAAATGCTCTTCCTTTTTATTTTTCATTTTAATCTTACTTTTGCCCTGAGCCTTTGAAGTGTACTTGCTTTGTTTTCCACGTTGTTTGCCTATAAGGAAGTAAAAGATGAGGATCTCCAATGAACTCTCTGCAGCTGAAACTGGGAAAAGCGTAATCTTGAAATTTAAAGCTGGAATCAGAAGACTTGCATTGGGAAAGCTGTTGTAGCATGACAGGAGGTCTGTGACATGACATATACTGTACTCATGCTTCCACAGTCCCTGTTAGCAGCAGGAATGAATGCTGATGGAATGACTGTAAAGCCTGATGGTGATTCTTGCTTGTCTTCTCAAGGAAGCAAGACTTATAAACTCACATTCTCAGCGATGTGTGTACATACAAGTATTTCCTCCTGTTGGCTAATTTCAGCCAAGGCTGACAGGAGACGAAAGGTCTCTGGTAGAATAAGCCCCTAGAAATGTTGATGGAAATAGGAGTTGGGTAAAGAGAACCTACTAGTGCCTGCCACCCTTAGGGAAAGGCAGCGGCAGAACTCCTTTCACAGCAAATATCAAACAACCCACACAGAAGAGACCTGTTTGAAATGAAGCTTCCCACAGTTTTAATTTTCACAGAAGTAATTGCTTAAAAGATACTTGGTTGAAGTTATGTCATATAGAAGCTCTACTGCCACCTACTCCTATAGTCTCCCCAGCCCCCAGTACTTTGAACCCACTTGCTTCCTATTGACAAATTAAAACAAAAGACAAGTTAAAACATCTCCTGGGAATTACATTTCTCTGTTCTGTGTTTGTTCTGTACAGCTAGTCTCTATTTCATACTCACTGCAGCTATTGCTACAAATCAGGATTGGCTTTTCTTCTGATTGCCAGCTCAACGAGGTCTACTTGGTACCTCATAAAGCTGTATTTTTCTTCCAGCTCTATAAACAGTGAAGCTCCTGGACTCGCCTAGACTGTAGCTACTGTTCTTACACTGCTGTAAAGGCATGAACTGCATCAGAGCACAGCTTGCTCCTGCAGCTGCTTTGGCTCCAGAGGGGTGTTTGTGTCGGTAAACTAATCACACATGACTTGGACAAGAGGCAGGCAGGAGCAGATAAGGGGCTGTTTTTGCAGAGCCCGTTCTTTGTCCATGACCATGTTTTGGTGAATGAAATCATCGCAGTGCAGACAGCAGTGTGACTGAACAGGAAAGGAGCCTGGTTGCCCCTTAGTTAAAATCCCCACTTGGTTATGTGCTCCCAGGCTTGGACAAGCCATTTAACCCTTGCGTGACCTCTTCTCTGACAAGTAAAGTTTTGTGTAAGAATAGTAGTCTGTTGTCTGGAGGTGGTGAACTATAATACCTTTCAAAATAACATATTTATTAAACAGCTAGGCAAATGGGGAAAAATGCTTTGATTTCCACTTAGGAAAGAGAAGTAAAAAACCTTCCCAGTTATTTCCTTACATGTGTGACAGAAGAAATGGTGCTTTTTTTTTTTTTGGTAGTATAAGATGTATCCCTTCAGTATGAGTATTAAGCTAATAACTGCAACATTGCTAGCCCTAGTGCCATGAACTAATTAGAGCATAGTGTAGTTCCATTTCAAAAAAATATACGCTGTGTCTCTTCCCTAGATACAACACAAAGTAAATAGTAGTTTCCTAGCTGAGAAGTTCCCGCATTTGTTACTTTGGTGAGTAAAATGGAGACAGTCTGTCTATGGGTGCCACCCACAGCATATCAGCCTGGCTTTCTCCCTTCACAACACAGCCCAGACCCTGCTATGGAATGAGGGTGTTTCCTCTTGTTTCCTTGGATAAACACCATGACCACTTGTGCCAGGTAAATAACAATCATTTATTCTTGCTGTTTTTATGGGGTGCTCACAGTGGCCACCTGTTTGGCATGTGACTGCTTTTGAACAACTGTGAGAAGCAAGGTGGCCAGGGAGGAAAATTCTTCCAGCCACACTGGACCTCCAAGTCCTTGATACTCTGCACAGCCAGCAGAATGATGCATTTCTGAACAGCAGCTGGGAAACAAAGGGAAACTTCAAAGAGAAGAGTCAAAATACCTGGAGAGCTCTTGTGGTCACATTGGGAGGTAAGACCCCAATGTTTATGTGCATTATCCAAAGGGAAGTGAGATGCCTATGAGTGTGGAAATTCTGGTTTCACCAGAGATGAAAGCTTACCATCAAATGAGAACAGAATGGCCAGGTCTCCCTCTCTGATGCCTGGATACAGCAAGAGCCATTCTCCACAGCTGCAGCAGATGAGCTACAATACAGCCAGCTGAGCTTGAAAGCAGGTCTGCCTTTAAAACAGAACCTAGTTTTTAAAATGTGATTGACTGCATGTGTTCTTAATTTCAGGTGAAGATGATGATTGCAGGAAGGAAGCTCAGGTGAGCTGTGAAAGGAAAGAAAATAAGCACTCTGTGAGAGATAACAGAATTGTCATGCTGTGGAAGAGGAGTGCCGTGAATATGGATGGAGAAGAACTTGTGTGAAAGGGAGTGGATTTAACAACGTGATGGGACATCTTGAAGAATGGGTTTGAACAAGACACCTGAATATATCTAGGCCAGATGAAGAAGGAGGAATATCAAGAAAAAAAAAAATAACAGAAATCCCCAGAGTTACAATGCAGAACAGAAATATGATAAGTCACGCTCAAGCAGAAAGGTATGTACAAAATCATAAGAGCTCTCTGCTTTGAGAGAGAGACACAACACTGAGACTAGAGGAGACTTACCTATGGATTTATTTTTGTAAAAACAGGAGACCCATGGATAGGCTGATCGACAGAGTTGATTAAATATAGCAGGCTGGCCTCCATGATTCCTTTTTGTTTCATATGTCTTCTCTGCAATGCTTAAAAATATGAATCTTCATCAATTAAACAATGCTGGATGTAGTTTTAAAACCTTGCTCAAGAACCACATCCAGAAACTGAAGACAGCTGGCTGGATCTCAGCCAGTGGGTTTTGACTTGAAAACAAAGAAAACCCTCCTATGAACTCAGAGGTCTATTACTATCAGTCTGTCTTTGTTTGAAAAGAGCCACTATCTGCTTCCTTAGGATCAAAGGTAAATAGTTCATGAACACAGGAGAAAAGGGAAAAGGAATCCTCTGGTCAGAGAACTGTATGTTTTCAGGCAGCCCGTTGTCAGGTCATGGCATGGTGTTTTCATTGCCACTGGTCTGATTAAACAGGGAAATAAATTAAAAAAAATTAATAAGCTCAGAGTTTTTCATAGGCACTGGCTTCTTGCATCCAGGGTCTTCAGGTTGTGACCACTGGACTTGTACACTGGCACTTCAATTTCCACTCACCCAGCCTGAGTGGGTGGAGAACACTGTGCCAGAGCTCACACTTGTGTGTTTATTGGCACTTCTGTTGAGTTCTCCTGCTTCTCCCTATTTCCCACCTCTTTTGCAGTCTCAAGTCATTGGACTGGACTGTATGTTTGATCCAGAGGTGGTTCTTCCATCTTTCCTGGTTGGATGGGTTGAATGTGGCATTGCAACCTTGCAGAAGTTTGCAGATGTTAGGCCAGAGGGGAATAGCTTTCCTTGTACAATGGGTGTATGAAGAGAGAGCAGGATGTGTCTGTAAGTCCTTGACTTCTGCCCTTCCTATTTCATCTCCATTTACCCATGGCCTGGGTTCTGGGTAGAGATTTGCATGCTGACACTGTAACCCTCATATTCCATTCCACAGACTGTCATTTACTGTGTAGATTAGATTTTGATTTTCTGGAGAAGCTTTTGCTAATTGAAGAGGATTTTGGATTAGTCCATGAGATCTAGGCTGGACCATGGAATCAGCCTACACAGACCCTTTTCTGTGCCTTGTGGCACTAGAGCACTAGTGTCCATCAATACAGACAGAAAAGTTTGAATCATTTAATTAGTAACAGATAATTTGTCTCTACTGCAATTACATTTCAGACTCTGTGCTGCTTTGCTCCTCAACACAGTGACATCTATCAAGTGTTTATTGCTGTCCTGGTTGCCTTTCTCTCAATGCATTAACTATGGAGAGAAACCCCAGTTTTTTTATTTCTCATTGTCATGACAACATGTTTGTGCTTTGCTGCTTGTCATTTTATAGCCTCTAAAGCTGAGGAAACAACACTGCTGTACTTCAGCTCTATGAGCCACTTTACTCTCTTGTTCTGCCCTGAGGTCTTTCCTGAGTTCATGTCAACTTCTGTTTACTTCCCCTTCTCTGGGGAAAACAGGAGGAAGGGGGCAAACAGTTAAATTATGGGGTGATGCCAGGATGGACCAAAGTTGCAATGCAGTGACAAGAAGTGATGTTACAGTGATGGAGACAAACCTCCACTGTCTTAGCACCGATACACAGGACAAATCCACCCATCTTCTTCTCACTTTGGATACATAAACGTGACAATATATTTAGGAAATCCACTGGCTCTCAGCCTTCCCTTTGCTGCAAGATGTTACAGCCTGATGGAAGAAGGGACTCCCACTTTCTGAGGCACTTTTTGCTTTCTTATCCTCAGTTTCCCCATCTGTAACTAAGGAGGAAATTTTAGACTACTTTTACATGCTATAGACTATTTTTATATATGAGCCATGGATAACATTCCGATGGACGGGGAGTGTTTTCCGATAATGGGATAGTGGCTAACAGAATATTCTGGCTGCTGTTCTTCTAAGCATTAAAGACCTCCTCTAAATTATAGAAAAATGTCAATGATTGTATTAATAAATATGACAAACCCAATGGGTTTTAAATAGCTGTTCACAGTTTCAACAAGCCTGTCTCAAAATTTCCCTGCAAATGAGAAAATTAACACCTGGCTGGGAAATTTATTAAAATTGTAAATGCTAATTTGCTTCTAGGTTGATTTGGGTCACTCATGTTCTGCAAGAAAACTGCACAGAGAGGCTTGACCCAAAACACTGAATTATTTGAAGAATACTTCAATTTCAAGAATATATGAATTGGTGAAAATTTTAATGGAAATTATTTTGTTCTTTAGAATACCTCGATCGGAACCTGTCTTGATGATGTTGCAGAGTTTTCCAAAGTGGCCTGGTGTAACAGCTCCTGTTACAGAGGCTGTTGGGGTTTTTTTAATTTTTATTTTATTCCCACGTCACCAAGAGAATTGGTGCCACTCCTGGCACTTGTAGTGCCATAGCAAAACCACTTGAAAGTACTACCCTTGGTGAAGTGGTGTTCAAAACATGGTGTTCAAAATATAATTGGAAATGGAGTTGTCTCTGGGAAAAGAATCAACAGCCTTAAACTTCCTCCCAAACCAGTCATGCCCATAGGACTGTTTTCTGCACTGCTAACGCATAACACAAGGATTTTCGTTACCATGTGACCTGTGAAAGGGGACTGAAAAGCCTTTCAGTCTTTGGTAAATGAAAGTCACCATATAATAAGATTTGGATAATAAGTTGGATGGAGTGTTGTTTCTTTGATCTGATCAAGTGAGGGTATAAATCAGTCACATCTCTGAGTTTCTTAATCTAATTCAGTACCTCAAGCTGCAGGTGCTGTGTTTGGGAAACATCACGGAGTACAGTGTCTGCAGCTGCCCTCACTTCAACACTCGTAACTCCAGGTCATTGTGGCTCGTCAGGGTGACAGACTGGAGTGAGACAGATGGACCTCATCTCCTGGTGAGGTTAATGTCATCTCTATTTTCTGTTATTCTGTATAAATGACAACAGAGTTCGAGCCAGTACGATTACCCGAGTTCTAATTTCCTCAGCACGCAGCAACTTCTGCCCTTCTTGGTTGACAACCTAATTTGTTGCTGTACCCCAGAGACTCAGATATCATCCCAGTGGAACCGTCCAGATCTCTCCAGCTCTGTTCCTTCACTGGGTGAGGCCATTTGGGTGCCAAGACTCACAGATCCTCCCTCTCAGCAGCTGATGTTGCTTTGGCATAAGAGAAAACGAAGTAGCTTAAGCTTGATTTTAATTAAACATTTCCTGCTTTTACAATGAAAGTAGAAAACACATGTGGGTGTCTCCTCACTAAGTATGAAGGACAAAACAATGCTTTATAGGAATGGCAAAGATGTTAAACCCTTCGGCACATCTTGTCCAGTTCATTTTCCTTTGAAGTCAGGCTGGGTTGATTTACTTAGAATGCTTCCCTCCTGTGCATGTCATAGAGTCCTGTAGATGATGAAGAAAAATGAAAACATCCTCAGCAAGTGTGTTCTTTCAATCAGAAAGGATTATTCAGAGAAATAGTTGGTTTTCTTGAATTCCTAGCTCTATAAGGAATGATAGTATATGAAATATCATTTAGATTCAGTCTCAGAAAGGGTTATGATATTTTGTTTTCAGTATGAATGGGGAGAATTGATTGTTTTGTACAACTCTCTGTGCACAAGTTATAATGCTTCTACCTGGGCAAAGCTATTCATGACTACAAGACACAGTTATTGCTCTACTGCCTTCCTGCCAACTGCCAGTATGTGAAACTACCTCCAAAGGTACCTTTCTGGAGAAAGGAGCTGATTTACAGGGAAATACACAGGGGCAGACAAATAGCAGTCACAGCTGGATTAACTAGATGGGCTACTGACCTGGCTCAGTATGACACTTTCTAGTATTGCATGTCTCATGATGTTGCAAGGGACACTTCCATGGAAGTGAAATCTACATTTCCTAGAAGACATGGAGATAGTAGTTGCATCAATTGTTGTTTTGGTTTGAGTTCTGTAGCTGAACCCAGACTCCTTGATCATGTGAACTGGTCAGTGCTGTGGGACTGGGTTGGAGTGAGTTGGCCTCTTGAGCAGAGGGATCAGCTGGTTGCATTGAAGGTCGGTCAGGGATGTTTTCTTTGGAGTGCTGCCTTTCTCTTTATGTTGTGCAGCCTTTTGAGCAATGAATTAAAATAGAGGCACACTGAGGAAGTGTGTGGAAAACACACTGTTCTCAAGCACCATCCTGTGCAAGCTGTGTGGACGCAACTGGCTGTAACTCCAGTTGGCTCTAAGAACTCAAGCCCAAACTCCAGTACAACAATCAAAGACATGGCCATGGAAAGTAGGAGAGGAGGGCTCCCCTGCCCCTCCTCCAGGACAGAACCAGCTTTGCCTTTGTCATTCTTGCCCATTGCACACAGAGGTTAATTCACTTATTTTTCAAAATCTTTTGCAATGCAGTTTCTGTGTCATCCTCAAGCAATCTACTGCACTGCTTCCCTACACTTGCAATTAAAGGATTTTTCCTAATGTCTGAGTCACAACTGATGCTCCAGCTCTGAGGTGTTCCCAGCCCGTGTGCCACAGGGCTTCTGCACCTGCCTCTGCAGACCAGGCTCCCACCCTGGGCAGCCCAGCATGCCGCTTGTCTCTTTTGCAAAGGCACAACTTCTACCTCAGCTTCTAATTCAGTTTCCCCCTTTTTCTGCAGTTATGTTTGATTATTTCTGCCCTGCTCTAGTCCCTATAGAATTATCTTTCTTCCAGACTTTTTTTTCAAATTTTCCAAGATATATTTGTATTTTATTTTGGTTGCCAAGGCACTTGCAGCCCTTCTCATTTCAGTGGCTTCTGCAAATTTAGCAGGTATAGTCTCTCTTGATGGAATCAGATCTGAAATCCTCTACATAGAAAAGCTTTGAAACTGGAAGTGAACCTGACATCCAATTTGTCCAGCTTTCCACAATCCAAGAGGCACTGGCTGAAGTTTTTCTTTTAATAGCCTGCATTAGCATCAAGGAATACAGCAACTGCAGCTTGACACAAAGCTACTGTTAGGGATGTTAGCCCTTTCCTAACAGAATATGTATGTCATCAGAAAACAAAGCTTCAGCAAAGCTTTATTAGAGCAGGCCAGTGAAGCTCAGGGGATGGAAAGGCTAGCTAAAGGCTTTCAGTGTGTGGCCTTTTTCTTGTCAGTTTGCAGTTTTATTCCAGTGTTCATATTGTGATCTTGGCACAGATAAAAACCCCATTTGTATGTGATCAGGAAGCAATACTTACTACCTCATTTTTGGACACTGCTGCAGGGAACAAAAATGTATTTCTTTCATTATGCACACAGACAGATGTTTCTGGATAAGGTAGATTATATCCAAATATTAAGGAAATAACTTCCAAGAAGAATTTCTATCTTTCCTGGTATTACTCTTGATTTTATTTTGTTTTTAATTCGAAAAGGCTATTTACTATTACTTTGACAAGATTTTGTGAAATGTGAAGCCCTGCACTATCAGTCATGAAGAGTTATTATGACAGCACAAACCATAATACTATCCATATAACCCATCAATCACATTTCCCAAAACACCCAATAAAAGAAGGTGGCCGACTATCCACTTCCTGACTGGTTTTACTCAAAACACACAGAAACTAGATGAGAATTTCTTGAGGTCATGTGAACTGAGTCAATGCAATCCTGACTCCAGGCTCATTGTCATTAAGAGAGATCCATTGCAATTGCAGATGATGATTATATGATGATGGCATTCATTTCTGTTAAACAACGTGTTGCCCTTTCATTCTTGGTCCCTGGACTCCACTTTCCTTCTTAGTAAGTCGGGTCCAAGGGCAGGGACAAAGACCTGAATTCTCCTATCAGGTTACCTTAATGCCCTGAGGGTCTCCTTGCCAAGTGGCAGAAAAACCTGACTTGGAATAAAAATTGCCAGAGCTCTGTTGATTTCTGTAGACTCAGGGTAATTTGTGCCAGCAGAAGTTTTCTCAGGACTCTTAAGAGGAAAGAAACTAGAGGATTACAAGGAAAATTGTACTGGTATTCATGGAAAAGGCTAATCTTGTGTGTGAATATGGTCATGCTCTGGTTAAAGTAATTGCTGGCACTGGAGAGTAGCAGAAGTTCAAGTCTGTCATTGAGAACAATCTGTCCTGGCTCATCTCACACTGGTTATCAAGAGAGTTGTGGATGAGGGCAAATTGTGCTGACCCACTCGCATGGGCAGGTCTGGCTTGTGTGTGATTGTGGTGCTCTGGGGACAGCACTGGAAGGATCAGTGCAGGAGCCCATTTGGCCTTTTAGAGCATCTTATCTGCACTCTCTTGTTCAATCTTCTGCAGAAGGCAGCAGCAAGCAGTACAAGGGAAAAGCTAGAAGATAAATGGTGTTTGAAGACAGAGAGACTCTTATCCATCGTTCATCAATGGTTTTAGTGAGGTTGAGCAGCTGAGACTATTAGGAAGTCTTGGGAGGACAATATGAGGGAAGGAGAACTGTTGCAGTATTTGTTAGTGTAGAGCCCTTCTGAGGTCAGAAACCCACTGGTGTAACACAAACACAGGCAGGGATAGCTACAGCTCCAAATTAAGATTTACTAACAAAGGGTTAGTAAATGTCCCAAGATAGCCTAAACCCCATCAAAAGGCAGAGGCAGAGCCAAGAAGAGAACTTTTTGAATGACTGATGGTTTTGCTTATTTTTAAAAATTATTAAAATCCCTCCAGCTCCCCACCCAAGTTTCTGGAGTTTGATGTAAAGAAAACATTTCATTTCAGATTCAGGTGTTGTGGGGTGTTCTGACATCTATTTTCTTTAATAAAGTGGAATGAAATTTCTAAATGAAGAGTCATTTCCAACTGGAAACCAAATGTTCTGGCTGGAGTTGCCAACATGAAAAATTTCAGCTTTCACCATTTATTGTGGTTTGTTATTCATGGATAGTTGAGCACAACTGAGACAAATTCACAAAACATTTATATTGCTGGCAGGTCTCCTGATGCTTTGCTGAGTCCCACCATAAGGAGCTCCTCCTGCATGTGGTCTGCCAGGACAATTTGCTTTATCTACCACTGGCCAGTTGGCATGTGCCTTGCCAGTATTATTATCCATGTCCTGTATCAGTTGACATAGTAGCAGCAGAAAACAGGAGCCCCTGTACATCACCTTTTTAGACCTTGGGGTCTCTAGACACTCAGGAAGTATCAGTTCTTTGTGCATATTCAGTAGGTATGGTCACAGTGTGAGCCTGGGCTGTGGTATATAGCCCATGGCAGCCACCTACCCCAGCAATACCACAAATGTTGGGTGCTACTGCATAAAAATGTGCATCCCTAGAGCATCTCAGTCAGGTTGCTGTTATAGTTGAAGCTGATCTGTGTCCAGCTGGAATCTGCAACTCTAGGAACTCCCCAGTTTGCTTGACTGAATCATTCCAGGGGCATCTGCAAGTCAGGCTGCCTGCAGGCTGCTTTATCTATGGCAGTAATTATTCAGCAGCCAGTGAATCTCTCCTAGGCATTAGAGAAACATTCAGCTTTCTGGGAAAGAAGAGATTAAACTCTCCGTAGTGCATGTCTTTATTAGCAAGTTCATTCCGTCCTGGTTCTTAAAACCATTTTCATAGATTCATTAGTTTAAGAGAACGTGATCCTTTTTGCCACAGAAATATCAGCACAGTGCTAACAGAAGCTTATTAAACTGGATATTTGAGTGGAAAAATATGTTTAGCATCTGTTTGCAGATGCGTGTGGTTTGACAGATATTAAAATGGCACAAAACTCCTCGTTCAGACAAATCATAAAGCTATTTATAGCTGTCAGCTTTTTATCTTTTATGTGTTAGCTCTTCATATCTGTTTATAGAATCACATAGTGCACTACAGGACACAATTCGACTACTTTGACACAATTGGGAGTTACCATGGTGTCTACAGGGAACAGAACATCAGGATCTGAATTTTGGTATTGTTTTCATTTTGGAACACACACACACATGCACACACAAATATTTCCAGTGCCAGTTACTTCCTAGGATGAAAAGATGAGGCTCCCTGGTGTGCCTGGAACACCATCCATTTACAGTAGGAAGGGGTTTGGGCTGTATGATTTACGCTATGCTGCCACAGGCAAGTACCAGTAAGATATCTAGTAAAGAAGGGAATGAAGAAACTTATATGACTTGCAGCAGCTGCAAGAAGATGTAACCAGAGTACATTAAAGCTTTTGTGAGGTTTCAACAGCTTTGCTGTTGAACCGTGTTCTGTACATGTTCATGGGCTCCTGGGATTTGCATCATAAAGAATATCAGAAAATTACAAAACAAAAATCTCCATTTCTGTCTAGAGAACACAAAATCCTGAAAATGGGGAAGATGAGTTAAATTTTATCTCTAAAGTTCAAGCTGCTCTCTGTTCAAGAAGAGGAGAAACACAGACTTATGATTTTATGATTTTGAAGTGCTAAAACTTTTTTTTTTTTTTTTTTTTTTTAATGCAGAAGGAACTGAAAACAGAGAGATTTAACCTACAGTGGTGTCCAGTGTTGTTTTCCATCTTTGACCATTTTGGGTAGTGACATGAACAAACAGAATTCACTGAAGTCTGGGTTTAAGCTCCTGGCTCGTATTCCCAGGACCATTGCCAGCTTAATGAACTTTGCCCCAGGTTCTGTTTGGAGTTTTTGCCGTTGGTTTGACAAAAAGTGAAAGGTATTAATGACCTGATGATTTAGTGGTTTTCATCCAAGATGCCAATGTTACATCATCAAGCTTCCTAAACAAAGGGCCGGATTCTTGGTTGCACTCAAGACGCCTTGCACACAAGTCAGCGTGTCATGCACAGAACCTGCATGAAGATTGCTGCCATATCCCTCCGATTTTGTTCCTGTTTGGCACAGCCTGGTTCATCAGTGCTGTCTTTGAACTGTCAGAGCTGCCCCATCTTACATTAGACTTCAATGGCAATAAAAGGCCAGAAACAATTCAGCTGATGAGCGAGAAGAGGTGTGCTGGCCATACAGTGCCTATAGCCTCACATAGAATAGAAACCCTCTTTTAACTCCTACACAGATGGGACATCATGCTTGCCCTGAAGTGATTGACACCAGGCTGGAGTGTTGTCACAGAGAGACTATGCCTAGAAGTGAGAAACCACGATTTAGCACAGGAAAATCTAATCCTTGTTCACTGTGCCAATTTAAAAAAATATTGATATTTCTATTAAAACTCATGGAAGTTTGGTGAAGAAATTAGGCTCATTTTTTCTCAGCTTTATGGAAAGGATTGTAGGATTGGCTAACCCAAGCAGTAAACAATCTTGAGTTTACTTTTCCTCTGAAATATGCTATATGTAAGCACTCTGAAACTTGTTTTCATGGAGAATACCCTGGTCATTTGCCACTTGCTAGAAAAAAAATCTCTATTAACGTATTACCATGAGAGCAAAATTCAGGTTTGTTTCTCTTATAAGGGGTACAGTGATGTTATTTTCACCCCCCAGTCAGGTAAGTGCTTGGCTTTCTCCTGAACACTGGGCAGAGCTACTTGGGAAACTGTTTTTATTCCCAGACACACTCCTTGGGTAATATTGCTATAATTCTTAATAATGAAATTCTCTCAAAACTTCTCCCAAAACACACGTAACACAGGCAAATCTTACTGTCTGCAATTGTAGATAAAGTTAGGACAGATGGAATTACAGCCTCCTAAACATCTGGAAGCTACCACCATAAAATCTTGTCCTACCTTGTGAGTCCAAGGCAACCGAACCAGTAATGTTTAGCACTCTATTCAGGTCATCCAAATCAAAGAGCTCTGCAGGAACAGCACCGCTCTTCCTAGGCAGCAGTGGCATTACAATGACCCAGACATTTATTTTTTCCTTTCCTTTAGGATAAAGATGATTCAAAGACATCCTGATGTGCAAGACACAGCTGAGAGAAGTAATGAGCCTTCTGTGCCATATTGTGAGTGGATGCAAGGAAATGGAAATATCTAAAATGGGCAAAAGTTGGTGCGACACAAGGCCCATGTTCCCACAAAGACTTCCAGCAGCTACAGCGAGCACTGGGGTGGTGACATCTCTGTAGAGCCCTGATGCTGTGTCCTGCTGTGGGACATGGCTAGAAAGGGAACTGCTGGGAGCCCTTGATGACAGATCATTGATTTCCTGTTTTTTTTCCCCAGCTTATCTGAACCTTTTGACTCACTTGTGTGGAGAAGAAGGGGGAAAAAAACAGAGGTGCAACTTGTTATTATATTTTCCCAGCTTTTTTTTTTTTTCAACTGACCTGTGATAAAAAAAAGAAAATCTGTTTCAGCTTAGAATAGCAGAAATGGTATCAGAGAGTTTACAGACAAAAGGAACTATCTGTTTCAGGCGCCATTATATTTAGAAGCAATTCATCCTTTACATTTCCTTCAAGCTATCTCACAGCAGTAAGTGGAGGTGTTTCTCCTGTGTAACACATGAAGCAGAGGATGCTGAGACCACGCTGGCCCTAAGTGCCAGGGAGCTGCCCCTGCATCCATGGGCCGGGTGCTTTTACTGGAGCACAACTGTGCTGTTGGTTTGGGAAAAGGAGTGCTCACCAGAAACAAGCAAATATTTAGGAAGGTGGAAAGATAAGGTGTAAAACTGGAACTGGAATAGGACACAGATGCTGACAGATATAGTTACAACAGAGATTTGTAGAGAATGAGACTTTTGTACAGGTCCCAGTGTGCAATGGTGCTGCAGTACATATAGCGCTGTGCGTTGTATGGCAAGGTGAACTGCCTGGGTGTGCCTGTCTTCCTACTACAGACATGGTAAATCTCCATCTTCCAGCACCTTTGCTTCACCTCCCACCTGTGGTCTCGGTAAACAATTTGAGATTGATTTGGAAGGTTCTTCCTATGATAAGTCTTCATAGAGCCCAGAAGAATGGGACCACAAGCCCCAGGTGGAGACTGTCACTGATAACTTTTCCACCAAATAAAATACAGGGTTTCCAGTTTCTTTGTCAATGAATTACTTCACCTCCAGTCACACTGTCATTTTACATAGAACACTTTATGTAAGCAGAAAAAGGTGTGGTTTTATTAATGAATATATGGGTAGTAAAATTTTCACTAGCACCAAACATCCAAGTCATGAATTCCTCTACAACAATTGGTTTCTTCTACTGGTATCTTAAAGTTGTTTTTCACATAACATTAAGCTTTTAATTTCTTTCACAAACACATCCATATCGATGTTTACGTAACACCAGCAACCACAGCTCTTTACAAAGGAGTTTTAAAAAGTTTAAAAAGCAGGACTTGGCAGAGAAATACGGTAGGTAATGTCCAAGTCTACCTATATAGAGATCCTATGCATGCACATACACATCTGTATTTTCCATTCATGTAGCACTTCCTGTCTAATGTTTAACTTCGCATGGCTCTGTTGTGTTAATGGAGAGTTAATTCCTGGCACATATTTAGATCAATTAAAAAATGATAGGACTAACTATTAATAATAACAGGCCTAGAGACATTAAGCAAGATTAAGAAAGGAAGAAGACTTTGAGGTCTGTGTTTCTCTGCAGAAAGAGTATAAACCCTGACTCTTCTACTGCAATTCTAGATCCAAACACCCGTAAAGAACCATGGATATTCTTTTAGTCTGTGTTTTCCACCGAGGGGAAGCGGTTATCACATTTGTGGTGGGTCTAATGGTTGAGAATTAGCAGCCTTAGTCCACATTTTATTAACTGTGCATTGTTAACCAAGCAAGATGCTTTCAGCATACAAGAATTAAGAAAAATCTGTCCCAAAAAATTTTCTCCCTTAAGTCAGCTTACAAACAGAAGGAGGAAAATGAATGAAATTCAGCTGTTACTCTCATCAAAGTGTGGCTGGCACGTGAGATCTGGGAACCTTTGGTATTAAAGATCACAACACTCACTAAAAAACAAGCAGTCAGCCACATTCCCCAAAAGACCAGTTGCCTAACTTCCACGATTGCAGAGAAACTTGAAAACATAATCTATGAAGACAAAATATATAGTTTTTAAAAATGCTTTTCTATTTCAAGTCAGGTTTTTGACCTGGAGAAAGCGTGAGGAGGAACACATTAGATTTTGTCTGTATGATGTCTCTACACTTATTGTGAAATTGTTTATTTGTGTGAGAGGAGAATTAGATTACTCTGGAACATTTTTGTAATTTCTGTTGAATTTGTGAATTGTGTGATAGAAACCGAGTCCTGTGAACCAGTAGGATCTCTGAAAAGACGTGTGTTTCTCCTATCCAGTTCTATTTATAAAAATACCCAGCAGCTGGTGAAAAATGAAGTCTGTGTATCTTGTGCTGCCCCAGAAGTTGCGAACAGCAGCTAAATGCAAACCTGATGGGGCACGGAGATGCTGTGAGCCAGAAGCTGCATCTGTTCACTTCCACCCTGGGAAACAGATGAGTATGAAGGCAGCGAGTGGGAAACCTCTTCTGGCCCTTTCTTCGCTCTTTGTTCCAAAAAAATGATGGAGGAAAACAGGTTTCCTTAAACTTTAGAGGGCATTTTGGAGGTAGGAGAGCAGCAGGACTGATTCCCTACCTTCTAGCTGAGGATTTAGAATTTTTGGAATGGTGCTGCAGTTAGTCCAAGAAGCTAAAATATTTCCACCCTTGCAACACTGAAACTAAATTAGAACATAATTTGGAATCCTTAATCAGGATCCCAAGTGGCTGTGGCCCACACAGTCTCTTCGAATTGGCAAAATTCTGAGAAGATCACAGAAACATGAAGCAACGCAGGAAAGCCTGTGAGGTGTCAGGAAGACGCCTCCAGTCTCTGCGTCACCTCCTCCCACTGCAAAAAAGGAAAGTTTATTTGCAGTTTTACTTTTAATTGGCTAGTCGTTATTTACTACACCTAATCTGTAATTGATGGCATAGATTTTACATCCTGCAAAGTTAAAATATCACTTTTTTTCCCTAATAACTGATTTTATAAAGCTTTTCAATATTATCATGTGCCATTTTAAAAATATACAGGATTCCTGAATATTGCTTCAAACAGAAATCACAGTTTGTGTAGGGTAGCGTGGTAGAATAACATGTAGAGTAACACCTACATTGCACGATAATATTGCAATCATGACGTTTAAACTGCAAGTTACAAGAAGTTAGAACCAAAAACTGATGCCTCTCTCCAATTTAAAAAAATAATAATATGAGTATGTCAAATTCTCACATGCCTCACTGAAATACAGGGAAAAATGTATATCCTGTGGACATAATATAACAGAGCTCATAATATTGCAGGGAGATACTTCCATCACATTGGTTCTTTTTGCAACCTGGGACCCTTTCTGCTGGCTTCTGCATTCAGACAGGAGCTTGGGACCTTGGGACGCTGTCGGTCTGTAGCTCCTGGGGTCCTAGAGCCCACCACAAGGGCACAACGTCCGCCGTGTCACTCAGCTCTTCTCTGCAATGGGGAAAAGCTGAAGATGAGAGGGCTGAATTCAAACTGATCCGAAAGGCAGACTAGTATTGGGGAGTCAAAACTCTTTGCTTCTAACTTTGAATACTTTGAATACGGGACTTCAGCCAGGCCTCTAGTGAGTCAGGTTCGAAGGCTAATTAAATACAAGAAAACTCTCCTGACTGACACTGTGGCCTTGCTATATTGTACGGTCCTTGTGCCAAATCCCTAGACCACTGTTTTCTTCTCACCCGCTTACCACTACTCAGATAAGCTTTTTATTAACTCACCTCAGCCATAGATCTCACAGCTGACAACTGCTGCGCCAGCTGCAAAGGTTACAAAGGCATCTTTAATATCTAGAGCTGGCTAGCGCGCACAGTGCTTGCTGTGCAGCAGTAAAACATCACAGGAGGGTGATATCAAGCCATTTCACTCTCTTATGGGTCAAAGCTGCACCAGGGGAGGTTTAGACTGGACATTAGGAAACATTTCTTTATTGAGAGGGTGGTCAAACACTGGAATGGGCTTCCTAGAGAGGCGGGCAATATGCCAAGCCTGTCAGCGTTTAAGAGGAATTTGGACAATGCCCTTAACAATGTGCTTTTAAATTTTGGTCAGCCCTGAGGTGGTCAGGACTAGACGATCGCTGTAGATCCCTTACAAATTAAATATTCTATATTCTATATTCTATATTCTATATTCTATATTCTATATTCTATATTCTATATTCTATATTCTATATTTTATATTCTATATTCTATTCTATTCTAATTTTATGTCCATATGCCAATGAAAGCTAGAAAAAAGGCTGTGAATGCATGATTAAATATATTTGGAAAATGTGTTTGTACTCATCCACTTACATCATACATGTTGAATAGAGAAATTTTCTCTCTCCCGCAGTTATCTGAGATCCAAAGTATTAATTTTCCATTTTTTACATTCGCAACATGGAGACTCCCTTCTCTTTCCTTTAATTGTAGTTGGCTTCATGGTGTCTTTTAGTTACCACTGCTCACAACTAAATCCACATGAAGGTAAACAGTGCAATATTTCCAATCAATGGAAGTTTTTGACCGCTTGTCCCCCAAAACCATTTATTACTGAGTTGTGCTGTCATGTTGGATGACTTCTTCTGTTCAAAGGCATAGACCTGAAGCAACTTCAACATAGATTTTCACACATATCTCTGACACATCTAATAGGTGAGAAGCTGTAATTTCAGCCAAGGGTGAGATACTGGATCTCTGCATGGATAAAAACCACCACCTCAGGCTATACCAATCCTGTGCAACCCCAAGATGCTCAAGGAAATATCAGTTCTCATGCTGACACAGTGTCACCTCAGTTTGTGCCTCTCCGTCAGACCTTACCAGGCGGCAGCAGTAACTTCCTTGCAACTTCTGTACTACCAAAAGATTAGTACTAAGTCAGACTGACTGGGTGTTAAGCTTTGTGATTTAAGGCTCCAGCTTAAGAAACAATGTAAATTCACTTGTATTGTTTTATACACACAAATCCCCAGGAGCAAAGAGCCAAATCCTCCTCTTCTCCAATGTAAACCTTATGCTGTCCAAGGTGCCAGAATTCCAGTTGCTTTGGATTTGCACTACAGAAAGCAGGATTTGCTTGGTGTTTTTTGTCTGAGATTTATTTCTTTCTCCTGATTGGCCCATCTCCGATGAGAGTTTAATATGGTAAAATGAATAACAAAAGAAAAAAAGCCACTGCCCAAACACCAAGTTTCCCACTTCCTTCACCATCTCACTTGTAGTTCCTCATATGGTAATATTAATTAGGGTGAACTTGTGAAGCTAAGAGTTTAAAAGGCCATCACCTTTAACCAGTTCAGAGAAAATGAATTTGTCAAGCGAGCTGACAGGCTGTTCAACCCCTATGGCTGTGTAATCCTACCAGGGCAAGTTCCCAGCTCCGTGGCAGCACTAGCAATGTTCTATCTGCCACGCTGATTACATTTTCTGCTATGTCAAACTTGACTAAAGAAGGAAAAGACAATAGAAATTTATGTTGGCATCTGCCCACTGAAAAGATCAGCAGTAGAGCCTAGGCATTAAGGAGCACAAAGACTAGAATATAACCCTAAATTACTGTTGCCTGGATTGCTCGTTATTTAAGAAGCTCCCTCTGGTATCCTTAATCCTTCCCATGAAAAATGCTACATTGACATATGAAAAGTAACACATCCTTACAGCTACAGATGTTGTTCTAGTACCACATTTTACTCCAGAATAAAAAGGAACCAGAAACAAAAGAATTTTTTGGTATTTAAACAGGAGTTTGACTCTGTAGATTGTCTTTTTGAGGGCTGCAGGTGAACTCACTTCTTTGAGATCCTCTGGACACTTCTTTTGGGTGTGGGTACCAGTAGACAGTCCTCCTGTTATAAACATCTGAACACTTCCAACAGTTACTCTCTGATCCCTCTCAGACAGGGAATTGTTCTCTTTCTCCTTCGAGGACAATTAAGGTGTAGAGCAATGAAGTTACTGTTCTGGATGACTCAAGGCATCTAGATAGGGATGGGAATGGACACCACAATTCAGAATTCAGTCCTCTGATACGGGTATTATTGATTTTTCTGAGACAGCTTTTTTTTTTTTTTTTAATTTATGTTTTTTTCATGCTGCAGCATTGAAATCCAAAAGTAGTCCATCACAGATCAGCTACATTACTTGCCTTGGAAGGGAAAGACAGGATTCTTATCTTTGATGACTCTACCATACATTTAGGTCATTGTCTAGATCTTTTTAACATATGTACCTCAGCTCATGATATAAGAGTGTTTTTACCCACAGAAATTTTCATACCTGAAAGAAAAACTACTTTGAAGCTATACAAAAGTAAACGACCTATACATGACAGAAATGAATTTATCAATATGAGAAGTAGGCAGGTTCAACAAGGATTCTAGTATTTCAGCCCTGTGCAGAACACATCTCATGTTTAAGAAAGGATTTTACATGTTATCTTTAAGAGAGAATTTACAGCAAATTTGTGATTTAGTCCCCCCACAGTATTGTATCTAACCAGCTATACATGGGAAAATTCTCCAAAGGGTGACAAAACTTATCTTGTGGTACCTGGGAAACCTTTAAGCTTCTCAGCATTAGAAGCATGGAGAAAAGACCACACATCAATCGGCTTACTGCTGAAAATTCAACACTTCCTTGATACTTGATACAATTTTTTGGCTGTTGCTGGGTTGGTTTGGATATGGGGAAAAAACTACTCCAGAAGCACTACCTACTGCAAATGAGCATATAAAAATTATTTCAGAAGCTTGTTAAGTTTGTGTAGTGCTCTATTTGCTGGATGAAGACATGTGCAATGCTGAAGGTGATCTATGAGAAGAAATAGAGCTTAAAGAAATCTGACGATACAAGGCAGAAAGTTTTGGAGGAACAGAAAAGCAGGTATCAAAGCAACTGATCTTGGAACAGAGTGTCTCATTAAGAACTCGTTTATTTGTTTGAGTGGCACTGGCGATATAATCATATCGTGGTTACACTGATGCTGGTAGTGAATACAGAAAGGCTTGATATTCCTTTTCCTTTACTGGGAAGGGATACCATGAAAAACTGTGGTAAAAAAGTTAGTCTGTATGTGGAAAAGAACAAGCCAAATCCTGAGATATTCAAAACGCTTTCCCATTGAAATTTTAAAATGTACCATAATTGGAAAAAGAAGAAAACAAACCTCAATTGATCCAATGAATGACTGAAAAAGGTAAAGAACTGCACAGATACTATAAATTTCCCTTCTATGTTTTTAAAATATATTTTTAAAAATCCACACCTTCACATTTTGTTAATGAAACAGAACATAAATATATCTGATATAGCAATTTTGCTACTTTTAATCATACTAGAGTAAGTGCAAGGCTTTGATTCTTGGGAGAAGGTAGACTTCACAGAATGGTTGAGTTTGGAAGGGACCTCTGGAGGTCATCTTGTCCAAGCCCATTGTTAAAGCAGAGTCTCCTAGAGTGGGCTGTCCAGGATCATGTCCAGTGGATAATGTCCAATTCAAATACCATGTGAATTGATATGAGGGGCATCAACACTAACATAAAGGTTTTCATCCTGTTTCTCACTTGATAGTTGTGGTACATTTGTGTACAAACTCTGTGGAGATAACTTGTTCTAGATCAGTAGGAGGAATAAGAACGACACCATGAGTGAACGAAGTTCTAGGACATGAAAGAAAACACAACTCAGCTTTTGAAGTCATTACCTCTGAATTTTCAGCATGTAAAGCAGAGCATGTTAAACCTCAGATAATTTGATAATTTGTTCTTATAAAAGCATGAGGTATGTTTTATATTATGTCAGCCAGTCCAGCATGTTCTGTTTACAGCATCAAAGGGACGTGAACTTGAACCTCAGCTGAAACAGAGACCATTCTAGATAGTGCCCCAAGATTAAGCAGTGGTTTAAAAACAAGTTCAACGTAAGTCTTCTGTCCTTGGTGGAGGAAGTTATCACTAGTTCTGCAAAAATAAAATAATATCTTATGTTTCCTAGAGTAAAAAGGACCCCACAGACCAAGAATCCAGCCAAAATCAGGACAACCTCACTATATATCATGCTTATTTTAGCTGTATATCTTGAGCTAATGAAGAAGTCACTTTTGCAATGGGCAAAAGGACAATATTTATAAAGGTTCAGGCAACCAAGCATTTATAATTTTACTGTAGATGCATATATCTTTCTGAGGCAACAAACATACAGCAGGCTGAATATTTTTCCCCACTTGAAAGAGGAGAAAATCTGAAGAGGCTGAAAATCCATTGTGTTTTAAATACCATGAAAAGGATTGGTGCTTTTCATATCTATATTTAGTAACAATAAACATGTACACAGAGATTCATAAACCTCAAGAGGGTACTGAAACCTTTTTGTGCTCTTGTAAGAAATACAGCGGTACCTGTTCTCTTAGTGAGGCAAAATGCAGCAACTGTTTAACGTGAAGAAGGAGACGCAAAAGTTTCTTGTGGTTAACACAGGTATTAAAAGATACCTTTAATTCATAAATCTTGTTAGAATCACACACCATTATTCTTCCTTTTTATTCTAGAAGGTGACAATGGGAGCCAAAGTCGCTTCACATTCCTATTAAAACTGAGGAGCCAGTTGCTCAAAAATCATGAGTCAGAGGCCCAAGGAAGACAGACCACAAAGCTGTCTCCCTCAGACAACCCAGACCAGATCACTCAAAGTCCTGCAATAACGTGTGCTATTTCATGTGACGGTGCATTATCTAGGATGACACATCTCCCATAGACCTCAAAAGGCAGGTGTCAAAAATGTCTGTGTTTACATGGGTGCTGATGAGGCACTTCCTTGCGTGCCTAAGTTGGTTAAAGAAGAATCTAAAGTCATACAGGTGAATCCACACTGGCAGGTTTGGTCACTTGTTTTGCACCTGCACGTATTCAGGCGTGTCACAAAAGACAGGACGCGCCTCCCAACGCTGCTGTCAAAGCAAAGAAGTCGATCTGAGTAACAGCCTGAAGTAAAATTTTTACTAAATTTAACCACACAAGTTATTCAGTATTCTGTCTCCTTTGCCTTTGTCCGGGTACAGAGGTATGACCAATGTGCCTGGTGACTCATACCAAGAGACAAGAATAGCATCAATGAATTACTTGAGTGTTTACAGCAGGGCTTGCCAGAAAGGTGCCTCGTTCACAATTTTAGATAAGACTCCAACTGCACTTTGTCATACGAAGTCCAATTGCTCTGAAACCTGAAAAACTCTGACTTCATTAAGCTTGTCTCAGCTAACAGTTGCTATTTCTGTACCTCACATTAGCTGAACTTCCACATGGGTCTTATATTATTTCAAGACTTGTCAGAAATCTCTCAGCGGGAGCAGTAAACGCCAATGAACTGTAAAAGTGAACCATCCGTTTCTAATAGCATACTGAAGGAGGGTGATAACTTGTTGAATAGATTATCAGGAAACTTTCTTACATGATAAATCTCTTCCATCATTCAAAAATAAGGAGAGACTGAAACAGGCCTGAAGAAAACAACTTATGTAATGCAGATCTTCCCAGAACCATCAGACGTTTTAGTGGGTTTTTTCCTCAATTCTAGCTTTATTACCAGAGTGTTGCTATAACTCTCCAGAGAACTGTACACACTGTATTTATGAATAGTGTAATTGTGAAACAAAGGTACCAGCTCAAATGTTTACTGTTGTTCTCGGTACTGGGACAGCAAGTTATCTGCAGATAGTTTTCTAATCAGAAGCAAATACAATTCTATTACATTTTAATTTGAAAAATGTTTAAATCAAGTTAATTTTGATGGTAATAATCCTCTAAAAAGACAATGAGTGGCAAATTATTACATCTGTGATTATAAGACTATGCATGTTGTTTTTCTTTAGATTGTTTCTTAGGGAGGCAGCACGTGAATCTGCCTTAGAAGTACAACCACATCCACAGGTGAAAAAAAACTATTGAACTCCTCTGGAAATCTCCATGAACAGAGTAAAATGTCTACCTGGCATTTCTAATGGTTTTAAAATATATAATGTGCCTTTCTTTTTTTTTTCTTCCTGTGGCTTATTACAAAAAATAAGTCACTCTGAATCAACATTTATGTGATAAAAACTCCAAGAACTGCAAAAAGGCTGTTCAGGCACTCTGTTTACAGATGTCTTCATTCAAGGATCTCTTATATCTTCATGCTCCCACGATCTGCGTTGCCCTACACAAATATATCTACAGACAGAAACATTGTTCAGGTATAACTGCACTGGTTTGTCTATCTCTGCCATATATAGGTGAGCTCTTCTTTTTCCGTCAGCTTTTCTAGGAAGGTCACTGTGTAGCTGCTGTTCCTCAAGACCACTGCATGACTCTCTCGAGGTGGTGGCAAAGCCTCCTCCTCTGTGAGTCCACTGTGGAACCTATGGTTTCATAACTTAGCAACTTCAAACAGAAACAAGCATGACATTGCTTTTCTACCTCTAGCAAAGTAAATATAAAATGTCTGAATGTTCTGTGACCAGGTCGACACAGTCAGGTGTTGTGGAAAAAAGTCTCCACTTTGCAGCCTTTCGTTTCATTCTTTTATTTCCCAATCCCATCTGTGCTCTTCCATCTATATCTCTTCTATGCTTGTCCAACAACTGATGAGTTCATTAAGCAAAATATTTTACTTGGTAAACATCTCAGAGAACTAGGTTTTTCGGTGCTGTGCAGGATAAGGGCATGGAAAATCAGACTCTTGATTCCTGACCTCCACACAGTCCTTAGCCACCTCTTGTCTTTCTGGTGTTTCTGCCTGAATACTATTTTTTAAAATCAGTTTAACAAAGCTAAAACTCAGCTCCCCCTGTGTTTTTCCAGTATTTCACCATTCTTAAATGCACAATTTCTTTTCCTTCACTTTTTCCCATTTACTCCTGAGTCACTCCAGGATTGCTAGACCAATGAAGACCAGAACCCTCTGTGCTGGTACCACACTTACAGCTATTCAACTACTTTGGAGCCTTTAGCTCCAACAGGCAGATGAAGGAAAATAAGTGGATCAATGGTGGGTTCTGCAGTGATGGTAGGATCAGGTATAAATGCAAGTCCTTAGTAGATCCTAGTTCTTCTAAAATATATTTTTTTTCCTTTTGTGCATCATGTGTCTGGAAACCCTTCATTTACCTCTAAAGTTTTCAGGTGATTGTAGCTCGCTTTGAGTGTCTTTGCAGGAAACTGAGTTGAGCAAGTGGGAAGACCTAGTCTGACCTGGGAGAAAACTGTCACCAATGCCTGTGAATCACACAAACATGATTTGCATTTCAAGCTGACCTGGTGCATCTAGCTGTTTCATAACGAGAAATTTACTGAAAAGATGCTGTGTCTGCCTACGCAGCCCTTCATAGCAAGGCACTGATTGCATTGGGGATCAGAGCAAGCAGCTTTCATCTGCATTTTGAGAGACTTGCCAGAAGGAAAAAAAAAAAACAAATTTAGGGTGTTTTTTTAAGTGAAGAATGATTTCTTGGAGGAAAAGAAGCAGAGTTGCTGGTCCTCAGAGTACATTTTGCAATGATACTTGCTTATTCTTATCCTGCCCCTCCAGCGACAGTGAAGCAGCAGGTGCCTTTAGCTATATCAGAGAGGGAGGCATTTGGTGCCCATAAAGTTATTACATGTGAGAAAAAAGACTCGCATTACCCAAAGGCTGCACTGTCAGGGCAGCAGTTTGGAAGCCATCCCACGTCCTCATGGTCAACCGTTGTTTTCATCTGAGGCTGCAAATCAGTCTCTGAGACTTCACTGAATTTACACTAACTCTTAATGGCCATCTGTCTAGATTACATTTCATCAAACATGGTATGCTTTTAGCAAAGGGGCTGAAGGAAGAATGGGCAGGAAAACCAAGCTGCCCTGTCACCTCCTATAAGTGTTCCCCTAGGCAGACAGAGCTGCAAAAATCAAGGAGTGAAGCTAGCAGTGACAAGTGGTCCTAGCCAGGTCTGATAGCAACAGAGCTGAGCCTCCATGACCGTTAAAACAACACCCTTCCACTAACTGCAGCCAACCCATTTCCTTCCTCACGCTACAACCCACTGGGGGTGTGAGACGCTGAATTTGCACGTCTGAGCTCTGGTGGCAAAGAGACGCGCTAAGTGATGGCAGATGCTTGCTCTGAGTGTACACGTGTGGCACTTACAGAGGCTTCTGAGGAGGGAAGAAAAAGAAGAAATAAGACTGGGTGCCGCAATACAGTCTGTCCTTTTGGTTTAAAGTTGGGAAAGATATAAAACAAGATAGCTGGAAAACATCACGAGGATGGCAATCAAGGTATCAGATACTCAGCTCCTGTTTCTGGATGAGATGACTTTTAGGGGACTGTAACTTGTGTTGAATTCAATTATACCTTGTGGTTGAAAAAGCTGATTGAGGACTTTTTTTAAAATGTAAACACATTTTCCTTTGAATGAATTTTCCTTTTAAATGAAATATTTCCTCTTGGATACAGTGAACCGTTTTTAATTTTAATATTTTCCAAATGAAACTTCCCCTTTTGAAAAGGTGTATTTTGCTAGAATTGTATTTAAAATTAAATGTCTCAAAAAAGAACACTAAATGAACTGAAATCTTAAAACAATAGAGCTTAAAGGGGAACGAAACATAAAATGTTTGTGTCCTTGAAACATTCCTGCTTTGTTTTGTCCAGAATTCAATCACTTTCCTCTGACTTCTTTTCGAGTTGGGATGCACTGGGTGAAAATCTGCTATATTTTCCTGCAGAGTAAAGGCCATCAATAATGCTACATAACACGAGTGGAGGTTAAGCTCTGCAAAGGTTGAGCAGAGACAGATGGCAGCAATAAACCTTTCCACAGACTACTGCAAAAATACACCTTTGCCACTCTTAGATCATTTTGTTTGAGGAAACCAAAGTAAAATGGCTTGGAAAGATAATACATTGTGTGTCATTGACATTAGGAGCACGCAGAAGGAGATCAGCAATGGAAAATGTACCTTCACAAGATGCTGTATCTGCTGGGTTTTTTTTCTCCTCACAACCTAAGTGTTAATCAACACAGCCAGTGGTAAAGGCTTGACTTTTTGGGGCTTCACATAGTTGGAAAACTTCTTGTAGTTGTGAAGCTGACTTTTACTGCATGCATTCTTGATGGGCAGGAGGGGAATGCAGAAAGCTCCATGTTGTTTTTAGACTTACTAACCAAACAGAAGCTTTCTCCCAGATTTAACTGTGTATTCAGATCGTTGAACCTAAGTAGATTTTGTCTTTTAATAAACTTTCAGTGTCTGTCAAGAATATGAACAGAAAACTGCAGTTACGTATAATTTATAGTATACTTCTTGCAAACTTGCTACACTAAGCACACACTAACTTCCTACGTTTATATGAATTTCCGCTCTGCAGAAAAATAAAGCAAGGATGGGGCATGGTGGGTCCCTTGAGATGATGGAAGAAAGTAAAAGGACAGTTATGGGCCCCCACACTGACACTTTCTGCTTTTTAGCATCTGTATCATTACACAAGTATACTACACTGATGTATCTCCTGCATCTGTCAACATTTTTAGCACAATTCAATCTCTAAGCTGTGTTGCCACTCAGTGAACCAGGCATCTGATCCGCACTGAAGCACCAGAAGGAATCTGTCCTTGAATCTGTCCTTGAATCTGTCCTTCGCTGTGTGTCCTTCGCTGTTTAGCCAATTGCTAAAACACTACAACATAACAGTATCTATAAAATCAATATCTTTCTACCTGCTGTGGAGCAAAAGAGATACTTGGTTCTATCAGTCCTCCATGTATAGAATAGATATCTATAGTTTGTCTTAGTAACTTCTTATGCAGCAGAGAGACACAATACATGAAGAAGTCACAACAGCTGACTCAGCAAATCAGTCAGCATGGTATCATTTAATATGATACAGGGGAATCGCCCTGCTTGTGGAATGCATTGCATTTTGTTTGCATTCAGCAGTCTGAAAAAAATTCTAAACCAACATGAAAGCATCTCTGTTAAATGCCTAAAGGAGTGACAGAAAATGTCAGGAGAGCGGTGGTTTTAATAGCAATCTCATACAGTATTTTATAGGTTTATAATTGAGGAGACTGTGTATATATATTGTGTGTGTGTGTGCATGTAAACACCTTCTTCCCCACATACTTGATAAACAAGCAGTGTAGTAGGATTCTGGAAATCAGTGGCTTTAATTTTTAGCATCACCATTGGCCTGTCCAGTTGATTTTGACCAAATTCATTTTCTTCCAGTGCACATTCCTCAAATACTTTGATTAAATCACTGACAGTGTTGCTGAGTCATTATGAACACCTGATCTAAGTAATTTAGCACAAAATCTGGTGGATGTTTATCTCAGTTTTCTGGGCCCAGTGGAGATGAGGTGGGGCCAGCTTTGTCCTTTGACCCTGGATCAATCTGATGTCTCAGACTCACGTGTACTGTACAGCACAACTCTGTACTGCAGGACAAACCAGTTCAAGGCACTGGCATGGACCTGAACACGGCCGGGGAAACCCTCAGGAGCTGGTCATCTTGGCCATGCCATAACAGTTGGCTTGCTATACATGTCACATTTTAGTGAGAACAGCAAGTGATAGACCAGGAAATCTGGGATGGTCCTATAGTTAATAGCTCGTGCTTAATATGAAAAAATACGCATGGCTGGTGTCCATTATTGTAGGAATACAGATGGTTCAGAACTGTTTTTCTAAGTAAAGGAATTAAATCACAGCAAGTTGAACAGTTTGTGGTTACTTGACAATGTAGTTTTCTCCAGCAGAAACCAAAGAAGTCTCTTTTAATTGATGTCTTCTTTCCAGAGAAGAGTGTGCTCCCTCCTAACGCTTGGATCACGGACAGGCCTGAACCAGACCACCAAGCAGCACAAATTTTGGCCAGTGGCTGATGTAAAGGCAGACTCAAATCCAGATCTATAAATCCAGATCTATAAATCCCACCTCTGCCATTTGTCAAACTGAAGCAATTAGGGAGTGCCAAAGGTTCAAAGCTTGTGAAGTCATATTATTTTCTCTAAAAGGCTTAACAGTAACCTGTAATTTAAACACAGCTCCATGTACGCAGACTAATGCAGGAACAAACTTAGATTTCAGGAATGTATCTCAGATTTATCCTGATTTCTCAACCCTTATATTGACCTTTTTTGCAACTTGCTTTCTGTAATGGAGGAGAAGAAGACAGAAAACCTGCATTTTATTATTTGAGAACCTCTTCAGAACATAAATGGGGATATAAATGGGAAGATGGGCACAGGCCCATCTTAACGTGCTTTCTGACATAAATAGTCTGTTCTGCAGATGGTCATCAACACAATAAGTCTTCTGAAATACAATATTTTCTTTATACCCCAATTATTTTTCAGCACTAGAAATGCAAGGCATTGTATTAAGTCAACAGTGGTATCCTGGGGTCACTGGATGGTGTAGACAGTCCTTTCCAGCTCTCTCTGAATACATGGAAAACAGCAAGTAGGTTAAGTATAGCCACGATTCTTTGCAGATCTCCAGTTGTTTCATGAAACAGTCTATCAAAAGGCAGTAGAAAGGAGACTTTTGTCTCTTGTTCCTAATTCACTACTGGAGACCAACTGTTGCCAGTCTGACTTCATAACCTGCCGCCAGTATGAAAATGAATTAAAAAAACCCAGACTTTTTTCACATACCCGTCCCTCAGTTATTGCTTGGTTTAGAACAACATTATACATGCTAGATGTTTAGTATTAGCACAGCATTAAATCACAGATGTCAAACTGAACCTACATCAAACATTTTCCAGCAGTTTGGTGAGCCGGGAGCTCACTCAGTGGCTCTTGGCCATGCCTGGTTTGGCGAGAGCAGCAGGAGGCCGGTGGGAATGGCCAGAAGCACCACAAATTCCAGCAAAGGACAGGAGAGAGGCAGAGACAGCACTGAAACAGCCCTTCAGAAATCAGGTTAACTTCTTCCATGAGGCTGAGCTTGAGTATTACTTGCTTTCAGCCTCACGCTTTAGAAATGTTATTGCTCATCACGCAAATTTTTTTCGCCAGACGAAAATGATGAAGAAAACACAGGTGGCAATCAGATGAGCTCTTTACCTTCGAATATACAGGTTCCCACCCTAAAGATTCCACACGGGAGCAGAAGGTCCCATAGGTCTGTGGCCAGTACAGCACTCAGGCATAAAGATGAGTTTGAGCCAGGCTTCTGAATCCATGCCTGAGTGACATGGAGTGGGACAGTTCATGCTCCTCACGCTCTGTTTCTTCCTGTTAGAGCTGGATAAATGCTGTATCAAGCACTCGCTTTGGTGTTTCTACCTAGCTAAGGGCTTGGGAAGAAGTAACTCCCTCCATTATATTCAGGTTTTCTTTGCAACACAAAATGATGTGAATAATTACTTCAATTAGACACTTTTGAAACTGAGTCACTGGAGGAACACTGGTAGGGAAGTATCACTCCGATCCAACACACACACCCTGTGAATACAAATTGACAAACAGAGGTTTAAACTCCATTTTACGAGAAAGTTCAGAGGGAACATGAGACTTGTAAACTTCCACAACAGCTTGAACAAACCTTCAGGCTGAATTTGTGATGTAACAAAGCTCTTGCTAATGCACTTCATCACCCACAGCCCAGATACTGCATGTGCTTCCTATTCCACGTGCCCATCACTTAGTCTCTTCCCTTTGATTAAAGACAACAGATATTTTTAGACCCCATTACTTCTTTTTCTCTAATTTCTTTTGTTCATGCTTGAGGCCCCTGTAATTGGCCATGGCCACGTTCATTGTGAAAGAGGTGTGAACAGGTTGGTCTCCTGGGACTTTCCTTCGTGACTGGGCTTTTTTCCTCAATTAAAAATAAAAAAAAGGAAGAAAGAGATCGCTGAACACTTGCCTAATTAACACAAATATGTATGGCTTATCAGGGTGTTAGATGTAAGGAACATTAAAGAGGAATAAGACCTGGCTTTTCAAAAGGATTGAATTCAGCCTGTAATGGTTTGCAGACATATCCAGCAAATCTCCAGGTAATTAGGCCTGTTTCTGGCATACCAAAGCAAATTGTTTAGATATTTTTCCCTTTAAAATCACATTATCTGGAATGGCCTCATTAATAGCTGAAAGATGAAGCTCAGAGGCATAAAATACTTTGTGCAAGACAACACAAGCGTAATGGTCTTTTCCACTAGTTTCTGCAAATTTCATTATTTTTGTTGGACGTACTGCCACTAAAGAATCAGGCAGCTTTCAGAGCACACGCATTACCTACCACTGCTGAACCCATAACCTGGAGTGAGAAGGGGCAGCATTATCTCAGATGGATGCACAAAGAAGAGCTCGAATGACAAAGTGCTGACAGATTGCTGCTTTCTCCCTCTGCCTTCTCAAGGCCCTCTAATGTATTGTCACTTCCATTATTAGCTAAATGAAAACATACAGGGCTTTCCTGCCTGTGGAAAATGAATGTATTCCCATCTATTGCATACATGTGAAGCCAAGACAAAATTAGTAAGAACTTTGTTTTAATACCACGCTGAGAAGGTTTGATTCACTGAGTCTCCTTGCCTCAAGACATGCTGCTGCCTCAGAGCACAACTCCCACACATCCTGGTTTATTACCAAAGCTCACATTTTATAGGCAATTCTTGATCCTTATGTTATTTTGTTACTCAGACAAATTTATCTAAGTCTATCTGCAAATTTTTGCAAATACAGACTGTGCTGTCTGAGGATGAAGGAGTCTGGGACTAGCTGCATAAGGGAGTACAAACATCATGTTTTTCATTTGCTCACAAGCTGCAAGCCAGGAAACTCTTCAGACCCTCTGAAAACTCCCTTTTGCTGCACTCGTAGAGGTAAAGGCTGGTAAAATGATGCTTACTAACTCCATTGTAGTCTGAATCTTATGATAGGAAGTGCTCTAAACTTATAAAAAGGGACTCCCAGTCTCTCTTTCCAACTGCAACTTCAAATTCTGGGGTGGAACCCCACAAATTCTCTTTAACTCTATTTTATCATATGTAAAATGATGAAACAACATGCATCTCTACCCTGTACATTGGCCTCTGCAGATGTGACAGGAGAGTGTGTATGACTTAGATCTCCATTTCATGGGAGCATTGTCTTCTGGGTGATTTTCTCAGTTTACCACAACTGAGGATCTGTCCAAGTAAGCGTGAAAGTTTTTTCATAATACCTCTTCCTTCACCAGCAATGCATAATTTCATTGTGTCTTTCTGTTGTCCCTTAAAAAGGTCAAAAATCCTATGCTTTGTTGATTCAGAAGGATGCAGGAAAGTAGGGTTTAAGAGCAGGTTTGATTGGTTAGAACACATTTAAAGAATACCTAGAGTTTCTTTGGTGTCTATCAGAAAGGTTGAAAACCCTATCAAAGCTTATATAAATATTTTAAGTGGAAGCTTTCCAACCTAAAGCTTAATGAAATAAAATACACAGTAGAAAAACAGAGAACTAAACCATGGATTTACATTTTTTCCTATTTGTGTATTTGTAAAATGTTTTCCAATGGCTGCACAGATCCATTTATTGCAAATTGAAGCAGACCCACATTAGGCTTAATACTTTTAAAGAGCCCCACATGATGTTCCACCAAACCACAGGGACCCGTGGGTCATCAGATGGAAACAACCAAATTGGATTTCCAAATATTTCATTATGCTGCTTACAGATACATTCGTCAATTCCCCACACATCCTGCTACAACATAGAAGAACCAGACCTATAATATCCCATAGTTTACACAGTATGCATGCTACAATTCAGCATAGTAGAGAAGAGAGTGATTGGTAGGATAACTCAAAGCATCAGGTACTTACTACTTGCCATGAACAACAGGAAAGAACCAACTCCCCAGCTGAGTTCTGATCTCAGTCACTTAAATGTCAACCTGAAACAGCTGCTCTGAAATTAATGGATTTACACCTGCATGGCTGAGAGCAGAATCTAATTCTGAATCTATAATTTAGAGGGGGATTGCCCTGCTACCTTGTTGTTTTCCACATTTTGGATTGCTCCAAAGTGCATTCTGAATCTTTAATGTGCATCACTGATTTGTGGAAAAGGCATCATCATTAAACTAATTTGCTTTAGACAATTCCGTTCACCTGGAAGTTTCAATTCTTTGTATTCAACTGAAAGAATAAAGAAGAAAGCAAAAGGAACAGAGTCCCTGGAAAACCAGGTACTTGACTTTAGCCATCATCTAATTATAGTGCTGAACTAAATAATCAGCTTTCCATTTCAGACTTGTTCAACATTAAACTTGAAGAAAAGTGGTAGGTAGCAGTTACAGTGCAAATTTGGTTCTATACTGCAGGAACCATGTTGTAAAGATGTTAACAAACAGTTAAGGTATGGGTTTGCGTATAAACTATTAAAAACTGCATAGGAGAATCTCAACACTAAGTATTAATAAATGACAGTGCTCTGGGTTTCTAAATGCTCTGAGGAGCATTGCTAGGCTTACATGAAAGTAATCTTCATTATCATTAATTCTCAAATGTGAGACACAGAGGTTAACCAAATGATGCAGCTTTTAATTTTCCCCTTTTAAATCTCGGTAGAGTAGTTGTGATTTGATATTTCATCTCTAACAGTCTGACAGCTGGAAATGCTGATGTATAATGGCAGGTTGCTTTCTCATTTTCAGACTTTGGAGTAACCAAACACATATACAGCAAAAAAAGCTGTAAAAGGTGGAATAGATCCATTTAGTGCTGCTGAAGGTTTCCCATTGAAAACTCTATAAAAATAGCGTGTAATAACTAGTCTGGACTTTAGTGGAAAGAGGGGGAAAGGCCATATGAGTCTTTGCATTTCTAAAGCCTTAGGCTGAATTGTGATAAACTAGTAACATGCAATTTAACCAACTTCAGTTGAAGTGTGATGGAGGGAGAGGATGCTCTCCCTCTTTCTACCAAGCTCTACTTGCTAGCTCACCCATTTTTCTGTTGTTTTTAGAGATGCATCACAGTCATAAAATCTGATTTTGAGCAATCGCCACCTACAAATGCCACAAAGGGTAGCGCTTTCCTCGTCTAGATTCATGTTTCTGTTAGGAAGGCTATGGCAAAAACATGGAGTCAGGTTGTTCCTAATTACTAGATGAGGTTATCCTTAGCTCTTTTTTTTACTGCATGTTGTTCAACAGCAACAACAGAAGGATGAAGTCCACCATCCACTTAAACATAGCAATGAAGAGCCAAGGAGCCCTGGAGGGGACATGTGTTGGATGTTTTTCCAGGAAAACAAGCTAACTCTGGAAAGTTACAGATGGCTTTAAGATTGAAAGCCCATGGAGTGGGTCTATCTCACTTCCAACCCAAATGTCAGTGTTAGCTTCTATAACTGTTGATATTCACAAAAACTACTTTGATATCCCACCTACAGGGACCATCTGCCTGTTCTTTTTGGAGCCTGTGTGGCTGCTGGACCACCACCGGTGGCTGGGTACAACCTCACAACTGGCTGCTGGACTGTACAGCTCCTGGCAGTGAAGAGATAGGAGGAGAAAGTATTTTTATTAACAGAAAATAATAACCATAGGGAAGGAGTCCTGTGTAAACAGGCTTCTGGATGCAGCTCTATAAGTGAGCAGATCAAAGAGTAAACAACACTTGACACTGCTAATGAGTCACTTTGGCTCTGTAAAGGACAATGATTTTGTGGAGCTGTTATTTTGCAGCTGCTCTACAGAAGATCTGCATTAGGCTAAAGCTTTTTTTCCACACTTGAAGAGAAAAGCATGGGCTGGAAAGGAGATGAGGATTTCATTCTGAATTCAGTTAAATTCTTCCTTTTCATAAGTCAGTTATTTTCTCTTTCCATATTTCAGTACCTGAGGTACATCCTTCTGAGGCAGCTATACTTATGACATGGCTGGTTTGATACATTAACGTTTAAAGAGATATTTGAATAGATATAAAAGATAGATCTGCGTTTAAACTAAGATATATACACATCACTACTGCACTGATTACTGTTTTACATATGCAAACTTCTAATAACACCATTGTGTTTAGTGGGACTATTTTGGATTTTCACTATCATAAATAAGACTGAGATACCAACTTGATTAAGAAATTATTGTAAGTATGAAAGGGTATGGCAGTCTAATTCTGGTTCACTTAGTACAGGGGTATAGATAAAGATCTGTCTATAGATTAATATCACTTGCAGGAAACCTTTCAAATGCATGATGCTGGGAAATTCGAACTTCCCTTTGTAGCCATATGGAAGTGTATGATGTCGTTCTTTTGGGAGTTTATTAGGAACATGGGTCAGCAACAGGACATATATGTAAAATGTCGATGGAAATGTTGCTCACCTTCACGTGACCTGTAGAAGCTAAGGTCAAACTTAAAGCTGGATTTAATAAAGTCAACTATATTCAGCTTAGTTTCTACTTCTTTGGGAAGCTACCTTAGTTTATTTATCCTCCCAAGAAAAGTTTGAAAGATAGATTATTTTTTTTCCTACTCTCCTTATTGATATTGAAATAAATTTGGGAAGAAATCATGGCAAGTTCAAAAAAAGAAAGTAAATATTGCTTTTTGGGCTGAAGAACCATGGTTTCTTTAGCATTGCTATTGACAGAAGCCAGAGAAAGGGCAGCAAATTTAAGATTTCTGACTGTCCCTGGTAACCAGCATTGTTCTCAATCAGCTGAGGATGGAGAATAGAGTGACAATTCAAGCTTTCTTTTCCAATGGAGTTTCAGGTACCTCTCAAGATGGTAATGACCTGCAAGCAAAGTAAGGATGTAATATTTCAAATGTTATGAGCAAGCAGCAAACAGGGCTTTTTAAAGTGCTGATATTGTCACTATGAGGTCCAGATGAGAAAGGAAAGGGAACAAATGGACTGTACAAAATCTTCCTTAGTAATTTTAAACAATGCACTATTAGCTCTGATGTGAAGTGACTCCTAAAATGTACGCTGATAAAACTTGGATCATCAAAATACATTGTGTTGTCGGTGTTTGAACTAAGATCTACCTGGAGAAAAATTAATTTAACAGGTGCTAGAGTTACAGAACTCAGCAATGGAAATTAAGTAGATGTCCCTGCATTGATCAGGATCATATGCTCTTGTACCTTTCTTAATGCTTTGTTTAGTCTCATTTGAGCAAAGTGAATTTCCACATTACATTCATTTCCATGTACCTCAGAAAAAAATAGTTTACATTTCAAAGCATGTTCCAATGACAGAAAGAAAGAAAACAGCAATTTTAGTAGAAAATGGCTCTAGTGTCTAGAATATTTAAGTAAAATCTCAAAATTAGAGAAGTTAGAAAGGTGGCGCTTTCTTGTGCTCAACTGTTGTAATAGAAAGTACATTTTAGGGCAATAAAGAAGGACGAGGTAGGAAAAAAAAAGGCAGAGGCAGAAATAAAAAGCCAAATAGTCATAAAAAAAATCTATAACTGAGTTGGCAAAGCTACATGCCAAGTTTCATCTAAGGACATTGAATTTCAGCTGACAGATTCATCTAATTTACTGCTTTGTTTTGGACATCAGGTTAAAATACTTTAAAGAAAAGCTGGACCAGCACAGCTATGTCCTGAGTTTTCCAAGCATGATGAGCTCAGCTTGGAGAAGAAATTGAGTATTTGACCTTACTGTGAAGAACCTGGGTTCTCAGTTTTCTTTCTTTCCTATTATATTTTAAAAGGGTTGTTAAATCATGTATCTTATCAAGAGAAAACATTTTCAGGGCAAGGATTTAAAAGCTTAAGAAGGACTTCAGACTACACTGACATAAGGACTCACGCTTAAGGGTGGAATTCAGACTGCTTACTCAGGTGGTGTTTAAGTCTAGTCTTGGAGAGCAACCAGGTTGCACTCCATCAGTGCCCAACATCAGGAGAACCTAAAAGCCACCTCCATGTCTGACATTAAGTTGAGGCACCCACACGCATTTGGGAGGGCCAAAGCACTGGGGTGCTAGAGCTTCCCTTTGGGACAGCAGCAGTGGTCCAACAGCCCACTCCTGCTTGAGCACTCCCTCCCCCTCCACCACAGGGCTCATGCTGGGAGCCATGGCTGAGTTCCTGCTCAGTGAGGTGGCCGTTCTTGAACTGAAACACATTCATGGTCTGAATGTGAAGTGGACAAATGGATAACGACTGGTCCTGACTGGTGCTGATGGGCAAGAGAAGAAAGGGATTTTAGAAAGACTTCCCATGCAAATTGTTTATAAGTACCTAATCTTCCTGTACAGTCCGGGAGGAGAGAAGAGTGTCCCGCTTAGGTACCATTGGCCTTTCCTACAAATGCATAGAGAAGTCCTGGCATTTTTTTTACATATTCTCAATCATTTACAGGTGTAGGTATCAGTTAGCAGCTGTGGGATAAGGCATCTCTACAGTTTAGAGATTGTTGGTCCCTAAGGTGGGGTGTGTGACAAAACAACTCACACAATTGGGTCTTTTTAGTCCTCTGTCAAATGTTTCTCCAATACAAGGTCAGCTCTTCTGTAGTTGAAAAGCCCAAGCAATGGGTGTATTATCTCCAGATTCAAGCTAAGGCAGTTACTTCCACTTTACCTATGATTTCCAAGTGATAGTATATCAGGGAGCAATACTTTAAAAGTTGTTATACATGTGATATTCCTACGTAATGTGCAATAGGATTACACTGCCATATGATAAAGTGGTACATTAATATACTGGTTTGTATTTGCACAGCCCTTAAGTGACCTCTCAGATGGAGGGTGCTATGTAAGCTTAAGTACACATTAAGATCAACAACTTTATTTCTGTCAGCTCTGTTGAAAGTTTAGCTTGAATTTTCATCTCACAACTGTGATTACTAGTGTCATACATCACTTGGCAGACCCTAATGTTAGGAGAGATGTTTGACATACAGGCAAAAATTTCCTGTCCCACTTCGCAGTAGTTTGGAAAAGTTTCTCCCATCGTCTTGCGTGTCTCAAATGAAAATCAGTAGCCTGGGTTGCTGCCTCTTTGCTGCGCATTCCCTGTCACAGTAGCCAAGATTTTCAGCTTCAAACAGCATCCCTGAGCCAGAATGAGCTGCAGAACCTTGCAGCTCCCAATGATTTCTCTTTGCAGCCAATGTGCAGCTAGCACCGGTTTGTCATTGCATCCTTGGTCCAACTTCGAGAGCAGACCACAAAGGCAAATGAAGTTACTCATCAAATTATATTCTCCATCGACACGTGTCCTTTTTTTCAAAACAGCCATTTTTATGCAGTACATTTCATCTCCAAATGTGGTTGATCTTGAAGAGCTGCTGCCAGGACTGGGCCTGTTCTGTGGATGAGAGGACTATACCTCTCTCCTAAACTAGAAAGAATGTGCAGAAAGCAAAAATACACAAAATAAATCCAGCCAACACGTTCATGACTTTATTTATGTTGGGAAGGTGAAAGACAGAGCAGACTTTCTAGACTATTTGAGTAATTACAATGATTTTAAAATGTGGCTAGGCAACAGAGTGTGCAGACCTCAGGCTGTTCTGCCAGCTCATCTAAGTTCTCATCTGCAGCATCACTTGCTATTTGGTTACTAGACATACTCACGGTTGACCACTTCAATCACGCTGTAGCGTTCCAAAACATTTCATCTATTTTTTTATTTGTGTTTTGAAAAAAAGGACACATGTCGATGGAGAATATAATTTGATGAGTAACTTAATTTGCCTTTGTGGTCTGCTCAGTACTGTGCTTCAGCTTGGTTCTGGAAGGGCCTCCCAAAAGGAACTTCTGTTTTCCATTTTTGTCAGTATTTCACCTTTCTGCAAAGTTAGCCTAATGCCAGTTAGCTATGATATTATATTCTTGGAGGGTGGCTACATGACTACTGAGAGTAGACTGACACCATCAATATTAGGTATTAAATAGGTATGAAGTGTGCAATGCTTGTTTGCTTCCTACTTGGACATCTTCTGGACAACAGAAGTTCTTGTTTCTTACATGAGTAAGCAGAGTTTTTGTAGATATAACCTGAACAAAAATGTTATCTATATGAACAAAACCTGCAATATGTGTGCTTCCATCTTCCTGGACACCACATGACTTATCATAAATCTTGGGTTTATATTCATGGATATTGTAGCATATCTGCTGCATGCTCTTCTACAAACTTTGCTTGTGGATTTTCTCTCAGAATTTTAAATCAACATTACAGGGAGCCAAAGTCCAAGGATTTGCAAATGTAGTGATTTAATCAACTCTAGAACCACACGCCCAGGTATATATTTTCCTGCAGTTTCAAAGTAAGTCTTTCATAGTTGGATGATTCATTCTCTTTCTCGTCTGATGTGTAATTTTAGCAGTGTTACTTGTTGAAGAAGAAAAGCAGCCAAGGTCAAGCTTTAGCTGGAAAGCAGTACGCTGTTTTGAGGCACTTGTCATTGTCAGGGGAAGTAATGTCAAAAGAGACAGGGAAGCGAAAATCATTTTTGGATTCCAAGGTTGTGAAAGCATTTGTTAAGTATTTGTATTGTGCAAGGTTCTTAAAAGAGGCATTCTTCTAGCTTTTTTATTTTTTTTTCCCTCTGTGAAAAACATCCAAGTTGCTTTGAATTCTCAGTGAGTTTGTCTAGAATTTGCAATACCATTCAGGTGAGTTTGCTTTTGTTATTGCTGCCACCTTGGAGCTATGGTCTTCTAGTTCACAGCAATGGCAAAGTGACGTAAGTTACTGTGGTCCTCACACTATGGGGTCACTCAAATAACCCTGCTGGTGACATAGGCCACACATGTCGAACTCATCTTCTTAAGTTGCTGTAACTTGACTTCACACAGAAGAATACTTAATTTTTTTGAAAATACTCTGATGCACCAAGGGCCCCCAGTTAAGGTTCAATGCCTGTGACACTGAGTCAGGGATATTCTCAACAGCCACAAAAGCTCCTGTTGTCACCTCCACCACTTCAGTGGGGATTAGGTGTGAAGCCAAGACCCTCATTTGGAGTCATGATTTCCAGCAGCAGTTTGGTGCTCATTGGAAGACATTTCATTACTGTTGATGCCCTTTGGTTTGGATCTGAGCTCTCTAAGGATCTTCCACAAAATGCTGATCTATGGATGTGAAAACCCACAGCCACATCCGTTCAGGAGAATGTTGTCCTGGCTGCCTAAGCAGATCTGAGAAAATCACTGATAATGAATCTTCCAGAATTTCCTTTGTATATAAACTGGTATTTTCCCTTTGTATATAAAGTGCTATTTCCCTTTTTCCTGATAGATTTTATTCAGTGAATTATATTCCACACAGAAGCATAGCTTTTCAAATATAGAAGACCTAACGATGTGTAGCTGTCACAAACAGTTTGTAGTTAAACATATTAAAAATGTGTTCTATACCTAAAAAAGAGATTAGTGATCTTTGTTGCCTCCGTTTATAGACACCAGAAGAAAACCAGCCTGGTGTTCAGAAAGCGTTGAACAATCATCCTTTGAAAATTAGATCCATTTGAGAGAACGTTAAGCTGGGAGTCCCAGAGTTGAGTGCTTAAGCCACTTAAAAATATTTAGAACAGAGAGCTCACCTGACTAATGGGGGAACAGTAGAGCGCTCCTAAGATTTACAGACATGAAAGATTTTATGGTGGACTGGCACTGCATTGAAGATTCCTGCTTGATATATCATCTAATTTTGAACTTAAAGCTGCTTAGGTTATTTGATTTTTTTTAAATTGTGTTTATTGAAAAATGTGCCCTGTGAAAGTGTTCATAGGTTTTAAAATCAAAGGAAAAGAAGGATTCCAGGAGATTAAAGATGAGAGCGCATTAACCCCCCCAGATTTAGGATGACAGAGCATTGTACAGTGGACAATATCTTGCTCACATGATGGAGAATGTGTACTACTGAACTGGCATGCATAAAAAAATTTGACAATAGATATTAGCCACCTGGCCATACCATTGAAAGAATCTGTTTTAAGAAGTTGTGTAAATAAACTTTGATAGTTTGCATAATAACATGTTCTTATCTTCTCTGAAGCTGATGAGTTCAAACAGCAGGACATCGGAGATTAACAACAAGAGCTTCCTTGGAAGTGAAATTCAGATTAATCTGTACTTTGAACAGACTGGAACATTTTTTGCCACCATGAGAAACTCTCACAGATGCATGATAGATTTCTTTTATTTTTTTTTTCTTCCAAGTTTTATGTATTTATTTTTTATGGTAAATGGTACCTGCAGGCTTAATTCAGGGCTTTTATCTCCTTTTTCACACTGTGGAAGGTTTTCATTAAGAATGCAGAAAATGCAATGCAACCTTTCAAATATCAGGCTAAGAAAAAAAATGATCTAGGAAATGCTTTTTACAACAGGGCTGTTTAAATATAATCACATATCTGTCATCATGCAGGCCTGCTTATAACAGGTTGTCAGTTCTCCTGGAGAGGGGGTGATCTGCAGTTAGAGGTTTTTAATAAGTAAGAGTGTAGGATTTTTCAAAAGTCTATAATGGACATCTAAGAAAAAATAATCAATAATTTTCATCATGTATTTCTATTAAAGCAGCACTCAGCAACCCCGGGTTAGGGCTACAGCCCCACTGTGCTAGGCACGTAGTAAAAATTAGTATGTGCTTATGCAGCTATGTGTTTAATATTTATGGGCAGATCTCTGCTACAGAGAATAAGCTCTTTGCCATCAGCAGCAATGCGCTTGGACATAGTTTTGAAAATCTGGGGGCCAACAAGTAGACTCTACAATGATCACAGTCTTCCAAAACAAACCTCTTGTAGAATTTGTCTTATACGGTATCCAATCATAGAGACTATGTCTATACCAGCAAATTACAGCCATGTTGAACCTTTCCTTGGCACTCAGAGGATCTGGCGTTGAAAAGCCCAGATGTTACCAGATTCTCTGCTTATAAACTGCCTGGCCCCACCATCAGCTCTGCCCCATCTTGGCAATGTTGGCAGTGGTGGTACTTGTAGGCATCAGGCAGGCCGGGGACTACCCTAACAACTTGCTTTTGCTTACCATGCTGGCCTGAAACATCTCACTTTCATTTTATTGGACTCCCTTTGCACGTAACATCCAGGTCCTGCTTCTTAGTTTATTCTTGGATTGTTGGTTCTTCTGGGCAGGCAGTTCCTGCTGTACATGGTCCTTCACTTGCCATGGCTGGGCATCTGGCACAGCACCTCTACACCTGCCACGTACAAAGACATGTCATTTTGTCTCTGGATAAATGCTGACATTTAAAAATGAGTTTTCTTTCTCAGTAGGAAAAATAATATGAAAATTATTTTACTCTGATTTAGAACTGATTTCATAAGTCAAAACTGAGAACACCCCCAAAAAGCAAAAGATATTTTAGCTGAAGTTGAACAGCTTGATATTCGGGGAGCAGGAAGATGAAGTATTCTAGAAAGCTGGATCATTACATTTTTCTAACTGAAGAAAAAAATGAAATGCCATTAAAATTGTCAGTTTTGCACATAAATTCGTAATTTGATGAAACAATCAGCAGAAAAGCTTGCCTAAAATATTACTAAACCAGTACCAACGAGGCCAGTTCTTAGTTATGGTCTAAGGGATTAGGAACCTGATATATATATACACAAAGAACTGAGTACTCTCAATTCCCACTGCCATAAAATAAACAAACCCAAGTTAGAGAATCTGGAAAAAAAAATCCTAATGTATTATATTTTTTTTTGTCTGAATTGTATGTCTTAGATGCGTATTTCCCAATGTTACTGTAATGTACTAGGTGCTTCACAGTTCAAGTCCCTTCATTTTACTAAAAAGGGAAAACAGCACATTGTTTCTTCCAATATTTTCCTTAGAGAAAGCATCATCTTAAAAGGAAAATCAACTAGGGGAAGGTGTGAAGGAGTTAAAAAGGCAAATTTCAGTAACAAGCCAAGCTGAGTATCCCACATATGCTGGAATGTGGCTTTGCAAGTTAGTTCTAATAAAACATGAGAAAATAAGGTTAGAACATCAGACGGGAATTCTTCAGGATTAAAGGTAAAAATAAACCAGGCCAGAGGATTTATGTACAATTGCAGAAGCTCCCCAAGAAAAGGCTTCCTGACCATCTGCCTGTCTGGGTACTTGCACTGGAGCACCCCGGGATTCCCCACTGACGCAGAGGCCTCACAACCCCACCCCAGGGCAAGGCTTCCCACCCTCTCTCGCTGAGCAGGAGATGTCGATCCTGGCAGACTGCTGGCTCCACTTACCTCTTGGTCATGATCTTCCAGGTGCTCAGCACCAAACATGAAGCCTGGTAGGTGTTAAGAAAGAACATTGATTTGCCACTCAGACCTGCATTACAAGGGTAACAACCAGGAGACCAGGAGATGTCCTTGCAGCTTGTCCAAAGTTGTGGAGTGAATTTCTATGGGAATTAAACACAGCCACAAACCCCACTTCCTGCAGACACTCCAAAGGTGACCTCTGCAACAGCCCACGATGGGAAGGCCCATCCCTTTGCTTGCACGTGTGTAGGATCCGTTGCATTTTGGTGGAAGACAGAGCTACCACAGTGCAGGATCAAACCCTATGTCCAATGCTCTTTTGTTTTTTATCTGTTCCAATCAATTGAGTCTTTATCCGTGACAACAAATTTAAAAAGCCAATAAATATTGTGAAGACAGATGCATCTCTGGCCAACATCAACATTTTTTTCAACATGTCATCAAACATCTCTATAAAAAACCTGATAAAAATCTTTGGACCCTTTAGGACTTAGATGCAGTGTTAGGGAATAGACGCGTCCAGCTCAGCTGAACTCCACGTGCCCTTCCGGAATTCCTGCACTGAGGACATAATCCTCACAGTTCAGGAAGGTTTTTTTACTTTATTTTTTGTACATTGCTGAAGCTTCAGTGGGACAAGCAATGGGACATTTGTCTATAAACAGAGAGGCAAGAGCAAGACATCGGAATGATGGAAGCAGAACTTCAAATTTTGTAGAAGTAATTTATTTTATTTTTCTGGCTTCTGAACCTATTTTTAAAGCTGCTTTCTTAAGATTAAGCGCTGCTAGGGAAATAAACCTGTCATACCACTGTTAATATCATTTACATTACCATAATGTGTAGGAGTTCCTCTCAGGAAAAACTCCATGGCACTAGGTGTTGTGTACACAAACGAGGAGAAGAAGGTCCACTGAGAGCCTACAATGGATGCACACCACCAGGCAACAAATGACACAGTGCAGACCAGGAGATATTGGTGGATTCAGAGCTAATGATCTTAGTCCAGGACATCCTACATGTCGACACCATTTCCGTGTTGTAAGAAAGGCTTTGCCAGCGTTGATGAGGAAATCTTTTGGAAATGAAGGGAAGCCTCAGAGGTAGTTTCCGCAAGGTTTAAAGGATTAATACTGCACAATGGTGCAGAAAGAGGGAAAAAAATCAGGGGCCAGGAGTTGGTATCTTGAAAATTAATAAAACTTCAGAGACAGGAGATGACTATGCTATGAATGGCATGTTGAAATATGTGGAGGTGCAGCATATGCTTGTTACTAGCAAGGAGGGAGAGCTGGCGGTTGGATTCAAGAAATATTCCAGTCATCATCCCTCAGGCTACAAAACTAAGACTTGACATAGTCACACTTTGGATAGCTAAGAGCAGGACAAGATCCTCTTAACTAACATGGCATGTTGAGATATGAGGTAGAAAACCTTGAACAAATGTTCAGACTAGAGAAAGAAGACAAAAGATGGGGAAAAAAATCGGCAAAAGTGCAGATACTGTCCAAACGCAGACCTAGTGAGATGCTGAGATCTGAATGAATGCTGAAGTTCTAAGGCTTGTCTGTCATCAGCAGGACTGTTTGATAAAGGAAAGGAATAACATGAAGGAATAGTGAAGAGATGATTGGGAGTTTTCAGCTGCATTTAATTCTACAAAGGAAGATAAAGGGTGAGACTTAAGCTTGTTAGAAAGAGACCATTCCAGAGGAGTGAGGAAGGACAGGTGGTTGCTAAACTTGGTACCATCCAGAGACCAAGTGTGCAACGGGAAGTGGGAAGGAAGAGGACTTCCCACCAAAAGCTGGAGGTGAGGAAGACAAGGACTATTCAGCCAAAGACATGATGAAGGAGCAGTTCCCAAAGGATGCAGAAAGCCAGAAGGAAGTACAGAAGCAAAGAAAATAAAAATTTCAGAACTTAAAGACTGGTTGCATGTGTTGGAGGCAACTGGCAGGCCAAGAAGACTGAGGAGATTTGGTTAGCAAGAGATCATTAGAAACCTTGCTGAGAGCAATTTCAATGGTCAGCACAGGGACAGCCAAATCAGTGGGATATAATATAGAAGTGAAACACTGGAAGCAGGAGCTCTTGCCAACGCACATTTCATCAGTGTAAAAAGGGAAAGGGATATAAAAGTTGGGAATATTTTTTTTTTTCCAATAAGGGAAAAACTACATTTCTCTTGTGAGTGAAAACAGCTACAAACGATAGTCAATGGGCTTCAAGCCTTGGGAAAACTGAGAGATGAAGGTTGTCCTGGTTTAGAGTGAAAAAGATCAAGTGGTAGTTACTAAGAAGAAACTCAGCAGAGATTAATGAGAGGAGTGCAGCGATGGAAGGATACATGCATCTATTTGCTGCCTGGGAGAAACACATGAACTCCACTGTCCAGCTGGAAGCAGGAAAATATATTCCACCTACATGTTCGGCCTTCACACGGTTTATATCATAGAGTCAAAATTTCTACTGATCTGGGTTTCCTCCCAAATCAAGGAGAATTCAGTAAACTTTAATGCTGAGATCTACTATTGTAGTACCACGCTGGAATGCAATCCCAGTGGAGCTTCCTAATTTCCTTGGCTGACAAAGAAATTGATATATCATTGTTTACAACAGTCCTCATATTGTTAAGCGGACAGGTCAGAATTGCTTCAGAATAACTTCATCATTTTTTTCTGACACTTTCTTTACTTGACTGTGAGCATTTCTCACTTTAAAATATACAAGTTTTCCAAGCTAACAACATAAACTTGGAGTTTTTTTGCAAATAGCAAATTAGCTCTTTCCCAGGACATCTTTAATCATAAATATGAATTTCCTTCAAGACTGTGAGAAGCTTCACCATACATTAAATCCAGAAGAAGCCTGATCATTTTTTTGCTTGCTGCTGCACGAGATACTCCACAAGCTTTCTGCATGTTAGGAGAAGGTGGAAAACAATGGCTATGACAGGTTCATCTGAGCTGGACTGTTCTTGGAAAAGAGATGCATGCCTGCTGTCAGATATCTATTATAAGGTAGCCCCTCCTACTGTCAAGACCAAAACTGTGATATGAAAAGTCCCAGAGGGCATCACAGCGATTAGGAAACCACAGGATGTGAAAGCAAGAGAGACCCTAAACCAAGTGTGGAAGAAAAATATGTAACTATGTGAAAAGCAACATACTTACATAGACCAGAAGCAGGTCACAAAGTTGCTGAGACTCTCCAGCCACTAGCATTTAAAAATATGTATTTTCTAAAATCAGCAACCTCACTGTGTGCTAGAAAAATATGCTTACACTTATACATATATAGCATCTATCCTACTTCACTCCTCTTGCTAAAGTTCTGTATTTTTCCTGTATTTTATGCATTTCCATGTAACTTTAGCTTCCTTTGATTCGAGTCTACAAATAACAACAGCACTTTATAGCACTTCCACTGCTAAGAGCATGGCAAAAATGCTAATTAAATCCACCTTCTTCACTCAGCTGCAGAAAGGAGAGAAAAATTTAAATGACGGGTTTCTCAGTAGCCGCCAGCAAATTTCCATTGGATTTAACTGCCATTTAAGTACTGATGCTCCTACACACTGCTTGGTACATTTCAATTTTATATTCTCTCCTGTGATTCCATTTGCTGCATGTATTAAGATTTGCTGAATGTATCAAGAATGTATTAAACTTCTGAAAAACAGTTACATCTCTCATTCTTAGTGATCTCTGTATTTTTGTATCAACTGCAAATAACAGCTTGGAAAACAATAAAGCTTTAATCAAGTCATGAGTGTGTCACTGTGCACAAGGTGAGGGGGGGAAGGTGTAGCGGCTGCTCACACTTGCTGACCATCAAACTGCTGATTCTGCTTTCCTTAAAACAGGTCACACGTGCTGTCATCTCAGATGCGCTCTCCCAAGCCTTGCTGTGTAAAGAAGATATTAAACCTGACGTGCTGCCTTCTCTTTAGTAAATATAGCGTTAGAACGACTTTTCGATTCTCAAGGACAATAATTGCAATCATAGCTTCAAAGATAAAAAGTAACATTGCAGTTCCATGGTGGATGGAATTCACAAGTGAATATACAGCACAAGGGTAGATTCGACTAAATATTTAGTTTTACTGAAGCAACCTCTTCATTATTATCTCACTGCTCCTTAATATTGCAGCTTTGTTCAGTGTTAGAAAAGATGCCCACTCTTCACCGCCTGGTGTTAGGAGCTCTGAGCACTGCTAAGCCCACGTACTCTGCTTAATGGAATGCCTGAGACAGGAAAAATATGGAGAGAGTTTTAAACTAAGGGTTACAACTTGCTAATGCTTTTCCAAAAAATGGAAGAAAAAGCATGTGCTGCTGTAATAATACTTTAGAAAGCTATTCTTTTATGCTTCAAGGCTGCTGTGCTTGAGGAAGAGGGCAAAGGAGAACAAACTGGCTCAGTTACAGCAAGGGAAGAATTTTGTTACAGGTAGCAGCACATGAAATAGCCATCATGTATTGTTTTCAGTTTTTGGTGGGATTCTGTGCACAAAAAAACAGGTTGACAGGCAGAAATGAAAAAAAAAAGTCATACGAGGCAGCAAGGTCATGATATTGAACAGCCACAGGAAACTACTTCAGATGGGAAGGACAGGGCAGGGAGAGAAGCCTTTGAAAGCCCCATCTACCCAATCTCCGGGTAAGTTCCTCTTGGCAGTAGAATGCTGAATCCCTTGCAATAACAAGAAAATATCTCAGCCCCATTAGCAAATTTCAAACGAAAGGCTCCTTTCCTTTGCTTTTAGAAACAACCTAATTAATTGTTTCCTAGAGCAGCAACTTTGCAACCACAGAAACTTGTACCAGGCAGCAGCTTCCTGACTTGCGGCAAAACGCACATAAGTTTGTACACAGAATGTAAAAGTCTGTGTAAATACAGGCTTACTGTTCTAAGAATACTTAGATAAAAGTGGGGGGTGAAGGTGTCCTTTCAGAGGTGACGACTGAAGACAAGTAAACTTTCAGCTTTGTGATCCAAGGCAAATGCTCACCAGGATGCTGAGAGATCACAGGACCTCGCCTAAGCCAGCTGAGTTAGGCTTGGCAGAAGGTTGAGATGTACTTTATAACAAAACACAGAACTTGCAAATAAATTTGTTGGAATATTTGTCAGATTCAGACTTATCACATCAGGCTGAGATGAATGTATTTAATCTGGATGGAAATCAAAGAAAGTTAGCTGAGTTTTATGTATAAATGTTTTAAATATTTGAATAGATTAATAGACACGAGGAATAATCTTTAGCAAAGGAGGAAAAAAAAACCCAACATAGCTCCACTACTATTGCTGGGGCTCACCTATAGTAGGTATGTAAGAACTCCAGGCATATGATGCTTTCATTCTTGTATCAATTTCATCCTTGTATCAATAAAAACATAATGAGCAGCATAAATAAGGGATTAACTTCTTCGTAGGTACAGTGGTGTCGGTCCTCAGCTGTGCTGGTGCACACGAGAAGCCTGTATGAGTACAGGCGGTCCATATGTTCTTAGTCAAAGCTGCAAAACCCAAGTAAAACAATTCTAATGAAACAACTGTATTTTTTTAGAAGCTGCTGTTCAACTACAGCTCAACCATAATTGTTAAAATTAAACAGGCACCCACACAGTGCAAAGCATGGCACGGTTTAGCCCCAGTAACACAGCTGACAAACAGCGTGTCAGAGGAGCTCAGCGCAGCGAGAGCTATTCCAGCCTCCTCTGGGGTCTCTGCAATAAACCAAAGGCCTGTGACTCATGCAGCGCAGCATTTCTCATCTCTCCTATGTGCAGAAATGGGATAAAAGCAGATCTCTTGTTTTCAGACCACTGTGTAACCCTGGAGCTGGGGAGTCCTGGGGACTGCACACTGTTTTACCAACCCCAGGTCACCGAATGGCCGCCTGACACCCACGACTGCAGGGCCCTGTGGGAAAGGAAGTGTGAAACAAATAGTTCACGCTAATTAAAGTATTTTAATCAAGTTGTAACCCCTTAAAGCAGATTTCATAATTTCAACATCTACAACCATGTAAAGATTGACAGACAAACCCAGCCTTGAAAGAAAATTTTTAATGTTTATTTTTCCATGAAAAAGCTTTACAAGGAAAAAGAGGTTTCACAGGAGAAAGAGTACATTCTTTAGTCACTGTTTATTTGTTGAATTGACATCCGAGGTTGACATTTCTTCTACAGTGTATTTGTTTGTTCTCATAATATTACAGGACATTTACCTTTTATTTAAAAAGGATCATAATCCATGAATATTGTTAAGAACGCTATTAGGCAATGCTGTATGTGAAGAACTTACACAATCTACATCAGCTGCAGATGAAGTGCCTTCAGTTTTAATTCTTCACATATTTTGTAGCAATGAATACAAAACATATTTTAAATGTTCAGATATTTGAAAGGCTTTGCATCACATGTAATGGAAAAACAGAGGTTTAGTATCTCAGAGAGCAGACAAAAATATTCCAATGTCCACAAAGCAATACTGAAGTTCTCAAGGAAGAAAAAAGATGCCTGTCTTTCCCCTTAAACCATATGGAGACGTTTATCAAGGTGTTAAGTGCTCAAATGTGACTTTCTTCACTAGTATTATACTGCTGGGATTTTTACACACCCCAGCATCTAAATGAAGTTACGTGGTTTCACAGCGAGAGAACCTCACCCTTCCCAGCTGCCTCTACACAAAACCTTCTGCTATTTAAAGAATCTTTGCTGATCTGTAGAACAGGAAAACAAAACACCAACAAAAAAATCAAAACCAACCAACCAACAAAACCCCAACAAACCACACAAAGACCAACCCTCAAACACCAGGAAGCATCGCCCTCACGCTTTTACATCCACGAACGTCTTGCTTGCCATCTCGTATCACAATTTCAACAAGCTGTTTGAAATCTCCCTGCCAAGTTTGTTTCAGAAGTAAGTTCAGAAGACTGAGAAAAAGAAGAAGTACTTTGTAAGAAGATTAGCTTGAGCAAAAAGCACCTTAATTTTAACTTAATGAAAAACCTGAAGGAGAAGGAAAAGTCTTCACAGGTTCAGAATTAGTAGAATTAAAAATCCCTGAAACTTGCAAGCCATGAAGGTCAAATACCTTATTTCCATCAGTACTCCAGTATTTCTGTAAAGAAACACTTTCAAGTATTGTTATGCAAGGCACTGATTTTTTCCTTCGGCCAGCATGATGCAACAAAAGAGCTGAATTTCTGTCACATCGGGCAGGTATTTTCTACTAACCTTGAGCACATGGATTACACCCAGTTTTACAACTATTTTTCTTTATTCTTTATAAAATTACGTAGATCCATCACAGGTTTTTATGATACAATGATTAATGGTATAAAAATGGTAATGATTTACAGAAGAGAAAGTTTTAACTGCACTAATTCTCCTTTAAAAGTGAAATTGGATAGTTTTGAAGTTAAATATTCAAAATATAAACCATTTAGCGATTCTGCTCCTCTACTTTGCCATCAATTGTAAGTGTTTAAAATCGGGAAGCCACTTCTGATACAGGCAACTCACAGGACCAATCAATTGAATTTATGGTTCAAAACCAAGTATTTAAGTTTCATCAGAAGTTTGAAAAATAAGTTCTAAAAGATATGAATGTAAAATCAATTGGGAAACATTATCTTGCTTTCCAAGAAGTCTAACAATGGCCACATGGGTTGAGTTTCTAAATACTTAGTCGAAAGGGGGAAAACAGAGTGTGGAATATTGCTTTTCTGAGGTATATTGAGTGCACAGCATCAAATTAAGGTAGACTTATGAACAGATTTTTACAAGTGGGATTTCCTTAGCTTAAAATTGATGGTGTTTCAAAGGAACTAGGTAAGACTCAAGAAATACTTGCAATTCTTCTGCTTAGCCCTAGTGCCTGCAATTGGACAACGAGCTTTCTGCTACACTTGAAAGCAATGGATCAGAGGTACCCTAAGCTGTAAGTAATTACAGCTGCACAAACACTGTTCAACTTATAGCCAATGTTTCTAGTTTTTCAGCTGTAACAAAAATGTGCCACCCTTTGAAAATAATTAAGCACAAACTTCAACAAGATGGCAAAATAGGGTATCTTTCACATCACCTAATAGCCCAAGTATTTAATTTATATTATTGAAATTTCCTGAAACCAAGAGCCATCAAAATCCCTGCACAGGCTACTCAAGTTTGACGGGATGCTCTGGGAGACCCAGAAACGACTTCAGGACCTCACCGGACAGGGCCAGAGGTAAAGGTTAAAATTTCGACTGTAGCTGCACCAGGGCAAAGCTTGATGAAGCTGACCTGAGGACATCATCTTATTCTAATGCTACCTAGAATCATGGGGGAGGGTCTAGATAGGTCCTAGAATCTGGTAACTATTACCAGGTTATTTTAGGACTACTAGTGAATCAATTGATTGAAGATTTTTGCAGTAACAGTTAGGGTAAAATTCTTGCCTACTTTATGGAGCAAGATTTTAGAGGCTGTAAACAGGTAAGCCCAGAGAGCCAGTATGCGCCAGGTCTGCCCATTTTGAGAATAACTCATGGTGTAACTCATCCCAAAACCCTCACCACAACTACACCCTTCTGGAGAGAGCTGCCAGGGAACGTTATCTTTATATGGGACAGACCTATAGCACTTGCTGTTTACATCCCAGCCCTATAGGACTTGCTGTTTACATCCCCATCCCCAAAGCAAGGGAGAGGCAAGGAGCCACCGAAGGGAAGTATCCTACTTGGATTCCTCCACAGTAACAAGATATTGGCTGCATTGCCTTCCTGGGGAAACTATGGGAGGAAAAGATAGAGCCCCAAACCCAACCAAAATCCCCCATAATATTATGACAAAGAAACAAAGATAAACTCAGAAATTCAATCATAGGATTGCTGAATCCCTAACAAAAATAAGTGACTTTATATAAGATAGTACAAAAACTATAAAATGTAAGAACAGCTGCTTCTGACGAAAGACGGTAGTCAAATTTGGTTACGTGAACATAATGGAATGTAACATATTAGAAATACCATTTCCAAATTCATGATCTGTTGCAGAATACAAAGACAGATGTGGCAATTTAATTAAAAATTAACCAAGTCTCACATTTTCAACAACTGTCTCCTACTAATTGTCACCGTTCTTATACTTTCCCTGCTTGGGAAACAGAAGCTCCTCTAATCCACGACAAACCTATTTAAATGAAAATTACAATGATTGATTTTAAATACTAAATCTTTGCTACTATAAATCAGTAATTTTAATTGATTATATGAACAACTGAGCTGGCAGATTCGAGTGGAGAGTTCCTGTGGGTGGCTGGTAAGCTGCTGTGCATGGTAAATTCTCCTCGGGCAGCACAACCACAGTCTGGAGGACACACACACACAACACATCACAGCACCTCTCACACATTATACAATGAAGAAAACTGACTTTTCAGTTGCAATACACAGTCTATGAACACACTTTTGTGGGATTTAAGCTGCAATGTGTCATTGAGGTAAGTATTAATGAGTAACAGTGATTTTTAAAAATTACAGATCGTAAGAATGTACATAAATCTCTTCTATTTTCTGCTAAACTATAAACCATTTTTCCACTAGATATATCACGCATAACTCTACAAAGTTATATATTTAAAGCTTCCATGTATGTAGAAAACCTCACTAGGAATCAAAAATTCAAGATAATTTGTGGTCAATAATACAACTGTCTTTGCTAAAATAAATAGTCAATAATTAAAGGAACAGAAGGACACAGCCCTGCCCGAGAAGGAAAGTCACTTCATTCTGATCATCCCCCTCCTCTGAGCAAGAGATAAGGAATAAGTTTTTCTTGACATTCTCACAAAAAATAGTTTTACCCATGGTTTGAGCTACAAGATTTGCCCACTGGAATAAAAAAAGTGCACTGAGAATATGTACAATGTACTGGAAGCCATATGCACCTTTTTCCGAGGCTAAGGAGATAAGGCATTTACATGAGGCTATAAAACTACTTTCTCATGTATTACCCATGTGGTCTGCACTTGCTTTGTATCGTGACATTACCACAGCATTACATGAACATAATGCTCTACAAGTGAAAGACACGAGAGGCAAAACGCAAACTACGAAGAAGTGCATCCAGTAGAAAAGCCTAAAATGGTGTGTGAGAACCTAATATGAAAAGGAATAAACTAAAAATGTCTGTATAAAATATGTGCCCATCAATAGCTTTACACAGTGAGCATCCCTACCCGTTCTTCGACAGAAGGGAACAAACTACAGAAAGATACTACTGAATTCAAACAACATGAGAAAGCTATTAAAACACATCATGCTTCCTCTTTGAAACCACATTCTCTTTTTCCTAGTCTAATGAAACATATTGTACTTTAATTAAATAAAATTTCTAAAAACTTCCCATGGAACGATTAACATATTCAAAACAAAAAGCTGTTCCAGAAAAGGAAACACTACAACTAAAAGCTACAAATGCCACCAAAGTTTTTTCCATTATACAATACAACCAGGACCACTATTCTTTAGAGATTTGCTATAGTGATTTATTACTTTATTAAGATCTGATGCAAAACCTATTAGAGTGAATAGAAAGATGTTTCGAAAAGGTCTTGAATTATGTTTACTGTGAGATACAAATCTGGGAGTGCTGAGCCGTACCAACCTGCTTAGAATTTTTGCACCAGGAAACACTAATAAGCATACAAAGAGATAGCAGTTATCAATATATCTGATTTTTCAGTATTTAGACAGAGTAATAACATTTTCTATTTTTCTGAATCATATTTTGAGGATGCTTTCTGGTACTTAACTGAAACAAATTTCTTGTGCATGTCATTCTGCTTGTTTGTCTGGTTACATTTATGGCACTTGTTGCTTTACCCTGAAAGCATCTTGTAAAGCCTGGGGGAAGCAATGGCAATAGTATCTCTAAACATTATAAGCTTTTAAATCCCATGTTTTTCTAATTATAGAACATTCGAATGTCTGTACACAACAAGCAAAGCGGAAGGAGTGACTCCGGGAATGTATACGCTATTCCTTGGACAAACAAAATGTGTTACGCTGTAGCATTAAAGGCCAATCACAGTGAATACACAGATGGAGCAAGGAGCAGGAGAACTGGAGCACAGAGTCGGTTGCTCCTAAGATGATGAAGGAGAATTATCAGAGCAGTGTCCTCATGTGAAACCCACTAAGATGAGTCAGGAAAAGCAGCTTTCCCTTGTAAACTAACAGAGTTATTGCCTAATAGGGCTTAGGACTTACTGGGTGTGGGGGGAAAGCATTTTTGGATATACAGCTTTTCTTTGTAAATAGTGGGTTGGGTGTCTTTTTGAGATGGCATCACACCTTCTGCCTCTCCTTTAGCATAAAGTGTTTCAGTGCAGCAGCAAGGAACACTCTCACTCTCTGTAGAAAGAGTAATAGTAGCATAGAAACAGTCTATCACCCCTCTCTTCCCTAGTATATATAAGATTCAGTCATCTGCCTCAAAACATGGACTTAAAAGAAAAAAAATGGTTAAAACTGATATATTCCTGTTCTCTGCTAGTAAAGCTGAAACTTTTTTCCTTGAAATACAATCGTTTAAAATATGGCTACAACTAAATATTTAAAGGTCCTTTACAGTTTGATCCTGGACTTCAGCTTGATGATTATGCAACAGTTTTCCTCCTATGGACTATCACCCTTCCCAAGAAGCTCATAGTGGTTCTGAATGTGTCCACATATAGGGACTAAAAGCTAAAACTTGAAACCAAAAAGGATATGACACTTAAACACACATTTATATATGTACATTTAGATAGAAAACATATCCACAATACCGTATTTAAACATTACACACTACAGTTAAATAAAGTTAGGAATACACAGTCTTTCCCCTACAGCAATACATTAATTTAAAAGTGTCAATAAGAAAATAGATTTGTTGACTTTTTTGTCCTTTAAATACTGGAATACAGGCAGAATTTTATGAACTCATCCAATTGAAATAGACAAATACCATATTCTAGTTGAAAATGAGAAAAAAAAAATCCATCTGCTGAATTTTATGTTCAAGTCAACTGTAACAGTTTGGTTTGTTGTTCTGAGCTTCTGTTTTTTTTTCAGTAAGCAACAGAAAATTTGGGAGCTAGCTGGACACTGAACTAAGGTTTCCTGGCTACTATCTGAAGTTAAACAAACAAAAAATGCTGAAAGAGTGAGTTGTACTAAAGTGTAAAAAAAGGATAAATGCCCAAAGCAGTTTCTTTACCTTCATCCTTCCAATAGTATTTGCAATCTGTGAACAAAGCAGCAAAGCTTTCTCCTTCTTCAAAATGGCATGTGAGAACTGAGAGGCTTATGAAAGGACCTGAAAACACTGCATTAAAAAAGTCGCTTAAAAAACAAACACAAGAAAAAGAATAGCCCAGGCCTTGCCTTGCTGACAGGTGAGATAATAACCATTTCTGGTACACAGAGAACTCACAGACAGACTGGCATTTCAATGGAAGGAAAAACCACACCAGTCCATATGGTTCCCTTAAAACAAAAGCCTCTCGGGTTCATGACCAACATTTCAGTAAGAAAGAGCAACAACAAATCATACTGCAGATTTACTGACAGGTGTCAGGAACAACGGTGATTGTTTTAGAAAAGATTATATAAAAATTCTTCACTACTGTACTTCATAATGTATGTAAAAATACTACCTTCAAACTTAAAATCATCGTCTTAGAACTGATCCTCATGACCAGAGCACACATCCTAATCCAATAACCACTTAAGCACTATGGAAACTCTTCAAGTAAAAGACTTGCAGAGACATGCCACCCCACCATATTGCTGCTACTTACTACAGCAAATTGAAGGAATTTAACTTGCGAAACACTTAACCACCAAAGGCAGAATTTTGTAATACAGTTTCTAAGCATCTTGTTCAATGGTTATGCTACCACTTTTCTAGCAAAACTCAGAACCTCTAAACATGAATGCAAATAATCCATTATTAAATGTATAGTTCTGGTTCAGCAGCCACTATTACAAATGGGGGAACTAATAGTAACTTTGAAAGACTCTGAATCATACTTGAGGAGTATAATATTCTTCTTAATATTATGCATTTGCAAGGCAGAAGTCTTCAGTCAAGTCTTTACAGAGTCACCATAACAGTAGGAAGAGAAAGTGATTCACCCTGCTTGAAATGGTTGACATTTAATTTTTGCACTTTTGATATTCAACCATTATCCACCACTCACTAGAAAATGTAAATTGGTATGTAGCAGAAAAACTCCAGCATGGTTTTGTGGTTTTTTTTTCTTTATATATATACAGATTAGAGAGGCACATTCTTTGTTAGAAATCAGCATGAAATTCTTCTGTAGGAACTTGATCACTTCCTTTCACAGGAATTTTTCCATGAAACTACGTTTGCATATAAGGCAGTCATTTCTAGTTAAGCAAAACACTCGGTTTACATAAAATTAGAGCCGCACCTAGTTTAAGATGTATTTTCAAAATATATGTGTCATAAATGCTGCTGCAGAAAAATAAGCAAGACGCTTCTTTTATAGCCTAGAGAAAGAAGCTGTTAGTTTTGACATTCTATTAAAATTTAATAAGGGCACAAAAGGAATTTGTAAGTGTTAGTCCAAAATGATGTAGCTCTTTCAACAGTACATACAGTGCAAAGAACTTCTTACAGTAACATCACAAAGTAACACCAGCTCTTTCAAAAGGACTCTGAAAACTGTTGCTCATTGCTAAGCCTGGTATACATCCAATATATTCACAATTGGCAACAGAGTCTAGAGTATTACAATATTATTGCTGCTACTGTAATAAAAAGAAATGAGGTTGTGATGATAAATTTTCACGTTAAGATGTAGGGAACTCTGCTTCATTTTACCAAGTACATAATTTCTTAGCTTTGTCACAAGCTACGGGAAAATAAAAAACAGAAAGAAGTTTTTCTCCTACAGAAGTGGTGGATAGTAAAATAAAGTAAGAAATTAGCTGCCTCTGGGTTTGCTGGTTCAAAACGTGTGGATCAGCTCAACTTGAGCCAAGCTGTCTTGGTCTGTATTAGCTACCTGTAAAGGCTGACTGAACGAGATTCCTTTCATCATGCAGGCACTGCTACCTTTGCTGCAATAGTAGAGGCACACTTTGATAGCCAGGGTAGCTTCAGCTGACAGGCAGCTCCTGGGTAACTGAAAGGGAATGGTAGTTTGACGAGAAATATCCTTTATTTCTCCAGTTGGACACTGTCCTTGAAGCAACCAGGTATTATCTATAAAAGAAGAGCAAATTTTATCATTAGGATATTTAAGACCATATCTGAAACCTACAGAAAACACCAGCTTTACCTATAGGACAACATGGACTTTCTTTCCATATGCAACATTAGGGAAAACTCCCTTCCTGATTTTTCCAGTTGTGGAAAAAATAAAAGTAATTTACAAATGCTTCTTTAGCAGTCACTTAAAGATGGAGATATCCATAGCTTTGCTTCAGGACTATAGGTATATACAGAGTACATCTTATTTAAATGCAATGGATCTAAAATTTGTCCTATATGCTCTTAAAAGGATATTAGAATTTATTCTAAGATATGCAAACAAAACTCCTTCAATTAACAGCTGCTATACATTTGTATCAGCGGTCTAATACTCCAGGTAAGTTATGTGCCATAAATGCACTAAACTGAAGGTAAATTACAGCATTTCCAAACACAAGTGTTGGTTTTACAAGTGGGTTGCTGCAATTCAGCAATGCTCAGGCTGACTCTTACAACAGATCTTGAGTTCCACATTTATTTAAATATGAAAGAGTATGTGAACTGAAAAATGAACAGGACAAAACATGTACCTAGGTCATTGCATTGTATTCTTTATTTTACTGTGAGATGGATGAAGTGCTCTTTTTGGCATTTTTCAGAAAATACCTAAAAGCTGGCTCTAGAATTTATGAGCTTGAAATGACATGTTGAGTTTAGGTTGCTTGCATTCTCCAATTTTACTAACCCTTGAAGCCATCACATATATCTTCGCTTCAACAATATTCCGAGATTCTGTAGGCCAAAGCGTGCTGACTCTCCTGGAAATAGTCTATTTGTACTCCAAAATCACAATCTGGGATGAGAAACTACTTTAAATCATGAGGGACATAAACAAACTGCACTGCCTGTACAGTATTTGCTGATTGCTTCTAAAAGCAATCAATTTCATTAAGCTACTACAGGGACACTTTGAACACTGGCCAAAAAAAGACCAGTTAAAAGACGCGGAGATGTTTATTTCCAGATCAGTTTAACTGCATCTGCAAGCGGGGATAACTATTAGCAAGTATTTACCGTTGTAAAAGCCAGTATGGCATGTAAATTCAGCCAGAGACCAATTACTAAAAATAAGTAGAATTTTAAAATCCAGCAGCATTTCTAAAAACAAATGTTTTCCAATGCAGTGCAACAACTGAGTGAACATAACTGAAATATAAATGTTCTCTCTATTGCTTTCAAAAAATCTATTGAAGGTGCAAATGGTGCAATTTCAACATCAAAAACTTGACACAGAAACTAAAGAAAATTACACTGTGGGCTCGTCTTCTCTAAAAAACTGTTTAGCAACTCATTAAACAGTCAATTAAGCTTTTCTCTGCTCTACACTGCCTTAGTGGGTCTCTTGTTCACTTCCTCCCAGAGGTAACAGTTGTCTATGCCATGCATCACTTAGTTCAGGGTGCCCAGAGTTTAACAGAAAACATGTTTATTGACAAAGTCAGAAATGTCTCACAGAGTCCAAGTGCCAAGTGTTCTCCCTCCTTCAAGAACACTAGTTTTTGGTAGCAGTTTTACTTAGGCACCCAGCACCTACTATAGGATGCTTTTTACAAGTATTGACATTCCAGTGAGATAAAAAATTTTGTCCTAGAGTGTAAAGGTACTAAACTTAAAGCAAATGAGTCACACCTGAGTAACTCAATAAACTGGCAAAACTGTTTCAATCCACAAAGAATGTAGAAAAATATGGATTATTTTGTACAGTGGCTTTCACATAGTATTGCCAAGGGCACCAAAAGATCCTCCCTTTTGGGTACAGCCAGACCAGCCTGTCTGAACAGCCACCAATGGTCAGCCTGTGCAAGGAGGTGTTTTAGATAACTGTGCTATTTTTGTTCTGAAGAGAATTTTAGGGAACACTCACAAGTCTATTCTACCCGTTGTGTTATGAGCATACTAATCTCCAGCCTAAGGGATAGCAACGATGGCCAGAATTAAACCACTCCCATCGCACACCATGTGAACATTCCATGTGCTCTTTTAGAACACTTCAGTTGGAAGATTTAGACTCAGGAAACTGCCATAACAAGAACTAATATCTCCATTATTCTAATATAAGAATAATATTCCCATTTCACAGTAACCAAGGTACATAGTGACTGAAAGAATTGTCCAAGGTCACACAGGAAGTCAGCAAAAGAACTGGCAAGAAAGGCCAGTCATTTCTGCTGCCTTGACTTACCACGATTTATCTCTTACATAAGAAATATTCCAGCAGAAATATGGAAATATGAAATAAACACGGTAGGTTCAAAGTAGTTAGGTATAAAAGTACCTAAAATACTTTCTGGACGAGACAAGAGAAAAAAAAAAAAAAAGGAATGTCTTAGGAATGTCTTTCAGGAATATGCTTTGGCTTCATGGTCCAAGAACCAGACATTAGGGCTGGGATAAGCTGTTCATAGAGACACTGGAGAGGGCATCTAAGGAGCAAACAGCTCAACTGTTCTGGCATCAGTACCTCTGAAAGCCCTCGCTGGCAGCTTGTTCCAAGAAAGTTTAAAAGAAATAATGCAGCATGCATTAATTCAAGTGAAAAACAGTCTATCAGATGCTTTTTTTTTTAATCTTCCAACTCCAACTGTTAAATGTATCAATTCTAAATAAAATGTATTATATCACAGGGTCAAATGTGAATACAGGACTGGAAGGGAGATTTTGATTCATCAGACTGAGACCTCTTTTATTGCTGGCATGTCACAATACAACCCACTCTGTATCGTACTTACTTCTGTTCATCCAATGAAACAACACAAGCACTTTACCTTCTGCTGTGATGAACCAGGAACTGGGTGGTTCTTCATTCAGTTTTGAATCTGGAGGAAGAGTCAACTTTAATAAAAACTGAATTGTCTGGCCAGGAGCTACTGTAAGTGAAGGAAGTTGAACATTTGGTGCAGATTTAGGCAGTTTTGGAAGGTTTGTTACTTTATCCTTTTGCGCAGGCAGGTTGTCTGGAACATCACACACTTCTGGATTCAGGATAGGCAACTGTCAGTAGAAATCAAACAAAATACTTGTTTTTGTTTGTACCGAAAGCAAATAGGCTTTCACAATACAACCACAGTTTCCAAGCTGACATGGACTAGGAAAACTATTATGATAATATGGTTATTGTACAGAAATTTTCTGTCAGAGTGCAACAAGAAAATGACAAAGGGAAGGACAAAATTCTTTTTTAAAATTGAAAAGATAATATTGATTAATCCAAATAATAATCATATTTGCTATCAAAATCATAAAATCCACGACTACTTTAGAACATCCACTACTTAGAGTATCCCTTAATTTAAAATGTTAACGGTTGCATTATATATTTTCTATAAATAAAATGTATAGATATTTTCTTCTAATTTGGCAGTGAACTGCATGCTTTGGTAATAAAATCCAAGAGATTTGTGCAGATTGCACGGTAAAGGACATTTTCCCAGAAAAGCCACTAACGTGTTATATGATATGAAAATTTAAACACACATTAAGATCGTGTACTATTAAACATAAGAAACATACAAGACAGCTGGACCATTATGTCACTCACATATATGTATATACATACGAAAACATGACAACATAGCGCCATTATAAGATGGACAGGAGCACGAATTTGTTTTGCCTTCATGTTTATAAGCAAATACAGCAGTGCTCAATTATGACAGTGGTTTTGAATTGGTAACTTGGAAGCCTGCTATGTATCCTGCTTTAAGTCACTGACCTCCCCAAACCATCTCTTATGGCTTAATTACAGCACTTGGTGATCTATTTCAACGTCTACTTGTTATAAAGGGAGTTGGCAATTGCTCATGAAATGCTTTTCATACTGAAAAACTGGAACGTATTTTTAATAACTCATGTTTCTGTATTGTTATTTTCCAGAGAATCATTCATCTCTTTGTTTTCATGCAATAGTTGCCTTTCCAAAGACTAAAGCAGTCAACAACTATGCTGACAGGCAATGTTTATTTGCCAAATCATCACATTCTGTGAATATAGCTACTGTACCCCAAAAGTTTATTACCTATATGATTTTTATACTACTTGCCAAAGTCTGTAATAGTAATTTATATCAAGAAACACCACTATCAGCCTGTTTAGTAAGTATTACTTGCCATGGAAAGAATTTTTGTTTCCAAATCCAGCACTTTAATCTGATGATTATTTGTGTCTGCAACATACATCAAGCGGCCGTTTTCTTCAACACACAAACCTCCCGGTTCATTAAAAGTTGACTGTGTAAAGCTGGAACCGATAACATTGCCTGCTTCTCCTGTGCCTGCCAGGGTAGAACAGTTCTTCATCTTGGGATCTACAACCTTAATCTAAGATTAAAAGAGACACAAAAATCTTAACTGAAAAAAAACCCCACCAGGATTTAGAAGTTCTGCATTATCTTATGCCCCACATTTTCAGAAAACAGCACTAACTTTGAGTACCTTAGCTACCAAGTGTGTGTCCTATTATATTTTATGAAATGACATCCATCATCATCTTTTTTCCCCACCATTCCTTACTGGACTTTACCTTTTCTTCTGGTCTTCATTCAGTGTTCTCTTTCATAATTTCAAAGGCACCTACCCCTCTGGTATAAAAGTATGTTGAATGACTTGTTTTACTTGTGTCTGTTGCCCTTCTAGAAACATTTGCAAAATAATAAGAGCATAACAAAACTGGCAATCTAACTTTTTTTGCTAAAAATAGATGAGTTTTTACTTAAAGTAATAGCAAAAAAGTGTATAATGTTTTACACAGCACCTGAAACAAAATTTCATTTGCCACATAAATTTCAGTAAGTATTTAGTGTTATGAATTTATCTGCAAATTAAAATAAATTACTTTTAATGCATTTCTTAATGTACAGTTAACAACCTCCTAGATACAAAAGCTTATACAACATCACATAAGAACAATCATGCAAAACAATCCCTCTAATCTCAGAGTTCCATGTAGGCAACCCACACCACTTCTCAAAACTTGGGTGGCTTTTTTAAGGGAAAAGCAAGTCCTCTTGTACTCCCTGTTTTATCAGGCCTGCAGTATCCCTGACTAAGCATTCCCAGCTCTCTTGCCCTAGTTCAGCATCTTGGGAAAGATATAAGGGTCTTTAGTCTAACTGTAACTTGGCACTTTAAATTCACCGTCCCCAAGGGATCATCATATCAACAGGGCAGCATGTGACAGCAAAACAATGGTAAAGACCCATAAGGGAAGGAAGGAAAGAAAAAGAACTCACAAAGGAACTTGTATCATTTATTTACTCAGCTTAACTGAACCAAGCACAAACTCTGTATGTTTCTAAAAGAATCCTTTGCAGTAGTACAAACTGCAAAGCCCATATATAACAAGCTACTACATACTTACCTTATGATTATAGGAATCTGCTACATAGAGCAGTTTTCTTTTCTTGTCCCATGTTACACCTAAGGGATGCTGCAGCTTTGCATTTATGCCCACTCCATCCACATCACCAAAGGCAAACAAATTCTGAAAAAGTATTTTATTAAATTAATACATTTGATTACTCAATGATGACATGAATTTAAATGATTGTAATTAAATGGAAATCACTCACTTAAAATAAAATTTAAAAAAATCAAGACAACTTAAAGACAAGGATACTGAAAATGTGAAGTGTGGATGCTAACCATGGAAATGGAAACTCTTACACTTCAGTTCTCAATATGAATCCAGCTGGCTTTAATGACCACACAATGCTGAATCAAGTTGGCTATTTTAAAAACATGTAATTTGTTATCTGAGGAGCAACAATCTGTACTACAACCTGAGCATCACAACCTGCACATGTTTGCATTCCAAGCAGTGAAGTTAAGAAATTGATGGCCATGGAAACTGATTTACCCTCTCACCCCAAAAGTGGTTCCTCCAGGTCAGGCTTGAGCAATACTAGTAGGGCAGTGTGGGGGAGTTTGAAGTGATTACCAATGGATCTCTCTCTCCTCCTACAAGGTGTTTCACTGCTCCGTCTTTCAGAGAGATGGTTCGCACGGTGCTGCTCTCGCTATCCGCTACAAAAAGGCAGTTCCATGGTTCCTCAGCAGCCAGAGAAAGACCCGAAGGCTGCGCAAAGCCTGCCTTGTGTGGGTATGCGTTGTTTCTGTTCTCTTCGTTCCCACTCCCAGCGAATCGAAGGCAGACTCCTTTCTTTAAATCACTAAAGGAAAATAGCAAAATAGCACACAAGTTCAAGCATGGGTCTGAAGTACTTCAGACATTATGCATAAGCAGAAGATACAGGACAAGTACTTGTGAGTTACAAAACCAACTGTACTGCAGCGCAAGGAATTATTCAATGCCTTTGTGCTAACTTTATTTCATCTCAGTTGACCATTTATCACTAGACAATTCAGCAAACACAAGGAAAAGTAACAGTTAATTATACAAATGTACCTTGCCAAGTCATAGTTTTCATTTCATCTAACAGATGTGGGAAAAAGCAGCCCGACTTTAAAGGACACGACTTTTAAGTCTGAACAGAAGCAGCAAGCTTCAAGCTAAGTACAGGCTGAGAAAAAATATTTTTAGTGTAATTTGATTATCTCTCTTTGGGGTTTGAAAGTTGTTTATCACGACAAAGAGCAATTACACACGTCTCTAATTACAGCTGCTTACCTTCCCTTTGGTAGTTTTCCACCTTCCAGCATCAGGGCCCATACCTGATGAGTGCCTGCCATTGCTATCCATAAAACATCGTCTTCCTGGGTCCCTGAAACTTGAAAACAATTGATGCATAAAAACGGATGAAAAGAAAAACCTTTGGGAATGTTTTATAAAACAAAGAAATCATCAAACCAACCCTCTGTCCCCAATACTCCAGCTCACCTTCTGCCATGGGAAAAATCACAATAAACAAAACCAAAACAACCCACAAACAACTAAAACAAAAACAACCCCCAAAAAGAACAAACAAGTGCAAAAAAAAAAAAAAAAACTAAACCAAAACAATTAAAAAAACAAAAAAAAAAAGAAGGAGAGAGAATGTGTTTCATCTACCAAGCACTCCCTGCTATTTTTCTTCTGTACTCTTCCCAAGGATCTAAATAAAATATTTTTTCAATATCTCTGCCTGGTGAAGGCAATACTTTCAACACTCTCTATTGGGCCCATGTTTCACCTGTTAGGGCTTCTTACTCTAATTCTGCACACTGAAAGGCTTATCAAATATGAGACACAGGCAAAAAGTATTGCTATTAATTTCAAATTTTACTGAACATGTAAGAGCAATAGAGAGAAGATCCTTTTTACAACTAGAGAACAAGACAGGAAAAATAAGAGTACCATAACCATCACAAATTTTAATGCAATTTAAATATTTTCTACTGGATGGCAATTAGAACAAGGAGAATGGATGCATGCATGGAAACAGCACAAGCATACCGAATTGTGGAAAATATGTCAGAACTTTAATAAAAACCCATATATATAAAATTAGAAAAGGAAAAATGCTGCCTATAGTTGCACAGCTAAAGTGTTTTATCACACAATGGTCCTGACACGACACAGTTGAATTCTTTACGTTCTGAAACAAAAGACAGAAAAAACTCTTCTTTGAGGATTAAATAGTTTGAGGACATGTCACCATTGTCATCCTTGCACTGTTCTCACAGGAGAAGGGGGCCAGGAAGAACTAGCATGCTAAAATTATGGTAATACCATCATTATCACAACTCCTTATCATCCTTGAATGGAAAGAATTTATTTTTGAAGAATTTATAATAAAAAACCCATAAGAGAACAAAGCAAATCTTCTAAATTTATTCAGTTAAGCACCACATTCCAACCTATCTTGAGCTGTTTTAAAAATCCAGTGTAGTTTCTCCTTATTAGGGTATGTGCTTTCTTATCTTTAGTGCTGCCCACATCAAAGCAAAGTATGGCTTGCAAATGTGATATACTCATGTTATAAAGATTCACTAATAATGAACTAGAGATCTGCATGCACTGGTGTTCGTTCCATAGTATATGATTCTTCAGTTATTATACGTTATATATTCCGTTCCAGAATCTGCCTCTGCTATGTATCTGTGTTTTAAGAATTCACAGTCCTGTTTGCACACATACACAACTTTAAATAGTTCAGTGACACTGCTGACCATTAACTGTGAGTCAATGTGAACACACAAAAAAAGACTTAATTTCGTACCAGTCAAGAGCAGTATCTGTTTGAAGAGATTCCATTGCCAGGACTGCCCACGCTTTCAGCTTCCCTGTCTGGGGACTGCACGCTTACTTCCAGTCTGGGAATTAAAAGCCTGGCAATCAAAATTACATTTTGTGGCTGGCACCAATGACATGTTCTAAGTATATGTAAGTTTGAAAATGTTATTCTTTTCTACTAATTTTATCTCTAAAAAAAGAAATAAAAAGGAAGGAGTCTGTTGGTACACTCATCCTCTGGAAACACTCAAGAGGCAAGAAAAAAAAAAAGGGTTATACAATACACCCTTCAGTTTACAGATAGGCACGCTGCCTATGCACATGTGTGAATGCAAGTCTTGACTTCAGTTAAGTCAACGGAAGTTTGGCAAATTAAATCCAAATCTGACTGTCAGAACAACCAGAAAATCATTGTGCTGCTTCAGTGAGACAGAGAAAGCAAAGCCCCAAAGGAATGCCTTTGCACCATGAGTCTGGACTGTTACAAGTATGCACCATCCTTTTTGGAGGAGTAAAAACTACATTTCTTCTTTTTTCCCTGTGCTACCTGTCACTATTTCACATAGTGTTGCATCATGCAAACAGCATAACCCCTTATGAAACAAAATGCTTCTGGAATTTTCCTCCTTAGTTAACACACCTGCCCTCTCACCAAGGGAAAATCCTTGGACGTAGATATTAAGGGGGTGTCATACAATAGGGAGCTAAAAATTCTGACTATAAAGAAATATTTTCTCTTTCTTTCCCAAGTTTTCCAACTCAGGCTTTCTGACTCTAACGGCAGTAAATACTTCAAAAAACACAAAGCAAAAATGATAGCATTTGTTAACATGAAAACTAGTTTAGATTATTTAGTGTTAGGATAAATCACTATAACTATAGAAAAAGTTAAGACTGGTTATACGTTTTGTTCATTCCTATCTAAGCAAAGCACTTGAGGTACTTCAGCACTGGTCCCCCCGACCCCCAACGCCCACATTCCATGTTTGAAAGCACTTTCAGCACTAAATGAGAACAGTTAAAAACTGTGTCTCATTCAATCCCCGCATGCCTGACAAAGACTCTGTAAGACTTGTCAAGGATGTTTATTTTCAGCAACTCTGCATCTGGAATTCTGCATTAAAAACAGTATCTAGTACTTGAAGTAGTGATTAGAAATTTGATTTGTAGTTTTAACTCCTTTAGCATGAGCAGACATTTAATTCACAGAAAAAGACTACAGACTGTAGAACAAAGAGAATGAGAAATCATAAATCCAGGTACAAGTATCATAACTTTTTATAGAGGGCATTTCAAATCACGGACTTCAAAATGTTACTAAGTTTGACATCTGTTAAGACGGTAACTCTGCTAATCAAATGCTTCTTTTTTACTGCAGAAAGCGATCATCAAGCATTTTGTCAGGAGGTAGGGAAGTTCAATTTACTAGAAAAGAATCTGTCAAACTAAATTGTGTGGGATTACTGTTGGACATTCAGTGACAACTCCAACTGCATCCTCATGTTCAGACTTCAGCCTTCATATGCTTCTGTCAAAGGCATGTTTATACTAAAATACTAATGTAAATATCTAATTTCTTGACCTATTTCTATAGTGAACATGTGAAATATTAATCACTGTTGATGCTATTACTGTTCAGCAGCACCATAACCTCCTTAATCTCCTAGTTTTGGCTTGGAATACAGAATCAGAGCATTCAGTCAGCTGTTTAACTGGCTTCCTGTGGAGATAAAGTTTGTTGGGCTGATCGCACAAAACCCAAAAATTCCGCAAGTTTATCCCTCCTCAGTTTTCTCTCAAATGGTTAGAGGAAAAATAAGAAATTCCAGTTTAGGAGTAAGTATGAAAGCTTCTTAAGGATAACAGAACCCATACACAAATTATGTTAGGACATGTGAAAACTTCAGTTAAATCCAAACTGTTCATATAGAGCCTGAGCTCACCCAGAAGTGCTTACTGCTTACTGCTGAAGGGATTATTGCTGTATTTTTTGTAAAATTAGGGAAAAATCACCATCAATAATTAAGAAAAAAATAATGTTTCCTCTGGAATGCAGTGGTACTAATAATCCTCTAGCAAAAACACTGAGAGAAAAAAGATCTCACATACTTCTACCTTCTATAAAAATTGTACCAGTATAAGGTACTGTATTTTCATTAAAATAATATCTATGTAAAACCTAAACTGACATAAAAATTTCCAACTAGTTTTCTGAAAACATGGTCACTACTGTACTTTGGAGTTTCTATAAATAGATGACAATCATGCAATTTAAGACCAGATTTTGGAATGTGAAGCACACGGTTATGTCACCAAGCACAAGTCATTGTCCTGTTCCTTCTAGCAAGAATGCAGCTATCAAGAACATTTCATGCTCAGATCAACTGTGCATTTAAGTCTCACTTGCTTTCAACACCCACTGAATAAAAATAGAAGGGGACAACAGAGAAAGCTAAAAAAGCACACAGTAATTTAATAATGTACTTTAGAGCTGCTGGCCCTCCCCTTGTATTTCCTGCACAATCTATGTCAATGTAAATTTCAGCACCAACTTCAATGAAGCCAGAACTTAATCTATGGAGTTCATTCAAGAATGTTAAAAGTGGGAGGGTAAAACACAAGCTCAGTGGGCACAACTAAAGGGAAAAAAAAAAAGATTACAGGGAAGAATACTGCCTGCCTGAATCCTGGAAAATTCTAGCATGTGTTTAACCCCCCTATCTTAAAGACAGACATTTCTGCCAACTTTCTTTTAAACGGTATTTCACAGTCACTTAACCTCTTTGCCTCAGACTTCAGCATCTGTATAAAATGGGGAAACAAAAGCCTGTTACCTCAGGGAAATACAATGAGGATGCCTGAAATCATGCTACTTAGTCATATCTGTTCTGAATATTAACTTATCTGCACCCTCATAACTCTTTACCTCAACATTTTTTGTTTCACAACAAATTATACATTAAAATTTTAAAATGCAAACAATGAAGACTCTGAATTGATCAACACATACTCCAAACTGTATGTAGCAGTAATCTCAAGAAATATAAATGGTGCAGAAAAAAGTTTCACTTGAAGTAACCTTTCCACTTGAGACACTGAAAATGGTCAGCATAAGCTGTTCAATACTGTCCAGTGCAATACATAAACAGCTTAAACTGTTTTTCTCTCTTTGATGTTCTGGATAGCATAGCTTTGGACATTATAAAAGGAAACTCACAGGAGCATTACTTGTTTAAAAAATAGAAAACCCATAAACCTATCTTCTGAAAGAAAAAAATGCATCTTGTACACAGTTTAAGCTACACAGAGTTAAGGAAAATCGGAAGCTATGATGCTATTTCCTGCATGCTATGCCAGTTAACACAGAAGTCAAGCTTCTGAATTCTGTAATAACGAAGCTAAGATGTTGAGGTGTACATGATGTCCTGGCAACTAGCACAGAGATACACATAAGCATATGTTAAAAAATGGGCACTGCTGCATGGATGCAAACAAAAGTAATGTTTGAAACTCTCATTGATTACTTCATCCATCCAAATGCCTAAAGAGACCCGGCAAACCAGTTTTAATATGCTGAAAATAGGGTCTCTACTTGCAGGACAGCACAACAGCATCACCAACCAAAGGCTGGGTCACTCCTCAGGGCAGTGAAGACTCCCTACAACACTGTGCTTTGTGTGTATTTACTGAATAACAAACACATCCTGTGACATAGTGGACAGTAACCCAAGATCCCACTAGGCTCAAGCAATTTGCAGTAGCAGTACAACTTGGACAAACTCTGCTGCAGTGCTGACAAACTCTTTTGATGTCTGGGAACAAACTTACAAAAGTCACTGCAGTTCAAGGCAGTATCTGTGCTGTAAGACAAACGCTTTGCAGACTACAAGACACAGCCCTGGCTTCGTGCTCTGGGACAGGCTCCTGGTAGCATGTTACTCAACAGAACCCTCCGTTTTGACAACTCTCTCTGTTTATAGGAGGAGTTTTCTAGTTTCCTAAGGAGTTTTATATAGCTGTTACAGCAATTTAATTTTTTCCTAGCTAACTTTACTCACACAAAACCATATTAAAAAAAAAAAAATCTTAAAAAGAAACTGAAAGCAACCTCACCACCACCATTTTATCAATTTGGCCTAGTACTCTCTCAAAGAAGGAAGTTAAACTGATTTAATCTCTTCTTAACTGTCAGTTTACATTATATTTTCTAGAGATCTAAATAAACAACTGACTGGTAGGTTCTAACTGAATATGAAAAGATCTGAACAGAGTGAATTCAGGATATCTGTTTTTATGTAAACACTTACAAAAATTCAGCAGTCTGTGTTGAATAGTGCACTTGACTAATCCTCTACAGATGACTAATTCAGTGATTACTATGTTCATGTTGATAATAATAATATCAATTAACATTCAACAAGCAGAGCTCTCAAAAATAAAAATTATCAACAGGTATTCAAATACTGGCAGATGCAGAAGTATTACGAAAAATAAAAAGTAAAATTATAGGATATTTTGCATAGTTCTGTTAACAAGCTTGAGTTTCTGAGGCACTGATGAGTTATGAGCTGTTGTCTTTGCTGATCTGCGGAACAGCTCTGCAATAACATCCCACAGAGATGAAAACTACCATCTAGTCACACAACAGCCTGCTGGTTCACAAAAGGAAAATCAGATTGGATAAAACTCTGAAAAACTCATGCCTTCAGGAACAGCAACCCACATCTGGTAAGATTCTCTTTCAGATACTCCTCCTTTCTCTTGCAAGTATGATTTCATATGTTTAACACAGACTGTAAGGATCATTGACAAAGGCTTTCAAAAAAGTGCCCCGTAGGTTTGTTGCTAAAAGTGTTAAATGAAGAATTAATGCTAGTTGCTTATTTAAGTAGTCGAAGCTGCTGGAGGTCCAATGTTCATACTGACAATGTATTTGTACCAGAAGACTTCTATACAAAGAGAATTTACGAAATAGATTCATGTTCCCGCAAACTAAATCTGTGTTTTCCTGCTTTGTTACTGACCCAAGATAACAAATGCTGACACGTCAGCCAAATGTTCTAATTTACTAACCTTGCAAAGTACCTCTAATTTAAGGTTATCACCCCATTCATCTGCAGATTCAAGAAATCCAAATACTTGAAGTCAATTTTTATGCCTGAAATGCTGACGTAAGGGTTTTGTGCCACATTAAAGCACTGTTCTGTCATTGTTAAGAAACTGGCATCTGCACCTTCTAAATTATCTTGAAATGGAAACAGGAGAAACAGAATATCAACTCAGAGTCAATAACAATTGAAAACATGGCAGTTAGGTGATGTCAGGCTCAGGTGTGTGCTAAGTGAATCAAGAAAGATACTTAAATCCTCAGAAGCCAATTCTTGCATCCTATTATACAAAGATCTAATTTTGACCCTCTGATGCTTGCAAGGTTATTTCTGAGGTGTTCCTCTCCCATCTGATTGAATCTATCATGATCTTGAGTCTAATGATTTTGTGTCACCTAAATAGGAACAAACAGAGGTCCCCAACTAAAATTATTTTTATTTCTTAAGCTCAGATATTTACAAGTGGTCAGTCATGTCTGTATAGTCAAGGAAAGGAACTTCTAAACAATCACAGAATCACAGAATGTTAGGGACTAGAAGGGACCTCCAGTCCAATCCCCCTGCTGGGAGATGAGGTTACACAGGAATGTGTCCAGGCAGGTTTTCAATGCCCACTTCCTGTAAAACGCAGTTGCTTCTTAAGCGATCCTGGCCTAAAGCACTGGCCTAACAAAGCAAACACAATTTCCTTCTTTATTGCGACACAGTAACAATACAATCTGCTACAGAAGAATTTTTCTTCACATCAAGTAACAGTTCACATTTTTTCAGGATCCAAAGCAGAACTGCAGTTGTCACTTGAATATGAAAACATGTTTTTTTAAAAATCAGTTGTAAAGTAAATTTTTTTCATATGTCAGACTATTACCAAAACAGGAAATCATTTAGCAAACAGTCATGTATGTGTAAATATGAGATGTTAAAAGCTGATACAATACTTGAATTTCCGAAGACCACATCCCACGGAGAGCTGATAGCCTGTTCTTCTCCTTTTGCTCCACCTTCCTTATCAACACCTTGTATCCCAATGCCTGCTACAGTGGTCACCACCTCTAATTCCAGGTCAATCTACAAGAAGCAAAATTACAGACACTGAATGTACAGCATTACCCTGACTAAAGTTATAGATAATTTGAGCTAGATGTCAAAAAATAAACCCCAAATCCTAACAAATTTCAGGTATTTGTTTATGTAGGAAAATAACTAATTTTACCACAATGCTTGCCAACATGGGGAGAAAGGGTGAAGCACTGGGCAGCAGGAAAACCACGGGCCTGGAATTCTCTTCCACATGCACCAAAATTTAACACCACTTTGTCAAGGTTTGCTCAGCAGTTGTAGAAAAAAGCATCAACATTTTCAAGAGAAATACTCTGGTGGACAATGGATATGGATGTTTTATTTTAAGCTTCTACAGGCATATGACACAAAAATTCAGATACTGTAACATTATGTCCCATCTCTATATAATATAAAGAATCTGATTCTACTGGAAGTGAAACAAAAACAATTTTTGCTTCCAGTACTAAGAATAGACATTTCTCATAACAGGCAACTAAGAGTCATTAAGGAAAAAAAAAATCAAGTTACCCTAGAACAAGTAATGCATTTCAGCTACATTTGAAAGGAAGCACAAAACTATATGTAGCCCTTTAAAAAATAAACTGCACAAAGCATTTATTTGTAAGACACTGCACCAAATTTCCTTCCTGCTGTTGAGGGTATTTGGAGAGTAATTAATTTGGTGTAAATTTTCACCCTGTGTAAGCAGTATAAGGTGTCGGAGATTAAATTTTGAATTTCCTTACGGAAAATTTACCTTTCTAATTAGGTGATTTTCTGTATCAGCTACATAAATAACATTATTTTTAATAGCAATCCCTTGTGGTGAGTTGAAAGTTGCCTCTGAAAATCTTCCATCTCTCCTTCCACTGTTTGGACCTATAAATGAAACAAAGCAAAACTCAAAAGTAATTTTAGAAAAAAAGCCCTTAAAATAGACTGCATGCATTTAAACCTGTAAGAGAATTACATATTCTAAGAAATGCTTTCACAGCACCTTGTGCAGTTTACATTATTAATATTTTGTGTAGTCTCATTTTAGTCACTGTGCTATGTAATTAAAATAGCCTGGTGCTACTAATTTTTGAACACATTCTCCGCAAGTTCTCTGCTTCTTTAAGCTCCTCTTCCAAACAGCAGTCTTAGCAGGGATCTAAATTGCTCCTGTTCCCTTGCACTGAAGGACAACAGCAACAACAGACGACAGAAATTAAAAACTCCCTATTTTTTTATTCCTGACTACATCAAAGCCAGCAGGAAAAACTTAATTCCCAAAGTCATCTCCATTTCAATGGTTTAGGTTTTGGTGTAATCACAAATAAAACTAATATTTGATTAGCAGCTTCTCCTCATTCATAAATACAATTATGAAAAAGATGACATGGAACTAATTACACAAAAGAACAGTGAGACAGACCAAGTGACAGTCTTCTGCACAGAACAATCAAGAAATAGAAAGAAACATGACCTGAATATGACAGTATGAAGGCAAGCATCGTATTTCACTGGGAGTAACATTTAAAGTGCATTAGTGGTATGTGTCAGCAGAAGACATTTAGATACATGAGTTATGTGTGCATCATGATTTATGATGCAAATATAGTAATTTCAACCTCTGTGCACGCCCACATTTACTACTGTATTATCGACTTCATTGCATTATCTTCTGCCCACTGAATCATTTAACTGAGTCACTGAAATACACGAACTTCTACAACCTGCTGTCAGAAGACAATTTAGAGCTTTACAGCCATGAAGCACTGAGGTGCTGCTGTGTCAGATTCCAGGAGTGCCCCTTGAGAAGCGTCAGGGTGCACATCCCCAGGGAGGGGAGCAACACAGTGCTACAGGAGAGCTACTGGCTCCAAGGTCAGGACACTTTCCTCTGAATTGCTGTTTCATGACTGTCCCAGAACACTAACGGGTACCTTGTCAGCAGAGACTCCACCTCACACATCAAACAGAAATTAAATCCTCTCACTTTTGTCATAAGAAATCCTGTTTGTACTTCCCGCAGGAGAAAGGTATGAAGACTAATGCCTTTATCAGGTTAACTTGGATAATTAGTCTCTATATCCAGGGCACTCTTACTTCAAATAGTAAGATGATTTCTAACTTCTTTTTTTCTCTAAGTGGCAAGGACACTGGTATTTTCATGTGGTTTGCAGGATCCTGCCATGGGACAGGAATAAGCCAATATCAGACTAAGTAATATAGGACACATTGGCACACAGGTCCTAACTGTGAGTCTTAAATGAACCATTGTTTTCAACCATTTGGGCTTTCAGCTACTTCCTAAAACTGTCTATTATGGTTGCTCACAGATGGACTGTCCTAATGGCTATGTACCTGATGCATCAAGATGTAACTCTGACCACTGTAACAGCATAAAAAAGGAAAAGCCTGAATATTTCATTTATGAAAGAGTAAAGCCTACAAAGTATGCAAGTTCAACTACATTTTCTTTATCTGTATTGTAAAGCAGATAGTAATTTTACAAAAACAGTTAAAAAGATTAGTTTTTGTAAGCTGAAATGTTACTAATATAAACTTTGAATCAAATGTAACTAAATTTTAAATACGTTCACTATTTTCATAACTTGTTTATATGTTAGGCCTCAGTTTTGGTGAGAAAACAGGCCTCTTAATATATACTAAGGCAACTTCATTTTCAGGTGCCTATGTACTAGTGCAAAGCCACTGTTCTTAATATCTCTCCTCTCTTCCAAAAACCAGAAGGGGATCCTATACAGGAATGCTCTTGATCTAAAAAACAACAACAAACAACAACAAACACCCTCCAAAAACCTCCCCACATGGCACAATTCAACATTCATTCTTCTGTTGGAAAGGGAGGTGTTACTGTCTCTTTTCTTTTCCCTACCTTGCTGCTGTATGTGGATGTTAGTCCCTTAAATCAAAACCCGTGTGCAACTCTTTCAGAAGAATACAAGATGTGTTTTTTGTAATTCATATTGGACATCACAAAAATACAAGACTTAGTCAATGAAACAAGGAAAAAAAATTGGATACCTCAAACAGTTGCATGAACAGAGCCTCTCATTGACGGTACTATGCTATATACCCCTATATCCAGTAAAAGTGATATTAGTAGAAAAAAATATTTCTGGCAGTGCATGTAAACTGTTAGGTCCTCTAAGAAAAGACTCAGTGTAGCAGGCCCAGTGAACACAATCTAATCCTAAACTAAAAGTGCTATAATAAACTTTTATACCCTTACCTCCAATAATGTGCAGAATTTGTCCATTTTTTCGAGTGACCAAAATCCTATGATGTCCAGTGTCTGCTATTACCAGCCTTTCTCCTGAATCATCCACAGTCACTTTGCCAGGAAAGAGCAGGGGTGACAGGGGGAGGGAGTCTCTGTATAGCTTTATTCCAATGTTGTTATCTTTGATTTGTCCTCTCTCCTTGTAGAATTTCAGTGTTATAGAAGTAAATAAAAACAACTTCTCTCTGTGTCCCTCTCCAACAAGCGAAAACAGCATATTTCCGCGAGGCCCAAGGATGACCAGAGTCGGCCAGCAGGACACTTCTAGTTCATGCCAGAGTGTTGCATCTGCATCATTTACTACAGGGTGGTCAATATTATACCTCAGAATGGCACTTTTAATGTTATCCAGAACTTTTTCATTTGGGAATTTTGCTGAATGGACTCCAACAATAATAAGACCATCTGAAAGGAAAAATAAAGTTGTGCATTGAAACATATTTGTATTTGAATTTAAAAAAAAAAAAAAGTAAAAATGAAGCACAGTTATCTCACAATGTGACTGACTGCTTTCTAGACTGAAAGAGTATTTGAACCAACAAAAAGCAATAACATCCTAGTAGGAATATAGATAGCCATCTATACAAAATGCTGACACTTGGAAATAACATTTCAATAAAATGACTGAACCTTAGGACCATTACTTCCCCAGCTGGTCGATATTTAGTATGTCCCAAACAGTTCTTAGTTCTTGAAATTCTTCATACTAAGGTAGAAGATACTTTCAAAATCATTATGGGTAACCTGTAGCAGTTCAACTGATACTTTGTTGTTTCTCAGATGTTTATAATATCTCTTTGTTTTTTGACTCCTATACACAACTATGGTGTTTTAGAAAATGAATTCATTTCCACAGTTAACTAGGAATCACAAATGCAACAGCGAACTCTGGAAGCCCAAAGTTACCTTGGCATACATAATTCTAGATAAACAGTAAAAAAAAAAAATAATATATAGGTTTCTGAAATCAATACAGTATTCTATATATTCTATATTTGGTTAATAAAGACAATGAAATGTTTAGATTTTCCCATAGCAGGGATAACTGAACTTAAAATCCTAGTAAGAAGGTGCTGCATAGGCATAAAGTAACTTAATTCTGCTTATATACACTGCATACATAATCCCAAACTTAAAATCAATCAAAAGTACACAATTATGAGCTTCCTTGAATTGCTTATTTTCTTATTTTTATGAAATTCAAACAGAGAAATAAAAATCTATGGCTCAGATGTCAGATGCTTTTCCCTTGTGATAATAAGTAAATCCACTTCCACCCCAAGTAGACAATTATGTGAGCAGCCCCAGATTTTCCACTTGCCTTTCCTACCCAACAGAAAAAGAATGAAGAGCTTTCCTTTAGTGAAACCACTTTCTAGTACTTTCTAGAAGCAAATAAAAAAAGGACAAAAAAAAGGAAAAAAAAAAGGCTACATCCTTTATTGCAGGGCTTTAAATTATGTTTTACTAGCATGATCTCTACCAAATGAAGTAAACTGAGCACATCACATCAGTAGGTTTGGCTGAATAGCTATTAAATTTAGATAAGCAGAATACAATTTAGTTGTAAAGGATAAAGGCACATGTGCAAAGTGAATCTCTAACTAAGCAAGTTCTGCTATTTGGTGCTTACTCTAATATTGTTATGCTTTATCTTAAACCACAGCCAAGGGCAATGGCCCTCCTGAAAGGTCACTCATCTGGAAGAGATGCTGCAAAGTAAAAGACTTAATTGAATATAACAATTTCACAGATACAATATTAAAATTCATTATAACTGATACAGTCTTTATCAATCCTATAGGCTCAGCATGTTGCAATTTCAGACAGCTGAAGTAGCAGTATCATTAACTGCTGAACTCTAAACAGCAGGTCTAATATTTAATCTGTAATAGGATCAGCAGCAGCTCTTATATTTGTCCTTCAAAAATATCATTAAAGCTAGAAAGACAATTCTATACTAACACCTGAATAGCACAAATAAGTTACAACATCCTCTCATGGCGAAAACTATTGTGGAAACTGGCAGGTGCTGTACTGAGATATAAGAATATGCACACCATTTAAAACACTTTACTTGAAGGATTAAAACAGCACAACACTGGACTTATGCCAAGCTATTTCTGAATATTAAAAAGTACTCCCTCTTATAGAAGTCATTTCTGGACTGCTGATAACATGAACTGAATACGCACTGGGGTTTAAAATAACTTTCTGAATGCCACTTGGAACACAGAAATAGCACGACTGAAGATAGCAGCAAGAACATATCAGATAGAGATGCTAGGCGACATTTAATCCTATGGAAAGCAGGCTTCGTTTTGAAACACATCTCCTGAAGTTCCAGACGCTAGAACTGTAGATACGTTCAGTGATAGATATAATGGTTTAGGATCACCCTAAAACCACAGCTTCCTGTGTTCAGACACCTCATGTCTGATAACCACACTGCTGAAGTTTCAACATACTCCATGTAAGAGGGCAATTGAATCACATTTTTTAAAAAGTAATCAGAGTATCAAAAATGTACATACACAATGTACAGTCAAAAAAGATACTATAGCAAGAATAAGGTTTGTTCTTCGCTATACAGAAAAATATAGGCAACATTCCTTCAAATATTCAAACAATACGTTAAACATCCAAATGCATTATGAGATATTGCTTTTTCAGAATAAGATGCTTGTCTTCATTCTGACTAATAGTGTCTGCTAGGTCAGCACCCTCTGCCACATCTGTAGCACAGTAAATATATACATGAAAGGTGTAAATAAATGCTATGTTTACAAATCTGAAGTTTACTAAAGGAAAGTTTCTCTATATATTTAATCAGACTTGCTGCTGCCAAAATAAATGGTGTTGCACCTTTTGCACCAAAATATTTTTTTTGCACTCAAAAGGTGACATATTTCAGAATTAACCCAACCAAAATTGAAGGGACTTCTACTAAGTGAAGAAAAGAACAGACTAAAATGGAATGAAATTCCAGAATAAGGCTGAATATCAAGATAGCTGCATTAATATATCTAGACATTCTTAAAGCATTTGTGGTATGTTTGACAGCCTTCCTACTCTAGTTTTTTCTTCCAGCTTTTACCTTTCTCAAGCCACTCAAGTCAACAACTCTCTTTTTTCTCCTAGTGGTTAGCAAATCATGTTTGCCTTTAGTGAAGAAGTATTTTTTGGTGGCTTAAAACACCACAACTCTTACTGCCTTGATATATTTATACATACAACTGTAATGCTAAAAAAACAAAGAAAGATTAAATAATTCTGAAAAGGCCAACAATAAAAATATGAAAACAGCAGAAAACAACCAAAAGGGAGATCTTTAGTGAAAAACACCAATGTATTTCTCATTTTGTTTGAACCAACAAGCACCTTAATCTGTTCCTGTATCCAACTGCTATCCTCTGTTTCCTAACAGATTAAATGCAAGATTAATGTTCCACACACCTGCTCTTCTTTCCTTTTACCTTCACTTTCATCCCAAGTATCTTTTTTTTCTCACTCTAGTTCCTGTAGCAACATGCTAACTCAAATCCAAAAAGAACTTATTAGGATAGCTCAAATGCAGAAAGAGTTTAACACCTACAAGCAAAGTACTTTCATCAAGCAATAACAACGATGACAGGAAGTTTTATACAAGTCAAACAAAAAAATTCATCTTGAAATCGACGTCCAGTTCAAAGTGCTCCAGCCTCTTCTACACCAGTTAGGAAATGTTCAATTGTTTTAAAGAGAAAGCTTGTGGGGAGAGGTTGTTAAAATGAAAAAAGGTAACAAATGAAAAAAATGCTGCCAAAATTAAAATCAGAAACACAAATGGAAAATCAGAAACTTAAACATAATGTTATTTACTACATCTATATATTTAATATAAATTCTTAGGGCTGAAAGCAACACAGTTTTTCACCTCACTGTTCAGTCTATTAAAATATCCAAGATAAGTGAGTAGCTGATACCTTCTGTGTAAGACCACAGTGTATCTCTGACAAGTCATCATGATGACATGAGACTGCATTCTAAACAGTAATTACCCTGCACTTTTATTCACTCAGAGAGTGAGAAGATAGATTTCATCTCAGATGTGTATTTAAATAACTTAATTCCCTCTCCAGAATACAGGACTACTAATGGTATACAATGTGATGCCAATACAAAAAACAAATCTAAACCAAACTTACATATGTTATTTCAGTCAAAATAGAAAAAACCCAAATAATATTAACTATATCAGTTCTACCACCTTTACTATGTTCTGCTCACAGCTGTTTCCTAAACCAAGTGTAGAGGTTCACAGACACAGATTAACTTTAAGCTCGTATCTTACATCCTCACATAGCTTTTTGCAAACAGCTTTATTTATGAGGATATCAGATTTGAGCTTTAAGCACATATCCTGTTTCTTTAATTATACAGACACAACAGATACCTTATTTAACCCCATTTAAAAATGTGATAAGAGTACACACAGTCACCCTTTTTAGGCTACTTAAAAGATTAGAAGACAATTTCAGGCACCCCTGAAATTTTGCCAGCTGTTTAGCAACCAGCAACAAAGTGACTCAGCTACTCCGCCTGCAACACTGCCAGGAAATTCTGTTCCAAGCCAGCCAAAGCACTTTTACCTTTATCAGAGTACTGGTGCTCTAACGCGTGGAGATCAGGCAGCAGGTGCAAGCAATTGATGCAGCAGTAAGTAAAGAAATCCAACACCACAACTTTTCCACAAAGGTCTTTGTGAAGAGAAATAGGACCTTCAGTGTTTAACCATTGTAGATCTGGAATTCAGAGAATAGTGATACCCAGTTAGAGGAAGGGTAGGGAAAGGTGCACACCCTCATTTGCACAACACCACACAATGTTCTTGGTACAGTTCACCTAAAAAAAAAATCCAACATCGCTTTCAATGCAAGTATAACAGAAAAATCGAACCAAAAGTCTTATATTTATCCAACTCATCCTTACGTTCCACAATTCTTCATAATCAGTAAGTTAAAGTAAATATTATTAACAAGATTTAATGTAATATTGAAAGTGTGGTTTATATATTCCTATAGGTGCCTTTTAATTGAAAGAGCATGCAAGCCTCAGAACAATTTTCATACATTTTAAAACATGATTTATATTATTCAACTGCTAACAATGCCATACAGGTAAAAACTGTTTATTTACAACTCACACAAATGCTAGTGAACTAAAAAACTGTTAAACTCTTAATGACTTTTCCAACAGTTTTTTAAAGAACTAATTTCAGAAACGACTGAAATATTTTTGTGTTTATAGTTCTGATCTTAATTTTCAAAGTTTGAAATGACAGATATAAATTAATCCTGTTATATGGGAAGAAACACAACCCTTTCAGATATACCCCGTAGTACTCCCCAGCAGTTATTTTAACCACTTGATATGAGACACGAAGACACTGTTTTCTCACTGGTAATTGATATTTCTCTGATCCCATAAGAAACTGATATCAAGATATGAAAGAAATATTCTAGGATAACATTTATGAAAATAATGGAGGGGGGAAACAGATTTATGTGATACAATGCCAAGGCAAACTACATTTTTGAAAGATTACATTTTAAACTAATCTAAAAATCCTCAGAACTTCCACCCTGATAGTTTCAGCAAACTATTAATAAGATCTTACTGCCCCAGGAGAAGTTATTGCTGCTGAAGCCAGCAGGAGGCTTGTTTTCTGTTTCACTAAGAGGAGGACTGGTCTCTATGTTCATATATTTATATATATAAATGGATACATATGCATTCAGATTTGTTGAAAATAATAATTTATCAAATTTATGCAATATTTCCGCATAAGGGCAATGCTTTACTGTTTATATTTTAAAGAAATGAGAAACTTATTTATTCTATGGTATTGCTCCTCTTTTTACCTTTCATAAGAAAATATTATAACAGGAATGAAAAGCATTGGCTGCCTATTTAAGCTCTTTTTAGAGGAGACAATAAGCTTTGACAGGGCACCGAAAATGAAACAACACTAATGACAAAAGTCTAGACAAAAAGAACATTCACTTTGTTCCATTGGTTGCAAGTCAGAATTCATTCCCATGATACGCATGTGATTTTAACCCTGAAGTTCTCCTCCTGAGGGGTCTGTCTTGCAGTCAGATGTGAGCTCCCACAGCTCCAGGGAGCCTCACTGAGGGTACAAGGACTATGAGCAGGACTTGCAAGATCTTACAAGACTCAACGTTTGATTTCACACAAGAAGAGATAGAGAAATGTGGGAAATGGGCATACCACTAAAGGAGGGTGAAATCTCCAGCACTGTTTGTACTATCAGGGACATGGAAATTGACAAGCACAGGTAAGTCATGGGCAAGGAGAGCTGGGAAATACCCTAAGTGTCTGCAGTGAAACCAAGGCAGCTCAGGAGAAAGCTGTGAGAATTGGTAAGGTTCTTACTATAACCACAGGAAATATCAATATACTATACAGAAAGGAAAGGCTTTATTTAAAAAAAAAAAAAAAAAAAAATTAATGAAGCTATTAGAAATTTCGAAGAGAGGCTTTAAAGAACAGGGTTTTGCAACCAGAAGCATGAGGAACATTTATAAAGAGGTTCCTTTTTCTTGTCGTTTGCTCCTGGTGCTTTCAGGAGTGGCATTTCCTGTAACTAGAAATGCATTTTTAAAAAGGCAGCTAAGAGGGCCGTAACTGCATGGCTCTCACAGGTGGCGGGACTCCAAGGAAAACGCCGCAGGGTGAGCGCCAGAGCTCAGCCACCTCTACCGGGTGAGTCCCCGCCGCCGCCCGCCCGGCGGGCCCGGGACGCCGAACCGCGCCCGGGCCCCGCCACCCACCTCCGCCGAGCTCGGGCACCGTCAGGTCCCGCTCCCGGCTGTCCATCTTCTTCAGGTACTGGTAGACCAAGTTCTCCTTCTCCTGGGGAGTATCGGCGTCGAGCAGGGCGTACTCCAGCTGTGTCTGGGCGGGCAGCAGCCCCGCCAGCCCCCCCGCCGCCATGGCGCCTCCTGGGCGAGCCCTGTTTACCGGCCTGGCGTTTCACCGCCGCACATTCGGCACGTCCCACAACGCTGGGGAGGAAAATTGTAATTAAAAAAAAAAAAAAAAACAAAACCAAACAAAACCACAAAACAAAAACCTGAGCACAAACAAGTAATAACTCGTCTGTCTTAAAGGGAGGGGCCTCCTCATTCATTCCGTGTTTTTATATAGCTTTGATATTCACATCAGCATATTCGCGAAGAGAATCCCCAGTGGTGATTCTAGCTCAGCAGATTCAACAGACTGCTTTTCACGCCCAGCTGCTTTTTTATTTATAAGTGGAATAGCCAGAAAGTACAAACAAAACACCAATAATATAAACGCTTGGATTTTTTTTTTTTTTTGAGTGGGGTGCGGAAAGTTGTGCGACAGACACGGTGACGAAACTGCGGAAGCGAATGCGTTGCCGCGGCGGCAAACAGCTGAGGAAAAGGCGCTGAGGAGGAGGAGCCCGCGGCCTTCGGGAACGGCGGGACAGGTCGGGAGGCGGCGGCCTCGGTACCTGTGGCGGCAACGCGGGGCAGCGGCCCTCGGTGCCCGTGGCGGGAGACTCCGGGGAGGCAGCGGTGGGGAGCGCGGCCCCTCCCGGCAGTGCCGTGCCGGTGTCGGCCTTCGCCGTGCAGGGACTCCCGGCAACGGTCCCGCAGCCGAACTCTTCTGCAGTGAGGTGGAGATCAGAGGAACCGGGCTTCACCTTCCGAGGCCGGGTTAGGTGCTTACGAGAGGGATAACTTAAGGCAATGGCTCACCCTGCAAGTCTTTCTGCATCCTGCAGGCTCGGGGTTTGTCTAACAGGAGTAATTACAAATACTGAAAGAGACGCTCATTAAATTATTTTTAGGGTAGTATCCACCATGCTTCTGTCCCATCACGGACTACTCTCTTGTTTGTGGCCCAGTATTGCTTATTTAAAATGGAGTTCAAGTGCTTTTCTGCAGGTAGTGAAGGCGCAAGGAAAGAGAGAACATATTAGAGGAAGAAAAGGTAGATTTGTGAACTGTTATTTAAAAGCAAGCAGAATATTTCATGTGTTGCCATGTCTGAAGATGCTTTATTGGAAGAGGACATTTGGGAGTACAAATCTATTAGGAAGCAAAAGCATCAGAGTAATTCAGAGAGCATCTCTACACCTGTGCAGAAAGTAGGTGATGGCAAGTGCAGGCCAAAAAGAAAGAGAAATGGAAATAAAAAAACATCTGTAGAAAAACCTGATGATCTTCAGAAAAGCGAGCAGAAATCAAGGCCAAATCCAGATGTAGATCAATGTAAAGATGACAGCAGTGTGCACTCCCAGGAAAGCGTGAGTAGCCTGACGGAGCAAAGCTCACAAAATGCTAAGCCTGTTCCTGATGGATACTGCCCGAGCTGCCAGATGCCTTTCTCTTTGCTATTGGTCCAGACACCTCGGTGGCACGCTGCTGAATGTTTGGATACTCCAGGATCCACTCAAAAAGGTATGAATATGCATAGGGTAAGAAAGAAGCCTTCAGAGAAGAGTTAAAGACTGCTCAAATAGTGTTGCTGTAAACTTTGATCTTCATATTTAGTTCAAAATCTGAGATGGTAGTTGGTGTGATTTTTAGAATGTTATCACTGATTATTTGTCAGTATTTTTTTCATATGAATATTTTCAGTTCTTTGTGAAGAATGTGGAAATTGGCATGAAAATCTCATATCAGAATCCAATCTCGAAACATTGTAGAATAGCAATAAAGACTCATGGTTGTTTATCAAGCTCCAGTTTTAGTAGTTTATTGAAGGAATTGAAGGTGTATATTTACCTTTTTAAAATGATGGAACCTGTTTCAATGACTAAGTTAACCCCCCTTCAATTAAGAGGCTATGTTTGACACCAAATTTATTTCTCTTTAGGTATAAATTTTATTATTGTGTATCTCTGTTGCTGTGCAACTTCTCCAGTTGTGTATGGACAGTTGGAAGCTGAAATCAGTCTGTTAGGCTAATTTATTTGAAATGTTAGTTCTGATTCATTATGCTTTAGAAATTTTTATACAGAATTATACATGAACGTTTCTGTATCATAAAACAACGCAGTTTTGTTTTGAGTTCTGTACAAGAGGAATAAAACTGACTCGTTCCAATTGCTAGTTTCATGTGGGGAAATACATGTCTGAACAGATCCAGGTGTCCCACTTATGTTCTTAATGTACCTTATAACTTTTGAAAAGAGGAAAGCATACAGTCAGTAGACTCAAGTAAAGGTTGTTTTAGGTAACGCGGTCACTTTGCTTTTCATCTTTGCAACTTTCATTGAAGTTTCTTCTTCGGAACAGTAAAATGTGAGCCTTTTGATCCCGATTTTGGCAGGACTTCTAATTTAAGGCAAATGTGCTAACACCTCATTTCCATCTCTTACTTCTATAATTAACAGATTAAAAATCCTGTTTGATTGATACATTCGCCTTAAATCATCAGAAGTTAGGCTGGCAAACTCTCAGCAAAAAAGGCTTAGGGAACAGATGCAGCCGTTTTGCTGGCACCTGAATTGTGAATACTTTTTTCACAGCAGTGAATACATGACCTATGTATTGTGTTTGTTGGGTTTGTTTGTTTGATTTGGTTTTTGTTTGGTTTTTGTGTGTGTTTGTTTGTTTTGGTTTTAATGTAATATGTAACCAGCAGACAATTTGAAATGGACTTTCACATTGATTCAGAATCGAGATTTGGTTTGTTTTGAAACCCATCTACTGGCCTTTTCTGGTGCTACTGATTTGAACTCATTGTTTGAATGTGAGACAGTTCTAAACTAGAAGCCAAATGATTACATTGGCACAGCATTGCAACAGGGTTAAGTACTCTTGTTAGAGGACTGTATTAATTCAGGTATAGTGCTGTGTTAGCAGCAGCTGTTTTGGTTTAGGTTGGACCATTCTTATTTCTAGCTAGCTCAGGGCAGGAGGTCTTGGCATCTTGAAAACTAGTTTTTGCTTGTGCCATCTGTCCTCCACTATTTGCGTTTATAAGAAAAAGCTTCTAAATCGTGTGTCATGTGAAAATTTTATTTAAATAATTATGCCAACTGTATTTGCAAATATATTAACATTACTTTTCCATTTTACTGTTTTCATAGAGTGTCCTGATGGATTACTGTGCAATTCCACTATCCCATCCCACTACAAGCGCTATAGCCATTTTCTACTTGCAGCAAGCAGAGCAGGGGATTATCTTGGGGACTCTTCAGCAAGCACTTTGGAAGAGCAGATGATACATTCTACTGCTGTAAAGCCCATCTGTTCCCCAAGTCATGCAGAAATTTCACAGAATGAGAAACCATCTAATAATGTAAAAAATGTCAGAAATGACGCCTCTTTGTTGATGGTACAGAGTTCACCACAAATGAAGTCTCTAAATATAATCAGTAAAAGTACTTCCTCTTTTGCAGATATTCAAAAGTCTGAACAGACAGGTCAGCTTACGCAAACCACAGATAATAGTTGTAAATTTGAATTTTATGACTTTGCAGCCTCTCAAGAAAGTGGAACAGAAGATCTTTGTAGTCAGAAAGATACAAGTCAGCCAAGTCTACTACAGTCAAAAGCTGACTTCAGTGATTGTGAAATTTCCTATTCTCCACTGAGTACTTTTGAGGAAAGTGAAGAGGAAAGCGAGGAAGAGAAGAAGAAAGTAAAATTATCACAAAATAAATTATTCGAAGTCCAGAACTTTGAAGATGAAGAATCTAATTCTGTGGTGTTTAAAACACCTAATGAACTTTTCTTAAACCAGAAGCCTCAGTATGAGCTCACCAAAATGGGAAACTTCGTAACTAAAAAAACACACTGTGAGGAAATGAATACAATGAACTATCTAGATCACAGTATGAAGACTGTTTCTCAGCATCTCATGAACAGCAAGTTTTGTAATTCATCATGTGTAGATCATCAGCAAGAGGCACTACCCAGTGGATCCTCTTTTCCTCTTAATTGTGAGGATGTTGAACAGCTGGAATTCATTTCCTCTGCTGCTAAAGCAGGAAACACAGAGTCAGAAGATACTGGTGCTTTGGATTCTGCATACATGAGTTTTGCTGAGACCTCATCAGTGCTAGTCAGAGGAGGTGTTGGGTCTCCTCTGACACAGAAAAGTAATGTTTTGAGGGACCCAAGTAACACTTTAACTAATGCAGATAAAATGATTGCCGACGCAGTCGAAAAAGCACCTCATCGGGAGAGTTTGCAGTCAGTACTGGAGAAAGAAGGAAATCTTAATACAGCTGCTGTGTGCTTTCCCAGCCCCACCTCTAAAACAGGGTCATCTCTTTCTTTAGCAAGTATGAATGCCAAGTCCGGTTCTGCAAAAGAACTTAAACAAATGGACATTGGTGTTTTCTTTGGGTTAAAACCCAAAATAAAAGAGGAAAGCGAAGGAGAGACTTGTTTGAGTCAGGGAAATCAGATACCAAGTTCAGTAACTCCCAATGGAAAGAGGCCCAGACAGGGAAAAAGGAAAGCAGGAGGGTCTGTGGAAGATGTAGGAGCAGTTACAGAAAGTTCAAGTGCAAATGGAGCCTGTGCAAATGTAAGTTCTGGTGGCCAACGAAGATGGAGAAAAAAGCTAAAAAAATTACCTGTTGCAGGTGAAGGCACAGGAAAAAAACACTGCCCATTCTACAAGAAAATACCAGGTAAGAGAGAAAACTCTTGGTTTTTGTAGAGGTTAACAAATTTTGGCGTGAGCTGTATTTTTTTTCCTAATTTTAGGATTCAGTATCCTTCACTCTTCATGGTTTAGAGTGCAGCTCATAATGAATTCTTTCCCCTATCTAAGCTGAGAAAATCTTGTGTAGGTGCAGATATTCAGGAGAAGGTCAGCGATGGCTTAATTAGTGAAGTACAGTGAAATATTTATCTCAGATAAATTATTTCAAGGACTGACTTTTGCATGTTTTTGATATAGTAAAAACCATAAGTAGTATTGAAAGATGGATCTCCTTTCTTAAATAATTTTGAATATATCCCTTGTTAATATTGATTCCTAATTCCTGTATTTAATATTTTATGTTGCTTCAGTTCTGCCTGAAAAGAGAGCTGTCAATAGCAATTCTTTCCTTACACTGAGCTTAAGATCGAGTTTAGTTTTATGTTTGAAATTCATGAGTATTAGAAATATGACGTACTACAACTGTGGAAACAAATGAGAACCAAGCAGAAGAGTTTTAACTAAGGAAACAACCAAGAATTTCTCAGAATCTCATAAAGCAATCACATAAAACACAGGATGATGGATCAGTGGCTTAGAAAGCTTCAAATCCTCTCAGTTCTCTTTACCAGTTATTGTGGGTTCCATGGGCTTGGAGAGTTTTCCACATATAATAAATTTGAAGAGCAGACTGCTGTGCCCACAATGCAATTTTAAAGTTGCGTTGTTATTATCTATATTATCTTTATTCTGATTTTTGTCACTATATCTGAATTATATTTGACTGTATTTTCTGTGTTACTAATGATATGTATTTGTCCCTATGGCCTAGTAGAATTTAGCATCCATGAAATTTTCGATCTGTTTCCTCTTAGACACTTGGGGTTTTTTTGGTTTGTGATTTTTAATTAGCTACGGGTTTGGTTTTGGTTGGTTTGCTGTTTTTTTGGGGTTTTTTTAATTGCAAATACTTGAAGTTCTAGCTTCAAGTAAGTAAAACTTTTTCTGGTTCTTATAGAAGATGTGGGAAATTCGTGTAACATAAAATAAAAAAATATCTTAGTGCTACCAGATGAATTACTTTTCTGCACTATTTGGTGGTTTTAGAAAGTATAACCCAGTGTGAAAGGACCATTTGTCAGTAAGTTTGCCTTTTTTAAAAAATTACGTTTGTAGAGAAAGGGGCTATTTTCTATACAGCTGGTTTTGTGCAACATCTTTATGCAAACAGCACCTCACTGAAAGCATACAAGGGCAAATCGGTCACATTTGATGTCAGCAGATACATTGAAAGACCCCCAGATTGCTTTCTTGTTAATGACATGGTAGCATATTTTAAGAGAAATGTCAAGTGTAGAATAATTGAGAAATTGAAGTTTGATTACAAAGTGCATTTTGTTAAGCCGTAGTTACCTGTTTTATTTTGTGTTATGACGTTGATACTGGTTTTTAATCTACATGAACTTTCAAAAATACCAGCTGAATGCAGATAAATGTGTTTTATTTGCTTAACTAGTTGTCCTGTGTATACAATAGCAGCTGAACAGCAGATGTTTGGAAGACCTATGGAAGTATTTGTTCGTGGACACTTTGCTAAGCTTTTATTTTAATAAGTGAAAATCCTTTTTGTGACTGTTTACTGATACAGAAACCATGTGCATCTTTAAATGGCTCCTTCAAGTGTGTGGAGTTTAACTGTATTCCCTCTTAATTTGGAAGAAAGAAAAAAGAACAAAAGGAACTTCTAATTAGGAACTAGTTCTGAACTATGCGCGTTTACTGACTCACTTCTCTTCCCATTTTGCTGTAGGAACGGGTTTTACAGTTGACGCCTTCCAGTATGGAGAAATTGAAGGCTGCACAGCTTATTTCCTTACTCATTTTCACTCTGATCACTATTGTGGGCTAACAAAAAACTTCGCATTTCCAATCTATTGTAATAAGGTAAGGCCTTTCAAGATTACTAGAGGTTATCAAATCCATATGCAATTGCAATCACTTTTATACTGATGAAAGTAAATGGGAGATCAGGGAGTCAGTTGTTGGGTCAATTAGGCACAGTGAATGTGAATAGGAGAATCTGGATTTCCCTTCTAAGAAATTCTTACCCTGATTTGACTGATAAGAAGAAGATTAGTGAAACTTCCCTGTCTAGATAGCATGAAAAAATTCAGGTTTAAAAGGATCTCTAGAGGCCATATGGTCTCATCTCCTGCACAATGTTGGTCCAACTTCAAAGTTAGATCAAACTGCAGAGAGCGTGATTCGGTCAAATTTTTAAAATAGGACAGATTCCACTATGTCTCCTTGCAACCTGTTGCAGTGCTTACCCACTCTGAAATATTTTCATAATATACAATTGAAATATCCATTTTTGCAACTTGTTCTTTGTGTGTGCATCATGGAGAGGAATGTCTCCATCTTCTCTATAACTCTATTCAAATGATGGAAGTCTGAATTTAGATTCCACTGAAACCATCTTTTCTCCTCATTCAGTAAATGGAGTTCTTTTAGCTGGGTCCTGTGTGTTGCGTGCTTCAGGCTGCTGCTACCATTAGCTATCATATGTCCAAACAACACTTCTTTACTCATAACATGGTAGGGCACCTTGCCTAATCAACCCATCCAGAACCTGTATCAAAAATCTCTTTCTGATTTACTCTGGAAGTCTCCTGGAAAGCTCGTGTCCTGTGTTGCCCTTGCAGTAGGTGTTGGCCTGACTGCAGTTCTGTGTGCTAAGATGCAGGGCCTGCGACCTGGAAATTTCCTCAGTTGTTTAAAGAAGGCTCCACACACCTCCTCTTATTGACTTGGCAGTCTGTAACAGATGTTATTCCAGGGGGAATTCCAGTTTGCCTCCTCTCTGATTCCAATCCATAACCTGTTGACAGGCTTCTAAAAGTTTTCTTTTTTAAAACAGCTTTTTCTCAGTTTGCTTTTTGAGGCTTGAAATGCTACTGAAAGGCATGATTATACCCAGGATCTCATAGTTTCTCTCTAAGCCAGACAGTCTGGCTTTGAGAGCCTTTTTTCTAAAATAAACAAAGGCTTTTTTTAGATTTTGTTCCTATTCCATATTAAATCCTTTCCCTGTTACAGATTACTGGCAACCTGGTGAAGGCCAAACTTCGAGTCAAAGAGGAGTACATCCATGTGCTGCCGATGGACACAGAGTGCATAGTCAATGGGATCAAAGTGTTGTTGCTCGATGCCAATCAGTATGTATCATTACATTTGTTGTGAAATATTTGTATGTACAGAATATTGAAGATAAATAGCTCTACAGATAGAGATTATGTTCTCATGATTTTAGGTTTCACTGGATCTGAGAAAAGGATGAAAATACTTCACATTCCTGAGTTGGCTTAGTAACATGCATTTTCACTTCGGAAGTGAATTAGGCATGTATGAGTCTAATTTCTTGCAAGTAGTTAGCTTTTGAAATAAGAGAGTTATTTTTTTATAATTTTTGATAATTTTAGCTTTATTTTTTTGTTGTTGTAATGAGTACATTGTATTAACCATACACAGCTTGATAATTTTTAAGCTTGTTGAAAGATTGAATGATTTTTCTAGTGGTCTGGACACTTTAGTTTTTGGTGTCTAGTTGGGAACAACTTCGATTTGACTATCAAATGTGTTAGGTGTCTGTAACTGCAACTGAAGATAGTGAAATCATCAGCTAAAGAAAAATGTGCTTTGCATCCTGGGAGAGACAAAACCCAGCCAACATTTTGCAAATTGAATTTTAAAGAAAAGCCTGTTGAAATGTGCAACAAGACTTCTGCTGGATTCAGTAAGAAAGGGTGAGATGTTTGTCCCATGTTACACTGGCACTGTGTGGTAATGCTGGATTTAAATTTAAGTAACACCTGACTTCCAGGCCTGTGCTCTTGCCATTCTGCGTCTTGGTGCCTTATTTGGCTATGGGCTAGAGGACAAGTCCTTTCCCTGAAGTATATATTGAAATGCAGCACTGTGTCACAGCTGGTTTGAATATTACTTATCTTAAGATTTGTTTATAGTTGGAGAGATAAGATTCCATGAAGTCCTTTGAGAACCCTTTTTGGGAATGAAGGAAGCCTTGTTGCTTATGTAATTTGGCCACTTCTTATTTTTCCTGTTTGTCTCTATGATCCTCTGGTTCAATTTAAAATGCGTATAAACCTTAGGTACAAAGTTCAGCTTTTTGGAGAGGTCATTGTTTTAGCTCTGATTCATGCCAGCTTTTCCTCTTTTGAGATTTCATTTACCCTTTACAGATGATTCATGTCCAAAATAGTCCTGCTCTGGTTTTCCAGTCTGAGCACTTGCCCTTACGACAGCTTTGGCGAGGAACTGCAGAAGGTGCAATGGATTTGCTGTGGCCAATAAGAGAATTGTATTTATAACCAGGGAATTCTGGATGGAGGATAATGTTTAAAGTCTGCAAATAAAATTTAAAAGGAAATGCTTCAGTAAGTCCTGCAGGAATGAAGATGCATCTGCAGTAACACACTTCTGTTCCTCCTGAATAGGAATGCTGCTTCTCTTTGGTGTGCTGTTTCCTCTTTAAATCAAATAATAGAACCTCTGAGATTGCAGCTGAGTTAGCATCTTTGTCATGCCTAGAAGACTGAGCATCCCAAAGAGCCGTTAATGCTTGATTACTTTATTGGTGGTGTGATTTCCCCCCCACCCCCTCCATCTCAACTGAGAACTTAAGTCTAGATTTTCTATAGCCATAAGGTTGGCTTTAGAATTCCTTTAGAAATTGGGGATTTCTAGCTAAATTAGGCTGCATAGTAGCTGTGATTTTAAAAAGCTGTTCTGTGCATCTTCCTGCTACTGAGGGGTGGCATATCTCAAAAGGCAGCTTATCAGTATGGAAAACTAACAACATTTGGGTGGGCTTTTTCTTTGTTCCAGTTGTCCAGGCGCAACAATGATCCTTTTCTGTCTACCCAGTGGAACAGTTATTCTGCACACAGGAGACTTCAGGGCAGATCCTTCTATGGAGCGCTACCCTGCTTTGGTTGGTCAACAAGTCCACACCCTTTACCTCGATACCACGTAAGTTATGTTTAACTTTTTTTTTGTTTAATATATAACCCTCTTTTCAGTGTAGTAAGACTTTATATGAGCCAAATAAATGTAAGTATAAATGACACTACTGTTTTAACAATTGTTAGCTCTGTTTAGTCTTCTATAAAATCAGATATGTATTGAAAGTCCCTGTATGTCTAACTCGTTCAATTGCTATGCTGTTACATGAGAGAGAACAAAAGTGGGTAGTGGAAAAGATGCTAAGGTATTTGCTGAGATGGGTTTATTTTTTATAAGTGGTATTGAATTCTGGGTGTCAAATTGATGCATTGCATTCAGCTCTGAAACAAAAGTTTTATGGAACACTGGTCTTATGTGGATTCAACTGTTATGAAAAGGAGTGCAGAGGAATTCAAAGAGTGAAAGAATGCCAAATGCTTAAGTCAGTTGTCCAGGTTTTCATTAGACCTGTCTCTGACTCATGTATATAAAATTATTTTTCTGCGTATGATGACTAATGCCCAGCTGCAGCCTTTTATTTCTGTTCCATATGTTTCTGCAAATGAATTATACATTATGTTATGCTTTGTATGCATGACTAAAAATAGACATAAGGATGTAATTAGTATGTGATACAAATATCTAGCTTGAAAGAGCGCTCAGTATTTATAGAGAAAAAATGCAGAACTGAGTGTCAGTGTTATACAAGTTAATAGCTGTAGAGAAAAGATGGATATACTCAATGTAAACTTTATTGCAACAATTTTTTTCTGGGTACCTCAGTGATTTCTAAGAAATAGATTGCAAGTAGACTGAAATAACAGGGAAGGATTACATCTTTTTCATTACTTTGTTATTCCATGCATGCAGTTTTGAGGGCCTTGATAAATTCAGATGTCTTCCATCTTGTGTAATGAAGTGTGTGTCTTGTTTCCATGCCCTAGATACTGTAGTCCGGAATACACTTTTCCTTCTCAACAAGAGGTTATCCAGTTTGCTGTCAATACTGCCTTTGAGACAGTTACTTTAAACCCACGTACTCTAGTTGTCTGTGGCACGTATTCCATTGGAAAAGAAAAAGTTTTTTTAGGTATGTAAAAAAAGTGTACTGGATAAAATAACTAAATAAATATCCAAATTGCTGTTAAAAGACCTTTTTCTTGGAGATAGAAAGAGTTGCTTAGTCTTGATGGTCAAATAAGTTAAATATATATGGTAATTCTATTGCTACTTTTTTAGTTTTCTAATCAATAAGTTTTGACTTTCTGAAAGACACAATTTTCTGCCATGTTTACAACCCCCTGAACATACAGAAGGCAAATTTGGTTACTAAATGAATGGACCTATTTAATTGATTGTGGTAAGAAAATTGCTGATGGCAATTAAAAAAACATAAATGAGGTCTTAATGACATTTGTGTTAATAATTTCTGTTGTTAAGAAACAGCGAAGTGATATAGTTATTGTTAAACTTGTATTTTGCTAACAGTTTTTCCTTCCAGTTTTGTATTACATATTTTCCTAAATATTTATATTAGTCAGTTTTCATGAAATCAGTTTTAACAAGGCATTCCCAAAACCAGAACACATTTTTTCTTAGTTAATGAAATCTTGTGTGCTATGCTTCACCTGGTTACTGCATTAGGAATCAACACGATTTCCCAAATGCCAACTCTAGAGCAGGCAGTTGCGTACCATTTGTGCTTTTGAGTGTATTTAGTCATCAATACAGAATTTACTTTCACTGAAATTTAGTCTGTCTTTAAACATGAGCTGTTTGTTGCATGTTCCAAAAGCAGCACATTTCTGGTTTCTTTGAAACCAGTACCAATTGGCCTCAGTAACATTCTATGAAAGAAATATGACTTGGAACTTATCAATGTACTTCTGCTCTCTTTCTTTTTCCAATTGTCATATACAGTTCTGATGCTAAAATGTAGGAGCCAGGCTTTTTTAACAGCAATTACAGGTTTCTCTTCTCAATTTTAGAATATGAAAACTGTATCATATGTAAGATTATTTTTTTCATAGTAAAAATGATCCAGCACAGAAATTAGGAAAATCTCCAAAACAAGCAAGAAATTAACTCTTGAAATTTTCTTTGTCTTATTTCTTCCCAATTAATCTTAAAGCAATTGCTGAAGTTCTGGGTTCAAAAGCAAGTATGTCCCGCGATAAGTACAAAACGCTGCAGTGCTTGGAGTCAGCAGCTGTTAATTCCCTCATCAGCGTGGACTGGGGTGGTACTTTGCTTCATGTTCTTCCCATGATGCAAATTAATTTTAAGGTAAGTTCAGAAAACAAAGTCTGTTGATTAACCTGCTGGTTGACCTTACTCTTGGGCTCTTGCAACCAGTGTTGTGTTTGGTGCTTTTTAAGCTCGTGTCACATGGTATTTATTTAGTAAAGTTTTGGCGTGTAGCAATACACAGAAAATGAAATGCAATTAAACATTAATAACTGTCTCCAAACGTGATGCACAGAAAGTGTAATTTCACTTCAATGCGATGCTTGTACAAGATAAGACGAGGTTTGTTCGAAGGCTTGCTCTTTGCAGGCCTTTTTGAAGTAGATTTATGTAATGACTGCAGGATCTGTCCTGTTAGCAATTAATATGTCATGACATGGAGCTCCTGTTTCCAGCCAGTCTTTTATCTGCTGTGATGTAGTTAAAAATGAAAAAGATTGTTTTGCCTGTGAGTCTCTCTGTTTTGAGGCAGCACATGAACATGGGCAACTTCCAGTTTGGTGTTTGGTAAAAGAGCAATAGGGTTCTCCATGCTCTTCTCTGTTCAGTTTTCATGTATTTATAATCATATTTTCACCTTTTAAAAGAATATTGTCCTTCTGATTATTTACAGGGGGGTAAGGATACTTGAAAATCAGTGGAAACACACACATAAAAAAATACACACGTTGAGTGAGTGAAGGACACACCTCATATGTACACATGCTTCAGTTTTTCCACACACAGTCTAACATTTGTAGCAAAAGAAGTAAATCAATTTATTTTAAGGCATCGTTTTGTCTAAGTTGACTTCAAATGCACATTTCAGCTGAGATTTGAGACAAGAGGCTTTTGTTGTTGAGAGTTTTTGTGGGAATTCCTTAGTTAGAAAAGGTGACTAATTCCTGGGCAAAAAAAGTTTTTCTAAAGAGACTTCAAAATACAGAATGACATTAAGGCAAAGCAGCAGGCTCTAGATTAAAGGTAACCTGGAAGGAAAACAGTGGTTGCTTATGCCTTATGGACTTGGATTCATTTATTGTTTTGCTTCAGGCCTGCTGTGCCATCTCAAGCAAATCCTTGAGAGCAGGACGGTATTTAGCTGCAGGACCGGTCAAGCTCAGAATTGACCTAAAAAGGAGAAAAAGAGGCTTTACAATTTGGGTGGGAGCTGCAGGAGATGGAACTTAATATCTTAGTGTTTTAGTGTTGTTCTATAATCTCTTCCATGGTGGGCAGAAAATGAGTAATGGAAATGTGTATGGATTTATTTTTAATGTGTTGTGTTGTCTTAAGCAGTAACATATTTTAGCTTCTTCTGCAGATTTTTGGGTTGCTACATGATTTTGCTGTCACGCGTACGGCGTGCTCACATAGCCGGACGTTCAGGCAGAGGGTGTGGTTATACAATGAGGATGGCGGGACAGCCTTACTTCTCAGAGAAAGGCAGTTGTATCATGTGCAGAGTCTCACCTCAGAGAACAGGAGGTTCTAGACAAGTACCAGAAGCAACGTCTGGACCCTGGAAAGGGCCAGGAAAAATTAAAGGCTCCATGGTCTGGTGATCGAGAGTGCTAGTGAAAGAGTCATGGCCCTTTGTACTTGGGCTTTGATTTCATGCGTGAAGTTATTGGAATGTGCTCTCATGTTGTCATCAGTAATTTTGTGTCCATCTAAGCTGGGCCTGCTAAACATCCCATGATGCCAGTAGCTATGTGAATGCCCAGGTAGCATTTAGTATCAGTGAAATGTGGAGAATGTTAAATGCTTAAACATGCAATTAAACAGTTGGACAATGCCACCACAAGGAAAAAATATTCACAATATGAAGATTGCAAAAATACTTCTAAAATTCCTGAATAAGCAGTCAAAAAAACACCAACGTTATAAAAAAAAAAAAGATGAGGTCATGTTAATTTGTGTTATTTCTGCTCCAGCAGCATCTGTAAACATGATCTTAGAAAAGATATTTTTAAGAATAAATTATCTGATTACTTGTAACCTTTCTCTAGTTACAGAACGATGAATTATACTGTCCTGTTTTCACAGACCGTGATGTCGTCGTCCCCAGTTGCGTGTTTTTGTTTTGTGTGGGATTATACAGGTTTTGTCCCAAGTTACTGGCTCATTACTGGGAAAGACAGAGTTTTAATGATCCTCATCACTAAATGCTAATGCCTTCATTATCTTCTGAGTCTCTTCTACCTCTTCTGTTTTATTTGATCCCCAGCCCTATTCAAAAACACAATCCTGCTTTTTAATTCGGGCTAATTTCCTGCTTGTACAGTTTCAGCTATGAGCCTACAAATCCATGAAATCCTTATGGGAGTGTTTGCAGTCAAAACTTCACATTCAGTCCTTATCTAGTAAATTGAGTACATGTGTGATGTTGCCTTTTTAGTAGAATGCAAACAGCCAAATCCTGATGGTATATTATAGTTATCTCCTAGAAGCCCCAGCTTTATACCCTTTTTTTTCCCCCTTATGCTTTTTACTAATAGAGTAAATGAAACCCGTCTGTGTTCGAGGCTTGATAGTTTTAAGAACTGTATGCATGATTCTTCTGCCTTTTATTATTGAAAAACTTCGCTGTTTCTAGATAAAGAACGAAAAAGCTGCGTAAGGTACATGGGCTTACCGCAACTGAAGCCTTGTTTGCAGTAACTTTGATAAAACTGTGCCCAAGCAAAGCTCTCATGTTTCCATAGCTGACTGCTCCCAAGACAACCTGTATGCCACATCTCCCCTTTCTACCCCGTGTAGAAAGGAAACAAGTTCATGGTTTTGAGATGCTCCTTCATATATTTCCTTGTTAACAGACTTTCTGCTGTGATCAGGGTCTCTTTTTTTTCCTGATCATTGAGTCTCCAGATTGCTCGAAAACATCCTGGGTTTTGTTTTTTTTTTTTTTTATAACGTTGGTGTTTTTTTGACTGCTTATTCAGGAATTTTAGAAGTATTTTTGCAGTCTTCATATTGTGAATATTTTTTCCTTGTGGTGGCATTGTCCAACTGTTTAATTGCAGTTTTGAGGCTATCTGAAATCTGCTTTTCTCCATGTTGATTTTCAGGAGTAATATCAAGCATGTTTTTTTATTTTGGAGTCGGCTGTTTTATTATTTGTGAACAACTAGCTTAGCTGTTCATGTATGATTTATAGACAAACACTGTATTGATTCAGCAGGGAGCGTCATTCACCTAAAAGTCACAGGCGCTTAGAAAAGTACAGAAACCTCTCTGTCTTTCCCTGTTACCAGAGTTTAAAGACTAATGTTGGTACCTTCTACCTAGAACTGAAGCAAACAAAAATGAATAGTGACCATAATAGTGTTAAATCCACCATGAAAAACAGTTGGATCAGTGAATGTTTTTTTGACAGATTGACTTTTTTTTTTTGTATATGTGCTTATACCTGAGATTTTTACTTGGCTAGAGACTCGGTGACAACGTATGGTGCATTTATCTTTTCTGTGTGAACCATCTGTGTCAAGATATTTGTATTTCTATACAAATGCAGCCACAGTGAGGGAAACTCTGCTATCTGGCCTGAATGTTTCCATCACCTTTTATCTTTGTTTATTTGAATATTGAATTCTGGGCCGTTTTCTATCACTGCATCAGGAATTGTGTCAGTGCCCCAAAAATCTGTTGAAGAAACAAGTTCATATTTGAGAAAAAAGCATGTCTTTTCTGCTTTATAAATTCATATAGGTAGTCTCGATCTGTAGTTAGAATGAAAGCAGTCCCATTTGTAATATTGAATACCTGGCCAGGTATCACCAGACTTATGTATTTTTATCTAGGCCATATGACAGACCAATACTTGAGTGTTTGGCTAAGATGTGTGTAGTTTGAAGGGTAAAACTAGAAAGAATAAGCCATACGGGATCAGAAGCAGCAAAAATACAGTGGCAGAGGAGTAAGTTTTTTGTGTTGTTGGATTGTGTGGGGTTCTTTGTGTTCATTTGGTTGTTTTTTTTTCCAATGTAGAGCTCTGGCTTTCTTGAATTTGTTTATTAGGAGTTGATACCAAACTGAGATTACATGCTCAGATGAATGTTCTGGGTATTTTTAATGGATTGACATCTACATACATTTTTAAAAATATGATTTTTATATGTGTCATTTTATTTATTAAAATATTTATAAAACTAAACTGTGGATTGCTGCAATCTTTCAAGTATGCTTGATATTGACGTGGTGCTTCACTGCTGTACTTGAATTTACTCATTATGAGGATTGCTGTGTGTACTGATGAGTAGCTGTTCATGAATAAGCCAAATGAGTTTGTGTTAGGGCTGATTGTAAATTAACTGTTTAACTATGTTTGAGTCTTCTCTTACCTTAAGGAATCTGTCCTGCTGACTTCAGCAACCCTGTAGATAACAGGCTGTCGTGGTGATTGAAAGAGGTCAATTTAGCAATGAAACATCCTTTTAATTTTAAAAGGATGAAGGTTTAGAACAGTGTTCGCTAAAGAAATAAAAGAATAAATTGGAATGTGTATTTAAAGTGGATTTGTTATAAATAAGCACAGTAGTAACTTGTTTTGTGGAAAGAGGCCATCTTTTCTAAAATTCATGCGTGGTTCTTTTGCAACAAACAGTTTTTTGTAACAATCAAAAATTGAGGCTCCTGCCACTTGAATATGCAGTGGGAGGTTTGCAGAGAGCTGGGCTCTCAGGTCTGTGCACCTCTCCTCTGCTGCTCAGCTCACTACTGGCCCGTACTCGCATTGAGGTGAGATTTTCAGAACTGCTTGTGGTTGAAATGCACAAATAATTTCTGATGAGATCGAAATTACATCCTTAATGTGAATGTTTCACACTTGATATGTAACAATTTGAAAGCAGATTAGCGTTGGTTAATATAGTAATCATTGTATTTGAAGTGCTGTATTTAGATCTAATTAAAACAAGGGGAGAAAATATATTAATTACTACCTTAAACTACGTTAATCTTCCTAAACTGAAGTGTGAAGGAGAATTAGACCACTACGGCTGCATCTTTAATCTAGTGAGGACAGAAGATTAGCAGTGTATTAAGAACCATGGCAGCTGGCCATACTGCCCGGTGCTGAGTGAAGCGTGTGTTGTGGTAGTGGTTTTTTGTTCTTTTATGTACCTAGTTTGATGGATTTTGTATTTTGCTACTGGGTATTATGCTGAAGGTGCTATTAAGTGTGACAATGTCACAGGCAGTTTTCTGCTTCCCTGCTTAATAATTTTCAAGTGTCTGACAAGTTGGTTAGTGTTCTATCACAGCATATCTATCCCCATCTCCTCACCTTTTCAATATCAGTCCTTATTTTGTATTTTATTTCCTGCTGCTAATATAAAGTTTATGATTTTGAGTTCTATGGTCTTGCAGGGCTTTCAAATCGACAATGTGCCTTGAAGCTTTTATACAGAACACATGAAAATGATTTCCTAATTTTGATTTGAAATAATACTGACTTCACTTTATCCAGGAATAGGATTGTACATTCCTTATGCTTCCCTCTCATATTTTTCCCGATCCTAGATAAAACAACATTGAAGGCTAACTTAGCCAACGTGGAAACTTTTTCAAGCTTTTTTTATTTTTTTGAGTAAAGAAATAAGAGGTGGTTTACTTCCTATAATAAATGGGGACGTGGTAAAACATGGTTTGGTGCTCAGAGCAATACTCAACTCACACACTGGATTGCTGTGAGATGTTGGGTAGCTTGCTTAATTAACCCTGAGCACTTCTGGACATAAGCAGATCTCAGGATCTCAGTGGCACTTTGCGTTAACCAGGTGATTTTGCACTGAAGTCAGATTTCACCATCTTGTATCGCCATTTGACTGCAAGAGTGCTGACTTCTCACTGAGAGGAGGAAATCAATGACTTGGAGAGCAAGTTCTGTAGGAAGATGGGATTATGCCTTATGTGTTCTGATCTGTAATGCATAGCTATTAATATGTGCTTATTCAGGTGAAGCAATTGAGATGCTGAAGTACAAGGTGCTCTGCAAATGGTAATATTTATCATTAATAATTTCAAGGCTGATGGCATTTAAAATAAAAAGAGTTAATATCAAAACCTTAAAATAGAATTTAGCCTGAGGTCTCTCCGTTATGAAATCTCCAACCTTTAGACTTATAAGATATTTAATGGGATTAAGTATATGCTATATTCTTTTCACAGAGTTTGCAAGATCACTTGTATAAGTTTTCTGAGAATTTTGATCAAGTTCTGGCTTTCAAACCTACTGGATGGACCTACTCTGATTCCTGCCTTTCTCTGGTGGATATCAAACCTCAGACAAGAGGAAGGATCACTATATATGGTATAAGTGTGGTAAAGATTCAGTGCATTTGATTTTGTGTGGAACCTTTTCATAATTGTATTCTGCAAACTACTGTTCTTTGTAACCAATGCCTTTTCTGATAACTCATTGAGAAGCTGAACAGATGGTCTCTCCATGAGAGGTCTGGGAACTGAGTAGTTGAGAACACTGCGGATTTTTAGGTACATTTTGCTCCTGTCCTCCTTGTGCAAATAAAGGCTTTTATCTGATACAGGTAGAGACTTCAGGGGTGAAGTCTTGGCCCAGCTGATGCTGGTGACAGTGCAGCTCCAGAGCCAAGACTTCATTCCATACTTTACTCATTTGTGAGAAACTGTAGGTCTTCCTCTCAGTTCTTATCGGTGGGTGGAGTTGAATCTCTTGTCATTCATTTAACCAAACCCTCGGTGTCACTCAGTTTGGCCTGATGAATTACTTGGTAACTTAATGCAGGGTAATTTTCCATAAGGAAAATCTGGGGTTTCATTTTACCTCAGCTATAAACTTTAGATCTCAAATATGAATTTAAAAAAAAATATTATCTAAAGTATTTCTTAGCTGGAATGCTTACAAAACTATTTTGGCAAGAGACTAAGTAGACTAACAGATTGCTGTGGTTTGTTTCATTTCAGGGATTCCTTACAGTGAACACAGCAGTTACCTGGAAATGAAGCGTTTTGTTCAATGGTTGAAGCCACAGAAAATCATCCCCACTGTAAATGTCGGTGACTGGAGAGCCAGAAGCTCGATGGAGAAGCATTTTAGAGACTGGATGATTGAGGGCAATAGGCATAAATAAATATAAGGAAGAATGTATATTTCAAAGGAGGTAGGCTGGAGTGGGAACTGTGAGTTTTATTTAACTCCATTTTCCACAGAGCTTTCTTTAGGGAGGACTAAGCTGCTGTTTTCCTGAGAAAGCTGAATTTTTTTAAAAATGCACCTTGCTTGCTCATATACCTACTACTTATTTTTTCCATAACTTAGTAACTTCTTTGCAAATATCTATTTCAGGTTATTTTTATTTTACTCCTTTTTCCCCATTCTTAGTTTTCCTCAGCTTATGAAGATGCTCAAATGTATAATGCTGGGAAAGAAAACACTTCCAGGTTACTCATTTCTGAAAATAAGCTAATTGTAAGAAGAGAGGCAATACCAAGCTTATGTCACATGCTATCAATTCAGGCTTCAGAGAAGCTCGTTTCATGAAGCAGAACTGGCTGCAGCTTAAATCATGTAAGCAAAATTTACTTGACTCAGGCTCTTGCAGCCTATGTACTTTGGAAAATGATTTTTATAAAAGGCATTGCTACCTACATTCCACTCCAGATTTTTAGGTTTGTTTTTTGGGAGTTTTGTGGGGTTTGTTTGTTTGGTTTGTGGGGTTTTTTTTGTGTATGTGTTGGTTGGTTTTTTTTTTTTAATAAAGAATGTACAGGACGTACATGAATCCTGTGTGTTCTTTCTGAGCAAAATACTTTATTTTCCAATACTGTAGTTGCTGATCTGAGAAACCTGTCTGTGGGATCTTTGGTGACTGTTCTGTGTATGTTGGTTGTGTAAGATTGTTCCTGTGTCCGGTATTGCAAATACTCAGCATGTGGTCAAAGCACAGATGCGGTTCCTCTCCCTTTAGTCTCCTACAATGCGTTTGGGTTTGCAGGCACATTACTTGAACTCTGGAAAAACAAGAAAGGCAAATGTTAGTACTGGCAGCAGAAAGGTAAATTTCATTTTGCATTTTTTTCCCCTTGAATCCTACCAGATAATCAGTGCTGTATTTCTCATACTGAAGTATATGGCAGGACACACTAGTATTTTAAGCACTAAAATAAAATCCTTTCCAAACTTCCAGGACTTACGAAAGTTGCATCATGTGTAAAGAATCACTCCCCAGCCCCCCAGAATAGCTTGTCTGAAAAGCTTTGGTCCAATTTTTTGTTGGTAAAACATTTATTTAATGTATAAACAGATCCTTGTATGTGACAACGTCTGTAATGTGTAGTCACTTGGTTTTATTTCTGTATTTTGTGAGAAATAGCTGTGTGAAAGTCTGGGAAGTAGTTCTTATATTGATTCATAATTATTTCAGTACATTAGTACATTCACTGAAATAGGGCATTGTTAAATGCTTCTGTTTAAATTAAGCAAAGGAATTTCATTTTTTTTTTTTCATTTTAGATATTGCATTATTCTAGCTAAATACTGCAAGAACTGATAATTGTCTTGCATTGGTGTGCTCATTCTTAGGATTCCACTCCTTTTAGGAGCAGGTGTGTGACAACGTGTCTTTTACAGCCCTTCCAAATACCAGACCTGAATTAATGCCTTGTACAAGAGAGCAAATTTGGGCATTCTGTTGGGCAAGTAAATGGTTCTAGTAGTTGCATCGTTCAGGAATTAAATGTGGTTTTTTGGCCTGTGAAGTCTTATTCCTGACTAATTTTGCACCGAGTAAGAGGGGCTTGGAGTAAGTACCCTAAAGTCAAAATCTTAATCACAGCTCTGACATCTTCTTGCTTCCATAGTTGCATTTTTCAAGACCGAGTATTCCTGATGAGAATGTGTGTGGGCTCTCAGCGTGCTGGTGCTGTTTCAGGTTTGTGATGCCGTGAGTTCACCTGCATGCCAGTGAGAACCAGAATAATTGGCTTTTGGTGCAGCTGGGAGGTGTGAGACACCTGCTGCCTCTGTGGCTCTTTGCTTCCTGCCGTTGGTTTTGACTCTGTTGCCCAGAATGAAGGATTTATTTATGATTTTTTTCTAAAAGCAAACTTACTTCTGAAGTGAACCACCAAAATGATGTATCTTGGAAGATGTTGACATTGGCATCTGCTGGACTGACCCAGTTAATCCTGCCGTGATTCGGAACAGATAGTGTCAGGCTTATGTCAGTCAGCAGAGCAGAATGAGCTTGTGCTGGGTTCCTTTTTGTCCCTATGTGCTCGGGTGTTTTTCCTGTTGCCCTCTCCATCATAGGTATTCCTGCATCAATCTGCTGGTTGCTTTCATTTCTCCTTTTGGTTTGTATTTGCCCTTCTACCAGCTATTTTTTGTGGATAGACTTGAATTCTGCAGCATTTCATCCACCTTCTTGTAGGAGATCTCCACGTTACCCAGTTACTTGGACTTCTTTGTATGGAAAAACATATTTTTGGAATCAAAACTCAGGAAGAAATTATTGGTTTTGGTCTTATAGTAAAGGAAGATTGCTAACAGGCTTGGATTGCTTAGATTGCCCAGGAGGACATAAAGTGATTTCCACATCTGCTTGTAACTAAACAAGAAGACCTTTTCTGTTGTGTAGGTTGTTCCAAGGGATGGCTCTCTGATCACAGCAGGCTCAGTCTGTTGGGAGCATAGACCTGTGATAAACCTCATTTCAGCTTTATTGCACAGGTGTCATTAATTAGCACTTAGGGAGTGGCTCCACGTTTTGCAATGAGTGAATGTTTTTTTCAGTCTTCTGGCTCTGTTGGCATTAAAGATGCAGGAGCGGAAGCATTAGTTATTTTGGTTCAGAGTGGTGGCTCTGACTACAGCAAAGGTCCTGCTTCTTCAAAGTCAGTAGATGTGGATTTTTGGTCTCTTGTGCTATAGAAAGACTAGACCAGGGTCCCCTGGACAGTGGGGTGGATGAGCCGGTCTGTGTCCTTCACATCAAGTGAGTGTCACTGACACAAATAATACTAGATTTTACTAAAACGAGATGGGCCAGTGAACATCCCAGAGGCTCTTCCAGTTCGCTGGTGCTGACAGACTCAGAGTGGAGGGCAAAGCAAACCTAAGGGACAGCCGTAACACTCGCTTGATCAGCACCCAGAATGGTTTTCAAAGCCAACCGCTCTAAAGGATCACTTTGTATTTCCCATCAGGACTCCTGCTCTGATTACATATCACCCCCATAGGCAGATAAATGAGCTAAAAGCAACACTGTTTGCAGGGGGCGGAGGGAAGCAGCTCGCTGCTGGGCTGGCTCGGGCAAGGGGTTGCGGGCTGGCTGCGATAGATGAAAGCAGCTACATGTGCCTGGGGCCCACGGTCATCCCTGAGGAGGCTTCTGGGAAGGCAAAGATGAAAACATTGCAAAACAAAACTATACAGACAATTAAAGGCAACTTCAAGGTGCCAGGTATCTTTTTAAACCATGATGTGAAATAGCAACTGATGATAGTAACTGGGAGTGGAGAAAGGAACTGAGGTCTCATTGGGATGGTTAAAGCATTTCTCTTATCTGATCAAGCCTGTTTACTCACATGTACTTAGTAAAGGCTATTGAGATAAATCACAGTTTAAGTTTGTTTTTTAAGATAACATGGCTTAAGATCTGTCCTTCAGGCAATTAGGGATTGATTTTTACTGAGACTGTGTTTTGAATCTGAAGGGTGCTTAGGGAGGTTACACGTGAGACTTGTTACCATCTCAGGATAAAGATGCAGTTATTGCCTTGATGTGTTTTCTGTGTGTATTGAATAATTTTTGGTGAATTTTCTTTGGTAGGAGATAAAAAGCAGGTGAGTTCTGAGAACAAGGGAATGCAGCCTAAACTTCCCCATCCTCCCTTAGCTACAAAAAAACCAGCTGCTGCTCATTTCGGAAATGAAACTAATAAGAGCATCTTTCAAGGGTGGGGCACAGGCTGCTTTATGTCCTTAGTATTTCTAGTGAAATGATCTAATTTGAAATTGTATTCAATATCTGCTGTGTTTGCAAAACTCTCAGTATTGCTAAAACATACAATGTTAGTATTTGGGGGGAATTACGACAGGGATCCTTGAAAGTTTGTCAGTACAAATGTTTGGAATTGGAGCTCTTAAGTTTCATGTGTTGGTTCAGATTATAAATGTGCATACTGAATTGAATTCTCTCCCCAGAAGTGCGTAGAAAAGCCAGAAGGAGCTTACAGCGTTCGAACAGGAATGAGAAAGGGACAAGATGGGCTGTCGCTGTTTGTAGGTAAGGACAGCGCAGAAGAGCTCGCTGCCTGCCCGCCGAGTCCAGCCCAGCCCCTGGCTGCCTCCTCTCTTTCCCCTCTCTGCTCTGAACCTTTACCCACTGCTGTGCAGTGGCACCTTGTTATCGCATCCCCAGCAAATACTTTGGCAGGGAAGAGGCTTTTCCACTCTGTCACATCTGCCGTGGTATCTCAGAGCCGATAGTGACATGTTTGTGCCAGTTTCCAATAAGTACTTACATAAACCAAACAGTTCTTAAAACCTCTAAGCTTTTGCGTTTGGCATTTGAATTTAACTTTCTTTCTGCATGCTGTGTTGGTTTTTAAGGATGGAAGAGGGAAAATATTCACCATCTTGGGGGAAAAAGATAGCAGCAGTGCACCCGAGGAAAAGGTGACACAAGGACACAAATGCCAACAAGGGTGACTTTGGAGCTGAGTTCAGCAAGATCAAAGCTGCCCGTGAGGTTCTGCATGTACCAACTCCAGCTGCTCCCACCCCTCCAGGCCACCCGCCGCCTTCCTCCACGCAGAGACAGTGATTCCAGTGAACTCTGTTGTGGGAAGCAACATTCATGTTTTCTGATCCCTCCAGTCACTTGTCAGCTCCTAGCAGCGACCTCCCCAAAGGCAGCACTGCCAGCAGCAGGATCTAACCCACTTTTCAGCTCCTGTTTTGGAGAAGAGATGAGCTGAGGCATTTATCCCAGCAGGACCACCTCAATCAGAGAAAGACAAGCTGGATTTCACTTGTTACTGCGGTTGTGTTATTTGCTTGGCTCTCTGCCCTGCTCCTGGTTACATCTACTGCTCTAGCAGGGGAGGTAATGCTGAAATTACTTTTTTGTACTGCTACCCAGTGACCATCTGAGGAACTGAGCTCTGTGGTACAGCAGGAGCCTGGGTTTTCTCCTGTACCTTCATGGTCACTCACAGCATAGCACATTTCTCCCAGCCCCTCTGCAGAGAGAGTTTCTGGGGAGAACAGCACCCCACAGCATCGCTGGGACAGGGACCCGATGGCCTGGGGGGCAGAAATGGGGCAGCGCTGGATGTTTAATCACAGTGCCAGAGAGACCTGTTTACTCTGAGTTATTTCAATGCTCTAGCTGGCCTTGCGGAGCAGATACTACTGGCACTTGTCTGATGCCAAGGAATAACCTTAAGTTGATTTTTTTTGAATCACCAAATATAAGAAAAATGTACTTACAGCAGAGAACCCCAGTTTTACTGTCTTTGACTGGATTTTTTCCTACCCCCACTCCCCCTTGCTGTTTATAGCTATTCTCATGACTCAGTTTTCCTTCCTCTCTGTTGTCCCCACCACCTACCTTTCCACTATGGAGGATTTCTCAGAAATGTTAAGCTTCCAGAATTCATCTTTATTCTTAGAAATAGGAGCACAAGGACATCTGCTTGGAAGCAAAATGCTATCTGTGCAGAATGATGTATAAGATAGAATAGGGGCAAATTGGAGGGCAGAAGGCCAGAATTTCTATGGGGCATCTAATGAAATGAGGTTATTTTGGAAAAATGAGTCCTGGTGTGGAATATGTGACTGGTCAGTAGGGGCTGCTGAGGAGCAAATACTTGAAAACATGGGCTCCTCCTGGGAGAAAAAATCATTCCACCTCAATGGCTGATGGTGGTCATACCCTGCCAACAGCCCTAGGGATGCATAAACTATGGCTTTATATTCTGTTTTATAGGCATAGACAGAAACAGATTTCATGGGAAAACCTCCAGAAACAGAAGAAAAGAAAGGCTGTATCTTGGTGATGACCACTGTGGTCAGGTGGGTTTCAGGACTGATGCTGCCTAGAACACTGGAGCTGGTTGGTGCACAGATTTGGGGTGTTCAAGTGCCCAGAAATCCTGGGCAAATGTACAAGACCCTTTCAGTCTGCCAGAACATTTCCAGGTAAGAAAGGACATGACTGAGAAATGCAAACATGCAGTGGGCCTTTCCAAAAGGGTTTCATAGCATATGACTAATAATTCAGCCCTTTTCACAGAAAAGTAAGGGCAGACAAGTCATATGATCTAACCCTTCCAAGCTTTTTTCCCCTTGTCTCATTTTTCTTTTAGGATTACAAGAGGTGGAGGTTTAGATTTACTTTTTCTCTTCTGGAACAAGGACTTGGGGATTTCTCCTTTACAAGGAACTTGTGCCATGTGGAGAAAGGTCAGTATCCCTTTTGCTGCCTGATTTATTTTTGTGTGTGTTGTTTTTCCGTTTCCCAGGGCCATTGGAGGCAGGCCTGCACCACACTGTGGTGGTTCCAGATAGCTCTGCTCTAGACACCATCTACAACAGAAGTGGGCTCCCAGGACAGACGATCTCCATCTCTAGCTGTTTGGCTGATGTGAACTCACAGGAACTCTGCTGCATCCTTAGCACTCGTGTCAGCAGTTGTCTCAGGTTTTCAGCTAGGCTTGATTACAAACCGTGTAATTATCCTACAGCACTGCCTGAGATTATATGTGCTTAAACCTGTTTTATGCAGCAGCAGTTTGTCTGGCAGAATCATCATGGATGGCCTCTGTCGCTGCAGCACCTATGACTATGTGAAAGGCTGAAGTAGGTTGTAGTAAGGTGGGTGTTGGTCTCTTCTTCCAAATAGCAAGTGATAAGACAAGAGGAAATGTCCTAAAGTTGCCCCAAGAGAGGTTTAAATTGGATATTAGGAAAAATTTCTTTCCGGAGGGGGTTGTCAGGCATTGGAACAGGCTGCCCAGGGTGGTGGAGTCACCATTCCTGGAGGGGTTTCAAAGACACACAGATGATGAGGTTCTTAGGGAAATGGTTTAGTGACAGTGTTAGGTTAATGGTTGGACTCATTGATCTTAAAGGTCTTTTCCAACCGAAATGATTCTGTGTCTGGTTGGGTACCCCAGGTTGGAGTGACTCTAAATAATGCATTGTGGCCAGACACTGCACTTACACACAGCTTGTGTGTGGCTCGGTTCGGGGTGGACACGGCACAGACACCCTCTCCCGGTTGGACTTGTGCTCTCTGCATCAGCGTATCACTGCAACCCCATTCTGGGGAGCGTTGCCCTTGAGGGGAAGCGCGGGGGTTGTGTGGTCTGGTTTGTGCTTGCTGTACAATGGGCTTTTTATTTTACTTTTAACTTCAATGACCTCACACCAATTTGGAGACTTCTCTTACCATTACTTTCTCTGTGTTCCAGAACTTGCTTTTGTCCTGGAAAATTGCTATTTTCCTGCTGGAGAATGGTACTAGAGTGGTACAAAGGGCATAAATCATATTTGAGAGTTCTGGGGGGTTGGAAATTAGCAGCCACTAATGAATGAATGCAGCATGGTAATGTGCTGTGAATTAACAGCCAAAGAAACAACCTAAAGGCACTGGCTATATGCAGTGACAGGAAATAAAATAGTTAGCGAGGAGCATGTTAATCATTAGCAATCACATAATCCGCGTTGCGGTTGGTTGGGTTTTGTCTCTTGTATGCCCACTTTGCAGATGCTGAGCGATTCCAAGTGGCACGTTTTGCAGCCAGCACTGGCCCCTGCTTCCAAGCTTAAATTACACGTTTAAAATGCCTATAGGTGACCTAGAAAAATCACCTGTTACAGACAGCATGGCCTGAAGACATTCCCTTCAGACCTTCTGGGACTAAAAGTGAGCACTGGCTAACACCATGCATGTATGCATTTCCCTTTGCTGTTGCTTCTAGAAGCAGCCCAGAGATTTACCAGAATTTGCTCATTTGAAGAAAGGTAAAATTTTCACATTGGGCAAAATATAACAGAAGGAAATTGATCTTGGTTTTTTTAAGGGTAGTTGTGTTTTTTATTTTTAAAAAAAGGACTGTGTGGTGACTCAGCTGCAGGTTGCTGGAAAGTGACAGGCAGTCTTAAGAGGATGAGGAGGGGCTGTGTCAGGAGAAAATGAGGTATTCACAGAATACAATGTGTTGTAAAATGTTAATACATTTATTAATCATATGTGGGCAGACAACTCCACACACCCTACCAGAATTTACTGTACCAATGTCAATTCTGTATTGTATCTGTGTTATGAATCAGCCAACATGTGACATTAATTATCTGCATTTATCATTGTGCAAGCTGACATAATGATCAGTTACAGGGTAACATATCAGTAACTGTTTACCAAAGTACAGAAGTAATACTCCATTCTTCTGAAATATTCTGGAATCATTTTGTCTGTGCTATATCTACCCAAATCCTATTTTTCTCCAGAAGTAACATTCCTCCATGGCCAAGAGGTGCAGCACACGTTGTCACCACCTGCTTCAGCAGCAATGCCGTGTGCGGGTTTCCCGGCGGTGGATCTCCTCCCACCACCACGCACACACAGTTCACAGCTTCTTGGGTGAGTTCACCTCTTTTTGGAAACGTTTCTCTACGAAGTTCCAGGAGACTGCTTTATGGCTGTCTCACCTTTGTCGACCCATAAATGGAAAAGAAGGTATTCATCTCGCAGTTCAGTGACATATGACCACTTTCAGGAAACGTTTGAAAAAATATTGAAAGAATGCAGGTTGGCTGGTCCAAAAAAAAGAGAAAAGTGAGAACAGGCACGAGAAACACCTTCCAGAATGAAGTTTTCTCAGGAGACAGTAGAAATCAAGTATTCTCCATGCCCATTGAAAACAGGGCAAGAAAAGATCAGGCTTATTTTCTAAAAAGGTCATCTAGGATAAATACTAGGAAAAAACTTCCTAATTATACAGAGAAGTGAGTGGAACAACACAGGAAGGTTGGGACTTTACTTTTGTAAAGTGCAGAAGAGCTTAGGCAAACCTTGGGCAGGAAAGGTTAAGGGTGACATCCTCAGTGGATACTCTTGACCTGGATGATCCGCGATTTTAGGATCCAGGCCTAGGGAACTGTCCTAGCAGGCTGACACCGTCACAGAGCAGGAAGAAGCCCTGTATGGTGATGGACAGCCATCCCATCCATCCCTCAGAGGCTCCCTAGGCAGAAATGGATTTGTTGTGCTCAAAGAGCAGTGCGGAGCAAAGGAGTCCCACAGCAGTTTTGGAGAAGAGCTCCCAAGCAATGTCTTTTCTTCCATTTTCAGCCTCTGTAGTTCCAGAGCTGGGGTTTCCCTCTGTCTTTATGCAGAATTCAGCACAAACAGGCCTTTGAACACCACTGAAACAGAAATATCAAAAAGCGATCCTGTCCCACTTTGAGAAATAAGCGTGTCCCAAACACCCCTATCTCAAAAGTAGAAGAGACAGGTTGTGTGGAAACGTTCAGCCTGGAAATTAATATTTTTAATAGGTGCTGAGGATGAGTTACCAATGCTCTTCAACTACATAAAATTTTATAACATTTTTTTTTTTTAAAGTTCAGATTTTATTTTAAAGGAAGTATACAAAGAACATTTGTCAAATTTACTACTGAAGTAAGTGGCATCAACACTGCTTTTAGTGAGTGTAGTTTCTTACTGTAGTAGCTGACTTAGCCCAATTCAATTGGAGGCTGGACAAATACCTCCTTTGGGACAAATCCACCATAATCAAAGCTTATATAAATCTCTTAATATCAATAATCCCAAGTCTGCTAAACCCGGTAGTTATTTTGGTTGTATCTAGCAAGATAAAATTATCTGTACTCAAAAGCATTGGTTCAGTTTGTTGCCACATCATTTATATTAACACAATCTATCTAGCAACATATGTGTATATATACATGTATTATGTGTGTAAATACACTTGCACACAAATATGTATATACAAATGTGTACATATCCATATAGAGAACAGGTATGTATTCTGCATACATGCCATATCACAGTATGTTTCTGTAAGCAACAGAGGTCACTGTAATACAGGACAAAGCTCCCTGTTGACATCTACTAAAATCACCCCTGCAGGCAGTTTCACGTCCAGCACCAACACCTGAAAAACAGCCATGTTTCTAAGATGGCGAAGGAAACAAGGCATTCACAAAGAAATATTTACAGGAAATGTCTTTGTTTGGGAAACAAATGAGCACTTGCTCTAGAAACACCGTGGTACCAGTGACATCCTTATTATCATCATACTTGTTATCATCAGAACTCTTGCAGTGAACACCCTGTGCACATCATTTCTCTCAGCTGGGAAGCTGTCTTTACTGATAACACTTTCACAGAGCAGCCCAGCCCTCTTCTCTCCCAAATCCATTAACTCATCCTCACTTAGGGCTTGTTTCGGCTGCCAATGAACCTGAACGTGTTCCAGACACATTCCTTTTTTTTCCAACCAGCTATTTTTCCTGTCATCCATTGAGTGTATTTTTGTGGCTGTAATATAAAAGGAGGCCCCACTGAATCACTACACACTTTATTTACCAGTCTTCCTTCCGACACTACAGCTCTCAGCTTGCCTTTGCCTTTCTGTAGCTAAGGGGAAACCAGGCAAAACATGGCTTTGCTCCAAATGTAAGATGTTTCCCACCCCTAACTGATGAGGAGTTCAGAATAAATCAATGTAACTCAGCGTAAAGGGGCGAGCAGGGGTGTGAACCAATATTTCCTACTGAAATACAAAGTATACATAGTGCAAAGGTTTAATAAATGATTTGACCCTCAATTTTTTTCATGTAACTGACATACAAGTCAAATACATGCCATTCATGTCAACAAAACAAGTTATTAGGACATAAAATAAAAATTAAATCCACATTCTCTGTTCTTTGTACTTCATCAAGAAAAGATGTCTGGCAGCTCTATTGGATAAAGATTACCTCCATATACTACGTATCACATTTTCTCCCTGATCTTTTCCCTTGAACTTTGGCACTTACTTAGTCAATTATGTCTTTTTGTTCAGGAACATGAGCAACCTTTAACATGGAAGATATCTGAATGTGGAATCCTACAAACAGTAAGTTTCACCTTAAAAAAGAAAAAGAAATGAGATAAATTTTTATACCTGATTATATCTGATCAACATTTGTGCTACTACCTGATGTGTATTTTAACCAGCTAAATAAAAATGCCCTGTTAAAAGAGGTATTTTTTCCTTGCTGAAATTAGCTTGCTTTTCTTTAGATGGCAACAGAACCCGATGACCTCAACTTTCTCAGCAAAATTCAAATATGAATGTGTTCCGTTATGGGTCAGAGAACCTGCATACTGAAATATGGCTCCATCTGTGAGAAACATAGGTATCAACATGTAGTAGATCACAGTGGGGTTAAGGCACCACTTGGAAATCTCCCACATTCTTCAAAAAAAGGGGTATCACACAAGGAGATGCGTAGCGCTTGATAACCATGAAGAGGCAGGAGTTTGGGTTCTACCTTCAGTACCCAAAACAACTATGATCAACTACACATCCACTGGAGGCAACTGTTTATTTCCCAGATTTTGCGATTCATGGACCTTAGCCAAAAAGTACCATGTAACTCTAAGTCATGCTTGCCCAGCAGTATCTCTTGGGGTTCCTCAGACTTTGAGATTAAGTCCTTAAACACAGTGGCACTGACCTTGCATTCCCCAAATAGCCCAGGAATAAGAGATGTGACATCAGAACGATGCTGAGGAGCTATTTGTTACTGAAGTTATTAATGCTACACTCAGAGTAAACTGGTTTGAATGAAGCCACTTGAAACACAAAAAGCAACTTGCTTTCTCATTTGGCTTCATTCATGTGACTATCACCTTCAGGCTGGTCAAGCTCACCTCCTTTCTTGTGGACCTGCTGATGAAGAAGTAAGCCTCCTCCACATCCTGCGGTTGCAGATCATTCACTGCCACTATATGGTCTCCATGATTAAACAAACATCCCAGTCGGCAAGGACCAGCCCACTGTGAGACACTGGGGTATTTGGATGACAGACAATAAAGAAAACAAACGGGATGTCCAGTTACTGTGAATAGAACGGCAATGGCTGAGCAGGATTGCAGTTTTGGTACTGCCCTCTGGAAATGACAGACAGGTTGGCTGAATGACCTTGCATCTTTTTGATCTGGTTCTAGCTGAAACCAAGCTGCTTCAGCCATCCAAACAGGTCCTCCTAAAAGCACACGTGACATTGCAGCCTGTTAGCAAGTGTGACTGGTGCTATTAAAGCAAGGTCACCAGTGAGAGCTGGGGATTCCAGTCCAAAAGCAGGTGGCCAGGCTCACCGCAGGTCCATGTATGATGCTGCAGGTGTTCTAGCCCTGTGTTTGAGATGATTTCCAAGGTCATCCCAATATAATGGAATTAAAACTTATTATCACATGTTTTATCTATGATATAACTGCAAGGATCCATTGCTGTTCTGACAGGACCCTTACAGAAATTCCAGTATCTCTTTCCTGCTGGTCTCTGATAGACTCTCCTTGATGACAAGCTATTTAGAGCTAGCTGACCTGACAGTCAGACCTAGTGCTCTGTTCCAAATTCTTTCAATATGAATTTCCACTGAGAAAGCTCTGTAAATTTACATGTAGATCCAATTATTAGAATGGGGTCCTATTTCCAGTCCCTTTTACAATGGTATTTTTTTCTTCTTGCTGTCAGTGGCCAAAACAAAGTGATTTTCTGTGCACAGAGTGCCCCTGATCGGTGTGAAGATGAGAGAATAGCAAAAGGCAGTCTCAGTGCTGCGTGGCAGAGAAAGATCAACTGGTAGCACACCAGTATGCACTGAGCCTTTTTTCTACTTCCTCCTCTTTAGCCTATTCATTCATATTGACAGTTTAGGGAGAGCGCTAATTTCCAATGAGACTAATAAGTATGTGCTGTAGCCTGTAACACCTACTTGTTAAAATCTCTCTCTAGCACTCATTCTTACCACTAAACCAGTGCTGGGATTAATTTGGAGATAATTTTATGCTGGCATCTACCACAAGTCAGGTTAATTTACGTAACAATTTTTCACTTACAGCTCACACTAGAGAGTCTCAGAATGCTTTGCAGGTGCTACTACTTAAATTACTTAAATTAAAGTGGTGTGATGTAGGTCAATAATATAAGGGACACAGGCTAATAGGTTAAAAGGAAAAAAGATAAGAAAGGATTTGATGAAATAGAGTGAATCACTGAATTTACTAGATTTGGCAATAATTCCTTCTGTGCCCATAAGTTCCATGTTGTCACCCTTTCCAATAACAGGCAGGTTTTATGTCTTTCCAAAGGACTGTCACCTCTTTCCACAAATCCCTTTTTTCTTCACAAGACTTAAGTGTACATAAGGGGGTACAGAAGTCAAATAAATGGGACTTGAAGTCTATCCCTTGTATGTGCTTCCTAATTTTTGGCTTTGTCATCAATAACAAAGGGTTATCAGCCACCTATACTAAAGCCTGTGAGATTTTTAGTTGAAAGGCCCTGTTTACCCTATCACAAGATGTATCTCTGAGACATTCCATCACGGTGGTTCACCGAATCAAAGCTTAAACTGAATAGCAGTAATTAATTAGGTGATTTCACACCAATGTTAGAAGAAAAGCATTTGTAGTGGGACTTCATCACTAATTATTACACAGCATGCTAAGGGGTCTTGAGTCTATATAGCCCTTTTTATCAGCAGTTGAAATAAACAGAAACTCAAGCACACGAAGAGCCAGAGCAGAAAGGAATCACTGCAGTACCCGCACACTGTCCTTGCCCTGTTCTGCGCTGTGAAAACTACATGGATGTGCACGGTTGTACGCTTCTGTACCTACACTGATGGTTTCTCATTCACATCTGACAAGCACCATCACAAGACATCCAGAACTTACCATATTTGTCCTGATGCTTCAGTCAGTTTTAGGTAACTGTTAATATCAGCGAGGGGGACGAAAATATCCAACTTCTGTAGCTGGGTCTCATCTGTAACTTGACTGTGAGAGAAAACATCAGAGACCAGCCATGCTCTACCAGTACCTCAACTGAAACCCACAGACAAGACAAGTCTGTTTTCTCTGTAATGAAAACTGGAGAAGATGTTTACCTGAGCAGTATAGACAACTGAATCACTGAAAGTGGTAATGAATTTCCTGTTGTCTGAAGGGTCATCTGATGGCTGGTGCTGCCTTCTAGGAGTTTTAGGTCTCTGCTTGCTTCCAAGTCTCTTGGACATGCACCATTGTCTTGGTGTTTGAGAGGAGGCAGGAGCCCACCACCTCTGCACTTGAACTGGCAACTCTCATCCCGCAACCTACTGAAAAGAAACGGTGATAAAAAATGAACTCATTTGGCCGTTCCAGGTGCTTTTGTTGTGTTTGAAACTGGATCAAATAGCCATCAGCAAAGCACAGAATAACAAGGTATTGTAGAATATCCAGTGGACAAAATTACAGCTAAGTAAAATAAACTCCTTCTAAAAATGGACTGTAAATCCCAAAATAAACATTTTTAATATCTGAAGACTACTTATTAAGCCTGAAAACATTCCAGCTAACAACACGCCTTTGACAAAGAAAGTGAATGCAGGTTGTTTGCCTTGGCTGTACTGGCTTCTGCAGGGATGTAATGCTGTCTCCTGGAAGATACAATAACCTGGATGTGCTTGAACACTTTCTAGGTTTATTTGATAAGCCTTATAATGCCTGGAGCCAAACAAGCCTGGGGTCAGCAGCAAAAGCTGATCTTGGTATATTTTAACTCAGATGGCATAGGCTTGTGAGGTTTCTATAGTAATTCCCTCCAGGGGCTCTCAAAGCCACAGAGGAGCTTGAATAAATCTATTGGAATAAACTGGTTTGTGGGTCTGTATTTCCAATTGCCTCCCACTACGTAGCATAAGACTTGACTGTCTGTAGGTGGCAGGTCACATCTAATGGCTCTGGCTCAAGAGGTTTGGTTTTACTGTGCAGACACACTTCTCCACTTTTCAGTATACTGTGCTATACTGTGGAGATTGCAAAGTTTCCTTGTGGCATTACAACTGTGGCACAAAGTTCAGGCCTTTGTGATATACTAAACACTGAACCTTCAAAGAACTCAGCATCCCTCTTTGGATGGGAAAATGGAAGGAAGGAGATGACCTACTCAGGAGCACACAACTTCTCATTGGAAAAGCTGGGAAATAATGTTCCATGTCTACCTTTCTCTCTTAACCACTAGATAATGCTGCCTGCTTTGTAGAGTATCTGTCCGAAAGGTTGCTGGAGCTTGGCTGCAGTATCTGAGTAAACTGATGGGCTGTTATGAAGAAGTATGAGTCAACCAAAAGTGCTGCATCCTATAGGCAGAGCCTATCTAAATGCATGAGTTTAAAATGTGAGTTTAAATTTCGTGTTGATGAGTTTTAATTTCACTCTAGTATTCTCACAAGCTCCAAACCAAGACCAAAGGGCTCATTCAAGCAAGATGCAGCCTTTACATATTGTTATGCAAATACCACAAATGACAGCTCTATCTTTACTGATGTGTCACTTTTAATTTACAAAACCTTAATGAAGTTGTTACTTACAGTGATTTCATTGACATATAAATGTTCTCCTTTACTGGGTTCTTCTGCACTGGCTTCTCTTGCACAGGGACATCATCTTCAGCTGTGGGGTCTGGCTGTGATAGTTCAGTAGTGCACTGTTGGAAAGACGTAACAGCATGAGACGTAAATGTCCTTGTTCTGCCTACAGAAAAAAATCTTCTTGATTTCCTTATTTTGTTCAGTGCTCATGCTGTTTAAACACATTGGCTAATATAGTTTGGCTTTCCCCAGATAAGTCACTTCCCAGAAACCATGAGCTAGAAAGGTGATTGAAACTTAGAAGTTAATGTTATCTGTTATTACTGACACCGACATTTGTTTTCCTTTCAGGATGGATGGAACATAACGAGCTATATTCTTCAGTACTACCACAAAAAAATTTGTTACATTATCATTTAAGCATGTTGAAAAAGGAGTCTTGTACTTTGGGTGTGCTTACCTTAAAGAAAGATTATATGAGAAAATCATACTGTTCATGTCCTTCATTTCACTATACAGTCTTTGGAGAGAGCAGTGACTTCTGCAGAGGACTGGCCACTTACCTTCTGAGCACTAATTACATGGGAAGCCTAGAAAAATCAGCCTCCTACGTGAGTTGCCAAAATCTGCTTAAAATTACCAGTCTGATTCCTCCTGCTCCCTTGTTATACAGTGAAATGTATAATAGATACAAAACTATTTAAGTATTTCACAGCATTTTTAAAGTATTGTTTCATTTTGTGCAGCTTACTGATGCTTCTACAGAATTACATGTTAAAATACATAAAAATAATATACAGCTACATTTTCTAAATGAAGTTTCCACTTTCGCAAAAAAACCCACAACCCAAACCTGTGATGCAATAGCCAAAAGCCATTCACAATGAAACAGTCAATTTGGGGAATTTCAACAAAATCAGCAATGTTTTTGTCAAAATGCCACTTTCTACCAGAAAGATCCTTTGAATGAGCCTAGTGTATTTTTTCTTGTACAAATGAAAGATCTATTACCTACTGTTTTATCTACTTATTTCTTTTACAAGGTACTAGTAGTTCCTCATACCAGTTCTTCTTTGACTCATTAAATGTCTCCTGCCTCTTTAGAACTATTAACAAACCAGCAGAACTCACAACTGAGTAACTACCTTTGCTAAAATGCTGCTGGGAGTTTGGTAATAGTCTTCTTCATCCTTTTTGATGTCTTCATCTGTATCCGACAATGGCAGATTTTCCTCACTCTTTCCCAGATTTTTATCCTGTTAAAAGAAAGGGTTTGTATTGAACAGGTTCAGTTATACAGATTATTTAATGTGTATTTTTCCATTTACATGGAGATGTAATAGAACCAGCAAATATCCACAGAAAACATGGGAACACAAGTTTCTCCTTGAAGAAAGACATACTCAGAGCCAGTCTGATTTGTGAACATGGTTTCTGTAGTTGTGCTCCTTCTTATACTTTTGAGATCCACTGCACATGGACAAAACTGGCCGTTAATATCTGTACTTTTCCTCAATGGGTTTGTGGTAACCAGAGTTGCAATTGACTGCCTGTTCACAACATGCTATTTTGTTTAAAAATCAATTGGGTTAAACACTTAATGCATGAATCTGCATACATTAGGGTCACTTGTGTGCAAAATGATTTTTATTTCATTTAGTTCTAAAACCTTTACACTAGAAAAAAAAATCTGTAGGAAATCTAGAAGTGGATCAGGAGACATTTTCCTTTTTAAGCACGTTTTAACTGCTATCAAGTAAAGAAGGAATGTGGGATTTCCCTGACTAACAAGAAGTCTATGAACTCATACTTCTCCATGAACTAGAACATACAGAGAGCTGGAGATCTGACATTGAGTCCTTTGTGTTCTGAATTATATTCTGCCTTCATAAATACCCGAAATACTAAGTTTGCAACAATTTGGTAAGTCAAGGAGAAATTAATCCCTCCAGCAAGTTTACCTTTCTGAGTCACAAAGATAAATTATTTACTTTTATGTCTCCTTGTTGACTTCACTATAATGAAGAGTATGGTAATTAGTATTTAGCTGCCTCCCAATAAAATTCCCCATGCCATGTTTGTGATGTGACTGTTTTTTATCTCTCCACTTACATCCTTGGTTTCCATGGTGATCATTTTAATAATTGCTAAACATGTCATACAATATATTACTGTTTTCAAGGTACAGTAAATTAAACTAATTACTCTCTTACATGTAGAGAGAAGAAACTGGCATTGAATAGAAATTAAAGATGATGAATGTATCTTTGTTCTTTGTTGGTATAAATGACATAAAAAGCACATGCAGCAGGACTCAGAACAAACCTACAAACGGTCCTTCAAGAGGTGCCTAAGAAAACTCCAGCAGGAACAACACTGGCTCTGTGGTCATGACATAAAGTCACAAACGAGTTTCCTAGCAAGTTTTCAGGGGCTTTGGATCAATCAAATGAGTAAACACTTGCAGAAAAGAAAGGTAATAGGAGGTGATTTTATGAAGAGTTGAGATCCTCTATCTCCTAGGAAATTTCAGAGAGCAGAGAGTACCCATCAGCACCCAAACTGACCCTTTGGTCACTGACAGTGGCTGCCTTTTGCCAAACACAGTGTTTCCCCTTGGCACCATTGCGGTTTGTGGGGACAATGAGGAGGAGAAGGTGAAGCTGCAGCAGCTCTGTGTTTCCCTAAAGCAGTTTGCCAGCATCTCCATTCCTCCAGCTGCTTTACAACCAGAGCAGCGCAGTTAACCTCCATGTACAGTTATTCTCAGACGTACAGCCAAGCAAGTTCTTTAAGTCTCTGTTGAACCATGGTGTGGATTTGTAAGGAGCCATTGAAGGAGGAATGTTGTTTTTACAACTGATCTGGCACCTGACTCCAGCCGGGGGGAAGGACTGAGAGACATCAGACTGTGAATCCTTCATGTAAAACAAAGTCTCTTAGAACTAATCCCGGAATGCATACTGATTCCTGTATTTAAATAGTTAATCTAGGGGGGAAGGGTAGCCAAATAATTGGGAATCCATATTTTAAATAAATTGATAAGGGGAAGGGGCTTGTTAGAATTAGATGAATGAAATATGTAAACTGAGGCAGGCGTCAGGTAGTCTGTAAACCCTGAAGTGCCCAACCAATGGGGAATAGGAGAGGGAATTTGTGGCTCTGATTTGGGAGGGATACAAGCAGGGGCTTTTTGCCCTATTCTGTGTGCTTACCATTAGATAGGACACTTGCTTTTGCAAAATCATTAATAAAATGTGCTTTTCTGAGAAATCCTTTCTGAGTCTACTATATTGGCAAGATGACAACTTCCTACAGATTTACATGAGAGAGAAAGAGATGATGGAGAAAATTGTCTGTAGCACAAGATAGAAAAGATACCTGGAGAACAACTGAGTAATTGTTCATTTTAGGCTCCTTAGGGAAAGGGTCAAAATTTATGCGTTGCCCTTGGATAGAGGAGTTTGTCTTTCAAAAAAACAAGTACGTCTAACAGATATTAAAACCAGACTCCTGACAAAGGTGCCCAGGTGCCTGCAATATAGCAATGAGCAGGACAGGGTAATACACATTAGGGCTCCTTATTTTGATGCATTTCAGGTATTGAAAGCTGTGGTTGAAATAGCTGATACTGAATAGCTGAGTCAGAAGTGGTTTGGTAGCTCCAAAATGTGGATTGAAAGGGAGTCAGGTGCCCAGACCTTTCCTGCGTGGCTGGGTACCTGCCTGCACCACTCAGCTGACACTGATAGACCTGTTTACATGAGGAACAGCTACTGACCAAAGAGTTTTCAAGATCTGGGCCTGGATGAGGGAACCACCGACAAAAAGCAAAATGAATCAGATAGATACTAGAAATGTGGAGTCATGCTTCTGTCAGGATGTAAATACAAGGGATTAAGCTGGAAGTCAGCTGTCTAGACATCACTGAGCAGAGAATAGATCCAGAGATGTTAGCAGATGCTGCACTTATGAGACAAGTGAAATATTTTTATCAAATCAACAAACAATTTTGTTTCTTGTTAGCTCTATGGCAAGATTATTTATTTTCACACATTGTGGAACAGGAATATGAGCTTCCTGTTATTCTTTCTGCTTCAGGCTGAAAAGGTAAAATCCAAATTCCTCATCTTTTAACCCTCATGGTCAGTCTGTCCTAGTTCAAACAGCTGCATATAGTATACGCTTTCTGAGGCACCATAAGTATGAGAAGAATTAATGAATGAAACAGAAAAGGCATGTGTAAGAAAGAGATGGAAAGAGCACCTCGGTATGCACCCAAAGCAGCACTGGTTAAATCAGACTAAGGGTTAAGGCAATGCATTTCAGAGCTCAGACTCACAGCTGAAGTATTGAAGCTTCATAAAGTACTGTGCATCAGCTGAGCTGTGCTAACTGCCCACGGCATTGCAATGTAGTTTCAACTATTTTCACTACTTTCCACTGAATTTAGCTGTGTTATCTCATACTTGCTGCCAGCCTGTACACATGGATGGTGACTGCAGCATGTGACTTACCGCTCTGTTAGCTATGATAGCAGAGCAGATTCTTTTCCCTTTATCTCAGCCACTCTAGATCATAGCATAAACTGCTAATAAATATGGCTTTAAACTCAGCTTCCAAACAGCACACTGGTGTGGTGGAGCCTTGGTTGTGCCTTCTGTTCTGCTGACTCTGCTGCAAAGGCTGTAATCCAGGGCAGAGAATGGGTGAAACCCACCTGAAACTGCTGCAGGTGTTTGTTCAGGGAACACAGGTCAGAACACTTAGCCAATTATAAGTGAGAACATCCAGCATTGTATCTTTTAAAATCATTCCTGCCAGATATAGAAGCTAAATTACTTGAAGTTGTATTTATGCTTACAAAAGGTCAGTCCTCAGGTATGCCTTGATTTAACAACCTCTTGTTCTGCAGTTCAGTTACACTGATTAAATTGCTACTGGCAGAGGCTGCAGAAAGGAACCATTTAGGAGGACTGAGGCACAGCCGAGAAATGTGATGGGAGGAGCACATCCTCAAGCAATGCAACTTCAGAGTTTGCCTCACTAAGTTTGTGAGAGCTGCCACAAGTTGCAATTGCTGCACAGAAACTCTGAGGATCTGCCTACAAGAGATAAAGTAAACAAAGGGTATATCAAGAAAGTTCTTACAAGGTTATTTTCAGTGATAAACGAGAAAACAGACTAAATTAGGAAACTTTCATAGTGAAAACCAGCTCAGTGCTCTGGGAAAGTAGATGAATAATCTGTAGTTACAGATACTCAGGTGAGATAAAAGCCAATAGTAATTTCTACTGACTGAACATGTCAAGAGCTGTTTGATTTGTTCTGCTCACCAGACTTGGAAAAATTCCTCTTGGTGAGTCACACTGAGTCTGATGAGGGCCAGGATCTGAATTAGGCCTGTTCTTGTCTTCTGAGGGTCCATTCTCCTGTATAGAAGAGAAAATAGTTGACTCCCTGTAAAGGTGCTTCACCTGAATTCAGCTTCCTCCAGCTGTGCCATTTACAACTTTGTGACTAGAGAAAACCAACCCTCCCTTGACTGCTATTCAGCTTGGCACCAGAGGACGAGGACGGCAATTGCTCTGGGACAGCAGCAATGCCTGCCTTCCTTTCTGTTTAAATATTGAGGGGGAAGACCTGGAAGGCACAGAGGAACTGGACCTCAGCTCCCCTCCAGGCTTCACAGCCTGAAGAGAAAGACAAAGAAATGCACACTCACAATATAGGAGGAATTTGGGAGACAGCTATCAAAACAATCATCACATGGCATTGCCAAAGCATGTCAAAGCAAATCTGCAGGGGCTTATTTTATGCCCACTAATTTTAGTCAGTTGAGACAGCCAAAGAATATTGTTTCTCATTGCCATCAACCTCTACTTTGCTACCTGCCTTTACTTGCATGCAGACTTTGCTCAGACGTCTTTCCTTTGTGGGGACACTCTGACGTTATAATCCAGGTCTTACTCAGGACCCCCACCAGAGAGCGGAACAGACCACCCGGGCACTCATTGCACAAGCTCTATAGAACTTTTGATGGAACAAAGCAACTATACAAATCAAATTTCATAGTCACCCCTAGGACCAAAGGCATTATTAAGGATGGCTAATCTGCTTACCTTCTGGTAGCTTTGCCTTTCCGGAAAATTGGTTTTATCTGCAGAATTCAAGAATAGTGGCAAAGAGGCTGGCCGGCTTCTGATTTCTGGATTTGGAAGATCTTGGTTCTAGAAATAAGATGGCAGCAGTGTAAGGAGACAAGCACCAGATGGGCATGGACTACAATGCACCAACACATCCCACTAGTCCAAATTTTACTTTTAATGGCTCAGAGTGGTTGTCTACATGGCATTCTTCAGGCAGATATAAATTTGCCCTGCTTGCACTTCGAGCCAAGTGGAAGCTGTAGGGAAGTACATTAGGCCTGGCTGGATGACCAGGTGCAGAAACTTGGGCCTGAGCTTGAACTAACAGAGCTTCCAGCTGCTCCTACATTGACAGACTAGATGAGGATCAGTTTGTAAAACAGCATGTAAATATAACCAAAAAGCACAAGGTAAGAATAACACACAAGTTTTCTTTCCAATGCATCAAATGTGTAATTCATTGCAGCGTAATATCAACCATCTCCTAATTTCCTTGTGGCTTACTCTTCAAAGAGAGTCCTTCAATGTAAAATCAATCCCAGCACAGATTGTGCAATGCCTGCTTAATGCATGAAGTCAGGGTACAGCATTTATATGGAAAATGAATATCTGATGAATCAAGGCAAGAGTCAACTTGCAAGGCCAAAATCAGTAAAATTCCTTTGCACAGGTTTCTAATGAAATCACAAACTTTTTTCTTTCTAAAATCAAGTGCAGTAACATGTCACCTGAGGGCAGCATCCATCTCTTTTTGCCTCCTTGCAGACTGAAGATATCGCAGTGACCCAGTCCTCTGTTTCCTGCCTGTAGGTTAGAACAACAGAAATGAAAACCTGTTCACAGGTGAAACACAAGGAAATCCCATTTGCCTACTCACTTCTTCCTATCGGGCACAAAATAATGCTTCCTGAAGTCAATGCAGATAATCTGGACTTTCCTTTCGACAGAGAATGCTCGGCTGGCCATAGCCAGATGGCAAAGTTTGACCTCAGAGAGGTGCAGCCCAGGACTGGGGGCTAAAAGATATTCAGGGGGGGCTGTGTTTGTGTGCAGGAGACAGGGAGAGGGAGAGAGATGGAGAGGTGGGACGGCGCTTTCTGCTTCATTTTCTGTGTGTAATGCTGCTCAGCAAGTAGCTAAAGACAGCTGACAAGGCTTGAGAATTTGTTTGGGCAAGCAGGAGGAGAAACAAGCCACGAAAGTACCTCCTGAAGCCCCGTTTCATTCTTGCGGTGGATTTAGTCGGATTAATTCTGGAACGCTTCCCACCCAGTGTGGGCTGTGAGAGCAGTGCCCCGGGCAAAGGCATGGGGTGGCACGCTCAGGTAACACACAGGTATGTGTTTTTCTTCAGCGCTTATCAGCATTTCACACATCAGCTGCTCTTCTGCATAAAGGCAGAAAAACCCCCGAGGTGCTTGTGGCTGGGAAACGGGAGAAGCTGGGAAGTGGCAGCAGAGGAGCACTGTGCCAAATATGCTCCCTCACCTAACCAAGCTTTGGCTGATCACAACAGCAGCAGTTTCTGCCCTTGCTGAGGACGGGATTGCAGCCTGGCAGAGCAGGGAGCTGTAAACACCCCAGTCAGTCCTTTTGGGATCTCTTTTACCTCAGGGAATTTTCCCCTTCAATCTCCTTCCCTTGACTAACAACCTACTTTCCAGGGGAAGATTATTTCCTGTGTTTTATCCATAAGGAGCGGAAGTTTTCCTCACTCCGAGGAGCTCCTGGGTGAGAAGACAAAGCTCTCTGCTATTCCTTGACCCTTAATTGGGACAGTTTGCTGGGGCACAGCTGCACTGATGTACTGCCGCTGCCCCACTGCCAGCCACATGCTCCCACCGCTTCCACAGCCACAGGGAAGGTCAGATCACCTGTCTGAGCAGCAAAAATTCACCTGTCCATGGGGCAAAAAAACCCCAGCAGAGAAAAGTGCAGTTTTCCACTGGATCAACCAGCTGGATGGTTTCATACAGGAGCTGAGCCATCAGTAGCTGAGACACAGGCAGGGGTGGGAGAGCAGGATCTTGCCTTGGGGCAGTAGCTTAGTGTTAATTTAACTGTAACGTCATATTGTATTTGCACATCTTTCGATGCCTACCTGCTGCTCCCAATGAGGTAGTACCGTCTGTTTCCAGTACTGACGGACATCACCTGCTCAGGAAGGCATTTAAACATCTTCCTCACTGTTTCCATAACTTCAGAATTGCTTATGCCAACTTCGATATTTATGATTCTGTTAAGATAACCATATGAAACATCCTATATAACTATACATACAAACATACACACACACATATATATATATGGGGCTGTTGGTCTAACACAGAATCTTGAAAATAAATGATAGTAAGAGCAATTCCTGGCAGACGTTTTCGAGCCACTACAGAACAATACTTTCAATTTGAAAGTTACTGTGTATTAACAGTGTTTTAATGTGGGGGGAAGACGAATAGCTAAGAAGTGCTCTTAATGGATACTTAAATGGAAGCACTACTTCCATTAACTCCTAAGAAGTTAAATTAGTAGAAATAATAACAACAATAATGATGGTAATAATGTAACCACACACCACTGAGCAAGCTGCAAATTATTTGAAAGCTTCACAATGTAAATCCTTTTAATAGAAGATGCACAACAGCAATGTGAATCCCGTGACCTCCATGCCTAACAATTCCAGGAGCCCGGAGTATTAGGCTCCAAGTCTGACTGGTAAAATCTATAAATTTCCTTTTACATTTACTGTTCCCCTTCTGTGTATCTCATACCACATGTGACATGGTGAAGGGTGATAGTACAAAGCCCGTAACACCCGCCTTGCTGCAGCGAGCACTGTGCTGAGAGGAATGAAATGATCAACCCAAATGAGCCGAGCAGAGGAATTTCTTGGTGCACTAAGAGGCAGTGGGGCAGCCAGCATCAACCCCAAGGGCTACATGGAAGCCAGGAGACCTCTGCACAACTTGCACAGCACTTTGTAAAGCCATAAGGTGGGACAGGTTGCACAGTTAAGAGTGGCATAGCCCATCCTTGCTATGCCATCCATAGCTCTTCCTTACATGTGAGTGAAGGAACAGCACTGTCCTCACAGGAGATAAAATATCATTTACTACAGCAATGCAGCCTTTGGGATCATGGAGCCAAGATCTCTGGTTTGTAGATACCACATCATCAGAATCACTCACATAAATGTATCAAATTTCATCAAAGCAATTTAGGATTTTTACTTCTACGTATATCCTACATTGTAAGTTGCACCCAAAGCCTACAAAAGCCCAAGGGTCTCTTTTCTGGACTACAGTGGGATTTGGATCAAGAAACTCAATCAGGAACAAATGGCTGTACAATCAATGGACATTTAAGAGTGTTGATACATGACTTAAAATAAAAAGGTGATGCATTTGAGTTACATACTTATCAACAGCTATGGAGCCTTTTATGCTCTGTCCTTTTAGATACTTCAGCATGTAGTTGCCATTGCTGGATTTAGACAGGATGAAAAATCGCCTTTTCCAGGAATTCTGCCAAAGAGAAAGTAATTTGTCTCATTAAAATTCAGGAGAAGAGAAACAACAGGTGCTTGTTGAGGGATTGCTGGAATGTGACTAATCTGTGCTAGTGTACCTGTGAGTTGAAAAGTTGAAGAGGTGGTGATTTGATGAGGAATCCATGCTTGCAGACTCCACCTTCGGGACATAATGTATTTTGAGCTGTCACTAGTCAAAGAGAAATGAATGGCACCATTATTTACTTTGTTGTTAATTAATCTATTATTAAAAACCTGCTTGAACCGGAACTTGTTATGGAGTGCTGGGTTTCTGTGTTTAAATGGCCACAAAGCACAATTCAATTTGAGAAGACAAACACAAACCAAAGCTATAAAATACAGGGCTAGGCCATGATGTCAATGTTACAGCTGACAACTGGCCCCAACTGTAAATAAAGGACAGTGACAATGCAGAGGGCTAGGAAAACATAACGACTCCCTGTCTTATTTGGCTGGTCTTATTTAACTTCTGAAGTCTGGTCTTATTTAATTTCACAATTAGTGATCTGAAAGACAGTAAACAGCCCCCTAATGAAACTTGTAGATGGCATTCAAGTTGGATAGGTTGCAAACACAGCTAAGGATGGGTCGTCTTACACTGTGAATCATGATGTGACAACAGGAAAAAGTCTTACAAGGAAAATATGAGCTAAAACCTCTGGTGGGGGGAAACGCCTGAATGTATTTGTTCACAACCCTGCATACTCTGCAGCCAGCTGTAGCTTAAGAATCACATTTCCTAATCACTGTTGGATTTCTGATCAAAATCTCACTTTAAAACCTAATGAAAGGAGTAGCAATCTCATTCACTTTTTTTCAGCTATAAACTGCATATAAGAAATGAGGATTTTTTAAGAATTCAATGACTGGAAGGAGGACAGTCAACCTCATTTTGGATCTGCCAGTAAGAGACAGTTGAGAATATGCATAAGTTCTGGGAAAGACAGCAATATAACATGACCAGACTTTGTGGTGATGCAAGAAATGCTTGGTTCTGAAATCCCTTTTACTACTGACTTCAGTGGAGACAAGGCTTCATCATCAGTGCCTTGGAGATACTGATTGTATATTACAGTTCCCACTTCATTTTTAAGGATTTTAACACTTTTTACAAATGTCAGTTCAACCTCTGTGTTAGGGACAAGAAAAATTCTGCTATAAAGGGAAATGCTGCATTCAGGACAGATTCTTTAAGGGAGAAAGAAGAGGGTCAAAATTAAGAGGTAGTTTAGGTCCAGATGAGATCTCCTAATTTTTCAGTATGCTATTTTCTCTTGGTTTTCACCTATTGTTTACTACAAAGGCCTTGTCAGCTGGAGTATTATATATCAATAAGAGTGGATTGAAACCCGATTCAACCTTAATACTGACAAACCTTATTAATTTACTAAATCTTGTACCTGCAGAATTTCTTTTACTTGTAGAAGCCATCCTGGCTGTTTCTTCCACCCAGATAGTAGAGAGCAAAAACCTTGAAGCTAATTCCTTTTGCTTTGCTTCCTGCTGAGCAGCATTTCACTGAATGCACGGTTGCCTGAGAAAACAAGCATCTCACAAGTGTTTATTTTCATAGTGATTCATGTGATTAAACTAAATAAAAATGAACATAGAAAACTCTATAATGAAATACATGCATTATTATAATAATGATTCATTAAGAATATGATCATATTTAATATTTTATATTATAAAGGAAATGATACATTATATGCTATAATACTATAAAATATTTACTCTATTAAAGTGTACTTACAAAATTACTAATAATAAAAATTACAAATTTATACAGGCCAAGAGAAAATTTGCCCGGGAAATGGTGAGACCTGTCCACAGAACTTCATTTTGCCCCTTCCTTTGCACTTGACACAATACCTGTATAAAATATGCATAGTTTGGCCTAAGGAGTTTAAAATCTATTTAGAAAATCTAGTCATGATACTATGGTAATTATAATAATTTGCAAGTCTGTAGCAATCTTAATACAATGCCCTCAGAGCAACTTATCAACCGTGATGAAATAAACATCACAGCTTTCAAAGAGGTGCATTAGTGTTATGATTTTTCAGAGGGGTAAACAGACAGTATCTGTTTTTATTTATGTCAGTTTGCTTTTGCAATGTGTCCTCCAACATTACCAGGGAAATGGGGCTAATCTGCCTTTTGGTCCTTTGAGAAATGCACCATTTGGGTGGCAGGGTAGCAGAACCACATGTCCAATACAATGCTATTTCTTTGCAGTTTGTATATGAGCTCTGCACTCCCACCAATCGATTGCATGCACAACACTACTTTTTGCACACTGAATGTTTTTTTAATTATGTCACTATTCCTTGCTGGTTTATCTAGATCTAGTTTCCATTATTTACTAACATTTCCAATATGTAATACTATGTGTGTTTGTGAGGTCATTGAGGAATTTTTTCTGAAGTTTCCCTTTGCCCCAAAGCTCTCATTTCTTGCAAAATCAAATCCTTTTCTTCCAGTGAAGGCTTGAAGTTGTCTCTTAGCTACAACAAGGTTACACAATCTCCAACGTGTTCCACCTGAAGCTGCAGAGCCTCTCCTGGGAAAATGTGAAGGATTGCAAGTGCTGTTCTCTAGTACTTTGCTGAGCTCCCTGGCTGGACTGAGAGATTTCAGGAGCTTCCTTTGTTTCTGTTTATTTAGTGATCCACTCCGTGGTGCCAGAAGTAAACATGGTATGGTCAGGAGTGGTGGTAGAAATGGTCGGTAATTTTTTGGCCTCACTCACCTGACATGGGGTGTGTTACACCCCAAATTTTACCACTGACACACAAATAAAGCTACAGACTTCCACAGCTCCCGTTCCAGGCAATGCCACGCTGTAAATGAGAATGACCCACTGCAAACTTCTGTCCTCTGTACATCTCTGCAGAGCATTTCTGATAGTGTTTTTTGGTCTTTTTTTTTTAGGGAAAACTTTGAGATTTGAAATCTGACATGACTTTTTGGGAGAAAGATTTATTGCACAAATGCTGTGACAGACTGTTAAACAAAATTACTGCTAGGGTTTTCATCTATTGCCTACCAAAACAAAAGGACAAAAAAGCAGTTTCCAAAACTAAAAATGACTGCACACAAAGTCAAATTGTTAGTGTCAGTAGTAGGGGCACACACCTGGGGTTACAATGAAAGGCAACGTAATATTCTTTTCAACATCACTGACAGAGTCACCGCGACTGGCAAACGATGCAGTTCTTGCAAAACAATGTTCCAAGAACCTATGACAGGATAAAAGTCTCTTCCAGGTTTTGGCAAAAGTCAAGATTTGCAGGTGGGAAGATAAAAACCCGTGAGATGACAGTTGTACTGTATCACTCTGCATGTTGGGAAAAACTTCTTAATTAAAGACACAGATATAATGTGTCTTTGCAACAGAAAGCAACATTTTAAACACATTATATCTGCTTCAGAATAGCCAATACCAATTCCATGATTGCACTCCCTCAGATTTTTGCATGTCTCACATTAGGAGATTTGATTGCTTTCAACCTTTCGAAATGCAATGAGGCATTTCAGTCAAAATGCAAATGAAATGTTGCAAATGATTAAGATATAAAAATATAATGCCAAGATAAGGAAAACAAACTGTGTTAATACTTACAGATAAAATGTCTTTATGGTGTAGAAGACCTTAGAGAAATATACCTTTAAGTATTTCCAGGTTCCCTGTATTGCCTCCTGCAGCAAACACGATGTGTCCCTGCCCTGCATGGTGACTGCCTTCTTATAGTCCGTGTATAAATACAAGCACTCTGAAATATGACCCACAAGGAAATTCCTGTTTCTGCCATGGGAGGCAAATGAAAGACTGTTCTGAAAGGGGAAATCCAGGAGATTAATAATCACTTATGAGAAATAAAAAAATACTCACATTTGAGGCAGCTTTAGCTGTCTCTCTTGCAGAAAAAGGCCTGGACACAGCTTGGGTTTTGCTTCAGCTTTCTGAACAGTCCCTTTATTTCCCCTGAGCTGTGTCTAAAATACTGTATCCACTCATGACTGGAAGATAAAGCAACGTTAAGAACCCTAAAAGATCATAAAGTACCATAAAATGTAACAAAGTTCAGATTTAAAGAACAGCATTTACTAAAACATACAACGGTGAAGCAGGATTTCTCATGCTACTGATATAATGACAATGTAATGTCACTGTAAGGTCAATGTCTGTCTTGGTTATAGGTGATTTTTTTTTAATTAACTCCAGAAACGTCCAGCATATCATTAATGATTTTACACACTAAACCATTTGGCTAATCCTGCACATGGCAAGGACAGAAAATTGTTGTAAATTTGATCAGGAAACAGGTTAAAATGCCCTACAGGTTGCAGGTGGCTGTTGAGCTACCTGGCCTTGCTCAAGTGGTGAGGTCAGGCTTCCTTGACTGTGATGGGCTTCTGCAGGTGCTTGGGCTGGCACATCTCCAGTCACGCACGATGTCTGTGGTTGGAAATTTTATTCTGAAACAATATTAATGCTTTTTGGACATGACCTGAAGTAAGTTTCCATCTAGCAGACACTGGTCTCAACACATGGGAATGTTTTTCTCTCTTTCACTACCACTGTAAGTTATCTCTCCGAGTTGCTTTTCCTCTCTGGCAGCGCCTTCAGGTATTTTACACTGATCTTTGCATAGTTCATACTCCAGAACTAGACCAAGGTTTGTTTAAGACTCAGCCTCAGCGTCTTCCTTTCATTGTAAATCAGCAGGTAGAATTCCTGTGCTCCTTTGTGCCACACTATCACCTTTTTCCAGGAAAGCTCCTCTCTACCAGGAGATCTCTTGGAAGTGCTGAGAGTTGCCTTGTTGGCTTGGCCGTTAGACCCCTGAAGAGCTTCAAACAACACCACTACTTTGCTTCTTTTCTTAGACAGACAGCTACCAGTTCATCTATTAGTTGGAAATTCCCAGCCTACCTTTATTTAGTGTCTGTCCTGGTAAATGTACAAGAAAATCTGATAAAGACCCACTCTGTCCAGGTTTGTTTTTGTTAGACATCATGTCCAAGAGGGCAAATAGCTTTTCCTGCTCTCAGAGGAAACTCACAAATGCTAACTCCTCTCATCCTTTCTTGGCAGTGCCTTGTAGGCTAGACCAGGGACTATTTCTAGCAATTTTTATATTTTCTCAATGCTTCTAAGCTAAAATAAATTTGCTATAGCTTTTTTAAAATAAAACATCATTCCTAAAGAACTTTTAAGAAAAAAAAGCACTTCTCAAGAGGAAAGGTGCTCCTTACCTCTTACGCTGTTACATTCTTTGGCATTATTTTAAATGACCTGTTTCAGAGCCCCTGCTTGCTGCTTTTTTGTTCCGAAGACTCTCTGGCTTCAGAGCTGCAATGCACTTCAATAAGAGGATAGTTTTGGAAACAGGGGAATACTGTTAAAAGAAATTTTGAACCAGGCTAAACCTTAAGCAAATAAACACTAATGAATGAACTATAAAGTCATGAAAGAGCTTCCAGACTAGTAACAAATGCTGAAATTTTGACTGGACATACGGTTGGACTTCAGGATCTTATAGGTCTTTTCCAACCTAAATGATTCTATGATTCTGTGACACGTTTCTCACGGTAAAACAGGAATATCTCTAAAGCCAGAAAATAGTTTAAGATGGAGCTATTTGCCAGAAGTAACAGGAAGAACATTTCCATATGAACTGCTAGACCACTGTACAGTTTACTAGATAAACACATCTTATACACAGGGCAAGATTAAGTTCTGGTACATCAGGATACTTCCATTAAAATATTTTCAATAATTTTGGTTTACTCTAAAAGAAGAATTGGTCTGCCTAACCCAAGTTGCCCAAAGCCAGCTTACTTTTCTAAGCTTGCTTTTCAACTCACACTTTAAACCTCACCTTGAAAAGAGGCTGAAGATCATCTGCATTCTCAGCTGAGAAAGGTTTTGGGATGTATTTCCGTTGGTTTTCACTTCACCAGACTGAGTGACAAACATGCAGACACCCATAGGCAATTTTTTAAAAATGTCTTTATTGATTCTGTGCTCAAGACATCCATTAAAAAACCCCTGTAAATCTGACTTATGAAAAAAATATATGCCTTACTATGCCACAGTATTTGTAAGAAAATAAACTTAACAATTTAGTAACTTGGCTTTAATAGTATGCATTTATTTTCTTAGAAGATTTCAAAATCATAGAGAGTACATTACCTGGGAAAAGAATGAACAACTAATCATTCATCAGTTTAACCAAGTCATTAAACTTATTTTTTTGAGCTAGTTACCAACTTTAAAGAGAATATAAAAAGTAGGAATATAAACATCACCGACCTAACTCCAATATACAAAATCAAGACCACACAATAACTAAAAAGGCACCTCTTGTTTTTGATTCAAGTAAGTATTCCCAGTCTTCGCAAAATTCCTCACAAACAGAACCTATATCGAAACATACATTTTCCCTGCAATATATAACTCTATCATTTCAACATGAAATTTTAATGTTTTATAACAAAGCCTTGGCATTAACTTTCTGTTGGTTCAAAACTTCTGAATCAAGAAGCAGGCATTTTTTGTTTCTGCAGGCAGAAAAACGGCAATACCACTGTTTCAGGATGTTCTTCCAGTTCCTCTCCATTTGCAAGGCAAAAATCTTTACAATAGCACTTTAATAAGGCAAAATCCAATTACAGTTTGCCAATCTTCTACAGAGATTTTCAATGTGATTTTTCTGTTTGTTACATTTCCATATTATTCAGGTAAACCACTTACAAATATTGATTTTTTTATTTATCCATCTTATGCTAGAGTCATAACTAAGTAAATTGACTTCCAGATTAAGCACGGAACAACCATTAGTGTTCATGAATAATGTTCATAAAAAGGGAATTAATATATTCAACTAAGAAACTCCCTTTCAAATAGCTACAAACTGTTTAGTCATTGTACATACCCACAATATGATGGTCTTTGGAAATATGCAAGGAAGTTATGGTTCCATGAGCTAGCAGTGAAAAAAAAGATAGAGTCTCACTATTTAATGTTATTGTTCTTAATTTACAATCTGTTTTCTGGAATAAATCTTTATGGGTCAGGTAGCTATCTGAGAACATCTTCAGTAGCCATAAATCATGACAGCCACACTAACGGAAATAAAGGTACAGTAATTAGAATTAGCTGTCAGGTTGGCCCACAGCATTTATTTCTTCTTTAAAATCTTGTATATTGTCCATCCATCAGATACCTCAGCTTATACAATGTAAAAATCTAGTGTAATTACACCTCTGATATTAAAACTGTGTTACTTCAGTTTATAATCAAATGCCCACCCAAAACCATATCCTGAACTTTCATCACTGGCTGCATTAAAATACGCATTCAGAAGTAAAGCTCCTTAGTGAGCATAGAGACCACGCAGGGAATCTGCTTCTTCTCACTGAAGCGTGGATCATCAGACTGTGATTCAAAATTGGTGGCAACAACATAGTTGACCCGTGTGAGGATCTGCATGATCTCAAGTTGTTTTCCATGCTCGTTCAGCACAGAGCACAGAGACTGCACAAACCAGGAGCCTCTTCCAGGATTCCTCCAGGAGTAATAACCTTACAGGAAAGACAGATAAGAAAGTACATGGGGTTATTCATCCTCTTTTTTCTTATTATCTTGTGCTGAAGAATGGAATGGCAGAGAGATGTGTACTAATAATTTGTGTGAAAGCTTCTGGGCAGAGAGATGCACACAGAGAAAAAAAAATACACACAGAGAAAGCTTAATTCTTATCACTTGTGTCATACATCTTCCTTCACTAAAGTGAAGAATAATGTGTATTATCTTTCCAACCCTCACAATACTACAATACCATTCTATACTTTTGCATTTGGGAAACTGCAAGAAGTAAGATTTCATGTTTTTCCTCTCTAAGAATAAGTAAGTTCTGTGCTGTAACTGTTCCTGCTTTCATCACATCTTCAACAGACTCGCTAAATTGGGACAGGGAGGGACAGGATTCCCAGAAAACAGTACTGCCTTTGCTACCTGTCATGTTTGTGTCTTCTCATCTGCTGAATTTGGGCTTTCTCCTGTTTCCGCTATAGCTCGTGTAAAAGGGGTGGATACAACACACTGGCCCAACATACACTGGGCCTTATAGTGTTTCGTCCATCATCATACAATGTATCATCAATGAGGGTCGGTCTCCAATCAAGTAAATATGGGTGGTAAGTTTTTAGGCTTCTATCCCCACTCTGACCCCCTTTTCTTTACCTGGCACTGTGGAATATGCAAACAGGAAATCTGCTTCTACTGGGATCTTGTATCTTGGATTGGCATCTGTTTCCAGAGTGTCATTTGCAGGTCCAGAGTCCGTTTGTATCCCTTCATCAAATTCAGAGCCTCTGCATGCCTGAAAGCAGCAAAGACAAAGAGAACTTGCCCAATAAGGAGAAACAAGGTGTTATAAGTATTCATTAACATTTTTTAAAGGATACAGTTTTAAGCAGTACTTTGCATGTATTAGAAGCAGAAATGCATTTCTAGCAGAAATCTAATTGTTCAGTGATAAAGTTACTAGCTTACTAATTTTAAAATATACATCCCATACAGTAAAGGGAGGTAATGGTGTTGCAGACTGTAGATCTCGGTGGATTGTCAAAGTGCCAAATCATCATTAGCTTATTCTAACCATGGTTAATTTTACTATTCTAGAGTCATCCTCAGCATTCAGTTATTATACAATGTCTTGCGTAGCATGACTGTGGACATTTTCTTTACAGTGGACTACACATTGTCTTTGGTTCTTGGTGCACTGCTGTAGCATATTTCACAGAAAAGAGCAGACAACCAACATCGCATGTTTTCCCCACTGCAGCAGCAGGATACTATATTTACCTTAGAGCTATTACCTGAATGAAGAACAACTTGGGTTTGCCTATAAGGCTTTTACACTTGTCTCCTCTGAATAGCGCAGTCAAACTCTTGATAGCCATGGGTCCGTCAGTGCCATAGATGAGACCTTCTTCCCCATGGCTTAGAAGGATACAGGCAAAACAAGCAGCATCACTGTGGTTCTCCTCAGCAGCTGCAAATCAAATACTGCTTAGCCAAAAGGAAACAACATTTTAAACAAAAATTGTAGTTAGCAAACACATTTTTCTAAAGACTAAACATACACTGCCCCTTTCCTGGAAGGCATAAGGAGGAATGGATAAAGATGACACAACCCACCTTTTACTAACGTGATGAGTACCTTAAATACATGAATGCATCCTTCACTTGACTCTGAGTCCAGCCCACTGGAGCCAACAGGCTGGACTCTTATCTAATGTGACAAGGCACTTCACTTAATATGGCAAGAAAACTGTATTTCTGAATTGACGCTGGAGGAAGAGGTGGGGAATTAAGCCTAATCCGTTCAGAAACCAAATCCTTCGCTATGGATAATTGTGCGTAGGGGGGGTTAAGCAATTTGTTCTAATTTAACCTGTTCTGAGCAAGGGGCAGATTCAGTGACTTCCATGGGTATTTTCCACTCTATGATTCTAAATTTTTACCTTGCTTCAGTAATTTTTCCATATCATCACGGCTTCTGTCATTGTATGTGTGAACATCAAACCCCAAGTTTCTAAAACTCTTTGCTAGATCTCCAGCATCTTTATCAGTGCCATTGCGTGTACCCATTCCTGCCAGAAAACAAAGAATATGGTTGACTGCACATCACACAATTCAAAATAATTCACGTGTTCAAGGGTAAATTTTTAGGTTTATAATTAAGAAACATAAACAATGTCATGGTGACAGGATTTTAAAGTAATCCTCTAACAGCATTCTCAGCATTGAGAACAAATTGTGAGATTTGTTTTAATGCAAAATAATGCAAGGTTCAACGTTAATGCATACCCTAAAAATTGTTGGCCTGCCTCCAACACCTTGCAACACAGGATGTCTGTGGATGATTCTATCTCCTTTTGGTTACACAGTGTAACATACACACAAAGCACTCCAAGGAAAATCTGTTGAAAAGTCCCTCTGATACCCACATAAAAGAAACTGATGTAAATTCTTCGGACTAAACACTTAAGTTAGCGTATTTGCCAAGTGTATAGGAAAAGACCTATAAAGTTGCCTATAGCACAAGTATCTGTCTGCTTTGAAACTGTACCTGGTCTGAAAAGTTAAACGCAGGAGTGTGAACTGAGTACAGCTACAGCTATTAACTTTTGTAGCTCGTGGCTGCAGCTCAGGGACAGAGAAGTTATAACATGGGCTGCAGATGCCAAAGTTCAAATTTTAACAACACATCCTTAAATTCTGGGACAAAGGTTTAGTTTGAAGTTGGTAGAACAAAGTGAAGTGCTCTCTGAAACATATACTGCAAAGAAGCTGCAAAGAGCTGCTCTAATACGAGAGTTAAAGAACAGGAATAAATTGTAGGAACAACTGTTTATCAAAAAAGATAAACAAATTCATTAAAATTCTATGTCCTAAAAATAAATTGCTTATTGATTAATGAAAATATAAAAATTCTCAAGTCTGTAATGAGTATCATCAAGGCAAGAACATTACCTGTTTTGTCTTCAAAATTTTTGTTGTTTATAATAATACATTTGCCAACCTTCTTGTAATCCATTTTATACTGGAATGTGGGTGTAACAATTCGGTACTGATTACTGAGAGAGGACTTTGGCTGTTCTTCTTTTCCATTCTTGTTTTTTCTAGGTGAACCAAACAAAAATTGTTGTTAGTGGCCCAGTCACATGCAGTGTGCCTATTTATCTTAATTCAAACTATTTGGGAATCCCTACCCAATGTTCTTTTTCTTCTCTAATGTTTGTTTTCTTCCTTCATATTTCAGATTGAGCCACAAAGATCTTGTGATTTCCATGAAGTGATGCTGGTATGCAATTGGATTCTGATGATGGTAAAATGACTCTAGAGGGAATTGCAGCCAACAGTGGTAAACACAGATCCTGACCCACAGATTAAACAAGTGGCCTAAACACAGAGTCAAGCTGGCAATAATCTTTCATCAGCTGTGGTTCTGGACATATTTTACTGTAAATAATTCATGGAAGGATAGACACATCTCCCTTTATAATTATTCCAAGCACAAGAAGATACACAGTTTACCCAAGGGTGTGATAAGAGTTGTTTATTAAATCACTATCATCCCTAAATTCTTTGAAGATTAAGACCCAGCAGTAGGTAGTTTCTGCTGATATAGGTTATAGATGTGAACAGGTCATGTGTTAATTTGGATTGCCAAACTGCAGTCTGAACCTATACAAAAAACTAATCAAATTTTAGTGAAATCATCAATACCTGAACCTCACTTCAAACCAAAATGAGCTATAAATATTCTCAGTTAATCTGACTGTGTATCTCTGTTAATATGACCTTTCTGCTATGTGCAGGAGTCTTAGATTGGATTAGAAAAAGATGCAAAGGGATAGCACAGACATTACTCAGCACGGTTTTATGAAATGCAGGCCCTGCTTGACCAACCTCATCTCCTCCTATGACAAGGTGACCCACTTGGTAGATGGTGGAAAGGCTGTGGATATTGTCTAGCCAGACTTCAGCAAAGCCTTTGACACCATTTCCCTCAGCATTCTCCTGGAGAAAGTGGCTGCTCATGGCTTGGACTGGCATACGCTTCGCTAGGTAAAAAACTGGCTGGATGGCCAGGCCCAGAGTTGCAGTGGATGGAGTCAAATCCAGTTGGTGGCCCATAGTATTTATTGCTGCTGTCTGAGGGGAAAACATAACCTACTTTTGCAGCACAAATAACTGTATAATACAGTTCGTTTTTAACAAAATTAGATTTTTCCTATAATCTCAATTAATTTAAGTACTTTCACTATTCTCACTCTGACATCTTTCTAAAGAATTATTAAGCTATTTGCTTCAATAATAGCCTGTAGACATGGGATTGCTGCAAATTGATTAAATGTTGTTTAGGTAATCTCCTTTCTTACCTTCCTGATTTAACAATTGTTGTCTTTTAGCTTCAAGTGTCTTCTTTTTTATTACTAAAGGACAAGACTAATTGGAAACTGCAACAAACGTTCTCTAGATGGATTCATAATGTTTAAATGCTACTGCAATTCTATGTTCAAAAAGCTTCTTCTCTTTCAGTGTCCTCCTGTTCAAAGGGCCAAATTAAATAGCTGCACCCGGCAGGATTTCTCTGTGCTTTTTCACATGTGACCATCCTAATATCACCTCCTCTGTCAGACTGCTCTTAGAGACTACAAAACAAGATATTGAATCATATGCACTTGAGGCTTTTGGCCAATGCTCTGGAAGTACATTTTTTTCTGGTAAATTGCAAGTATTGGTATTCTCCTTGCATACTGCTTCTTGAGGGCTCTGGGAGCAATAATTACATACGCTTTGCCTCAAGAAAATATTTCAATCATTTTAAAGAATTATCTGCAGCTGTATGATGTTAATATTACATTTGACTTTCAAAGAGATCTTGCATTCTTATTTTAGCCTAAAATTCCCCCTGGTCTTACATCACTAGGCAGCTCTTTGGCAAAGACAGAAAAAGAAATTTCAAAACAACAAATAAGCACTCAGGTTGATGAAGAGGCTGATTTCCTCAGCCAACACTGGATTCAAGTTTCTACAGATTTATGTGGCTTCACCGGCTTCCTGAAAAAGCTGTATGACTAACACTGGGTGTTACACACAACAGGATGTTTACAAGCGAATTGTACACAAATTTCTGTTTATGTCCAACACACAAACAGTTGTGAACACTCGGGACAGATCCACATGAGCACAACAGTATGAAGTTTGTACTCTCTGTTCTCCTAAAGTGCTTTAAGTGATCTAATTCTAGTCCAGAAGTCACGCAGCCACGTTAGCCCCCAAAAAAAGCCTCAATGAAAATAGCAGCTGGGGTTAACTAGCATAATAGTGTAGCCAACTCAACTTCTCTGAAATGATTTAACTTTGGAGTTCAATAGTTTGTATTCATTCATGCAGAAATACTTAGGAGTTTAAGGGAGGTAGCTATTACTGCTGGTATTCCCCAAGGTACACCAGAAGCTCTGTGCCGGTAAATGCCCCAGATAAGCCTTGCCAGCACACCTAACTCTATCATTTCCCCATTCCGTTACAGAGGACAGTGTGGTTTTGTTCTAACGACTCCTTTCAAGCTCAACAGGCTAAGACGATACTAAGTGACCAGGGCACGCTTTGTAGGGTTACGCCTATCGCTTCTTTACTGGCAGAAAACAAAAAGTTCCAGAAATCTTTTGATGTCTGTCCAAACTGAACAAAGAGGGAAGCAGAGACTGTGGAGTTTACATATCCTGGGCCTGCAGTCCAGAGAGGAACTGTTTTTGGAAGATTCTGTTTGTTGTGCCAACATAGTGCAATATGGGAATTGCCTGGCTGGACTTAACTGATGGCATAAGGTCCAACTCTTCAGTTTCAACAAGCTAAATCAGACCTTGTAGTAATGACTAATAAGGTGATAAATATGTAATAATCAGTCCATAAGGGAAAAGCCCTGTCAGTGACAGTCTGGCTTATGACTGAAAGCCTAAAGCTTTCCAACTAATTTTTTATTTTCTGGGCTTTGAACTGGACACATGTTAATATAAATGTTTACTGCTGTTGTTCTTACTAAGTGTTCTAATCACCATATTTTCCAAAAGGGTTTCCACAGGTTAGTTATGGGCTGTTACATAACGTTTTAACTATTTGCCCTCAGTTTTATTTCATTCTTCTTCTCTGACATCCAGTATCTTTAATTTCCCCCTTTTGAGATTTAAACTTGCCCAAACTAAATAGAAACTTCAATTTCATGACTGTTTACTCTTTCTTTGGCTTTTAATTAGAGCTGTGCAGTAACTCCCCACTTCATTATTACTCACTGATCTTTCCCTTAGACAGAAATATTCTTCCTATCAGGGCTCTCACATATTTCATCCTCTCTCCCTTTGGTCAAGAGGTCAGCAAAACAGAAACTCCACTCTGGCACCCTCATATAGCTTGCGCATTTTCACCCCTACTGTGTCCCTAAATGCAGCCCTTAGGCTTGACAGCAGCATGACTGTGAACATGATTTCGAGTCCAGACTCAATCGGCATCAACTATGGGAAAATCATTATTATCAACTTCTCACTTTTCAAATATGAAATTAAAGTTACCCATAGCATTTATCATTTTGTGATTGAACTTTTAAATAGTAAAGGCCAAATTTCTTCTTATCACCACCAGTGGCTAAAATTCTGTCAAAATCAATGGAGATACATTATTGCACCAGTAGTGAACTTGATTGTCTACAGGACTGCTACTTATCACAACAAACTTCCTTTTCTGTTACACTTTGGGTAAATTATTATTTCAGTATGTATGGATATCAAAATTTGAGGATAAAAATATCATTGTTTATATTTAGCTATACCTAAAGATTATTTTCAATAACAATACTACAGAAAGCAGTATCTCTTAGCAGTGGAGATTTCCTCTCATTTGGCTTCCTTTCTACTGGGATTTCCTGCACTTTGCTATTGTATATTATGACATACCAACATCCTAAGAATCCATGTGCAGGGGATGGATCTCCTTGTGTGTTACAGTCTCTCATCATCTCTCTCACCAGCTCCAGCCAAGCTCTGGGGCTTGAGTCTGTCAGCCCTCCAGAGTAACTCATGTTTCAGCGAGAACCAGCTGCTGGACTTCAAGTTCAGCATGATACGTTTCCATGGGGAGGGTCTTCATTTTCCATCACATTACATAACTAATGTCAGCTGTGCAGTTTGGTATTTACTACCGTTGTGTAACGGCCAGTGACTGTAAAAAAACCTTCTGCTCTAGGAAAACTGGTCTGCCGCAACAACACGGACTCCCCTTGGAACCCTATCTGCATAATGCAGGGAAAGTTTGCAAGAGAACAGTGGATGAAAGGAAAACATTAAGAAGAAAGTGCAATCTCTAGGGTAGAAACTGTTACACCAATCCATTGACTAAACCTCAGCATTAACAATTATTAAAAAGAGGATGATAGTAACTGACAGACAATAGAGTTCTTCTGAAAATGAGTTGCTTGGCCTTAAAAGCAATTTGACATTTAGCATACAGAAGAAATAGCTCTCCCTGGGAAAAAAAAAAAAGTCACTGAAATAGCCATATAGCCATATGGGCAGAGGATTAGATGAATAAAGGCAAATCCACAATCACCACTTCTCAGTCAAAGGATGGGAGGAGTTTCCTATTTGTTTTTTTTCCTGTTTGTTTTTCTCAGAGGAAATTAATGTCTTATCAAAATGAACTCTAAAGATGATATTACAGAGGGATATCCAGGCTTTCAAAAGAGCTATAATCCCTTTCTCTCCCAGGAAAGTTAGGGACTTTTGTTGCTGTACTGAGAAATGTAAGCAGATAAAAAAACCTCTACAATTATGATACTATTCAATTTAAGGAAGCTGACATTCAGAAGTGGGTAGAAAAAGCTAAGCTGTTCACATTCATTTCTTTTGGAAGTACATAAACAAAAAAGAAGAGAACTGTCTTACTCTCAGTCTATGAAGTTCAGTAAATTTGGGCTTTACTTGATAAAGAATAAACCAGAAGATTGTGATAGTTCTTTCTCTGGCACACTTCTTTAATACAATGTGCAACCATATATCATTTTTGAATAACTGATAACAGATGCCTGTTAAAAAGAGAATTTGCCTTCAAAAACATGCTGTCTTTACAGAACACATATCTCAGAATCCCTTCTAGAGTCCCCATGCTATTTGGCATTGGACAATCGTTTTATTCTAGTTTCCATCGCGCTGTCAGCCTTTCTGTTGGCACAGGCAAGAAGACTGTAGCTGTGGTACAGTGACAAAGTCCACAGTACAAATCTTCTCAGGTAACCCATCAACATCCACCAGAACTTTCATACACTTAATGTTGTGGGATGTAAGGTATCTTAAAACTGTAGTGCTCTTCGTTCTATTGCATACAACGGAGATGTTTCCCTCCTGACTTTTACATTTGGGGACCTCTTTAAAGGCTTCATTTGAATGAACTCCCCATTGAGTTACAATACTGTGGAATAAGTGTGCAGGACAATACATTAGTTTTAAGATCTCTGAAGAAACTTGCCTAGCCTGTAATGCTGATTTAATCTTATGCAGTTTGTGTGGTTCTACGATGCTCTTTCTGTCAAAAACTCCCCACTCCTTCAATTATTTCATGCATCATATAAATAATGTTTGTGACTACTGCTCATCACAAGTGCTAAGTTTGCCCTCATGGGGAAAAATCCTGGATTACCTTTTTTTTTTTTTAACAGAATGTTAAAGGATAGACAGGAAACAATGAAAATGCAAAAAGGATTGTGTTTGAATTCATAAAGCATCACCAAGCTATGTGTAGTAAAACTGAGTGTGCTGGAGACCAATTCAGAGTTATTCTTCCAAAAGAAGTCAATAGGAAACAGAGTTCATAAATCAAACACATCAAGTTTCAATATTTTGTTCTATGCTTCTACCTTAGTCTCAATAATTAGTGGTCTAGTCATACGTCTGATGCTTTCTCATGATCACGCACTAATATGTCTTACTCCCACATAACCTTCTCTCCAAACTGCCAGCTTTAATACTTTTATCCAGGTTTAATACTTTTATCTAGACTAATTTCACCATATATAGTACACCTCTAATTACTGTACACTCTCCTTTTTTTCCTCTTGAAACCTCTTGGCAATAACAAGCAAAAGACACTTGTTAAACCTGACTAGAGCTTTTTAGATCTTAAGTTCTTTAAGGCAGACTCTTTGTTCTCTGTCAGATCCGTTTTGGCAAAGTGTCACACAGATTTAGAGCTGCATGCAAATAATGGATTATCCTGTTGCCTTTTCCCATTAATATTGCATCAGGTTGGCAGTGCAGCAACATTTCTGGACAAGAAGAGTGTGTCACTACTTGAATTGTCTTTCATAAAAATGAATAGACACATGCTGTGGACTGTGGAGTTGTCACATGCAGGGACAGTAGTTGGACTCGATCCTCGCGGGTCCCTTCCAACTCAGGACATTCTATGATTCCTTTATAGTTAAAAATAAAAAAACAAATGAGGACTAAGCATTAACCATAAGGCTAGACCAAATACTATAACTGTATTACACTGCATTTGATGGTGTGACCCTGGGTCACACACTAAGGCGGCACAGAATCACACAGAACCACAGAATGGTTTGGGTTGGAAGGGACCTCTGGAGATCATCCAGTCCAACCCACCTGCTAAAACAGGTTCACCAGAGCAGATCGCACAGGAATGTGTCCAGGTGGGTTTAGAATGTCTCCAGAGAAGAAGACTCCACAACCTCCCTAGAACACCAAGTGAAGCCTACGATAAACACTAACCAGAGCTGCTGCAGAAGACACTGACGTCTGGGAGATCCCAATTCTATTTTCAACCTGACTGTCACACGCTATGGACTCACAAACCTTTCCTCCTGAACACACCCCAAAGGCAGGTGCAATTTCCATCTCTCTCTTTTCAGACAGATAACACTTTACTAAGGACTCTTTTGAAAGAAAATAATAGTAAATCAATAAAAGAAATAATATCCCTTACAACATTTTTTTAAACAAAGGTTACTCAGGCTTCAAAACTATGTGCCAGGAGATAGAAGAGTTTCATAGTTGAAGCAAAAATCTCCTGAGGAAAAAGGGGCAATACTAATTATATAGGAGGAAATTCAAGTAAATGTTGCTTACTAGAAATTTCCCTACTAAAAGTTATTAGCAAATGACTGATGACTTTGATAGAGTAGCACCAACAAAACAACCAGGCCTTAGAAGGCTATTTTTAAGCATTCTCCAGATAAATGTAAAAAGAAAATTAAATAAAAATTACTGAATATTAAAGTCAGAATCTTTTCAACGTAATAGAAAGTCTTCATTTAGAAGACAGAGGAAAAAATGGTCCTACAAAAATGAACATAAACGTTCCCCAAAAAGCATCTAAACATATTATGGAATGGAGATGTCTTACACAGGAGACATGAAAACTGACAGCTGCAATTTAGAATAGCAACCAAAACCAACACGATACAATACAAAAAAACCCAGAACAGTTAAACACAAAGACTAATAAAACTGTCCTAGACTTCTGTTCCCTGTAATGGTCTTGTTTTGTCTGTTAAACAGATTTTAAATTATGGTGAAACATGCCAAACATATTCAAAACTTACTTTTGTTCTTACTACGACATATATAGCAGCACCACTATAGGCTGTGCAAAAAATCTGCAAAAGAAAATGTTTTAATTCTTTAAAATAAATCTTGGCATTTCCCTAAGTTTCCTGTGGCAGAATATATCACCTCCAACGGTTGAACACAGGCCACTAAAATATTTGCTAAGACTATACGCTTGCTATGCTTTGCTCAGTTAACTTGATAAAAAGAATTAAACAAACCAAAATGCTCACTTGCAGGGAGATGTTTTTTACCTACCACTTAGTTGTGCTCTGGATGGAGAACTGAGTGTGAATCCTGCTTCTGCTGTTGAACAACTTTGGGAAAGTAACTCCATATCTCTAGGTCTTAGATTTTCCGTTACAAAATGGAGCCTAAACAAACTTATTTCATAAAACGACTGCAGATCTCATGGCTTCTTTCCAGGGGTAACATAAACCATAGAATTAATTTAAAATACACTATTTTGCATATTTGTACAATGTTTAGGCCCAGAACGCGTGAGGTAGTTTACTGTCACGTCTCTTGGAAAAACATGTTTGAAACAAAGGCATTCCAGCTGTCCGCTTTGAAGGTTTGCGGTGAAGCTCAGTCCAGAAACAAATTCCTATCTTTGGTGGCTGCACATTAGCTTCCCTGAAGAGATAAAGCTGCGAGTACCTGCACACAACTATAGAATATCAACTGCAAAAAATGACAGTGTTGCAGCCCACAGGTATTTCCCCAAAGTATATTATAGCCCTAAAGGCCTCTGGGGCCTTGGTTTAACAGTCAAGATATCACAGCTCATCACATTGCAGCTACTCATGTGAACTACAGCAATAGCTATTTGTATGTTCCTTTGAAACCACAACCTAAAGTGTATAAGCTTGAATCACAACAAGGCCTCGCGTACCACAGAACTTCACAACTGCAAGTCTCAGAAATGAACAAAATCAGCAACATGCTAATTGCAGGAACTGCCTCACCTGAGTGTGAGCACACTTCTCATTGGATCTCTTGCAGAGCCAACCACAAACCCTTATTCAGTAGTTCCTACAAATTTGCAGCTTCTGTTTAACCTGCAGAACATCTTTTAGATTTCTATCCAACCTTAAATCACTTAAAGATCCATTTACAGATCCATTGGATCCATATATGAATTCTTTGCTTACAAAAAGTGCCTCCTATCTTCTGATTTTCCATCACCTATATATTTGTATAGTACACTAGGTATTTGTATAGTACAAGCAAATTATCTTTCAACTATTTAATTAGACAAACTAAATACATTTAAAATCCCTCATTATAAGACAACTTACAGATTCTGAGCTACTCTTGTAGCTTTTCTGTCCCATTTTAGTTTCAGACACTTCTCCGAATAGGGTGCAGAATCTTCCCTAAGAACTTGGAAAATACAGAAACCCAGTCCCAGACAGCTGGAAACTCACTGTGTAATGAAAGAAGTTGAGCTGTTTGGAACAGCAAATCTCAGACTACAACTTCTGGCATAGTTTGAGTATTATGTCTATCCTTGCAGTTCTGATAGTTACATCTAAATATGTCTTAATCTCCTTTTAACTATGTGTTAGTAATAGCCTTAATATAATTCAAATCAAAATCATGGATGCAATTTTTTTTATTACAGAAAACCGAAGCATATGAAGCACACTGGGGCTAAGCCAGCTACACTTTGTAAAAAAAAGTTTCAACACAGACTATTATGTCTAATATTGTCCATATTTTGCAATAGTTTAAAAAAAGAGAAGAGAAAAAATAAGAAAGTAGCTGCACTTAATATTTTAAATATCAGTTTTGTGGTGTAATGCCTGCAGCAGAGAGGACCAAAACAGAGTAAGTTCTAAACTCTTAACCATCAATTTGTAATTAACCTTCAGCTTCCTAGTGAACTGCATGGTAATTGCTGTGCAGGCCTCATAATACTCTATGCAACATCATATTCGAATAACATTCAAAAGGTAAAATGTTACAAATAAAGCATATTGCTTGCTGAAAGGCTTTCTGCTCATTTCTAGAAAACGTCCACATACGTACCTTCCATGGGTGTTCTGGAAACTGAAATCTTGCATGATTGTATCCTGGGTAGTATAATGTACATAGGCAATTGCCAAATATACGAAAAAAAAAATGATAAAGCCTCTCTTATCTAACATAGGTACTAAGAACAATTAACAGGTATATATTATTATATGGAGTGCTTGGAAAATGACTCAAAATAAAGCAACCTCCCCCAACTACTGTTTCTCAGAGAATACTATGGCAAGGATTAGCAGTTGCAAGATGCCTGTAGAGTTATAATTAGCTTGATACGAGCACTGACACTAAACTCTTTTAGGGTATTCATTCATGAGATTTCCAAACAGGTGGCAGAGAAGGAAGGAGATAACACTGCACAGTACCTTGGCTCATCATCAAATGGTACTCCACACTGCATCTGAAAACAGCTTCAGCTTGTCTTCAAGAGCAAGTCTAATCTTCTTTGCTACTGCTAGGAGCCCACCATGCTCAGGGCTACATGGGAGAGGGAAACAGGCTGCTTTCTGTGTTCAGGCCCAAAGATTCGCATGTGTCAGCAGTGGGTCACGCTGGACCTTTCCATGGGGCTATTCAAACCCTCGTTGCTCTCACCCTGCAAGCTGAGGTCATGCAGGCCTGACCCACCTTTGCTGACAAGTGGAAAATAGGCTCCCACGGCTCTGATTCTATCATTGTTCCTATGTAACAGCATAGGAAAACACAGCATATCTTGAGATGGAGGTGGGATGGCAGAATTCACTTTGCAATATATCTTTCATCCTTCCCTGGAAACCCAATCCACCACTACTACAATATTATACAATGACTATTTCTAACAAAACAATGCAAATTAGCATGCAAAGTTTACATAACCTCTCTGTATTCTAATTCATAAACTATTTTCTGTATATTAACCCTTAAACAGTTTTATTTTATCATAAATTTGGCTTAATTTGTTTTTTATTCCATTGAAAGCTTAAAAATGACAGTACATATAGCTCTCCTCCAAATTTTGTATGATGACAGCCCAGAGTTTCTTGTACTTAAGGAAATAATTTAATACACTAAAAAGGAATTAGGATACTTGACTCACTGTTGCGATTGCTACAGATACAGTTCATGGATAAGCCGGTGTTTGCTGTGCTTCACATGACAAAGTCTCTAAGGAGACTGGAAACAAATATTGACTGCTGATTAATGAATACTTACACTTTAGACTATTTCAAGATACTTGGGCATTTCCTGAATGGTATATCTAGTAAGCATCCAAGGGAAAGTACATGCACTGACCAAAATTTTCACTAATTGTTAAAACCTCCTGCAGTGTTTTCCAGAAGTTAAGTTCCAGATCTAACAAAAATTGCAATAATAAAAAAACCCAAAACAAAACCAACTAACAAAACCAAAAAACCCCAACCTCTGGCTTAAAAGAGAGTAATGAAAATTGAACACCCCTGTTGCTCTATGATAAAATCTCTTTATTGTCTTCATATGAATTAACTTTGACAGACTATAGGTAACAGAACCTATTGCTTCTGAAATTCTATGTTCAGCGCTTTGAGGGAAAGCACACTGATATTTAGCTTGTGTGAAGCAGAACCCACATACTCCAAACAACATTAAAATTGTATTCTGCTAGACTTTGGAGTTAGGGTAGTAAAAGGAAAGATCACCACCCATTTACAGGACAGACTAAGGTGCACAGTGATTTGCTTAGAGACACTGAGGACATGCGAGGCTGAACCAAAAGCTCAGTTCAGACCTCTGAGTTGCAGCCCAGAGCTCACCTTCAGATAAGGATTCATCAGCTGTTATTCTGTAACAGATATGGATTTTGAATTTTAAAACTGTAAAAGTTATGATAAAAAGATGAGCTATCGTTCAAGGCATCATCTGGATTTGAACACAATTTCAAGGCAGGAACAGCTGATGTTCACGCAGTGGTAGAATCTGGGCTTCCCCACTTTGATGCCCTGTAACCCAAACAAACACTGTATACATGAAAAGAAAACCTATACATCCGTGAATCTTTTTGATCTAAATACTAGTTTACAAACCTGGAAGATATCATAACTATATAACTATTGCAGCTATTGAACTATACTAAATACACACTGATGCTTCCAGCAAACTTTCACATTAATTAAAATGAAAAGTCTCAAACTTTATAGCGACCTGACTTGGCAGAAATAAAGACATTACAGATATCTTGGGTTTGCAGTGCTGAACAGCTGAAGAACTCGGTGATTATACATCAGTGTACTCTACAAGCCTCTCAAATTCCTTACTGGGATTTTGTTGCAATATATTTCATGTTTCTGCATTAAGGGCACTACGGAATCAGAGAGTTTCAATTGGAAGTATTTGCAAGAATTCTTAAATACATATTTAAATTATGTTTTCTGTTTGCAGATGAGAAAGGACTGTAAAACAAGACAGTTGGGCTGGAGTAGATAAAAGTAACCAGAGGACAAATTGCTCCATGCAATTAAATGAGAATAAACCTGGAACCTTGATACTATTAACACCACCACTCTTCTGCACTATGCTTCTTCACTGAAGCCCACAAACAGACATGATTATTGACAGTGCAAGTGGAAGCCTACTGAGAATGGGGATTTTCAGATGCATTTAAAAAACCCCAAAACAACAAAAATATCAAACCACAACAAAACAAACAAACAAACAAAATAAAACAAAGCAAACCCAAACCCAGGGCAACACAAAAAATCCCACCAAACTACTTTTATTAGGAGTAAGAGAAGTCTTAGCTCTACTTAACACAGTGGAAACACAATTTTATTCCATTTCGTGTTACATTATGTTTCCTGGATGCTAAAATAGCTTTGCTGCTATCAATCTCCCTAACAGAGGTCCCCAATAAAAAGACAAAAGATACCAAATGAAGACATTAAATCATCCTGTGGGGAAGCGAGATTATTTTTGAAGCCTCAAAAGTGTAACAGGAGCACATTCAGAACAGAAAAGAAAGATTTCTATGGGAAAAATTCTACTTGTTTCTATCACATAAAAAATTAAAATACACATTTGAGATCCTCAGCTCAATCTTTGCTTAACCATGGTTTAAAATTTCACTGCGTGCAGGCTTGCCGGAGTGTATCCAGCTATTTCTGCTTTCTGAAACACAACTTTTTGCTCAACTCCAGCGCTCCCTAATTTTTGGCCACATTTTTGCAGTACACAAAATTGATACCCTCCTGCCATCTAGTGGCTAAAACCCCCCAAACCAGTCACCGGTGGCAGGTGTTAATTCAAAACAGTTCTTGCAACACTTTTCCCCACCAAACAGCCCTTCCTCACCAACATTAACTCAGTGCTAGCGCTTTTTCAAGGAAAATGAAATACGTAGAAGATAATTGTGCTAAATTGTGGTGCAGCCAGAAGAACCTGCCCACTCCGTGGCTTGTTCTGAGCCTCGTGGCCACTATGGTAAAGCAGGCTCACAGACTTCTCAGAAAGAAATACGTTGTAGTGAATCAGATTATCACTAATTTCTACTTATTGCTCTTGCTAAATAAATCTCTAGACACAACCAGAGAATGGTGAATTGGAGCTGTGAAGCTACTGGAAACAGCTAGTCTTTCTGCACGGCTTTAAATTCAGTTTCGCACTGCTCTGTTCCCTTAAATTAAAATTAATGTGCTTATTTAACTATACAAAGTACTTGTTTTCCTATTGAGCTTATATATTTTAAGTAATAATAAATAAAATATAGAACTTCATTGAAACTACTGCACAGCTGGTAAAAACTGCGTTGCTAAAACAAAACAAGTGACTCTAAAATTGTAGTCAGTCTAAAGCTTTCTAGACAACTTATTTTACAGATATTAATTTGATGTTGCCAAAACGAAGCCATGGCAATCAAGACATAGAGCTGGTTCCAATTAATAGTACATCTGGCCTATTTTCTGGTACTGACTAGTAATGAGTTTTAAGAAAATAAACAAAGAAATCAGATACAGAATATGTTCTCACAGAATATATTTTCACCTAATTTAGGAACATCTTGCACCAAATATTTTTATGTCACTATTCCCACTGGACTTTTCTTCCACAAATATATATCATCTTTTCTGAAATTACTTAAAATCTTGACATCTGCATCTCAAACTGATACATAGATAAATTATTTGAAAAAATTCTTATAGAAAAAAAGTGATAGAACTATTACCTTTCCTTTGGAAATTGTTAACTCTGGGTTGGATAATTTAATATAATATTAGCACATCACCTCTTACAAAGAAGACCAGTTCAGATATTAAAACACAGTTTATAAAGTTTAAAGTAAACCTTTGAAAAATGTTTGGCAAGATTTAGAAACATATTTCACATTGTCTATTTGGCATGACATGATTCTGTTAAAATTAGTAATACGCATACACATTACAAAACATATTTGAGGAACGATAAAATGAGACAAAGTGATTTGCTTAACAGCACATCAGAATTCTTCTAAAACTAAAGCACCTTCACTTCTCTCACAGATTTGTTACCTCCATTAGACTCAAAATAAGCAGCAAAAAATAAAATTATATTATCCATGTACTTTCTCTGAATTCTACTGCTCAATTGAATAGAAAAAAAAACCCTAAAAATCTCTCTATAACTACAATAGTCTTTGTAATAAACACCTTTAACAACACCTTTCTAAATCCATGAAGTTCACAATGTGAAGTAGCCATTTACTGACATTCAACAGCACTTGTAAAGTTTGCCTGTTCATTTTTCATATTCTGCTTTTCCAATCACACCTAGTGTTTTCAGGAGTATAGACAAGCAGTACATAGTTCTCACTTCCTACACATTTAATGAAAGTAAGCTTATGCTTCAGTGAGACTACTATGTTTTAAAATTAAATGCTTTTAATTTAATCTGTAATGGGTTACATCTCCAGACTCAGTGAGGCTGCTTTGTGCTGCAACCTAGATGGCACATCCAGGCTTTAAATCAACTTAAATAGTCAGCAGGGGATTCCAATGATGCAGGAGATCAGCTGAGTCAAATGCAGTAAAATAGATAATTAATGGCATATTTAATTCCCAGCTCCACCAAAGGGCAATGTTTAAGATGAAGGACTATAATTGGTGCTAAATGAACTTAGTGGTCTCTTAACTACCAAATAAGGCTTATAGGAGATACTATAGGTCTCCCTATAGGGAGATACCATATAGAGATGCTTTAAGGTACACACCACATACATTAACCCTATACAACATAAACCAACTCCTTATCCAGACCATCCAGACCTTGTGGACACGGCACACTGAACAGCAAAATCCCATTAGAAGAGTGGTATGACAGCTGATACAACAACAACAGGAACAAAAGTGGTAACTTACTTTCCAAAAATTGAGAATCTGCTACTTCTATCTGGCCTTGCATCAACTACATCACCACAATCTTCATCACCTCCCTCTTGAGTAGAGCGATCAACCTGCTCATCTCCCGACATCTACAAATAAAAGCACAATAATGTAAGCATCCCTCCCTCAATGAATACTATCATTTTAGAAATGCTTCTATAAAACAAACAGTTAAACCAGGTACATGTGAGGTGGTTAGTCAGTTATGTCATATAATACTTCATCAAGTAAGAGCGGGTATAGATTTCTGGTACTTAGATGTTTAGCCATCTATTTTACCTTGTGGCAGTTACCAAATGTGACTTGTCTAATATCACCCTCAATAATGTTATGGTGAAGAATCTTATGACTAACTCCCAGAAATTTTTTCGTGGTCTAGAAAGAAGGATGTTGGGAAGAATGCAAGGACAACTAATATAAAAATATTTGTAATCGCAATTCAGTGCTAAGACACCCAGAGATCTCCTGTGTATTCATGTGAACATATACAGTCAAATGTGCCTAAGAGAAAAAACCCTATATTACCTTCAATGGATGAGATCTTAGGTTTTCATTTCTCTGTTTTGTCTATATCAACACTTAAAATGAATTTTATATTCTTGTCATGATTAATTAATACATGTACAATTGTTAGGGGGAAAAAAACCCCACAACAGCTGTGAAGCATTTCTTGGAAATTAAAAGGTATTTTCATTACATAAAGCAACCTCTTACAGAAATTGCTACACTTCAGCCAATATTTCTTTTGTTACTCCAGTGTAAGCTTGGAGTAACTTCACCCATCTCAAAAGCAAATCAGGGCACTGCTAGACACACACGGCTGAGACAAATGGTCTTTCTCTGAGGTGCCCAATCAGGAAGTTTATTTAGATCATTAAGCTGGCAGAAAACTACAAAAAAATGAGTAATTTTTCTGATATCACAACGACTTGCACCAGCTCAGCACAGGGCGAGAAGACCAACAGAGAAGGCAGCGCCACACTGAGCCACTTGTCCAGCTCCAGCTTTTCATGAGGGAAAGCATCAGCAACTCCTACCCCCTTCCCCATATTTTGGCAGATTAAAATCACTCTTGTAACACATTTACTCAGAAGAGCGCACCTTTACACCCGGTCTGAAAACCACCCTGGTGACCTTGCTCAGAGGCTGCCAGCGCCACCCCCACCGGGTTCCGGGTCACTGGCCGCGAACAGCAGTTCCCGAAAGCTGGGGTGCAGACGTGGCTTTGACAAAAAAAATACATTTTAAAATCATCTTTTAAAAATCTCGAGGAGCACACAGGCCCCAGGTGGGCAGTGAGGCGAAGCAGCCTCACAACAAGGAGGGCACGGCTCCACACTAAGGGAGGTGCAGCCTCACAACAAGGAGGGCACAGCCCCACACCAAGAGAGGTGAAGCCCCACACCATGGAAGGGGCAGCCCCGAGCAGAGGAAACCAGCACCGCCACCGCTTCAGCCGCACACACCGCAAACCCCACTGCAAGTAACTTCTGCCCCCTCTCAGGAAATGGTCTTACGGCCGGTGAATCCACCCGAAGGACCCGACTACCCAGTGCGGGGAGCGCCGCTTCCTCCCACCCCTCAGCCCCCGGGCGTCAGCTGCAGTACAGAGCAGCGGGCCGGGGGTGCCGGCCAGAGGGGACACGAGAGAATACACGGGGAAGTGGGAAGGCGGCGGCGGCTGCTGCTGGAGAGAGGCGGGAAAGGCGGGAAGGCGGCGGGCCGGGCCCGGCCCGGCGCGCAGGGGAGTCGGGTGGAGCGGAGCGGGCTCCCGGGGGCGAGCAGGGAGGGCGGGCGAGGGGCAGGGGCTGGGAAGGGGTCGGGGCTTGCCTTGGCTTGGCGATGGGCTCCGGCGAGGCTGAAGCGAAAGCGAAAGCTGCGGGGTGGTGTTCCGCCGGCCCGGGCCTTCCGCCCGCTGCGGTGGGACTGCGGGCCCGGGCCCGGCCCCGGGGCGGTGGGGCCTCGGCCTCCGCCTTCGCCCGGTACGACGGCCGTGGGCCGGCTGTGGGGCTGGGGGAAGCGAGGGCTCCTCCAGCCCCGCTCCCCGGGCAGGATGCTCAGGTGCTGCCCCGGGCCCTCCTGGCTTCCCTGGCAATGACGACTTCATCGCCTCAAAAAGGAAATTACCGCTTTTTAATAGTTGTGTGCTGTCACACCCTCACGAAAGAAAAGCCTAAAGTGTCGTGGTGACACGAGATTTTCAAGATCTAAGGACATTTTTTTCGCTCGTATAAACTTCAGTGGCATTTCCTTATCTTTCCAATTATTCAGTGTGTTGCATCTCTGCTAATTGTGATATCCCGTTGTGTAGCCATTGCATCAGGCCCAGCAGTCCAGGACACGGACTGAAGATTGGCACAGTCTTGCTAATTACTCCTGAATGTGAACTCCGATCCTGCTAAATCACACACCTTCCCAGCAGTGTGTGGTGTTTAACATTCACTACCTGAAGAGATTTACATCAAAGCGACGTTTTTTTCAGTGTAACCGCCTCATAATTGGCACAAAACGACAGATGTGGTAACAAACAGGCTTTTGCTTCACGACAGGTCATTGTTTCGGTGCGATGGAGAAGCGTCTGAACGGCACCGCGGCTCTTGCCGTGTGTCCGTGTGCTGCTCCTGGGGACGCTCTGTTTTGTGGGATTGTGCCTGTAGCTCCTGGTTGGATATGTAGCCAAAGTTTTCTCCTGAAAATCAAACTAACAGAATCCCATGGTTCATCTCACGCCATCTGTTAGCTGCTTCTTTTCAAGAAGCCAGCACCGCTTCTGAATCCATAATGGATCATTATGGACAGCAAAGACACTGGAAATGTATAGATCTTCAGGTAAATGTGTGGAGACACATGACTGATAGTGGCACCTGAACTTTAGACCATCCAAATGTGCTTTCCTGATGATGTGTATGGGGGTTACTTAGGAAATCCAGAAGCTATTTGCCAGCCGTGACCTTCTACATCTTGATAAAAATGTTTATCCGTTGCCATCTGGCCCCCACAGCTGAATTAGCAGACCTAGAAATGACTTTTTTCTAAAAGTCATTGTATTGCTATTGAAAAAGTTGTATCTGACAATGCTTGCCAGTTTTCAAGAGTTTACTAATAGAAATGTGTATGGGGAATTTCTGACTGAAACTGTTGATGAAACCTCTATTTCTGTTTTCTTTTTGCATTGGTTGCTGGCATTCACAAAGAGAAAGGTTGATTCCTCAGTGGGCTGCGATATCTTTGTTAACTAAATGTTAGATTAACCAATTCTAATGCAGTATACCATGCTAGATTTTTCAGAAAATCTTGCTTATTTCAGTAATAAGTAAGAGAGAAATTAAAAAAATAGTAGAAGGAAGTATCTTGCTTCAGAGCATGGAGGGATTGCTGCCTGGGGAAGGGTCAGGAAGGAAATAATTTTTCATGTATAATATTGCACAGCTGGCCATATAGACTACTGGGCAGGGGGAAGAGCCAGCAATGTATTACCTATAGCATCAGCATTCCTTTTCTTATCCCCTGAGACTCACTCAACTCCCTAAAAGGTTAATAATGAAGCCTTTGACTGGATATTTGCATTGTAGGAAATAAGCATTTAACTACCTTGTAAGCAGCTGCAGGATGACAATGGAATGTGCCTTTGGGAAACTGAAAGGTAGGCAGCAGGTACAAACTAGAAGGCTTGAGGCAACTAAGTAGTATCTGTCTGGAATAACAACTGGGTGCTGTGTTCTGCACAACATCTGTGGAAACAAGGATGAGGCTGTGCTGAGACCTAGGAGGCAGGTGTGGGGATACTTTCAGGATGGAGGATTTGAGCAACTCGCAAGGTGTTGTCTCCTAAGTGACAGTTGTTAGACTTCTATATATTTTGCAAGAAAGGATGGGTTAGATACGCTATAGGGAATATGAAGGCTGTGCGGTGCAACTTGGCATACCACAACTTCATGAAATTTATGAGTTTTTAAACTTGGGTCATTTTTAGTTTGTGATACATGATAAATGGGAACATTTGGACACTGGAGGTCTCATTGTATGCACATGGGCTGTGCTGCTTTCTATTTGCACACATTTCTTGAAGCTTTAAATTGTAGCACATCCTCACCAGTGCTTTCTCTGCTCTGTAATAGTGAGGCCTTCTTGGCCTCTTGGTTCTTTTTTTTCCCATTTCTCTCTACTCCCTCTCTCGTTTTCTCTTGCTCTATTAGAAGCATTTGCAAAATTTCCACACTCCCAAGCTTTTCCCACACTGGCAACAAAGAGAAAGTGTCAGCACAAACCCTTTTAGTTGTGAAATGTAAACAGTTGTTGTTTGGTTTCCAAAACAGCAAAAAAGTTAAAAGATACTGTACAAGTTTGTAAGGCAGTCCCTTAGAGGTTTTTCTTCAAGTCTCTTGTGTTGATAAATCTTGTCTAGCTTTCTTCTGATGTTTCTGCAAGCTTGATTTGCTACTATGCTAAATTTCATTAGCAGGGAGAGTCCAGGTAACTAATTCAACACGTGGTTCTGGGTAGGTTATGATGAGGCTGGGCTAGTGTTTTAACTTTTACTGGCAGCTTTTAACAGTGGATAACACCCCCAGTTTGTGTGGTGGAACAGCACCTTTTTAAAAAAAAAAATAGAGAGGGAAGAAGGTAAGACTGGCATAATTTGGTGCCTGGTTTCCTGCTGTTCATGTGGCTGGAGGGGCACAGCCGCTCCTCAGGAGTGACAAGGAAGGCGGCCCTGACTTAAATGACTGTTAAGAGGTTACTTTGTGTAACTAATGTGTGCGTTTTACATTCAGATTCAGGTTGCAGACATGCTCCAAATTTTCTATGCAGTTAATTCAGTGAATCTAAGGAGGTTGGAGAGGTAACAATGTTTCTTCCTACTAATTTGCACTTTCAAGGTACTGTCTCCTTGTACTTTACACATAACTGTAGTACTTTTAAATCACATTGATTAAGGTTCTGCTGTTAAGTAAAGCCTTTTAAGGTTTTCATTGACATCAAAAAGCCTTTATGAGGCCTTACTAAAGGCGGAAAAAAAGCCACGAGCTTTTAACTGAAGAGCAAACGTCTTGCTAAGATTTGTCAAGGTAACAAACTTGCACTGGTTTTGTGATTTAATTCCTCTCATGATCAAAATGCAGTGCATACTTTGTAATGAGACCATACAATGCTTATTTTTCAATAAACTCTCTTTTCTGTTAGTAACTCAGAGTTAATCCAGGGTGGTGAAGAACAGACCATGCAACGGGATGGTTTTGAGGCGCTTACATATGGCAAAATCTTCAACAGATGCAGCAGAACTGGCACACTGTGGATGTGAGGGAAGTATCGTGGCTGGGAGGGAAAGTAGCTGTTTGGGGCGTTGTGGGTTACTGTGCTTTTCTTCTTGAACGTGCTGTAACTTGGGAGAAACGGGAGAACTTGGAAAACGTGTTTGCGGAAATGAAGGGCTTCTAGCTGTCTGACAGGCCTATTGGAAGGAACATGCAGTCTTGTACTTCTCAGGAACCTGTAGTGTGCTCTCTGCTTGCATAGCGCATACGGGCTGGGTACACTGATGCTCCAGGCTGGATTCCTGGCCAGATTGTTGGTGTTCAGGTGACTCCTGGATGAATGATTTGTTCTGTAGTTGCTAAGTCTTTATGTTTTTGCGTAGTTCAGGGATGTCCGGCTTTCAGTACCCCTCAGAACTCGTTTCAGGAGTCATGCGTCTTTTTTCTTGCCAAAGTATAAGACGAGAGCCTCTAGCATGGATTGAGATAGCATGGAGATAACTAGAACTACCTAGAAAATATACAATATGGTAACTCGTGGACTAGATGAACATAAAGAGGCAGCAGCTTGTATGTGCGCAGAGCAAAATAAGGAGGGGACAGCCTGGCCACTTTGACCCTGGTCACTTGCATAAACAGAATGGCAACCTGAGACAAGATGAAAAGCTGTGTGACTGGAAGATTTCCAAATTATTTTGGTTCACAGATGTGGTCATGGTAAATATTATTGTGATGTAATTTGTTCAACTTAAAACTGCTCTTGATCCCAAAAAGGAATAACATCAGGTAACTCAGCAGTTATTTTAATACAAGAAGTTATGTTCTGTGAACATATTTTTTTAAATGAAAATATGTCTGTTTGTATACTGATATTAATTACTTACTTTGAAAGGTCTCAAGTGTTTTCAGGACTTTGTGCCGTACCCTTTGCTCTTCAGATTAGAGACTCTATTTTCAGCACACCAGTTGCTGACAGCACGTTGTGCCAGTACATTGTCAGCATTCAGTGAAAGTAATAAGTTAAGTAGAACGGTGTATTTCCATAGAGAGGTGAATAGGAGGCTCTCTAGGCATACCCAGAAGGCATAGCCAGAAGTGATTTTGATTTAATTGTTTGTAATTTATGGAAAAGGAAAGTGCTTAGCAATATCACAGAACTTCTGCAGGCACAGAAAGTGGTGCAGATGTGTGGATGGATGACCGAGAAGGCCTTTACTTGGGTTGAGGTAACTCTTAGCTGTGTCCCAGGGTCATAGAGCCTTGCAGCTGGAGGTATTACGATTAGGTGAGATCTAGATCTCAAATCCTAACCATTTGTAGCCAGTGGAATGTAACAGCTTCTTTTCTACAGAGCAGACTTCACAACCCTAATAACTTGTTTGAGTCCTAATATCGGGCATAATAATTCCATATTATTATTTGGCTAAGGAATCTTTATATTCTGATCTATACCAGCCTACTCTCTCTGGACATTATTACATAGCTGCTTTGTTCATTCTATTAACAAGAAAATGGTTCCTTTCTGAAGTTTTCCCTGTAGAAGATAGATGTTTCATTTTGTACCCATCATGTTTAGAACTCTCTGAGATAAGAGGCTCTGCCCATTTCACTGTGCATCCTCCTACACCTGGAGATGGAGTGATAGGTTGATGACATGGAAAGCCATGAGAAATCAGTGTGCTCTGCTCTGCTGCCCATGACATAAGAGGTGATACTGAGCTGGCAACAAGGGAAAAAAAAGTGACTTTCCTGGGACAATGGTGTTGTAGCTCTTCTAGATCCAACAGTGGGCAGGAAGCTCCAAACCCATCTCTGGTGGTTCTTCCTTCTAATGTGAAACTGGTGCTAAACAGTTAGTCCTGTGTGAAGTCACTTGCTGTACATCAGGGCGAGGAGAGACCATAATTAATTCCTACTGCTGTATGTACTTTTTTCTTTATCCTGGGCTTATGACAACTGGAACGGAAATACTAAATGATCAGACTATAACGTTCACATGAACATGATTCGTTTCTGTGACTTCATTCTTCTATTTGGAGAAAGATATTGCTGCCCTCCCTTACTTACTGACACAGTTGCCAAAATAACCGCTCTTACTAACTGGCAGCTTTAAAAGCCAGCCTGCAGCTGACTTTGAAACAGAAGGTCAGCAAACGGAGCAACAGACTTCAATTCAGAGCTTTAATGGGAGCCATTGACCACAGCAAAAGGCCCTGACTGGAGTGTCTAGAGTGCACTTTGCACAGGCCAAAAAGTCACTTTCATACTCTTTGAACCTTTTGTATAAACCTATATATTTTTCACTCTGTGGATTTCAAGATGAATGTGCAGCCGTGTGCTAGATGTGGCTATGGGGTTTACCCTGCTGAGAAGATTAACTGTATAGATCAGGTCAGTTCTCTTTCTTTATTATTCTGGACTATAATAAATGTATGGATTGCCACTTTTAACACAGTGCAAATCTCTTGGTTCCAAAAATTCTTTACTCATAACTAGGTTCAGAACTGAAATAGGTTTAAATAGACATATATTTGAAGAAGAAGTCTTCATATTCATGAAAAGAATGTTAAGGATCAATACTGAGATTTAATACTCAACAGAATAATAATGGAATACAAATAATGTCTTTTGGTTTCTGTTTTGTGGTATTTCTAGACATGGCATAAAGCCTGTTTTCACTGTGAAGTATGCAAGATGATGTTAACAGTAAACAACTTTGTTAGCCATGAGAAAAAGCCTTACTGTCAAGTGTAAGTGTATTTCCATTTACTTTTCTTTTTTCTATTTTCTTCTTATCTTTTTAAAACAAAAGTTTAAAATGCCAAGTCATTTTAATGTAATAGAAGATCACATTTTGGACACAGCCTGGTCCTATGTATGTTGTGCAATTATGTATTGTTGGTGATTTTGTTCATATATTGGATTTATGTGAATCACAAATGATGGGAAGCTCTTGTTACTGTACATAATGCTTCCTCATTTGTCCAGTGTGTTAAAAGATGCTAAAGTTCCCTTTCAGTATTGTGGGAAGAAAATAAACCCAACCATAAAATTCAGTCCTTTCCAAATGAATATTTAAGAGTTAATAAGGTTGAGCTAATCGTCAGGAAAATGTATAAAATGCAGATTTTGGAGTTGGTTGTTGTAGGAAGGTTTATTTTATAATGATCAATTCCTGTCAAATTTGTCAGCAGAAAAAGGAGAGATGACAGTTGGTTTTTATTCTATTATTCTCTTTTGTTATTAGAAACACAGCATTGATATGACGATCATTAAAATTAATTTTGCTCTAGGCACCTACTCCATACAATAATAACTTCAATGTAATCTGAGATCTGTGTATGAGTGGGGGAAAAGTTATGTATAGAGGGGTGGAGGCTGGTATTGTGTTTTTGAGTGCTCAAAGAGAACCTTTATGATGGGCTGTCTGGTGCATTCCTGATATCCTTTTACACTTTCCTTTTTCAGGCATAATCCAAAAAACAATGCATTCACAAGCATATTTGAGACACCAGTAAATATGAATGCAAAAAAACTCTCAGAAGTGGTAAGTGAGGTAAGAAACTTGAAGCCAAATGTATTTAGGTTTGGTTTACATGTTGATATCATACTCATGTCTTGTTTTAGAAATGTATTCTTTACATAATGTAGGTATGTATTCTTTACTTACCCTCCTGTTTTCTTTTAGAGCAGTAAAATCTCAGCTCGTGTTTGAATCACAATTTTTAAAATGCATTCACTCATAAGAAAGAAAGGTTTGATCTGAATTTTTTCTACTTTTAGGTAGAAAAAGGGATAGCACTTTCTTACCTGCCATATCTGATAATCTACATGGAAGCATTGTTCACATAACCTGCAGGAGGTATTTTCCAGAGCTATGTAAGCCTAGTAGCGAAATCAGGGGCGTTTATAGAGTCGATAGAAACAAGAATACTTGCTTATGCTCTCTTCTGAAACTGAAACTAAAGGGCATGAATGAATTCTGTCTCAGTAGGATCTAGGCAAAAGTTCTCGTAAATACTTTGTCAAGTATTTCTGACAAACTTGAGATGGCATTTGGCTTTTGTGAGAAAATATGAAGTCCAGGGAACTTTACGTAGTTTTGCTGAAGATGTTTTGCCAGAGCATTTGGGATGGAACGGCTTTCCATGCCCTTTCAACTGCATCAGTCCTCTAAAAGGCTGCTGTGCCCCGGCAGACCTCCAGGGGTGCTCAAAGTCTTCTTTCTTTTCAAATGCCATTCTTTTCTCTCTTGCATTGTTTTCCTCCAGATACTTTTTAAATTATTTTCTTTTTCAAACTTGCATTTTTGAGAACTTAATGAAATGAGAGACTCAGTAGCGGCCAATAATTGATAGATAGCTCACTCCTATGTGTAATACTGTTTTCTTGAATGTCGTGTCTTTTGATACTCTAAAATCACAGAATCACAGTAGTACTAATTGTGTGACTATATTTAGTAAGTAAACCAATGTGTTTGAATGTGATTAACCATCATTAAAATAAAAGAAGGAAATTGTATTTCTTAGATTATAGTGTATTAAATTCATTCTGATGTTCTGTATTAGCTGTACAAAGTTAATGTACATTAATAGCCTTTATCAGACACTCTATCTTTTATCATTCTTGTACAGTATTCTTTTGCATCAGTTTTTGCAATATCATGGGCAGTAACTATTTCAGCAATGACTATTGCACTTACTTTAAACTGTGTGTGACAGATCTGGTCAGGAATGAGTCTGGGATTACTGCAGGTTCTATTTCTGGTTTTAGGCAGTGATATGAGACTCTGATACTTCCAATGCATGTGAATATGCACGCCAGACAAATTATAGCTCAAAGATCACTTTCCCTTGTTTTCTACACCTAAGGCACCTTCTGTCCTTTTCAATCACATAATGAGGTTCTGTTCCAGAGAGAAAATTGCTAAGGGTAGTAAAGAAGCTGATTCTGCAGTACATACTTAAAGGGAGTACTTCTGTAGAAATTTTGAGTGCAAGAAAACTTTTCCATTGGCAAATGTGTAAAATATTGCTAACTCGGGAAAAGGTTTCAATAGCTATTGTAGTTCGTTGGAGTTTTTCAGGTAAGTTTATTTTTTATGTAGAAAATGTAACACTTTTCTTCAATCCTAACATGATCTCCTCACATAAGTCATGTTGAGATACTGACTGAAATGCAGAGATAAAAATTCAGCTCACTCCCTCTACACAAAATTTCTATGTGAGCAGACAAATCATGCATGTCTCTGTACCTCTGTTCTTAATTTATGAAATGGGAATAATACACATGCTCAGTGGTTTTTCTGTCCAGTCAGTTTAGATTTTGCACTCTTCAGGACAGGGACTGCTATTTTTTGAGTCTCTAGAGTGAGTTGTATAACAGAGCTGTGATTTCACTTGGATTCCTGTATGCTGTCATGATAAAAGTAAAAGCAGGAAAATGATGACCCAGGACTAAATATAGTAGTAATTTAAATTTACACAGTCATGATACTTCATGGACACTGTGCAAGGAAATAGGAGAGTAGAGTATTGCCCAGCAGGTAATAGTTACTTCATCTAATGCTGCATTGGTGTGTTCTGCTTAAGATTTCTTAGGGATTTCAATCTTCAGAGATTATTTCCCCAAATGTATTATCTAAACACCGAATGATTCTTTCAGAACTTCATGCCAGATTTCAGGTATTATATTGTGCTCCTTTACAGATGTGCAGCTCCAGTAATAGCAGAAATCTTAGGTAGAAGCTGGATGTGAATTAGAGGTTTGACCTTAGGGCTAAATGCAATCTTCCATGAAAGCTCCTTTGCCAAGAACGGGTGGCATGGAGGATGTGCTTAGGTAGTTTTTGCATGGCTGAGAGCTACAGGCTACGTGACCTTTTTGTACATAAGCAGGGTGTAAGTGGTGTTGGTAGGTGAGGAAGAGAAGATGGAGAGTTTTGTAAATTCTCAGGAGGTGGTTGGTATGTTCTTCTGGGCTGTGGAGATTTGGTGGTTCAGGTGTGTTTGTAATAGTCTCTTGGTTTCTGCATAGATATATATATATACATATGTGTCTTCAGGGTGAATTTATTAGTTGGCACTGAAAAATAGGCTGGTCTGTAGCAGCTGGAGATATAACACAGAGACACAGACAAACATTATGACAGAGTAAATTATCTTAAACTGAGTTGTGTTGATACTGCCACCCACAGAACTGGTTCTGTGCAGTCATGTTGTTACTCTTGTGTACATATTGATGATTTTTGCAGTGAGGCAGATGGAGGAAATGACATAACTGAAATCTAACCCAGCAAAAGCCTACGTAGTAATTCTCTGATCTAATTTGCCCCATGGCCGCCTGTCTGATGGTGTCAGTGTTTGATAGACAAGAAGGATCACCCAGCAAGGCTAAAGGTGTTTTTGGAAGAAGTCTTCCTTTAAACTGGCTTAAGGTGCAGACAAAACTAGCAGGCACTGAAGTGGATTTGTCATGGTGGGAACTGTACTGTTTTTGTTGGTTTGTCTTGCATACATCTCTTTTTGTTGCTGCAGTTTATGCAGACTCCATATCACTGTGGACTAAGAGACTGTTCACCTTGTTTGTCTCACTTCTTGTTCTTCTCCTAAGACGAGGTGTGTTAGTCTGTACTAATAAACTACTAATACCAAGTCCTTTATTATATTTTTAGATAAAATATCGAGAAGAGGGTGAACAATTAAAATCAGTCTTTCAGTGGGATGTAAGGTCCAGAGACATGGAAGCTGCCTATAAAGCCCAACAACTGGCCACCCAGGTAAGAAATATCCCTCAAGTCTCCAAGCAACTGGCCTGCAGGAAACTAAGGACTGGCCTTGGCATTCCTGACTGTTAAGGTTTTACCTGCAGCATTTCAAAGCTAAAAAACCCATTACTTCTCATTTGGCTAAACTTTTCAAGGCAGCATAACTTGATTATAGCTTAGGGTGCAAGAATGAGAAGATGAAGAAGGAAGAATGTATCTATGCAGTTAGCTGTCTGGACTGCTACGTGTACAGCCATAGTCAATGTGTCTTTTTTCCACTGGCACTGAAAGTTCAGAACAAGTGGTCTGATTCCCAGGGGGGTGTTGTTTGAGTCTCACTCCAGGTTCCTAGATCCTGACATCTTGATGTAAGTTTTTGTTATACAAGCTCTGCCCTGGCATTCTGAAGGTATGTGGAGTGTACACCTGTATGTCTGCAGAGAGTAAATTTCACTTCCACAGCATTGTGTGTGTTTTCTTTTTTTCTGTCAGATCAGCTGTTTGTGTATTAAAACAAGGGTGAAGATTGATAGTTATTTAATTTTTGTTTTGTAGAATACTTACTATGCTGCCTATGAGGAGGGAAAATCATGGTACTCGGGAACCATCCCAGATCCTGAGATGGTCAGGATGACACAGGCACAGAAGACTCTGAGTGATGTAAGTGGGCCGATGTTTGGAATAGTTTATTTTCATGGGCTATAATATTCTGAAGGCTTACTAGTGCATCAAAGCCAACCTTTGATAAGATGTTACTAAAGGAGAACCTGACATGTTTATTTCTGTCAGTAACAATATTTAACCATGTAAGTGGTTGAAGTCGCATAAGGATGCTATTGCCCATCCTGGAAATCATATATTTATATGTTTATGTAACTGAGAAGCGCTTCAACTACTGACCGTTGTTATCGGAGGTGACCTTGGTTATATCCTGATCTAGCAGGCAGTGCTGTTTCCCTCAGTAGAGTAGAACTCATGATGGAAAACCTGTCTTACTTGCTATGGAGTAGACCTTTCATTGATTGTATTTCCATGACTCAAGAAAATAACTTTTTAATTATGGCTGATTGTATATGCCCAAACAATGGGTTAGTGACTCAGTCAAAATAGCCAATTAACAGTGGATCATTAATATGAATGATGAGTATTTTCTGTTGCATGTAGGAAATGTTGCTACCTAAAAAACTTATAAGGTATAAGTTCTTTAATTTGATTACTTTTAAATAAAGTGATCCATACTTTTAGGAAGCAGGCATTAAAACAGGAATCACATTAAACTACAGTGGGTTCTTCTGTAACAACAAACCAAAAAATGTTCATCTTCTAGTTTCAATATATGGAAGAATATGAGCCACGGAGAGGCAAAGGCAGCTTTCCCGCTATGATCACTCCAGGTTATCAGGTTGCTAAGAGAGCCACCCAACTAAGCAGTAATGTAAGTCTCAGGTGTTTTTTAATTGTCTGTTAGTCTTCTGAATTTGGAAAATCCTGATTTAGGCCATTCACTTAGGCAGTAGGTTCCACAAAGACTATTTGTTATGCTGTTAATCCTACTGAGTTAGAAAACTTTGACATGATGCAGGAAACAGGGTTAACAAACTACTTGGGTTGGGAAGACAATCGTAAGGATAAATGACAATATAAGTATTTCCTGAAAGATGTAGCAACTTTTGCTGTAATTTACCACAACCTGAAGAACATTGTGAATAATTCTAAAATGTTTGTTTTATTAATTACCTTTATTTTCACTTCATGGTATTATTAATCTATTAACATCTGAAGATTTTTGCTTTCTTTATTATTTGAAGTTGAATACATTCAATATTGAATTTGATTAATATACCAGCTACTTTGAATATATGCACAGAAAATCACTTATTTATAAAAATAACAATTCAACTGAAAATAATCAAGTAAAAAGAAATCATGTAGAAATGATTTTAAAGCATTGCATTGTTTTCTGGAAACACTGCTTTGTCATTGCAGTATGATCTTAGTGTTTTGGGCCATTAATGAGTATTGTCATAATATTGTAATCAAATTTATGGCTCACATAAGTCTAGTATCATTTGAAAATTTGTTTATCTGGGGCCATTTCTGTCTGCTTCTGACATGCACTTTAAGGAAACAAGACCTCAGGTATACTGATAGCTTGACTGTACAGTGGGCAGTGTCATGATTGCTGTTGGTCATTTTCTCTTGAAGCCTTCTGATAGAAAAAAGATATTTGCTGCTTATTATTTGTAGTATGTATTTTATATGTTTTCTCCCTCAGGTAGAATATAAGCGGGGACATGAAGAGAGAGTTTCAAAGTTCACCTCTGTTGTAGACACTCCAGAAATACTTCATGCCAAGGCTGGAGGACAGCTTTCAAGTGATGTAAGTGAAATAAAATAGGCTGACTTGATTTTGACTCTGGTCTTGGGACATTTATAAATCACTTTAAAATATGAGCATAAAGAAAAATAAAAAACTACTATTTGAAAGGCAGACTCTTGAAATGTGCATTGACTTGCAATATTCTTGATACATTTTACCAGTAAGTAGATAATACTTCCAATTATAAAGACTATATTAAGTTCTAGGTCATTTTAGGGACTAGCTGGCTGCCAGAACTGATGGCAGAGAACTGTTCTATACCCAGGAGGTGGGTGCCGTGCAAAGTAAAGAAGAAAGCTGCCTGACTCTAATATAAATAGAGCAGGCATCTTGCAGGCAACTTTAGTATTTTCTTTAAACAACTGTGATCCATCCTATACCTTAAATGAGACACAGAGGTCCTGCAAAAGATAGGTTGTGTAGTTAAAGGCTACATTGTAAAGATTCAAGCTTCATGTTTCATCTTCCTTTCGGCAGATGACAACCATTGAGTGCTTGACTTTGCAACTTTAAGAATTGATTATGTGTGCAATCAAGATGCATTTGATCTAATTGCTCCTGAACTGTCTTGGATTTTTACAGTTGAAGTACACAGAAGACTTTGAGGAACGGAAAGGGAAAGGCAGCTTTCCTGCTATGATCACTCCAGCTTATCAAATAGCCAAGAGAGCGAATGAATTAGCCAGTGATGTAAGTGTCCAAAGCAAAGTCTCTTTTCGGGAACACAATAATAAATTCTCACACAAATTTTGGATTTAACTGCTTATTGGCAGAAATTCTGTGAGCGTTGTGGAGTTGAGAGAGTGGAGAGAGTCCAGTGCAGGGCAACAAAAATGATTAAGGGAATGGAACATCTCCCTTATGAGGAAAGGCTGAGGGAGCTGGGTCTCTTTAGCTTGGAGGAGACTGAGGGGTGACCTTATTAATGTTTACAAATATATAAAGGGTGAGTGTCACGAGGATGGATCCAGGCTCTTCTCAGTGTCAATCAATGGTAGGACAAGGGGTAATGGGTTCAAACTGGAACACAAGAGGTTCCACTTAAATTTGAGAAGAAACTTCTTCTTAGTAAGGGTAACAGAACACTGGAACAGGCTGCCCAGGGGGGTTGTGAAGTCTCCTGCACTGGAGACATTCAAAAGCCACCTGGACACCTTCCTGTGTAACCTCATCTAAGTGTTCCTGCTCCGGCGGGGGGATTGGACTGGATGATCTTTCGAGGTCCCTTCCAAGCCCTAACATTCTGTGTTTCTGTGATTCTGTTATGCTAGCAGTACACTTCATACACAGATTTTCAAGTGACTGTCTTTTGCAGGGACAAAGTCGAGTTCTATGCACACAGAGAAAATTAGGCATTTTATTAGCAAATCAACACTGTGGATTTTTGTGGGCAAAAGCCTCCCCTGTACCAAGCCTTCTCTTACATACAATTGAAAAGGAAGAAAATAAGGATTCAGGTAGAGGACTTTGATTTCATTCTGCCCAACCCAGTATGAGTTAGAGGGGCTGAAGTGCAGTTCTAATGTACACAGCCACAATATTTCTGGGTGACCTTGTATCAGGGGAGGACTGTGTTTGCAGAGCTCTGCTTTGCCATGGCTTTGCATGCTCCCAGTGGGTCCTTACAGTTAATTCTCCTATTCTTTCTTATGTGTTGTTGCAGGATAAAGGCTTTTAAGAAAATAACTTCTTGAATAGCAATTATATATATGAAGTATATACATATAAACACATGCATACATTTGACATAGTTATAGATTTATACAATATACCTTTCTGTTCCACTCATTTTGCTCTTCTTATTGTTGGGGTTTTTTTGTTTTGTTTTGTTTGTTTGGTTTTTTAACTCCTTGGTCTATTGATCTTTATTGGCTTTCTTTTCCTCTCCAAACGAAATAAAACCACAACACACATGTATTCTTTAAAAAGCATTCTAACAGAACATCAGTATTGCTTCAAAATGTACAGTTGATTGTATTTTGTCGTTGGAGACTGAAAGGAAAGCTCTTTTTGTTGAAGAACATATTGTGCTGTCTCAATGGAAGTGAATTTATAACATTATTAAGAGTCATGGAGGAAATTAAGAAGCCTGTAATTTTGAAGGCAAAAGCAACTGATTCTAAAACATGTAAACATTTTTGTTTGCCTTTGATCTGTGGAAAAACCCTCATTCTTGTCAGCAAACACACATGATGATTAAAGGGCAGCATCAGGTTATAGGTTATTGACTTCAGCAAAGATATTGCAAATCTTGGTCTAAACTTGAAGGTTGAGTGCCTAAAATTCCCTTGATCATTGGGGCTATCACATCTTTAAGAAACAAACCCATTTATTAATAGTTGTCAGATGACTGGTAAAAAAAGTGCTCTGTGGTAACCATGAATTTACATTACAATCAGTTTGATTTTTTTAACCTTCTGGAGCATAAAGGGTTAACCACTGACAACAGGGAGTGCTGAACATGCTGAACTAAAGGCCTGGTTGAAATGGCAGGTCCCATGTTCCTAGTGCATTATTTAAAAATACACCACTATTTTTGGTTTTGTATCTTCAAGTGACATGTTTTACTTGTCTAGATTGGTGGCAATGGAAATTTTGACAATCTTTAATTATCAACATTTGTGTGTCATTGATGATTATTTATTATGCAGCATCTGTGTACCAGACCAAACTCATCCGGATGATTCTTTTCCTTTTCTTTTTTTCCTGTTAGGTAAAGTATCATCAAAGATACGAAAAGGAGATCAAGGGAAAAGCCAGCTATACAGCTGGAACAGATGTTACTTTAGCAAGAGAAAATGTCAATCAACATGGCCAGGTATGCAACATCTCAAAAATACCCATGCTGATGATCATGGCTATGGCTGATTGCTCAAGACTTTAGAAACTGCAGTGAGGCCTGTTTTCCCTTTGCTTTCCTGGATGAGAAAGCAAGATCTCAAAGGAAAAGATGGTGTGCAACAGCACCATGCTCTGAATGTGTAATACATTTGGCATTGGCACTTACAAGATGAGAATGCAAAGTGCGAGCACTGTCACTGCATGATCCTTATGGTAGGGTCACTTCAAAAGGTGAGCCCTACCTTGGCAAATTTTATCTGTGTACATGTATGCACTGTACATTTCTACTGTGGTGGTGTTACGCATCTCACTGAGATGTGTTTCCTTGTGGAAACTCCCATTTCATGAGAAAGAAAATGTAAATTCAGTTAGGAGAAAAAGTGAAAGGTCTGTGAAATGGTCGAAAGCTAATAGGTAGTTACACATCTTTTCCCTGCCAGTGTTTTTAGAAATCTTAGAAGCTTTGTAGTTCTAAATATGTGCAAGTTGCACTGAAGATCATACAAAATCTCTTAGATTTCAACTATTCTACAAAAATGGTATTGTAAGCTTAACAACTTGTGGTTCTGCTTTTGTGGAACCAAATAGACTGTGGCATTAATTTTGCTTTTATTTCATTTTTAAGGGAATGCAATTATTTTTGTGGTCTCCTAAAATACATCCAAAGTTCTATTCCAATTAAGTTAGGGAAATGGTACAGCTAAATAGAACTGAATAAAGCTAAAGGGAATTTGAAAGGAATTGAATAGTGGTTTTGTATAAACAAAACTGTATGATTAGTCTTAGATTTTTCATCCTACTTCCTCATGAGGTCCATATACTTTGGAGAAATTAAGAAAGAGCAAATACATGGTCCTAAAAACAACAGGAGTTTTAAGTTTCTTCACTTCTGTCCAATTCTGCATCTTGCAATGTGTGAAAAGCAAACCATCCTTCATGAAAACGAGTTTAGAATATGTAGCAATGAAGCCTTCAGTCAGTTTCTGTCTTTTGAACTACTACAAGTTTTTGTAAGAATAAACAACTAAAATGAATTTGAAAAAGTGCTAATTGCATTTTCAGGCATTGGAATGCTGCTATCTTTAGAATTAATTAAAGTTTTTTTTCTTTGAAAGTATCTTTGAAACATCAGTCACAGACTTCAAATTTAATTTGAGTTTTAATCTTCACATATTGGATTCTGATATTTTATTCAAATAAAATTGAGCCACTGAAATTAATGGATCTTTTTGAGTGAAGCGTGACTTAACATGGGTGAAGGGATTAGATCTCTAACTGTTGAGATCATGATGGTACACCATACAAAGACATACATATATATATATATATATATATATATAACATGAGACAATTTAAGGAATCTGACTGTAAAAATTCTGTGTGCTGAACACCTGTTTCATTCATGCTTAGAAATCTTAGAAGTGGCTAAAATTAATTATCTGCAACTTCAAAAATACTGTTTTGTAATATGAGCAATATTAGAAATTATCTTAAAATGTATTTGAGAAAGTTAGAAGAAAAATAAAATGGCAAGTTAGTCTGAAGAATTCAGCCTCATGAATGGCATTTTAAAAAACTAACTCAGCTGATTAGTCAAGGGTATTTTTCATTTTTTGTGTCTGTTTATAGAATAATTTAGATGCAATAACTATAATTACAATATATTGTTCACAAACTTATGACATGACCTATCTTATCATGTGACATCGATGATGCACAAAATGACCTACAATGGATTGTTTTGCATTGAGAAGTTACAAGAGAGGCCTAAAATATTTATAGTCCTTTCTATATGTGCTCTCCATGATATTCTTGACATGTCACACATTCTTTTCTCGCTTAAACTGGCTCTTTGCTACAAAGGATTTATGAAATATTACACAGAAGACACATTACACTATATCTTACTTGTTTGTATGTTTGCCATGTTCTCCAGAGATCTTGCCATAGAAAGCTTTGGGATGGTCATTGTATATTATTATTTTAGAAAAAGCTCCAGTATTTTGTTATTAAATTATCAAAAGGCTTTTCAAATTGTCAAACATTTACACATAAACTTACCTGTAGATAGATTTAAGAGTATTAATCCCAAAAAGATTGGGTTTTTAGATCAAGCAAGTAGAACTTTGTGATTTTGTTCCCTAAGGAGTTGACCACTTTACTATCTAGGTATTTCTGCTTCATTAAGGAATCCATGTTCAGAATATATCACTGGACTAGAGAAATATTATTTTGGGTCAGTTTTGATGTGAGAGATGACCATGGAGAGATCAAGAGACTTCTGTCACATCCCAGGGGAAGGCTGACCCTACACTAAACCTGGAAATCTCTTGCCTGCCCAGCCCATTAGGGACCATATGTTTTCCAGGAAAGCACATACTGACAAAGAGAAGTGCTAGTAGATGTCATCTCTGTAAGAACAGAGGTGAAATTAGAAGGATGTATATTGTTGTATACTCAAGTGTTCTCATGATAACAGCTAATTACTACTTAATTTTCTCTTACAATGCAAAAAAGTAATTTTACAGGCATAGTTAATTTAATGGGTAATTTTATTCTTGCAATTAGTCATTTTGTTCTCTTTATCTTAAAAAAAAAAAAAAAAAAAAAAGCAATGAACTTTCCTAATAACAAGGAGTATGGAGCTTTGTGAAATCACCCAAGGCCCCACCTGCTCATGTATAATGAGTAAACACTCTGAATTTTCTTCAGGATTATATGGATGACTATGAAGAACACAGAGGGAAAGGAAGCTTTCCTGCTATGATCACTCCAGCTTATCAAAATGCCAAGAAAGCAAATGAATTGGCAAGTGATGTAAGTATGAAACCTGAATCAATACAATTCATAAACAATTAAAAGCAGCAGTTTGTCAGAGCAATGCCTAGGAGAAGAATGCTAAAATTACACTTGAGAAGTAAACAACAATGACATTTCACTGCATTGCTGGGAACTGGATAGCTCAGGGGATTAATAATATCCATTAATAGAAGAGGACACAGCTCTGGTTTGCATGACGGAGGGATGGATGTAGCAACTAATGGGGATCCCTACTGTTAGGTTAACCCTCCTGGCAAACCTGCACCTGTATTATTAATGAAACCTTAATCATCCTGTGGACTACTATGGTATTCCCAGTAGTGAATAAATGGAGGATGAATGAGCTGAACGGGTTTTGATATTTTGATGTATCGTGCCTCTAGCACAAAGCAAGTAATGTGGAAGAAAAGAAAACATCGAATACAACACTGTCACTTCACAAGCCTGAGCTTATTTCTAGGCTGGGGATTTTTAGTTTTGGGTGGTAAGCTAAAGAATTGGCAAAAAAGGTGGTGACGTGTGGGATTCTTGCATGCAGCCCATTAACTAAAGAGCCTCAGTCCTGTTTGAGTCTCTTTCTAATAGTGACAAAACATGGGTCAGTCTGTAGGTCACTACACTGTTGCTGATGAGAAGGGTTCCTGCGAGTGACAGCCTTTGTAGTGTGGACACCTGTCCCCCACGGGGCCATCCAAGCTGATGGGCTCAGTCTGTTTTCTGGGGAGCTAACAGATGGTTGAGGGTTTCTGCTTCTACTAGCCTAGACTAGACACTGGAAGTAAACTAGAGTGAAAGGATCAGTTGTATTCTTTACTTGAGCTTATGACTGAGAGAATATAAAAACCTGGAACCTTCTGTGACCAATCCCTATTTTGATGACAAACTCAGCGATCCCCTGTTTAAACACAAAATATTTAACCTTTTGAGATAAAGATGGCAGTTTCATAGGTTTTAAAAAATGCTAATGGTCAACAGTTTCCTTAGTAATTTGTAAAACCTGGAGCAAAGAGAAGAGTTAGTTCATAGCAGTAACATTTTCACACTAGAGTGCTTATCAAGCTGCTTCATATCTTTAAAGCCTGAGAAACTGTGTGCAGCTGGAAAATGAAAGACCCAAACACTGCAATTCAGCACATATACAATAGTTTGTTATTTTGTACATTATGAATCTGATTTTTGAAGCAGTAACGTAACATGAAGAACATAAGCATCTCCATACGCAAGAAATATTGAAATGTATTCCCAATAGGGTTTTTGCTGGACAAAGTTTGGCAAAAGGCCAATATAAGTATTCTCTCACTTCACCCATCCAAGCCCTATTTAAGTCAATCACCTGATGTCTAAATTAATTTAATATATCCCTTATTTAAATCTTGATTTGGTACAGAAATATAATTCCCCAAAAATACTGCAAGTGCAAAAAGATACAGCTTTTTTAAAAAGCTGGTTTCTACAAAAGGAAAAGTTTACAGAGCACTGGATGACTATCTGTAATTCTCTGACTAGAAGTCTAAAATCAAAGTACTGAGAATTAACTTCAGGAATAGAAGAGCACATGTGCTCCAACCAGTCACTAGCCAAGAATCTGCTAATTATCTGTTCAAGCTATGAACAACAACCAGTGCTGTTCAATCTATGTAAAAAACGGATAAAAACCCCCCTCTGTCTAGTGAAGTGGCCAGACAGGGATTGTTAGGGCTGTGATTTTATATGTGGTTTATTTTGGGAAGTGACAACTTGCAGTATTTCAATTTAGCAAGTTCTATTTGCTTATCGAAACAAGAATGGGAAAAGTCTTCTGCTGACTGATCAAGCATGTCTAAATAGCAATGGTGAAAAGGTAGACACTTATTTTATAATTTTCCCTACTTCTTTTCAGATAAAATACAAGAAAGATCTTTCCAAGATGAAAGGTGCAGCTCACTTTCACTCCCTAACGGCTGAAGACAACTTAGTCCTTAAACGAGCCCAAAGTGTTAACAAGCTTGTCAGTGAGGTAAGGGATTGAATCGATCTGTTAACGAGTTCGAGAGCAGCTCGTACAAATGTTCGTGTCTGATGGGTGAGGACTACAAATAGAAAAAGCTGTTGTTCTTATTGCCCGGTATGTAACAAAAAATGATCTGTGTGTAGCACAGGAAATGCAGAGAAAGATGCAGGAACAGGTCTTTGGGTGCTGTTATCCAGCATTTCCAATGATCTGTATGAAAGTATGAGGAATGAACTCCAGAAGAGTATTTCTAATTCTGGCCACATGAGAATAGAAATCTAAAAAAACCACCCTGAATTGTGCTCTTAATGTGCTGTGAACTTATAACCATAAATGCTTGAGGTTGACTTAGGTGTGTACCTTACAGTCTCTCAAAGAAGGTTCTACTGATAATTAAAAAATAACACAAACAGAGCCAAAATTTGTACTATTCTGTTAGTGCAGGTTTCTGTTTTCTTCCATCATGCGAAGGACTGTGAGTTATGGATAATGCATTCTTCTGCTTGGCAAGGGAAGATTGCTGGGGAATTCTCAGTAGATTCTGAATTATTGATTTATTTATAGTGTAATATCAGCTATAAAGCTATTAATAAATGTAAGTTTCTAGAGCTTCCCCATGGCAGTTCAAAAACTTACACTCTTGGGATGTCAAAGTATAAAACCTTCAATAATGAAAAACCCCTGGAAGTAGGACTAGGAGGGGCCTCCTGGGCCAGTGGTTCCTGGCTCCTGCTGTTTCGGCACAGTATCATATAATCCTCTTCTTCTAATTTCTAACCTACGTTTATTCCTGTCCATTTTATTACTGTTGTGTTTGGTGCCAACATTGTCCTTTAGTTTAAAAAGTTCTTTGCCCTGTGCAACTACCTTTCTGAGATGTTTACAAGCAGATCTAGTTTTCTTCTCTCTGCCTTTGTTTTCCTAGACCAAGCAAGCCAAATTCTTTTAATCTCTCTCAGTCTTTAACTGTGAGCGTTCCTCACAGTAAGTGCATGTTCCTCAAACAGGAATGACTGTGAAAGCATGTAAGTTCTTGATGAGGTCTTACTGGAACCTGGGACACAGCACACGTGCTTCCCAGTGCCTGCTCAAAAGTCTCCTCTTGCTCCCACCTTGGACTGCATTTGCTTTTTCATGGCTGTGTTACTTTGGCATCTCACCATCTTTCTGTGATCAGCCTCCATAGGAACATTCTTCTCTTTCTTAGTCTTTCCAGCTGATGAGCTCTTATAGCTGAATTTTTTATGACTGCTCCCTACCTATATCACTCTCTTCATTGCTGACTTTAGTCCCATTTCTATTACTCCTTTTAATATCACCCACAACATTTCTACTTCAGAGCAGAGATACTTAATGAAAATATTAAACCAGTTCTGTATTTAAACTTTCTCAGAAGAATTCTGCTGGTAAACTTCCCCCTGTTTAATCCTTCCTGCTAAAGAACACCCACTGCTTTTTCTGCTCTCCTTTGCTCCACACTCACCTTAAAATTCCTTCATAGATCCTTGGTTTTGCTAATAATTTTTCCCGTGGCACTGTCTCGTACACTTTGCTGAGGTCCATTTCTTCTGCCTATAAAGTAGTAACTGAGTATATTAAAGTAGTCTTCATATTAATTTTCATCATATGACATCTGATGAAAGCCATGTATCAAGATCTCTGAAGAGTGGGTCTGGCTGATAAAAAGTGTGTGGAGGAACTTGACAAAGCTAGGTTAAGGTTTTACTGTATCTTTCCCTTGTGCATTTTTGTCTCTAAGGTGGAGTATAAGAAGGATCTTGGAAACAACAGAGACTGCAGCATGAACTACTGTGATACTCCGCAATTCAAGAATGTGAGCAAGATCTCAAAATTCACCAGTGATGTAAGTTTTCAGTACCTTGCTTAATGCGGTAGCTGCTGGAATCGCAATTTATCTGTGTGTGTGTTTCAGATAAGCAAGCGCTGGGAATTCGAATGTAACTGATTTTACCACATGTCTGTCCAGCACCTATCCTAGTCTGTCCTTACTGATCATTTTATATAGGACTATGAAAACAGCTACCATGATATATGGAAGAGAGGTTACTTACAATCTACACAAGCACCTGTCAGTTTTTACTGTTGTCTATTTTAATAATTACTTATTCCATTGTGTATGTCCATTTCCTGGCTGGAGAAGGAGGCAGAAGATACTTTACCAGAGCTAATGTCAGAGAGGAACATGTTTACTGCATGAAAGTAACCAATAAAATAAGTTGCGATAAATTACTACTTGCATCTGATGATACTGAAGTATCATTTTACTTTTTGCCGCTTACTATCATTCTCTGAAATCCAGGAGGAGTAAATCTTTTGCCATACAGATGAGATGGTAGAGTGGTTAATTTGTATTGCTGTTGAATTTCCTACTCTGGGCTTGGTGAAAACTGCACCAAAACACTCCAGTTTTGGTAGATGATTATGTATTCATTTGTTAACACACAAATAACGCATCCCTGCTATTTCGTTCTAATATTTATTACTGATGAAACAATATGCCACAAAAGAATGTGGCAGTATCTCCCTTATGTGGCATTCAGGTCATCTGAAGAATACATAAGTGACATCTTTTAAAACAGGAAACCACAGAGGGGTTTAGTTTTTATTTCTTAAAGTACCAAGGTTGTTGTGGACTCATGAGTTTCTGTAGTGGTGCAACACAAGTAGAACACAACTGTAATAATTTGTCTCACTGCTGTAAAATAGAAACTCATAGAAAAACTAAATACATTTTCTCAGAATATTTTTACTTTTTTCTTTTTTTTTACAGCTTAAATACAAAGAAACCTATGAGAATGAGATGAAAGGTCGTTATGTAGGTATCGGCATGGACAAGCGAATGCTACATGCCATGAAAGTTGGCAGCTTAGCAAGCAATGTAAGTGTTTTTTAATTACACTTGTATGGTTTCTTACTTTCTTAAGTTTTTTCCAGAATTAAGTTGATAGAAAACTTTAGATCGTATTGTACCAGGGATCTGAAGGATAGATCTGTTGAGGGGAAATTCTGGAAACCCTTTTGTACTGATTTATAGCTCACTGTGTGGAAGAAGTTAAAATAAGCAGATTCAGTGATCTAGCAACATACTGAGCTCCTTCAGTTTTCGTTGACATCAGTAGGATGCTGAAGGTTGCTTGCCACCCCCCCCAGGGTCAGACCTTTGCTGAAAAACAGTCTTTAATGAAGATTTCTGGATTCCAATTTAATTTACTGGGTTAGTCAAGAAGCTATTTTGTTACATACCATTCCTTCAAGTACATTATTTACAAATCTGTAAGAAGCTTGAGAACTAAGCAGAAAGATAAAAGAGATGTGTCATAGGTGGAAGTTAAGTTAATGCTCCCACTGTTGGCATTGGATTAATTGAGGAGCTGAAAAAGAATCAATTAGTGGCTAAACTATGCAAATAATTTCATTTTCTTTGTCACTTATGACATTGAACTTACTTTGTTTCCTGCATTTAATATTAATATTATTGTTTCTTCTTTCCTCTTGACTGATAATTATTCAAACAGTTGACAGCTTAAAAAAAACAATGATTTTTTTTTTTCTCCTTGTGTTTCAGATAGCCTATAAATCTGATTACAAACATGACGGTGTTGACTACAATTACCCAGCTACACTAACTCCTTCATATCAGACAACAAGGAAGTTGGTCCCTTTGAAAGATGTAAATAATTTTATGATTGTTTTTTTCTATGACTTGCATGGCTCATCATCTCTCTGTAGGACAGACTGTGATAGATTGCGTGTGTCAAATGATGATTTAATCATGGGAGCAAACAGGTAGTGAGAACAAAGTTAAAGCAAAAAAATGCAGGGGGTCAAGAGGGCTCAGAGGAATCCAAAGTGCTGCCACCTCCTGTCATTGGCTTCAGTTCAGCACAGATTGTACAGTGATGTGAAATGAGCAAGTTCTGCCCCATATCCACTCTGTGTTATAAAACATCTCACCATCGTGTGCAGCTTCAACAGCATCATCAAGCACTGAAAGGACAGGGAGACTTAAACAGGCTTCTCATTCTTTGTGAATTCCTTGAAGATGATACAATAGGTGTTCACATTTGATGGGAAGTTAATTGGTCACATAACCTTCTTTATGCCCATGGTGAGTGAGGTGCCCTCTGTGCTTGGGGCTGAGTTGCTGTTGCAACAATGTGAAGAAATTTGTGTACTGCTGTGGTTATATGTGCTTTACAGAGAAATGAAAGACATCAGGCTGTAGAGGATACCATACTTTCACCTCCCACGAGGACTGAAGGCTTGATTGATCTCATCTACCATTGGGAACTTAACTTGTGCCTTAGTTAGGACCACAGGCATCAGGCATTATAAAATCAACAGGAAAACAGTAGCACCTCCACAGGGCATTTCTGACTGTCTAAGATGTATATAACCTGTCTTTATCAGGGCCTAAATACCTTTTCCAAGAAAAAGGTGGTAGCATGAAGAGGTAGAATTGAGAACCCTGATGTTTTTGAGGAAGTACTTGATGTACTTCAACTGTAAGATGCAGTATTGCCTCTTGAGCAGCAATTTCAGCTTTGTTTTTGAAAATGCTTAAAAAAAAGTAAAGTTCACTGTTTGATTGCTTGGTGAGAGAGTTGTATTCTTAGAGTACAAAGTAAGCATGACTTCATGTCCAAAATGTACAAATTAGTTTTACCCACTCTAAATATTTCAGCACTACCTATGGCTCAAAAATTCATAGTCACCATCTGGGTTTGGAGCATGTCAATCGATGGGTTACAGAGACTCAGTTGCCCTAATCATAATCGTCATCTACTAGTTTGAAACAGCCCCAGGGCTCATGTGCTCACTGATAACCAACGTGCTTACTTGGAACTCTGTAAGAATGCAACTCTCTCACACTCTAAGCAATCATGAGTAGCAGTAAATACATATTTTCAGTCCAAAAGAAATGATCCCTTTCTCTGGAAGTAAAATTCTATGTCTGTAAAGAAGTAGATGAACTGTTTTAAGTACTTGATCACTTTGGAACTGTGGGATAATTCAGGCCTTTTTTTTCTAGTTTTTGTCATTATGGCAGAAAAAAAAAGTTTACATGTGGATAGCTGAGATAAGAATGTTCACATTAAATAGTTTCAGTAACTCCAAGTCTGTAGAAATACCCTCTACTTTCCTGGAAAAAAGTGGCCTTAAAATACTAGTTGTAAGCAATGTGATCTGCAATGTCTGTGAAGTGGTGATTAACTACAGTGAATATTATTTAAGATATACAGAGAATAGTAATTGTGTCCTGCAGTGTAGCACTGAGTCCTTTAGCAGCAACAGGTCTGAAAGAAAGCTTCTCCTTGATTTTTTTTATCTTGCATAATTTGGGGATTTAAGAAATTTATTTCATACCTTAGTATTCCTGCTGCTGTGTTAATGTGTTAAGAATATAGTGGGCTCCAATCCTATATGTTGCTGACTTTAACGTGACTTTTTTTTGTACCATAAATATATATTTTTGTTCTATCATAATCCACACAAAACTCTTACCACACAGGGAAATACTGTGGTTAATTATTACACGGTAAAGACAAAGTGTGAGTTCATTTTCTCTGCACAGCATTACGATGGGCAGACCTCTTAATAGACAATGTTCCTTTATAGAGATAGTCTGATAAACATAAAAATAGTCTGAGTGATGGTTAAGGATATCAGTTTGATAGGAATGCTTTGTGGACAAGCTGAAACTGCATCTTTTAAATTATTTGTGGTTTTGAGGGGAAGGGGTGAATTTCATTTTCAAAGTGGAATGAAAACTGTGACCTCAGACTGGGAGAGTTCCAGAGCATTAACTCAGATCTCATCCAAGAAATCCTGGTGGTTTTCCTCACCTCAATTTATTATGGTTTAAGTAGTGATTTATCCAGGGTATTAGCTAACAAAACTTTCTCTACTCGATCTCATTTTCCAGTCTGAACATTTCTTCCTTTACTAAATTTTTAAAAATTTTCTATTAAATTAGGTAAACTACAGGCAAAGCATAGACAAGCTGAAGTACAGCTCTGTTGCCAGCACTCCACAAATTGCTCAAGCCAAAATAAATGCACAGCAGCTCAGTGATGTAAGTTTAGTCATTATTAGCCATCATTGTTTATTAGAATGATAAGATAATTTTATTTTATAGCATTTGTAACTTAATTGTTTTGTTGATAGTTCATTAGCAGATTTACAACCAAAACAATAACACAAATTGAATTAAATCACTTCCAAGAATGTGGCAAGCATACCAGTAGGTTTAATATTTTCTTCCATTTTTAAGAGTGGTCTTAGTGTGCTTTTTTTAGGAATTTATTTTCTGTGTATTTATTAATGCATGCTTTTTAATAGGGTATTTTCTACTTTTAGACAAGCAATACCTATTCTATTTGTATAATAATTATTTTACTTCCTAGTATCAAGGTAAAAATGATAATTGCTTTATTGCCCTCATATTTGAGTCAAACATAACTAAGAATGTATCTATAACATATGGCACTAATAACCTGAAATTCAACAGCAGTCAATAAGTGTAATGGTCATATTTTTAGTGAGTTAAAAATAACTGAGTTTGTTGTTGACTCTTTCAACATTTGGCAGCTGAACTACAGAGCCCAGTACGAGAAGACAAAAACAAATTACACTCTACCACAGGACGTACCTCAGTTAGTCAAAGCAAAAGCCAATGCTGAGCTATACAGTGAGGTAAGCCAAGCAATGTGGAAACATTCGTATTCATGCTGCCATTAATAGAAATGAATGTAAAGATGATGACACTGTTTCTGGAAGCATTTAGCATTTACCATCGGTCTTCAGTAAACAGCGTGAGGTGTGGTAACTAGAAAAGAAAGGGATATGATCTCAAGTATGGTGAAACTGGTAGACATCTTATTTGCAAAACTGTTTCAGGTTATTTGAATTGGTTTAGTAAATCAGCGTCCACAAAATGAACTGCTTCTGACGTGGCGTTTCTATGAAGAACCAACGTTTGCACAGTTCTAATAACTCAAAGCCCAATGGAAAGAAACACAATGACTTCTGTGAACTTGGATCAAGCCTGCTGTTGCTGCCATTCATAGTTCGTGACAAAATATAGTGATTTATTTAGAGACCTGTGTGTTAAAGTCAAGCACTTGCAGGAAAAGTTTAACTCCTATTCAACTTTTAAAGTATTTTTCAGGCCTCCATTGTTGTAGATAGTTTTGGAGGGAAAAAGCCCAACAGGAAAAATAAATGCAAAACCAGAAAAAAACCCAGACTTATTACTGATGTGACTATTATTTTTGAGCCATAATTTTTCATGGGTTTGAGTTGACATTACTCAAAGTTTTTCCTGGCATATTTATACCCTGTGTTCTTCCTCTAAGTTTAATTTGAGTTGCATTGGTGAAGGGTTGTGGAGCAACGCTCTGTGTGGCTATAATGTGTGGGATGCATGCTCATAATTAGATATTAGTAAAATATAACCATATGTAAAGCCAAATCTAGAAAACAGGGCTTCCTGGATACTTTATTAGGTGCATGCATAGTATGCATGAAGGCATACGCGATGCTGCCCCACCAGAATCTCAAGTGGAACCGTGAAAAAAAGCTTAAACAACTAGCACTTTAACTTCCATTAATTTTCAGAAGATAAGCATGTGATTCTCACGTTTCATCTACGTTTGTGATGCAGTGTGGCTCATGAGTGTGCTTTTGAAGCAAATCTGATCAGAAGGGTTGCTTCACTGAGCTTTGCTTCACATTCTGGGGTGTTCTCAGAGCACATGAGCTGGATTCCTTTTGAATGCAGCCCAACTGAAAGGTGCTCTCCAGCAGCGCTCACAAAGAACCGCAGCTACAAATAGATAATCAGCACGTGGGACCTGACGAGCTCTAGTTTGGTGGGGAGGAGGACAAAACCTGAAATGAGTGATGTCTGATTCTGAGCACCAGCTGTTCCGCCCTATAGATCAGCTTCTATTAATCTACAGTATTTGCGTATGAAGACATAACCACAGGCACTTTTGAAAAACCTTCCTTTGCCCACGCCTGTTTAAAATTAGAGGAATATTGGTGCATGTGCTGGGATTTAAAGTCCCTGTAAACTCCGATAATAAAATTTTTGACTCAATCCTGGCCAGTTAGTTAGCTCAAAATGATAATGAACTCTGACCTAAGAAGGTTGCACTTTGCTCTTAAGTCATTTTCATGTTCATTTGAAGATCTTGTGTGTTTATGTGTCAGTGACATGTTGCTGTCTTTGCTTTCTCAGATTAAGTACAAAGAAGGCTGGGAGAAGAGTAAGGGCCGGGGCTTTGAAATGAAACTTGATTCTCTGCCTTTACTTGCTGCCAAAGCTTCAAGGGATCTTGCCAGTGATGTATGTTATATTTAATTACCTAGGAATTATTCTTTATATAAGTTGCTAAAGCACAGGGAAATAAAGCTTAGCGCGCTTCATGTGGATTTTGAAGTCCTGTATTTGGCTGTTCATCTTTCTGAGTGGCTGCTGAGCAGTTGGAAGCTTTCTTAGGCTCTGCTATGAAATTTCACTCTGTGAAAATTATTTTTTTTAATGCAAATGTACAGAAGGAAGCAAAATCTGCGAAGTGACAATGGCTCAATGCTCCCATAGTAAAATTCAGTGTTTTGAATTGTTTATAGCTTCAAAAATGCTGTTATCATAAACGCACATATATAGAAATTTTCCAAACAAACTCTAAACAACTTCTGTCGTGATTCTTAACCTGCGGAGAGGCAGAAAAGGAAGAAGCTTTTCCTACAGCTATCTAGTGTTCAGCAATAATGATGGTTCCAAAATCCCATCTCATTAAGAAAAACAAATCTTGAATTCCTTGCTTGGGTTTTATATCATCGATTTTCTTATCTTCTGGTTTAAGAACAAGATAATTTAGCTAATCTAAAGACTTTATAAGCATATCCACCTCAGAGGAGTGAGCCTTAAAGAATGAGGTTAGAGTCAACAAAAATTAAACTAGCCTTGCCCCTTTGGGAATTTCTGGGAAATCTGAAGTGGCAACCAGACTAAGCCCTTGTAAATTTTGACCATCCAAATTGTCAGTGAAAAACATATTGCTTATCTTTTGCGTAACTGGAAATGTTCTTTAACCTAAAGTGTTTTTTTCCACAGATTAAATATAGAGAAGAATATGAAAAAACAAAAGGAAAAGCAATTGGAACCAAAGATTCAAGACTTTTGCACTCTCTGCAGGTGGCCAAGATGAGTAGCGAGGTAAATTATTTATTTCTCTTACTCAAAAGGTATTTTTCAAAATTATTAATCTTTCAGCAACTCTGTGCAATCTACCACTGTTACTTCTTTCACTATAAGAAATTCTTTGAAGCATTTAACAAAAAGTGGTTTCCTACCTCAGTCTGTTAATCTGCAATGATTGTATAGTATTTTTGTTCTCATAGAGAATTTTGGGTTGATGATGACCTTATTTTGGGGCAGGAAAAGACCATCCTATTAAAACCCCAATATAAACACTTCTACATAAAATTTTAAAACAGATGAAAGTATGTTTAAAAGTAAGATGTACTGTAATAGAGAAGATATCTCTAGAGTCTGCAAAATTCATCCTACCATCTGTTTTGTGTATCCCTCGTAGGACCTGATTGCCACATGTGTTTTTTGCCTAATCTGCATAAGGACCCAAACAGGACTGGAGATTTAAGATATCTTTGGCTCTGCAATACACTGATACAGACAATTTATTTTAATAACTTCTGTTTCTAGATTGCCTACAAAAAAGATTTTGAGGAGAGTAAGACCCATTTCCATCTGCCTATGGACATGGTAAACCTGAGACATGCGAAGAAGGCCCAGGCACTTGCTAGTGACCTGGATTATAGAAAGAGGCTCCACGAATACACAGTGGTTCCAGAAGATATGAAGACCAAATGGGCAAAGAAGGCTTATGGTCTCCAGAGTGATGTAAGATGTTATATACCCAGCTTAACTGTTACAAGCAGTATAAGTGTTTATAGACTTTTTCAGTTTGACATTATTACTCATTTCATCTAGACGCTGTTTGATTTGCACTATGACTTTTTAAAATGTCTTCAGAATGGGTTGAAACTAGAAAGGGTGCACATCTTCGCGTGCAAACGTTGTACCTGTGTGCCTCATGCCAATAAATGTAATTTTCCTTTACAGCTTCGATATAGGGCAGATCTGATGTGGATGAAAGGAGCTGGGTGTATCACAGAAGGAAGTCTTAATATACAACAAGCCAAAAAGGCAGGAGATTTAGTCAGTGAGGTAAGCAAAGTGCTCACGTTTCTGTCTGTTGTGTATTCAGAGCTTTATGCACTCTTATTCCACTAAATTGTGTGCAATAGGTAAGGAATTCCTAATACAGAAAATCTGAGAAATGGAGAAACTGATGGACATTGTTTAGGTATTATACCATTTAGGATATCCTGGGTTACAGGTTAAAAATATATGTTTCTATTATATGATTATTGATTTCTGTCAAGTTTGTGAAGCAGAAGTCTCCATAACTGTGCTTCCACCTACCCATTTTCCTGAGTAGCACTGAAGAGAATCAGAAATTCCTATGGTACACGCTACACAAAATGCATAGAGTTTTAAGGAACTGTGCTGAAAAATTAGATATTTGTTAGCCATGTTTGGAAGTTTCCTAGGCTGTTGGTAAAGATGGGATGTGTTTGTGCTGATCTTTATTGTTTTCACTAAATTAATTAATGGTTTCGTGCTGCCATTAACCTTATGGAACACTTCCTCAGCTCCTTAGCTATGACTGAGTTGTCTCACTAGTGCTAGGAAAACTAGAGGACAGGTAGAAGAATAAATTAGGGGAAGTTTGACAAGAAGGATAAAATCCCACTTAGTGTTGGAGGAAGGAACAGAAGCCACTTAGTTACTGGAGATCACACTCTCTGATACCTTGGGTCTCTGACATGCTCTCAGTACTCCTGCAAGGGGAAAAAAATACATCTTAGAAACAGAAGAAGAGCAGCTGCTCTCAGATCCAGTGTCTTGCTAGGGATAGACTGACATCTGCTGCTGTGGTCTGCTGTAGTAATAATCGCTTCCACAAATATTTAATCCATAATGATCTGCCTTTTCATTCCAGTGCTGTGTAAGGCCAAGAGATGGCTGACAGTTACTTAAACTGGAGATTGGTGGATATTATTTTAGAGATCTCTATTGCCATACAGAGCCTGGCATTTTGTCATTTCTTTGCAGAATGTCACTACATGGTGTTCCATGCAATGTGACAAAACATGCTGTTTTTAATCTGCCTCCCTCCCTTCTGGTTCCTAAAATAAAGCAGTGAGCACCTCTTTGAAGTGCTGTGTGCTTTTTCAACTTCTGTTTTGTGTTCCCTGAGCAGAACCACAGCATTAACTGGTCCGTTCACCCATCAGTTCAAACACAAGGATTTCTCTCCTGAAATGCCAGATAATGATAAAATTAATTTATACCTTTTCTAGGTGGAATGCCCCACTTCATAGGTGAACTGTTAGAATACAAATTCCACTAAAGTATCTAAGAAGTGTCTGCCTGGTCTCCTGTGTCGTACTGTGGTCTTGAAATAGGGTGCTGCATTTCCATGTACTGTCTCAAAGACAGAAAGAGATGCTTAGTTTGCTCTCCAAGGGATGATGCAAAAGGCTCAGGCAATGACATTTGTTCAAAAGAGGCCAGATCCAAAGCCTGATTAAGTCAAAGGAAGTTTCTCATTCACTTTGGTGTGCTTCAGATGTAAAGTAGAAAGTAAGATGGACTAAAAGTAAGGGAAGTCTTGTTTACTAAACTAGAAATCTTAGTCTCTATGCAAATTTGTCTGATAAAACAGATTTTATGTAGCTACTAGTACCGGAGGATGAATGGAGCACAATGTTTCTTCCCACATCCAAGACTTGAGCCTTGTGGCTCATAGCGCGTGCTCCCAGGAAGGCGTGACTGCAGTGTCTGTGCTGAGCTCTACTTTGAAAAGAACTGGGAGATGGTAGGGAATATTTTCAGTTAAAGTTGCTTTCAGGACACTGAAATTGCTTGTTATAATTTAAATGATTGATAATTTAGAAATATCTTAATAATTTAGAAATATCACAATAACGCACGTTCAGTGATTTGAACAACGTGGGCATATGCTTGAGAAGTCTCATGTAGGAATATGAGATAGTAATACTGACTGTGTAGCTCATGAGCTCTCTTGGGCCCTGACTTAAGTCATACATAGTTTGTGAAGATACTCATCAGTTGGTGTGCAGCCTGGCCTTTGTATGGTATGCAGCTATTAATGCTACATTGGACACCAAAGAGTATTTCTGCTTGCCATGTCAGCAGCAGTGCATTTGGCAAACTCTGGCACTATTCTCCTCGCCACTGGAGTCCTCCCAGCATATGTGCCGAAATTGTCTTGGGATTCTGGCTCTATCAGTTGTGCAGTTTTTGAAAGCACTACATTTTTGGAGAAGGTAAATATTGTAGTAACATTTGTGTAATCTGCTTTAATTTGATCTAGAAAAAGTACAGACAAAAGGCTGATGCTCTGAAGTTCACCAGTGTGGCTGACAGTTCTCAGATCAAACATGCCAAGAAAAGCCAGGAACTGCAAAGTGATGTGAGTCTTTGACTGAATTTGTCTCTTTGCAAATAGTTCAATCATAATGTGGTCATTCCTGAGATACGTGCAGTGGGAGGTGGTGCTTGTGGAAGAGGACCCAGTCATGAAATGTTTCAATGTATGAAATTTATTGAGATTTATTTCTGAGGGTTTTTATTTGTTTATTTGATGAATTCTTCCATTGAATTCTCTGAACTAGAACAATAACAAAAAAGCAAACCACAATACAAATGGAAATAAGCAAGTGAGGCTTCTCACAAATGATGTCAAAAGCCAGAGGGAGATGGGGATGCCCCTACAAGACAGTCCTGGCAGAAAACTTGTGGGTGATGCAGGCTGGATTCAAGCATGGCTGAAAAGCTGCATGAGAGGCTGCCTGAGTATTCCTGAGACATAACTGTCATCTACATGAAAACTGGTTATCCATGAGGTAGTAAAACTGAGGAAGCAAGCTGGAGGGAAAAGACTATTCCCAGCTGATCCTCAGGCAGTGCTTCAAAGCAAGGTAGACATTAGCACAGAGATGTATATGTGTGTGTATATACATATATATATATATGTGTGTGTGTGTGTGTGTATGTATGTATGTATACATCCATCCCTGGTTCTGTGTTCCTCTCCACTGAGGGCCCTATCAGACTACATCTTTATTGACGATTTAGATGAGGGGATTGAGACCATCATCAGCAAATTTGCTGATGACACCAAGTTGGGAGGGAGTGTCGACCTGCTGGAAGGCAGGAGGGCTCTGCAGAGGGATCTGGATAGACTGGAAAAATGGGCTGATTCCAATGGGATGAAGTTCAATAAGGCCAAATGCCGGGTGCTGCACTTTGGTCACAACAACCCCCTGCAGCGCTCCAGGCTGGGTGCAGAGTGGCTGGAGAGCAGTCAGACAGAAAGGGACCTGGGGGTACTAAGTGACAGGAAGCTCAACATGAGCCAACAGTGTGCCCAGGTGGCCAAGAAGGCCAATGGTATCCTGTCCTGTATCAAAAACAGCGTGGTCAGCAGGACAAGGGAAGTGATCCTTCCCCTGTACTCTGCATTGGTGAGGCCACACCTGGAGTATTGTGTTCAGTTCTGGGCCCCTCAGTTCAGGAAAGACATTGAAGTGCTGGAGCGGGTCCAGAGAAGAGCAACACGACTGGTGAAGGGACTTGAACATAAGACCTTTGAGGAGAGGCTGAGGGAGCTGGGGTTGTTTAGTCTGGAGAAGAGGAGGCTTAGAGGTGACCTCATCACTCTCTATAACTACCTGAAGGGAAGTTCTAGCCAGGTGGGGATTGGTCTCTTCTCCCAGGCAGTCAGCAATAGGACAAGGGGGCATGGGCTTAAACTCTACCAGGGGAAATTTAGGCTGGATATTAGAAAGAAATTCTTTACAGAGAGAGTGGTCAGGCATTGGAATGGCTGCCCAAGGAGGTAGTGGACTCGCCGTCCCTAGAGGTTTTTAAACTGAGATTGGACATGGCACTTAGTGCCATGATCTAGTAAACGGACTAGAGTTGGACCAAGGGTTGGACTCGATGATCTCTGAGGTCTTTTCCAACCCAGTAGATTCTGTGATTCTGTGATTCAAGCTATACGAACCTTCTTAGACTACACATTCTTCAGCTGTTCCTGTCAAGGTACTTTTAACAAAATGATAAGATAGGCATATTTTCCCACACTGGGTGCCTTCAGAATGCTCCCTGTTGTTCCTTGGGGCTGGGCAACCCTGGCAGATGGTATTTCAGAACTCCTTGGCAGGACCTAGCTGACAGCAGCTCACTTCTAAGTTTCCAAAAGAAGGGGAAGCTGTTGTTAAAATTGCTGACCAATTAATTTTGGAACAGGAGTGACTTGCCAAGTTTTTTTAAATTACTTTCAATATGTTGCAACTTGAACTGAAGATACTGTCATCTTCTCAGTTGTTATGTGAATTGTTGCTTCTTGATTGGTCTTTTCCAGGCAGCTACCATGTTTCCTTTTTTTGCTCCTCTGTGTCAATAAAATCCTGACACTTAGATGAGTGCTGTCTGTCTCAAAGATGACACCAGATTGAGTCAGAGGAGAATGCTGCTCTCCTATGTACTGGACAATGCTGCCTTTCTGTATGTGCGTTGAAGTCAGCATAGTAACTATGGATTTAGAGCTTTATAGTAGGGACTTTTTTAAAAATTTCATTTTCCGTGAGATGTAAGAAAAGCAACACTATGTGAAATGGGACATCTTTCCATAGCTTTTTAACAGCTCCTCCAACAGCTTTATGGGCTTCTCACAGAATCACAGAATGGTTAGGATTGGAACAGAGCAGTTCATTTCTCTGTTGGCGTTGCCCCAGGATATCAAGTGGAGATGTTTGCTACTTGGATCGTGAAAAGTCCTTGATATTCTCATTTAAAGTTGGAATGTTAGTTCTCACTGGTGTATTATGTCAGCAATTACATTTAGGTCACAAATTTTCTCTGCAGATTCAATTGCTTAGTTTTCTTCATTTCATGCCTACAGTTCTCTGTTTCTGTGTCCTATTAAAGACTTTCATTCCACCTAAAAAGTAGCTGCAGTTTAATATTGGATGAAATATATTCTTACATACATTTCGTAGTGAATATGAATGAATGTCAGCTCTGTAGCCAGATAAGTAGCTAAGTTTAGGAAAGAGAATTAAAAGTACCCTGATGTGTATGTTGTTTCACTGCTTCCCTGAAATTTAGCCATGAGTAATTTGGTCAGCCTGACTCTGTGGGCCAGCTTTTAAATCAGATCTGGTGAGAAAAGTCATGATACTAAAGACTGCCTCACCAAATAAATTAACCCTAACAAATCCTTGAATATTTGGGGTGTTTTAATCAGTATTCCTTCAACATTTAACATGTACTACTGCTGGTTAACCACGCTTTGCTTTCTGTGGGCAGGTCATGTACAGGTCAGGAAAAGAGCAGTTTCTTCACCAGTACACCATCAGCAAAGATGAACCTGTCTTCCTGCTGGCCAAAGCAAATGCTGCCAATATGAGTGAGGTACTGTGTGAGACAAAGGTTGGGTTCCCTCACTCTTGTGAAGAGTTACAGCTCCTGTTGAAATGTTTGTTCTGTAGGTAAATGTTATGTTGCTTCTCTGAGAAGGTCCAAATGTCTTAGATCTAAAAACTTTACATCTAAATTTAATTACTTGCTCTCAATTAAATACTAGTCATATCTGCTGTTCTGAAGGCTAGTCACTTTTGGAGTTTGAAGCTGTGTATTTGCCACATGGTTCTGGATGAGTGGCACATTGACCGGTTCATTGGAACCAGTGAGATAATGGGGTTACAGTATCCACAGTTACAGTACGTAAGTGAAGACACCAAGATCTGATGATCCTTAGACATATGGTTGGTGTGTGGGCAGCGTTCACCAATCTGATGTTACTTGAGAGCTTTCACTGTGACTATAAAATGTACTGATAGTAACAAAGAGACTGTGTTATTGTCATCTTTTTAGAAACTGTACAAGAGTAGCTGGGAGAAGCAGAAGGAGAAAGGATTTGTGCTTCGTCTGGATGCTTTGTCATTCTTGACAGCTAAGGCAAAGAGGGATCTGGCAAGTGATGTGAGTATGGACTTAATCAGCTTTCTTTATTCTTAGGATAGCCCAGGTTGCTACCAGAATGTTGGGGATGTGTCATATATGTCCCAGTGCCCTCAGCCAGCCTCACTCAATGTGTGCTAAGCAGCAAAGGAGAAGTCATCTGGATGACTGGTATTCCATAGTTAGTCAGAAGGTTTGCTCTGAGCAATTCAGAGTTTTTCCCCACATGCTGACTGTGTTTTCCTATTCTCATTTTGACTCAAGGACAAATGTTGGAACTCAAAATGAAGTAGAAATCTCCTCTGAAAAATCGTAATTTCATACCTGAAAGAACCTCCTGACTTCAGTGCCGAAAATAAAAGATTTCTTATAGCTTTTTGTGAACATGTTATTATTGAGAAAGGGTCTGTTCTTCAAAAACACTTAATTTCTAAGGCATTCCAGTTCTCTTTTGGAAATGAACTTCTTACTTGCTTGTATGAAGGACCAAACATGTCACAGCACTGACAGGCAGTTGCTTTGCTACCAGCAGATCTGTCAGTTTGGCAGCTTAGATTTACTCATGGTCTATTTTTTTCTTCACAGATTAAATATAAGGAACGTTATGAGAAGATGAAGGGTAAGCTGATTGGAGTAAAGGCTGTGCAGGAAGATTCGCAGATGGCTCATTCCCTTCAAATGTCAAAGTTGCAGAGTGATCTGGAGTACAGGAAGGGATTTGAGGACACAAAGAAACAGTTCCATATCCCCATGGATATGGTTAACCTTGTCCATGCCAAAAAGGCTCAGAATTTGGCAACAGATAAAGGATACAAGACAGTTCTCCATCACTACACAGCTCTGCCTACTGACAGGAAAGTGGCGTGGGCCAAGTGGGCCTATGGATTGCAAAGTGATGTAAGTCCAGAGCTTAATGTATTTCAATACCCTTTAATCCAACCCCTCAGACACTTAGGGCTGAGTTTCTTCAGATGTTGATGCTTTTAATGCGGTGACATATTTATGCACCTAATTTTTCAACTATTAAGCAGTTAATATTAAAACAATAAATATTAACCACTTATTTGCTCAAGAGACATATTTAGGGTGTGCAGTGTTTTTGAGGAGTGTTATAATCCTGTTTATGAGGCTTCTTCAAAGCCTACTTCAAATGCTAATAAAACACTAGGATTCACATATCATGTACGTTTATTATATATATACCTAATGTACAGGGAGGTTACATAATTTATGGTAATAAAATTGCTAACAAAATTTGATATAGGCACCACATGCTCAGCTGTAACCATCAGATGAACTGTCTGATACTGTAAATGGTTACTGTAAGTCAGACCTTCCATTCTGAGGTTTTAAGTCAGAACTTTTCAAGAAGACTAAGATAGATATGTGTACAGGTCTTGTTGAGCTATAGGTGCTAAAACCCTTCTGGCTTCTTTGGGAACCCCAGCTGTAGTGCTTGTATAAGCTTCTGGAATTGAGTAGACTATCGGTAGGAGAGATTTTGTGAGGAAAGTGCTCAGTACCGTACTCTTCTTCCTTAAAGACACATGGAAAAAACAAAACAAAATGCTTTCTCTCCATTATAATAACAGGATAGGGGTTGGGAAATGCTAAGTGTAATTTTCTTATCATTACAAATCATTAATGATCTTTTAAAAAGTGCACTATGCACAATAAAACTGAAGTTTTGCTGCATTAGAGTAAAAATTATGAACCACAGTAGGGTGTAGACCAATTTTAAAAATTGCCATGCCAGGCATATTGCACAAGTGCTAGTGAGTCCTAATACTTCTACTTCATTCTGTAATTTTTTTGCTTTCCTTGCAACTGTGCAATAGTGAATAAAACAAAAGCAGACACTAATTTGACTTGGTTGTTGTTCGTGAGATGTCTGAATCCTTTAATGGCATTTTAAGTATATGAACACCAACAATGGCACTTTTTTTTCTTTGTCAGAACCGATACAGAGCAGATTTGAACTGGATGAAAGGAGTTGGATGGATAGCCACTGGGTCATTAAATGTGGAGCAGGCTAAGAAGGCAGGAGAACTCATTAGTGAGGTGAGATTTCATGACAGCATGTAACAGAATTTGCTGCATAATGTGTGCAAAATGTCTGTATAAAATTAAAATAATTTCCACTCAAAGGGGAAAGAAAAAGGCATGCTACATGAAAGCCCTCAAAACCAGGGATAGGACTGGTAATTAGAGAGAAACCAGATACCAAACACACACCAGTAGGAGTCCATATAGCCTTTGCAAAAACAAAGTAGGTGACAAATGATATTATGAATAATAATGGCAATCAAACAGTGCTCAATTGCTACCCACTAGCCTACCTTTTTAATGAAGCAAAACAGGAGAGATGATGAAAAGATGCAGTCGTTGGACCCAGAACCTTCTTTTGTCATGGATACAGGTTTCTTCTTGCTCCTTTTTCATATAGAGTCACCTTAGCTGTAGAAATTCACATAGTTACCTCTGTTTGTAGCTATCTATAGGCCCCCAAGTAGTTTTCATCCTTATTTCTCTCGAAAACCAGGTAAAGGTGAGCTCTAGAATCCTTTGTGCCAGTTCTGTGAGGCCCTCAAAGCAGACTGTGGTGGAAATGGTTAAAAGTTCATGGTATTCTGTTTCTATTATTGCAGAAGGAGTCTTACTGGCCAAATCTGCTGCAGTAAGAGACTGAATCCTGTGATTTTTTTAGTTAACCACTGGTGATGCGGGAATCATCTGTTAATTCACTCAATGAGAATAACAGCGTTAACCACTGTTGTAGTGTCTCAGAAAAATACAGTCATCCTTTCACATCTGCCTGATTGCTAACACTATTTTTTCCCATGTAATCATCTACAATAAAAAAAGATTTTTTTTTTAGGCACCATAACTAGATCCTCAGCCAGTGTAAAGTAAGGGAACTTCATAAAAGCTGGTACAGCAATGCTGGCTGGAGTAGTGACTGAGAATCTTTATGGGTATACCATTTTGAAAACTGCCAAGTAGAAATTTGACTTGCTACGTTGCTCATCTCAACTGTTTTGTGAGTACTAAGTAATTTTAGGTGGCTGTGAGCCTCCTCCCTTCTTGCATATACACAGTCTCTAGCCCTTGCAATGTTGGTAAAAAGCAATTGCCAGAATATAATTTCTAGGAATTTTATGTAGAGATGTTCTGGTCGAGACTTATTTTTCTCTTCAGCTGATCAGGACAAAACATAAACCAGTTTTGTCCCTGGTTAATCTTAGTGAGTTTGCTCATTTTTAAGGGATTTCTTTCTGCAACCAAAACGTTTCTCATAAGCTTGTAATACACTAAAAGAGTTGCTGTGTTTTACATTGGTGTTTTGAGTCCCCAAAGAATCAGGATGTTGCCTCAAATAAACTCCTGTGTATCACAGCTCAATTTAAAGGAGAATGACATGCCTTTAGACTCAAACGCTGAGATAGAAACAATTTCCTTAAGAGCCATGAACATACGTATTGACTTGGGGGTTGATCACAGGCACCGGGAAAATTTAGTGTGCACTATCTGGAGAAGAGATAAGAGTATTGATGGGTATAGGACAACTCATGCAGCAGGAGAAGCTTTTAGTGACCTGGCCATATGGAAAACATATCATTTTGCCATCAAAGAGCCTTCATTTTAATTATGTGTATGTAACAAGAACTCTCAGAAGCTACTATGGGTCCTTTCAAGCAAGCAGAATTAATATAATTATCTAGAAAATATACCATAACAATTAGGCACAGTATTAATGACTGCACAGATTTGCTATAGGGGTTACGAGGAAACCGAAACCCTGAAACAATAAGTTAAATGGTTGCCATTATTAACACACTGGAATTTTATATCATTTCTTGCTTAAAGAACTATAAATAAATAAAAATATACTCATTCATACTGTACTTGAAGTAATCTGAAAAGAAGACTTTTAAAATCCTGAGTTCTGGAGTATTTATGTGGGCAGAATCTGATTTTGAAATGTTTCCCTTATATTTAGGGAGAAATACTTTAATATTAATCAGCAAAAGGTTATTGTTAAATTGAAACAAATATTAATCTGAAAGTACCTAGGACATAAAGATGAGGAAAGAGGAATAATAATTATGTTCACAAATTCACTCTAATCTCCAGCAACCTATGATTTTTCTCTTTCAAATAGCATGAAAGAGCAGCACAAAATTCACAGCTTTGATCTTTTTCTGCTCAACAGAAGAAGTACCGTCAGCATCCATATGCTTTGAAGTTTACCAGTATTAAAGACACTCCTGAGATGATCCAGGCTAGAATTAGTTATAACCAGGCTGTGGATGTAAGTTATAATGTATATACATTATGATTATAAGAGTGGTATCCTCTTTGAACGACCTGATTGAAGCACTGGCTTTCTCTCTCTTTCTTTCTCTGAGATTATCCTTGGGAACCAGGAAACTTTGTGTTCTGGTGTGGTGCATCTCACAAAGAACATGTTTCTAACTTGGAATGAGAAGTCATAGGGATCCCACTGAAGTGAATGGGAGTTTCATGCAAAAAGGGCCTTCTGCCTGATTTTTTTTTTCAGAAGTAAAATTTAGGAGTAAGACTGACCTTTGACCTTTAGAGACATTTGGCCTTTTGAGGTTCATTGAGGAAGAACACATTTGGGGTTCTTTCTCCTTTTCAAAAGGATCTTTCAAATTTCACTTTCTGCATATTCTTTGGAAACAAAATGTAAGACAGCGTGACAAGGAAGAAAAAATAAATTATTTCAAGCTGTCATCCTGCTGAGAGAGAAATCCAGGAGGGGAAACCTTAAAGAGAAGAATTGAGGCTGTTTGGTGTTTAAACATGTTTATTTTTAATAGAAGAGCGATTTAAAAATATTGTAGACTTAACTGGGATAATACAGAAGTGAATAATAAGCAAAAGTCACTCAAAAAAGACAAGTTTCAAACATGAGAGGGTGTTTTATGGTGAAAATAGATATTTTTAAAGTGAAGAAGAAGATGAAAGACACTGTGTAAAACACATGCTATTGTAATACTTATAGTGTCTATGTCTTTGGTTTAATTAATAAGATCCAAAAGGCTGACATCTCAGGCAGGATAAATATAAGTCATTTTGTTCTGCTGAGCCACAGTCAAAGTCAGTCTGCTGCTCTACTTCTTCACTTGTGGAGCTCTCATTAATTTTTCTCTTATGGAGCTGCGGTACAAGTGGACCTACTTGCTAAAGAAAGTGGCTGCAGGGTGAAATGGAGAGGTTCGTTCACATCTGGAGGGTCTCAAACCCTCACACAGAAGTAAGGCAAGTAAGGAGGCCAAGACGTGGAGCGTATCTAAGGCCAAAAAAAACGGTGACAATCCATACTCATCTGAAAATGATGGTGTAAGAAGAAATTAGAATAAACTAGGAAAGAAGGATAATGTGGAAGAGGTGAACTCTGCATGGCCATTGTAGGGGAAGTTCCAGTTAACTGTGTAGGACTCCTCTTATGTGTCTGCAGACACCCAAATGTCAGCTAGTCCTGGGCCAACCCTATGTTCTTCCTTCAAGGACTGAGATGAGTAACCCATGTAGACACCTGTTTTAAGATGGGATCAGTCACCTTCTGAGTTTTTTATAATCTCTTGCATTGACTGTTGAGCACCCCTTTGCAACTAGCTCTGGAAATAAATTTGGAGTAATTGCACAGATAATTGTCATCATATTTGTCTGCTAAAAATGAACAACTTTGGAAAGATGTGTTTGGGAACTTCAGCTCCCCAGATTTCTGTGGAATTTCAAAGTACTGTTGGGCCACTTATGGCTGCACATCCTTGATAAATGCTGTTTATTCTCCCTTTCCCTATTCACATACGTTGGAAGTCTTATTGAATTAATATTCAAATATCTGAATTTTCATATACATTGACTTAAACACTCAAAACTTCAAGGAATTCCTCTCGAGTGTACTCTAATTGATAGGTGCATCAGACTCCCAAAGCTTTTTTAATACTTTTTGACTGATGCAATTGCATGTCTTTATTAATGCTTCTGTCACTTTTCTGTAGTCTCTGCTTTCCATAAGACTTGTTTGTTAATGCTTTTGTTTGAGCTCGCGATTGAATGTGTAGTGAGTACTTGCTTCTGAAATTTGTCTCTTTTTGCAGAGGCTGTACAGGGAGCACGGTGAGAGTGTAAAGCATCAGTATACACCAACAACAGATCTTCCTGAAATCCTTCAGGCCAAATTAAATGCTATGAATATCAGCGAGGTATGAATCTGACCTTTAATATTTTAAAGGAAAGTTAAAATGTTGATAGTTCTTTGCTGTTTGTCCTACAGAGGGAATCATAGTAAATTTCTCTCCTTTCCAAAGTACATAAACATTCTATGGTCTAAATATTTCTGAAGTAATATGAGAAAACAAACTTCTTATTAAGCTTCTCCTAACTTAGAAAGATTAAGAATGAACAAACAAACACATTTTTATAATGGACATTTGTAATGTTATTTTTCCTGTTGTGTGATGATAGTTTCATTTATGTTAGCCCTTTATGTTAGAATAGAATGAAACTAGTGTGGTAACATTGCTAGAATAGCAAAAAGGCTGCAGTGTCAACCCTCTGAAGAGCAACTTTGCTTCATTCCTCTTCCATATTTCCTAGATTCGCTATAAGGAGTCCTGGGGAAAGATGAAAGATGGTGGCTATCAACTGAAACTAGATGCCATTCCCTTCCAGGCTGCAAAAGCTTCGGGTGATATCATAAGTGATGTATGTCAACTTATTGCTGATATTGTCTAGTAGGATGTGTCAGTCACTCCAGACTGTTTCTGCTCTGCTGAGTGACTCTTGAAGGGAACAGCTTGTCCAGCTAACTCTACATCTGGGAAACATCTGACCTCAATCTAGTTAGTTGTACTTTTGGAGGTGCAGACACAATAATGTGTTACTGGTAACTAAGCAAAGGAAGGTTTGTGAAAACAAACACCCATTAGCAAAGCTGACCAACTTCCCTGCAGTAGTGACTGGGCGACCACAGAGACTGTTCAGGGGCTGTCACCCACTGTTAGCTGGGTAAGTTTTGGAAAAGGGAGCTTATTTAGGAAGCTCTACCCTTCAGGGTTTGTCCTGGGTGTCCTTTACAGGTTGTGAAGATATACAGATTCATTTCAAATGTAGGAGACTAGTCATTCTGACTTTGCTAGAGAGCTGAGGTAAAGAGGCTCCTTAGAGGTTGATTCTGAGCTCCTGCACCAAGTTCTTTTCTTCCACCATCTGTGTAACAGTGAGTAACTAACCCAAGCTATTTGTAAGTGTTCATTGGTGCAATTTTTTTCCTCTATTTTCCTCTAAATAGGATAAAATTATAAAATGTTTGCACAGGTGAGGTCTTCCTAGCGTCCACTAAATGTCCATTCAGATTTATTAGCATACTGAGTATAGCCAGAATTTTTTGTCCATAGTTCTCTTTCAGTAACATGAAAATCCTTTTATTGAAGTTTTAATAATCTGACTAATACTTACTCCACTTCTATTCATGTTTCTATTGTCATTCCTTTTTTAGCACAAGTATAAGGAGGCGTTTCAGAAAATGAAAGGACAGATGGTTGGCTCACGTGGCCTGGATGGTGATATTCATATTGCTCATTCAGTTCATGCAGCTTCGCTACAGAGTGATGTAAGTACAAGCAAGAAGATGGGGGCATTTTGGAACTGGTTTCCTAGCAGTGAGTAGTTCCTTATGGAAAGTGCACTTAGCTGTGGACTAGTTTACTGTTTAAAATTTAGGGCTTTCTCTCCCACTTTCCAGATGTTTTGATATAATCATGATCTAACTGATCTACCATTTTTTTTTACATTGTTTACAGTAACAATTATTTGGCAATAAAAGAAAGCTGTGCATTCTTGCACAATCGCCTGCTGCAGCCACTGTTGCCTAGCATAGAGCATCTTAGTCTGTAAAAGTATCACTCAAAGGCAGGTCAAATTGAGAATTAGTAGTGGTCTTTGTACAGAACTAAATTAAATTTGATAGAGGTACAAAGTTGCTCGGCGATTATTTTCTATGTACAGTATTCCTGAAAGACTAAAGGATGAAGGAGTTTATGGACGTTTTTGTTGTGGAATGGTTCCCGCTTGGTCTTGGGAATCGCGTCATTTGTTCATTGTCTATAAGAATTGTAGCTATTCAGCACATTTTGAACACTGTGGCTTGATCCAGAAAGCAGTCAAATATTTCTCTGAATTTAAGCACAGAAGTAATCTAAGAACTATTTATCTTCTTACCAAAACTATCCCTAGTGAGCCTGACTGTGGATATAGACAGGAGAGTGTTCATGGGTTTCAGTGAGTGCTGGGCTTTTACTGGGCTTCTTCCTTGTGTGATGGTGGGCTTGGACATACAGGTAACAGTAAGGGTCTGAAGAATTCATCCATCAGGTTACTCTAAGTCAGTTTGATGATCATCAATAACTCTGGATGTTCATTATCTGGATGAACAGCCGGAACATCTCAAATTTCCATAATCTGATAGGGAAATGTCACACAAAAACAATCTTTGAAGATTTCCATGGCTTTCTTTTCCCAGACAAAGACAAGCAGTGAAAACAAAAATCCAACACTAAAAATAACATTTAAAACTATGAAGGGAAACCGGCCAAATTAATAGAGACTAACAAATATTTTGAGTGAGGATTTGTACTAATTCTAATATAAATACAGCTTTTTGCATTTTGTCCTCAGGAATTAGCTTCACCTTTTTGCTGTGCTTTCTAGAAACACAGTGAATTAAGAATTCATTAATCAGTTTGATGATTTTATAGATTCAACATATCCAGTCAACAAAAATAAAATTTATAAATAATATCTCAGGTTAATTAGATGTAATGTAGATGGCTACTATTTATGAAGAATAGGCTGCCACATCTTCTAATTATAAGTATTGATCATTCACAGTATAGTTAAACAAGTTAGGGAACTTACTTTTAAAAACAATAATTTATACTGGAAACTGGAAGAAATATGGAGAATGTCTCTTCTGATCAAAACCTGAATTGTTATTACCATGTTGTGATATCTGTGTGATCTGTTTTTAATTTGATAGGTGAAATACAAGCAAGGTTTTGAGGAAACAAAGACTCACTTCCACCTGCCACTGGATATGATAAACCTGGTACACGCCAGGAGAGCCCAGTCTTTGGTCAGTGAACAAGAATACAGACAGCTGCTCCACCAGTACACTTCTTTGACTGATGATGTGAGATTGCGCTGTGCCAAGAACGCGTACAAACTACAGAGTGAGGTAACTGCAGAACATCCCAGCAGTGTTTCCCTGTTGGGTCTGATGCAAGATCGTTTTTTCCCAAACCATGACAGCTGACCATATGTATATGAGCAGCAGCTGAGGGATAAACAATGGCTCTTCCTCCTTGATTGCATTCAGAAATGAGACATTTATCTTATTGGGCAGTTGTACAACATTTGTGAGCACACTATACCAAAAGATAAGTAGTTTTTGATGATCGGGCATAGAAGTGTTTGCAAATGAGGATGATGGCACTGGTAGTGAAGTACTTTTTTTAAGATCTTGCTAATCATCCAGACTGTTTATCAACTGGTATTTGAGTTGTTTTGCACTTGGGTGAAATTCAAGTTTGTTAAAAATCTGATTTATGAGAGACTTATAAACTCTGGCCCAAGACATAGACACGGAAATTCTAGGAAGGGTGAGTTTAGCTCCCTGTGTAAACTTGAGTAAAAGTAACTGGATAATGCCTTACAAATTGAAGATTAGGATGTGTCTGTAGGCAGAGCCTTAAGCAAAGAAGTTTTAATAGATTACATTGCCTCCAGAAACTGCTGGAGAGGCTGTACCTTAAAAACGTGTCTGGCCCCAAAATACTACTGTATATCACTTTAACTCTTTCAGCCGGCAGTCCTAAAGGTGTCAAACTGTGTTCAAACAAGTGTAAAAATCAGCTGCCAGTTAAAAAGTTACAGACTTTTATTTTAAAATATTTTCAGACACTTTTCTAAGCTATATATATTTTATATATGTTTCTAAATTAATGTCTAGCTGTGATTTATGTATTATATTGGAAGAAAAGTCGTGTATCTAGGAAATGTTTTTACAGTGTTACAAATGGAATTTAGGAGTCCAAGTATCATTTGGTGTCCATGAGACTTAGTGCTCCCTGGAATCCTGCACCTGTAGTGTAGATCGGTCAGGGCTGTTTGCACATGAACATACACATAGACATAAGAATGTGGGGTACGTATACATATGAGGTCTCTGTGGTAGATACTAATTTTAATGGATTTATTTGAATACCGTTATTGTGTATTTTTGGATGAATAAATATAGAGTGTCTCAAATGCAAACTTGTAATCACTTCTGCTTGGTTTTCCTTAGAATTTATACCGGTCTGACATGAACTTTATGCGAGGGGTTGGATGTATTACTCCAGGGGCCCTAGAGATTGAAGGAAGGAAGAAAGCTTCTGAACTCATCAGTGAGGTAACAAAAGAGGGTTTTGATTTCTGCACTACAAACAAGAGTTTGCCAGATGTCTTTCCATTAAACTGGGCTGGCAAAGTGACTCACTGGTTAATGCTGGTCTTCCTCCCCTTGTGTTTGATCATTCCATTCATATCCTAACTTCAAATGGATGAACCTGATGGAGTTCAAGGTTTTGCAGACTTTGCTAACTGTTTTTGGCAATCTTTTCTCCTGTATTTCAGACCCAGGAGGTTGTATTTTATATTATTTATTTTAGATTCTAAATGATTGTTTTCAGCTAAAAATAAGGCTATGCCTATCTCTAATAAGTACCTTGTACTGTTTCTCCAAAATTAAATTGACCTGCAGAGTGCCCAATACATTACACTGTTCTCAGCTCTGCTCCTGCTTCACAGTCTTTGTCTGTTTTTCACTTGCCACTTTTGTGTGGTATTATTTTTCCCCCTCTCTAACTGGATTTTTATTTCCTCTGTCATGTTCACTTCTTACAGTCTCTCCTGTTGTCAAATCTATTGCCCGTAATCACACAAATGGTTTCAGATCTATTGCTCATATTAACATAGATGTGAAATTAAGAAAAAGAGAGTACTCTTCCTAGTTGTGCTTTCATGAATGGAACCCTGCTTGTGGTGATCTTGCAGTTATTTTGTTCACAGTTCTGATGCAGGACCACGGGCCAGGTGGAATCTTATTTTTCTCACAAAAAAATACAGTGGGCTTGTGCAGCACCTTCTGTTTGGATTGGGTTGCCTTTGCTGTAATTCCACTAGTCAGGGTTAATGACACCAAAGATGGAATGAATTCCTATTTTAATTTCCCCTGTGAGTCTTGATTAAACTAAATTCAGAGTAGCAAAAAGTAAATTAGTCTAATGGTCAGTAGACACCCTTTGCAAAGTAGAGTTTTAAGCACAAGCAGCACTACTAGACCACTGGTATTGGAAAAAAGTCCCTTATCTGACAAGACAATTTAATGATTCCGTTCATTTTTCTTTGTGTGTGAACTCAGAGTAAATATCGTCAGCAGCCACATTCCTTCAAGTACACATCGGTGACAGACTCTCCTGGCCTCCTTCATGCAAAATTCAGCAATATGATTGCTAATGAGGTAGGCTCTCCTAACGGGAATCAGAAAAGATGCTTTTCAAAATGCAGCAAGCTAGGGATGGAGAAGTGGAAAAGAGACAACCCTGTTCTGAAGGCAAAATGCATCAAAGAGAAAGCAAGCATCACTGATTCGTGCTTTTTCACAGTTAGATCATATTTTATTATTTCCAAACATTTAATATAATTTTCAATTCAATTGCATTTAAAAAGCTTAAATAGTACCCATACAATAGAGTCCCGTTATCAGGTTTTTATGTGAAACAGAGCCTCAAAAGATCAAGTCCGTGGGGTGTTCTTGAGGGAGCTCATTTGCATAGTATGGTCCACTTTAGAGGGCTCCTAAACAAAGAATCACTTTTCTGATTTTCTAAAAAATAGGACAAAACACATAGAAAATTATCAAAATCATCTTTAATAACAGGAGGAAATATCCAAGCTAGAAAATATGGCCAGAAATGCCTGCCCTTTTATTTAACACACATTCCTGATGCCCTTAATGTTCTTAGGTCTACTCTTGGCCTGCTGGGAACACAGCAATGCAAGGCTAAGAATGTAGTGGGTTGGCATCATGATATATGTATAAAAATTAATGTAAAACTTTTTTATGCCCACAAAGAAACCTCATGCAATTGCAATTGCAATGATATATTCTTAGCTGTTTTTTGTGCTGGCTGACTATAGTTGTCATAAGCATGAACAACTTAAGTACTGCTGTTATATTATTGAAACAATAGAGAAGGTTAATTGCAATTGTCTTGTTGATCTCTTTCCCAGCGTCTGTATAAAGCTGCGGGAGAGGACATTCAGCATCACTATACACCAACGCTGGGTCTGCCCGAGTTTACACGGGCAAGAATAAATGCAGCCAACCTCAGTGATGTAAGATTTTTTTCTCTGTTTCTTATACTTATTTGGGATGAAGGATGAATTGTGCAGTGGCAAGGAAGATGGATAAGTAGAGGATTTTTAAGATCTATTTATGCTTTCCTTGATTTGATTACGGTGATATTTATCGCCATTAACATATATACGGTTGTGAGTAAATTAGATCTACATAAAAAACGAGACATGTTTTGTCTGAGTTAGTAGGCTTTCCCAAAGATAATTTAAAAAAATCCTTTGATTATGAAGAATGAGACTGTAACGCAGAATAACAAATGAAAGAGGGTTCCTTTGTTTGTTCCTTTGTGCATTTAAAAGTAAACCAGCAATCTACATGTGCCTTTCCTTCTTTAGGCAAAATACAGAGAATCTTGGCATAATCTACGTGCTCAAGGCTACAAGCTGACAATGGAAGCACTCCCGTTCCAGACTGCCAGGGCCTCCAGAGAAATTGCCAGTGATGTGAGTTGAATGATTCAACCTTCCTTCTTGCCTAATTTCTGTTAACTTCATGTAATACAATGTCTAAAGCAGGTTTTACTGAATTAAAGCAACTCCATAACCATGTGAGACAAGTGTGAGACAGAATATATTACTTATGAATGAGGTTCTTTGTGTGAATTTAAAAAAAAGAAGACTAAGAATCACTGCTAATCGGGAACCGAGCTCTGTTAAATATCTTCCAGTGGGAAATAGATGGTGAATTTCAGTATTTGCAGGCAGGCAAATCAGAGGATTCCCTTCCTTTCCAGACTTTCAGCTCCTCATATTAGAAAGTGCCCACTAATTCTGTCCACCTTGCTTTGAGCTGATTTTTGGAAGTGCTTAGTGCCCTGAATCGAAAAGAAGTCAGAAGAAGCTGAGTGTTCTTTGTATCTCTGAAAATCAGGACCTGCCTGTCTGGTTAGGGAGTGAAAATCAGTGGATGCTCCTATAAATATGTGTCCCCTTAATTTCTGAAACAGAGGAAACAAATCTTCTTATATTTAAAATTATCCTCTCATTTGGATTGTTATTTACAAAACATTCAGACATGGTGGTATCCATTACTCAGAAAGCCCAAGTTCATCCCTTTCTCACAAGAAATTAAATAAATTCTAGGAAAAACTGACAATTAAGCTAAATCTGGTAAAAAAAGTATTTATTGTGTCAACATTTAGTTGCATATTTTATCTCTAATGTGATAAAATATGAATATATTTCATGCGTATTTGTTTTATGAAGTGACTATCTCTAGCTGTAATTTGTAATATGTACTTAACCATATTTTGCAGAGTGCTTTTGGTTACAGCTTCAGATCTGCTCTAAAGGGTACAAGTCCATAATAGAATTACATCCACTTACAACAGATCTGAATTTGGCCCTTCATCTTGGAAGCACTTTATAAACATTAGTTACTGTAATTTAATCCCCACAAGTCTCTTGTGTGGTAGATAAGTGTTATTATCCCATTTCAACTACATTATGAACTCTTCAGGGCCCAGGCCTTCCCTTTAAAGTTCCAAGCACCCTGTTGATGCTGTATAAATAATCATTATCATCATCATCATCATCACTATTTCAGAGAGAGGATAAATGCAAGATCATAGGGAGAGTCATAGTCCCAGCTAAAATGAGAATGAGGGGTTGCTGGTGCTTATTCTTGTGCTCAGACCACCATCTTAGGCTTCTCAACATAGTTATTGATCCAGGAGAACTGAATTTACTCTTTAAAATAGCTGGGTGGCATTTGCAAATCTGAAGGCTACAGAGAGCGTGATGTTTCTCCCTTGTATAGATTCTTTCTTTTCTTGTGTCTTTTGTTTGTTTCTCTTATGTTCTAATTCCTAGTGATAGGAATAAAATTCTATGAGAGATAATAAAAGTACGTGATCTGAGGTTAAACATGATCAATGCTTTGGGAATATTCAGAGAATATACTGAGATGCACTTAACTTTAACGTTGCAAGTACTGTGGTATTTAAATTTGAGAGCAATGAGAGATTCAATTATTTTCTAGTCCTGCGTACCTTGGCTGTTTTTACAGAAGGCGTAGGTGCTCCTAAGTTAGCTAGAATAGCTGGTCTAAATTTTGCACTTTTTCACTTTTATCCTTTTATTATTTTATAGTACCAGTATAAACACAACTTTGTGATGGAGAGAGGAAGGCACATTGGGGCCAGAAGTGTTTTGGATGACACCAGGTTGCTGCATTGTGTGCATGCTGCCAAATTACAGAGTGAACAGGAGTATAAGAAGGGATCGCAAGAAGTGTGGTCTCAGTACCATCTGCCCATGGACATGGTGAATCTTGTCCATGCCAGGAAAGCCCAGGCCTTAGCAAGTGATCAAGATTACAGAAAGAGGCTCCATGAATTTACAGCACTCCCAGAAGACTTGAAGATGAAGTGGGCCAAAAGAGCCCACATGTTACAGAGTGAGGTAAGGACTTGCCTTCTGTTAACAGCAAATTGAATTTAGCAATAACAAAGCTTTGAGTGATTGACACAAATTGTATATTGACATTGGGCAGTGTTTTTCGAAAAGGCATTTATAAAGTTAGGTGTAGGTAGAAGCGAGATATCTGATTGCTTCTCACATATGGAATATATGTGAATTGCAGGTTCTCATGTTGTATACCTGACAGAAAATCACTGTGGTCCATGTTATTTATTCTAGAGCTGAGGGATATTCACAGTCATCTGTACGTGCTTTCAAATGGACATAGTTGTTGAGCACATGCATAAAAGCTGCATGGGTGTAGGCAGCTGTACTTTGAAAGTTTATGGTAAAGTGTCATTAGCTGCTCTGTAGCAGGAAGCTCTGTTTGGATGGCTTTTGTTTCGTGAAAAAAGAGACTGAATCATGCAGCAGGGAAGTGAAAAAGTTTGTTCAGGAAGTTATGCTACCTCTTTACAGGTCTTCAGAGAGCTGTTTATCTACTGAGTTCAGGAGTTTATTACGAGACGTAGCAATGGGACATTTGTTGGATTCAGTCAGATCTGATGAGCAGAGGTTAACACATATTCCAGCTATGAAAGTCAGTGGCAATCAAAGCACTAGAGAGCTTGTATCTTCCTTTTTTACTCGATGTACTTGCTACCTGGTATCCCAGATGTACTCTTTGTTGCCAGACCTTTCTGGGGGTATTCTTGGAATGGTATAGGAGCTGTTGCTAGATGCAGTTCTTTGCCTTTCCTACTCCCATTCCTGCCTTCTTCTGTAAGGGCTAACAGGTGGCATACAGGTAGGTAGATCGAGGAAAGCAGGACTTTTTACTATTTACTGATGTGAGCTGGTGACTCGCATGATGGGAGAGTGACATTTCCAGGGACTTAGTCCTTAGACCCTAACAGCATGCACTTTGGAGCTTACCTACAAAGGGGCAGGGTAGGAGATGAGTGAGAACCTCAACACTCGGCTTTTTGCCTTTATACCCCACAGGTTAAGAATCCTGAGAAACTATGAAAGTGGTTTTATCTGCTACCCTCACTGTCTAGTAGCTTGTGCTGCCTGGCTGTTATGCCCTTTTGCATATAGGGAATAAAAAAAAGACCCTGAAAAAATGGATGATTGGATTAAAGTCATAGAGCCACTGTCACTCTGAAGGAGAAGTCAGAATTGTTGGGATTTGGGCTCTTTACTGGTTTTCACTTTTTATTGGGTCTGCCTTGTTTTCTTTACTGGATTAGGAGGCAGAGCAAGACTTTAATGTGAATAAAGAAAGAGTAATGTTTCCTCCTAGAAATGGGGTTAATGAAGAACCATGCACCTGGTAAAATAATTAGTATTCCTGACTTGAACTCACCTCAGAAAATTATTTCAAAAGGGGTTCTTTTACACCCAGTACAAACAGGTTATTACTTACTGCTCTGAGTCATACTAATTCACTCGTGGGGCCTTCTCTTGTAACTTGCATATGATACATTATTTAATTCCTAGTGGAATGAACAAATGCAAACAGTTTGGCTTTACGATGTGATATATGCATGGCAAATGAAAAACCGCAAAATGTTAATATGAATCAGGGAGTCTTTTTAAAAAACCTTAATAGCTGTGGATATAAAACTGATAGCTAACGATTTTCATTTTTAACAGCATCGCTATAAATCAGACCTGAACTTCATGAAAGGAGTTGGTTGGATGGCTCTGAGATCTCCGCAGATAGAAAGTGTAAAAAAGGCTGGAGAGCTCATCAGTGAGGTAACTGATAAATCTTTCATGGAGTAGCACGTCTGCAGGAATTGTTTACCATCAAGGCTCCTCGTTACATGACACTTACGAATGTAGCTTATCATTTCCTTTTGATGTGGGAGCCTGTTTATACAAGGTGTAAGTTACCAAGAAGCAGTATGGGAGATGCAAGTCCACTGTGTGACACCTGCTGAATATTTTCCATTCCAAATGAAACACAAGAGCATAAACAAAACATGTAGCAATAAATAAATGCAGTAAACTCCATTATGAGATTCTAAGCAGGTGGTTATGGAAGTGATATAGAAAGATACAACATTGACAACCACACTGAAGGGGCATTTGCCTGCTCAATATCATGCATTAATGGAGAAAAATTATGAGCTGTCAAAAGTGTAGTGTTCGAAGTTTTGCATGTGAATTTTCAGTGGGAAGTCCTCCTTGCACACACACAAACCCAGAAGTTTGGTGCCTGGGCACCGCAGCAATAATGTAGCAGCATCCGTGTTCCCTAGCTGAAAGAGCAATGGAGACTTAAGCAGAATAGTATGCTTTTAATACTGTGGAGGGTGTTTTTTATGTTTTACTGTAGTTATCACACTCTTCGAATTGTGATATATCATTAACAGAAACATCCTGTGGGTTTTTTTCGTTTGTTTTTGTTGTATCTCTCCCCATCTCAGATAAAGTACCGCCAGAAGCCAGAAAGTTTGAAGTTCACTGCCGTGGTTGACTCTCCAGATTTGATTCATGCTAAAAACAGCTACCTCCAGTGCAGTGATGTAGGTTTCATTTTACTATAAGTGACATTAACTTTTGTTGTACTATAATGCATAAAAGAATTGATCTCGACATTGCTTCCAGTATCAGTACCATAACTTTCAACTCCACAGAGACTGTACAAGGCTGGAGACTCCGAAGCCAGACACAGGTACACCTTGCCTCCTGATCATCCGGATTTTATCCGAGCCCGCCAGAATGCATTTCTCATCAGTGATGTAAGTAAGCCTTTTACTTTGGGGAGTTAACTTGGTAACTGTCATCAAGGAGAACAAACTTGCTTGGGTATTAGAAACTTTCATGTATCTGTAGAAGCCAGGTTCTCTGGGCCTGACCAAAACTGAAAAAGTCAGAGGTTGTGGACAGCCAACATGTTGCTAGGTTTGGGCTGGAGGGATCAAGAAAAGTCTGTTGATTTTTCTTTTGAGATTTGGTTCTACTTTCTAGAGCAGGAAGCTATTAAGGATTTCAGTCCTTCAGTATAGGTACAGTTAATTACAAGTTTAAGTATTTTTACTTTTATTTGGGTGAGGAGAAGGGGGAATCCTCTTTCTTTGACTATATAATCTACCCTGATAAAGGTGCAACACTGTGTTGAACTGATCTCTTAGGTACAGTTCATCAACCTGGATGCAACTGAATCAGCGAGTGGAATTAGTTTCAAGGGATTTTGTTTCCCCATTATCCCTGACAGAGGCACTGAGTCTATTCCTAATGTGCTGTTCCCTGATTAAATAGCTGTTGTCCTTAACTGTAGGGTCAGAGTGACCTTAGTTTGTAAGAAGCTTTGAATTGCTTGTTTGGTGATAGGTTCTCTGTAGGTGAAACAACCAACTAAGATTTATATTCTTTGAAGTGACAGAGGAAAAGGTAAAAAGGCAAAGAAGTGATTGCACACAAATGAAAGATCAGACCTAGACCTGTTAGCAGGACGTACAGTAGTGCTCGCATTGCTTCTACCCCAGCTGTCTTGCAGGATTTCTGACATCTCAGTTTACCTTCTAACTAAGCATCACCTAGCACTAGATTCACCAGTAAAACGGAAGATGATCTTTTGAAATATGAAATGGATTTTGTGCTGGTTTTCATATGGTTACAAACCCCAGAAAGGGTGAATCAAAGTCTTACAGAAAGGAAAAGAATAAAATTGGAAAGAGACAGCCAGAAGTGTCAGCTAAGATACCATGGCTGTGTAGCAGGACCTGCAGACTGGTAGCTGTTTTAAGAAAGCTACTAATGGAAGAAGAAGCAAATCTAGAGCGATTTCTGTTCAGGATATAAATGTATTTCACATCCTCAAAGTCACATTAAGTATGTTAGAACCGGCTGTTATTCCATATGAGTTAATGAAGCCACATGTGGCTGGGGATAGAGACAGGGATCATTTGAAAGGCTTGAAATAACTGGTATTGAAATTATGATGCCATGAAACCCGAGATACTGCAAATGGATGCATCAAAAGAGAGAATAAGGGCAATATCAATGCAATATTGATGTGACTGATGCATCACAGTTTCTAATAGAAATTAAATCACATCAAAACCAACCACATTCAAGTACAAAAGGAAACCCTGGTGACACTTTTCAGATGAGGCATTTTATCATTATGGTGAATAGAAAAGAAGTTGAAGTGCTATGGAACTGGATCAAAACCTTGAAGATGGTACTGATGACTCTTGATACAAATAAGCCCAGTAGGATAAAACATTTATTATTCCAGTTATGAAACTGCATTTAAGAAACTGCAGGGGGAAATGACTGTTTTGTTCTTTTCTTTTCAACACAGAAATTGTATAAAACATCTTGGGAACAGACAAGGGCATCTGGCTATGATTTGAGGATTGACGCCATCCCATTCCAGACAGCAAAGGCTTCAAGAGAGATCGCTAGTGATGTAAGAATTGTTTCAAACACTTCCCAACCCTCTTCCCATGCCACCCCACCCTATAAAAATGGGTGAATTCTGATGTAAGTGAACCTTGTTCTGTTTTGAAAAATTGGTCACCCAGTGAAACCAAATGCTGGTTAAGTGCAAAGATTTACAACTAAAGCCTTCCATTAATAATGTCCAATACTCTGCTGCTCTACTTTTCTTCAAGGAGTTGTTCTTGGAAGGAGGCAGATTACGATGTAGTTAAACAAAATAGGTACTGAACTATGAACAGCTAAAGCATGGTTTAGAATAAAGTGAGTCACCTTTGAACACAGAAAACCACGGTTGGCAAGAAAGCTGAAGATGCAGGAGCTTCATTACTTGAGCTGTATATTGGGGAGGACCAAGAATGCAACAATAAGAGGAACTCTGTTTTTAAGAAATTAGTATTTTGGGCTCCCTAAATCTCTCCACTCCTTTAAAAATTAGCACAAAGGGCATTCTCCTAAAGTGTTCTTGTTAGATTAGGAGATATATAGGGTGTTTAAAAAAGATGGATGCATTTTGACCAGGATTTGCTTTGAAATTTGGTCCATCTTTTGAAACACCCTGTAGTTTGATATCAAAGAAACCCTTGGTCTTTGTGCACTACAGGAAGCATTATTGATAGCTAGCAGAGAGTAAGTTATATCATAACAGAATTTGAAGGCAATCCGAATGTGAAAATGAGATCTTCTTCTGCACTTCCTGCAGTACAAATACAGAGAAGCCTTCCTGAGAGACAGAGGCCAGCAGATGGGGTGCCTCAGTGCAGATGATGATCCCAAAATCAGGCATGTCCTCAGAGTGGGGAAACTCCAGAGCGACAATGAATACAGGAGTGGATATGCCCAAAACAGGGCACAGTTCCGGAGTCACCTCAACCAGCCGGGATTCCTCCATGCTAAGAGAAGCCAGCAGCTTGCAAGCAATGTTAACTACAGGCAGCCTTTGCACCAATACACTTGGGATCCTGAGCAGCTCAATGTGAAACATGCAAAGCAGGCCTACAAACTGCAGAGTGATGTAAGTATAGCTGAGCAACACTGTCCTTCCATGTGCTAGGAGCTCTCTTTGGCAATGTTCTTTGCAGACCTTCTGTATGAACAAAATTACTTTCCTGAAAGAACTACAGTCTCTTTGCTGAAAATGAAAATTTTTTCTTATTATCAACCCTGTTGCTCTTCATATGTCCTGTCTTGAATATTCAGGGCATGTCACTTGATTAGAGCCAAACAAAATAATATATGCTGGTGTATGTTTCATTCTCTCAGGTAAAATACAAGTCAGACTTGAACTGGCTCAGAGGCATTGGCTGGACTCCCCCAGGGTCTTACAAAGTCGAAATGGCAAGAAGAGCTGCTGAATTGGCATACCTTCGAGAAATGGGATTGCGAGGTGCTTCTGCTCAGTATGGACCTGGAGTTGTAAGTAGAGTGAACTGTTCTTCTCGCAAATCCCAACAGCTCTGCTCTCCGTAAGGCAGGCAGGCACACATCCTCTTTAACGCTTTTGAATGCTCCTGGAACATACAGTCCTCCTTGTTATTTGAACAGAACATGTATTGTTCCCTCATGAAGCTTTGTAGCTTTGTGTGCACCTTAATTCAAAGGAACCTCTGAGGAGAATTCAACACTGTCATGGCCGAGGAATTCCTGTAGGGACTAGGAAGTGCCAGGAGACAGGGCTAACTTATACTATGGGATGTGTTTTCCTTGGGGATGTTGTCACATCTCCAGATGACTCCCAGTCTGCAGTGTCACAGCACAAGAAAGAAAAAGTCCATACAAGGAACTTGCAGCACTCACAGTTAGGAAGCATTAATTTACAATAAAAGAGAAGCTCTGCACTTAAAGTACTTGTTTAATTTAAGTTTTAACTTCAGCAACAAGTCAAACAATACTTCAGCCCAAAAGAAACAGGACATATCCAGGATTTACATTCCCATCTGAAAAGTTACTCAGGAAATAAATTGTAACTGTGGTTGGGTAATGCAGGCACTGGGGACTGCAGGCAACATCTTCAGCCCTATGTGTGATAAAGATCTGATGGTCCCAGGGAATTCTACAGGTGTACAATCTGCCTGGAACTCAGGTACTTGCTGGTTTGCACTTTATTTAGGGCTCAAATTAGAAATTAGAACTTGAGCACATTCAGTCTTTGGACATATGTAGTATCTAACTTACATGAGCAGCTCCATTTTTTGCACTTTTCCACTGTAAACATTTGCTCGGTGCAGAGTAGTGATTTAGATTTTGCTGGTTTGTTTGCCAGTTGTGGTGATTATTAATACATAAATATTTTTATAGATTAATAGCTAAAACCTTTTCCGGTCCATTTGCTATCCTCACAATTTACTTGGGTTTGGTTTTACAGGACCAATTGGAGACAGAAGGATCTCAGCAGGTCACAATCAACCCTGATGCTTCAGAAATTCTGCAAGTCAAGAGAAGAAAAATGTATCAAAAGTAACACAAACACAACATAACATGTATTTTCATATTGTCCTGCAAATCCTGTAACTTCTCAGTTTTCTGGGAAGCACAATAAATGGCATCTAAAAACTTTTTGTTTTAAAAAGCAACCTAAACATCATAATTTATAACTGATCATTTTATTTTTGTGTGGATACTTTGTGATTTATCACCGTAACTATTACTGAATCTAATATTTATTTAAAGCTTTGTACTACCGATGAATGAACCTGACTGGTAGAATATAATCTTATTCCATACTAATAATCTTTGGAGATTTTTATGTTCTTGGATTATTGGCACCATTGACCTAAGAGAATACAAAAACATGGTTCAGGTGGCTTAACAGATGAACAAGACAAAGGCCAGTGGAAGCAAAATTGTCATTGACTAACTAAGTGCATGCCTTTGAGCAGACATGAGACAATTTGCTCTTGGTTAACAGAATATATTCAGATCGCAATTAGTTCTTCAGTCTTTTCCAAATCTTCCAAAAAAAAAAATCAGAATTAGGTTGTTAGAAATTATCACAATAGGGGTAGCTATTGATAGATTGGGTAGTTGCTTAGAGAAGATTGTGAACTGTGGAATTCAGATGAAAGAGACATTACTGTTTTGACTCTTCATAAACATGTCTATTCTTTATATCCTTACTTAATACCAGTCCCCTGTTTTTCATATCTCTCTGCAGAATCATTGGGCACAAATTACACACTTTGGCTTGCAAAACGTATGAAAACCCAAGAATTATCCAAAACCTTTAAACTCATATTTTTTAATGAGATTTAAGACTTCCTAGATCTCAGTGGTGTTAAAGTTAAGCAAATATATACCAATGTAGATCTGGAGCGTAGTAAGTAATTATCCTCTAATCAGGAATAAAGTAGATAATTCTAATATTGATTTTTTTTGTTCTTTTTCAATCTGGAATGCATCACTGATGGTGTTTGTGGCTTTTGCCCTACAGAAGTGCTTTTAAAAATAATTCCCCTGCCTGATCCTCCTTCCTCAGGTACCACTGGCTGCAGACTTGCAAACATAAGCATATTATGATGTTCATGTATGTGAAAAACGGTACTGTCTTTAGGAGCACATACCGAGAGCTTTGAGGTGTCAGGGCCAGATGAGTGCAGAAAAAAACACACCCTAACCAGTGACATGAGGGGAAGAGGGAAAGGGTGACAGTGGCTGAGTCTGCAGAATTTTCAGAACTCGAAAAGCAAAACCAGAAACATAGTCAATTGCAGCTCTGATTGATTTGGGGAAAAGCTGGAGCTGCTTTACTTTCTTATCTGTTTTGCCTACAAAATGTGGGTAAATTTCAAAGCCCCTAACAGGAAAACTGTCACTGACATTCTAGCAGATGCTCTAAGGTTATTTTCAAGATGGTGATGAAGGATGGCCCGCGTAGGCCATGAGGAAATATCAATAAAGGTTTTCAGTCTGAGGCATAATAATAAAAATAAGAAAATATCTCAAGCTTACCAGTTGTCCTTCCAGAGCTGTCTCCTAATGAAGTTACCTTGACTCAGACTGGATTTTGGATTTAATCCAATTGAGAAATGTTGTCACCTGGGTATAGACTCCTGGCTTGTTTTGTAGCCCGCACTCGTCACCCCAGCTCACAAGGCCATACACATAGTAGAAGCCGTTTACTACACAAGTTAATGGGCCTCCGGAGTCTCCCTGATGAGAAAAAAGTACACATGTTCAAAACATGAGGCAAAACATGAACCAAAACAAGAATGCTCCTTTCCCATCATAAGACTTTGGAGCTGTAATGATGGGGTTTTTTTTCCTGTCAGATGTGCCATTATATGCTGATGTCCCTGAGTAGGCCTGAAGTCCTGGTACCGGGTTAAACGATACCAGACTTTTTGCATGGACGTTTTCGGGTTTTTTTCAGGTCTGTGACATACATCTGACAAGGCCACATGAAATTTCCCAGGCACAAAAGTGCCAGGCATTAAGAACCTGAGCTCAAAAAGATAAAGATATGATCTTTGGCATAAATGAAAACACCCGATCTCTCCCACCCCCCTCAGAATAACTATTCTGAGCTGGTTGGTCTCAGTTTTTGTTTTACTGGCGATTTCTATTGTGAAGTACGTTTGCAGTGGTAGTTCACACTTCAGGAAACATTGTGCAAACTCTTCTCTATCTTTCAGCAGTATAAATATGAACTTGCTTCACACTTGCACTTGCTGCAATGAAAAGAAATATCAGTCCTGACTTTCCCTGCAAGTCTTAGCTCTGACAGTGAAAATCAGATTAGAACTGGTGCTCATGGCAGAGGCTGTAATAAAACTGAGATAAAAAAAGGCAAGTTTGCAGGTTATTATGACAAATTGCCTCAAAAGCCAAGCTTTCCAGGCTAGTCTGTAGCTTCCACAGATCTGCCTGTGCCTGACAGTGACAACATCAGCTCTAAGGATACACATCTCAAAGTGTACTGAAGAAAGATGATGGCTGTTGAAATACACTGATGGGAGAAACAGATACATATGCAGCACCCTGCCACCGCTATTACCCTGCACAGCCTGATTATTTACACAAAAAATAAGGGTTCAAATACAGAAAAAGCAACAGACCTGACAAGAATCAATACCGGGTCTCCGAAGATTTCCTGCACAAAACATGCTTTCATCCAGTTTGCGATTGTGTGCTCTGGGTTCATTGCATTTCCTCTGTGAAATCAGCCTGACACTGGCATCTAACAGCTGACTGGATGCTTCACCTATGGGATGTGCACAAAAAAAATGGAGTCACTTTCCTCCCAATGCTGTTACATGTTGTCTTTGTCCAAAATAGGAGCTTCCTTGCTGTTTGGATGGGAAGGGGGAAGAGCAGGGGGAGGGTTGTGCTAGCTTGGGAAGAAAATTGCCTGTCTGGAGTGATAAAGGTGGAGGGTTCACTTAGGACATTGAGTTATTGCCTGAATAAAAGCAAAGTCAGGTATTCAGAATTTGGCCCCAATCAGCTCTATCCATGTAATCCTGCTTTTCAAAGGTGCTGGTTTTCTGCAGATCCCACGGGTCCCAATGGGACTGCGAGGTGCTCAGCACTTCTCAGGCTGGTGCCATTAGATGTTTTAACATGCAAGCTAATGAAACAGATGAAAACTGAAATTCATACAATATTTAAGGGCAATGATTAATTACAGTGAATCTAAAGACATAACTTGACATCTAAAGGCAATAGCCAGAGTTTCAAAGCACTACATCTGTAGATAATTAAAGGTGGTTTATAAGTTTGGTTCTGCTTGAGTTTCAGGAAATATTCCATTTCTGCAGTGATTTCCTGAAATGCTAATAATAGCTCTGCTCAAAGAAGGAGTCATCTAGTTTGAACACGTACAGGGTACTTGATATTCTTTGTTGGGGAAAAAAAAATCCCCATACCCTTTTTAAGAGAGGCTTTTTATTTGGAACTTTTAAAAAATGTCCATTAAGTTCTGTTGGTACATTCTGATCAAATGAACACACTTGTCTCTTGTGGACTTCAATGCGAGTTACATCAGAAGGGAGAATTTGGTCCTATGTATCCTATCAGGCTGTATCAGTCACAAAGTGCTAGGACACCTACTGCAGCCTCAGTGACACATTTTCCTTCTGCTGCTTTACAGCAACACATCAATCAGAACATGAGAAAATGCATTTTTCAGAAAATTGCCATTATCTTTTTTTAAGCATAGTAATTTCTCCCCTTAGGATTTACTGCGGGTAAGAAAAGTTTTGGATAGAGCTGGTTGAACTTGAAAAGCTTTGGATATTTTTAATATATTTTTTTAATATATTTTTTTCAAAAAAATTTCAGTGCATCTGAAGGTCCAGATGCTGCTTCTGAAAAGCTTTATCTGACCCAATGGGCTGGAAAACCCTGTGAAAGTTCTCGTCTTCCTTGGTCCTGTCTTGAAGCACATGAAATATACTATAGCCTCTCTCTTGATATATTCTTGCTTCTACCAGTGGCTTCAGATGAAAACATGACATGATGGCAAGCAAGGGAAAAGAAATGCGTGGGGGATTTTTTCGGAACTCTGAAAGGCTTGGTTGGCCTAGCAGCTGGAGATTTCTGCTAATGAGTAACTTCCACGGCAGGGTTTAGCTGTCCTTAGTTTTGAATTCCGTGCCTTGGTTTCACTAAGTGCATAGGTCCGCGTTTGGGTTTGGTGATTGCTACTGGAAGTACCAGCCCCTCTTGCCACGGACATACCCACCGAAACCCGGGCAGCCCACCGGTACCTGTCTCTGTCACTCCCCATCCTGCGATGAAACAGTCAGTCCCGGCGGGAAGGGAGGAATTCGGCAGACACGCTGTTTTCACATACTTTGTTTCCACCGCACAGTGACCATTAACTGGCTTCAATTTAAGTAATGCTGGAGAGAAGATAAACAACAACAAGTGTTTGCAGGTAATGTTAATCTCTAGTCTTCCTTACCAGTGTGTGACCCAGCTCTGCAAAGCTGCGTTTACTTGATGTGCTATTTGTGCTACATGCTGGATCCGTCACTATGTTCTTGCTTCCCCCTCACAGCAATTTCTTCCTGCCCATCACAATTCACATCCCAAAGATTCAAATGGATCTAAACCATAATTTGGCGTAATTATTTCCAGAATATATTCTCAATGGGAATTTTACATTAAGTTTGGTTGGAGAGGGGTGCTTCAAACAACTGAGGCTGGAGGGGAGCCATGTGAATATTCAATAAAAGGAATTTACCAATATCATTGTGTGGGATATCGTTCTTCTCTCTGTATTTGTTATGTATTATGATCTTCTCCACATCAAATATTTGCTCTTGATTCTCTCTCTTCTGGAGGTTTTGCTTCCCTAGGGCGACTTCGAGATATCCTGCTGGCTGGCTGCAAAAAGAAAAGAAGAAAAAGTAAATTACATGCAGACACTGTCTATCAATGGTGCTGAAAACTTGCATCTTTGGTATCTGGAAGTCAAGATATTGCTTCTTCTAGTAGAGTGTGGCCAGAAGATTTCCTAAGATCGCTATAGGAGTGCTTAGTCAAGGAAGTGGTGGTGTTGGATGATACATGTGCTCCTAACTTGTCGCAGTCATGAAATAAAATGATTTAAAGCTTCAGGGATACTTTTTCCTTTGCATTCTGGGGAAGAATAACAATGAGCACACAGTCTGTCACTGTGGCTGTGGTGAAGAGTGCAATTGCTTGCTGTTGTCTGGACGTGAAAACATCTGTGCTGGAATGATCTCCAGTGTGTGATTTACTAATTTCCAAGGATAATGGTTTGCAACCTGTTCAGCAAAACTGTTAAAGGAAATGTCATATTCTAAGCTAGCTGGCACATAAACAAATGAAATCAAAATGCATATCTGGAGATCTTAATTATGATGCAATATGTGTTGTTGCTTATAGCATCCTAATTCCTGTAGTTTTCATGGAGTGCCTTCTTTCATACATTGCAAAACCTTGTTACATTCCTCCTCTTTTCCTCTCACACAACTATTTTAGCTCATTTTAGGTGAGTGGGGGCTAAGTTTGTTTTTTTCAGTAAGCACCATTTTCAAGTATATGTATATTTTCCTGTTTGTGTTGAATTTTTCATATATCTGTTTTCCTTTCATTTTGATTCCCAGCCATCGTTTGGATTGCAAATAACTTGGATTCCAAACTGTCTTTAACAACCATCCTGTTTTTTATCTGTTTATCTACCCAAGGCACAGGACGTGCACCTACGTAATGCAGTGCGCAGCAGTGAGAACCCAGCACGCTTCAATTAGCACTCCACCACACTGATGTTCGCTGCCTTCTGCAGTCTTTATCTGCAGAGATGCCATCCAGGGATGTTTGCCAGCTGTAGTTTTAGCTCCACCATAGATCCTCTTGAGTGTCCTCTGAATTTCTGGCTGTCCACATGTTTTGAATATTCCATTTGCTCCAGGTGGGTCTGTGGGGCTGTGTGTTAGCCATGGTCTCTCTTCAGCTGTGTTGGAAGAGACAGCAGATGTGTAATGCAGACATAACATCAGGCTGAAGGAGTGAAGTAACAGGGAGTCACCTACTGCCCTGGGACACCTACAGCTCACTTCTAATTCTTTACCTGTTCTTGAGCAGGGTGAAACGTCACAGAAGTCCCATTCCACTTTGTGATTTTTTCTGATGTAGCACCAGGGTTTTTCATCCTCATCGGGATTCCTGCAGGGAACAGCTGAGAGCATCAACCAGTGCGAAACGGGAAATCTCCACAAAACCAGTGAAGGAGCTGAGGATGCTTAGGGGAGCAGCCTCGTGCTCCCATATGAGAGCCAAACTTCCAAAGATACTCTTTCATAAAATTTGACAAAGAAGATGCCTGAGATAAGAGAGTGGGGCTTTTGGCATTTTACGATTCCCATACCTATCTTAACCCTGAGAAAAATGAGGGACCTATTCAGGGAAATGAGGGCTGCTTCTGGAAGCCTCACTTCAGTGTGGTGACTTACAGAATGCACCTCTAACATCCAGGTATTTTATAGACAGGCAGTGTCTAGAAAGATTTGCGATCTTACCATCAGTTTAACAAATGCATGAGTAATATCCCCTCAGTGCTCTTTCTGATATAAGTCTCTACAGTTGCTTCTTCAAAATATTACCTGCAGAAGTTATGTTCACCGATGCCGTGAGACTGAGCATCCTCCATAAAGGCATTAATCGGGTAGCCCAAGAGAACTTGGGAATTCCAGTGCAGGCAGGTCTTGCCATTCACTGCTTGGTTCACTCTTCCTCTGTAGTTAGAGGAGGCCCCTTCATAACAATCATCCGATCCTGTAAGAAGACAGTGCTGATATAAAAGTGACTTTTGTCTTGTTCTTTGCTCAAAGTGGTTCCTCTTCCTTCCCTTCTTTGCCTTACATTCACTTTATGGAGGATCAGAAGGGCCTACTGAGTCATGTAATGATATGCCTTATAGTACACAGGCCAGAAATAAGAGTAACACCTGTCCAAATTGAAGCTCGACTGACTTCAAATGCCTGAAACCTCTTTGCATGGCAAAGATCTAGCAGCTAAGAGATGTCTTAATGCCAAAAGCAGAATCTCTCCATCAGTGGCCGGGCAAGAAATGGCATTGGCGGGTGGCCTCGGTGTAGTCAGGCACTTGGTGACAGCATCAGTTAGTGTGGCTGTGGGGTAAAGCCAGCCCTTGACTGTCTGGAGGCTTCACCCCGGCCCTCTCCCCCAGAGCTGTGACATACCAATCTCACAGAATCGCCCTCTGAAAGGTTTGGGGCACTTGCAGACAAATCTTGATCGAGTTTTGTTCCGTATGCAGATACCTCCATTTTTGCACGGGTTTGGTCTGCACGCTGAAGATGCTGTCAACGTGGAAAACACAGAACAGCCTTGTCACACTGCTGAATGCTATAGAGCCACTCGCATGCCCAATGGAAACTGGGGTGAGCTCCCACTCAGCCTATTGGCTCCAAGCTCTTAAACTCTTAAAGAACCCTCAGGGGGGTTTTTCCAGTGACTGAACCACCACCCTGTAAATCAAGCTTAACTCATCACCAACCAGCCCCTCAGGTGGGAGCTGTAGCAGACTCAGGCTGGATGATGATGACAGGACCACCCTCTGAGGTGGGCTGCGTGTGATTTCCCGCCACTGACCAGCCATGGTGAGGTGACCTCACTGTGCTGCCCCACCACAATTCACTCAGCGCCCTGTGGGGTGCTCACCTTGCTGGCAGTCGGGTTGCTTGTAGGGATGATGGCAGCTGCACTGAAAATGAGGTGGGGTAAATGTAATCAGGCAGTCTCCCCTGTGGCACCTCTTCTCCTGACACATATCCTCCACTGTGGAAAACAGAGACACGAGATACTCCATCAACACTTCCGTGTTCATAAGAGCTGTCCCCTCACAGGGATCATGGGAAGACACGCTTTCTCCTGACACTTCAATGATGCTTTCATTTGGCTGGTGCGAACTTGGAATTTCACTTCTTGTTCATGATATTTATGGCAAAAAATCTGCAGGAACAAGGATCAGCTCACCACTGCCCACCTGGCAGGGAACAGAGGAATGTGTTCTGCACACCTGAAGCCCATTTTAACAGATACTGCTTTAGACAGACCGTGGTCTGGATGAGGAGCTAAGTGTGAGACCTATGAACATGACTCTGGTGGGCTGTCAAAACCAGCAACAGAGGGCTTATAAAGCCCCGTGTTTGCTTCCATTGACAGAGCTGTAACAGTAGCATTAGTTACCAAAACAAGGAGCATAAGCTGGCAAAATAACAATTACCTTTCTCACATGTAGGCCCAGTATATGGCTTGGAGCAGAGACAGCTGAAGCGGCTTCCTCTGTTTACACACCTACCGTAGTTCTTGCAGGGGTTGGAGGAGCACGGATCTGCTGGGATAAGGATGGAGATCTTTTAATTTTACTTTCATCTTCTCCACCTCCATCACCTGTTTTTTCTTGTCACATTTTCTGACAGCAGAAGGCTGCCTTCCTGGGCACAGCATCCCGTGTAACACGTACTGTGCTTATACATCAGCTCAGCAGCCACAGAAGCAAGTTGTAACAGCTTATTGCAAGCTGTAACAACTCATGGCTTTGGGTCTAGAGCTCCTCAGCTCCCTTTGTCAAGTCTATGATGCAGCTATAATGGGGTAAGTCCCTTCCTTTGCTCAGGGCCATCTTTTCCTCCATGGCAGCGGCGGAAGCAGATGCCGTAAAAGCCAGAGCTGGCCCTGAGCATCTGCCTTCACAAACTTGGCGTGGAGGTATCTGGATTTGGCATTGCCTTCATTACAACATGGCACTAAATCTCCCCTAGAAAAGCCAACTTCTGCTATTACTCTGTGTAATATCCCTGGGTGGCTTTTGGTTGCTCCAAGGGAGGCAGGAACCTCCTGGGAGTCACTTGAGTGCTGATCCTTTCACCGTGCTCAACCTCTCCACTCCAGGCTGCCAGGAGCAATTGGTACTGGGGACAGCCACACACCAGCTCCGCTTGCTTTGTACCAGGGGATAACCCAGGGGATGTTACAGGCAGCTTCCCTGTCTCTTCCTTTGTGTTCCCCAGGCAATCTCAAGGATCCTTTCCTGCTCTCCTGAAGTTTGGCAAAGCAGAAAAAGACAAAAAAAAACAATCAAAAAACCCCAAACCCTGCAACTGAGAAAAGAAAAAAAAAACAAACCTGCTCTACATTTGGTTCTCAGCATAACTACAGAACATATATCCGATGAAAACAGCAATTACATCTTACAGTGTCTATAGACAAATAAGTCTGTGCTTTTTTTGTAGTAGCAATCAGAAATGTTCTGCATGATCAGAATCCATCCTGTGAAACCCAGAGATAAAACACAGGCTCCTTACAAGAGAAATACAAAGGAGAACACTGCAAACAATCCTCCTAACTCATCCCTTTGATGCAGGCGTTTTGAGAGGAGGCTGGCAGCCGAGGCCTGCCACGCTCCTGCTGCAAGCGCAGGGTTGGGATTTTACCCCTTCCTCGCCTCTCAGAGGTACCTGTGCTGGTATCGCTGTAGCCATAATAGTCCTCAAACCAGTCAGGGTCCTCCACCGTCTGCCGCTGGCTCAAGGAGTTCTGCTCTGGTTGTACGTACTCGTCATAGTACTCGTAGTCGTCAGCCTCATCTGCAGGGAGGGGTGAGAAGAGGGTGGAAGAACAGAGGAATTAAAACTGCTAGAAGGAGAGAAGGTATGAAAGAACTTATTCCCTGGGATGGATAGTTCTTTCCTCCTTCAGTCTCTTTGGGATGTCTGTGGGTCGAGAGCTTGCGTCATCTTGAGGACCAAAGATGCTGTTCAGCTCCAACTTGACGTGGGCAGAGCTCACTCAGCATGGCCACCGCAGAGAAGCGCTGTCGCCAGCTTTGCCCTCCCTGCTGCTCCTGAGGTGCTGGGCCCCTGGATGCTCAGCTGGCTCCCGTGGTGGCAGCCAGGACACCCCGGAGGGGACACAGCGGGGCTCTGGAGGCGCGGGCACGAGCACCCCGCTTGGCACCACAGCCAGGGGAGATGCTGGTGGCTGCTCCCAGCACAGTGAGAAAAGGAGATTCAGATTCCTACAAGAAGAAGAGGTTTTTCTTGCATAGCTGCTTTGATCACCAGCACCACCGCTGCCACAGCACAAGGCATGACCTCCGGCAGGCGGGTGCTTGCTGCGTGTGGGGACCGAGAAACCCACTCCGAGGCAAATCGCAGGGGAACAGCAGCCCAAGACGCCTGCACGCCCCTGTGGCTCCCTGTCCTCAAAACCCTTTCCGAGGGGTGAGAACCTGGCGCAGCAGACACGGATTGGAAAGCCCATCCTCACCTCAGCCGAGCCTGCGGCCACCCCGCAGCCAGTGTCCTCCCCGGGACCCCCGTCAGCGGGACCCCCAGCTCTGCCAGCCTGCGTTTGGAGGGGTGGTTGATTAAAGAGGGCTGGCAGCTCCTTGCACAGGTACGGCTGCTGCTCTGGTGTTTCAAAGACAAGCTATGGTAATGAGCAAAGCTAAGTTACATACAGAGACATTTTAAAAAGCTCTCCCCTAGGGCTGGACCGATGGCCCCACGGATAATGCTCTGCCTTGAACTGATTATCGACTGCATTATCTTAGTTTTCTCTCCTCATTCATTCGCTTGCAGTCTTTATCTTTATTCTTTCTTTGCTTCTGAAAAAAAAAAAATCCACTTTTGTACAATGGGTGTTTTATATTTCATATTAAAATAGAACAGTCTTTTTTTTCCCTTTTTTTTTTCCTACAAGCCAACTCTCATTTCTCACCAAAAAAAAAAAAAAAGAGGAAAGTTTCACCTCATTTATTGCTATGTCAAGTCAAGACTCCTTTTCCTCAGCTCATTATTTCCACGGGAGCTGAGTCTCGACAGTGTGCAAGTGTTGCAGAAGTGTGTGCCGTGCTGAGGAACAGAAGGATCTCGCTGGAAGATAAGGACATTGTCTACCGTGAACAAAATTAAATTTAATGTGATGTAGTTAAGAAAGGAAAACAAAAAGAGGGTTTTGCCTGAAATTCAGCCTGCAAGCTCACTGTGTCGGAGGGGAGATTTTGCAAGCAAGCTGGAGTTTGAGGGAATTGTCTGAAGTAGTCTGATTTTGTTTCCTCTGTTTACTTTCAAAATCTTAGTGGGGAACGTTGGCTTTTATTCCACAGAGGCTTTAAAGAAGTTCTCTGAGGTATGGGGTAGCCCTTTTTATGGAGAAATATAGCTGCTAAAAGTTATGAAGGACGAACAGGGGAGCTACAGCTGCCAAAAGCAGACTGCAAACATGCCCAGCGTGCTTTACAGAGGCTGGCGAGGACTCTCTTCAGTTGTCAGAGGAAAAACGAGTGCTCCGAATGAGCACAAATAGCTAAGCCATGGTAGAAGCATCTACTGTGATTTTTAAACCAACTGCTCGGCATTCAGGAATGACAGCACTGTCACTTCATTTTGTTACATTGGCATTATTTCCTAGCAATGGATTAATCATTTATTAACTACACTTATGAAGTTACTTGTTGGCTCATTATGAACTATTTCAAGTACATCTCTGTGTTAAAATGCAGGTGGCCAAGATGCAATTCACATTTTGCATCTCTGGCGTCTCTAGCAGGTGGAAGAGCACAAACCCCTGTTTACACTGATGGGGTGCATGACCCCCGGGCAGTTTTTGGGACAGGCTAATGCACCCCTGAGCTGGCACCTGGCAGCATGTCTGGGTGTCCAGGGCTGAAGTCAAGTGGGCAGCACCGAGTGAACCCCTCACAGGGTGCCAGTTACCATTGAGAGAAACTTTATGACCAAGCCATGGAGTTAAGGGCGCATGTGTAAAGGGCTTGGGAAATGTCATCAAACCCTTTTGGGTACCCTGATTCCCATGTGCATATTGGGAGTCAAGAAGCTGAGCTGCTTGGCTGGGAGACCAGCCAAGGTGACACAAGAGGGCAGCCGACCTGAGAAATCAGCAGCATCCCTTCTTGCTCCGTCGCCATCCCTCTTTATGAAACTATGAAACAGAAATAGCTTCTACAGGACACATGAGTGATGCTTCTCATCACCTAACCACTCTATGTCCTCCCCAGCTGCATGAAGCAGTGAAAAACAAAGAACAGAAACCCCTGACTTGGATATATGACATAAAACTAAAAGAAGTCTTCTTATTTATCATTGCTTCTACATTAAATAACTACTTGGCTTCCACATCTCTTATTTAAGAAGTGCTCCCATTCCATTTTTTTAATTATTCATAACAAGCCATAGGTTTAGTAAAGCAAAAACAACACTTTTAAAAATCTGAGCACATAATTAATGCACAAAGTCTGATACACTGGTTGATTTAAACATATTACTAAATCAGAGTGTTCACTCTTTGTAAGTGTTGGAAAACCTTAACATGCTTAAAAAAAGCAGTGATCTGACATTTGTCACTGAAATGTGACTATTACATGAAATTAAATTAGACATCCTGCATGCAAATTTTCAAAGAATAACTTTCCTCTGTGTAGTACAAAAAAGTCCCCCCATAATTGATAGGCAGAGATTGACTTTTAAAGCTTCAAATCAGCTTTGAGGTCTGGGTGATCTTTTAAACTGCTTAAGCTTTCATCTGCAGTTTTTCACATTGCCAAGAGCTGTCAATCAAGCAATGGATTTCTGATCAATATCCCCTTGTTCATTAGCTTACACGGGCTCTCTGTTACGGAGAGAACAGATATCCCAACACCGGCAGTCACACTGTTTTCAAAACCTTCCCTGGATCAAGTCATGACTAATGTTCCGAGTGGGAAAGTGATGCATTAGGATGCCATCGAGTGACCTGCATGGCGAGGTAACTTTGTTGGACTGCAGTTGTCAAGATGACTGATGTGCAAAGTTAAAGCCTATTGCCAACACACATCAGGAGCGCCAGAAAGTACCCAGCGTTTATTCAAGCTCTCTGAACCTCTGGGGATTGACTGAAATCTGGCCTAATTTATACAGGATGAGTTTTCCTACCACTTTTCTAAATACTTTTTGTCTCCAGCTCTGAGAAAAATGTAGTGTTATTTTTGTGAGGCCGAAATCCTGACTGTATTTTAAATAATGAGATGTCCCCCATTTAATTCTGCAGAAACGAGACCTCACAGTATTTCCTCCCTTCCACGCCGGATGTGGCTGGGGGTAGCTGCGACTTCAGAAAGAAATTGCGAAAGAAGAGAGACCAGCCAACAACAAAGCCGGCAAACCTTTCAAATAGTTTTGCGGCTGTAACTTAAAAGCAGTTTTGCAGCGCTTTCCCCTCGGAGGGACAGCACTGGGAGAGGTGACCGATGACGGCTCAAGGAGCGGGAGATGGCAGGGAGGGTGGAGGGTGAGAGGTGAGGACCTCAGAGCATAAGGGAGGGAATGAATTAAGACACTGTGAAAACTCCACCACTGAAAAGAACATCAGCCAGCTTGCACAAGGCTCGTGCATAAAGCCTGAAGCCAAGTGCGCAGACTCTGTGGCCAAATACTTGCAGAAGCCAAATACTGAGCTCAGATGCACAAATTATTTGGAAATTTGTTTTTTGCGCACATCTTGTTAGAAGAGCAACATTGATTTGGTGAAAGAGGCAGTGCTGTATGAGCTATGAGGCAGCTGGACTCGCAGGTTTGACCTGGGAGCCAAAACACCACTGGAGTGAACAGGAACGCGGCTGAATAACGAGTGCCTGGCAAAAGCCACACTTTTTTTTTTTTTTTTTCCAGGAAAAGGAGCAATATTAATGTAATACTTCATTAGCTATAAATTATGAACTCAGATCTAAGAGCTACTGAGATTAAGAGGAGGAAGAAATACTAAAATACACAAAAATACTAAACTTAGCAATAAACCCACGATCCTCCATGTAGACCGAGCAGGCTGCAAAAGGATGTAAAAATCCTCACACAATAGCTACAGATCCTCACACAACATTGATCACAGCTTTTCTCTTATCAACATCTTAATGCTACATGGCTTTCAACGATTTTTACTTGCATAAGCTTGTAAACACTTTTTGAATCTTCTTGCACTTTGGACAAAACTTTGCAGAAATAAGTTCCACAGTTAGATCTATTTTGCTCGGGAAAGTTAGCCTTCATTTATTTGACCTTCAATTTGCACACACAGACAGGCTCTTTGCTTATCCTTCTGTGAGGTTTGCAGCCCAGCACCATGACTTGTCCTCCAGCCCATGACCCACCATGTCACCCACAGGTCCCCACAGCTCTGTTGAGCACAAGAGGCCACAGAGTGTCAGGAAAGTCCTGGCTTGGCACGGGGCTGTGAGTTACAGGTGCAGTCTAGCATCACCCCATGATCAGCTGCAAATTGGTACTGCTGCTGGGGCTCTGGTTTGGGCTCCAGGGTACCAGACACACTCCTGGCTGGGACCCGGTGCAGTATTGTCTCCTGCACCGATGCAGAGCACACGTAGAGGTCTGAAAGTGCTCACCATATTGCTTGTCAAACGTCAGACAGACTTTCTACATGATCACAGGCTTGATTTTAAGCTCAGAAAACCTGTGCGTGAAGTTATTAAAACTCAGCGCTGGACACTAGCAAAGGCTATCGATGGACCAGGTCACCAGCCTCCCAGTTTTGTATGCAGGAGTTAAAATTAAGAAGTGGAAACCACTTACCCGTCAGCAGGTCGGGCAGGGAGAAGTGCCAGGAAGCCTGCATGAGATAAAAAAAGGCAAAGAGTCAGTATCTGAAATCAAAAGCCAACACTGAACTTGGTCTATGGCACAGTTTCCCAGTGCTGGACATCCAGATAAGCTTGTTACCCAATTTGGAGATAAGTGGGCTGGATTTTAAGAGTTCTTTCAAAAGATTATCAAGATGTTTTTAAAAGCCCACAACCCATGCAGGATCTCTGGCTTTTCTGAGCATCCAGCCCAAGTTGCAGGGCTGGTGTGCTTTGTGAAAAAAAACCTGTCCTGAACAAATAAAATTGCCTTTTTGCTTATTAAGTGACCACACACCAAGTATTTGTCCAGCTTCTCTGAGATACCAAGAGGCCATGGTCCAGCCAGCTGCCCAAGCCAGAGGCTGAGACAGGGCAGAGATGGGCACTGTGGCACAGGAGCCTATGACTGGTGCAGCTGGTGGGATCTGGACGTCTGAGCTGGAAGGTTGTCAACAACCTTTGCACGGTGGAGAACATCTCTGGCACTTCCCATGAGGAAATGCCATGTGTCTGACCTCCAATGTGGGGCTCCAGCCTTTCCTGTTTGGCTCACGACCAAGGGCAAGGGACAAAAGGGGACAGAAGAAGAAGGAAAACAGCTCTCAGGCTTTGAAGAGCATGAGTGATGTTTGCCTGAAAGGAGATGCACTGACTCCACACTGGGACACATCCTCTGTATGATGATTTCAGCTCATTTCCCCTCTTGCTCTAAATGCCAGCTGCGGACAGGATTACCTGCCTACCATGAGAGTACACATGCCAACAGCAGGTGTAAAAGAGATTTTGAGCTGCTATTCTTCAACCCTTACATGATTTGTGAGAAAAAAAAACATATTTCCAATCAATTTAACACATGTAATAAAGACAGCCTACATGCACACACATTCACACATGATCATTATGTGCACCTATGCACTGATACAGGTACAATTAATTGTAAATATACACCTTCTTTACTTATGTATTATGGATCTATAAACAGTATACAGGAGAAAGACATTCTCAGTTAACTCTGGTTGTGGCTAAGAACAAATGAATCAGAAGCAATGAATAAGAAACAGGACAAAAAAAAAGCTCAGAACTCACATTTGTGAATATTATCTGGAATACATAAATGAGTTTTTGCTTCGGGCATATTTGCATCCCTCTTGTGTTTGAGCCAGGGAGAACAGACACTCCAGTACTCCCTTTCCCACCAACTTTAATGAGAGCAATGTCCCCTGAACCCCTCAGCAGAGCCCGTTTCCAGGTGCACTTAAGTGAGCCACACACAGATAACTAAATCCTTTGCAGCTGGGAGGACACACACACTCACACAATTGCCCCTCCAGAGTGAATATAGAGACAATGGTAAATGAGAAGGCTGTAAAAGCTCTGCCCTTGGTGTAGCTATTTCCTGAGTGCAGGTACAGGGTTTGTCAGATCCTTTGCCAGACTCCAATGGAGACTGTAGAAGGAAAAGGTCTAATTGCTCCATTTACAATTAGTGGTAGTGTTCATCCATAAACACAGACCAAAACAAGCCCTGCAAGTGTACTCCTCTCTTTTGGATGAACAGATGAAAGAAAGAACAAGGAAGCAGGATGAAGCAAGAAATATTTCATCTCCCTCCCCAGCTCTCCGAGGTGCCCTGTTGTGTTGTTTGCCTGGTGGGGTCGGAAAGGGTTTGGGGGCAGAAGGGTTTGACTTCAGTGAGATCATGAAACCTTCCCTGCACTCGGGGCACCACATGGGAATGACAGTGGGTTTCAGTCCAGGCAGAGTGAGGTGTGGGGCATGACTGCATCATGTTCTTCTGCGCCTCAGTTTCCCTCAGCTGTAGATCAGAGATGATAGTCTCACAACGCCCAAGGGGATGGCTCACACACTAAAGAAAAAAGTAGATGAGAGACCTAGCACTCTCTTACACTACTTTCTTTTCCAGGTCACTCACCTACCCCTTCCATCCAAGTGCTCCTGCATAGGCAGAGCTGACTGTGAAAGGGCAGATACCCTAAACTCCCTCTTGCAGTAAACTGGTGCCCTAGAAACATTCAGGTTTCCAGCAACATCCTTCAGAGCAGGCAGTGGCTTGTACTCTAGGGCGGCTGAGTCCCAAATGCTGATTCCCGCTTTTGGATGAAAACATCTATCTTGATGCCACAGTACAAATGTTATTGGGAACAAATCTCCTGGAGCACCTGGGATTGAGATTCCAGGAGTTAATCTTTATTCAAAGGCTCTGGTGTCCCGTTTTGTCCCGGAGCTTTTCCCCTTCATGTGCCTGTCAAGAGCTCCAGCAGCAGAGCCAAGGGGGATATAAAACCCCAGGCAGAGCCAATCTCTTGGCATGGAAACTTCTCCCTTCTGAGGTCCACTGGACAACTTAGCAGCCCACAGTGGTCTTGAAGCATTTTCACCCCTGCTAGCCAGCATAGGGCCAAATTTTAGCCTTTTGGTTCCCTACATGAAGCTTTCCATGGTGTTGTGCAGCAGAGGAGGGAGAACTGCTTGCCCCTTCCCACCTGCCTGTTTGAGCTCACCCTTTCCTCAGTGCCTTGAGGGGCTGTGGGATGCAAGATGAGGGATGCAGAATGTGGGATGCAAGAAGCAGGATGAGGGATGCAGAAGCAGGTTGTTAGGAGGGGGACACAGGTTGGGGAGTGCAGGGTCAGGGGTCCAGGAGGGGGCTGCAGCTGTGGGGGCGGCAGGAGGGGTACAATCGGGGGCAGTGAAGGCAGAGCCCCCTTCTCCTGCCGTGCCGTATTGCTCATGGCCAGCAGAGGAGGATCTTGTCCTTCTGACGAGGTGCAATACTGAGCCCAGCCAGGAGCAAGATTCAAACAAAAGGAGGAGGAGAAGGAAGGAGGGGATAGGAGAAATTAGATTGTGAGGCTGGTTTCACCAAACAGTCTCCTTGCTCGACACTGATACTTTGTGTGCTCTCTCAAGAGGGAATAAAATCACTGGATCCTGTTCGTAGCAGGTCCGCTGAGACAGGGGACGAAGCTGGAAGAACTTGCAAAGAGCAATTTTAAATTTTATTACTTTGGGCTCATAAAAAAGGAGCACTGAAAAAAAAAATCAGGAGAGACATTTTTAATGGGTAGCAATGCATTGTTGTGCATGGAGTAGATTACATTTATAAGGCTCTTTTTAAAAATGGTGGAAAAATGGCTGAAATTAAAAATATCCTGATTTCACCTGACCTTTGTTGTTGTCATCATAATGATTAGCACTTCACCAAAGCTTCGTTCCTCCACAGAGCCATCAAAACTTTGCTAATTAGCCTTTGTACCAAGGTTAAACACTGCAGATACATGATACTCTCAATTTTTCCATTTCAACTCCTCAAGAAAGAGAGACTAATGAAATGTAATAGATTTCAAAGAGTAATGCCAGAACCATGAGCTTTCTTGGTCTCAGGACAGAATCCTACAGCTCTCTCGGACCAAAATGTCCAGTTTATCTCTGGCAATTCTTTCTGAATAAAGCCAGGAAGATTTGACCCCAAATTCAAGAGAAATCATTTGCAGCTGCCACGGGTATTCTGCAGCTGAACTGTTGATTGTGTCTCAGGTACATTTTCTACCCCTTATAACAATCAAAATGAATAATTAAAACACAAAAGCAGGTAGAGAAACAGCACAAAAGCAAGAACGCAGGGTAAGGCTGTGAATTTACATCTGTGCGAAACAGAATTCCAGAGAAGACAGTGTAGCTACTCAAGCTGTCTTGACAGACGGGCAGAGGGATGAAAACTAACTCTACACACATACACACCTTACAACAAAGCACTACAGGTGTTCAGAAATTAAACTGCATTGATAGGAATTGGCCTATTCACTTAATTGAACTAAGTTGTGCGAATTCTCCTGTAACCTGCCGCAAAGTGGCCTCCACAGCAGCAAAACAAATATTTCCCCTTTCACTTGTTCTTCTCTACAGTTACAGCTTTGCAGCCGAGAAGGAGGTGGGATGGGGATGAACCGAAGAACAAGCATGGATATTTGATCAACTTCCATCCACGACTGACATAAGGCGCGAAGGAGCCATGAGGGCAGGCACAACTCCTGCCTTTTCGTAGTGAACGCCTTGATCCCACTGACAGCTCTCAGTGGGAACCTTTGTCTGGGCTTCTCGCCAAAGGAGGAGGGAATCGACAGTTCTGATCCTCTTACAATCGGCCAGATTTTTGCCTGCAACCATCTTGGATAGTGACAGTCTTTGAACTTCAAGGGAAAGTGGCTTTTCCAGCAATGACATTGTGTTTCTCAGCCAAAGCCATGGTTGCAGTATAATGAAAGCAGGGTATATTATCATCTGGAGCACACATGCAACACATGTTGTATTTTTAGCCTGGGAAACCATTCTCTGAAAGGATTCCACCAAAACCACTGAGTTCTTCACCTCTCTGCTGGCAAGATATCTCCTGCTTCCACACTGTACTGCAATGTGTGCCTCAGAGTAAATTACATGTTCTTTAGTGACTAGTCCCAGGAGACCCAGAGAAGTTCAAATGTAAACTCTTTATTTGACTCGTTATTCAGTTGTGAACATTTCCATGGCAGCATGTGATAAAAAACGCATGGGGATCCAGGAAAGAAGCAGTAGCCCTCAGATGTGCTGCTGAAACCAGCTTGGTTCATAGAATCACATAATAGTTTGGGTAGGAAGGGACTTTCAAAAGTCATCTAGTCCCACCCCTGCCATGAGCACCCAGCTCAGGTTGCTCAGAGCCCTGTCCAGCCTGGTCTGGGATGTCTCCAGGCACGGGGCATCTACCACCTCTCTGGGCAACCTGGGCCAGTGTTTCACCACCCTCATTGCAAAAAACTTCTTCCTCCTTTCTAGCCTGAATCTCCCCTCCTTTAGTTTAAAACCACTACCCCTAGTCCTGTCCTAACAGCCCCTGCTAGAAGTCTCTGCACAGGAGTTACCTGCTCCTGTTTTCCAAGAGATCAAAGTTTCCAAGTTAATCTTTGCACCGTGAGAGATGGCTTTGTAGCAGCTGGCTGTTTTTAAAGTTGCTCACTGGTAGATGAGGTGTGCTTGTACTCCCGGGTGGAAAACTGGGTCAGCCTTGAATGCCACAGCAAGGAGAATCTACCAAACCTGTGTCAAGGGGACTGCAGGAGCCAGCCTTGTCACACTAGCACAAGTGCACTATGCTATCAAACACTTTTGCATCCGGTGCTGGGAATGCAGGTTATACCACTCGACTTAAAGCTTATGCAAAGTCATTAAGTGCCTTTAGTTACACGGGATATCAACCTGCACGCTTCAGGGCATAAGCTGATTGCCTTCGGGGGTCAGCAAGGAACGCTTCCCTCTCAGAGAGTGCCGTGCACAATTAGCTGGGGGCACTCCCAGGGCTTTGTTGCTTTCCTGCTGCATCAGGCAAATTTAGGCGAGCGCTGCAGAAGAGCATTACACCTGATGGGCCAGAAATTGAGACGGGCTTGACAGCATTCACTTCTCTTTGCGGTGATCGGCTCGTGATGCTATGGAACATAAAACGCTCTCGTGAGCGGCGCAGCACTGCAGAGAGGGTGAGGGGAGCAAAAGTGGGAGTTTGATACAGAAACAGATCTGTCGGTGGGTAGAAAAAGATGTCAGAGAGAGATCACTTTGGGATACCCTCAAATGTTGGTCTCCAAGCACGTGAGGCAAGGAAAGACCTGTACTGCTGGTAACAGCTTCCTGTCCGCTGTGGGCCGCTTATCATCGGCACTGATGATAAGTTTTCTTTGCAATTGTTTGATCTTAAACTGATGCTTTAATCCTTCCCTTTTCCGTTACTCAGTGCACATGCTTATTGGACTGTGCATGGCTGGTCACTTCAAAACACTTTCCATCACAACTAAGCACGCATCAATTTTTTGAAGTCCCAAAATATTTGGTGAAGAGCCACCTCTGCTTCTCTGACTCTGGCATTCCTTCCTCTCTGTTGATTAAAATCACTGTTTTGTTGTGGGTTTTTGTCGTCGTCGTTGGTGTGTTTTTTCTTTGTGTTTTGGGTTTTTTTTGGTATGTGTTTTTGTTTTGTTTTGGTGCTTTCAAGCGTGTGCTTGAAGCACATTTGGGAGTTGTTAAACAGGAGCTGCAGCCTGGTGTACAAGCAGCTCTTGCAGATTTCTCTAGCCCAACTCAGCACAAGGTTTAAGCATCCCATTTAAATCTATGTGTGTTTCAGAAAATTTGTTTCAATACAAGCCCGAGTCAGGGAGGATAGGTAGCTGAATTGCTGTGTCTGTGTGCGGATACAACTTGCTCCAGCAGAGCTGCTTGTATTTCTTTTTGGCACAGGAATACTTAGCAATACAACACCTTGTGGCAGGTACCTTTCCACTACAGTATCTTCCTGAGTAAAAACGTATTGTTTTCTCTAAAAGTTCCTGTTCACACGACTTTGATGTGTGTATCAGCGAGCACCTTTGATAATTAAAAGAAAAGAAGGGAAAAACAACAACACCACCACAATCTGAGAAGACCTGTCATATCTGAAGACAATCTTTGGTGCAGTTGCATCATAGATGCTGAAATAAAGGATAAAATTTTGTTCTCCCTTGCACTCATCATGAAACTTCCTGCCTTTTATGGAATTAGTTTGGATTCATACAGGTGAAATCAGTTTCTCTTCAGGTAATACAAAAGAATGAAATGGAAATTTTTGCCTTAGGGTCCTACTCCAAACCCACCAGATGCATGAATGTCTCAGTGCTTTCCTCTTCTGTTTTAACTGACTCAATATGAGCTGCTCCCTAAATCTACATTTGACTTCTGTATTTCACCAATAACATATATTAGGCAGAGTGCTACTTGCCAAAACTCCCAAAACCAGATTCAAACAAAAATGAGAATGATAAAGACAGATACTTCAGGGAAAGGATGGAAATAGGATTTTAAGGGTGTTTTCCATGGTTTCAGCAAAGTGCAATGTCTGTTCTTTCTTCATTCAAACTATTTCAGTGCAACTTTTTCTTTGGAATGAACCGTTAAGGCAAAAATGTCCTCTCATAACGTGTTTGTCATGCAATGGTCATGTCACGGCGACTCATTCCTCTCTTTTTTTATTCTGGGATCCATGCCAAGTGCTAAGCCAGAAAACCTTGTTATATTAATTATGAAGTAAAACCATGTTTTATTAAAAACTAGCCTGCTGAATAATCTGTCGTGCTGCTTTTCAGTGACAGCAGAATTGCTTTTGCATTTTAACAATGTTAATGAATTTTCAGGGGAGGGGGGAGATATGCACTACATTTTCCACAGTGATATTTAGAACAAAGTCAGATTAGGATTGTCAAAGCTAATGAATCAATCTAACACTTAGGACTAGTTAGGAAAAATCTGTGCAAGACTTCGTGTTGTCTAAGACTGCACCTACATCTTTCTCACTAAGTGCAAATTAACACAACCAGTTCATTATAAGCTTATTCATATTAGATTGGGTTCTCATAATGTCTGTAAAACTGGCATTGAACTACCCTAGAACTGATGCCCTCAGTAAGCTGCCACATGCTCCGGTGGATCAAGTATGCCATATCCACTGCCATCAGCAGATAGATAGTCCTGATGATACACTAATTAATAAATACCTTATTGTGCTGTGAAAAATCACTGATTGCAAATCCAACAAGCTCTTCAAAAAGATCCATAACCCATTAAAAGTCCTTACTATATATTTTTCATAAAGGACTCAATTTAAACACGTCAACATCTGAAATTTTGCAACGCGTTTCAGTAAATGTAAACCTGTGCACATAGGATCCCTCGATAAGAAAGCAGAGGTTTGAAAGAACCTCAGATTACTTCTTAAGAAATTCTACTTGATCACAGTGCTTGGAGGAACAAAATAAATGTTTAAAAAAATGACTTTTAACTTTGCTTTTGTTACAAGTAATTCTTTCAGTCTTCTTTAAAGAGGAGATGAATAAGTTTGGGTAGGTATATCAAGCTCTGCTGGAGCAAGGCTCTGGCCATCTCCAGCTATGTTGAATATTTTGCTGTCAACTTTCCTTCCACGTTAGTGGCAATGATAATTCAGCCACCCAAAACATATGGCTGGGGTAAATCTTAACTTTGATGAAAGAGCTTGCAAAACTGCCAAGCCAGCTCATACCCCTGGCCTGTTTAATCTGATACCTGGTCCCATCAGTGTGAGAGGAACAGTCCACACTGCAGCCCCAACGTGGCTGGTCACAGCAGCAAGGTGGCCATTGAGCACACCCAGATGGCCCATTCCTTGTCACTGCAGATGTCTGCCCCCCAAAAACATGGAGCATCCCCCCTTATACAGCATTTCACTCAAACATCTCACTTGTACCGAAAAGCAGATCCTCAGATAATGTTCCCGTATCTGGCCCGTGGCAAGAAAAGGAACAGAAAAACATACTCACGCACAAATGTATGTTCCCAAGGAGAACAAACAGTGGAAGAACCTGAAGGGCCGAAGCACTGTTCACCATCCTTATGCTTGTTTTTACTTTAAATTATCTTTTTCTTCTTGCCTATGCTTTTTCAGACAAGACACAATCATTCGAGGGTGAGCTAATTCAGTGCAAATAATTAACCATGCTTCAAATATTGTTTAATGTTCAACGGATTGCCCTGATCAAATAAGTGCATCCTGTCCAGATAATCACTGCATTGACCACTGGAAAATATTTCAAATCAGTAAGTATAAAAAAGGGAATAGTATAAATTAACAATGGAACAAAGTATTTTTCTTGTATTAGAATTATTTTGTAATTATTATTGTCAATCGAAAAAAAGTATGAATTAGACTTACTTTTCTGCCTTCTACCTGAAAAAAATAGTGAGATCTAGTTAGAAAATGTAAGGTTTTTAAAAACATGAAAGTGTGCTTTTTATTATTTTCTAAATTTCAAACATTAAGGTTCATGTTCTCAAGCATTTGTCCACAAACGTGAGAAACCCAAAATCCATTCTTTAATAAAAAGTGTGATTCTTGAGTAAGCTCCAGTCTCCAGAAGCGGAAGTATTTTTAAGAACAATAACAACTGAGCAAATTACAATATTATTGCCAGAATAAACAACCCGCTATTGTGGAAACGCTGACAAACTTTACTGATCAGATCTTGTTTGTGCTACATGTTATGAAAACAAGTGAAAGGATTTTTTTTTGCTCCTAGATCATTTAGAGCTTGAGTAGGAAAAGGGAAGAGGGCGACAGAAATACAGTCTTTTCAGATCGCAGCCCTAATTCACAAGTAAGTCCCTAGTAATACGTTTTCCTCTATGGTTATAAACCAGATAAATAATATAATGCTGAGCACATTAAGCAACATCAGGAGGAAAATGAATACAGTTGTCTGCTCAGGAGGACCTGAATAGTGTACAGTAAATAAGATGGGTGGGAGGGATGTCTACACATTGACATGTGAGGAAGAAACCAGTGAAATCACAAGGGCCTCACCTTTCCCATCCTGAATGGGGTTTTCTGGTAGAAAAGATGCAAGTACTTGATTACAGGCTCTGTGACAAGTGCTGAAATTTGGATGTCGGCAAACCTTATTTCTGACGATTCCTTACTTTGGGACCTGAATGTCCTAGAGGAGATTTCATACATCAAAAAATTCACAAAGAATTTAGGTATTCTAATTATGGCCCACGTGCATAACTTAAGCAAGTGTCTACAAGCAAAATGTGTGTGAGATTCAGTGTGTTGGTGGTCACACATACAAGTTTAAGAGATTGCAGATTCTTTAACTAGTTAGAAACACAGCAAGATAAAAGGAGTTAGATAACACATGACTTTATGTAATGTGTCCTTGAGTAAGCTGATTTGCACTGAATTTTAATAGACTCCTGATTCATCGAATCTCAAACAGAATTAAGGTATGGACTGGATCCTAATAACATCATGCTTTATATCCATGAAAGATAAATTAAAGGATGCAAAACTGCTATTGACAAACATTGATTATATGTACTTTGATGGACTTTGAAGTTGTGCCAGATGCGTCTTGTCAGCCTCCAAAGTTTTCTTTTAAATCTCATTGCATAAGGCTTTTACTTTTTAATTATTTTTTTCCTTCAGCCTCTTTGATCAAGAAAAAATGTAGATCATATTTGCGTGATGCTATTTCCTATGCATTTTATTTAGATATGCCCTTGTGCACAGCTCATGGTATGTAAAAAAGTTACATGGCACTTAAACCATCTTACCCTGTTATCCTGGGTGCTATTTAACACTTAATTGACCTTCTCAAGCTAATGAGTGAGATCTCACCATGCGCAGAGGACTAGCACAATGCTCATATCTTTTTGTGCCACATGAATCTATAAATCTACAGAATAAAACACAAACAATGAGGTTGCTGGCCTCTCTTTGTTCCCAGGAGAATTTTGACCAGTGAGAATGTTCTATGGATCCATCTCATTCTGACCTCTGTCTGTGGCAATGTGGTCTTCACATCGGACCCTATGGAAAGGCAAACCTGCTTGCAACTTCTGCTGATTTTAGAAGGTGCACCAAAGTTAAAAAGTGAAATTCCTTCTTCCTCTTTCCTATACGTAGAAATGTCCTGTCAGGAGGGAGCTTCAAGAAACTGAAAAGAAGATTTGAAGCTGCCTTGATTCTTGAAAGTTGCGAGTCCAAATATACCATCTTGCTTTCCTTGTCCATCAGGATATGGCCAAACCTTTCGGGGCACAGGAGTGCATTAAGTATGTTCCTGTGCATGGCAAAATTCTTTAAAGGTGATGCAGGATGTGGGTCCAGTTGTTCTTTTTTGGCAGTGGACCCATTCCCTACATCTCCAAGCCCATCTCAGTGATGATGGCTTGCTCATCAGACATGAAACACTTCTCTGTGACAGTCTAGGTGTTTTCAAACAATATATATTGAGAAAAAAATAGAGGATAATGATCAACTCCTTTAAAATTGAGAATAAATAGAAGAAAATAACTGGTTTAAGTACTGGAACAGAACTATGTTGGACTGAGGGTTTCTGCAGAGCTGTCTACACTGCTTTGAACAAATTATTTGCTCTCAGAATTCCTGCACTTCCCACCTGAAAAGCGTGGGTAGTACCTTCTCTTTCACTGTGCCTTGCCTGTTTAGATAACAAACTCTTCTGGCTCAGCAGTTTTTCCTATATTAATGAGCAGTTCCAGGCACAAGAGGTGCCGTGCCTTGTCTGCAATGTCTACTATAAAAGAAGGAAAAGAAAAACCTGAAAGACTGTAGTCTCAATGATTTATTTGGAATTACTATCAAGTATTGTTCTGTGTAATGATTGAAGAGTTTTTGTTGCCAAAATAAACAGCATAAACATTTTTTTTTCTCCTCTAAAATGGGAATTTCCACTGAAAAAGTATTTCCCTTGGCCATTTTTCTGCTGCTGTGCACAACACTTGAATTCTGATCCCACAAAGCATTTCAAGCCCTTCCTGGCTGATAATTCTTCTCTATCCTCCAAGACAAATTAATATTCTGTACTGGATCTACCTACGTGTGTCTAGTGTGGGGGGTTATTACAGAGTTAGATACACTAACCGGAGATCAGGTTATTAACACCGGAAGAAACAAATCAGCATAGCTGTAAGTGATGAGAGAAAACTCCTATGGTAAAAGAGGAATAAAAACATCTACTACGCAACTTTAATAAAAACAATAGTTCTAGAAATTCTTGCCTGCATCAGCCATCAGCACCATGCCCACAAGAGCTTAAGCCAACCTCTTGATGGTCGGGACATCTTTCTTCAGACACAACAGCAATGCCATGCAATATAAAACTTTGGCCTTTTCCACTGCTACCATTTTGAGACTTTCTATAATTAACCTAATAATACATGCTTATGCTTCCTTTTTAACATTCCCTCTATTTCCATTAAATACAAGCCTTTTTCAAACAGCAAATGAAATAAGAAATCAGAAGCCATATTATTCCTCTTTAAACAGAAGGACTGAAGTTGAGTAAGAGTATAGGGAGTTGACTTTTAATATAAAATCTGGGAAGGGGAGGACGGCTATTCTCTTTGTGAAATTCATCTTGGTGCAGAAAGCCAGCATGAGGTCTAGACACCACTTAAATCAACATTTAAAGTGTTGCGGTTGAATTTTGTTTCATAATTCTCTTTAGCAGCACATTCCCAGCGATGGTTTCAATTCTTGGGCTCAGATCAAAAGCACAGTAAAAATTTAAAGACAAGCAAACAAACAAAAACCAGAGTAAGTGCAGGCAGCAGAAAGTTCTGTTGGACGTGCAAAAGGGCTCTTCCCTATTTCCTGCAGCTACAACCCAGAAGTAACTCTTCAAAGGCTTTATACAAACTCAAAGCTAGTGCAAGAGGCTCAGCTAGTTAGGAGGAGAGGCAATCCTGCTCCAGCAGTACACATCAGGACCAGCAACCTCTCTCTAATGCTGATTTGGTACCAGTCTCTTCCTCTGAAGGTGCATAAACACCACTGAGACCTTGAAGAGGAACCTGCCATGGTGGAGCTTTGTTCCTGTCCTCAGTCAGAGACTCGTGTATGCCCAGGCCAAAAGGTTTTCTGTCCCTTCATGGCCTCTTGGGTGTTCTTTTAAATCTTTCCTGTCAGAGCTGTGGATATTCTTGTTAGCTGAGTAGCTTTCTGAGCCCATTTTTGTGTCTTGGAGCTGCCTGCTAAAAGCATTAAAATTGTAAAGCGGTGGACAAAGGAAGACAGTTTTGCTTTCAAGCTGAAAAACATGCATCAAAGCCCCTGTAGTAGGTTTATAGAGTATTAAAAACAAACAAAATCTAACCGTAGGGTAACATCATTTTAGGAAAGATGCAATGGCCTACCTCAAAGTCTGCATTTAATGTGCACAGCTCTCACTTAAACTGCCTAGGCTACAAATCCCAAGGGCCAAATTCTGTCCAGCCATCCCGAAACAGAGATTTTTTTTACGTTGCAAAGGTAGAGCAACTATAGTCTCTCTTCTCTGGTTACCCACCTCTCTTCCAGAGACTCTGTTGGTCTTTCACCAGACAAAGCGGGGAGCAGGGAACATGTACAAGCTGTCCTCCTGTCAGGTAATCTCTGATGGGGGAGGGCTACAGTCAGGGGAGACCTGGCAAGAGCTGACAGTGTCATCCTGCTGCTTTGGAGGAAAAGGTGAGTTTTCTGAAAGGTGCAACATTTGGCTTTTAACCTGGCAACAACAGTAAGAGCATAGGAAAGAAAGCAGAAGCTGTAACAGCAGAGACCAAGTGATGCTGCTGCACCTGAAAGAACGTGACAGTAGGATCCACCAGCACACCCACGAGGATTTTTTTTCTCTAGGGGTGATGAGCAGCAGCACAAAGGGGTGGCTGGGCTTGGTGGGGCACCAGGCAGCAGCTTGTACGGAAGAGTGCAGACCTACCCCATGCTGGTCAGTGCCAGGAGCCACCAAAACACATCAAATAGCAGCTGGCAAGTCAACTGAAGGCAGAAGCCTCCACTACCCTTCTGAAAGGTGACCCTTGTAGTACAGTGACACAGACCAACTGCTGTGGACCTCAGCTCAGCCTTGGTCCCTGGACTCATGAGCTACAAAGAAAAAGATACAAAATGAGTTTAGAAAGAGGTGCATGGACTTCCAGCTCCATCTCCTTTCTGTACTCTAAGAAAGACACAGACCTCACTGGGCACCCGAGTTTGCAAAGCTGTAATGTCTGCAGCCCCAGTGCTTCTCCAGGAGGAGCTTCTGCAGTCTTGGGTGCTGCCCAGCTGCAGGAGATGTCACACATCTTTGTACCATTTCATCCAACATCTGTGTCTTTCTTCCTCTCACACTGCAGTATAGATGACACCACCCTCGTTACTAATTTATTTTTACAATCCCTGAACAAGCTGAATATAATGAACGTTAGGGTAACTACATTTTTCCTGTTGAAGAAGCAAAGACATAACAAAGTCTGACCCCCATACTATTTTGCATGCAAGCACAAAGTAGGCAACACTTGGATTTAAAAACGTATGCCTCCAAAATACATCCTTAAAAATTATTGTAATTTCTTTGATGATTTTTGGTTTTCCCCATTCACCACAGTGTTGTTACTTTAAAAGCAGTCACACATTTTTCAGTGGGACAGTGAGATATCTGTTTACAGGAGGAGAATCTAACAGGAGGTCATACAGTAACATATACACTAAAAATGTGGGAATTCTTTGACAGAATAATTTAGTAGGCTGTTCAATTAATTGTCTAAATGACTAAAATAACAAAGACAAATAACTTCAGGTGTAACTATGCCCAAGTGTTATATGTACAGCTATGCAGTTCTAATAGAGCCAACAAATCTGACTTGGGCAAGAACGTACTTTAATCCCTTTGAGCATTTACTTTTCCTTGTACAGCGTTCTAAATAAGAATATACAAAAGATTTTCAATTTTCATTTATTTACTAACATTCATTACTGCACATTGACAGAGTCAGACATCTGAATAGCCAGCTGAAAGGGTGCAGAACTGTACCAGCACATGGTTGTAGCCCTTGCCTTACCTCCTTGCTTCTCATATGTGGAGGTGATGAAACATGCAACAACTTTAGTACTTACGTTTATCTTGGCTCTGTGTTTAACTTGGCTGGCCTAGCGTGATAAGGAGGGCCAAGGTGGTTGAGCATAAAGATGTTGACTTCATTTCAAGCCCTGCTTGCCCAGGTTATGAATCTTATTTTTGATCCATTGTCTCAGATCTATGCATTGTTCCTGGATTTTCTTTCTCAAAAGCAATGTTTCTATGGACACTTATCCAGTATTCAAGCACATTTGTTTAAACAGTTGAGGCTGAACAAGTATTTTAAGTATTTGAGTATCTGAAACTTATAACAGAAGCAGCGTAGCAGTGCTTGCACTTCTCTACATGTAACAGTGGTGACCACAAGTAAAATTGATCATGGTTTTTATAAGACTGTCTGAGATAAGAAAGCTGTCTCTTGATCAGCAATACTAAATGTGAGCTCCAGGTCAATAACTGCAGGGCTAATAGGTTGTAAAGTAGTTACTGGAACTGTAAGCAGATCCTAAGGGATTTTGTGTCCTGCTCCTGCTGAATCCCCCCTTACATGCCTTTACAAACCTCAAGCAATGTTCCTACCCCTTGTTCACTATGTTCAGCACTATTTGGCTGCTTCCCTCCAGCCCTCCGTACTGGCCCTTTTTTGACCAAGCTGCTCTGAAACCTATTTGTTGCCTTTTGCACTGCCCAGTTTTGTTCTCCTCACTGCAGTCAGACCAGGTTTGCAAGCTGAAAAGTTATGTTGATGGGTGGGTACCCAGAGCCAGACCCAGGAAAAGTGAGGTGAGCAAGATGTTTGCAGCCCAGAGGGTTTCTGCACCCACACCACCAGGGGAGCCCCCAAAGGGCCAGACTGGGAATGGACAGACCCAGCACCGTGAAATATCAGCCTCTGGGGTTTATAAAGGGAAATGCAAGCAGAACTTTCTGGGTAGATGGTGACATTTTGTGTGGAAAGCAGCACTTTTCGTACAGTATGTTTAGAGTGGCACCTAACTTTCCACTGCAGATTTTGAATGTTGAGATGTTGATATGGGTGGCAGCACGTATCAATGTTTATGTTACAAGTAATTACAGTGATATTACAATCATCTCTAAGCCAGGCATTGCAAAACTGAATAATTTATTGTTAAACTTAATTCAAATGTGCTCCAAAGTAGAACTGATTCCTGAACAGCCTGAGGTCACCTCTGTAGTGACATCCGGAAGCCAGCAAAGCAATGTGGTTACATTAAAGTCTGTGGTCTGTGCTTAGAGTACACCATTTTTTTTTAAATGTGTACTTATTTCATCTTTTCCCTTTGCCATCCTGCTTCCCACAAGCACAAGTTTTCTCCACCCTGACATCCATCCCCAGACATCCTCTCTTCTCCCCTAATTGTCCTTGCCCATGCTAGTGCTCCCACTTGTGCACCTGAGTGGGACCCAAAATGTCAAAGCAAATGACGCCCAGGAGAGAAGGAGCTTTGGCACCATGCAGAGGATGCTTTGGCAGAGGAGGCTGCAGGCAGCAGGACAAGCTGGAAAACCCAGCAGCCCTGGGGCTGTTCCTGAAGCTGAGGTTCCCATGGGAGAGCTGCCCAAGTCCTGGTGTCACATCCAGCAAGGGCCTGACAGGCCCTGCACATCAACCACCTCTGCATGTCTTTGGGACCATCCTTCCAGCAAGCCACCCCATAGACTCTGTGCTAAAATGAATTCCTGGGGAAGGAAAGAGTGTGTATGAAGCTACCCCTTCCTTTTCTTTCTCTCCCCTTCCCTTCCCAAACAGATGTATCCATTCCATAGCCCATATTTGCAAACTTTTTGCTGCTTTGAGCAATTTTTGTACTCTGAAGCAGCATCATTGAATTTTGCTTAGTTAAGGCAAGACGGCTCATGTCAGAAAATGTTTGCTAGATTGGGTCTCATTTTGTAACATTTTCCCTCAAAGGATCATTCAATGATGCATCTTAGAATCAGATTCCAGAGAGGGAACTAAAAGAAACATCAATAAAAAAAAGAAACTGTGAGGAAACTAAATATAGAACAGGCCAATATGAATTAAACAACATCCTAGAAATCTTCACACAATAATTGATTTGCTCATTTGTACTTCTTTCTATTCTTTAATCTTTCAGCAGGGCTTCAATCCTTCCCCCGTTGCTTTTTTAATATTCTCTGTTCATCTGTTGTCTACAATATTGTTTCTGATCTCTCTCATCCCATCAATCATCTATAAAAAGAGACTAGTCCACACACTCTGGTCTCCAATCCTAATGACTGTAAAGAACTAATCACCTAAACTGAGTGATGTTCATTGTTGTAAGTGTCTCTTTGATTTATTAAACATCTCCGCATAAATTCCTGCATGTTTTGCAAGTTGTTTCCTAGAACCTGTATGAAGGCACTTTGAAATCCTAAAACTGTCTGCTTATGGGGTTTTTGGTTCACCTAATAAATAGATTCTTGTCATGAAAAATGAGCTTCTACTTAACTGAAAGGACCACTCAATTCCAAATTCAGGTCAGACCCTCAGTTTGAGCTTTCCCTGAATACACAGCAAAGTTACAGAGGCCACTCATATGCACTTTATAATAATTCAAGAATACTGTGTGCATCAGTTCAGCACATCTGCTTGCTGAAGGAGAACCATAGACAGTATGGAAATACTCCTAATGATGGCATTTTCCCCAGCTGTCACTTTCACATGCTGTTGCAAGCTCTTCAGTTGAGCAAGGAGACTTCTAATCTGATTTTAAGAAGTTTAATAACTGAAAATGTTCACACTCTGTCCTGGTCAAAATGACATATTCAGTACCATGCCATCTGTGTGCAACTATTCCTCACAGGGACAAGCTTTGATTTGATTGCTGAAGTCAACCTCTTTGACCATAAACCAGTTGTGAGGCCACTAAATACTCACCAAAGGATCTCGGTGACACTCGATTTGGGAATTCTCAAAGGGGAGCAAAATCCAGGTTATGCCAGTTACACTGAGGACTGCCTCCTCATCTCTCCTGGTCTCATGTGAAAGAAAAAGATCCTAAGGACAGAGCAGAATTCAACATAAACAAAGTGTCTCTGAAGACAGCACGAGGCTTTTGAAAGAGATTTACATGACATTCTCATGACCTGATTGTAAAAACCCTATGTGGGCACAGCTGTTGGTAGAATGACACTCAGGGGTCAACACTGAAAATGGAGGAGCAGTTTGACCAACAACTCATCTCTGGGTCCACCTTAAAACCTGGGCTATTCATGCTTTTCACCAGCACCTTAAGGTGCAGGACTAGAAAGAAAAGGTACGAAATGTTTGAATTATGCCATTCTGGAGAAGATTCTTCATCAATGAGGTGTTTTAAAATTCCATTCCCCTTTCCTATTCTGGATTTGCACAGAATATTGAGTGCCTGCTAAAAATAAATGCATTTTCCTTAATGTTCATGACACTCTTTACAGCAGCTCCTGCTAATGAACCAGCTACTGTTACAGGCGGGTGAGTTTCATGCATTGATTGCCTTACTGCCTCATACTAAGTAAAAAAGACGTTAATAATCTTATTATTACAGAAACATCATGGAAACTCATAAATATAGATTCAACCAGTTAACATCACAAATCTGTGAAAACCCTTTTTTCAGCACAGTATGGGCATAGTTATGTTGGCAGGCAAAAGAAGTGGGGAAAAATTATGTGTAATTTATTCTATAGATTTGCCCACTTTTTCTGTTTACAAGATGTGCACTAATACCTTGCAGCTTTGTTTTCTGTAACCATTATCAAAACAGTTTCTCGCAGCCCTCTGGTAAGGGTGGATTAAGCCAGGCTGGTAAATGTTGGTTTCGTGTATAGACCTCACGCGGTTTTCCCTTTCACTGCCTGATCAGCAGGTTGTCTCTTAGAATGTGATTTTGTTTCCTTACATTCTTTAGCATTCAAAATTTGCTTTCTGTGCATAGCTCAGGATCTCATGCAAACATCAATGTTTTTGTAATTACAGTTGTCAGCTAGAGTAGCCATTAGAAAGGGATGAGCTCTCCCTCAAGTGCACACATTCAGAGAGGGCTGCAACAGAGAAACACAGCCAAGTAAGGTCTTATCTTTCTCTATTTTTTTTCCTCTCTGTTTTGTTAAGGAAAACGTGGCAGTGGCATTTGGGAGGAAAAAAGATCCCCCAAATTACTGAAAAACAAATAGAGAAAGTAGATTTAGTTTTCTGTTCAAGCGAAAGTTCATGCAACTGCTTAGTGAAGTTTAAAATGTCCCCATCATCTGTGCTCGAATACATAATGCTGCTGTAAAAAGATATTTCTATTAATATCAGGTGAGAGAACTCCATTACCCAGTCATGAGAACATAAATAAATAATAACCATCCACAACATTGGTGTCAGCATCTTTATCATAGATGCTGATTTGGGCTAGATGATTTCCAAACTATCAGGAAGGGGAGACTCATTTCTATTCTGAAAGGGTCCTCCTCACATCACACAAAGGGACAGAGATTAGGAACAACCAACAACTTTTGCACATGTGGACTCACTGCATTACAAAAAGGATTGCAGAGAGATATATACTTTTAAAGAGCTTAAGAAGTAAAGCACAGGCAGGACAGAGGCTTTATGTTGTGGAAGAAAAAAGGCACAAACATGACAGTTGAAAAAAACACAAAGAACTTCACCCCTAACCAATTCCAACCAAAACATGTTCTTAGAGTCTTATCACACCAGTCTGCAGTTGGGTCACCTATATTGATACCGTATACTTAAAATATTTGCTGATGACAGAGTTTGTCTACAAATTTGGTATCAGTGTTTTCACTGGGAAGTGATCTGTGATTTTTTGTGTGCGACAACACTGAAAGTTTAAAGTCTGTTATCTCACAACCTAACTTGGGTTTAAAAATGAGCTTTTGCTCTCTTCTCAAACAAATGATTCCTAAATCTCTGTAGGGTAAATATGGTGATGATTTTAGCTATTCTACAATCTATTCAGCTTTAAACATGTCAGCTCATCTAAGAATGGATATTATAAATTTTACAGCTCTGGTTTGGGAGAAAATCCTACAGCTTGAAGAAAAGAAACAGAGACTTTCCCATTTTGATTTTTTTTTTCACAATTTTGTTTTGTTTTTCCCATAAAGATGCTTTCAGCTCGAGAGGCACTGAGCAGTAAAGAAGGCTGGCAGTAGTTAAGTCTTGGTGGAGGTGAACTATACAGTTAGAGGGCAGAAAAAGAGGTCAGAGGTATATATGATCAATACAATATTGCACAGGAATTGCCACAGAGGACATCTCACACCTGCTTTGTGTGTGCACTTATAAATACCTGTCTGTATCTCCAATCCCTGGCTCAGCTGCAAAAGGTTCTGTATCTTTGACGTGAGGCAAGAAGATCTCCATCCCCGCAGTTCTACTGAGATTACTCAGCTGTGAACAGATAACTCAATACAAAGACGAGGAAGAAAAAGCAAGGAAAAAAGTAGAAGCAGACAATTTCATAGAGCCCAAACCAGACAAGACTCTCTCTGATGACCAAGGGAAAAGCTTTGATAAACGGTAGGGCAGCTCCTCAAATCCAGGTCTCTGAAAGTAGGGGTGGAACACTGCAGGAAATAATATGAGAGTCCCTGCTGTGGGAGTCAAGGGAGACAGGGAAAATAGTTCAGGTAATAAAAAAAAAATGTTAATATTACAAGAGTGGAATGCATCTGAGTATAATTCCAGACTTTTAAGTTCAGTTTTCAAATCTTGGAGAAAGAAAGAGACAGCCCGCTGCCATCTCACTAGTTTGTCACATTGGGTTTAAGGTGTGGAATAAATCAAAACTTTTTTTTTTTTTGGAACATGGTACAAAGAAATGCATTAATAATACATGAAAAATGTTCATCACGTTGGTGTGCATCAGTGGAAACGTTATTTTAAAGAAGCTATGAGCAACACATTAAAAGACTTGACCTAGGTTTCACTTCTTGATGTGTCGGGGTGGGGGCAAGGCAATAATTTCTTTTACCCACTGATGTGCTATATCTGTGACTTCCCACTTGGGTAGAGAAGTTGGGTTCCCAAAGCAGGGACAATTCTTTTTCTTCTCACAAGTAAGCAAGGGAGTTTGAATCCTCTGAGCCATCCCCTCTAAGCACATTCAAGAGGAACGAAGAGAGAAATAAAACAAAACCTCCAGGTAAGTGGTAGTTGCCATGCCTTTTCTTCCTCTGCATGCTGAATGTTTAAATGCCTAAAGACTCCGATGTTTGCTGAGAACAGCAACCATTTTTATGCTCAGCTCTGCTCACTATAGTACAGAGGACCGGGATACATGCACATGCCCACATCCTGTGCCTTTCTCAACAGTTTGGCTTTCTTTCCCTTTAGCTTCCAGATCTGCAGTTCAAAACAAACAAGCAATAATAAAAGTTGTTCTGATTAAAAGTATAAAATTGCTATTTATGGAAGAGCGTAGCTGCAATAAATACTTGTTTCTAAGCTAGCTGAATCTATTAGCAATCAGAGTGTGGGAAAGATCAAAGGGAAGATAAACACAAAAATGACATTCATGATTTGGATTGTGGTAGCGCCCAGATGCTCCACACAAAAACGAGGCCTCCTGCATTCGATGCTGTACAGTCACATAGTGGAATTTTCTGGTCTTCTGAAGTACTGACAGTCTCAATATGAAAACTGTACCTAAGGGGGATGACATCAGATGATTTCAGATAGTGACCAGAATGCTCATTTTGCTAGGGTGTCTCTGCTCCTGGGGCTAATTTGGTTTGCAAGAGCTGTGGGCACCCTCTGCCCAGCTGGTGATAGAGATTTGAGTCCTGCTATCTCCATGGTGCTCTGCACCCACGAGGGAACCCTTTGAATACTTTCTACTTCAGTAATGAAAGAGCTCCGGTTCTACCGTCTCTTCCATGAGCTCCCTGTCCTCTCAGGGCTGGTCAACTGCAGTTGAACTGGACAATTTCCTTCATCTCATGGACAGAGAGAGTGTGGAAAATCGATGGTCACTCCATCACCTTCCTCTGCCATTGAAGAGCCCAGGGTTAAGCATGGTTGTTGTCAGGCCATCTCACAAGCCACACTTGGAGATGTAGCCATAGGACCTCTTCTCAGTGACATGCTGGTGGCCATGTCCCCATCATGGAGCCAGCAGAGCAATCCTCAGCAGACTCAAAACTCTGAGTGAGCAGTGTCTCCGCATCTGAAAATGATCCTGTCTTTCCCTGCTGAACCCTGATTTTCAGGCTGAGGGTATGGGAAAGAGGGAATTTACTGGTCCAGAAGACTCTCACTGCACTCCTAATATATGCCTTAAGCCTGTTGTCACCATCTTCATTTGTAATTTTGTGAACTACTTTTACCTTATTTAGTAGACTCTCACAACAGGAAAAAAAGACCCTAAGGAAAGAGAATAAAAATTGTTACTTTGCTAAGACCTTGCCTGGCAAGTTTCAGCTCAGAAACCCCAGAGAATGCAGAAGAGATTAATGAAAATGCTGAGAATCACCATAATAATTCCATCTACCCACACCAGTGTCAGCAGGCTCAGCAGGGCCTGTCATTAGAAAGCCCTCTTTTAAAATGGGTGTCCCTCCTATTAGTTAAATTATCTAGACTGTGGTGAAGAATATTCCAAGGTGACAGAAATCGGAACAGTACAGACTGCTAAAAATGAAAATCAGATAATTGCTCATAAATTACTTCTGGGGTCTTTCAAGATCTTTCAGTCCTGCTGACTGAAAGCAAGTCATTTGGAATGCAATAATTAAAATAAAAGCTGCAACATACAGGAAATGTAGTTGGAAGGAAGATATTAAGAGATATATTGTACCTGCATAAATTATCATCTGGTTTTCAACAGCATCCTGAATTTGCTCTTATTCTTCTTAAAAGGCAAGTATGGGTGAAAGCCTTGGCATGGAGACCAACCCTGGCTCTGGTCCCCAGTCCCCCCACTGGCCTTCACACATATACCAGCCAGGGGGAAAAAGGGATGGATGATGATGTCCTCCTTCACAGTTTTTCCCCAGTGCTATGTCTGGTTAATACTCAGTGACAACCACCCTTGACACAGGGGACCAGCAGATCTTCAAGGGTGGCACAGCAGCCCCCAGGTCCTCTTGTGTCTTCAGGAGAGAAAGACTACCCTAAAGGGACAAACCAAAAAGTCCTCCCTTGGAATGGGACCTTGAGACTTCTCCAGGAAATGTTTTTAACAAAAGGTCTTTTCTCCTAATCTGCCACATCTGAGGGTAAAATTAACATCACTTGGTGTTCAGAGCAGCCACCTCCATATCAGGTGTTTTCAGTAGTTTTAGATGAAAGATGCTTAGAGACAGAATGGGTGCTCTGGTGAGCTCAGGGCCAAGACATAGTCACCTCTTCAGCTGTGTTTACTCTTCTTTTTCTGATCATCCCACACAGCTACCAAGTGTTTGGAGGAGGTCAGCAATAGAACTGCAGAAAATGTCTGTTAAAAATCCCTTTGACACTCATTTACTGCTGACCACGTTTGGTCTAAAAACATTAAGAAATTATTTCACCCCTCTTGGCATTTATTGGACTACACAGACATGTTTTTTTTCAGACTTTTTTTTTTTTTAAGCCAGACTATATTTTCTTAGTTGCCCAGAGGATTTAATGCATGGGCTACTCTATAAATAAGTCTTATTATCCCCCAGTGACAAATGTGGTTTCTTTCTGAGAAGTTGCATAATAGCTCAAGTGGGATAAACAGGAATATTCTGATGGTGTTAAGTTTCACAATTAAACAGGGGATAGTTCCTGCTGTAACAGGGATGGCTAACTGGTTTTTAAGTGACCTTTTTATTTTGTACTAAAGCCAGCAAGTCCTCTGCCCATGAGTTACAGCTGGGCAGTGAGAAGGGGAGGACACGAGCCACCAACTTGTAACTCTCTCTGGCTCCCCAGAGATAAATTTGGTTGCCACAACTAAATGTATAGCTATAAAAGTCTGCCACCGGGCTGGCACCATTCCGCTGGTCTCAGCAATGCCAAGAACAGTACCAGCAGCTGAAACACCCTGTGCTGTTTGAAGCAAGGCAGGAGGCAATCGTGTGACAGTGACCCTGCAGCGTGAACAGCACAGTCTGTTTCTGGGAAGGAAAATGGAGGATTTCTGTCTTCAGGGCTGCTTCTCTTGCACGTTTTGCCAAAAATAAATTAACCTCATGAACATAGAACAGACGTACATATATTAAGGGGTTTCTTTCATGAATAAAGCATGCCGGGTCACCTAACCTCCATTCAAATAAGCAGCGCAGGAAGGAAGAGAGAAGTGAAGGTAATTTGAAGTTACATTGGGGGGAAGAAAGAGGTTTACTCACAGCTGAATCATACAACAACCCAATCTGTCAGAAATCAGCAAAGAATCACACAAATTTGCACAATCTTTGTCAATCTGTCCCCTGCCTGAGTCTCCTCTAGCCATATCACAGAGACCTTGCATGGTGGAGGCACCTCAGCCTCCCAGCATCGCCCCTTCCAGTGCAAACCCTCCTGCAGCACCAGACGGCAGGGCAAAGTAAGGGTCAGGGATGATTTTTACAGTTATGACATAATTTCCCCACAAATGATGCTTTTCCCCAATCCCATCACCTAAAGCTCCCTTAACACCTGGTTTAGTAAATGTTCAAAATTTCCATTAGAATGAATCTTTACCATTCTTGCTGCTCTTTAGGCTTAGGAAATACTTTGCATAGGATTCAGGGCATGCAGGTGAGAGTGTTCTTGCAGGCTGACCTTTTTATAATCTGTAATTCTCAGTACTTACAGTTTCGCTTTTATCTGGAAATTTACAGGAAAAATTGTCTTTTGGAACAGTGAGAAAAGGCTGATAAACCCATCAGTTTCTGGGATGTGTGAGAAGAGGGAGGATGATCATCCCTTACCGAATGCCTGAAATCAGCACTCAAAAACAGACAGAGCTCATACTTCTATTTGATGACTAGATGTCAGCATTACATTGAAGCGAACTCACCAATACCAGCTGATACCCTGGGCCCTTCAGAGTTTGACCACAAAGACGCTATGGAGCTGTTGCTCAGATGCACCACTGAGGCGTCTCCAGCACATGTGTCCACTCGTAGCCATGTTTAGGGGGACAGGGCTCCTAGCTAAATCCATTAAGATGGAGCACATACTGTCATTAGGTATGAAGGATTGGACTAGATGATCTTTTGAGGTCCCTTCAATCCCAAACATACTGTGATACTGTGAAGTATGCGTGTGCAGCTCAGAAGATATCAAATTCATTTGTACACAGGGGAACACTGAAGGCTTTCAGTGCAGAAAACCACTCGAGAGCAGAAGGATATCTGGATGCAGTGCTGTTATTTTGTGGCAGGTCTCAGTTCCGGCATCACCATTCTCACATGCTCCTCTTAAATGACCCTGCTGCTGTACCACACTGTTTATATTTACTTACTATTGAAAAATATTTACATGAAAAATATTCAAAAAGGAGAGAGGTTAACAAAACTGTCATTTGGGCTGAAAATATTAAGCAAAGGTTTTCCAGCCTCTATGAAGTAATAGATTTCTAGTGCTGCTTACCCGAGAGTTCTAGCAGGCTGCTGTACTCACCAAAAGGTGCTTTCTTAGCTTATTTTATGCATTAGCTTCATGTGGAATAATCGTTTCCTTCTGTAAGTGAAGAACACGCATTTTCTGATGGAGATTGCCTACCTTGAGGACAAACTGAATGTAGATCTTCAGCTTGGAGAACATTAACTTTTTGTGCAGTTTAGCTGGCAAATGTAAAAACATGTTTACTCCCAAGCTGAAGCAGATACATCCTCAGACAACACTGTGAAAATGTGTTGACATTGAATCTGAACTCAAAGCTGAATACATGAACACATACTAGCCCAGGTCTGAATACTCCATTCTCATATTTTTTGAGAGGCAGACCTTCACATTCATCTCCCTACTCAAATATGATTCCATTTTTCTCCACCAACAGCAAGAACTCTTCAGATAAGCACCCAGCCACCTAAATCTCTGCATCTCAGACAGACATGCAGTAATATGGAGACTGTTCTGGTTACCCTCCTATGAGGTAATGCTATGTTTTCCATCTACGCTGCCTCTGTCCAACTGATTAGGGCTCATCCTTAGACCCAAATGAACTGGGACATGTTTTCTGGCAAGAAATAGTGAAAATAGAAGAGTGGGTATCCCACTGTACTGGCTGAAGGAGAAGGAATAGGGGAAAGAGGGGGAAGAGGGAAGGAGCAAAGCTGCCAAATGCAGCTGCAACACATGAGATGGGGGCAACCAGAAGAGAGAGGACAAGTACTGGTGGGATGGAGCAAATTATGCAGTTTGTTTACTCTGTGGTTCTGAAATAGAAAGGTCAGTTTCTATACACCCTGGCATATACGATTCATATATATGTATTTTAAGTCTCCTATATCTCTCCAGCTCAGGCTGCCAGTCGTTTCTAGTCTGCTAACAAGCAGGCTTTTGAACAGCATTCACGCTTACTTTTTAAGTTTCGAAAGAATCGTCTCTTTCTGCAGAGGCTGCTGCTAATGAGAGATGAGGCAAAGTGAGGAGATGGCACTACTCTAGGTAGTCTCTGTGCTGTGCCGTCCTGCGCTGTGTGAGCAGATGATAGCGATGCTCTCCACCGCACTGGTCAGAGTCTGTGTTAGCACACAAGTAACCATTAACCTGGCCTTTGTCACTGGCTTCCAAAAACGCTTCTGAGCATTCACCTCTTGTTCTGTAAATAACAGTTGCATTCAAGGAAATGTCAGTGAGTGACAAGGTAGGGCTTACTAGAATAGGAGTCACAGAAAAGCAAGGTCGTGGCAACAGACTTCACTCTAATCTGGACAAATAAAGAAACTCTCTCTCACTAGCTTGATCTGTGTGAAGTGATTTGCTCGGGGTCTGGCAGAGCAATGGAGCATCTGCACTTCAACTTAAAGCTGCAGGAATGGGATGCAGTCACAAATTGCCTCCATTTTTCCCACCGCTGGGCACACACCTGACGTTTGAGTGACATGACCTGCAAGTTTGCCTGGTCTGCACCACAAAGACCTATTGAAATGGGTGCTCAGCATCCCTGAGCTCTTGGCCCTTTGAGATTTTATTCACAAAGCAGAGGAGTAACTCCTCTCTCCAGCCACATCCACTTCAGACTCAATACTAGAGGCATTTGAAATACTGAGGTCTGAAAAGAAGGTATTCTAGTATGTACATGAAAGTGTATCTCCCTGTTTCATGATTCATAAAATACAGGATTGAGAACTACACATACACAGTATTATTATTAATGGATGCAACAGGGCTGTCTGGCCAGGGTTGTTGGATGGTCCCATTAGAAGTTTTGCCTGCTCCTGTAGCCCCATCTGCTCCCTATCACCCTCTTCAAATACCAAATACGTTCCTTTTTTACAGGTCTGCCAAAGCTCAGGGCTTACGAAAACAGAAGAGCTGACTACTAATTCTTCTCTTCTAACCTGCAGGAGCCCAGATCTTGAAGGTGTGGACCCTGTCAATGTTCCTCAATCCTGGTGTTTGACCCCTTCACCAGTTCTGCTTAGCAGCTCCTGCTGAAAGAGAGATGGGTGCCACCAGTCTCTAACTCCCAACATGGTCTGCATCTCTGCTGTGGCCCCCAAACTCACCAGCATCTCCCTTAATGATCTGTCTCCAGGAGCAAACCAATCGTACAGTTTTGGGCTTCTGACAGAGAGCAACACTGTGAAGGTGCTGGAAGGGCTTTGCTTATGACCTTAACCCCAAATTTTGGTTCCTGCATCCTGAGATGAAAACTCTGCTGAGTTCTACTGAGCAAAAACCTGGTGCAAGCCAACCCTGCACAATCCCAACAGAAGGGACAGGGAGGAAAGAAGATCACCCTTTTCCATAAACATGACTAGCGGTGTCAGCAGCGAGCCTGACACATATGAAGTCACCTCAATTTTCTCTCTGAGCATCCCAGGAGAGCTGAGGAGGGTGGGAGTCACAAGCACAGCACCGGGGACCTCTCCCCCAGTCACCCTATGAGGAATGGGATTTTCCCCTTGGAGAAGTAGGCAGAAGTGGCACCTACATGCAAGTCACTGCTGCTGTCAGGGTACTGCCTAAGGATGCCTCCAGCCATGCCTCAGTTCCACCAACACTTTATGATCCCTAACCAGTAAGAATGAGCACATGCACAGATTTCAATAACTCTCCTCCTCTGCTTTCCATGAACATCTTTATAAGAAACCTCCCCACACCAGGACCATCAGTTCAGTATCAGTAGAAGATAAAACCAGTGATGCAGCACCATCTTACTGCTAAAATTCCCACACCTTCGGAGGACACCAGTAACAGAGGAAAAACTCTACCCAGACCAGGTCTGATTTTGATTTACTGTGTCCCTCAAAAGGAAAAATTATGTCTACACAGTCTCACAGAGACCTGAAAAACAGAGGAATGATGACTCTTGCTCAATTAAACTTTTTCCAAAAATCAACAAGTGTTCTCTGCCTGCTGTCTTTTCCTCAGCATATGGCTCCAGGGGCTGGGCAATGCGCTGCTCAGTGAAACCATTATACTAAACATTGAACAAAAGCCCTTCTCATTTACAGCTCTCCTACCTTCAGCGGTGTTACAGCAGGGATCAGTTTTACCTGCGATACAGAGCTGTACAATTTATACACCCTCCTCCGTCTTAAAATTCCCAAGCTGCACCGTACAAGCAAGGAAACAATGAAAGACATGGTGCACAGACAAGACTTACAGCCTGCACTCATTTCTGCTGCTGTAAAAAATGCCTAGTGAAACAAAGATCTAAGTTTCACATCATTTATTTAATTTTCAAACATCATATCCTAGGTTTTGTGGTGATGGGCACTACAGAAAACACAATGAGAAATAGATGGGTAATTATAGTGGTAGTTTTGACTTTTACCATCATTTAAAACTGTAGTAAAGTCAGAAGACACGGGTTTATGCTTCTTGAGATATGTGTTTAAATCTAGCTTGTGTCATAAGTAATCTGAATGTAACGGTCACAGCTTGACTCCTAACCAAGCTTAGATAAGTGACTTCAATTTGGAATTAGATGGGTTTTTTTCCTGTACATATACCACGTGGTTTGGTACAAATCAGCATGACTGGCAGCAGGTTTGGGACTAGGAGGGAGCAAAATCTTAATTCCTACAGGAAAGTTGTAGACAGTGACATGCGAGGGATGCTCCCTTGGCAGCTGCCCATAACCTGCATGTTCCTGAGCCTGCAGCCTCTCACACCAGCTCCGAGCACTGCACTTTGTGAGACACTGCTTCATTTGGGAGGAAAGGAAGGGGCAGACAGGAGCAGCTGGTGAATAAAAATGTTAGAGGAACAAAACTGTCAGGAAAGATATTTTAAATGGCTTGTACCTGTAGATCACAGGGGAAGTCTGAAATGCACAATTAGGCATTGAAGTGGCCATGATACAGCCTGTAACCCCTGACTGTTACAGAAACCCCACGCAGGCAGGCACCGCTCGGTGCAGCATCCTTTGATGCCCAGGTTCAGGACAAGAGCGTGAGTCATTGCACGGCGAGAGGCCAGACAGACCAGAGCCGGTCCAGAAACGGGGTCAACAACAAGTACCCCCTGCAGACAGTGGTGACAGCCAGCTCATCCTCCCCGACGTGGGTGGCCCTGGCCCCACAGGGTTGTGACCCAGGGCATGGGGACCCATGTGGGACGATGGCTGATCCATACCAGCCCACATGGCCCCACGGAGATGCTGGCAATGCCCACGCAGGGCTGTTGCAGGGAGTTGATGCGACCCAGCCCTGCCAAAAGCACAGGGAGGGGATGTGGGGGGCTGGGGTTCCCACTCGGGGGTGCTGTGTGGGGACAACCCTGGGTGGCAGTGTCCCTGCGTGGTGCTGCGTGTCCCCCGTGTCCCTGCGACGTGCGAGCCACGAGAGGGCACTGAAACATAACCGAAGTGCTGGACCACGCTCGGGCTCCTGCACCAAAGGGGTCTTGTCTGATGCCGCTGCCTTCCCCGTAATTATATCTTTAGATAAAATTCCAGAACAAAGGACTGACACAAGGATATATTCATTGCTGTGTGTTTCAACTGTCCATTATGAGGTCTGAAACAAAACCAGGGTTCATAAATACCCTACAATGAAATGCATCATGCATCGGGAGCTCACACCCTGAAATACGGATTTCTGTTGTAGTTGTTTGTCAGGCTAAAACAATAATTGTATTGAAATGCATTTCTAATTAAACTGTTCGCTGTGCTCTGGGAATCTGCACTAGCATTTATGTAGTGTCCATCATTGCTGGATCAGTGTGTTTTATCTGCGCAATCAGCTAAGCTTAGTATATTTTAATTGAAATTCTTTCAGTCTTTCAGCTATTACTTCCCCCTTCAGATTATCATTCATAATATAGCTGCATTTCATGCTTATCCTATACTGAGTGATTACAAGAATTATTCTGCCATTATTTTTAGTTCTTCCTTCCCCCCTCACTTTCACAATCTCTTTTACTATAAACTCTTACTGTTATGAGGGAATTTGGTGCAAATCATTTCACACTTCTTTTTTTTAAATCTACAAACCAGATGTAAGATGACCCAGCATTAAAAACATGCAGCACTGAAAGGCTGCCATTCTTCAGAACTGAAAATATGCCACTAAGATAATATGAAATATTTTCAAATGCAACTGGAATATGTAAAATATAAGCACTGAAATAATTTTAATAAAACATTCTTAAAATTTCCAGGAGACAACCTCATCAAAAAAGGAATGTAAGAAGAACCTGTTACTGTCTTTTTTACACAACATATTTTTTTTTACTTCATGCAAATTAAGTTTTTTAAAATTTTTGTTGTAATATTTTTAGCTTATCTTGCTAGAAAAAAACAGGAAAAAGAAAACAGGAAATTCACCAATTTTTTGCAATAATGGAAAAGGCTAAAATCAAAATTATTTGAAGAAGAGAGGTTTTGATTCATGTTTATCCAATAATTCCAATATATTAACTTAGTTCAAAAATAAGTTCTGCAGATAGTTAAATAAATTAATACTCTCTTAGTAGTACATTTTTATTGAAGCCCCTGGAAATGTATTTCATTGTCTCTCATCTCACTGGTACAGCACTATTTACAGTTTAAGTGTAGCAGCGTTAGTGGTAAAACAGCCTGATCCCGAACAGCCGGCATTCCTAACCACTGTCAGAAACAAAAGAGGCAGGATGCAGAAGGAAGCTCGGAGGAAGGAACAGCATCAGAGTTTGTTTTTACTTCAGTGGGAAGCGTCACATAAGTAAGAACCATTTCTGTGAATAAGGTTTCACAGGACCACAGTCCACATCCGATGCTGGCAAGTGAGAGGACTTAACCTAATATGCTATTTCCACATCTAACTACCGTAAGCCTAAGTAACATCCACCATGTGTAGCCTGGACAAGGCATATATTTCAGCTTCGGAGGGCTAAATGCTTCCCAATTGTAACAGCATCATTCTGATATCCCACATGGACCCGCAGCTTCCGATAGCATCTGTGAGGGCCCTGGGAGCAAAGCTGTTCTGAATAACCCACGGACACACACTCAGCAGGGTTGCAGAGGATTTTGCCGTTTGCTCATCAAACCTTTAGACCTCATGAGTTTTTATACATCTGAGTCCAGATCACTTATGTGAATGTGTGTCTGCCAGCACAGCAGTGGAAAAAAAACCCTTCTATAGGAATCTGTATTGCCTGGTCATGTTTCTCTCAGAAAAAAATAGGTTTTGTCCCAGCTTGTGCTGTATTTCAGAAAGCACACACTAAGGCAAAAACCCATCAGAGACACCTCTTTGCGGTTTCAGTGTGAGCTGTGGAATTTTTTTTGTTCTTCCAAACAGCTGATTTGCATCCATAGCATATTACTAAATATAGAAGAAATATACAAACACACAGGGAAAGTTCTGCATATATTGGAGCAGTACATATTCTATATGATTGTCTTATATATCTGTAGATGTATGCATGCACAGAAATTCTGCCTACTGCAGAGTGGGAACAAAACACTGAAAATGCACCCTTAGTTTGATCTGGTAAATTCCTGGTTACATTGATTAAGGAGAGTAGACATTTGTCTGGCTCCCAGGCAGATGACCAGTCTGTAGTATACTCTGTATTTTCCAGCTTGAAATCTCCCATGGCCCATAAAAAGCTTTGTGAGATAGCACAGTTAACTACAAGAAATACTTGCAATGCAGGTAGAGCTGATGTCTTGAATGATTTCTCCCCCCTCTTACTACCAGCAAAGCAAACCTGACATCAGCACACCCATCCACACACACTTCTGTTTTGCACCCCTGGGAAACACATCGAGTGATATTCTGCCTGCCGGGAGCAAACAGCAGCCCAGCAGCACTCGAGACTCAGTCTCCTTCAGGGAAGGGGGGAAGAAAAGGGAAAAAAAACCTAAAAATTCAAATTCTTTGGGAAGATTCAACTTTCTCCCCCACTTTCTCTTTTCTCTCCTCTTTTAAATGTCAGACTCCTACACAGTTCCTTTGAAAGTTCGAACAGTTAGTTAGCTCAGTCTGGAAGCAAAACAAACCACAACACATTTCACCTTTTGCAGAACTTTGCAAGAGACAGCATGCATTTCAGAGTGGTGACTATTCAGCGTTCAGCTCTCTGGGGCTGGGGTGTAGACCTAAAATTCAAAACATTTTTCGTACATCTGTGTTGAATCAGGGCTTATTTTTGATTAAGGTGGCTGAATTCTGAATATTAAATTCTTTTTTAAATTGATCACTGTTGTATTTAGGGACATCAGATGGAAGTGGATGGTTCTGCTGTAGCATTGCTCACTCTGCTTAGGATCCAAGTTAATTGGGTTGGAAGGTTTCTGATTTTTCCTTCAGCTGTGTTTTGCTTGAGGTGCAGCCTGTGACCACACAGCCCAGACTCCGACCTACTCCTGGCATTTTCTTTCTCTGAGTGCACTGCGAGATGCTCAGGCTGCACTTTCCCTTGTCTTGGTGCTCAATGAGAGGTTCATCTCCACCTCTCCCTGCTCAGGGAAGGCTGGGTGCTGGAGCATCCAAGGCTGATGGTACATGGAGCACAGCTGAGATAAGGCTTCCCAGGTAGTGAAGTACTATGGAAGAACCCTGAGCTTTGGAGCTGAGTTGTTTCTGCCTCCAGCTTACCATGAGACCCCAATCAGAGCCGCAATCTCACCATGTAAGCACTGGGAAGAGTGAGGGATGCAGTGCTATCACCCCATCACTCATTGTCAGAGGTCTGTAAGCAGCCAAACCCACCCAAACACAATATAAAGAAAAGGAGACAGAGGATAAAAACAGGTCTGAGTTCTAAGTGAAGATCTAGGTTTATGCTGTACTCAGGAATCAGAAAGATAATGTCTGGGCAGCAGGTCGGGGAGCAGGCTTACGTGGTCCACACTGGCAAAGGAGAGGGCAGCAGCACTGTGTGCCCAGTGCAGCTAGTGGAGTGCACAGGGCAGAAGAAGGTTCTGCCTCCCAAATCAAGTGAAAGCCCTCCACTTGGGAGTAACTGAAGAGGGATTGACATTGACAGTGGTTTGGATTTTCCAAGACCTGTTGTTGAACAACTGCTGCTATGGCAGCTGCCTACTGAAACCAGGATGGGGGGGACAAAAATGCCTCTGCCCTTCTGTCCCAGCTTCACAGTCAAAGTCAGTTTGTGCCTAGAGTTTACGGTACAAATTTAGGTGCAATGAACAGCAGGAGGTTGCTGTGCCAATGTTAATTGTGCTCCTATCAAGTTTCTACAGCTAAGCTTATGGTGAGGAAGGTAAGGTCATAGGTAAAGGCTGGCAGCAGGCAGGCAGCATGCTGGGGAGCAAAGCTACTTTCTGACAGAACCACTTGGGTTGCCTGGCATGGTGGGAAGGTGGGAAGTGAGTGACAGTGATGCACATCACATCTGTACAACATCAGTAGTCACAATATACTACAAGTCACCTCTGGCAGCACTGCTTGCCTGGAGATGGTGGCTGAATCCACCTCCCCAGTATTTTCAGACTGTTCCATGTCTGGTGTTCATATGTGCTGAGATAAGAATTACTTTTTTTTTTTTTTTTAAGGAATACATCATAAGCCTAAACAACCTAGAAAATATAGTGATTTATCTATCTGCAGTCACTGGATTTGCCCACCCCATGTCAAACTTTGTTACTCCTCATCATCATCCATCATGCAAATGGAATGGCCAAGGACACCCTCTTCTTAGGCCTCAAGCCTAATTCTGTGGCAGTGTAATGTTTCACCTTAACTCTTTGCTCTCCAGATAGAATCCCCTCACCTCTGAATTAAAGAGATGACAGAACACTAAAAAAAAGGGTCCTTCTATAACAACTGTGCCTTCAGAATAAGTGGTTTCTTCTTTGCAATATTAGTAAGACAGAAGCACTCTCGCCACCAAGCTCAACCCTGTGTACAGTTTGTGTGTAACCTTTTAAACAGCTTTTGCTGTAAAACACAAGTCTCTGTTTGCTGTAACAGCAGCATTTCATTCCTCATAGTAGAATAAAGGAGTTTGCTGAAAGAGAAAGGGCATTGCAAGTTCCCGCTTTGTGCTCTGAATTCTTTTCCAGCATCTTCCTTTTAATAGATCGCAAAAGGGGGGAGAGAAGAAAAAAAACACATTAAAAAAAGAAGTGTTTTAGAGTGTATTCCCAAGAAATATCACACACTGAATTGAAACACCTTATCTACAAGGAGGTCCTGGTGGCAAGTGCAGAAGCAACACAAGAAAAAAAATCAATACAGCCTGCAGAGATTAAAAACATACTGGAAAAACATAAGAAAAATGCAACAATTAATGCCAGTTGTACATATAATATGTGAAAACAAAGCAGAGAGGCATTAGTGTCTACACACAGATCTATTGGATAGGTAACGCTTTTATCTCAACTTGAAAATGGAAGCTTTATTAGACTGCTTCCCATCAGGAGGCATCATACCAAGAAGAGTGTAAAGCTCTAACTAGCTAAAAGCCTCTTTCCCCCACACTTTCCAGCCCAATCACTTTGCATACGGGTGAAGTTCACAAATGGCTCAACCTCAGACTGGTGTCAAACACTGGTTCAGATTTACCAGCTTGGCTGAAATGACACACTCCTGCTCCCATGGAAGACAAACCAGCCAACCAAGATGCCTTGTAGAAGCATTTGGTCTGTGATTTTAAAAGCCCCTCCACAAAGTTACACCTAGAGATTGCCTTATCATCACATTGTGTTAGGCCGTATCGTCTAATACCATACACCTGACTTGAAGAAAGTATCTTACATAGGTTTTAGCTGTTGAGGGTTTTGTAATAAAGATGCTCACACAAAAGAATAAGTAAATATTTAAGGTGTGGCTCAGTGGAATGCTGTCTCAAATTTTTCTCCAGCAGCTTTGCATCTGTACAATAGCTATCTGTACAGATAGCTTTGCAATACTGGAAGAATGGAACTCTAACCTTCCTTCTGCTACAATCCCATCAAAACAAAGTTAAAACCTTTCATTTTAAACCCCAGAAAAAATGATTTATGGTTTACTCATCCCCTTCCCGACATCAGTGAGTAGAGAGGTAGATATAGACTCACATACATGCCAGTGGCTTGTGTGCAAGACAGCATAAAATGTTCAGGCCTCTAACCAATGTTTGGTACAATTTACACCTAAATACATCCACCATATTCTCTGCATTGCACAGAGATCAGCAATATAGAAGCATCTTTAATGGAAATCTGCCCTGGGCAGAGACCAATAGGCACAACACACACGGAGCTATGGTTACGTGCCACTGCAAAGGGAAGGATTTCATGGAGCTGGGACCTGTGTTTTGTGTGGATTTCACAAATGACTTGCAGAGCTAAGCTCCTATTTTGTCCTAGCTTTTTGTGACAGGGACACCTCATGCTTTGGCCAGGCTCCCATTTTAGCATCATATAAATCCAAATGGATAAAGAACATACTTGGGCACTGGTGTTCCCACTACGGACAGGCTGCTTGCCAGCATGGATAAACAAAAGTACTTTTCATTTATTAGTTACTAGATTTCATTGAAACTCCCAGAGGGCTGATTCTTTTACTTTGGACCACATCCCGTGCTTCCACTGAAGCCAGTTGCATGATTCTCCTGACCATTTTGAGAGAAGATTCATTTGAAAAGCATTTTAAAAGCTCGGCTCTGCCATTCTTACATAAGAAGGTGTAAAGCAACTTCAACGGGTAATTCCCAAGGATGGCTTTCACAAGCCAAATTTGCAAGATTTTAATGAAAAGATGACTAGCTTTTTTTTTTTTCTTTCAGTAATCCTGTCCGCTCTCAGCAATAAGTAATAAACATTCACAACACCCCATGAGGCAAGAAGTTATAGCTGGGCCTACTTAAAGATGAATAAACTACAGAAACACTAGTAATGCTTCATAGTAAGCCAACACCAGAGCCAGCACTCTGAGTGCAGGCAGTCCTGGATCTTAATGCACATGTGAACCTGCTAGTGCAAAGGTTCAACTTTGTCCAGTCAGATGTCTGGAGTGTTTACTAAATCCAGATGGTCTGAGGAAATCAATGAGATTAAAAAGAATCTGTTTCATTCTCACACTTCCCAAAGCCCTCTGCAAAGTATAGAGTTGCTACAGACAACGCATGTATGTGCAGGCAATAGTGCAACCACTATGAACATACTGAGGACTTCATTTAACTTGCCCTCAGCAGAGCTTAAAGGCTTTTAACACCTCCAGACACATAAAGAAGAGGAACATTACATTCTGCCTTCTCTGTTCATTTTGACAAGTGCTGCTTAATCTCTGTTTTTCAACTGTATGGCACCTGGGAAACATTTTCACTGACATGTCCAATAGTCCTTGGGTAGCATTTCCCAAAATGGGAAGGATGGGGAGATTCTAACCACTTTGGGGGACACAGGAAGGAGACACAGAGGACATCGGCTCTGCTTGATAGAGAGGTAATAAGTGGAAGCACTTGGGGTCAGAGACTCCCCACTTACGCTCAGGATACACCAGCATACAGATGGGATGGAACTCACCAGAACTGCCTAGAAGTAGAAAAACACACATTTGCTTAGTCTAACTTGAAATAAAAAGGCAGAGAGGGCAAAATCTTCCACATTTGAAACACTGCTATGAAAGAAGGATGAGTGACAACCCTCTGTGTTCCTCCGGGAGGTAAAGAAAAGTTGAGTTTGGGCCATCAGAGCCCTGGAGCAGCAGGAAACTCTGGAATACCCTTGAGGCAGCTGTTAAGGAAGAGATGAGGAACAAGTCAAGTCAGGAAGGGCCTGGGAACCCTTGATCCCACCTCAGTGAGGGAGAAGAACAAAACAGCCTCCTGAGGCTCTCCCACAGAGTGCACGGAGTGATGAAATTAGCCCTGCTGCCCTGTACATGGTATACAGAAAGAGAGATGGGGAAATTTGCAGCCAGTCTGTAAAACAGCACCTGGCCATGCTCCATGCTGGCCCCCAGGAGCATGACATTCAGATGTGTGCCCTTCAGCAGAGAGCAGTGCCGGGCAGGACCAACTGCTGCTGCGCTGGTGGGCACAGCTGTACTGGGGTGCAAAAGCACCAGGGAGGCACCCAGGGTGCCTGAAGAGTGAGGAAGAAGATGCAGTCAACTCGCTTGTTTCTTGCTTGGTGTCTGTGGGCACAGGCTGGACAAGAAGGTCATCTTCATAGCAAAGATGTGCAAGATCTTGATTTTTCACTTTCAATAGCTACCCTTTACTTGCAAGCCCTTCTCCAATCTCCTTCCCTACGACTCTCTTCCTTCTTCATTTTAATATGATGAAACACTTCTCTCTTTGTGAGAAAAAGGCATCAGGTTGAGAGCTCCGTATAGAATGAGGGGGCAGGAAATGTGCTTGGGATAAGGGGTTGCAACTCAGGGAAGCCTAGATCACTGCTGCTAGAGACTTGGAGAAGTCTCCTGCTTGCTCCCCACTTCAGCTCACTGCTTGCAAGTCAGAGATAACAGACTTCTTCCAGCCATTTGTCTGGGAAGATTTGGGGTTACTGTACATCCAGCAAGAGGTGGCCTGGGCCTCAGTGGAGATGACAGCACTTTACCATTGTACAAACAATAGCACCTCTGAGAAGCAAGCCTTTGCTTTGTATATTTACTTCGTTTCTTGTTAAAGCTTTGTTAGGGAACCAAGGCACTTAGGCTGGTTACTAAAATAAAGAACTGCTATAAAAAGAGATCAGCTCTTGCAAGGAAATCCAAGCCACAGAAACATGAACAAAGATCCATTGAAAGGCAGGGTTAAATAAATACAAATTAATTTTGCATAGTTCCAAAGTCCTTCGGTCAATACACGCCTGTTCTCATTATTATTCAATAACATTTAGCTAATATATTTGGATTTGCAAGCCCAGCATTTTCAAACATTTTTCTAAATTAGCACAAATCTTCTGCTTCATCTTTTCTTCATCTACTGTCAGTGGAGCAAATAATCAGAGAACAAATAGATACATATTCTGCTTATAAATTCTTCTTGCCAAAGACTCAACCTCTAGAGACTTGACTTCACATTTGCTTTCCTGTAGAATTTAACAAAATTAGTCAAGTGCAATTTGTTGCATGTTTGTTTCTTCTCAAATGACAGCAAAGCTCAGAAATGTCTAGCTCTTGTGATTAAAGGAAAAAGGGAGATTTTATTAATAATGCTTAAGTGGCAGGATATTAGAATGCCAGAAATACTTATTAGTGTCTTTCACCTGTAGGTAAAAGCTTATAAAATTTCATCTTCGGTCTAGACTGAGGTCACATCCCACTTACTGCCACAAAGGGACAAACCGTAGCCTCAGATACCTCTGCATCTTCCTGGTTGGGCTGTGGGTAGGATAGGCAAAATATTAGATTTCATAACAGAATAACGTGCAAAGCACCTGTATGATGTAGCCCTACCCTGAGGCACAGACAACCTGAGATGATTATGTATCATCAAAAGCCTGTCCTTTCCCCTCTCCTCATTAGAGCCAGAGGAACGTACTCTGGCTGAACCATTCCCTGCATTCGGTGCAAGGATGGGCATCTGCATTTCAATAGGATACTTGTCAAGGTTGACAGCAGCTGGAGAGCTACTTGTTATAATGCTGTATACTCGAGTTGCCACAGCCCTACTGCATGTCTGGTTACTGCAAACACACTCATCATTTGGAGGTCTTTAAAGCATGTGGCAATGGGGCCTCAAACACCACAGAAATGTAGGAGAAGGAGAGGACGTGGCCAGCTTCTTGAACATGTTTGTGCCTTCATTTTTATGAATTAGCCCTTCTGGTCTCGAATGATAATAAATGGAGGGTTTGGAGATCAAAGGTAATTTGATTTCTGAAAGAAAACTAACTGTGATAAACATGCTACCTGGGTACATTTCAAGTCAGCAACTTCAGGGAAATTATTCAGTTACTGCACTGATGCTTCACCCATAGGAAAGGAAAAAAAGTCAAACTGGTAGTCCTGCTCTGTTCACTTAGTAGGGGTTGTGCAAGTCAACTCACACTGGCCAAAAATCAGCAGAGCAATGGGGAGGACACTTTGGAAGTGTCTCAGCTTTCAGCCTCTGGCAAGAAATGGTAGATGCTCACCAAATGATAAAGAATTACTAATTTTGCTGGAATAGAAATCATGTCTAGAAAATTCATATCAGTTACAAATCTGGCCTTCTGCACTGTGTTCATGGTCCAATGCAAGAACTCTGTATAACAATATTACTCCTTAACCCAAAAAGATTGACTTTGCAGTCACACCACCTCTGGCACGCCACATATAAATTGAAGAGGATTCAGCCAGTATTTTGATATTTCCAAGAAATAAGGTTACCCTGGAAGTACACCTAGTCTCTCTTTTTGCCTGCCTCTGACTTGGTACTACAAGGGGCTTCGACATGACATGATGATACCCTGGATGACTAAACCCTACAAGTTTTGCTTGAACAAGAGTCACTATGATGGAAAACACCACCATTCACTGCCAGATTAGAGCTCAGTGGGATCACATGCCATTTTTCCCTATGAAACTGGAAAAAATTGCTTCATTCAAACCAGCATTAACTCTTGTGCTGGGTGAAAGCAGTGTCTGAAACCAGTATCCAAACCAGCAGCTGTAATCAGTTGCTCTCCACATAACTGGAGCAGAATGGCTAATAAAGTCTCTTCTGGAAACACACCCTAATACCAGTCATTTAGTACCAGCTGCCTGACTACCCATCTTTCTCTTTTCATCTCCATTTCATCCATCTTCTCACCCGCTCACCTCTCCTTATACCCTTATGCCCTGCCTTTCCTTCTACCCCTTGCTTTTTTGTTACTTTTCCAATCACCGCTTTTCAGCGTCATTTGTTCCCTTCTAATTCCACTCAGGGAAAAATAAAAGTTCATGAACAACACACCTATGGGTTGCTTCAAATATGGCTTATCTCAAGTGGCACATTCACCCGTGGGACATTAAGTAATACCTTTGCAAGCACAGCATATTCACTCTCTGAAAGATAGAATATCTGAGGCAAGAATACAGACACTGTCCTCTTAGTGCATGTCCACATCCATGGGCAGCAAGCTCAACAGGGAAGGCTGCCCTGTGGGTAAGCTCACCAAGGCAGGACAAGCACAGCATTCTGCTGTGTTTCTTGCACTTTATTCCTTCTTGTGTCTGACTACAGGAAAATCCTTGGACTTTCCAAACAGTGTTATCTGTAGGTGACCATTCCTTGGTTTGACATCAACCCTTCTTTATGGAAGCATTCCTAATTTCCAAAAGTTGTATAAAGAAACAACCCCTCCCCTTCTCAAAACACACAGGGAAAATAGACTTCTTGTTCTCTTCAAAAGACACTGCTGAGCTGCTGATGGGGCAAACAGTTGGGGTCAGCATTACCCAGATGGTACCCAGTAAGCTGGCAAAATACCACACTTTTTTACTCTCCATCAAGATAAGCATTTTGTTTGAACAGACTTGAGCATTTAAGAGTCAAATTATGGGAGCATCTGCTCTTGTGCTACTTGGAGAAGCATAGACCTAGGTAATTATTTGCCATAGCCAGTTCACTATGCCACCAGTAATCAAAGACTTTTCTTTGAAAGACAGAGCACAAGACTCACTTGCACAGTGAAATGAGTCTTCCTGACAGTAATCCAAGAATTGAGATGTGTTGGTTATTATATTCCACACCTGCAGCTCAGCCCTCTCCAAAGATACAAGTGCTTGGTGCAAAACAGGTGGCTCCCAGGTACAGCTGCTTATGTCACCTCCGTGACCAGCAGCATCCCTGTGTGCTGGACCATCTGGAAAAGCTGCTGGAAAGAGGAAAACAAGCACAGGAGCTCAAAGATGGCTTCACTGATCCTCTTCGATATTGGGAAAACTTATCAAAATCAAGTAAAAAAGCAGCAGGAACCTTATCATCCAACAAGCAAATCCCTTGGTGCAGACACAGCTTTTTCAAACACATCTGGTAGTCCCCAAGACAAGGTTTATGGGCCCTCCTTTGCTCCTCTCAAAGCTCTGGGATTCAGCAGTTGCCTTAGCCTGAAATTAAGTCATAGGTTAGCCCAAACCTGCCTTTTGCTAAGACCTGAATAACTGGGTCTTCAAACAACTCCAGTACCATAACACAAATAAAATGTTCAAAAGCATTTCAATAACTTTCTGCAGCTGGAAGACTAATTCACATGAGTGGTTTCAAGAATTTCACCCCATGTTTCAGGTAAATTCAGAAGTTATGGGATCTTGTTGTAATCAAAACAAAACTTTGAAACTGGGACTATTTCCACTGGTCTCAGCAAGCCTTGGCTCAAACTGACATTTATGTTTGAAATAACGTTTAAGAGCCTGTATTAAGTGAGTCTGTTTTGAATATTAACCCAATCATGTGTTTACATGGAATTATTGGGCTCCTGTTACTTCACTGAGCATCCATTTATGACGAAAACAGTCCATTTTTAATGATTCAAGCTACCCAAGTCCTCATGGTAGACAGAGGTACCTCAACCTAAGAGACAGTTGCAGATGACCCAGAAAAGATTGAACTATCCTAAATGTTTTCCTTTCAAGGATGAAAATCACTTGTCCTCACTCTTCTAAATACAAACACTTCTTTTGTTGGCTTTTGTTTGTTTGATTCTTTTTAATAGCATGATTGGCCTTCTTTATCCTTATTAAAACAAACAAAACACAACAATAAACCAAAATGAAAAAACCCACCAAATCTCAAATTTAGAGAAAAAAAACAAGATGAAATAAACCACTGTAAGCTTCAACAAGTATGAAAACCCCAGCGGCTCAGTCAGCTGCTCACAAGGAGTTAAGCCTGCTTGGAATGATTTCCTAAGCACCTTCCAAAATAAATAAATAATAAAAATAAACAAATAAAAAGTTTGTGTCTCTAATCTTTTGTGTTATCACTGTGTTTGCCCAGAAAGCTTCTGTAATTTTAATAATGTGAAAAATAATTTCTTTGTCCTTATGGACAAAAACCTTTTTCAGCTCATTGTAAACTGGAAAAATATCAACTATAAGGTGCTTTGTAATTTAGTTCTGATATACACCTTGGCTCACAGGTGTAATTAAAAATCCATTATAATCATCCAACGAGCAAATCAGAGCAGTCCCGAGAGAAGCTGAGCTGTGAGAGCCTCTATTTATAAAATCATATTTAATGTAGTCTTATCTCTACACTGAAAAAAACATCTGTTTAACATACTGTAAACAAAAATATTAAGGTTCCCTGGCCTTTTTGTCAGAATGACTTATGACATGATCTGCAACACATGCAATTAAGGTGTAGCAGAAGAACTGCCTAATTTCTATGGAAACAACTACAAAAACATTGTATGTTTGCTCCTGGTTGATACTTTTCAGCTCAAGAGTGAGAAAACAAGGGCTGATATGGGAGAGGGGGGAGCTGAGGGGATTTAAGTGGGGCTTGGTCTTATTTTGTTTTGAGACTGCAGGGAAAAAAAACCCAACACAAAACAAGGCAACATGTTGCCTCAAGAGTTAATGAGCTCAAATTAAAAAAAAAAAAATACAAACACAACCAACCAACCGCTACCAACACCATAACAAAGTGATAACCATATTTGTATAATCCACTCTCTCCCATGCATTTACAGATAACCACGTCTTATATTCAGAAGATGAGATGCAGTTTGTTCTACCACGAGGATAAAAATGGGAATCCAAGCACTTTATTATTTAAGAAGTTAAACTAAAATAACACAAAAATACTAACAGAAATTGGCCATCACCTATTGTCAGTGTCATTCTAGGAAAGTCAAGCATGAAGTTAAAATACTTTCCCTGGTGAAATCATGTCCCCAACAGAGGGAATTTAAAAATCAATGAATAGACACTAAGCTGAGTGCCAGGATCAGGACGGACACTGGTGAGTGGTGCTGCGCTCAGATGCTGCTCTCCCTGGGAGCAGGACAGATCCTAGCAACAGCACACACCAAGGTCTTCTGCTTGTCAGTGGGAAACGCACCAGCATGGACCAGAGTGGGATATCACACCTGAATTCACGTGTGCAGCAAAAACCAGAATAAGGGTGAGTGCTTGACCTGGCCATGCTCTGGGTGGGCAGACTCCAGCACTGCTGTCACAGGCAGGGTTGGATGGAGCCATGCTGACAACACCGTGAAGCACCCATTGCTTTATGCTAGCCCAGATCAGTTGCATGCAAACCTGGTGTGTGGGACTTTTTCCAGCCCACGTGTAGTAATTATCTTCTTGCTTCATTCTTGTCGCTTTGTTAAGTACTCAGAGAATCTCACTGCAGCTTCACCCCTAGAATGAATGAGACTCTCTTTAGGGATGAAGCTCAGCTTGCATGGTTTATTTACTAGAGAGAGTGCAGAGGAGGTGGCAAAGCTGGTGAGGGGCCTGGAGCACAAGTGTGATGAGGAGCATTTGATGGAACTGGGGCTGTTTAGCCTGGAGAAAAGGAGGGTGAGAGGAAACCTTATAAATGTCTGCAATTGCCTCAAAGGAGGCTGGATTATGGGGGGTGTTGATCTCTTCTCCCAAGTAGCAAGTGATAGGACTAGAGGAAATGGCCTCAAGTTACACCAGGGGAGGTTTAGATTGGATATTAGGAAAAAAATTCTTCACAAAAAGGGTTGTCAGGCATTGGAACAGGCTGCCCACAGAAGCAGTGGAGTCACCATCCCTGGAGGGGTTTAAAAGGTGTTTAGATGGAGTTCTTAAGGACATGGTTTAGTGTTAGAGTTAGGTTATGGTTTGACCTGGTGATCCTGAGGATCTCATCCAACTGAAATGATTCTATGATTCTATTTTGGCCAGGCTCCTAGAGAAGTCAACATTAAATGCAGCAATAATTATGTTTTTGAGTAAACAGATAATTGCCTATGATTACATGTTGGTAAAGCACAAGATGCCCATGAACAGCACCAAGAACCTGCAGAAATCAGATCAGAAAACCCTTTGCAGCAAGGACAGTGCTAAAGACAGAAAAAGGAACCAAGACATTCCACACTAACCTGCTTGTTAGCTTCCATTTTCCACTTGGAGACAATATTAGGTTATCTGTATGGTTTCTGCTTGCTAGAGACACTTTTTTGTGTGTGTTAACCATGCCAGCATAACAAATAGGAAGGCTCTCATATGAAAAATACAGAAAAAAATCAGCGGCACTTTCAGAAATGCCCAAATCTGGTAAATGTGTAAGGTACACAATTTTTTGCCTGGGCAAAAAGGTGTCCTTGACCTCCAGCTTTCAAGATTATGAAGTTCTGTATTAAATGAATAAAACGGGAAACCAAACCCAACACAGGGTAGGGCAGCAGCATGTACCTATTCATTGGGGAAACATCCAATTGTAACCTTCCCGAAACCCAACAGCAACAGGTATGCTGTGCTATCAAAGCAAGGGATTGATTATGAAGAGCTAAGTGCACTCAAAATCATAGCTGAAACTCTGGGGTTACTGAAATCCCTGAAAAATTTCTGACCCATGTGATGGCAAAGGGATCTTGTCCAGCATGATGTACCTGTGTTAACAAAATGTTCCTGTGCAGAGGACTGTTGTCAACATCCGCTCCCATTGTGAATGGTGCAGAAGGTATCTTAATTCAGATGGAAGCAACTGAATTTTTCACTCTGGAGGTCTTGTGGCTGATCCACCTACAGCAGCAGAATTACACGTTCATTTCTAAATGGGTAAGTGTGCAAACAGCATGTGTCTTGCTTGAGATTATACAATTACAGTTAAGAGCAAAATATACATAGTTAATAGAAATTACAGGACAATCCAGTTTCCAAGTGCCATTTTTCCTTTGAAAACACTTCTGTCTCTAGCTACAAAACTGAGCCATTTCCCTGCTCTTCTCAATAGCACAGCTGAGTGAAAAGAGAAGGCTTCTTCTGATAGTTACCTGAGCCAAAAAACCCAAAATCTCAGAGCTGAATTTACCACCCTTTTGCAACAAGTATCAGATGGGACTGGCTGAGATCACAACCAACACACAAAAATTAATTTGGTGTTGACACTTCGCAGTGCTTTGAGCTTGTAAAACAGAGACTGCTTGGCAGGTGACAAACACCACCTCCCTTAAACACAGGGACACAGCAGCCGAGGAGACCTTTCTGAGTCATCAAGCACAATCCCCCACTATCATAGATTACAGCATCCAACATCCCTGCTTCCTTAATAGCCCTCATTATCACAGCAGCTAAGCATCTGGCAAAGTACACAACACTGGCACTGCCCTCCCACAATGATCTGAGCCTGTGTGCTTGCTAAGAGGAAAGAGAGATTTGTTCATACATTTTATACATCTGTGAGCTCCTGAAACAGACAATAGTCACTTATAGTCCAATGGAAACCTGGACAGTAAAGACTTTTGAAGTATTTCTCAGGTGGCTCAGAAGGACAGAAATAAAGCAAATTATCCTATCCCACTCTTATATCTGGAAGGGTCAGAGTATATTTAGGCAACACATTCTTTCCATGTGCAAATTTACTCCCAGGCATTAAAAAGAACAAATAAATCTTTCTAGTCTTAAAAATGTCTGTGTACTCAGCTTAGATGGGCACATGGCAGTGTCAAGTGGAACGTGTATTCCCTATGATGATAAATCTCATAACGGAAATCAAAGCCAAGTTGAACTGCATGTTAGGCATTAAGCGTCCCAAACTGCTCATCTCACTAAACCTTCATAATAAAATAACATTACAGTCCATAATTACACAGCATAATGATACCACAGGAGTAAAGCTCAAGAAAAGCTTAATTTTCCAGGCTTTGTAACAAGTGTCAATTGGTGTGAGGCTTAAAGCCAATCCACAGCCTGGATCCAAGCCTCGGTGCAAATAGGACTATCATATGTGACATAAACCAGACAAATGGTATGAGTTCATGCTCAGAGTTGCTAAGCAAGCACTGGGAATGGAAGTTCCCAAAAGCCACCCAGATTTATAGGTGCAGCATTGCAGCAACTGCTGCCTGATGCATCTATGGTGTTGTTTCTGACAGGTCTGAACAGGGGGACCCAGAAAGGCTGAGAGACATTTTTCACTGTTGCTTCTGGCAAATTGTGAAACAGCTGCAGCTAGAACTGGGAAACAAAAAAGTAATTTCAAAAATACAAATTTTACATGTAAAAGGATCTTTTTTCCTGAAGTCCCCCAATGCAACCATTTGTATTTTTGAAATGCAGGGCACTTTTCCAAGTTCAGAGAACCTCGAGACTTTTTTGGCCAACAGCAATCTGGTACTCAGAAACAAAACTGCAGCCAGTTACCTATAATTACCCTGACAGCCCATGTTGGCACTGAGGGGTTTCCAGCAGCCAAGGAGCCACCCCAGGTCCTGTGCTGGATTGGGCTGCTTCTGCTGCAGTGATTCAGCCACTTCCCAGGCAACACATCCTGCAAGTGAATTTGTCTTCCCCTTTTTCTTCCAAAGTGAGCAATCACCCAAAATTTTCAATCCTGTCTCCTGATAGTCTCAAAAAAAATAAATCAGTCACCTGAGTGTTCATTTTAAACCTTAATGTCATAAAATAACACTTAATTACTTGCTTAAAAAAAAAAAAAAAGAAGATATGTGCTTCTTTCTTAGGAGAGTGTTATAGTTAACTGAAGGTCTAAATGCTAAAATAAATGGATTACCTCCCATTAAAGCAGCAGTCTCAGGGGCAGGATCCCGTTTTCGCCACGCAGACTGGCTGCTTAAAGAAAGCATAGTGTTCAAGTCTGCTGAGAAAAACTGGAGGGACATGCTTTAGTATTACAGAATAATTTAGGTTGGAAAGGATCTCTGGAAGTCTCTAGTCCAACCTCGTCCTCACAGCAGTCATCCTCAAGAGGTCAGTTTGCCCATGGCCTTACCCAGTGAGTCTCCAAGGGTGGAAATTTCCCATGCCTTCTTCTGGTGTTTGAACACGCTCACCGTGCAAATGACTTTTCCATCCAGCCCAAAACTTCCTCTTGAGGCTTCCAATCCAACTTGGTTATGTTGCCTCCATTCACCATTGACAAAAATGGATAGTGATCTCCATTCTAGTAGAGAAAGCCCACAGCCAACTGCTTCAACATAGGACAAACCATCTCCTGGAATGAGGCTTCTTTTTGTCAGTGCTTGCAGAGAGACAGAGGATCTGCACAAAATGTTCAGCTTTCAGACCACTAAAGTTTAGTTAAATCAGTCCTTTTGCTCAGCTTTTCCTCCACCTTCTCTTGAAACTTCTAACCTGTGAGATAGATACTCCACCATTGTGAAATCAATACAAGGTGTTGAAATATCCCCAAAAAGCTCATGGAACAAATTGTTCAGGAACAAAGTCAGAAGTAGTAAAATGTTTAATTTCAATATCTGACTAAAACAATATTTTGTGGATTATGATAGCATCTAATTTTTCTTCTTTCACTGACCTGAAATATTTTGAATCAAGACATGCCAAAACCAAAATTAGATCAGTATTGTACTACGCTGAAATAAAATGTCTTATTTAGACTCTCCAAAGAGAAGACAAGCCTTTCAAAGGAAATCAAGATTTTTCCAATCATTTTGATTTTGTAGTAGCATCACCTTCCCATTAAAATGATCTTCAGAGTTCTCTGTCAAGAGCTGTGGCACTGTGAGATGCTGAAGTTTTAGTCACTTCTGCAGATTTTTACTTTCATTATACCCATGGATCAGAATTTAACCCCTAAGTCCCACTCAATATAAAGTACCTGTAAGTATTTCAGTAGCCAACCTTGACATCAGAAGTAGTTTGTTTGTTTTATACTGGACTTAAAAGTTTGCGGTTGCCTGCCTTGTCCTCCAGCAAAACCACAGCAGTATCACCAATCTGCCTCCCTCAATCTGTTCAAGACTTGTACTACCAAGAATGAACAAAATTTTTTATGTGTTGGGGTGATCTACAAGGCAAAAGTTGATAATGATTTCTATTTGGGGGAAAAAATTCAGACAGCTGAAGTTTCATTAATTGCTTATACAAGTTACAGTGGAAGTTGTATCTTCTGTGTATTGACAGAGACACGTTATGCAGCATATTTGTAAGGCTCTGAATGCTTTTTATGGTAATCACTCAAATGCTTAAGTTCTTACTTACGATTTGGGTTTGGATGCAGACAAGGAGTGCACCAAGAATTTGTATCTCTATTTGTAAATTACAGATAAGGATGTTTTTAATAGTGATTAGATTCACTGTTCCTCAGTTCCTCTACAGTGGTTGCTGGTTTTCCTTATGTCACATTAGGGGTACAAGATGTTGGATCTCTTAGCTGGACTGGGGTCATAGCACTCACCTGGTTCCTTGCTCTGTCTAGTAATAACTAAAGGCACAGGCAGACAAAATCCTGACCTTAAAAAGTCCATTATAAAAAAACATCCATTGACTTCAAAAGGGCCGGGATTTCACCTCTTTCTTTCCTGTGGTGCTCAGGTATTGCCGCAAGCGCTCTCAGACATATCCAGGGACCTAGGTCTCTTGAGCACTAGTAACTATTTTGTTTACAGACATGTAAGACCCATAAGGGTCACGTAAATAGCAACAGGGGAGTGAAAAGGTCATGGCTCTCATACAAAAATTCTATCCATTACTGGGAACATGGCATTAGGTCAATCATGGGGTCCCCTGAGCCATGTGGGAGCTACATCTAGGTGTCTGTACAGCTTCCTCACATACTCCGGCTGGGTTGGAAAAACTACCCATTATAACGTCTCTATAAAGGCTTTTGTATAATAGGGTGACTATAAGAAGTTTCCCTATGGACTTCTCTGATACATTCTTCTCCTACCCACTCTTCAGATGCTTTTGACAAACACTAGTGAAAACAGACTCTTGAGGCGTGGGGTTAATTGTTCTCCCTTTTCTGTTTACATATGTATTCTGCAGTCTGAGAACTGCTGTTTTCAGAAATATACAAATCAATTAAAAGTTTTATATCCCCACCTCATGGATAATTTCAGAGCCTGAATCATCTGGTTTGCAGCAATTAAAACAAAGGATGCTTGTTCTAACGCATTGTTTTCACCATAGAAAGCCCAGTCTGCCTTCAGCTGTCTTTACCAACTAGGAATTCAAGAAGAAAGGAGCTATTAAAGTTTCCTCTACCCAGTTTAAATGTGGCACAACACACATTCCTGGCCAACTTTTCAGACTAAACATCTTAGTAAATTCTTCCTGACAATAGTTAGTGACAAGCATGTCAAAACCAACAAACTCAGTCACATATAAGGCTTATCAATAATTTAGTCCTTTCCCCCCCATGAGAGACTGTGTGTTTTGCAATAATGAAATATATGATTTTAAAAATAAATAATAGGCTGTTGTCAGGCCGATTGTAGCTAGAAGTTATGAATTTGATTGATTGATTGAACATTTGACTTCATTCTCTCTAGCAAGATCAAAGCGAAACTCTTCCATTTGCCCAAGGCCACTTGCAATTTATTTAGAGATTGTGTTCATATCCCAGCAGGTAGCAATATTGGACTGAGGTACACAGAAAATCAGCTCTTTGAGGTTTTTTCTGAGTCCAGGGGATGCAACAAATGAGATTTTTTTTCGTTCATTAAATCATTAACCACTTAATCACTAAAAACCACAACATTAGTTGCATTTTCCCTTAGCTAGGTATAACAAGGAAGCAGTCATGGTGTTGAAAATCTCAGTTTTAACATCATCGCCTTTGTCAAGTATGACAAGCCTGTGTTTTCTATTTGTATGGCTATTTACCCTCCCCCCTTTTTGTTTAATTACCGTGGCAGGAGGCAATGACACCCAAAAGCGACAGGCATATGAATTGGAAAAGAGACATACATGTGCATAAAAGCACAAAGATGTTTGTATAGCAAATATTGCAAATAGCCTAGGTAGAAGAGCCCCAAACAGGTCATCCCAGACTAATGTGAAACCTTCAGTAACCATGAGACATAGCCAATATCAGCTGCTTTCTTCCCTCCTCTCCAGATACCATTCACATGCAGACTACAGACATTCGCGAGGCTTTCTTGCCAAAAAAAGAACCATTCTTTAGCTGTCCTGTATTTGTCCTACATAAGATTTGGGGATTAGCAGCATTAAAAGGAACAAAATCCAAACCCAACTGAGAAGGTTCAGTTCAGGCGGCCAAGCGACAGTTCTTTGGCAGCGATGCACAGGGATGCAAATCAGCTGCGGCTGTACACGTGGGACCTCAGCAGGAGCTGCCAGCAGCAAGGACCCAACAGCCCCAGAAAGCCTGAACAGACACCACAATAAGGATGAATGAATCAGGAAAGGAGAACTACCAGGATCCAAGTGAATCCACCTCAGAAGGAGGAAGAGGGTCCATAGTAACCATAGCAGGTCCAACCTGCGCCATCAGTAGCCAAGAGGAGCACAACACTGCAAGTGTTCAGGATGTCTGGTTCAAGTCAGCAACAAATCATTAACTTATGGTCTTAATACCTTTTGCCAATGGGTAAGTTGCAGAAAGACACCTCTTGCACTGGTTGCAGATGGGCTACTGTAGACCAGGGGAAGGTGTGGTGTCATGGTTTATCAGGGAAAAGTGACAACTATTAGTATTATCTGCTCCTGCTATCTGGAAAAAGAGGGAAGAAAAAGCAGAACAAACACAGCAGTGCCAGAGGGGTTTCTCACACCCAGTAGCTCTAATATAAGTAGGGAACTAAAAGGAAAGAATAGAGAGTGAAGGTTTTCTCAAAAACCAAATTTCATTAAAGTGTCCCAGCACACACCAGTACCATAAGTAGACAAAGGTCCAGTCGTGTAACACGTCAGGGGAGACATACAAGTTATTCACCAAAGAATACACGGGCTCAACACAAAGTACAGCTCCTCACAGTGATCACCAGTCACTAGAGGGCATTTATGTCCACGAAGCTGTCAGACCCAATTTTTTTCACTGAAGGTATGATTAGTTAATGAGGCTTGACAGTTCCTAGAATTCAGCTAAACATAATCACATGGAAGCAAACACATAAGCACAATTAGCAGAGTTCTTCACTGACTTGCAGAAATGTTGACAGTGAGTTACAAGAACAAGCCTGGCTAGTTTTTGTTGTCATACAGCCTGAAGGTGAGAAAGACCAAAATGCTTCAGGGTGTCAAGGCAGAATTAGTGAAGGTACAACTCCCCCGGGATAAAAGAGTAAGAGCAGACACTCCATCTGCCTACAAAAAATACCTGAAAGGCTGCCCAGCCCCTGATTCAGAAACAGGAGCCTATTGTGAAGAACAGAAATAAGCATTTGGACCTCAGTGTGTCTCTCTGGGCACTTCATCAGGTAGGAAGTTCATCAGCAACTTACATGCATGTTCCAAGGTGTCATGACTTGGATATAAATGCCTCTTGTATGAATCAGGTTCTATTTAATAACAGACGAGAAGAACAAAGCTGCAAGTAAACTCAGTAAAAGCTTAAGAAATAACTAAGAACTGCCTTGAATAATATGATGGAAGCACGACAGAAGCATGCCAAAGTTATCACTTTTATTAAAACTGTATTTCCATGCCATTCAATCTGCAACACTTTTTTTATAAATGCTAATGCCCAGGTGACTAAGAGAAGAAAAGGAATCAAACCAGATCACTGACACCCTCTGGGACATATGAAGAAACTAGATATGTTTAGAATAATTGATGGAGAGCTAGATAACGTGTTTTTTCCATTACAAAAATAAAACAAATACCACCACCACACTTCTCCAAACACTGTCTTCCCACCATTAAGATAAACCACAGTTTGGTTCTAAACCCTTTGCTGGCTTCAGTGGCAGATTGCAAAAAGGCATGAAATACAGGATGATCTTCTATACCAACTCAGATGGTGAAGCAAGTATTATAAATCAGAGTTTGAGTCACAGAACTGCAGGGACTCATTCAGAAAGTGAACCTTAAAGCAGCAGGCAGAGCAGATGCTATCCTTTACAGAGAGGAAAACTAGTAACTTAGCCTCACAGAGAGTGATTGAATGACCGAGCACATCTCTATGGAAGACTCCAGCATTCTTGCCATTTGTGCTGGAAATACAATTGTTTAGGTTAACAAAAACATTAAAAAAAAAATGTTGTAAATACACCAACACTCTTCAATGAGTGTTTTAAATTAGCTCTCAGTCTTATTAAACTTGCTTATCCATTATTTGTTCAAAAATGAATAAATATTCTGAGTACGGAGAAGGAAAACAACCAGTGAATCATGGAGCAAATCTGAGCAAAAACCCTGTAGAACCTTCAAAGTCACCACCTAACTAATGAACAAAATAACTAAGGTCTTGCTAATGACAAAGGATTAACATCATTGTAGTCCTGCTAGTCTAACAACACAAGCAAGACAGCAGCAGTAAGGAAGAAATTTGCTTTATGTGATGCCAAATGGTTTTGCCTTTCCTTGTAGACCTTGCTTATACTTAGTCAGTGACAGCTACAGCATGGAAGGTGAAGTCCACCATCTGAAAGGGTGACTACCAAACATGAGACATACTGACAACATCTGCTTTTTAATTAGTTTACTGAAAAGCTTTAGTTACTACCACTAATAACACCTTATTAATAACACAATGTCCTCTTCTCCAGCTGGGTAGTTTTACCCTCATTCAATCCAGTTTTCTGCACATATGTCCCATGGCCAAGGCAACAGCAGGAAAGTTTGGGGTTCTGGATTCCATGCCCAATTCTGAAACTATCTATAAATGCAAGAAATAAAGTTCCAGTGCAGAGAAGGTTTTACTGTCACATATGAACAGCTGAAACTACACAACGGCTGTTCAGCATTTGATGCCCAAGAATGTGCATACAAGTGTAAAACAGAACAGAAATAAATGAGACCATTTCAATCAAAAAAAAAAACCCACGCAGGCTTAAGGCCTGATGGAAGTTCCTGGGCAAAAAGATAATTTGAAGTTTTTCAACCGAAAAAAAAGAAAAAAGAAAGAAAAGTCACACTGCACATCAGTGAGGTGGAAGAAAGTTCTGGTTATCTACATTGGCAGGGAAATGGTAATTAATGACAATCATGCACATTCTCTGACTAATGCCAGAAATGGTTGACAAGCTAAAATTGACATATAGTGATAGTTCGGAAAATGCTTCATGTATTGGAAAATCTTACTTTTCCTATTTATTTTCCACTTTAGAGATTTTGGATTTCTCCACCAGTCTCCTGTTGTTGCTTTGGTACTGTAGCATGGTGGGGTCCTAACATAAGTTCCCAGGCATTTAAAAATGAATAAATAGAATTAGTAGTAGCTGTACTGGGAGGGCTAATTCAGAGTAGCTATTCATGTTTATGCAGTGACAACAGCTGGATTTGCTTAAGTAGTTATCTTAAGTCATGGTGAGACAACTTGGAGCTAACTCCACAAAGAAAATTGGGTCTCAGAGCTGGAACTACGAAATTCCTAACCATCTAATGAAAGCAGTAGTCCAGAGCTGAGCCTGCAGGGAGCACTACCCATTTGAGAGCATGAACCACCAAAATTAGGGCTGTGATTGTGAGCCAGTGACAAGTACCAAGGAAAGGTAGAAGAACTCTATGTAATATGGTCAAGGAGTATTTCAGAAGAGTACTTCACCTGTGTAACTACTGAAGGTTTGCTTACCATTTCCATCTGCACACTCTGTATCTTTCCTACTTCTCCCCCTACATATCTGCATAGTTTGCTTTCCAAGTCTCACAGCTGCTGGTGGCTGCTCCTCCTAAGAGCATCTGGAGATGTGATAGTATGAAACTTCATTTATTGGTTCAACTCAGAGCCACAAATATAGCTTTATTGAAGGAAGCCTGTGTATATGTTAGAGAGCCAAATTTGCCTCTTAACATCCATAAAATGCCCTAGAATATTAAAATAAAAGGCTTTACAGAAGTTGACAGAGCAATAATTAAAGCTGACTGCTCCTATCCCAGCCAAAGACAGCCTGACCTTTAAGTTCAGGCATGGAAAAGCTGATAGTCAAAGTGTACCTAGATAGGTGCTGTGCTGACCGTGAAGCCACAGCAATGTGTTACAACAGCAGAGCCCACAGTGGAATTAAAGGGTTTCTCCTTCCACCACATTGTGCCACATAAAGCCTGTGGGGCTGGAAAACCAGCCACCGTGCTTGTGCTGGAGACCTGAAAGGTCAGCGACAAATCACCACATAGGATACTGCTCCTGTCTCTCCAATTCTGCTTTGTTTTCCAGAGCACACTGAAAAGAAATCAGTGAACCTACAAATGTGCTGATACGACCTCTTACATTGATCCCTTGGGCTTAGACGCTGGTGCTGCTATGAAGCAGCTCTGTGCTGGCATGGCATCGTGGCATTGACATGCAAATAAGCAAAGCCAATGGAATATCTTCCAGTCCTTATGAATGCCTGGGGTTTTTTTATAGGTTCTATTTACTTCTTCAAGCATTCATAGGTCCCCAGAATAACTTAAATGTATTCCTACTTCCACCGCTACATTTTTTCCCCAGTAGACTTAGAGCTTTAGTGTGTGTTTGTTTATATATACATATAGATGTGTATAAATTCAGCTTACTTTAGAAACAGGAATATTTTAAGAATTTCAACTACAAGAAAAAACATATGATGATTCTTTGAAATTCCTTGGTGTAAAACAACTGCAGCTGCCTTGCTTTAAAATTGTCAGAAAATCTGAGACCTAACACCCAGCAATGATTATTCAGCTCCCATGAACAGTCTGTGTGCCATTCAGCAGAAAAAACACACTCCCTCCTCCTATTTTGACTCATCCCTGATGAGACAAAAACCCAACAAGTAAAACCTTGACTGAAACTTTTACTACAAAATTGTTCCAGAAATGCACTTTTTGCTTAGTTTAATTGTCTGGGTTTAGATCCCCCAGAGTCAAAAAGAACTCCCCTGTCCCTTCTAGCAGACATTTAAAAGAAAAACACTGAAATCTTCAGTGGGCTTAACTGGCAATGAGGATACAGATAAGGGTTTACCCAAGCTTACAAACAGTTAAATCTAGAGTTCTGGCTGATGTCTGAGGAGACACTGAAGTTCAGGGTACAGTTTACCTTGGAGATGCACAGCAGGCAACTGCATATTTCGCATATAGGCTACAGGAGAATCAAGAACTCATTCACCTATTATGGTTGAGTCAAAAAACTTGAGCAGATTCTTTCTTCCCCCAGCATCACACATCAGGGGACACTGGAAACAATGACAGCAATAGCAAGGCTCTTCTGCTCCAACAGCTCACTCATTTTCAGATGCCATCAAGATGTGCATTGCTATAAGACGTGCTGAATGCTGTTGGGTGCTGTTTCAAAGAGAAATGGCTTTTGTACTCTCCTAGATGGTCACAGAGCACCATTTTGACTTTCTTCCACCTATACCTTCCCAAACAGTAACTTTTTTTTACTCTTGCCTCAACTATCAAAAGTGAAACCTGACAAACATTATAAGAAACTCTGGGCCAGATTTCTCACATGATCTATTACTTTGTGCAAAGTTAAGGAAGCATTTTTAGAATTTGGCCAGCAAATGGACCTTGTGACTAAGACACTTATTTTAAGACTTTTCTCTGTGTGTTTGTTTTTAAAATGTATATAGCAATAGATATTAGAGCACTCAGAATAGCTGAAAATTCTACCATTGCTTAATAATAGCATTTATTTTAACATCATTTGCTATATATAGGACCTTGAGGTTCACATCTAGAGGGAGGGTTTGTTTTCTTTGAACCACAGAACTGTGGTGCAGTGGTCCAGACAGTCCTAATTTTGTTTAGCTTAGGAAAAAAACAGGAGACAAAGTGTTTTCATCTCCAAACATCTTCAATAAACCCACGGTTTATTGCTAACACCAGACCTCTATAAATCTCATCCTCAGGCCCAGTACTGCCATTGATTACCCTGAGGTTTTCAACAAGCTGGCAGCCCATGATTTTTCCAGAGGATGAGAACAGTCAAAAAATAAGGTGGGTGGGGTAAGGAGGAAGGGGATGTTTCAATTCAGAGGACGCTTTATCAGGCACAAATTGGCTTGAAAGAGCGGGAACGTAAACAACACACTGCTCTTGGCAATGAGCAAGTTAGTAAACAAAAATACCCCAAGACTCTTTGTAACAGTGCCTGATAAATATCAGAATGGCCCTAGATTTCATTTAAATGTTACAGCTGAATTTGCATCTGAAAACAAAGGATAAACATATTTCTCTTGACATTTAATGTTGTCTGATGACATACAGTTTCATTGCTTTTTCTTTATGATGTAATTTTTGTAAGTGATACCAGTTGTCATCAAACGTCATAAAAGCCAGACTTGCCTCAAGTCATCAATATTTATTGTTCTCTTATAACAGAGCCTGTTTTGAGTTTGGTGCGCATGGATTTAATTGTTTAATGGAAGAGCTAAGCCCAGCCTTTCCGAGTATAAAATATCAGTCTGAGATGGATCTGTTGACATGATGCAATTGAGATATTCTGGCAGCTGGTGCAGCAAATGCCCTTTAAGGCAAAAAAAAAGTGGGAAGAGATGAGGATCTGGCAGGATGAAGGGATTAGTAACACTATCCTGAGCCTTTTGCCTCTGGGTCAGTCATTCAAACCCTCCCTGGGTCATGAGCACCCAGCAGCTCCCTGCCACCGCAGGGTCATTGGGCCCCTGCAGGCCAGGCTGGCAGGTGTCCCCAGCAATACACATGGCATTAATTCACACCATGCTTCATGAGTGAAGCCAGGAGAGAACAGTGGGAAACAAACCTGCCCTGGAGGGTTCAGTGTGTTGAGAGCAGAGACCAGCCTGAGCAACTGCTAGACCTGCAATTGTCAGAGATGCACATCCAGCAGATCCTGGAAAGAGCAGGCTCTCCTGCTCCTTCAGGCCTCCCTGCTCCTTCAGCCTCCATTTTGGGTCTCATACCCTGTATGTGATGGGGTCATGGGGAACAAAACCAACAAAAACTCCCCAAAGCAAACCCACACCCTCTCTTCACTATTACTTGTTCTTTTACCATTGTCCAAACCCTACACATTAAAGGAAATGATGCCCCATCCTCAGAGGTACCACAAAGGATGCTGACCTGGAGGGACATCTCATCCCATGGGCACCCATAGCACTGGCCTCCCACAGACCCATCCTTTCACTTTATTCTCTCCTTTCAGGATATTTCTAAGTCTCTGTGCCACTCTCCTTTTGTAACAGGGAAGCAGTTTAACTTCACAGCTGTTTCAGGACTGACTTAAAGAAAAAACTTTCAGCTACATGCAGTCACTAAAACACAAAAATGAAGACCAAAAGCCCATTTAAAAGAGATGGAAACTAGAGTTGTGGAAGTTTGACAAGGAGAGGGAAGTAACAGAGAGAGCAAAGATGACATTTTTGGAAGGAGCTCTCTGAGCTTGTGTCTCTGGGGAACTGCATAAAACTCACTGGAACAGCTGAAAGCAAGGAATAAAATTCACCAGACTTTTTAGGAGGACATTGCTCACAAAACCCTGCTAATTTGGCTCTTATTATAAAACTCACACACGCACAGGCTCAGATGGAGGCACTTCTGCTCTCTTGCCATATTTAGTTTAGCTGGGTGGGTTTTGTTTGTTTTCTTATTATTTTTTTTTTTTTTGGTTTTGCCCACACAGCTGGTAGAGGGAGCCTGTAGCAGCTTCACCTCACTTTTGTCTTTGTGAAGAGTTTATGTTACCACCCAGGGTAGGGTATCTGTACAATATCACCAAACCATAGCACAGGTACTGTACAACTCAGATGTGCCTAGGAGTACACTCCCTAAAAAAGCCCCTCATACCAAAAACAAACAAAGAAATCTCAACCAAACAACAACAACCACCACCATGAAACAAAAGACTTGAAACTTCAGGACTTGGCTCACAGCCCTAATTGGCTCTCCAAGTCTCCCCACACATGACATAAGGCACACAGGATTTTGCTCACAAGCCTGCAACGTAGGGAGGTTGAGTCAGGATCTGTTAAAAACTGTTTTCATCACATGCTCAGCTTCCTTTAAGAGCAACCTGAGACTGTCCTTCATGCACATTCATTAAGGAGATCTCACAGCTTGTGTACAAAGTGTGTCCCTACTGCTGCTCACTGTATTCCATATACAGGTAAAGCAAGCTGAGTAACATATTTGGGTGCTTGGGAAGATTTCTGTCAGCCATGCAGAGTACCACCAAGGGGGACACTGGGCTCCCCAGTTTAAGAAGGATAAGGAACTACTGGAGGGAGTCCAGCAGTGGGCTACAACTATGATAAGGCGCCTAGAGCACCTTCCTTATGAAAAGAGACAGAGAGCTGGGCCTGTCCAGCCTGGAGAAGCTGAGAGGGGATCTCATCAATGTTTATAAATATCTCAAGGATGGATGTCAAGAGGATGGATGAGACTCCTTTTAGTGGTGCCCAATGACAGGATGAGGGGCAACAGACACAGACTAAAGCACAGGAGGTTCCATCTGAACATGAGGAAAAACTTCTTTACTTTGAGGGTGACAGAGCCTGGACCAGGCTGCCCAGAGAGGCTGTGGAGTCTCCTTCTCTGGAGACATCCAAACCCACCTGGACACATTCCTGTGCCATCTACTCCAGGTGAACCTGCTCTAGCAGGTGGGTTGGACTGGATGATCTCCAGAGGTCCCTTCCAACCCCAGCCATTCTGTGACACAGTGAGCAGTCCAGCCCTTTAGAGGAAGCTTTTGGGAGGACAGAGAGACTTTGACAGTCACCTAAGTGCCACCTTCCTAGCTATGTTCAGGATGCTACTGTGCCAGTGGGAGCTAACTAAGCCACTATGTTGCTTACTATTGGCTTTCCACCTGTTTATGTAGCTGAATACCCCATCACGGGTGTGATGGAGCAGATCTGGGTTGAGCTGAAGTTGGGGACGCCTGTCAACAGCCAGCTACTGAAAAGGACACAGGGCTGATCCAGGATGTCCATGTGCCAATGCGGTACAAGACAAACAATGCTCAACTCGGACACAATCATCCTACTGACTTCTGTTGATACATACAGACCAGCTGCTTTCATTAACAAAGGGTTTCTGTGCAAGGGGAGGGAAGCTCAGAGCCCCAGAGAAGAGCAACGGGGTTGCCAGACTGATTACTTAAAGCATCAAAGATGATTGCCTAGCTCTACACTTATATTGACACCTCCTGAGGCTCTGGTGGGCAGCAATGATCTACTATGGTCTCACAAAGGCTTCCAGCTCAGGGCAGAAAGCATCACAGCCACTCTACTGCAAGGCCCTTAGCAAGGCTTTCCTGAAGAGTAGGGACAACAGAACAACAAAATTCAACAGAGGAAAGAAAAAACATGTTCTTCATTACTCCATTTACCACTACTTTACCTGTGGAATTTCCCTTCCTTGTGCAGTTCAAGGACAAGATCTCAGCTCAGGATCCAATGCCACCAGCTCAGGATATAGCCTAGCATGAACTCAGCAAAGTCTGCACCATTACATCCTAGGCTCCCCCCCACTGAGCTGAAAGATCCTTACCCTCAGAAGCGATACACTCTGAAGCCTTTCTTCAACAGCAGGTTATCTTCCTCCAAGGCTCTCCTATATGTCTTCTCTGGAGCTGTGGCTCATCCCAGATGATGAACAACACCTGCCTGAGGGTGGGATCCATCCCAGGTTGTGGGGTGGGGCTTGTCTAGATCAGCTTGCTGGCTGATGGTACATGGAGAAGTAATCTACAGTAATTAGCTGCAGCTGTGCCTTTTTGTCTTCTACTCTTCAGGGTCATCTTGGATCATTTCCATTTATTATGTGCTATGTATGTTGTACTGCTGGGGAAAAAAAAAAAACAAAACATCTCTATTTCCACCCTTGTCCAAACTATGTGATAAGGGATTGTCTCCAAGAAATTTGCATGGGGGTGAGAACTGAGTACAGAGGTGATTATACCAGCTCTGTTGGGACACCAACCTAACGTACAGATTTTTCTCAGCTTGGAGCCTGGGTGCAGTAAGCTTACATCTGCTTTCAAAGACCATACAGGAGTTCTTCCATCTACTCTCATTTTCAAGTTTTGATCAAGAAGCCAGTATTTTTCTCACTAAGAAGTCCTCCTGTAGAATGCAAGGCAAAGTATATCTTTATGTTCTGGACATTTCACATCTGCACATTTTTAATAGAAAAAGAAAGAACTGAGTAAAAAACGTGGCCTTTGCTAAGATTGTCTATTCTGGAAGACGATGTAGTGATACTTTTTTTTTTTTTTAATACTATTTACCTTAAATTTGGTCCCCAAGAGGAATGAAAGTTTTGTCACAATGTAATTTGAATTTTGGCTAAAATGTTTCAATTTCCCATCTCATTGCCAAACAGAAGTTCTACTAGCCTAGAGTGAGATGAAAAAATGGCACCCTTTCTGGTGCATAGGATTTTTCATTTAATTTTCAAAGTCCAGGCTTATTTCAGTTGTCTGTCTATGTAGCTCTGTCACCTTGGAGAATGCTCTTTCCATGACACTAGAGGATAGTCTCAGTGGAAAAATTGCTTAGTAAGTTAAATGGAAGAGACCAGATGAGGAATTGGAAACATGCGGATGGCCTTAAATGTAAGTTTGAATAGAAGCATGAGTTAGAGGATGATATGAATTCTGGCTGCTCTTTTTTTTTGCAGTGTATTGTTCTGTCCTAATGTCACCATTCACTCTGGTTCCAATTCAGTATTTCTAATCATGGAAGGTCATTACACAGGTTTCTGGTAGCTGCTGGAGCATCATCCAGCAAAGGCAATATCTGGTGATCTTTCATCTGTTACAAAGATCTGGGTGTACTAACCATCTGCATGGAATAGCATGTTGGATTTTGGGTTAGTGTTATACAATGTAAGGACTCCTTGTTTTGATCTGTAAAGATTAATAATGTAGGGACTGGAAAAATTGTGGAGCACAAAGGGAAGTAAAATACATTGACTGCTTTTACTTGCCAAAAGAAATCAATGTTTTCCTTCCTGTTAAGAAAATTTGGCAGCAGAGGCAATGTGAGGAGATGCTATGTACGTATCCTGCACCCCCACTGGTGCATTCAGTCATTTGGAGTGAGGGTGTATGGCAAATCTTTGCTTTGTAAAAAGAGAAGAAACCTCATACTTACACAAACCTATTCAACAAAACACCTTCTGGCAGGTGCAAAGAAACCTGTTTTCAAATAGGCTTTTCATCTATTTAAGGAACATTAGATGTCACCTGTGTGTAAGGAGACAGGCTGCAGTGTCCATGGGGGGGTGATGCAACATCTTGGGATGATAAATAGGCTTTTGTGAAAACCTTTGCTTAAAAAAAATGTATTTACCCAGTGTCAGTTTAATATTCCTTGCTTAAGAGAGCCTGGGTATGACCAAAGACAGTGGTGTTTAATCAGGCTAAAGAGATGTTTAAACATACTTGTGACTGGAGTACAGCACGATGTGGCCAGCCAGCATGGAGAGGGCAGGGTCATGCAGCACGTCAGCTGGATTAAGAAGCAAACAGCCCCTTCTTCTGCTCCACGCTTGCAGTCCAGGGCCGAGCTGGGGCTCATTTAGCTCCTGATCCAGCAGTGCTTTTGAAACTGGGTCCTGTGGGTTAATTCCCAGCTGAGCACTGGAAAGTTTAGTTTGTATTGGCAGTTGCTGGCTCCAAAAGGTAAACTGTGTGCCCTGCCTGCTTTAATAAAACAGACCTGCCCATATGCACGTAACCCTCACAGCTTCTTGAGATCCTTTCAGTTCCTTGGATGACACTGGCTGAATGCCAGACCTCCACTGCCGATGGGCCTGTGGCTAAACCCACAGGAGAACCTGGAGTACCTAGCACTGTTGATAAAGCCAATTCTGCTGAGACATCCAGAATTTAATCTTTATCCAAAGCATCAGTGTGCTGGGCCAAAAATACCGTCAGCTATTTCCATCCTTATCCCTAATATGCACACAATGTGAAACGTGATGTTAAAAAAAGATTTTTTTTCAAACATAAGACAGGATTTATTCTGGGAAGGACTAGTCCTTGATGTCACATCCATCTCCTGTTTTGAGGATTTGATCCTGCAGAGCCCCTAGCTCATGCTCCTGTAGATTTTTAGATGCATAGCAGAGATGAGTCCATGTGTGCTCCTCAATGCTAAATGCAACCACAACACCAACTGAGACAAAAACAAGGAGAAAAAAAAAGTCAGCAATGCACGCAGCTGAAGATGAGAAGGACAAATCAAGAAAAGTCAATGATACCGGTGTTGAACAGAGTAATGTTTTCAGGCATTTCAAGCCAACCAGTTTTGTGGAAGTGAGTGGTGTGTTCTGTCAAAAAGGATGCAGGACAGAATTTATAACGTGAATCCCAAGAGCATATGGCTTACCACTAATCATTGATAATCTCCTTTGTTCCTCCACAGAAAGATGTGGGGCATTCCAGCTAAATACACTCCATGGCAATACCCACCTTCGATAAACAATACACAATGTAGTGTAATGTTCCCATGAACTCCTTGGCCAAATTATTACCATGGCTTGTTAGTCATCCAAAGAGGGGGGAAACAGGGACTTCCATGAAGAGCAGGAGACACCTTCATCCAAATACTTCTTTCTTATGCTTCATTTTTTGTTGGTTGTCTCTTTTTAAATTTTTTTTTAGAAATGTCTATGTAATTTCACAATTAGCCTACAGCAAAAATTAGCCCTTCATGTAGATTCACACAAAAAATAGTCTATTTTTGCTGGGCCTGTAGTAAACATTTCTAAAACAGACATAGCCTGAGGTGAAGCTATTCTTGTACTTGTGTTTAGAAAGCAAGGGATAAAAAATTATGAAATTAATCATTCCTGAGTGGATCAAAACTGTAAATGTCTGATAAAAAAACCAGAGTCTCTGATCATGTGGGCAAATGGAGCATCCTGCTCTGTGACATTGCTACCTGGCAAAATGAAGCGCACTTTAATTGTCAGACATTTTAAAATCCACAGTAATACACCTTACAATGAGTGAGTCGGAGCCTGACTCTATAGCCCTTATTCTTGGGAGTAATCTTTACTCACCAGACCAGTGTACTGCTTCACCTTTTACCAGCTTTAAACTGGGGGGAAAATAAAGAATATCCATGGCTAAGTTTTTATCTTTGTTAAGATGATACATTCTCTTCACCCATTCAAGAAATATCATCCTCTCTTATCACTCTCTCAAGGTCTTCAAGTACCTACATGGGGAAGAGATTTCTGATGGAAGAAGGGACTTTAATCTGGCAGGAAAAGGCATAATGAGATCCAGTGATTGAAAGCTGAAGTTAGACAAATTCAAACTATCTTATCTAGGAGCTTGGTAGATTCCCCATCACTTTTGAAGTCTTTAAGGAGATATCCAGTCTTGATGTAAAAGATATGCTCTAGATCAAACAGAAGTTATGGGTTTGATGGGAAAATTATTGGGTGAGGTTCTGCAGTCTGTGTTATGCAGGAGGTCAGGCAAGGGAATCATAATAGTCCCTTCCGGCTTTAAAATCTGCGAAGCCCAAACACGACTTCAATAAGGAAAAAGCAAGCCACCCTGATGACCTCTTCTGCCCACAGAACTTTAATTTTGGAAACAGAGGCTGGTTAAAGCAGTTCATCAGCCTTACCTGGACTCTGCTTAGCAGAGTATTCGTAACACCTCAGGTTTTTTCAAAGGAAGAAATTTGAAAACAGTCTAGTTTCTCTTTAATAAAGTAGTTGGAAAATGCTGACTGGTTTCTCAACCAGCATATAGCTTTTTCTTTTCCAAGTATAACAACTCTTTTATTTTAAATTTTCACATCAGGTCTTTTACATCGTTTCACATAATTTGCAGCATCTATTTATCTGGCAGTCTTTATGACATATCTCTGCAAATGAAGCAAATTGAACTCACTCGGTAAGATTCCTATTTTTAATGACATTCATATAGCTCAGCTCTTAAGTGGGGAATAATTAATGTCTTATAATCATACTATTTTTATTGCTTTTTTACCATGTAGGTAAGTTAAGAAACAGCTTTCAAATTGAGTCCCAACAACACCAGCTTCCATAGCTTTATCTTGAGTTTTGGGTAATTTTCCTCAAATTGCCAGCTCTGGGAGTCATGTGAATGTATGAAAATCTTGTAATCACTTGTGGTGGTTGCTAGTAAAGTTTGAAAACTCACTCCTCAAAAGACCTAAGCAAATAGTGAAGTAAACAAATATCTCTATTTCCTTTTTTCATCCTATAATTTTAAAGCAAAATCCCCTGATTCTGGAATTTAAACATATGCGTTTGGCTATCGCCAGTTGTGTTGAGAATGGACTTCTCCTATGGGGCAGAAAAAGACAATTGGGGGAGAAAGGGCCACCTCAGTTTTCATGGCAGGGGCTTAAAAATCTTTATTTTTGATAAATAAACCCTCAAAATTCAAGTGCCAACAAAGAGCAAAGACCTGAACACATGAACACTTGGAGATGCTGATGGCCTGGCCCAGGCTCAGGGAGAAGAGAAGGCTCTGGGGAGACCTTATTGTGGCCTCTCAGTACTAGAAAGGGTCTTATAAGAAAGACGGCGCCAGACTTTTAGCAGGGCCTGTTACGATAGGATAACAGGCAATGTTTTTAAACTAAAGAAGGGGAGATTCAGGCTAGACATGAGGAAGAAATTTTTTACAATGAGGGTAGTGAAACACTGGAACAGGTTGCCCAGAGAGCTGGTAGGTGCCCCATCCTTTGAGACATTCCAGGCCAGGCTGGATGGGGCTCTGAGCAACCTGTTCTGGGTGAAGATGTCCCTGCTCATGGCAGGGGGGTTGGACTAGGTGACATTTGAAGGTGCCTTCCAACCCACACTATTCTGAGATTCTACGTGGCTGTGCAGGGCCTGCCCAGAAAGCCCTGGTGCTGCTGTGAGCCATTATCAACTGAGGACGGGGTCTGTGGGACACAGAACAGGCTGGATGGGGCGAGAGGGGGTGGGAAGGGGACTGTTCCCACCACATGGCTGAGACAGCCGTCCCTCTCTGGTACACACAGTCATTGGCATGGGAAGGTGTGTGTGGGTGCAGGGCTGCAGGGTGGGTGCCAGGGGACTGGGGGCAGCTGTGGGCAGGGAGATCGGGCAGCTCATGTGGGACCAGGTGGGCTGAGGGAAGCACGTGGGCTGTCTGATCCCCCTGGTACCAGCGTTCCTGGCTGGCCATTTCAAAGCCAAAGGGGGTGAGCCAGCCAGTCTGACTTTGCACTGGGACAGAAGAAGAGCATTAATGTAGCTACAGCTGAGCATGAGCCTTGGAGAAATCTGACCCTCACTTTTCCTCTGCTTGTCTGGGATTTTCTGTCACTCATGCACACTTCATGCAGATGGGAGCTCAGGCTTCTTCCAGAGGAATTTCTCTGCTCAGACACTGTCTCAAGCCTTGAACTGTCATACCTTCACTTGAAGAGTAACAGTATGGGTCAGCAGCAAAGTAGACAGAAACTTGGGGCTTAAATGTGATTAAATGACCACGTGAACCTGCTCACACAGGCAGCAGCAGGGTCCACAAACAGGCTGTGGTACGGAAGGCATGTGACAAATGGTAATAACATGTAAAAGCCTCTTTAAAATCTCCAGTCCTTAAATAGGCACGGACACCCTGCAGGCTCTCCAGCTTTTTTCTGTTGTCATCTCACTCCAAACTGTCACAAGATGTCAGTGTTTTCAGATACTCCTGCTATGGCTGAGTAAACAGCCTCTCCACACTGCCTGGCTGGCTTTCAATGGCATAAAATTCATCCATAAAATTGAGCCATAAGGTTCACAGCAGAGTGGTGATACCACAGAGAAACTCGGTGTAGGGATCACATCCAAGTTTCAGTCTCCAGCAGGAGAATCAAGGAATAGTCACTGTTTGCCCTTGACCCTGGGGTAGCTCTAAGGGACCTGGTGCCTGAGCTGAGGTGAGTGATCCTTATTTGGAGCTTGGTGTCAGCATGGAAGTCCTCAGATCATTAACTCAGGAGGGCGAACCAAGAGGGCAAAGCAGCAGACAACTTTGTCTTTCTTGGCTGTGGTTTGACACGTGCTATAGGATTGTCCTTTTGAGGGGATCCTAGAGACTCAGAGGAAGGACGTAATCTTGTTCCAGCCTCCCCATGCTGGCAGTGTGACAGACAGAGGGACACTGCATCTGACTTGCTCTTGTCAGGCATGATGCAATAAGAAGAAATGATGCAGGCGGGGAAGGAAGCAGTTGAGACTGTTAATGTGATATTATCTAGCAAGATGGTGCTTGGGCAGGTCTTGGGGCTAATGCATTAGAGTTAATGAAGCAGACCTTGGTTGTTGGTAGGTTTTGTTGGGGTTTTTTGGTTTGTTTTTGTGTTTTTTATACTGCTGTTGGTTAGTTTTGGGGTGGGTTTTTTTTGTTTGTTTGGTTTGGTTTGGTTATTTTTTTTTTGGGGGGGGGAGGGTTGCTTGTTTGTTTTTCTTGAAAAATCCTTTTGGAGTGCTCTGGGATGAGAGGCTCTTTTAGCTTGTAAATTCATTAATCCCAGGTTTCCTTGCGTGGTATGACAGCCACAATGACCTCTGGTGGGTAGTTCAATATCCTGCCTATTGGTATTTTCTAATGTCCTTTAGCATACAAAGGTCTTCATCCAGACCTCTTTTCACTCATGTACACATAGAACATTTTGCAGGGATCCAATGTCATCTGCTCTTCCCAGCAAATACAGAATGTGTAATTTCCTATTTGCTGCTGATCCTGCTACTCTGAGGCATGGGGGCAATAAAAAATGGTGAAGCCTTGTACTCAGAGCCCTGGATTTTCTCCCATCAGTGACTTGTAATTCCTACTAATGGGAAAGTCTACTTGAAGAACATAAGAGGGGCACCTTAATGTGAAAGACATTTACATTAGCAGAGCTATCTTCAAGGTCCCTATAGAAATTTGCTATAAAATCAACATGTGATGCCACTTCAGAAGCTTTGAATTGCTCTTTCAGAGAGTTACTCATTGCCATCAACTAAATAAGAGTAGGATCCTATGAGGAAACTCCACCAGTTGGGTAACATTAATGTCCCCTTGTCTTCCTGGCAGTATCCAGTGGCCCCTCCAATGGGGACAAATGGTGTTGTATTATAATTTTTTCCCATCTTTTTTTGTGGGAGATTTGCACTCCCCAAGGACCATTGTTTGTTTAGTTTTTTAACAGGGACCTTCACAGAGTCTGCCCATGAGGCCATGAATATTGACATGATTCCAGATAACGTGTTACTGGGAAAAATCCTGGTCTCATTGCATAAAAAACTCCTAGGAAAAACAAATAGGTTATAGTCGTGTTTGTAACTCAAACAATTCCATCTGAGTTAAACCTTTCATGTGAATTCCAAGGCATTTATTTCGGAGAGACGTTCTAGGTTGGATGTTTCTGTATGAGAAGACAGCTGATTTACGACATGACTGTTTGTCACTGAGCTGTCCTGATGCCTCGCAAGCTGCACCCTTTGCTGCTGTCCCCAGGTTTGGAATTAAGAAGCTTGTGTTCACATTCCATCTGTGTTGCCTCAATACAGCATTGTATGTTTCCTTCTTTTTTTTTTCCCTTTCCCTTCCTCTCCCCTGAATTTGCTCTCACTGAGTGGCATGAAGGAAAAAAAATGAAATAATAATAATAATTAAAAAGAAAAACAAACCACCTCCTACTAAGAGGACTAAGACTGGGGAGCCAGCGAAGAGGAGAGGCTGTTGCCTCTAAAGTTCAGAAATAAAAAAATGACTTGCTCTTTTGAGCTTGCTGTTCCCTGATGTGACACTGTGATCAGTATCAAATGCTTGGTGGCAAGGATTTTTGTCAAGCTTTCCCAGCTAAAATAGATTTAACCTACCAGTTGCTCTTTGTGGGTTTAACAATGTGTGTGACAATAAAGGGTTGCTGCCGCTGCATTGTTAATACATGAATAGTCCCAGTTCTCTGTATTTACTATTGTGCTCTGCAGATTTCCAGGAAGGAGTGTTTGGCTCTGGCTATTGATGCAGGTCCTGTTTTGCAGAGGGAGCTGAATCAGCCCCTCTATGATTAGTCAATGCGGAGGCACAGCTAGGATTTAATTGAAATTAAGGGAAGCACCCGATTGTCTTTGAACAGCTCACTGGGCGTTCTCCCCTGCTCAGAGAGGGTGCAATGGATTTTACACTTTGTCGTCACTGCCTCTGGATGTGAGGAGTTCAACCTGTGGGCAGTAAACTCACAAAAACTGCCAAAAATCAAGGAAGAAGTCTGCTCTTGATAGCAGTCTGTGGTCTGTGCTTGGCTGGGGCCAGCCAGCAATGTGATGGACAAGAAGAATAAGAGGCAATGAGAAGGAAACTGATATGCTCTGGCCTCCTGGAAAAGCACGGTCAGATGGATCTGAACGAGGGGGGAGCTGTGCAAGCCCCTGGTGACTTCTGTGTTTTTTCTCCGCTTATGTCATCCAACACCTTGAACATCCAGCTGGGACTGGGCTGCCTGGCGCGCAAGAAGTGTAAGCAGGATGGTGTAAGCAGGATGGTTGGGCAGGGTGAAGGAGGGTGTTGGCAGCACCTCTGCAGGTCTGACATGGAGACAACTGACTCCTGCATGATATTAGAGGTGTGTTCCCATCGCTGTGCCACCCAAAATACCCTCTCAAAATCCATGGGTCAAGGGGGCTGCCCATGAACCTTGGACAGCTCCATGAAAGTCCCCCCCAGGGGCAAATCTCAGTGATGTCTTTGCTCCACCAAGCCCAGGAGAGCCCTTCTGGGCAGTACCCTTGATGGCAGCTAAAACTGGCACTCCCCTGGATGGCAAGAGCCCCCAGTCATCTCAGATGACCTGGAGTTGACCACCCAGGCAGGAAAGTTGGTGTCAGGTGCTGGAAAAAAAAGGAAAAGCCTCCAAAGGGTCAAAAGCCCTTCCATCCTGGAAGCGATCTTTGCTGGTGTTTCTCTTGGTTTCATTTCCGTAACAATCAGCCACCTATTATTAAATCAGAGCTGCTGGGGAAATGGAGTTAAATTAAGGGAGATCAGAGGCAGGAACGGAAGCGATGTCTATATAAATATCTGCCTATGTTATATAGAGTACTGTAGTTAATCAATCCTGAGAACAAAGAGCTTGGCTTGAACTAAGCAACAGCCCCAGCCAAGTGAAGGAGTCCTGCTGCGATAAGCAAGCAAACAGTGCTATCAACAAGGAAAATGTTTCTAAAGGCCTCTCTCCCACTGAAGGAGTTGAAAAACAAGGGTTTTCAGCCCTTGGGGCAAGCGCTGGTCCCCTGGCTCTTTGGGCAAGCACTCCTCTGAAGGTTAGTGAGCACAGGAGCCAGATGAGGGGACAGCAGCTTCTCTTAGCTGAGGCAAAAAACTTATTGATTATACGTTCAATGAAAGGTCAAAACTCCCTTTGAGGGTCACCACAGTTGCGGCAAAGCTCTTCCCAGCCCCAGCCCCAGCCCCTCTCCCTGTCTGCTGAGTGTTTCGTGCCAGTCTCTCCAGGTGGACACCTGGGGTAAAAGTGAGCTGCAAATGAGCTAATCATCATTAATGTGTCGGTAGAACCTGCCAGCCTGACATCCCTCCTAATGGCTGACAAATGTCAGGGTGACTTGTATGCTTTTTTTGTTAATTGAATTGGTTAATTAGGTCCCAGAGGCCTGGCTGCTAATTATGAGCTGCAGTAGAATACGGGTTTAAAAAAAAAAAAAAAAAAGAAAAAGAAAAAAAAGGCACACCACAACAACAAAAAAAAGCACCAAAAACCCCCTTAAAATCCGATGCAAGGAAGTTAAAACAAAAGGGAGCAATGGGGGAAAAATAGCACCCCCCACTCACTCATACACAAAACCTCCTTTGTGTTCTTTACAATCTGTACAGTTACCTTCGCTTAATTTCTGACCTGCCACATGCTACTGCCTTCTTGATGTGTTTTTAAAAGGAGGGTTAGAGAAATTCCAAATCTGCCTTTTTTGACGGGAGCATCTGCTCAGTCAGAAACACAGTCATTAATTTTCTGCCAATTAGCAAAAAAAAAAAATAAAAAGGAGAGCGAGAGAAAGGGAGAGAGGAAAAAAAAGAAGAGGGAAAAAACCCCTCCAGATTTGCATCTTAATTTGTTACTTTGTAAAGATGTTGTTTTTTTTAAAAGTTAAATACTCCCTCCGGTTTGCCAGTCATAGAAAGTGAAGAGATGATAGCAACTTCCCACCAAGAAAAGGCAATTAATCATTATATTTTGCACTTCTATAGCAGCTTTCATCCCCTGATCTCAAAGCGCTTTGTGAAATTATTGTATTAAGTCTCCTGCCAAGCCCCGGCGAGGGTGGCAGTGTACCAGCAAACTCCTTGGGGCCAAGGTGGTCTTAATCTGTGCCTGCTGAAAAGTGCCAAGGACACTAATAAACTTTATCACAAATAATTACTAGTCTACCTGTTTCAGGGAAGGGTATGCAGATGTGCAGGGAGTGCTCAGGGCTTCCTGCACCAATATGACCTCGGAGCTGGAGAGAAAATCTTGAACCACCTTCCTCTAGTCTCAGCATTCCCACTCCTTCTTTAATAAGAGCCTCAATTGGCAGCTACATGCAGAAAGATCTCTGGCATTGTTGTAATTAAACATATTAGAGCTAGAGCTGTTTGGGAACCAGCTTTTCCACTGTGCAGAATACCCCACAGAACATGAAAACTGCATCCGCTCCATGCTGAAACAAATAACTTGGGAATTCAAACATTTCCTTCCAGGCAAAAGTTGAAAGACAAACACCCAGCCACTTGAAACATCTTTTTCATAAACCATACCACTTTGTACGTCTCAGCACTGTAAATTCGCTCATTTCTACCTTCCTAAAAGAAAATCTATTTTACTTCAAAAATCAGAACTATTTCTTCTGAATGAAATGTAGGCTTTTTCTGTTGAAAAAATCAGAAGCTTCCCAGCTTTGTGCAATTTTAAAGCAATGCGTCAAAATCCGTACATTTCCAAAGAAAAGGAAAATAGGTCCAATTAACCTGGAATGACCATTGCTACCTACAACAGCCACTTGCTGAACTGGTACTGGCATGGGAGGCTCAGCTGCCTGCCTCTTTCCCTGTGTATTTTGGATTGCTGGGAATTTTTCTTCCTTCATAGAACAGAGGGATCTCATTTTCACAGAAAGTGGAAACCCAGGTGGTTGATCCCTAGTGTTATTTCTGCTGCAGACTTGTTGCAACAGCATGAGCCGGTTTGCCTCAGTTTCCCTTTTCTCCCCTTGGCCAGGGACATGCGGTGCCCTAGGCACATGCCCTCGCTCCTCCTCTCTCTCCTCACCCCAAACTCTTACGGGCACTACAGGGTTGTCAGGAGGCAAAATTTGTGGGTGCTAGTGATGGACTTACAGCCCTCAGGTGAAGATAAAATATGACGATTATCCCACTTGCTTCCCCACCCCCCTTCCCATCGGATAGCAAAGTTGCCTTACGAGTTAAAATAAATTGCCTCGCGCTCCCCACTGAAAGCATTTTGACTTTGTCTTGAATCGCGTATTCCAGTAGTCATTATACTTCAGCTGCTTCTTCTTCTTCTTCTTAGCATATGACATATATAGCAGTTCAAAAGTTGCAGTGAGCTGCTGCCAGGTCACATTCAAAGGAAAGTATCTGGGAAGCTGGCAGCTAAAAGTATCTGATAAGTTGGCACTGTTAGTGCTCAGCGGGAGGAGGGAGAAGTGAAGGAAGGAAGGGGAGGGGGAACCAGGCATGGGGGAGCAGGGAAGGGGAGAGATTCAAAGGGCTTTTGTTTCTGGATCAGATTCTTCCAGACTCTGAAACTTTTGCAGAGATGTATGTGCCAGGGTTTTTTTTTTTCCCTTCTCTTCCTCCTCTCCATAGTTTAATGCATTAAAATAACCTATTAAAAGACCTATATTTGCTTTCAAGTAGACTCTGAAAGGCGCTCAAGATGTCACTATTAAAAACGGCGCTGCGCTTTGCAGGCGAGGGTCTGTGGCTAGGAGAATAAAGCAGAATTGATTAGCTGCTCTGACTTTGCCAGCCGTACAAAGGCTGCGGTGTGCCACAAGTTACTAGAGAACAGCTCAGCAGCTTCTAACCAGCCCGACTGTATACAAGGGTGCATCGCTTCCAAATCCAGCTTGGTTTTGCAGAGCCTGATGCTGGTCCGGCATTCCCATGGCATTCCCTCATTTCCCCCCTGTCCTGATGTCCTTTTGCGAGTCATTTGGGGAGAGTCAAAATTAAACTGCCATGAAATTCTCTCTGAACCCAGAGAACAAAACACCCCCTTGGGAGGCTACGGAGGGTGTTCGATCCAGGGAGGCCACGGGACCCCAGTGCAAACACTGCACCTCCTGCCCCAGGAGGCTTGTTCCTGGCTACTGAGTTGTCACTGAATATTAGAACAAACAGACTGGAAAATGTCAGCAAATGCTGCAAATGGCCAAAAGTATAAAGCCAAGGCAAAAAGGTAAAGAGAGGATTGAAGCCCTTACGTTCTGCACAGAAATTATCTACTCGGCACCTTTGAAATTAAGGAACGGAGTTAGTGTCACACCATGCATCAGTCTGACAATCCATCCCTGCCTAGTCATTGTCATTAGACCGTGGGTCACATGTGCTACAACTCTATTAATGTGTATGAAGTTACTCCCAGTCTAACACTGGTTTAAGAAAATCGGGCTTAATTAGGTTCTCCTTGTAATTAAATGAAATTTATTCTTATGCTTTGTGTTATGCTTCTGGCTTGCTCACACTATTGTCTGCTGATTATTAGAAATGTATTTATGGAAGGTGTAACAACTGTGTAAGAGCCGTGTTTATAGCAAACATACAATTAGCTATGCTTGTACCATTCCCAGCACAGCAGGGGCTTGGTCCCTGAATGCAGCTCATGATGGGAGTATTCTGCAAATAAATACTAGGCACAGGCAAGCCGGATCTCATTTGCCTTGGTAGGTTAAGGTTATAGCATATAAAATTAGGCTGAGGCTCCGTGTTCCACATTTACACCTATAATTCTTCACAAGAAAAGCTCCCACTAGCCCTGACTAGTGACTAACACATTCAGCTCTGCTCCTTCAGAGATATTCACGTGATTAACACGGCATGTTAAAAGCTGGGCCACTGACTTTAACACAGACTGATTCTAGAGCAACAAGAGCAACTGGGACTCTGTGTTACTCATGCTCACGCAATTCACATGGAAAATGCCCTTTTATCCCTTCAGAATATGCCAACAGATGCCCAAGGTACAAGCAGAAGGTCCAAGGAGAAAAAAGGCTGCAGTAGTGGGCTCACATCACAAGCCGCTCCCCATGCATCCCCTCACCAAAAATTACCAGCCATTGGGGTTTCATACTTGCTTTTCAAGGCAGCATTTTCTAAATGATTCTTCCATTCCTGCTGAAGTCAATAGAATAAGTGGAAAATAATGCTATACCTTCAGTAATTTAAATTTAAATCAATGGTAAACTAAGTCCAGAGAGGAAGGCAGGCCTTCCTTGTTGTTACTTAAAACATTTTAATAGAGGTAAACGCCTTTGCAGGTGAGCTGGCTCAGAGAGGACTAGAGTCCAGAGCTGATTGTGGGAAAAGTTATTTTCTCCACCACCACGGATATTCTTGAATAACCCGATTATTCTCATTAGCGCTCCATTTGGATGGCTGCAACTAAACAAAAGCAAGGAGAGGTGGGAGCGGGTAGTAAATCCTCCATATATGAATATGAAGAGGAGTTTAGGCAGCTCCCTCCCACTCCTGCTAAAAAAAAGTTTTAATCTTGGCTGCTCCATGAATATTGACTGGCTGCATATTGACATGCCACCTGCTGGGGCTGCTTCAGCTATTGATAACCAATGCCATCACGTATAAAGTTCAAAAACCAACAGGCGGCTTTCATGTTTGTAAACAGTATTGATCTGCATAAATAAGCTTGCCATTAGACTGCCGGATTAAACAAGGACGAAGACAGAACATTTGTGAGATTAAATCCGGAAACAGTTAATTAAAAGCTGAGCAATAAACCCAAGCTGTAAACAGCAGCCAATTAATTCAAGCGTCTGTAGATCTATGAACAGCCCTTCCCTGCACCGGTCCCCTGTCCCCACACCTGCCACGCATCTCCAGCATCAGCATCTGCTGAGCTTTACCTGCTCCTTCACCGACTACCAAGCCCCATGCTGTGCCACCCCCTTACCACACTGCTGCGGAAGGGGCTCTGGAAAATAATTTTGAGACGTAGAGGCACTTTTGGGTTTTTTTTTTGCAAGGGAAGCCCTCTGAGAACTCCTTGTGCACAGCCTGGTCCTGTTATAGTAGAAGACCTCATGTGGGTTCCTCGTGAGCAGTGACGGTGTGGATCTGGGAGAGGACCCAGGGATTCCTGTGATCTAAATAGCTTTTCTGACACTGGCTGCAGCTTTATGGCCTTGGGGTCATCACTTTGGTGCTTCACTTCGTTTTTCCCACCTGCAAATGAAGAAGACAAGGCCTTGGGATGTTCAGCCATGCTTTCAAGTGACAAACAAGACATTTTATTAAACAGAAATGTCTGGGTTTTACATAGATTTTCATTTTTGAAACAAACCCCCCCAATGATCTCAAAAAAAGTAACCAGCAAGGCTTGAAGATTTTGGGGGTTTTACTCTTCCTTCCCTCTTTGCATCCGCTTTCTCCACTTTTCCTAATGACAATATGAGAAAGAGGTGGGAAGAAGGAGAGAATAAAAACTGCTTAAAGGAAGGAAGAGAAGTTTACTTAACTAAAAACAAACAAAAAAAAGTGCAAAAGCTATTTTAAATTTTTCCTTGAAAAATTCCCATACTTTCTAATCAGTTCTGTTAGGTACATGTCCTCAACCCACACCTTATAGAATTACAGTTAAGTTGGCTGCATTACAGATGATTTAATGGTTATTTTATACTGCATGTGGAGAACTTGTAGGCTCTAGAATGCAGCATAACGTGACTGAGTCTATAACCATGTGGGATTTGTAGGGCTGCTGCCCTTACCACATTCAAGAAGGATGTGCAATCCCCGACTAACTCTGCTTTCAGAAGTGGGGAATTGAGGTACAGAAATATTATAGAAAACTGGGAAACAAACTCAAACCTCTCAAAATCTTGTCCAACATCATGAGCACTGAGCTACTGCTAGTCAGGGGTTTCTCCAGCAAGCAGTGTGAACTGTCAGCAGATCTGCGCCATCCCAGGGGCTATTCTGCTTGGCTTTTTCTGTCCTGGTGCTCCCTCCACAGTCTCATGCTGGTTTTATTGCAGGGAATTGGATCCTCTATTTGTAAATGGGCAGATTGTATGGTTTCATGAACATTTTCTTACGCTGGTTGGCTGTTCTCCTGGACTAAAACTGACAACAGTGGATAACAGAAACATCTTAACTTCCCCAAAAGTGGATTTATGATGGTACCAAAGCCAAGAGTTCAGCCCAGATGAAGGCGCCACGTAGCCCTCCAGGAATGTGGTGAGCTCTGCTAGGTAAAATACCTGTGGCTTAGTTCGTCCATCCATTTTTCAGGCTTAATCTTAAGTTACAACAAGCTGCTCCCCTTGGGTTATTCCACTTACACCATTTTCTTTCTCCTGGGAAGAGTGCAAGAAAAAATACCTGATGAATAACACTGGAAATTAAATGCCTGTCACTCATCTTTTTGCAATAGTGTTCTGACGTCATGTCTTCCACTCTGGACAAGATCTGACAACGGCGAGAAAATAGTAGGCAAAATATTTTCATATGCTGGCACTTTCTAGGGATGACAGTTGCTTATCAAGTATGTAAGCAAATAGCTCACAAAAGGAGGTTTGCACAGAAAGGCGAGTGAGAACCTTCTGCTTAAAGCCCAGCATCAGGAATTTGTATTATCAGATCAGTACTTTTAAACTGATGAACTGCAGACTTTTAGGAGAACATGGACCACTCCTAAGAGGTTGGTTTTTGTAATAAAATTTTTTTTTTTCCCTGCCTGCAGAAATCACCTCACTTCAGTAAGCAATGCTTGTGCTACCAGCATCTCACCAGGTTTGCTGAAATGACGTGGACCAAATTCCAACCAAACCGAACAAATCACACTAAAGATTCCCTTATTTTGGGAAGTTTAAAGGCACAAACTGCAATAATCCAGTTTGTAGTCCAGTGCCGGGCTGCTTCAGTGGCATAGCTGAGGAAACGTGAGTGGGAAGAAGAGAAATGGTGCCACAAAAAGAAACAGAGTAGTTGTGGTGGGATAGCTGGAAACACTCTCTGTTGGTCAGGATTCTGTTTGAGACCTAAAAAGCCTAAGCCAGTCACTGGCTTCACTTTGGGCACCCCTGACTTGGGGAGCACTTGGGAAATGCAGGTACAATGCTGAATCATGGGATGATTTTAGAATGACCTCTGAAAGCCCCCGAACCAATGACAAGATCTGGCATTGCCGTGGGTGGTCAGAAGGATGTTGTACCAGGCAGGAGGGGAAAATACAGGGGCTGAGTGAGGCACGAACCTTTCTCGCTCCTCACCCCACTCCCGGGTACTGTGGGCCCACATTAGGCAAAAGCCTCAGTTCTTTGACACCTCTCCGCTTCACTGGGGGTTGAAGGCCATGTACAATTCCAGATCAAGAGTAATAGGGGGCAGCACAGCCTTTGAAGACCCTTCTATAATACTTGGCCTCTCTCCAAGGTTTTATTACTATTTATTACCTCATTATGTTATTACAGGTATTTAATGGTATTATTTTTGCACTATAGCTGTATGTCAGACCTCTGTCATGAACCAGGACCCTACAGTATTAGATGCTGTACAGCTCCACAGGAAAAGAAAGCAGCACTTGTCCCCAAAGCTCACAGCCTAACTATAGTACAGCGTCGTGGCCTTTTCCCTTCATTCAGAGCCCTGTTTTTATCCTCCTGGATCCAGCTTGTAAATTCATGTGCAAGGACTGGGTTTTTCTTGTAAGAACTCATGTACCACCAGTGCAGATGGGGAATGACTTCTTCGGTATTACCAGTGTGCTGACTGCAATGCCCAGTGGAGCACAGCCACATCCACACGCAGCAGAGCAGGACCTCTGAAATCAATAGGTATTTTTCACTGGCTTGGGTCAGGCTCGGGATAAGATGGTTCAGGGAAATTTCAGATGCCTGGTGCTGGGGGAGACAGCAGAGAGTTAAGGATGCTGCTGCTTCCCGAAGGCTGTGAGTAAATGGATTCCTTTCCAGCTGGAGGCTCTTATAAATGTCCTTCAGTCCAAAGAACCAGATATGTTTAAATTACAGCAATGTATGTGTCACAGCATGTAAGAACCTAATCGGATCATATGGAAATAACTATTCTTGGAACACCCAGGTCTCCTGACATCACTTCCTTCAGAAATAGATCCGATTACTTCCACTGAGAGACCAAAAAATGGGCGGGGGGGTGGAGAGGAAAAGAAAAGCCCTTTCAGTGGAAGGTCAGAAAACTCTGCAGGTGGAGAGCCCTATCTTCTTTTTTTTAATTATTTTTCAGACTTGTTTCAATTCTTCAGCATAGAGGAAGGAAGGATGGTCTGGTGGATAAAGGCAGAGATGCTGTTGAGAGTTCAGAGAGTTGGCCCCCATTCCAGCTCTGCTGCAGACATCCTGTGCAACCCTGAACAAGTCATCACCTTCCCATGCCCTTCCTCCTCCTCTCTAAAACAGGGGTAAAACCGTGTTTGCTTGCCATTCTGTGAAGGACACACGGTTTAAGGGCTTCTGTCTCCCAAAGTTTGGAAAGGTCTTGCAGAGAGGGGAGTGAAAAGCAGGAGTATCCACAGCCCTGTGAGGGGAGCAGAGCTGTCCCACCCAGCTGAGGAGCTGAGCTCTTTCTTTCAGCCCAGCACCCCGAGGCTCAGCCTGTGCTGTGGGTGCTTGCAAGCAGAGGAGACTTTGGTTTTGGTAGTTGTGTTTAGCAAGATAAAAGATGGATTAAGACAAAATACATACAGCAAAAACTGTACGCCTGAGCAGCATCGGGGCACAAAACTTTCTGAACAAGACAGGATCCTGTGTACCTCTCCACAAAGTAAATACTACCACATGTGCATTAAAAGGCTCCTATTATTTACAGAGTGCTGACATGAAACCCCCTGAAAGAGTTAGTATTTTGTTAGGTAAACGTTTTTCCCTCTGAGCGTTTTCCTCTTCTCCCTCTCCCCTCCCCCCTGTCCAATAGCTTACAGATGTTAGAACAATAAATTGAATGAATAGTTTCCCACACTGGAATGCCTGCATGCTGAAGAATGCAGAAATGATTTCTGGCCAGTTTCTGACACTGATCTACAACTACACTGCGTATATTCTGTTGCTCTTGTATCAAGCCTTGAGCTGCTCCCTGCCAAGAATTAAGTGCTTGTTCCATAAACCTGGTGTAGATTATCACTTAGCTGTATAGATGTATCTAATAGAATTAAATAGTTTGGCTCCTGACCAGTAACAGATGTGCTACATATAATGTAATAATAATGAGACTGAAAGCACCATGTTATGCCAAGGGAACATTGTGAGATAGCTCACATTTCTTCTGTTGCCCAGTCAAAGCTCTGTGAAAAGTAAATCGAAAGTCCCATGTTTATATGAACAAAACAAGCTTTGGCTTTCCTTCTTTTTTCATTTTAATCTTACAATGGGTTTGCTATCCAGCCTGTGCACAAAGGCGAGCGTGGGGTCAGCTTTCTTTTCTATGGAGTGATGGATTTGCTTTACCATAGTTTTATTTTTCACTGAAGTTCTCCTGTAACTTAAATGGTTCTAATGGAATAATGTTGAACCAAGTCATAACTATCTGCTTGGGACATCTGAGCCCATGTAACTTGACCCACTGGGGGCAGAATGGGTTGGGTAGGAGGAAAAAGAGCTCAGTTGTACACATTAGTTGATCTTTTATTTCCAAAAATAAAACTAAAAAGAAATCAATGTCAGGACATAATGCTGCGATGAACTATGTATTTCCTAAAAGGCACCCAAGTCCTCTTGATTTCTGTTGCAATGGAGGTCCTCAGTCCTCCAGCAAGGAGGCTCTTTCTATCTTCTGCAGGGCAGGGAAGAACCCCCCTGAGCACAGGCTGGGTCTTGCCAGCAGCTACAGCAGGGACAGGGACACAGGCACCTTCCCGCATCACTGCTGCCTTGCTTCGGGTCATGGCAGAGGCTCAAAGCCGAGGGGCAGCACTGGTGGTGGGGACTTGACCTGCCCATCAGCTGAACTGAACCTGCGTTATCCACCACAGCTTTTGATCAGCCCCACAGCCACCCAGCATCAGGGCTGGGGGACAAACCGCTTTGCCTGAAATCAGGACAGCTGGTGGGTGCAGGATATGTCTGAGAAGTGCAGAAAAGGCATCCAAACAGGCTATTATTGGATGCTGGTGATCTGGCTGCGTTGTTTCTGTTCTTCAAGTGTGGGCACAGTTAATGAGAAAGTTGTGAAGGGAAGCGAATTCCCCGAGTACCTGACTGTCTCAGCCTTTCTTGACCCGTGTCGGTCTGGGTACAGACGGAGTACAGCACAGAGACTGCACTGCACGGGCAGTCCAGGTTACAGATGAATATCAGGGCTCCAAGATGTTATTGTTAGATCTATCAGCTGTCTTTGATGCCCTGAGGTATTGTTGAGTTGCTTTTGATCCTCGGCAAGAATAGATGGGACTGTGTTCTGCTCACTTTTCCCTTGGCTTTCAGAGAGATCTCAGAAGGTAATTTTGGATAACTGCCCTAATTTATTGACCTTCAGGGAATGCTACCTGATGTTTCATCAGCGATGTACAAAAATCAGGGGGGTTGATTAATGAATTGATACATTTTTTGTAATTAATTTGGACAGACAGAGCTATTATTAGCATTGGACAAGTACCTCTGAATGTATTCTGCGACCGTCCATTCAAATATAACATGGAAAGGCCAGACTGTCATAGTGATATTGAGACAAAACCAGTCTCTCTAGCTCCAGTGGGAAGACCACATAGAAGTGTTAAGAGGGCTGGTGCAGTAACAGAGTTAGTCCTTGTGGAGAAGTTGAGTTGGTGCTCGCTTGGAGCTTGGATTCGAGACCTGAAGATAATCCACTCTGAAGGACAGATGTAACTCTTTCTCTCTGCTTTCCCCTTTTGAAGGGAAATGCTCTAGAAATAGAAACATGAATATGACCATTATTTTAAAAAACGACTATGGAAAATTCATGCAAAACTGGATCCCCAGAGTTATGACTGACAGCAACGCTGGGGCCAGGGCAATGCGACCCCGCCATGTGCCTGATTAAAGTGAATCAGCCCTCCTTGAATTTCCAGGATCAAGTGGCTGTAACACGTTGTACAGACCAAGAACTGATATCCTGTCATGAGAAATTTTGGACCAAGCAACAGACTCAAACTCTGCTTATAGGTAGTTCTGAGGCACAAGAAGCAGCTAAATTTGGCAAATAAATTATTCACCCCACTCTATTCAAAGCAAAAGAAAGGGCTAGAAAATAGCCATCTGGGAAGCCAGGAAAAGCTCAAGACAATTATCCTCCTTACTGTACATCATCCATGCAGTAACACTCAGGGACAATGTGACAATTGATTAAAACTAATTGGAGGTTAAATTAAATGATAATTAGCATTAATCAATAGCGGTGTTGGCATGCCAGCATATCCCTCCTTTAGGCAATTTACCTCCAATCCCCAACGCACCAATAAGGCTGGTGATCTGCGAGCCCAGCATGCGCTCCTGCCATCAGTAAAGAAGCAAGTCCCAGCAGCATTGACCTGGAGGGTTGGAGGAAAGAGAGCATTTCAATGAGAGACAGACTCGCCATCAGGAGAGATGGCTGCTACACTACTCCTGCAGCTAATTGCAGCCAACATCAAAGACTAGGGTGCCCTCAAATGATGGAGGCTGGTAACGACAACTCAATGCCCGCCTGCTTTCAAACAGCAGATCACAGGCAGCCTTGCCTTAGCGTATTATTCTGCTTTTGTTAAGGACACTCGTTTCTCTTCTTCTGTCCTTTTTCTTTTTTTGGTGGTATATTATTGTGTGGCCAGTGCACAAGGAATAGCCATGATTGTACAGTCCCTGCTAAGGCAGTATTGCCTCTTCACAAGGGGATGTTTTAGTTGGAAGGTTGGGAAGGAAGAGTTTGCTCCAAGGGTGTCATGTGCAGACACTCAAGTTTGTGAGATTTCTCTTCTGAGTCCTAATTTGTGATTGTGTTTAAGGGGAGATGAAGTGCCACTTTGTCATTCACCCAGAGCCCGGGTTCTGCTGGAATAAGTAACATGCAGTCACTTTTTATGAGCACTTGAACAGTGTGTGCACACACATACGTGTGTGTATAATGCCCTGTGGACATCCACAGTTCTCCAGCAAATGGTACAAACTCCCAGTCTAAGGCAGGAGGATTTGAGACCAGCCACATGCACTCGTTGAACCACCACCTGCCTCATAACCAAGAGATGCCAGTACCCACTGCAGTATTGAAAACCATTTCACCCCAGGAGGCTTACAGCAATGATTCGTCTCAACAGTGTCAACACTTGGATGCCAAATTTGACAGCTCTTGGGAGACTTTTGGCCTCTCGTGCTTCCTCAAGTATCTCCACTTGGAATCTGGAAGGACAAGGCCGTGCTGAGAGGACATTCACAGGAAAAGGAAAGAGGAAAGTGTTTTAATGCTACTCACATCTCAGGCAGTGCTTGGGGGTGAGCATGGGGAAAGGAAACACGAACACTTCCTCTCCCTTTCTGTGATCGGCCCCTGCTGGGAGTGGGTCTGGAGGGCAAGAGCCTGTGCAGAGCCACTGGGGAGACTCTCTACTGTTGTTTACCTTTATTTTCTCACATAAACAGTGACATTCAGCTCAACTCAACTATCTTCTTGTCCCCACCCCCAAAGCTGCGGATCCAGGAACATGGGAGAAAATCTTACCTGCCTTTCAAAGTTTCAACAGCACAGCTCACAGAAATGCAGCCTTGTAGCCAGTGTAAGCAATGCCGGTATCAACATTTTTATGCTGATGCTATGGAATTTTGTTGATCACATACTGTAAAGGTCTGATTTGGAATGTTTTGCCAATCTACATGAGGTGGAGAGGGAAAAAAGCTACCTTTAGCTGACACCACCATGCTGCCAGAAATCCTGATTCTAATCAGGACTGGAACAAGATATCCTGCTGTTGTGTGTGGCTCATTCCTATACTTTTTGTCCTTGTAAGGCTGCCACATGGTCCTGTCCTCAAGTGGTCACCTGAAAGCACTGCAAACATGACTTTGCCATGGTTTTGGACACCATTTTTAGTTTGCCTGTCCCAGGCTGGGAACAAGTGACTTATCCCTGTTAGGAATGGATATACTATGCCATCAGAAGAACTCTGTTGCCTTTAAATCACCATTTACGCTAGGTGGATTTGCCAGTACCATGGTTCTACTTTTACCATTTTAGTACACTTAAATATCAACACATTTATGGCTGTAATCCTTGTCCTTGTGTCCTGCATGCTGTTGTCCAGCCTCTGTCCTTTTCTGGTGGGTTTTGGAAGAAAACAGGTGTTGGAATACATCTCTAGGCAGTACACCTTGGCAAGGTTTGAATATCTGGAGGAACCAACTCTGATCCAAAACCTGGGATCTACTTTGTCACACTGCAATCCTCAAGACCATAAGTCATCTGCTGAGAAAAGACTTACCAGCTCCAGCAAAGTCCCATGTTATGCACTCAGCTTCCAGTGCAATGGACACACATACCAAGTGTGAGCCTCCCTGCAGAAGGCAGTGATAGATCTAGAGGGACACCAATCTTGTCTTCACTGCTCCATCAGAATGAAAAAGAAGGGGCCGTGTAAGTAACCAGATGTTTAGATTGCACTCAGGATAATGGGAAGACGACAAAAAAAGCCATCTCTGGCTTTCTTTACACTGACCACACACATTAAGCACCTTTGATCAGGTGAAAAGCAGGCGGTAAAAGACAGCATAGAAAAAGCTTGGTCATGCCTAACACGTCCCTTTCCAGATCAATATATTCTTGTGAAGATATAATCTTCCTGCTGTAATGCTGACAGGTTAATGACAGCATGAGTTATCCACTATCTAAATGCCTGCATCAGTACCTGAGTTAGATTAACCCTGGATGGACTTAACTACTCGTGCATGCTACTCCATTACCTGTCATCACAATCCCCTCACTGGTGACTTTTCCTGCCTTTTATTTATTAACCCATCATGCTGCAGGCCCTCACCTTCTCCTGTCTGCATGATTCTGGGTGTTCCATGATTCTGGGTGTTGAGGGTTGTGCCGATGGCCTGGAAACCCCTCCATCAGCCCGCAGCCCCAGCCTGCAGCCTGGGAAGGTCTGTCCATGAGGTGAGTGTGTCTCCAACAGGGACACTGTCAGAGAAGGCACACCACAGGCTGGGAAGGACCCTCTTTGCCATGGGGAGGAATGGACAAGTGGAGATACCTGCCTTTCAGTGACCTGTTCCTATAATTCCCCAGCATACCATACTTGCAAATTTGGAGCAGATCTTTTATTTTTTAAAATTAAGACTCAAATTTGCATTTGTATATTTTACTGAGCTTGGGTTTCAAGCAGGATCCAGTCCTTTGCAAAAAAAAAAAAAAAATACCAAAACCAAACCAAACCAAAAAAACCTCTAGACAGCATTCTGTAACGGTGCAGCAGGTTGGAAGGAGGATGAGACATGGCTGGGTAGCATTCCTGGGATCCTGCCCTGGCTTTGGCCCAGAATTTGTGAAGTGGATTACCGTAGCATGTAGCTGGGGTCAGGATCCAGTAGCATTTGCAATGAGTGGTCTGCATTGTAGCTGGCCTGGGGCTCAGGGAATTTAGGCTCTGATCCTGCTTCTGGTCTTGACCTCCTAGATAACCTAGAAGAAAAAGGTAGAACACGTAAAATTTTAAAAGAGGAATTTGAAACTCTTGGTTTAAATGTCAGTAAAATAGCACTGTCACGCTCCCAACCACTGCAGAGAAATGAGGCGATTGACTTCCAGATTGACTCTTTTCACCCATTTACAAAGCAGAGATGAAGCTACCGAGTTGCCTGGAATGCACCCACCACACTCCTAAAACTAAGACGACAAAGAGGGTAAATTTGGATGGGCAGGGTGCAAACATCTGTTTCTCCCGCCTGCTGCATTTTTGATGGAAAGTGCTCGTACTGTTGTCTGGGAATATTAGTAGTTTAACACGTAACTGAATTAGCGGTGAGAGAAAACAAATCACATGTGACTGAGTCTTCTGACAGAAGCAGCTTTGATGTCCTTCTGGTCGGGCTTGCCTTCTTCTCAACCCAGCTACCCCCCACCTGCACCCCACCCCGCCCCGTCAATAAACTGTTTGTTTAGCCTCGCACAGATTATTCATTTCTTGGCACCGAGCTCTCAGCTCCAAAGAATTAACATTTGGATTATATTTACTGGCTAGCGAAGTGCCAGCGATACAGCTGGGATTCGTTGCACAAACTATTTTGATGGGGGAAATCAATGACAAACTGAGAAGAGGAGGATCAAACAGTGAACCCTTTTGCAGCCATTGTTTGAAAACATCGTGTTGGCAATTTTTGGAGTTTCTAAAAAGGGGTGGGTGGCAAATGGGGTGGGGTAGCCTTCTCCTGGTCTCTTGGTCCTGACTCCCACACACAACAACCTGACCCTGTCCTGGTCCTAGGATGGATTAGTCACAGGATATTTCATTTTAAAACCAAGCTCATGGTTTTTTTCCTACAGAAGAGAAGACTCTCTGGATGTTTATTGCTGTTCTGCTGGAATTTCTTTTTGGTCGGAGAGGGATTTGAAAACTAAATACATTTCCTGTTGGAGGCTGAGGGCTGCGAGCTGCAAGGAGGAGCATAGCCTTTGGCTTGGTTCAGCAGTAAATAATCACTTGTGTTCCAAAAAGTCATTCATATTGGCACGGGCTCCCAGCACCTGCAGATAGAAGCGCCCGGGGCAAGTCCAAGCACTTCATTTAGACTGTCCCTTATTACGATCAATCAGACCCCATTCCTCTTAGCCACAGGAAATTCTAGGCTTAACCCACATGCGTTTTAAAATTGAAAAGGTGAAAGATGTGTGGTTAAAGACACAGAAAAAGAGATATGAGAATGGAGAAGGGTTTTTATATGTTAGCATCAGAAACCTTCGTTTTTCACTTCAACCCTCCATGTGAAATTTAAGCACACAGAACCTTCATCTTATCAATATCTTGATGCTTGGAAAAGTCTAGTAGTTTGCCTTCACTCCCATTATTCTTTTATGCTTTTTGTGTCATCTCATTTTCTGTAATGCAGACACACGCAGAGGAAATCATGTATCTTTGTCTTCCTTTTTTTTCTGTTAAGCTTTTAATGCTGGCTGGGTTAACCAGTGTGGCAATTTCTTTGAGCACAAGAGGTATTGGAGCCCAACAGGCAATGTGTTTGTCCTTGGTTCTCTCACCAACAAGCTAACATGGCAGGACTATTCTATCCTGGGGAAAAAAAAATAGTGCAAATAGTAAAAAAAAAAAAAAAAAAAAAAAAAAAAAAAAAAAAAAAAAAAATCTTAAGCCCTTTACATCCCAATCTTGCAGCAGCACACTAAATGACTTCTCTTCAATGAACCTTGGATCAGGGCTGGACAGCAAATCTGTGAGATGTGTGGATGTGGGTTAATGCACAAGCAGGGTTGGGGTCACGTCTGGCCGTGCTCAGGATACGCTCCCGTTTCCTCACATCCAAACGGAATTTAATTTCACACAATGTATTTCCTAGACCAGGTGTCACAAAACAACATACGCTGCCAGCAGTCACTTTGGACTCTGCTACAGCTCGTTGTATTCTCAAAGCTGCGGCCAGAAGAGACAGCAATTTTTGAGGCAACAGAATGAATTGCTTGCATGGAATGCCCTGGGGTCTTCACCTTTGCAAGTCTGAACCCTCTTCTCTTCCTCTTAACCACCGTGCCACAGAGTAAAACCTGCTCTCTGTCACAGATGGAGGTTTGACTAGCCTGGGAGCTTTCAACTCTGGCTGTGTAGAGGACACATGGAGCATCCCGGAGCTATTTTTACCAGTACTGGGAACACTGAGTTCAGGCTTGCCCTGCCACCAGCCACAGAGGAGCCGGTGCTGCCTTTGGGAGTGCGACTCAAAGCAGCTATCTCAGCACCGTGATGTCCTTGAGCACCAAAATAATCATGGAAGCAGGAATATCCCAGGTTGAAACGGGGAGTTGTGGCTCACCGAGATCACACACTCTCAGGTTGCTTTGCTGTGCAAAGACAGTTTACAGCACAATAAAACCATGTCTGCTCCTCCCTCCTCTGGAGATACTAAAGGTCTTTAGCTGTAGGACTCCAGCCTCACTTAATCTGCTGCTGGATTTCGTACTAATGCAGATCTGTCACTGCAAGCGCTCGGTTGTGCGTGCGCAGCATCACAGCAAAAGTTCACTCCAGCAGGCCCTTGCCACCGGCAATTAGACTGGAGCAAAGCTCAGCCTCTGTGTGAAATGCAATGAAAATGCTGGGAAGGCAGTGCCAGATCCCACTCGGGCAGACTCCACAGGTTCTTCTTCAACCAAAGCCAGGTAAGTGCAGGCTGCTGCCACTCCTGCTGCTCCATGTGCGTCTGGGGCACCATCCATCAAAGTAACAGCTGAAGAACAGCCCTGTGTCAGTGCCAGCTGCCAGGACGAGGGAAACTATCGTCCACTGCTCAACAATAAAAAGGGCTTCTTTCCTCCTCCTCCACTAAGTAAACTGTTAAAGACCGTGACCCCTGAAAAACATAACAAGAGTGGAGGAATTTACAGTTGCATGTTACAGGTCAAGGCATCAAGAGTTTCACAACCTTGTGATTCCAGCCAAAAACTCCTCTGCCTGTCTGCTCTGTGCAAACGCTGCTCCCGTTCTTACATACACACACAGAGGCAATGGATACGCATGGTAAAAATGTTAAGTGGAGACCCAGCTTTTGTTTTATGACCTTCCTGCCATAATAAATGGTGGTGAAGACATTAGCAGCAGGGCAGCTTACACACAGAAACCTGAAAACTACTCAGTTGGCATGTTGAACTGCGAACCTCCATGTCCCACCACTCAGTACCTAAACACTTATAAACACAGCTTATAATGAGGGCAAAGTTAAGATTCAGTCTAAAAGAGAACAGAAAGTGGATGTTGTGGCTTTATTAGAGATGGAATGGAGAAGTTCTTGGGGCAGGAGAGCTGGGGAGGGCTGCAGCATCACATGGAGCAGGAACCTGGTACAAACTAAGCAGAAATGGCTGAGCACTGCTTGGGAGCTTCCTCCTCATCTCCATTCAAACTGCATCACAGGGTAGAGCTGGGCTTTCCAGCTGAGCCAGGCACCTGGAGAGAATACCAGGACCCTCAAACCCTGGGACACAGCAGCCTTGTGTTAGCAGTTTGAGCATGATTCAAGGCAGGGTTCAGACTTGGGCTTTGACCTATGTTAACAAACCCTAAAAGGGAGGTTTGATTAGAACAACTAGTGTGAATAAGTTAACAGCTTTTTGCTTGCTTGGCCAGGACTATGTCATTTAAATGCCTAATAAATATTTGGAAGAAAGAACTTCTGTGCTAAAGAATGACCATTTTAAACAAATACTACCAAGACTCTTCTCAAGTGACCTAGAAAGTTGAGGTATTACCAGCATTATGAGAGGAAAAAAGTTAATTGCAAACCTCCTCTTGAAGGAAAAAGCCCTTGTTACCTTTCTACACAGTAAAAAAAAGTGTTTAACCTCTCAATTAAAAAGCATATATGTGTATATCTTAAGTAAGTCCTATTCACTGATCTTCTAGAGTTCAAAGGAGTGCTGCTGTATGATGATCTTGTCAAACCATTGTGAAAGTCTCATACTGACATTGAATACCTAAGACATGGCTACCTCTGGATTTCAGATTGAGAACTGGACTCAAACACATCTAGGTGAGCAGGGACCAGCCCCTCTATGAGGATGAACCATGAGCACTCTTGGAGGCATGCAACACCTGCATGATTCACCCCTTGCCTGTCACAACACCAAAACTTGGCCAGGATGAGTTCATGCAGGGCCACCAATGGGGGCATGGAAGAAGTCCAGGCATGATCTGGGTGCCTAATTACTGGTGGTGATTATGAGAACTTGGTTGTACGTCTGACACACTCCTAATCACACAAGGGGAGAGGGATCAGAGGGGTTACAGCGATGGGGGAGCAGCTTGACAGGGTGATTCGCTATGCGCACACAAGCCAGATGAACTTACTCTTCTCCCCCTGCCATGGCGTAGGGCAGAGCACACTGAACCTCTGCTGAAACATCTATGACCATAGAAAATATACATTTTCTTCAGCATGCAGTATTGGATCAAACCTCAGATATAGGTGGAAATTGCTCTGTGTATGTGTTTTTGTATATAGATGCACACACATGTATTTGTATGCGTGTGCAGAGGATTAAACATAAGGTTTGATGCATAGGCACGAGGATGCACAAGATGGGATCAGCAGATTCTTAAAGTCAAATTGGCCAGTGAACTACTAACTCCCTTTGCCCAGGCCTATGGCAACAAAAGAAACGCAGGCTGGTAGCAAGAGCCCACGTTTTCATCCTTCTTGCATCTCCAGGATCTCCATCCAGCAGCTTCTAGTAATAAAAATTCTAGCTGCAGCCAAGTAAGAGGCCAATGCTGCCATAAAACAAAGAGGAAGCAGAGCCTGTTCTCACAGTACAGAGTCTGCAGGAACATTTGCCAAAGTCCTCAGAGGAAATGTGCTGGCAACATCTCAAGGGTGGAAAACAACTCCATGTTGTACCTGCTTCCCATCTTCCCCTGCAGACACTTCCACACACACACAGAGCTGGAAAGGGAGGGGCAGATTTAAAGAAACTTGACACCTCTTGCAAATTAGAGGGGGCAATCCCATGTTTTGGAATAGCTCTGTGTAACTCCCAAACATGCCTTTAGTTCTACACATGTCACATGAATTATCCATTCAAAGGGTAATTGCTGTGAAAGGTGACGGGGTGATCCCCAGGAAATGGGAGGTCTTTCCTTCCAAGGCATAAGCTACCTGTGGCTGGTCTCATCTGGGCATCTCTTGTCCCAGTGTCACAGAACAGCCCTGAGCAGTGCAGGCACTGTTTTGCTTCCAGCACAGGATAACTATTTCAAGTGTCACTGGTGGTTTGTGTGATGCAGACACCTTGCTGTTAATATCTAAAATGGAGTTTCTAAGCATGGGCCATCAAGCATACCCTCCCTTCACCTGCTCAGCTGAGTCTTGACCTACTGAGTCTGGGTCCTCCCAGAAGCCCACGACTCAGGACGATGTGGAAGCTGTGGGGGGTATGACGCGTGCAAGGAGCAAACAAGGACAGTGCTCGATGCTGCTCCCGGCATGGCATGCACGCACCATTTACAATAAGAAGGCAATCAGGAAGGCTTTGGACATCTCTGAACACCTTCTGTTTCAGGATCCCATAGCCAGGGAAAGGAGTGAGGTGCCCAGCACCTGAAAAATTACTAGCACAAATCTGGCATAATATCCCAGCTATAAGACCAACCTGCCCTCTCAGTATTTGTTTCAGGTCTTCTCCAGATCAAGTTTTCCTCCAATTTCACCTCCTCCTTACCTCAAATCTTTTAACATGAGATGTAACCCAAAACCCAAGTCAACAAAAGAGAGCCAGAAGCAATCTTCTGTATGGTGAGAGGTGTTGTACTTGATTTTCCCTGCAAAAAGGTAAGTGAATATTTAACACCCCCTTTTCAGATCTAAACTTTTCCTCCATTTCTCTGCCTTTATAAACCACTGCTGCATGGGGAAGAGGCCAAAAGAAGAATATCAATTGTATTTCACAGTGCAGAGACCTATTCAGAAAAGGCGCCCTGTTCTGTAGGAGCCCAAACGTTTTTTTCAGATACTTCTGGCAGAAGAAGAGTGCAGAATCTTTTCAGGACTGCTTTTTATCTGGTCTCTCAATAGAGATGAAGGAGGGAAGGCTGCTGTTCAGGTTTCTTAATTTCTTTTCTTTCCTATGATTTTTCCGCAAGAAGTTAAAGATAGTTAAATTAAAAAAAAAAAATCAAGAAGAAGAAAAATACCTCAAAACAACAAACAACTAAGGGATGTTGGAATGCAACCACAGAACTACTGCTCTAAAGCTTTCTGCAGCTCTTCCAGCCATCTTGGACTGCAGTTGAAAGTGTCGCCGTGAATCTGTTTGGGTAGAAGAAGGTTTATTTTCTTCCTAATAGAAAAGTATGAACTAGTCTCTTTTCTTTAAATGATTGAAACTGCAATTCTTTCTTCTTCACTTAGACAAGCAGAGCAGTTTGCTTCAGTTTGCCTTTTTTATATTTTATTTTTTAAGGATCTGAGTGGGAAGTTTCTTGCAGTATATCACTAGCAAGGTTTGTCACAGACCCTTGATCTCCCAGTGATAATTCTGTTGGAATAAATAACACAGGTTTCTGATGTTATTATTAGGAATTTTCAAGACAATTCAGCTGATTTGGTTTTAATCTCAACACAGACTACAAGCGCAGTTTTAGGGTGGGTTTTCAGTCAATCCAGGCCAGTTTGCCACATAAAGAGAAAATCCTTCACTCTCTCCAGCTCCTGCTTTTTTCCTTAAGAATGAGCTGATGCTGGTGATCAAAAACTGACCCTCTGAGAGCAACTACTGTTTTCTGATGGATCAGCAAGCTTCAGAATAGTGTCTGTATTTTTCTCCACACAATTTAGTGTATGGGGCTGCTGCAGGTGTGTGGTCCTGAGGCCATGAGCCACCAGGGGACTTGTCAGCTTCGGCAGGGATGGCATGGCTCGGAGCTGCACCTTGGACGTCTACACCACATATTGTGTCTATGATCATGGAGGTTTGCAGCCTAAATTGCTGTTGTGTCTTTAAATATATTTTTACCGGCCTTGTGGTTTTTATTTGTTGGTGGTCTTTATTTATAGGGCACACCAGCAGTGCTGTGGGACTCCAGCATGAAGAGAAAAGAAGAGCAAGAGGAAGCTCTTCCCATTCTGAAAGTTTCTCCTCTTTGGTTTAGGGTGCACAGAGGCCAACGTGAGTCTTCCTCTGGATTTCAGGGAGCTTTGGATCAGGCCCAAGGTGCATCATTATCCCACGACAGAATAAAGACACATACTCATTTTTATGAGTGAAAACTATTCTTTCTCTCCAGTGAATGGCCGAGATCTGAACACAGCTGCTATTTTGCTCTGTGCAGTGAATCACTTCTGATTTTTAAGTATTGAAACAGTGACAGGCATTCCCCTTGCCTAACATGGGGACCTTTCTCCATCATTGTACTATGAGAAGAATATAGTAATTCATGCCCTCTTTATTTTTCTTAGCTTTGTTATTGCTGGGACTCCTTTCACTTCAGGCTGAAAAAACAGGCAACTGGGGCAGAGAGGAATGCTGACATCGTCGTAAAATATGACATTTCTGAGAACGGGAGGTCTCCAAAGGAGCTGGAGTACTCAAACATCTCTTCCTCAGCTGGTAAGGAAGCAATGCAGAAGGGACTTTATATGAACTTAATAAGACATGTAACCAAAAAAAATGCACTTTTTATTAGTCATTAGGTTTTGGTAGATTTTTCTCTAAAGATGAGTTGGGTGTTTTACTGACAAAACTGGTGGTGCAGAGGAGTCTGAATCCCTTCTGCTCATCCCAGCACATGCCAAGGACTTGGGAGTGTCTACCTGCTAATTCTTCATATCACACTGCAAGAAAGAAGTGCAGCCATTGGAAAGCATTTAGGAGAGATAAACGGGAGTAATCAGAGGATTGGAGAACAGGAGATACAAGGAGAGACAGAAAGAATGAGGCTCATTCTGTCTAGAAGAAAAGGGGGTATAATGGAGGCAATCACAGAAAAATAAGGCTACAGGGGATTTTTGGAGGTTGTCCAATGTATTCCTCTCCCCTGAAATAATCTCAGCAATATCTAAATCACTCCTGATAGGTATTGCTTTGACCTGTTCACAGAGATCTCTACCGGTGCATGGTATACAAGCTCCAAGGCAATCTGGCTTGCTGCTTCGTGAGTCTCACTGCTAAAATATTTTCTTATCAGCTTATTCTGAATCATTCTTACTTCAGTTCAAGGCCTATCATCTTATCAGCCACGGTCAACTCCTACAAAAGAATCAAACTTTCATTTCTGCTCATCACTCCTGTATCAAAGGAAATACGATGACATTATTTTTTTCTTGAAAAACCCACACCGGCTCTTATTCCTTTCCTTTTCCCAGGTGCTTCCAAACAACTAAATTGCTTCATATTTCCTGGAGCTAACAATGTATACGAGCTGGTCTGTAATTCTCGTGCTCCTCTGTTTTGCTTTCCTCTGTATGAAGGTAGGCACCACACTTTCTCTTTTCCAGTTTTCTTGTATCTTGCTTAGCTTTTCCTGGCTTCTCAAAGATAACCACAGGTATCTAAGATTATTTCAGTCGACTTTCAAAATATTCTAGGATGAGGTTCATCAGGTTCAGCCAATTATAAAACACAAAGATTACCTAATTTTCTCGCTTCTTTGCTTGTTCCGTGCTGGATTCCTATCCTTCTTCGATTCAATTTCCAATCCTTTCAGCCTCCTACTCGCAACTGATCTTTTAAATGAACACTGATAAAAAATGCTTTAAACACTTCACCCCCTTGGTATCATCTGGTGCTCCCTTTCTCTTTACATCTTATGATAAATGTATTTGTAGAACAATTTCTTGGTACTCATTTTTCATATATGTAAAAGAGATCTGCGAAGAGAAAAGGAACATGCTATTCCTCACAGTCACCAAGGACAGGACAAGAAATAATGAGCTTCAAGTGAAGGTTAGACATTAGAAAAAGTATTTTACCTGTTAGAACAGGAAAGAGCAGGAATGCATTACTTTGGGAGTCTGCAAAATTTTCTGTCATTGGCAGTCTTTAAGCCCAGGTTATTCAAGTAATTTTTAGCCTTTTTGAGCCTTTTTTAGCCTTTCTGAACTCCTAGCATTTCTCTTCACAGGGCTTCATACACCAGTCGTTTAGCCCAGTACCAATGGGATTTCTGCTGTTTAGATCTGCCTGAGACCACCCCTCACCCCCTAAATGTGCATCACAAAAAAACACAAAGTCTGTGGGCTGCACTTTAGGAATCCATGGATTAGACAATCATTTGTCAGGAACTGACCTAGGGATTCCTGCCCATCTGCTTTTCTACAATTCAGTGATCCCCAAATTCCCAGGTGCTATGGCTGCATCCTCTACATTTGTGATGTCTCAGACGTGAAATGGATGTTATTCCTTGCAGTTTCATTGCTTCCCTTCACTGAGCAGTAGCTCTGAAATTGTCCGTACTTTATAACAAATTTGATAATAATTTTTTCATCTGCCCTACAGACCAATTAATTAGTGACTATTAATGTCTAACCTATTACATCTACTTTATAGTGCTGCAGGTCATGCAGAGATGCTGTAGCAGAGCAGAGAAAGATCTGAACTGCCTTCTCCTCCTCCAATCTCCAGATCATTCTTCTTTCCTTAAATCTCATCCATCTGTATAAAGGGAGAATTGAATTGATGTTTGGATAATTTGCATATGCAAATCTGAACTAAAGAGAAACCCTCGTGGCTACTGCATAGAGGCTTCCGTAAACATTATAAATTGAAATGCTTTCCTCCCCAAGCTAAAATAAAAAGTGCCCAGGAGGGTATATTTCTGAAGGGTTTGTGACTAACCTGATTAGTCACCCTAAATTGTGATAGATGGAAGGAAAAAGCAGTTGTCAAACAAGGAGGAAATTCCAATAGAAGAGCGAATTTAAGGATGACAGTGATGATAAATTCTTACAAGCCTTAGAAAAGATCAGCCTTTTGTGTAGCTCTCATAAGGTCCATTGAGTGCTCACTATATAATGGGCTGTTGTTTGGATAACTGTAGGAATGTGGTGATGGGTTTCAAAAAGCAAAAAAATCACCTCATGTCCAGGCTGATCTGAGTTTACTTTAAGGTACTGAAAGCTGTAACTAAATTTTTAAGAATGCTCCTTCCTTGCTGCTTCTGCAGGTGAGCTTGAGGCTGCTAGGCCAGGGGGATGTACTGCAAGAAAGGATAACGCTCATGGTTAGATGACTTCAGATTAAAGCCAGGTATAAATTTTAAATAGTATTGGGAAGACTCAGCAAAGTTTCTGCTTCATTTTTGTCACTAATAATTTCTAAACAAAAGTCAGGCGGTTGTATAATATATATGTTCTATTTGCAATGGGAACTAGATCAGTGAAGAACAGAGAAGATCGTGACAATTAACTCTTCTATGTTGATTATTACTGCACGCTTTCTTCCTGTCTGAAATATATTAAAAAAATATATCATCTCAAATTCAACATAAGAAGGCAACCAGTTTTCTGTTCTTCTCTGAACAAACGTGATCCTCTGGAACCAGTTTAGCAGGACATGAAGGAAGGGAGACTAATCTATTTCCCCCTCTCTGTCCAGAAATGGCTACCAATACTTTATCTGGCTGAAAACTGAAGGGAAAACAGCAACAAATTTCATACACATTTTTCAGCATTTCAAATTATCAGGTATTGCCAAAACTTATCAATTCCAGCTATTTCTAAGATCAATATCACATAGTAAATACAAGGAGCTGTTATTGACAGAGCTGATAGCAATTGATCAGTTTGGGACAAATACAAAAGTAGTGCATGTAGAATCAATATTTTCTATTTTCTGATTTTTTAATTTTTTTTTTGCTTTGGCATTTAAATTCTTACAAGTATATACACAGTAATAACACCTAGGAGCTTCTGTCATGGACCAGAACAGTATTATCCTAAGACTATACACTGCAAAAAGGAAGTTCATGCACTGAAGAGCCTGCACGTTGTCATTCAGTTTGACACCAACCCTTAATGGGTCTGTTTAGTTCCTGGCCATGAATTATGTCAAGTTTCAGCCAGCAACAGACCGAAGTTGTCTTCAGTCATGAGTCTTTCCCTCAACAGGTGAACTCTATATTCCTAGTAATGTGGTAGTTTCTGATCAATGAGGTCAGAAGTAATGACTTCTCCCATCTATGATAAAGGACTTGCTGACTTAGTCTGAAGCAGGAAGCACATAAAAAATCACAATAAAAGCCTGTTTTTGTGAGATTTCAAGCAAAAAAAATGCAGTTTTAAGAGGTGTGCATGCCCTCAGTTACACTTTCTGATAAGCTCATCGTGTTTTCAGCTCTTTGCTGGACAAACTGATTGCTCTGAAGGGCTCTTTCAACTAAACCTGGTTCTTGGCTAGATGGGATAACTGCTCTACTCCTGCTACTGCTTGTGCATTTTTGAACATAGAATTAAACCAGCATGAATTTAACTCCATCCAAGATTTGGCAATATCCCTTCAGAACAGTAGATTAAATCAGTATTTCCCAGACTTCCTGTTATATGCATCCTCTAATAAAAGCCTTTTTATTTGTTTATTGCCATAGTTCATTTCCACTAAGAAAATGTCTCTTTTGTCTAGTCACAAATTTTCCAGGACTGTAGTATGAAGATTCTATGTACACACAGATAGACTACAGGAGAGATTTTTCTCATGTTTAATGTGACAACATTAAACACAACCTATAAAACAGGATTAATGGGATTTCCTATTACTTTCAAGGACTGGCAGTGATGTCTTTTCCCAAGCAAAATTCCCACTGAAGAAAAGATTTTAACAAGAAGACCAATGAAAGCTAATGGCATCTTGGCTTATGTGAGAACTGCAATGATACAAGAATGGTCATCCTGTGCAAAACCACATTGCAAATCTTATCTGTAGAAACAGTTCTCACAACCAGAACATCCTTTTTGTTGCTTCTGATCTGAATGGCCATGTGAAATTCCCTCTGATGCTTTCTTTGGGAGAAGGAAGGACGGACTAAGTTTTAAGGCACATTTAAATGTCAGTCCTCTAAACAGAAAAGGTATTAAAAGAACAGTGGGTAGTTCATGAGCTCAAAAACAAGCCCTTTCCATCAGTGTCTGGCCTGAAAGCTCTTGCTCTTTGTGTTGCTGGTAGGTGAAGCTATTGATGCTGCTGGTTTCTTTCTGTCTCTCTTGTTCTCCAACACAGACGTGCTTCCTTCCACTAAATTGTTGGCAGTGAAGTTTTCACCTCTTGATTCAAATACCTGTGTAGCAGCAAAAGGCCTGTGTTTTGGCTGAATTCCTGTTATTTCTGCCAACTGGTCCACAACTGACTCTTTCAGCTATGTGAGAGGAGTGGTGGTGGTTACACGCTGCAGCTACAACAAGGTGTGACCTATCTAATGATTATATAAATGGTTTCCTCATCTAGTTAGAGTTTCCATTATTCCAAGGGCATGATGAAGTTTGGACACAGAAGTCATCTAGAGTTTCATTACGGACCAACGCAGGGCTGGGAACAGTGGAAGGCATCACTCCAGCTCCTCATGTACATTGCTGGGTTTTAAATTAACTGTGGCCATTTTGGAAGATGACCAGGGCACCACTGCACAAAGTGTAAACTTCTGCTCCCTGTGCAGCAGAGAGGAGGAAATAAACTTCTTACAAATACAAGCCATGAATCTGTGACATGTAAACACACAACAAAGTGCCTTCAACAAGACAATTCAGGTACTTCAGGCTTGCTGGACTGGCAACAGTATGTTTTTTAAGTCATAGAATAACGCCCTAAACTTTTGCATACCTCTTCCAAACTAGGAAACATCCTCCACCCACAAGAGTAGTGTATGGATTGAACATGGTGGCAAATAAAATAGCAGCAATCATGTTTTTGTTAAGTATCCAAGATAGTCTCATCTCTTTTAAAAAATCTGAATCTTGCTTTTGCTAAATGCCTTTACTCCAACATGTTTGTAAGTCCTTCCCTGGAAGATTTTTTGTGTATGGAGAGGGAGGATTGCTGCATGTGCTGACTGGAGGCCTCCCTCAGTCAGACCTAAGACCTCCAGGTAGACCTTTGCCTGACAAATAACGCATCGTTGCTACCGCATGTGCAGAAGATATACATCCTCAAATAGCACTTTGTTACAGCATCATGTCACAAAAGCTAATATTGCCTTTAGCGGTGCATGCATTAGAAATATGACAGTTGATATGCTAAGTGATTTTTTTAATAGACCTTGTTAAACATGTTAGCTTCAGAGACCTCAAGCTATCTATCACTAGAGTGTATATTTTTTTTTTCTTTCTTTTTTAAAGCTTAGCAAAGTGAACTAGTTTTTGCCTGTAGACTTACCCTAAAAGTTTATTTTCAATAATACCAGGCTCTTTGAGAGGATGTCCTGTCCACGGCCCCCATCTGTGTGACAGTGGGAACTCACAGATATATCACCTGCAATTGCAACTCCAGCCACGATGGGAGTTGGGGCAAAAGATGCATTGTGCCTGCTTAATTAGGGAAAATTAACCAAGAAAAGGATAAGCACAATTCAGAGAGTTAGGCATTTGTCAGCTGCTGGAAAATTGAAAGACAATGGAAAATACAGTCTGCTTTCCTTCTTGTGGGTGAATGCCACCACCTCCTTCCTTGATTTAAAGACTCCTTCTTTAGGGTCTGTTAATAGCACATCACCACTACCAAGACTGAAGCACACCCTAATTTGTTTCAGAACAGTACAGACTAGGAATGCATCCATCTTCCCCACTTACAAAGCTGGGAGTGTGTTACTGGAAACATGGTGGGATGAGTGAAATTGTCTCTACACTAGAGTTTTGCAGCTAAACTCAGTGTTGAATTCCCAGTGTGGACAAGTTCCGAGTCAACAGAAAATCCTTCCTGAGGGGAGAAGGGTAGCCAAGAAATTCAGGGCACTTCTCCAGGGGTGACTGCATTGGCTGTGTTTAGAGTAAATTAGCCCATAAAGTGTAGAATCTCTGGCTTTTCTAGTAATAAACCAAAGCAAAGGGTTTAGAAATGAAAGTCTTTAGTCCAAACCAATCCACTGGATCCCAGTATAAACACATAAGTAGGGCTGGGAGAGAGGATTTGCTTCTGATCCCTGGAATTGTCAATATGCTCTGAAACTATATAATGAAATGAGGGGAAAAGAGGCATCTTCGCTGTTTAATGCTGACACACAATTAATATAAAATAAGGAGGCTGTTTGGTGTTGGTTCGAAGTGATCCATCCCCACCAACACAATGAGAACTAATGAGCTAAATCTGAAAGCATCAGCATAAGATTTTGACAAATGCGTTGTTTGCCTATTGAGAGGGTAGAAAATGATTATAAATGACAAGCTGGGTTTGTTTTCAGGGATGGACACTCCAGGAGCAGCAGCATTATGGCCTCAGTTGGCTGTTCTCTGTGTAAATGATTTCACACTTCTGCTACTGAATCAATTGGGTGTTTCTCCATTTAAGAATTGCTGAAATAAAATATCTCCTGCTCCACAGTCAAGGCATGTTCTTGGCTCCCAGGGAGGAGGAAGGGTTGAAAAGTATCTAGGTTTTGTATTTAAAAATGAAGTGTTGCTCTCTGACAATTCAGAGTTTATGGGAATAGTGAAAATTTTAAGAAAATTATTAATAAATCTGGTGGAAACACAGAATATTGTACTATGAAATTGAAAAAAAAAAAAAAAGTTGTATTTCATGACTTTTTGTTCTATGGGGAAATCAGAAGATGTTTATTTAAGTATTTTGGCTGAAGAAGTCCAGAGACCAAACTAAGTTTAAGACTCCAGTGTCATCTGCAGATCATATAATAGTCAAATGTAAATTGAATTCTGAAATCTCTTATTCCAACATTTCTCCCAAAGAAGATAATGACCTATGTAGACATCTCAGAACCTAACTTTGCTTCTTGTTTCTCTGGGCTGCCAGTTTTTAGGCAGAGAGTCTGTAACAGCTTAAATTCCCCAATGAGGTAGAAAATGTTATAGAAAAAGTGGGAATGAGAAGAGTTTTGGCTGATTTGCTGCTCCCCATTGCTCAGTTCTGCACACATCTGTGCCATTATAAACATAATGAATAATAAATCCAAGCTCATTTTTAGGGCTACATCCATTGCAAGTATAAATATACAAAGGCAAAGGATTTCTCCTTGAAAAGTCAGGGAGAGGGGGTTGTATGTAATTCTTACGAGACTTAATGAAATGCTGAAGATGAAACAATTCCTATTTTACCTTCATGGGAGCAGACTTAAGTGAAATGGTACCTTTCATTCCTCTTTACAGAAGGAGGCTCAGAGTATCAGCAGGAGGCCAGGTTTAAATCAGTAAAGTGCAAACCTCACAAAGTACAGGGAAGCCACATGAAGTTTGGATGCTTTTACAACGATCCAAACTGCCTATCATGAAGCAAGGAAGTATCCTACAGGCTTGCCCAACCTCCACGTTCCCAGGGGATGGATTCCAGTTTGGGGACTCCTCTGGGTTGTGTTGACATGGCAAAGTCAACCTACAGGTCTAACCCCAGGTATAGGGTTGTACGTATCAGTCTGGCAGCATGGAGAGGCTGTGAAGGCAGCAGCAGCCCCTCTGGTATCAAACACCTCACTGATCCTCATCTCTGCTGAAGGAACGTTGGTGGACTCCATGGGATCAACATTCAGGCCAGATCCAGACTGTGGAGTGGCACCTAGACCCTTTCCACTCTACCTGAATTTTCCAGAGAACTGAATGTTTTGGTTTGGTAAACCTCCAAAAGCACCTTGGGGAAAAGACGATTCAGGTTCAGAAAACAGTGAGTACAACTGTGTGTGTGTGTGTGTGTGTGTGTTGGAGTCTAATCAAGTGCACCCAAGTTAATGGTAACACTCCTTGCATTGCTCACCCAACAGTGCCATAAAAGTCAGTCACTAAAACCTATGACCTACCTCTGCTCAGGGGTCTTCTCCCTGAGATTCACTTTGTGGTTTAAGTCTGATTTCCAATTAACCAATTAATGATTTAAAATACACTTAAATATTGCAATAAATGAAGGAACACAGTCGCATATATAACTTTCTAATATATTATACACTTTCTTAGACTTTTCATAATCTCGTTGTTTCTGCCTTTATAATGGGTAGTTTATTATTGTCCCTGGACTGATTTTATTCTTTTTTGGTACAAACTGAGGGATGTTTAATTTTTACCCTCTTCTGAGGAAAAAAAAAATTCCCTTGAATATGGAAAACATGACAGGTGCCTAAATCCCATTGAAGTGTTTCTGCCTAATTATCCTCAGATTCCTTTGCAAAGCTTACTGCTACTGTTTAGAGCCTCCCTGTACTGGCACCCCTCACTGTATTTTCTTCATGGTCTCAAAGCACTCTGCTAAATAAGGTTATAGCACTATTTTCCATTTTTCATGCAAGGAAACAAAACGAAGAATTGAGAAGAAGAAATCCATCTTTTCTGCACCCCAGTCCTGACTCCTGCTTAGTGCTGCTGCCCATAGATTTCCTACCACTGGCAATTCTTGCTATATGCTTGTTAACGAGGCTTGTCATCTATAGATACTCTTCCCTAACTTTTCATCAGAGAATGCCTTTCCAGAACTTCTGTACCTGTTTGCTCAGGGTTAGGTTAAACGGAAAAAGGCAGAGATCTACAATCTCTTGGGAGGAGGAAGTCCATGTGATGTTGAAGGCATCCAAAGCTGGCTACCAAATAGTCACAAACACTAGTAGAAAACTTCCTGACTAGTCATGCACTCTGCAAGCCACAGGTGAAATAGGCCTGGAGAAGAGGTATGCTGATCCTCCAGCGATCCCTCTGAATCAGGATGCTGGGCTGCATAAAGAACATCCTTCTTTACACTTGCTACTTGCTACTCCATGTTGCTAGCAAGCCCGGTATCTTGTGCTTACTTGCTGGTAGTGGCACACAGTAACATCCAACATAAAAAATAATGACTTTGCTTAGCTTTAGGTAGCCCAAGTCCAACTTAAGTTACTAATATGTCATTTGTGGAAGAATTGGAAGAATAACCTATTAAAAAGGTTTCTTGGGATTTTACATGTTCCAGAAGTCCAGTAAGTTTGGTACAAGTTTTCTTCCTCCCTGCAGCATGTTCTCGAAGCACTGCTGTCACCCAGAAGAACAGAGGTGGAAACCTTTTGGCTTGAGCCTCAGACATAATCCTACAGTCCTCAGGCCAAATTCTATCCTGACAAAGATAAAACAGAGGAAATAATTTTTTCCTACAAACTTCAGGCTGTTTCCTACCATTGCCTATTGTTTCAGGTTCTGATACAGAGTCCGTTTTCTTACCCCTCTTTCAGCCATGCAAATCAGGCAAAGCAAAGCGCACAATGAAACGTTAGCATCTTTTCAGATCAGTGGTTCTGAGTCCCCTTGAGAAATTCATAAAGGCTCTCCCTGGAGTATTTAGCAGATAATGCTCCCTCTTTCTGCCTGCGGTGTTTTGAAAAATGTAGCCCATAAAATGTGTCTGACATTGTACAGCAAGCTCAGCTTCCCTGCAAATGCAGTGGCCTCCTCAGGACAAACACGGTTCCCATTGTTAGCCCTGACTTGCTGAATGCAGCGAGGCCAGAGGAGATTTCTATGCCCTGCACAGCAATAGCACATGACTTGGAAGGGAACTTCTTCAGGAAAATATATTTGATCAGTCATAAAAACCTTCCTGGAGATACACGCTGAACTCTGTGTGTGTGTATTATAGCTGGCACTGTTAACAACACCTATTGCTAAGCTTGCATGATACTTTCCCATGCAAGACCAGGTTCAGTTGCTTAAAAGCTACTTGATCAGGCTTTGACAGTTCGGGCTGATTTTTTTTCCATGCAGAATAGTTACTTCAGGAAGGATATATATTGGAAATTTCTGCCAAGACAGACTGGTCCTTTTTTTTTTTTAGAGTGAGTTTACAGGAAAATACATTATTTTTGCCCCTGTTAAATCTTACAAGGATTTTATTGAAAAACTCTTTTTTACCTCATTGCTTTGGTATTTGTAGGGAAGGTTGTCTTCTAGAGATATGCCTTTTTCAATACTGTTGATAACCCTCTCTTCCTCCCCTTTACGCTTGGGCCAAATTGCGAGCATATTAATAAAGAGCAATCTCTTCAGACATGCTAGAGTTTGGCAAACGATGTCTCAGAAGTTGGACAGGATTTTTCCTACAAACATATCAGCTGAGATGTTCCTACACACAAAAACAGAGAGCTGAGAAAGAGCACAAAGTTCCCCTTTTTGCTGCCTATGCAAGGACAGTACCCAAAGGAGAGCTGAAGAGATGGTTTGGGAAGAAACTGTGGCTTTTGCTTGGAGAAATCCTTCTCTGCTCTTTCTCTGAGATGGAGGACATCCACCTCAGAGAAGAGAGGGGTTTAACCATCCCCCCCAAAACGTCTCCCCCTCGCCCGTCCCCAGTTCCCAAACAGGAACACGCAGGAGTGTAAGATGAGCTCACAAGGGTCAAGGCTAGCCTTTGTTTCACCTCCCATCCATTACTTCACTTCCCCCCTGTATCTCAAGTCCACAACCTCTATCAGCAATGGAACAAATCGCATGAGAAAGTTCTGGGGATGGCAGGAACATCTGGGCCACATACTGTACGTGCCACTGTAAGTTAACCTCTTGCACGCTGTCGGATGCTGTGCAAAAGTATGTCAGGGACACAGCTGTGCGCAGGGCTTCACACGCACACGTGGCTGTGGCAGACAGGAGCCACCTCGGATGGAAGGAAAAAGAGAAAAGAGAGAAAAAAGAAAGAAGGAGAAGGGGAGGGGAGACAGGAGGTGGGAAGAAGGTGAGGCACGGCAAGACACAATGAATTTTTTCACCTAAGGGATGGTGCATTGCAGCCAGTCAGTGCAATGAATCCTTGGAGAAACAGCCCTTGCTGCTCTTCATGAGCCAGATTTGGTTTAAATGGAGACAAAAGGGGCAAGATGCAGTGGGAAACGGGAAGGAGGGAAGGGAAGGGAAGGTGCAAAGGGAAAGAGACTCTCAGAGCACTGAGTTTTTGCAGGCTCTCTCCGACCCACATAATCAGCAGGGCTCAAGCTGACAGCAGGGGATTTAAATACTTATAGGGGGAGCTCAGCTGGGTGTCTCAAGGGAAAAAGGGCTGGGAAATACAGTTCTGTAGAAAAGACAGAGAGAGAGAAAAGAGCTGTTAAGCAGTGAGAGAGACATCTGCAGCATAGCTGTTCGTTTTGGTTACTCTCTGCTCTGAGCTGGCAAGGGAAATGAATGAGAAAATGTCTTCAGCATCTTGATTCTCCTGAGAAGAGGCAAAAGGAAGGGCGCCATGAGAGAGCACGAGTCTGACAACTTGGGGCACCAGCAGCCCAAGTGCTGCTCCCTGCTTTGGTTTTCCATGCATACATGAGCCAACATGTGACATACAGGACCAGGGGGGATGCAGAGAGGTAAAATCCAGGGCACAGCTCCTGAGGGGCTCTGAAACAAGGCCACTTGCAAAAGTGCGGGCACTGCAGTTCACCACTGGGATAAGAAAAGGTCCATCTTGCAGTGAGCCAGCTACCAAGAGATGAGAGTCCTTTCGGTGGCAGAGCTCCGTAATAAAATTGTCATGTGAATTTTGACAGTTAAGCGATTGTTTGTTTCAAGATAGGATTAATGACCTAATTAATAAATAGGCCTGCAGACATGTTCTGAGCAAACGGACATGTCTGCAAAGAAGAGAAAGTATTTGTAGAACCTATGAAAATTTGTTCTCCCCTGAAACTGCACCCTGGCTGAAGGGAAATTGCCAGTTCTCTTGGCAGCAATGGCAATGGGGGACGTTCATCCTGCTTCTACCCTGTCCACTACTATTTACATACTATTCAGGATCCTCTGCATTTTGACGTCTTCTGGAATCACTTCCTTTGCAAAAAACAATAGGGTTGATGGACAGGTAAAGGATGCAGATGGTAATCCTAGGATATTTTTCAAACAACTAACTTTTTAAATTTCAAAAATGCTAGCTATCTTCCAAACCTGCATATTACTTAAAACATATTAAAATATATTTAGAAATGTTATTATCCCTTTAAACATGGCTTTAAAAATATATGCCTTCAAAAGAATACATGTGTGTATATGCTATTCAGGATCAACTGTGCAAGTAGACCCAGGTATAGGATTTTTCTTGCATTTCTCTGCTGCAGTAGTGTACAGCTCATATATGGTCTAAATGCAAACTTTGCAACAGCACTAGACAATGACAGTACCAGAAGAATTTCCCCACACATATGCACAAACACAATTAATTTTGTGCTTGCAAAGCAAATGGCTTGTCCTTTCTGCAGCTCAAATAACTCTACAATGCTCATTAAAACTGACTTTTTCTACCTAGGGTGTTTTAAAGTAACAAAATGAAAGCAGATAGTGACCACCGCCTATTAGAGGAGAACAAGAGCAGCACTTGGAAAGAGTAGCTGAGATGCACCATAGGCTCAGAGCGCGCAGGCAGGATGAGGCATCTCAAACCATTTCCAGTCCTGCCATGTTTTCGGGGAGTATTGGAGCCTGTGGTGGGTGGGAGGCTCCTCTGCCCCCGCGGGGCTTGGGTTGGCTGTGGCCTTTCCCTGAAGTGGTGCATGGCTCACTCCCGGGGTTTGCCGAACACCCTCTGAATGTGTCCTACAGTGCCGCTGGTATGGTCTAAGCATACACCTTTAAAGACACATTTACAAACTATAAATTTACCTAAATATTCTTGCAAACAGGACTTCCACCTGCCTAAAGCACCATGGATCAGGCCCCTGCACCCCTCCCTGCACCAGCTGTGACCTAATCCAGGCTTTGCTGGCTACCTTCTGGGCTCGGTCACTCACAAACACTGTAAACATGTTTTACCTGTCAGTGGGGTCAGACAGTTTACATGTCACAGGATGGGAAGCAATCCACTTAACAAAATTGACACATTTTTATAGCTTCTGGAATCACTTCCTTTGCAAAAACAATGGGGTGAAGGAGCAGTAGTGGGCAGTCCAAAGACATTTTTCAAACAATAGACCTTTTCCTTCAATAAGGCTTTAGGAGAATATAGGATGCCAAATCTTCCAACACTACATATGCGAAAATACATTTAAATATATTGCATGCTAGTTAGGATTTATATTTTCTATTTGCTTACTTTGTTTGCACTGATGCCTATTGATACAGTGTGAATGCATCAGGTATGGACTCCATTCCCCACCAAGAAGATGCCAAAAGGTGTCACCATGGCCATGGCACTGCTAGTCTCTGTGCAGGCCTTATTCAAGACCTAGGTTAGGATAATCATGCTGCTTACCTCCTTGGTTTAAGAATTATTTTGTATTATAATGAAAGAGGCAATATCTCCATTGGTCCCTGGTAGTGATATAGGAGCTTGTTGGCACCAGGGTCACCCCACTTTGAACCAAGTCTCCTCTCCTGCTCCTCACCCGGCTGTCGCTGTAGACACAGGTCTCTTCAAGCTGCTGTGGTCCCTTAGGACCTCTTGGTACTCTTGAGAGTCCCTCTCGGCTGCTATAAGCATCATCACAACCCACTTCAAGAGGTATTGCTCCTCAGCATCCCTCACACTATGTGTTCATTTTTCTCCTTTCCTGGGTCCTTCTGCATGAACCAACATGTTCATTTTGCTCAAGGCAGCCGGTTCCCAGCTTGCTGGTACCCACCCACTGTCCCCTGCTGCCAGCTCCCACTAACACCTGACAGCTGCCACCAGCTGTGTCACTTGTGTGTCACTTCTGCTGAACAGGCCACTTTACCTGTATGATAGCACATGTTTCTGGTGAATGTGCTGGTGCCCAGGACAATGTTTCTGGCCAAGCCAGCTGCCCTGGGGACAGCAGAAGGCTCTCTGTGTGCCCTGAAGACGCCATGCAGTGCAGGGAGGTGGCATCTTAGCTTGGGTGAATGCCACCAAAAGACACCTTAACAGTGAACAGCAACGGTGCTGGGCATGGAGACTGCAGAAGAGATCTGGTTTTAGTGGCATTTACTGGTCTAATGAACCTTGCTGGAAGCATGCGCTAGTCCCTGCTGCTACCCCACTGGCGGTGGCTGTGACAGGGGCTGGAAGGACTAGTCTGGAGTGCAGGGGTCAGTGAAGCCACTCGCTCCAACACAGGGTGGCAGACAGCCTAACACTCAGGGTGGACACACTGTCTGAAGGATGTTAACAAAATGAAGCTCTTGTTGACTTCTGGAGCCCCATAAATGTTTCCACCTGAGGTAGGAAATAACATGTGGAAGCTGAGGGGACAATATTCCTACTGGTGTAAATTAGATGGTGTCCACCTAGGCCTTCTCTTGCCTATACCCAACCTGGGTATGACAACATCCATACAAGGACTTAGTAAGAGACAGAGTGAGTTACACCAAACTGTTTAAATCTGATTAAACACAGTTTGCCCCATGAGGGTTCATCACTACTGCTTTTACCACTGACTTAAAAGCCCCTCGCTTCTAAACTGCACAATCTAGGGTAAAAGATTTGGAGCAACACACTCTTATTCTGGGATATAGAAGCATGCACACAAGGAATTAATTCATCAGTAGTTAATCTGGAATGATGCCACATGTAGGCAACTCCCCTTTCCACGACTGACAAATATGAGGGAGAGGGGAGAAGAGGCTGTAAAGTATCTTTGATTCCTTTTCCTCCCACTCCCTGTATTCTGCAGCAGCTCTATCCAGTCCTTCATGCAAGTGAAAGGGAGCTTTAATAACAGCTGTTTCCTCCAGTACCCAATGTGCTCTGCAAAAGAGACCATAATCACATTGCCTGGCAGTCTGGGAGGAGGAGGAGGAAGGCTAATGTGGAGGTCTTGCAGTAAAAACCCCTGCGGTGACTGGGGAGGCTGCAGAACATACTTTGCAAGAGCCACGCTCAGGGGCTGCCTTCTGCTGCCAGAGTGCTCCAGGGAGGGCCCCAGCATAACCAAGAGCTGCCTCTGATTTTCCAGCCGCCTGGTGGATTGTGGCATATTGCTTGAAACAGCCACTGAAGCCTGTGCCTGGCCAAGGAACAAGCCAGTTGTTAGAGAGGTTTTTTCCAGTGTCTGAGGCACGCTGGGTTAATCTGTGCCTGGATGGTGGTGTTTGGGAGGCTGGTTTTATTCCATCCCTGCCCTGTCTGCTTTGGAAGAGTCCCTGGAAGAAACAAAACTGCTGGTGTACAGGCAGACGGCTCTATCTCTGTTTACAAGTCGAGGGGGGTTTTTGTGCAAAGCTACCTACCTCCCCGCAAGGGAAGTCTGCTCATACAATGGGAACCTAACAGACTGCATCTGTTTTGTCTTAGTCTAAAGCATTCCTTTCTGGTGCTAACTGGGAACAATTTAGCTGGAATTTCCAATTGAAATGAGCTTTTTAACTTCTATATTGACGATTTAAGTTGTTCTCAGGGAAGGGATCTGCCATGTATTTTACAAATAGGCCAAGCCAAATCTCGATGTTTTTACGAGGTTTTATTCAGACCAAATCTATTTATTTTTCTGAAGTACCAGTCTTTTACTCATACACGGATTTCAATGCAATGCTACGGAGAGTACCTGGTAACAGCCCCTGCTGCAAAAATTTGGATTCCATTCAACTTGAAGAGGTTGAGGAAAATTGTTCAGATGCATCTGCACATTAAATGCAACACAGTCTAAACAAAGAGCAGAACTTTCAGGGTCATTTATACAAGAACAACCAGACTAAAGGTCTAGCTCTGTGTCTGGCAGGAGAAGTCTTATGCTCTGGGATAGCATGCAAGTAAGAGGACAGGATTTCTCCTGCAATTTCTCCTTCCCCTGCAGGCTTTTCCAGCACTCACTGGTTGCAGCATGTCCACCTTGAGTAGTATGTCTACCAGCACCCCTTGATCCTTCTCTCCATGCCTTCACCTCATCCCCTTTTCTAATCCATCTCCCCACATCCTGCAGCAGTGAGCTCCTCGATTTAAATACATTCCTGCCCAGGCTGCAAAGGTGCCCGTGCGCCCACCACCCAAGGACCCTTCCATCCCAAATCCCAGAGACCCTCAGGGCTGCATTGCAGGCATCTGACTGGGATGGGGCAGAGGGAAAAACCTCTCTGAACACTGCTGATTCGTGTCATCTCAAGAGAGGCTCAAACAATGCTGAGCATATGGGTTGAAAATTACAGCCAGTTGTTGAACTTTGCTCACAAACGTTCAGTAAACGTATTTAAGCAAGCCAGTAAGCCTTTGCAGACGAGTGGCTAAGAATAAGAGCCGATTTACATGTGACAGACAAGGAATGGACACAGCAAAAGGAAGCCATGCTGGTGGCTAGGACACAGCTGAGTTAGCATTGAACTCAGATCTCCTAAACTCCATCCCAGGCTTAAAGTGATCTGTGATACATCGGTCTGGGTAAAAACGGATACAGCAGTCTTGTAAGAATAAATATGTCAAAAGCTTGGAAATGCTTGTGGACAGGTAACTTACAAAAATAATACCAGGGTAGAAGAAAAGATAAAAGCTCCTGCACGGAAGAGGAACAAGAGAAGAGTAAAGAGAAAGGGGGAGTAAGGCCTTCCATTAAGTCACTCAAAAAGCCTTGGAGGTCCCTAATGACACCAAGTGTGCAGATACAATTCTGAGCTCCTTCCGTGAACAGGATCTGATGATACTCTGAGAAGTCTCTGCTTGTTCATTAAGGACCCCCATGTTCAGGTCTTGGTGAAGCTATTCCTCAAAACCAGAAATAACAAATTGTTTGAAGGGCTTCAAGCCCTGCTCTACAGCGCTTCTCTGGTCCTGTGAACATTACAGTTTTTTCCTCCCTGCTTTCAGGTTGATTTCGTTAAATGGGGAACACGGGTGCTGCTCTGCCGCCTGCCCTGTCTTCAGCACAGACTGCTTGCAGTCAGGATCTCTGCTCAAAACCGGAGGCCCAAAGGGTCATGTTCCCTCCCAGCTCTTGCACCAGGACTTTGCTCCAATGAATTCTGCAGCTGTGCCAGAAAGTCCCAGACCTGCCTAATTCACTATCCACATGTGCAGGGAGAAAAAAACACAACGAAAAACACACCTACTTCCCCTTGCCAAAAAACTTAAATAAGTCATAGGCATCAATCACTCCCTAACATGCACATTTTTATTCTCAAACAGCTTCATTTAGAGTGTTTTAATATAGAACAGCCTGACAATAACAATGCCTCCTAAATAGCTGTATGGGACTCTTTAGTCAATAGTACATACAGTAAATATTTATTATAACGTAACACAGGTTCTGTTTGTTTCTGTTTGTTTTTGCTTTTTATACTTTGCATTTGATGTGAGTGGGAGACACACCAAATATTGTAAATATTTATAAAGTATTCAGATTTGATATTATTTGCTCAGGTACAAATGGCTCCAGTTACTAGACTGTCACAAATGAGAAAACCACAAATACAGAGCAGCACTGAATGAAAACACAGTGGAAACATGACACAACCACATCTACGGACTGCAGTAAACATTCCTCACGAGAAGGAACTAAATAAAGGTGCAAATATCTTTTTAAAGAGCTGTTTTGGCAGATATTTTAGAGACATCAATTTAGTGACAGGGTTTTTGTTCCCCACCTTCTAAGTGTCACAAAAATATCTTAAGTCTAAACTTACGTGCAATTAGCTTTTGGCTATTTTGTTTTTAAAGAAAACCTCAACACAAGAGTGCAGATAGATGGATAAGATGAGGTGGGGTTCTTTTTTTAAGACATTCAGTCTTGCTTTGCAAGATAAACACCCCTTTAGACAAATCACCTGAAGAGCCATGAATTTTGTTATTTGTTCAAGGCAGCCCATCAGGAGGGGCACGGACCTGCTGTCATTCCAAATTCACTTGTGGGGGCACTACTAGACCTGTCCTGCTAGTCAGCGGTATTTGCTTACCTTAGCGATTTCCTCCAGCTCTGATGTCTGTAAACCTTTTACCATTTCAGGTGAAACCTCTTCAGGTTGGGGATGAACAGAGGATCTGGCACCAAGCTTTCTTGTGCAGTGCCGGTTTGGCTGTGCTGTGAGAGCCCCCTCTCCCATCCCTGTGGGGCAAGCCCAGCATCACTACCTCCTGGCCTTACCCCCTCTGATTCACAGCACTGCCCTCTAAAGACGTTGACCCCAGTGAAGCCAAGACCCATGTCCATCACCACGCAACAGGACACAGCAGATTCCCACAGGCATTTGGGGATTCCCTCTCCCCCCGCAACACAGCAGCACTGAAATCTAGCACTGATAGCACTGTTGTGGTCTGGGTTTCCCGATCCATCACAGTTGTTTCTCTCCACAGTTTTCATCAGGCACGATTCAGAAGGATTTTTCTAAGGCTGGTGGATGTGTTGGTTTGAGTCATAACCAAGGATCTGAACTGCAGACGAAGTTCCAGGCTGGTTTGTGTTTTATCCTGAGCTATTTGCCCAGTGCTAGTTTCTCTTTTAAACTTGCTACAAACGATATTTTTTCCTCACTGATCATACTTGGTGTATCATTTATTTCCATGGAATAACCCCTCTGGATAAAGCGTGATGGAGTAAATACCAGAGATAAACAGAGAAAACATCTGGAATATGTTTTTCTCTCCAGCTGATTCATCATTTCAAAATGTACTTTAGGCTGAACTGGTAGCCCAGATTTCAGTCATTTTTTTCCTCATTTTTTGTGATTATTCCTTTTTATAACCAAGTTCTCTTCTTCCACTCACTAGAAACTCTCCTCTTGCTTTACAGTTCTCCCCATAATGTAGTAGCAGCAATGTATTATTGGCATGGCCTGTAGTTCGAAGTTGCTGGATTCCTCTTTTCAAGTGTATCCCTTGCAAGGTCCAAAAAAGAAGTTAATGACAGCATTAAAACCACCTGTGAATGGTCATTCAAATGCCATGTTTAAATTAATGATAAGTAATCTACACCCTCCCAAAATCCTGACTGACAGGTGGGTTTGCTTTCTCTCCTTCCAAACTATGGGCTAGGTACTAAAAATAAAGTGAAATAACACTCAGGTGCTAAACAGATTATGACTCACAGCTGGAGGCAAAGGAATTGCAACTCTATCCCAATTACACTAATTTAATTGGGTGTTAAAAAAATCCTGGGTTCCCAACAGTAGTAGCCAAGGCAAGATTGTAGACATTGAACAGGCAAGGGAGCCATCTTGTTTTTAATGCTTTTCTGGTGCTGGGAGAAATGCCTACCCAGGCATGAGTTCTTTCATCTGAAATTAGTACATAACAATAATGTTTCTCTAAGCAGCAGAGCAACGACTTAATGTGGGAAATGAAGTCGCAGCCCCGTGTGACACCAGTGTTGCTGCTGCCTCTGTAGGCAGAGGCTCAGTGCTGGGAGGGAGGGGGTCAGGGTACCCCCAGTCCATCCCCTCCATCCTCCAGGTCCACAGCGCTGGAACGGACTCCAGGTATGAGGAACAAGGGCTTTTTGACAGGCTTTGCCACCTTTGGGCATGGGGACATTGATGCTTTCTCACCCTGCTCTGAAAATAAGGGTGACAGCACTGGGCAGGGCCCCAACACCCAAAGGAGATGTGCTCCCCATTGCTGGGGAGCACATGTGCTCATCCCAAGCCCATCCTACAAGAGTCTGCAGTGGGCGACGAGCTTCATCACAGCCCCAAAGGGGATGTGAGGACCTTTAAACCCACACAGCGTGTGGGTGCTGTGTGCTGTTGTGGCCGGAGAAGGCAGCACATAACCCTGCTGGCCTGGGGAGCAGAGAGCTGAAGGCAGGATGCGCTCTCCTGCTGGGTGGAAGAAAAGGGAATTACTTCCTCCCTGGGAATACCCTCCTGAGGCTTTTTCCTTCCCCTTTGGTAAAGATGAAAGAAACACAGTCCACCTCCTGTGCAGAAGAGTTCCCGTTCTCCCCAGCCCTCCTCTCCCTCTCCTTCCGCTCGGCCTCCAGAGAGCAAAGAGCCGCTGGCAAGAGGAGTCAATAAGTAAATAACAAAAGCTATAGTGAGGGGGACTGCGCTTTTGCCAAGCACCTGGAGCGAGGCTGGTTGGAGGGATCAGCCGGGAGCCATGATAGGAACCCACGGGGAGCCACCTCCTTGTCCAGCTCCCCTCCTTGCCAAGCACCTCCGCACCCACAGAACAGCCTGCCCGTGATGGAGCATCACTTGGGGAGCCCCCACAAGCATCACCTGCCTTGGGTTTGGAGGGGGGAAGTGCGTTTAAGGGATTTCCTCTCAAAAAATTATAAGCAAGGGTTGTTCTGGTCTCACACATAATGGGTCTGGCACCAGGGGAGCATGTTTCTCTTTGCCTTTGGTTCCTGCGGACTGGGGCTCCTCGTTGCCTGCAAAAGCAGGGCTGTGCCGCTGCCTCGTAGCCGCAGCGTCCTTTTCAACAGCCTCTTCTCCGTGATTTGTTCACCGAAGGAAAGCCTTCACTCACGAGTCAAAGTTGTTGCCTGTGTTGTGGCAATTTCCACTGTGCCAGACGCTTCTCCTTCAGGCTGGGGTTTAGATTTAGTGAAAGGGAACAACCCAAAATACGTTAATTATTTTAGAATATAAATAGCAGTGATCAAACTTTCTGCATTGCTATTGTAAGGGGAATAAATAGCTTCAGGAGAAATATTTTAAATCCCCTGCAAATAAGAATTAATTTAAGAAACATCTAAAAAACCAACAGCAACAACAACAACAAAAAAAATGCAAACCGTGATATAGCTAATGCAGAGTTTCTGGTAAGAAATATTTATAAAGGGCCTGTCACTACATAAACTGAATTAGAGAAATGAAAGCTCGTGAAGACCTATGAATCCGTTTCCCGACACTTGCTGGCTTGTCCCTTACGCTGCTGTGCAGCACTGATGGCAGTTTGGACTGTCCCCACACAGCCTCCCGCGCTTGGAGCTCCCAGGCAGCTTTTTCCCCTTCGAGCCTTATCGCACTCGATTTCCCCCGCTATTAATTTCTCTCAGATTTGGCTTGGGGGACCGCAGCTGAGTGTCCACCACCCAAGGAGCATCACCACCCTTCCCGAGGAAAACAAGCCAGCAGCCGCTTCCCCAGCAGGCTCACAGGCTCAGGACCTGCGGGGCCGGCCCGGCGGAGCGCACCCGAAGCGGGGCCGGGGCCGGGCCGGGCGACGGAAGGTGGCACTGCAGCATAAAGCAGCAGCAGCCAGCGCTGCCGGAGAGCGGAGCGTGTCTATCTAGATAAAGTGCCGCACTTAACCGTTTGTTTATAATTCCTGAGGTCTGGGCTAACAAGTTTAACCATATTCTTTTTTTTCTTTGTAAAAGCTTTTTTCTTTTTTTTTTTATTTTTTTTTTTTTAATGCGCAGATCAAGATAAAATTAAGGGAAAAGCAGGCAAATCGTTTCAGGAAACAACAAGCAAGAAATACGAATATAGATGTGGTCTGTTTTATGCACGCACACAAAACATAAACAAACAAGGGATCTTTTGTCGACGCAAGCTGAAAACGTAAGAATTCCATCATATTGTCCCGTTCGTTTGCATATATCTACACATGCAATATTTTTTCTGAACTATACTAAAAATTATTTTAAAAACAGGAATAATTTTTTTTCCACGGGCTACTTTCACATTGATGCATTCCTTCCACATTTGTCTTTATTTGCAAAGCTTATTCTATTTTTTCTCCCAAATATTATGTTACAGCATCCTTATCTTTTCTTTCACAAATAAGGGACAGTACACATTCAGGGTAATGAAGAAAAACATTCTTGACTCCGTTTACTTCCTACTGTGAGCCAACTAAATACATGACTCACCACAAAGAGAACGATTTTTCATTAGTTTTTAACTTCCTAAAACTAAAACAATTCCAGTGTTTTAAAAAATCACAAAAAAAGGAATGACTAAAATTAAGCTTTTGCTTTGTGTTTGATTTACAGCATTCAATATTCATAAAATCTGATTATAAACAAAACAAAACAACAAACCACACACAGGGGACATTAACTTTCTAAACTTAAATATATATATATATATATATATATATATAAAATAATTATTTTCCCACATATTCCACTGTTTGATCTATGAGATATCATGAGGATAATAATTTAGGGCCTGATTGCATTAGTCTTTCCTCAGAGAAATACTATTCTTCAACATTTACTTTATTTTCCTGAGCCTGAGGTATTTTCCAAACTGCATATTTCAGGGACAGAGGAGCTGGGGGTCAGACTCAGCATCCCCTGAGCAGTCAGAGGTGCCCATTGACTTTGGGGTGCCCTGAGTCCAGCTGAGCATTACAAGCTGGGTTCTGCTCTCCCTCTTTGGGCAAGAGTCCCACCAGAGACCCTGGGGTTTCATTTACAGCATCAGCACCATTTGGCCTGAGAAAAGGTACCCGGCTCTGGCTCGGGACTGCAGTGCTCACTGGGGCGAATGCTGGAGGGAACACTCAGAGCTTCCCCAACCTGCCGCAGGAGCATCAGCACCGACTCAACCCGGAGCTGGATCCCAGTTCTTAAAAAACACACGGCACAGCTTAGCTTTAAAGATACCCTCAAAGATACCCTCTAGAACATTAAAAATAAAAAGGGAAAGTATTAAACATAGCTTTTAAAGGAAATTATAAGCTTACATAAAAATGCTTCATGAGGGGGGGAAGAAAAAAGTCTTAAGTGTGAATGTTTCTCCAGTGCTTAGAGTAAGTCGCTTTTGCTTTAGAAATTGCACCCTCCTGGCTGGAGATGTTATTTGTTTTAGGTTTTTTTTACATAGTTTCTTGGAAATATACAGGCTGCAGAAGGGAGGAGAAAACATCAAGAAATATCATGAGTGTGTGCTGTTGCGGGGCGGGGGGGGGTGAAGAGGAAGACTGACAATAAAATAGATCCCCCACTAAATGCATATTCTTCTATTTATGTATTTGATAATGAGACAGAAATGCCCTTGGCACTCCGTAAATAACAGCTCCATAACCAGGAGGGAAGGGCAGAATAATGCATAGCTAGGTTTCCGATTATAAACTATTTCAAGAGCTATTAACGTGCCAGCCTTTCAGGTTATTAGGGATTTTCATTTTATTTTAAGCTAATGTTTACTGTTCTTAAGTAATGTTGCTGTCTTACCTAATAGCTGGTTTTGCAGATTTACAGACAATTGTTCCCTGTGAAGCTCCTCTCCTGCCAGAAGTTCCCTAGAAGAGAAGTGATAGTTGATTTAACTACAATACCTGTAAGAAAATGTTTAGCTTTGTATCAATAGAGCAAAATGTTTTTATAAACATATTTTACAAAATAAGGCTAAGTTTAGGGGTTATTCACCACTACAAGTTGGCAAAGCAATCCAGAGCTCTGTCATTTTCAGAAAAGGAGATAGGAAAAGTTCACATTCGTAATAAAAATAGATTTCTTACTTTGCTTTTAAAGATGCTTTTGTGCATTTCAAAATATCATTCCCTCATGATAACAAAAAGTGTTTGTGCATAATGTTTGCAGTGTCAGATGGTATAACTCTATCATATGATTCAAAATTAAACAATATAATTACCATTTGGCAACTGATATTTAAAGCTAAAGTAACTATTTCTTCAGACATTGTTTAGACTGTATTTAAAAGTATGAACAAAAGCTATGTTTTTCCTGTACATTCATTTCAAAACCTTGAAGCTGGAATGTTTCTTTCTGTCTAAGAAAAATGGGTTCATGATATCTTGAAAAACAAGCGTTTCTACAGCTGTACAAGAATATTGCTGCACTGAGACTGAGAAATGCAGGAGAAAGTGGAATATCTTCAGTTTGATTTTAAAACAGAGTTTCGTCCTGTGTTCTGATCACTGGATATGGAGACGAGACCACGGGAACCACAGGGAATGAGCATCTCTCCACTCATCTGATTCAGTGTGTTTAACAGTTTCTAAAATTAACACCAAAAACTATAAAAAACCACTCACTTGTATTACACGATGCATATAGGCATCTGGTTTCTTTGAATGTGGCTCATTACCAAAATTTACCACAGCTTTATCTTGGTCCTTCTGTGTTTATTCCACTAATTAACCAAGTCATCATTATCTGTTAGTTACAATCAATTTTTCCAGGATTATGGATATGTTGAATTTTGCATATTTATTTTTAGCGGTCCATGACATCTAAGGGAAGAGAGATAAGCAGGATACAGAATTTCCCCTTGTAGCTGCAATCCTTTTCTGAAGCTCAGAGTACAGAAAACAAAGGCATTTTATTTCCATGAACCTAGCACAGCCAACTAGGAGTCAGAAAGGTATTTTGCTTCAAATATTGAAACTAATTTTCAATCAGGTGTGTAGAAGTGCCCGTTCTTCTATTTTCTTGGTTAGTATTGTTTTAACTCATTGGGGTTTTTTTCTCTCTCTTTAATAAAATATAGTTTTTCTCAGTCATTTCTAAGCAGTTTAATTTTATTAAAATAAATGGGTACAAATTCTGCACTGCGGTGGGAGGCCAAACGTTTTCTTCCTCTTTTCCTGAGTCGTTTCAATCTATAAGGCACATCGATGAGCAGAGGAAGAGCCAGCAGAGAGACGGTCCCCGCAGCAAAGGCAGCGCTCCCGACTGCCTCGCTCCGCAGTGCACACGCAGGCTCCATCCCCAGCACAGCTCCCCAGACTAAAACCACATCACTTCTCCTGCTCATCTCACATGGTAATTTGGGATAGACAAACACGGCTAAAAACATCTCATCAAGGGTTGAGAGGGAATCAATTTTTATAGGGGGTACAAAAAGAAAAAGACAATAAAGGGACATTCTTACAATTCTTCTAGAGGCTTGAAGACTGAGACATTTTTATTTTATTTTGTTAACCTTTTCTCCAATGTTCAGTATTTTCCAGCTCAAGCAAACGATTTCATTTCTATTTTATATTTTTTACTGCCTCATTGTGCCTATAAATGTTGAGTTTCAGGGATTTCATAACAATAAAAATATCAGCCAGAGACATTAGCACTGTGTAAGTTTTACTAAATTCTTTTCATAATGGATTAAAATCTTCTGATGCAGACATTAAAATCAAGCAGACATTAAAATCAAGCAAGTTAAATTATGTCAAGCAATGTCACTTGAATGCTAAATCTAACAGGTGAGACTTAGTGCACTCTCACTAAAAAGATCTCAGCTCAATAAACTTTGCTCGTTATCTGCAGTGAGAAATAACCGACACCAAGTAATTTATATGACCAATATCTCTCCTCCCTACTAAGAGTTACGTATGTACACCAAGCTGGTGTGAAGCACTGCTATTTCTTAAAACACTGTGGAGCTATCAGCTTTTTCAGTGAGTGCCTGAATCATAAAGCTGTGTTAGCATGAATGCATTTAATTGCATGAAGTGGATATTTCCCAGCATTTGCTTAAACCTTAGAAAAACAGCCCTTTGATTGTCACTCAAGATTATGACAGGGAATGAGCAGCGAGTAGGAGCACAAGACAGAAATATTGCTGGGAAGGGGTCTGGGAGTGGGTCTGATGGTGTAACTTTAGAAAAAATGTTGACAATGTTTTCTTGTGGTTTAGTTTCTTGTTCCCCAGGTGCACTACTTGTTTCAAGTTGTTGATCTGAGGCTGGAGACCAGACAAACCTTCTGTCATGGGTGGGAAGAAGGGGTTCCTTCTGGTCATCAACATGGCATTGGTCAACCAATGCTTGGCATTGCAGCCTGGCCAGGTCGTGGAGCTGAGGTGCTGACTGTTGGGGCCAAAAGATCCCAGCTTTGAGGCAATGGTCCCCACTGTGTCACTGTGTGGTGCCCACGGCATCCAGCTCCACAAGGTGGGCACCTACAAGCAAGTTTGCTTCTAGGACTTCCATAATTCACGTGGCCTTCAGAACCACTTGCTCCTCTTCTCAGCCCCAGAGCTATTACAAGGACACCACACAGTCCCTGTGTCAGTCCTGGTAACACTTATCCCTCCACAGGGACACTGTGTTGATGGGTCAGGACATGACAAATCCCACGCCAGACCCAGACCCCATCCTGCTGCCCCATATCCAGGGGAGGGAGGCAAAGGGAATGGCTGCGCCCAAGCCAGGGAGGGAAACATGGGCTCCTGCAGCCGCTGCCTCCCATGCGCCAAGTATGAGACGCTTTTCCCCTTTTCATTACATGGGTTTCTTAATAAAAACTGAAAGAGCTCTTTTTTCCAGAAAATGAACCCCAGGGGCCCAATCAGTGAAATACATTAACCTTTCAACTGTCAGCCACCCCCTCCCCTGAAATTAAGCAATACCAGCTCTTGAAACGGCTAAATTACCTTCTTGGTTTTTAATTGTGTAATGATGGTCCAACAGGAAAGGAGCAACTCAGGACTAGTAAATATTCAATGAAGAAATTTATTGTAGTTCTTATAAAGGGAATACCCACAGCTTTTTTTCATGTGGACTTAAATCAGGCAGAAACTAGAACGATAGGCATAAAATGAAATAACGGATGCATTATTTCTAGTGGGATTTACATCACCATTTGGTCTAATTATTCCTGATATTTCACCCATCATATTAGAAGCTTCTTCAGGGAAAGAAATAACAGTTTGTCTCCTTGAGAACAAAGAACAAAGTGTCTCTTCGCTCTCAAGAAGCTCAGCTATCATTATGAAGAGAAAGAATCTGTCCATTATCAAGAAATCCCACTAGAAATCTTGAATATCTTACCAAATAATTCCTGAGCACACTAAAAATACCAGCAAATGAAAGAAGCAGAAACAAGGGGACCTTGCAAAATAAATAAATAAAGGAGGGATCATGGATGCTCCACAACCCACTCATTTTTGTCTCAGAGAATGATATTAATCCCAAAACCAAACTGTGCCTGGCATGTACAGTTAGTCTAAGCAAGATAACCACCACTCCTTTATATTCCTTGTTCAGCAAGGCACACTTTTAGTTGTATCTGTGGCCCCGGATTAACTGGTGGGAATGCATTTGCATACATTTGCACGGTGAGCTATTTGCAATGAGTGATTATGTACGGGACCCACTCACAGGATGTAAGAACTTTTTTAGATTGGATTTCATGAGGACTGGACGATAAGCCTTAGGAGGAATTTAATACAGATCTAGGACCATGCACAGCTTTCAAGAATGTAATTTCTTAGGACATAATAAGAATTCTTTGTTCTGGATCTTGTATTTAATACTGCAGCATCTAGCAAAAAGCATTTTAAATGTGCTTACAGAGCCATGGGATTGAGGTGCACTAATTTGACAACTTCCTAAACAGGGTCTTGCTGGGCCAACTTGTGAACTGGGAATATCCCCAGGTCTGAGGGAGAGAGGAAGCATTTCCCACCATCCTGCCGTGAGCCTGCACCTCTATAGGCAGTCACACTTTGAAAAATAAAAGAAAATAAAACCTCAGCATGCAGAGATAAGAGGGCTCAAAAGATCACTTTTGTGGAGAACATATTTTGCCTTTTTTCCTAAAATAAAGGAACTTCTTCAAATCTCTCCAAAGGTCTTTTTTCAGTCCCTAAACACAGACATATGCTATTCAGTCACTGCCAAAGGGGATATTGAATGTATTTGACCTTGTATGTAGATGTTGTTTAAATACATTCAGTTTTATTGCTTGTGAAAATCATTGGTCCTTGAAAGTAGAGTTCTAAAGTTCTGCAGCAGTGGCACGTTTTATACTGGTACATGGTGCCGAACATCTGGGAAACTCCACCAGTTAATCAGTGGTGAAGTATGCAACAGCAGATCTCTGTTCCGATGTGCCGGAATGGGGTTCTGCCACAGTAAGGGGTTTCATGGCAACATGCTGTTATGTTATGAAGAATTGAATATTCCCTCAGATACAGATACTTTGCACAGTTCCTGTTGAAATCGGTAACAAATCTGCTCTGATCTGTGAGAGAACATAACGTGGAGCTTGGATGTGGACTTTCTGTGGTTACTGTGGTCCTATAAAGCATCTGTAAAGGACTGAGTGTCTCAAGGAACAAGCTGCCCTTGCCTTCTATTGAAAGCAACTGCAAGTGGGATGCATGCCCTAAGATGTGATGTTAGTGAAATCTGACCATAGTCCCAGATTGCAAAATCAGGCCAGAATGATGAAAACATTTGTGTATGTGCTACCCATTTATTTTCTTTGGCATTCTCTAAGTAACCTCTGACCTTTTCTTTCCCCATGTAAAGCTGTTCTTTGTTTGAATGGAAACAGAATGTGAAAATAATGACAAAGGGATTTTTGAAACAAACACAATAGCAGAAAAGAAAACCCAAAGCAAATGAACTTTCACTGAAATCTAGTAGCCTATCAAACTCTTACATGTGTATAAAAAGAGCAAGTTTTAGGATTATGAGAGGATTTTCTACAAATAAAGGCAAGAGGCTGAGAAATATTTCAGCACTTGCATAGTATGAAACAGAGCCATGTCATTCTGTGGTGGAGACACATAGGCACACTGCCTGGTTTGCTCAGGTAGCAATGAAGCATCTCCATGTCCATGAGAGGCCCTCCTTTTGCCACCAAGAAACTCTTGGGTACTAAATGATTTGACATGAGGAAAGATGGTTCACTCCTTGCAAGGCAAAGAAATTCCTCTGTCACAGCCACGAACTTCCTAAGATCGCTTGTGTTACCCTTAATTTTTTCTGAATTTGTTTCTTCCATGCAGATGAGGATACAAAAACCTATTGTTGAGCTCTTTCCAATGATTCAGTAAAATTTAAGTTTCCCTTCTTCTTCTAGAGCCCCATGACATACTCAAGTGTCACAGGGATAAAAACACTACAGAAATTCATGGTGGGGTGCAACAAGTTATCTTAAGGCAAGATGTTGTAGTTTAAAATATTTGCTTTACCAAAATAGCCCTTCCCTGCCCATACCACACTTCCTTTGAGGGGGCTTTGGGAGGTATCTTTGTTCCCACAGTACAAGGAGCACCCCAGCAGCTGAACCCATCAAGTGTGACACGGCCCCACCGCCCTCCTAGCTTACCTGTCCTGCTGTGGAAACCCAGATTTACCTCTGGGAGCAATCTTCTTCTCTACGCTTGTTGGGTTGATAAATATGAATGGAGATTATCGACAGGCCAAAGGAGCTGCAGCATAAAGAACACAAAGCTGTTTCCCGGGATCTCTCCAAAGCACTACCTGCCATACATCATACATACATCATACATACATCAAGGACAGAAACAAAATTCATTCCAATTCAGTTAAGATAGCTATAGAAGAAGGAGAGTTGAAGTGTTCACAACTGGTTTGAGGTACAGGACATGCTCCTACCAAGAGCAAGAGATTGGTGGCATTTTCCTGTGGGTAGTGCACAGAGAAGCACTTTCTCCGGTGCTGGACATGGAGAAGGCCATAGGACTGCCTACTGGGTGCACCGCCCTGCTAGCAGACACAGTTCATCAGCTGCCAAACAGAAACTCAACACCTGAAGGCATGAAGGCTCTCCCCAGGCCATCCAGATGATGAATCCTCCCCTTTCCCCACAGGGAAATATAATGCTCCGGTTTACAGCTTCTGCTCCAAAGCCAGCGTCCACTCAACTGCCCCATCTCCCTCCTCTTGCACCTTCCCCTCCCTGCTCTACCTCTTTTTAAAGGAATAGATCAAATACCTTTGCTTTCTCATTCCTCTTCTAGATAGACTCACTTGCTGCAAAGTGTTTTTGAAGAACAGTTGATTCAACTGAATCATTCTCTTGAGCATAAAATGTGTTTAACCAGACTCATCATTAAAGTTTTAGCAACCGCCTTGTTCAGTGATACAGATTCTTGCAGGCAAGGCATGGGACATGTCAGGATCCTTGTCAGCTGACGGCTGGTGGGTTTCGGTACTTGGTGGATATGATCAGAGTTCATTGATGTGTGTCTGAATCATAAATTTGAACAGCCTTGGTTCTTTGTTTCAAACACCTTACATGCTAGCTGAATCCCAGCATCAAAAGGTCAGAATTGCCTCATCTCAGTTATTCCGATATGTTTTTTTCCTTGGGGTGGGTTGCTGGGTGAGTCTTGCTTCTCTTGTATTTGACCCATTTAAAAGATTTTACTTTCTTGCTTCCAGGACCTGTTAGAAAAAGAAAAAATGCAGGGATTATATTCCACAAATCAATGTGGACTATTGCCAAACCCAAAATACATTTATTGTTTTTCTCAGAAAGTTATTGTACAGAAAGAATACACTGCCTTTTAAATGTATTTTTTTTGAAAATTGAACTACTGTGTGTAATACATTCCCTAAGAACTCTTTATGTTGGTGGAGAGAGCCCACATATGCATATTCGTGTCAGCACTGACTCTCACTTCCTCTGGATTAAAAACCATAGTATTTAGAGTGGATAAGGAATCTAGGTCTATATTCACTTATTCAGAATTCAACATATATTTAAAAAAACTACCCCAAGTTCCAAACACTCTGGGAAATGTTAAAAATACAGTGCATTAAATAAAAAAGAAAAGGCTCTGCAGGGATCAAGACCAAAACAAAGTAGAACAAAAATAGCCACTTGCTTCAACCCTGATTACCTTCCATGAACCTCAGATAGTCAGGATCAAAGGCATTAGCTGCAGGGGAGTCTTTTTCAAATTAGAGGCGACTATCATACTCAGAATGAGCAGTCTGTAGGTCAGCAACAATTTTTGCTCCAAAATTATTGACAATCACTAAGTTAGGGCATATGTGTACTATCTCTTGAGGAAATAAAACAGCAAAACTTTACTGTAAGTATTTTAGCTCCAGCCAAGAAAGGGAGGTGCAATTATCAGATGCAGACTGATTCTTTTAAGTAACATGCTTCCGTTTCTTAGCTTTAAAAAGCCAGAGAAGCTTGGTAAAAGCTGAAAGATCTCCTTTAGTAGGAAGTTAGTTGCTTTTTAGACAGGGTGAAAGACTCTGGGATTCAAATCAACAGTGCTAACAGCTCCCAGTGCTTCAGGAACTAGGGATTTTGCTTTGGCATCCTGAAAATTAGGTACTGAGGTTAAAGGTCTTTAATACAGATGCAAAAACATAGCCTGAACTTCCAGCAGAACTGACTGTGCTGGGGAGATTGATATTTGTAGTACACAATGGAAAGCTGAGCACTTTTGGTGGTGTTTTCCATCGTACATGGCGGGCAGCCCTGAGATTTCCCTGTAGTTGGGTGAGCACGTCTAGTGACAGCATGGGCTGAACAGCAGCTGGAGAAGAATCCTTCCCATTTCGTCCTGCAATCCGACCATGCCGTGCCAGGAAGCAAAGCTGGTGTAGCTGCTCCAGCAGCAGTTCCCCACTGCCTTTCTGTTCATTGCGGTGAAACAGTAAGTCACAGCAAGAAATTCAGAGCCATGTAAGGCCTCACATCTCCATTGTTTTAGTAATGGGTATCTATTTTCTGCCTGAATTGCATCATTTTAGGATAAAGGATAGCAATGCCTTAATAGTCCACACCACTTGCTAGTAAGTTAATAATTCACCATTTTGAAAGCACAGGAGGAATTTATGTAAGCAAAATGTAACACCCTAAGGAAGACTTTGGTCACTACACCTTCAGTTTTGCAGAAAGTGGCATGAACTTCTTAAATAATTAAATATTAATGTTTTCAAAGTCTGATTTGTTCACTTACATGTGCTCCCATGAACCTGAAAGGTAATGAAACAGAAGCCAGTGGTAAGCACTGCTGAGACTCCCAGGTGAAACAATAAGGTTTTGGTTTTTTGTGTCAATCAGAGGTTGCTTCCAGCACAAATTCTTCCACCTCTAAGCAGACAGTCACGCAGTACTGAAGCAGAGGGAATATGCCACCTCTGAATTACCACGCTCGCTTACTGGAGCCCTTTGGCAATATTTCACCAGACTCCTGTACCTAGTTGTGCTGCTGAGAACAAGCGACTCAATGCGGTGTAACTTCAACTAAGATACATAAAAAGGACTGCAAGGGAGAATAACCATATTCATAATGTGATAATATGTTTCACATATAAATAACATGGTTTGATAGGATGGAGAAAAAGGGTAAGTACAGCTGCTGAAGTAATCCTTCAATAACAAGTATTCTGGCAGATGAGACATCTTGGCCCAAACTTTATTCCTACCAGAATCACCCTTATAAAATCCAGTCTTCACTGTAAGCCAGACAGACTTATTTACATCTAAAGTCTTAAAACTTTGTGGGCAGTGTTACTGGGTTGACTCAGCCTTTCTCCTGGCCTTTAAAACACTTGTGAGTGGTTAGGCAGCGAACTGGCAACAGCTCCTCAGGCTGTGCATCCTCTTTCTGTTCTTACTAAGGCTCGCTGTTCTACTTGTTCAACCCATCTTTTCCCTCTAAAACTCCACAGTTCTGAAGATGTGATTGCAATTAAACCTACAGTGGAATCTCTGTGCATGATTTACATTATTAATACACAGTTATCGAAGACTTTGCAGCAACCCCTTCCAGCACACACACAAACTACCAAAAACCCCACCAAACAAAAAAAACACACACAAAAAACCCAAACCTGACAACAGAGAAACTGTGAAAAACAGTATAGCTAAGAGAGTTCTGTTATTTTTTGGGTATGCTGTGTTTAACTACTCTTCTACCTTGAGCTTAAAATGCAGTTTCTCCTGAAATACAGAGAGCTGACATGGTGCCAGATGCATAGGTAGCCTCTTAAGAAGTGCCCCTAGAATATTTTTCTTTGGAAAAGGGAAGACTGAGGATATTCATATTCAAGTATAGCTGTCAACACATAGATGAGTAGAAGTTATTCTAAGCCACACTGGCTCTCATGGTTGCAAGAGAAAAAGATTAAGCCAGAAACTTGCCCTTTGATCGCAGCCCTATTTTCTGATCAGGGAAGCTACATGACTGCTGTTGACAAAAAATACTCTGAAATGTGGTATTTCATTGCCCACCTTCTAAAGCTTTTCACTTCCTGGTTTATCATTTGAGTAGAGTTGAGATGACTCTTCTCAAAGCACTTCAAACTTCGTAACATCATAGGCCCAAAGAACAACTGCTTCTCTTTATATCTGGGAGGCACAGTGCCACCTCCAATCCCCTACAGTTGTATCTACCCCAGCTGTGCCTAATTACCTCATTTTCATGGTTAATTACATCTGCAGAGGAAGGAGTAGTAAGGGCTTTGTAGGAGAGTTCCTATTGGCCTGTATTTGATTTCTAGATGTGTAACAGAGCAGGGAGTCTAGGATCATGTCTGCTTCAAAAGTAGCTATTTTGAGGGAGAGGGAATATGAAGAAGAGTGTTTCCACTGATGATGCTGTGCTATCTGGGGTGCTGGAGGTCCCAGAGGGAGGTTGCTGAAGCAGAGAATGTTCCCCAACACATCTCCAACTCAGAGATCCTTAATGATGGGGTCTTGCAGGTCTTCCCAGTTTCAGGTATTCAGACATCCTTTTCTATCACCAGGATCACTGCAAGCCATGGCTGAGGGACATCCAGCAGACAATGCAAACCTGTGTAAGATTTTAGAACACTTGATACTATTTCATGTGTCTGCAGCTACTTGTGTGCTTAAGTACCATACAATAAATGCTTTAAAAAGGTAATGGAAGGAATGATCAATCAAATCCCACCTGAGTTACCCATTGGTCTCTCTGTTTCCCCCTGGTTCCTTTGTTAAGCTTCTTGCATTTGTATATAGACAACTCAGAAACTTTCCTAGGTGACCTTTGAATCTCTGCCTTTCTTCTTTTGTTCCATTTTCTGAGTTTTTCACTTAATGTTTCCTCTGTGCTTCTTTTTTTTTTTTCCTTCTCTGTGTATCTTGCATTATCTGTATCATCACTTAAGATTTTTTCCCCCTGTTGCCCAAGTATTTACTTCAGCAGCCTCTTCCTCTCTCTCTTGTGGCCTCTGTCTCTGCTAAACAGTAATTCTGGCTTTATCCTTCTGCCCATTTCTTCAAAAACTTTACTTTCCCAGTGGTGCTGATTCTGATGATACATTGGTTTTCTTTCTGTTCAAATTAATTCCATCCTACCTCTTACTAAGATGTTCCAAAATAAGCCCTAAATGTCCAATAAAAATAAAACCTCCTATGTTAGGTCCTTCTCCAAAGCTGATGAAGTCAATGGAAAGACTCCATCAGCTTCCAAAGACTTGGTCTGATTTACACAAGTTTCTGATTCTTTCTTGTGCACATGTGCAGAGTTACTATTTATAAACTGTGGATTTCACATTGCAAAATATTTGGGACTCTATTCTCACAACCTTGGAGAATTACGAAAAGGGGAAAAAAGGGAGGATTTTTTTAGGATAAAAATGAAAATCTGAATCAATAATAGAATGGGATTGTTAACCAAGAACGTAACTTCAGAGGTAAGTGGTTTTGTCCTGTAGGACAGGCTGGGTCCAGAAAGCTTCTGCCCCTGGGTATTTTCTCTTCCAAATTTGATGGCATTGTTCATTAATTTTTCACATTCCTAATAAATTTGGAAACAACCCTAGTGACTTCTGAAAGGGGTATGATTTCCGCAGGTGCTGAGCACTCACAAAAAACTGCTAACATGTTCTGAATATCTCGATGACCTAAACTAAATACATGCAAATCACTAATTGCTTTTGAATCTTTACACCAGTGTATTTTGTTCTTTAGTTCAAAATTAGTGATGATATTAAGAAAGTGAAAAATATTCTCATGATTAAAATTGCCAAAACAGCTTCAGAAACACTTGAGAAAGTCAAAACCACTTCAGTCTGGGGTGACAAAGTCACCTGATGCCTCATTGCAGCCCAGCAGTTCTGCCTGACCCTTGGAGTGGTTTTGGTTTGGGTCCATCATTTTGGTCTTTGCAGAAAGCAAAAGTCCAAAATGGATGAAGCACAGTAGCTTGGGAGCATGAAGCTCTCCTAAAATAGCCAGAGAAGGCTTATTCCTGCTAACTGCCTGGTTGAGGCAGACTTTTATCATAGCAATAGTGAAATGTTCTTAATATGAAAAAGAAAAACTAAAAAAAAATAATAAGAATGTAGCATCGAAATACTGTGGAAATTTTACTTGCAAAGCAGAAGTCTATGGAGTGAAAAGAAATGTCATCTTCTTGCAGTGTGGCCTTTCTGCCACAATCTTCTCCACTGACTACTTTGTTAGTGACACCTGTATTATGTGACAAGAACTGAATCCTTCAACTTTAATGAAGGCCCTGGAATTCCCATTTGGAGGGATGGGGTGTTTCAGCATATGGTATCTTAACCTCCTCAAGTTCTTAGGTAGAGATTCTTCAAGAATAGGAGATGGTACACCTAATGGAGCTTTCTTCATTTTGTTCTTCTAAAGTGTAGAACTAAATAACAGAAAAAAGTTTTTTTGTATTTCTTGACAAAGACCTAATTCCTTCTTTTATAACAGTTTGAGCCTCACACAGCACATTTCAATGTCTGATTCCAGTGAAAGTGGAAGTCGAATCAAGCCTATGCGGTTGTATTGATTTTAAGGTTTGATTAGCAAGGTACTTGAACCTGGGTTTAATTTTATGTCTGTGAACAGTCATTGAACTCGGCAGGAAAACTGATGGCCACAATCTGATGTGCATTCGTGAGCATTTTCTAAGGGCAAAGGAAAGGGCAAAAATCTCGAACAATTTTGAAAAAGAGGCTCAGACACAATAGACAATATCACCATTATACTAAATAACATAAAAGCAGGTTTTCCACTGGTAGAAGTGTGAAAAGCGCCACTGAAGTCAAAGGTACCAGGTTTGTGGGATTTATGCACCTGTCCTGTTGTTATCACAATGTTGCTAACAGGAGCTGGACAAAAAAAATGCAAAAATAGTTTAATCCCTCCAAAACCTGTTGAACCTGTTCTTGTCTCTAAAAGCTTGATCTGGAAGAAAAATGTTAACTTTCCAAAAGCTCTATTTTGTCTCTTTTTTTTGAGGTTTGGACAAGATGACCTTTAGAGGTCCCTTCCAACCTCAAACATTCAGTGATTCTGTTTTCTTCCTGTTACCCCTTTAGTAACTTTTTAAAGAGATTTCTCTGCCAGTTGCGAGACTGAAAAAATATGAAGAAAAATGGGAGATGATGGGGAAACTGTAACCATTATCATAACAATGATAGCGTAAATCTGCAGTGCTTGATAGTCAGCAAGAAAAGAAAGCAGAAAAAAAGTGGTGAAAATCAAAATCACAGGTGTTTAAAATGTTCTGATTATCAAAAAAGAAAAGCAACTTTATTTCTGTTGCTTTTTGCTTGAGACTCTTATGGAAAAAAAACAAACCAAACAACAAAAAGAGCAACAGCAAAAAAACAAACAAATTCTCCCCCAAAAATCAAACAAAAAAACCAACCAGCCAACAGCAAACAAAGAAAAAAAAAAAAGAGAAAAAGATATTTTAAAAATATTAAACACTTGATTTAAAAAATCTTTTCATAAAGAACCTACTTTTTGTGAAGAAAATTGTAAAGTATTCTCTGACATAATCTAATGTCACTCTCTTTATTTTCTCTCATTTTTCTCGTCAGGATCAAAAACAAAACCAAACAAAACAGAATAAATGTTAAAATCTGTGATCTTTCTGACAACCTCTGACAGTTTGAAAGAGAAACACGATAACCCTCCCGCTACTGAAGACCTCATTTTGGAAAGGGAGTTTAAAATTGAACTTGAGGATCCCAGTCTTGTGAACAAGGTTCAACATCATCCCTACAGAAAGATGACTATAGAAATCACACTTGGGGACCAGCTAACAAAATGTGCAGGCAACCAAGCCAATAATAGAGAAAGGAAGGAGCTTGAAAAAGGGAGTGGAAGAAAGGGGAATATTTTGTTGCGCCTCTCTCTCCCTCTCTTTGTCTGCTTTATCCCTTAAGGTTCAGCTACATGGGCCATATTGTGTGAACTCGTCTTTGATATCAATGGGGACATCTACTTAAAAATTTATGGCATGATATGGCCCCAGGTATTTAAATTAACGAGATGTTAAATACTCTGTAGTTTTATCCGTAATTAGGTGACATGGATGCACCTTGATCCCAAGAGTGATTTGTAATATTCTGTATTGTCCACTTAGGGCTTGGGGCCTGATCCACTGTCTGCTGACAGCTATATGAGTCTTTCCTTTGACATTTTCCGAAGAGAGGCCCCTGACTCACTCACACATACCTCTCATTTATTTTTCTATCTATTTATCTATGTCTGTATGCAGATGTAGGATCTCTCCTTTCTACTATCTCAAAATATTTGGGTTTTACACCAGTGAACATCCTTATTTTGGGGGCAATTTTAATTAATTTTTAACTGCTTTTTTCCTCTGTATTTATATTTTGCCTTCTTATTCCTGGCTAATTGTCAGGTTTTGTTCAATATTTACAAGTTTTACATTGAGTGGGATTTCTTATGCTAATCCTCTTCATCTAATATGCTCACTAGAGGTGGCTAAAAAAAATTGGAATTTTTTTTGAGAAAAAAAATATCTGTAACTCTCCAGCTCTTTCCAGACAACTTTTTACTCAAAAGGGTCCATTTTTACCCTTCTCCTGCCCAGCTGAAGCCAGTTTCTGTCTCAGTCTGTATCCTAGGATCACTCACACAGCTGGAGTATTGAAATATATCCCAGTCGCTGTTGCTGGTGCCTGGCAACATCCTTGGCAGGACTTGGAGTGTTGTGGCTCTGGAAAACCCATAGCCTGGTCTTGTCCATGGGTCAAACAGAGGTCAGTATTGCAGCCAGGCATGGGAACCCTCTTTCAAACCTTCCCTGCTTGAACTAGATCTTCCTCCAGAGGACATGGGAAGGCAGAAGGTAAATTAGCACTGCTCTCATCACCCCATGCTTAATTTCCCCATGCTTATCTTGGGCTGTTGCAATCTTTCCCTTGACATTGAGAGCAGAATTGATGGGGCCAGGAGGCTGAGAGCTCCCTGGCTGGGTGTAAAGGCCCTTCAGAGCAGATAAAAGGCATCGGGATTATAGTATTAAGAAGCTTCAAATTATGTGAACATTATGAGTAATGAAGAGAAAGATCCAACAAGGAGGGAGAGAGAAACAGAAGGCAGCATACTAAAGGTGTGCTCGTGCACTCAGGGCATCACCAAGACTGAGCGCTGAGTACTCCACCACGTTCAGCCCAGCACTGTTTAAACATTCCAGGTGAAGGAACTTTTGCAGCCTCTTTGGGGAGGTTATTCTCAGTCTCACAGCTGTCTCATGACCAAACACAGAAGTTCCTGAGATGTGACTTGCATCACTCTTCTGCTCTGTATTGCCTTGTTTCTCCACAGCAGAGCCCCTTGGGCTCGCTGGAAAGGACTCCCCTCCCTCTGCTGAAGGGGGGGGCTGCCTCGTCACTTGCCCAGACTATACATATTTCACGCTTTTAATCTTTCTCCCCAACTCAGTCCTAGCAGCCCCTTCATCGCACTCACAGACGTCCCTGACTCCTCCAATTTGCCTGCGGTAATGAGGTGCCCAGTGCCAAGCGCGCTGCTCCAGGTCCAGCCTACACGTGCTCTGTGCGGGGGGACCGCTGCCTTGCTGACACATCCCCGTCTTTTCTTCTCCTTTTTTTTTTTTTCCCTTCAGTGATCATCATTCAAAATTAAAATAACACGGAAAGGCAAAGCAACTGAAATCAAAATCTAATGCATAATTAGATACAGCATGAGACAACAAACACGTCTTTGCTATCTGCCTCTGTATTGTAAACAATGATTACTTTACATGTTCAATGTGCCATGAAAGAAGAAAGAGCCTCTTGTGATGTTTTGTGAGAGCTTTGACTACATTTGCCCACTTTTCAAACAACAAAAAAATAAACTCACACTAACAAGGTGTATGTTTTCAGTCCTAAAATATGGGGTCACTCTCTGTTAAGGGGTCCATTCAATGATGAAATGAGATCAAAATGGTTAAGGCCACTGAAAGAAAGCAAGAAGGATTTGTCTGAAGTTCTGGTATACTGGCTATTATTTCAACCAAATAAGGATGCCTGGCTTTATTCTTCATGCTCCCTTGCCCCTTTTGAAAAACTGAAAAGAGAAAGGAAATGGCTAAGTTGTATCATCTATTACCTTGATGAGTGCTTATAACTCTTGATTCAGAGTTTATCATTAATCCAGGTTCTTGTGGTGATTGTTTTAGCTATGAAGTTTCCACACGAAATTTGTGCAGCATATCGGCATGGGAAAAAAAAAAAAAAAAGAAGCCAAATACAAAAATCAAATTAAATTATTAGAGAGGGTGGATGTGCGTGTGGTATTGATTTATATATCCTGCCAGTTTTATTTTAATAGATACATGAATATTTGTACATCTATGTCAAAACTGCTGACCCTTAAATTGGAAGTGCTTTCTTGCTCAAAACCAGATTACTTGGATCTATTATTTTTTAATGTATGTATTCATTTATTCTGTATCAGGCTCTGATACTCCTACTTATTCTGAGCAACACTCTCAAATTGGGCAAAATATTGTTCTCCTAATCTCTTGTGTATTTAATTTTTTTTTTTCTCATTTTGACAAACAATGAAAAGCCTGAAAACATCTGTAAAGCAAAAAAGTTATATCACTTCAGGGCTGTGGAAACCTGTTTGTGTTTTGATCATTCTAAGACATTTCATTTTGGTACCGGGATTGTTATTTTTGTATGCTAATTAACGTACATTTCAAACAATCTTGTTTTGAACTGAAAAACTGGATTTTTTTTGTTTTGAAACTTATGTTCCAACAATTAAAAAAAACTATTTAATTAAAAATGCAAAAACATAAACATTTCTGCAGAAAGCCTTGATGGGAAGAAATCAGCACTTTTTGACAAAAGGTTTGTTTAATTTTATTTTTTTCTTACAAAGAGCCATGACTATCTCTAGAAATAAAAATATGAAGTGGAAAAGGGGTGATCTTCAGCTATTCCTGATGTAGCATAACTGAATCTATCACAATTTCGTATACCATGGCTCACCTACTAAAACACAATAAGATTTTATTTGAGACAAAAATAAGTTTAAATGCTAGAGAATTCAAGTCTGACCCTTGAAGAGCAATAAAAGATACACTTGAAGAATCTGCTTTATATAAATGTATGGGTGTATGTGCACATGTGTGTGTCCCTGTACACCCAGTACATGTATCTTATCTCTCCATCCATCCCTCTCTCCATCTGTCCCTCCTTCCATCCACCCACTCACACGTGGTCTTTATTCCAGCACAAATAACTCAACTTTCTTTTGGAGGGATCTGATCATCATATTCATTTAAGGGAATAACAATCTGTTGTTGACTTGTTTGTACTCCATCCATGCACACAGCTATTAATTTATTAATTAATCCTCCTAAAAAAATCACACCTCTTCTTTCTAGATTGGTTGTCCTCATTTTCTATTATTTAACATCAGTCCCACTAAACCATCACATCTTGTTTTACTGGCTCAGATCCTGAATCAAACATCCATTTCTTAAGGGTTTTCCAGCAAGAATATTTCATCTGTGCACTAAACTCTTGTGGTTAGATTTAGGTCTTGAATGATTATTATTCAGAAACAGCAAACTATTCAGCTTGAAACAAGAGTACGACTTTTTTTAGGTTTATTAAAATTGCATTAAGGGGTTTGGGTTTTTTCTAAACCCAGTACTTAGAATGGCTGGAATTGTAATGTGTTTATATAAACTGTATTTCTGCAACCATTGACCAGGGTAATAAATAATTTATTCAATGTTTCTTTAAATACTGTTTTGTTTGGTTTAAACCCAAGGTTAGACATATATATTTTAAAGCATTGCCTTCCTCTGTCTTTATATATATATGTATAAAAGATTTAAAAGGTTATTATGGTAAAGATAGAAGCAAAAAATCTTGGCTTCTCTGCCAGCTCATATGTTGTGGCCACTTTGGTGGCTACAAAATAAATGTTCTGAAGATTTTTAGTAAGAAATTAAAAACGGTTAGCTTAGTTGATCATTATATTTATTTAGCGCATCTCCTTCCCCAAAGCAAAATGGATGGATTCAAATAAACACGGCAATGGGCTGAGTGCAACATGTCCACTGGGAATAAAACACACGGAGAAGTTGTAGTAGTTCTTGTTTGTTTATTTCTGTTAATTGTGAAAAGCCGCTCACACAAGACCAGGCAGAGCAGTAGGAGATGGTGGGATGGGAGCCAGGCTTGGGTCGCGCTCCCTCCCTGAGCGATGCTCTCTGGTACCCGCACAGCCACCCCCATCGTCACTCGTGCTCCCCCAGTGGCTGTGGAGGCAGCGGGCACCTTCACTGCGAGAACATTTTCTGCAAGAATACTACAGCTCTGTAAAGAAACAGATTTTCTCATCCTGTCAGGATACTCCTGGAGTGTGGGGTCTCTTCCTCCTCCCTGCACACACATGTGGGTGCACACACACACACACCCCCACACCCACCCCTGCCCTAACCCTTCTGCAGTCCCCACATCCTTACAACAGCCTCTGCTATCCTCTGCCCCCATCTGAATAGCACAGTCGATTAAGGGAAATTGATGGATTAAGGCAAAATGCCCAGCAGCTATAATTTTCCCATCCCACCCCAGGCAAAATTTTTCCTACATGAATGAACCTGGGAAAAAAGGAAAAAAAAAAGGTTTTGACAACAGCCCCCAAAGATAACTAGAAGAATCTGGTACATTCATTTGATTAAACCACACAGACACCACCAGCTCCAGGGTTTTCCTAGATCTGAATCCCCTAGCTCTTCCCATCGGATTTAAAGCCCTCATCCCTCAACATCTCTTTGCACTGAGTGCAACAGCGATGAGAAAAAAAAGAATAACCAAGCCATCCCTTGAAACACGTTTTGCTTCTTTCTGCCTCCACCTGCACTGGGGAGATGCTTTTGCCCAGTGGGAGCCCGAGGGCTGGTTTGGCCCCAGCCAGAGGAGATGGGTCTGTGGGGTGGCGAGGGGACCACAGCTGGCCCCAGCTCTCCCCCAGCCCCACCAGCAGCCCCGCTCCCACCGCGCTGAACAATGGTCTCCCGCTGCTTTCACATGTCACGAACAATTGCTCTCATTGCTCATCATATTGAAGTTGTCAGGGCTTTCTGACACCGATAATTTGTGTGAGTTGATCATACTTTGGTAAATCAACAGGTCGCGACCCCTGACCCTTCAGCCCAGCGGCTGGCTGAGAGCCACCTACAAATCTTATGACGGGGACAACAGAGAGGCTGTGAACTGCTCAAGTGCTCGTGTCTATCAGCTGCCACTGGAGAAACTGGTCCCCTCTGCTTTCCACTGCTGGAGATGGCTTTACTGCGAGTGCAAACCCATCTGTCAGTCTGTCTTAGTTTCTTCACATCTGTTTGGGTATCTACGTGTGTGTGTGCACATGAGCATTGTTTCAAATTTTTATTTTCACTGCAGTCACTCAGAACAAACTTTAGCCTCCTCCATATGTTTTAAATAAAGAATCCCAGTGTGGGAGATAAAAGGAACAGTACTCAAGGTCCTCCTCCAGCACCAATGAATTGCACTCACCCTAGATACATTCAATAGTTAAACTTCCATGGCAGTTTTATAGGGTTCTTTTATAAAACTTTATTGACTCACACATTCTCAAGTGGTGTCTCTGACTCTTATTTTCATTTAGGTACAGTATGTATGTCCAAGATGCCTTTGGTCCTCTGCTTCCCTATTTTTTTAACATATAGGATTCCTGACCAATGCCTTCAAGTACAGACTGTGCAAGGGAGAGTAACACAGGCATCTTTTATTACCCATGGTCTTCAATAACTCAGCAGCTAAACAAGCCAGAGGAGAAGAAGAGAGACCTATGAACTCCACCACGAATTCTACTGCGCATATCAGCTGGAGGGAAGTCAGAAACGAAGCGGGTTCAACTTGGAAACTGCAAAGTTGTTGAAAGTCCAATGCCCTGCAGAAAATACTTGTCCAGCACAGACAGAATTCTGTAGCAACCGGGAGTTGCAGGCACAGCTGGCTTAAAAACTATCACTTCTTACAGGAAAAGGCAAGGAGAGATTCCTTTTTTTTCACAGATAGAGCAAGCACTGTCTTTGGCTGATTCTTCTAGAGCATATGCACCCAGAGCTAACTTCTCTGCTTTCATGAGTGGTGTGGGTATGGCAGGGAGAGAATGGATGGTGTGAATTTATAATTCGAATTGCAAAGGCAACAGCTGGCTCTCCCTCCTTTGTTTGCCAGGTGTTCATCTGATGCCACATGTTCATCTATGTGCATTTTATAAATACGCTGAACAAATGAAAGTGCCCCTGTTCCCCTCTCCTGCACTTGAATTCAAATGCAGTGATGTGCAAAATAAATAGTATAAACTTAGCCATGTGGGGAGCAAGCAGAAAGCACAGCTGATTATCTATGCAAATAAAGGAATTTAGATTTTTCCACTGCACTACACCTTTTCCACAGAACTTTGCTGTTCTTCCTGCACTTGAATTCTCCTTCCCCACTGCTGGACACTTCCCTGATGTGGGGCAGGCAGAGCCCTGGCATGTGATGGTCTCCAACCTTGGGCCTGAGTTCAAGTTCAGTGACTCTCTAAAACAAGCAGAGGGGGCAATGGCGAACTCCACGTTTCCATCAGGCAGCACCAGAGCTGCTGTGGGCCCAAGAAGCCATTGAGAAATGTTTCCCCACCTGAAAACACCTGTTTTCCTTTGCCACAATGCCCATCATTCATCTCTACACTGTCTCTCCAGAATGAGCTTCAGACTGACCAGAAGGATCTGAGCTTTTTTCTTGATTTTATAGTAGTGCCTAGAGATTCCTGTGCCCTGAGGATCCCGAGTGTGAGCCATGCAAGACCAGCTTAGTGCTGCCCCAAGGGACTAAGGCTTTCCCTGCGGCAGAAGGAAGAGAAGCAGAGCAAGAACACATAGGAGCAGATGACAAACCATTGGCGAAATATATCTGCCCAGCTGTGCGGCCAGTGAGACCTAGCTGTGCTCAGGCACCTGAGCCTCTTCACTCAGCCAAGCCTCACTGATCGGTGTGCAGGAGTGACCATGAGTAGTCCTCGTGTGCAGTCCTTTGGGTGCATTTAACTGCAAAGGAGACCTTCCAGCCTGCACTTTCCCAGTTATATCCATAGCAGAAATCCATTACGGGATGTGCCATCCAGTTTCCCCTGTCATTGCTACACAGCTGGATCCACCCCTTTCATGTGCATACAGCATCCTGCAGGCTTCTTGCTGTCCCAGGCATTCGCCACGATCTCCTACAAGTGCAAATTGCTGTGTTCTCCCCATACACCCCAAAATACCTGCTTGTGTGACTGTACAAAACCCACATCCTCCAGGATGGGACCTGAGGTGATGCCTACAGCTGCTACCTTCCAAGACACGAACGTCTATTACCTGAACAGAAGCGTTCATCTTCACCAGATAATAGCCATAGCAGACTCAGCAGGATCTATCTGAGCCCAGCCCCCAAAAGCAAAGACTGGTTGTAGAAAGAGATGCACTGGTGACATTCTGCAATGACAGCAAGGTTCATCCTCTCCACCCTGGCCAAATGGAAAGTATTTCAGAGAGCAGAACGCACTGGGATGGTGAAGTGCGCCTTTACCGTGCAACATTAAAATTGTGGCAAAAGGAAAAGTCTGACCTGCACTCATCCATGCAAAGGTTATTTTACATGCAAAATAGCAGCTGAATACAATTGTTGTTCAGTTTGATAAATAACAAACAGAGGTAAGAGAAATGAAGAGGAATCCTGCACATTATCTGGCACAGCCACTGGAAAAATATACGGAGCGCAGACCCTCTCCGTCCAGGCAGAAATGAAGCGTGGTTGGCCCTGCTGCACTATAACAGATGCTCAAAAAACTATTCACACAATAAACATATGTGTGTATATGTATAGGTGAACACTCGTATACAGAAAACTGTGTTTATAACCTGAAGTTCTTTCCTCTGCCCCAGGAAAACTTCAAGTTTTTGACCAAAATAATCGTTTAAAGCTGGACCATTTGTATAAAACCCACATATTTTCAAAAATTTAAGTAACTAAAACATTACATATTGGAGTTGTCCTTTTAGCACATCTCGGTTAATGTGAAGTTTAGATTTAAATTTTTAAAATACTGCTTTTTGAAAATTGCTTGGCAAAGGGACTTTTTTTACCAGATTTTTCTACTTTTTACCAGTGCATTTTCATTGTTAGTTATTGTCAATGCAAAGCAGTTGAGCAGTTGTACAAATGAGAATGTGTAATGGTTATTTGAAAGTAGAAAAGAACAGAGTTATCAATAAAACAAAACCAATTTCATCCTGCGAACAGAGGAAATTGTGTTTCTGTCAAGCCAAATATTAAAACCACAACAAAATTAGATTCAAGTAGAAGAAATGAAAGATCTGAAAGAAAAAATATTCCAGTGCTAGTAATATTTAATGGAAAGAAGCAGCCAAGAGAGATAAAAGAAGTTTAGGAGTGATAATAGGCAGAAAACTAAGAATGGTTGCCACAGAACATGGCACTATATAAAAAATTGGAAAATAAATGTTGGGAACATAAATGCAAAGAAATCATATCACTGGGAGGAAGCTCTTATCCATGACTAGCCTGACTGTAATCAAATTACACTTTCATTTTAGAGTGTCATGTCAGCAGGGAGAGACTACAGACCTAGTGGAAATCAGATGAAAAGCAAGGACTACAGCAACTTCAGATCCCAATGGCTGTGGAAACCCATTTTATAAATTAAATGTAGGGGATTACCATTTGTGTTTCACTTGGCTAAAAAGGAGATGGATTACAGATACTGAAGAAAATTCTTTACTCTTGCTACCTCTCCCAACATTCACATCAATCTCGGCAGAGCATGCTGGCGGTAGGTGGGAAAAGAGAGACTGGAATTAAGATATTCTCTTCTATCTTGTGGAGAGCAGACTCTTGTGGAGTCATAGGAAATGAGAAAAGGGAAATTTTAAGCAGATTTCAGCCTGACTTGTTAGGAGCTTGACAGAACCAGGACCAGCAAATTTGCTCCAGGCCACGCGTGGGGCTCTCAGGAAGCTGGGAGAGATGTTCATAGCACGCAGAACTAGCTGGCGTTTTTCAAAAGAAAACTTCTTAGCTATTTATTTTCTTTCAGAAGGAGAACATTTGTCCTTTTTGATCATTTTTCCCCTGTTTTAGTAGCTTCCACACCTCTATGCATTCTCAGCACATTCTCTTTTTCCAGCTGGTAATTGTATTTGGCCGTAATTTGAGGACTTTGGGCTTTTGCCTGGTTTCTGGGAGACCTCAGATCCAGTTGGAACAGTGGCTTCTGAGGTAGATGGGATCCTCTAAACTGGTGTTTTGCAGCAGGACCACTCTCTTTCTCTCTCTTCCTCTTGCAGCAGATATGCCCAAAACCAAGGAGAAGAGGTCTAGTGTGATGTGGAGCTGGCCCTCTGTCCACTATGGGTTCAACTCAGTTCTTAGTACAACTGATAATCCTATTCCCTTTGAAGTGAAATGTTCATGCCACACTATGTAACCCAAAGTAAAGCTTATCATTTTATAGGTCCTTGAAACTGTAACAAAAAAATGTGTTACCCTAAGTGAAATGCTATTATCCCTGTTTTTATAACACTGTTTCTAGGGCAATGGTGAATTTTTATCTCTGCTTGACATCACCTTTGGTGAGCAGCTTGCACAAGTTATGATTTAGCCTTGCAAGCCACTTCCCTTGTCTCAGCATGGTGACTTCCAAGCACTGCTGGGTGCTGGTCCCATGGCATTTGAACCCCTTCACTGTGTATCTAGCAGCACAGGTGAAACGCAACAATTGGAGAGGTGAAGGGAGGTGGTGGCTTTCATGTGCTTCAGTTACAGACCTCACTGTTCATTCGAGGAATCTATGAAGAAATAGGTAAAAATTAGTCACTTTCCTCAAATAAAGACCAGTATTTTCTACCAGTCACTATATATTACTCAGACATTAGTTACATAGACTGATGAGTTCGTGGAATAAGGATGGTTTCACATATAGGTTTCCCTATAATAAAAAATATAATGCAAGACCTTATCTATAATAATAGTATGGACCACCACAGATGACAGCATCAATCTAATGTGTCCCATTGTGTAATTCCTAGTGGAGAGACTCCAGAGCTGCCCCAGCCAGCTCACCCTTGCACCTCCCATGACTTATCCACCTGACAGTCTCTTCTCAGTACCTTGCTTAAGGATTTGCAAAGTCAATGTCAAAATGGCCTTCCTACTGCAATTCGAAGACAAGAGCCATGGAGAACTTGGGAGGATGGACTCCCCAGTGTCCTGCCTCAACCATTAGACAACACAGCCTCTCTCCTGATAAGAACAAACAAAATTTTGCTGCCCTTAAACCTAGACCATAAAATTTGTCAGAGGCAACATTCAGTGCTTTTTGCAAAGAGACAGTTAAAGTTTTTGCTTGTTTGCTTAACCAAATATATGTGATTTTGAAGCAACTTGGAGACAAGAAGGGAAATATTCTCTTTTTATTAGCTCCTGCTAGCCTGGAGGAAAATAACCTTTTCTTTTTTTTTTTTAAGACAAATTATTTTTAAAAGTTGGAAATGCAATTACAAATGGAATGGTGCCAAGTGGTACTCCAGTATGAGTGAACTACCAATCCTGGTGCTGATTTTGTACTACATGAGAGGGAAAACTGAGAACTTTGAAGAAATGCAGTCTTTGTTCTTGAGTTACACAATCAATTAAGCACAAGACATGTTTAAAATTGTTTATTCTTTCATTAGCAATTCCCTGGAGTGACTTGGTATAACATTGTTTCATAGTTTCTACAGTTTGAGTCGCGAATCCCAAGTTAGGGTATACTTTCTGTCTTCTTCCTTCCTTGTCTCTCCCGCTGCTTTTAGGAAAGCAAGAGGTTTCTATATTTTGGTTTTTTTTATGTTACATACTGTTCTCTGCACTCCACAGCAACTTCCTGGACATCAGCTGGGGTCAGGATGAGCAAGAAAGTAGCCCCAGGACTACAGAGCTGAGATCAGTGGAAAGCCACCCTCAAAAGCAAGGTAGATGGATCAGGTCATCTCAGTGTCTGTCCACCTCCCACTTCTCCCTGACCGGTTGGGAGATAACATGGATTTCATCTCTCTTTCTTCCTGTCTTCACCCCTCCTTCAAACAAAAGCAGCAGCTCTTCCTGACAGCTGATGAAACAAAACCTGCTTCATCCCAAGTGAGCTATTTTTCCCACCTTGAAACTTCTCCCTTTATTGAACAGCTGACCTGGGAGGGGTTTTGAAGTTCACCAGGTGGGCTGGGTAAACCAATTAGCAGAGGTAGAAGGAAGGACAGGCTTTATGTGGCTACAGGTCAGGACTGGGATTTGAGACAGAGGTTCAATTCTCGGCTCTGCTGCAGAAAACTTCACTCACCTCTGTGAGGGTATTTGTAAGCCTCTCCACTTGACATTTGTAAAGGAAAAGGATAACACTCCCCTTTTACTCCAGCTTCCTCTCTCATTGGAGCAGGGACCATCTCTTGCTGTGCTTACAGTCTCTAGCGCTATAAACTGGCCCAATTTGGCTTGAGAGCTGTAAATGCTAAAATTTAGCAGATGCTTGTTCACAATGATGTGAATAAGATCCCCAAACACTCTGATGTGTCTCTGGTCACGTCCTAGTCCCTGGGAAAGCTCTTCTGCACTGATTGTTCCTTGTTCCCTTTCCAAAGTCACAGCATAATGAGGTGGCTGCATGGTCTAGTGAAAAATTATATTAATTCTCACTGATTTTCTTAATTTTTGTACTTCCTAAGAACAAACACTGGGCAGGTGATTTAACTTGTCTGTTTTCCTAAGCTTATCCATCTATTGGAGGAAAAAAGGAAACCTATATTCATCTTATTCCTATAATAATAGCTGGCCCCAATGGTAAAGTGAACTAAGACAGAAGAGCATTATGTCCCAAGTCTTCCAGAAAAATCAGGCTATCTTATGCTGTATGTGATATTCTGAATGCATTAGATGCATTTTCACTGTCACTCTGAAAAAAAAAAAAAATCATAAACTGTAGTCTGATAATAAAATTAGAGGCTAAGAAAGGAGAGAATTCTTCTCTTCTAGAGAGGTAAATGTTTGCCTTGGATCCATAACCCCTCCACTGTTTCACTAACAGGTTTAATTTTATTAACAAATACAACTCTAGACCCTAATATTATTAACCTTTGGCTGTTTTCAAGGAAACACAGTCTTTTCTTGACACTTTCTGTGAGTTTTGAACAAATGATGTCACCTTTATGAACCATTAGTTTCCCCTCAGTATAAAATGCGATGAACCAAAGAATCAGGAAGCAAAATCTTAACATACCAAATGGCACTTGGTGCCCAAGTCCTGTCAGTGATCCATTCTGCATTTGTAAGGAACCTCTCATGAAGTATTTATACTAATGATAACGAAAGTCAAACAATGGGAAAGGTGGTCTTTCTTGCTGTAGGGACTATTCCTGGTAAGCAATGTAACTCAAAAGCTTTACAGACTGAATTAGGTGTAATCCTTACGGGATCACTAGCAGCTCATAAATAACTTTTAATGAGATTTCCAGCAAGTAAAATCGCACATGGGAGGGGAAAAACAGAGAGAGAGAGTGGGGGAAAGAGAGGGAAAAAAAGCAAGAGAGAATCTCAATAAAAAATTAAAATGTTCATGCTATCCCCCTGTTGTTTTATATGTGCACACAAAAAGAAAGCAAGGATGGCTGCAGTATGGCATTATTAGTACCCAAAATATTTAATTAACTGATACAAAAAAGGGAAAGACTTGCTAAAGGTCACTGCAAACACAGTGACACTGGCCACTAATCTATGGAAACTTATAGAGCTAAATCTAAAGCATGTTCCAGAGTTAAGCAGGGAAATAAATCAAGGTTTGCAAATGTCATTTAAGTTTTCACCTGTCCCAAGATTCAAAATTATTGGCTTCACAATGAAAAGCATATGTTGCGCCCCTTGCCTAGGGAATAGTAATGAAGTGAGGCAGACACTCTCCAGTTCTACACTACCATCTCTTCCCTCTTTATTTCCCATTGAGTAAAAATAATTACTGTATACTTGAGGGAGCATTTCTCTCAGTCTGCCGATAACTGCTGCCATGTTGGCTCTTCATGAGCTGCTCCTCTTCCTTGTGGGACTGTGACTTGATTTATGAGAAAATAGTTGGCAAATTGCGATGTCCATCTTGATGGATGACATCATTTGGGCCATTTTGCTGATCATGTATGACTAACTTTTTTTTATTTTTTTGTGCTGTTGCAATTGATCAAGTGCTGCAGCACAGCTGAGTTAAGGAAAGGAGCGGGGCGGGGGGGGTGGAGGGAGCGGGGAGGAAAGAGGTGACAATTGCCTGTGCTCTGTAGGAACTGGAATGGCATTCACAGAGCAGAATCCCCTCTTTTTGGTTCAGCCGTAATCTAATTGAAGAGGAATATAAATTTTATAGACTGAAAATAATGCAATGTATATACAACAACAGGATTAAATGTAAATACTCCAGCCTCACTACATTAAAAATAAAGGGGAAAAAAATCATAAACCCTGAGTATTGTGTTTTATGCTGAACCCTCTATGTCTAATCCCTTTGGCACTTGAGTTATATTATCACTCATTACAGTTAACTGCTACTGTATATTATAGAGGAAGGGAGGTAGATGTATGTCCTCCAGGCCAGATTTTACATCCATGGAGTTATGTGATTTACAGATATCTGCTTCAAATTTAAAGAGGTCTTGATCAAGCCAGGTCCCTGCTTTTCAAGTTGACATCTCTGCAATGCTTGGACTATTAAGCGGTCCCTGAAAGATGACCAGGAAACCAAACCCAGTCCCAGTTTGTTGATCAGACAGCAGTCCTCAATACTTCAGGAAGATCTGCAGGTTGATCAGGAAGGGCTGGTAGCTGTGTTCTTCTTAGACAGGCTTCAGCCAAGCATGTCTGCAGGGAATCTTGCAGAATGGAGCACATCCTTATGAACTGCAGGTAGATCGATACGCACGAGGCTGACACACAGAGATGTACAACTGGGCTTGACCACCAACAGATCTGGGTGAGAAATGGAAAGAGAAGTTCGCAACACACTTGTAAAGGACGGGTTTGCTTTCATGACCTTCCAGAGGTTCTCAGCAGACTTTGATTAGTTTTCAGTTTCCCCAACTGTGTGCATGTGTGTGAAATCAATCCATCTATAACCTCCAATGCTGTCTAATCTCTTCCGGTGCCTAAAATTATGTTGTTGAGACAATAAAAATAGGCTCTTACAATGGCAAGAGCCACTGCAGGATGACAAGAGACAACTTGCATTAGTTAAAAAGAGAAACTTTTTCACCATGAGGACAATCAAGTGAGATGCCCAGAGAGGCTGAGCTGTCCTCATCATTGGAATTTTTGGGGACAAAACTGGATAAAGCCGTGAGAAACCTACTCTAACCTCATCACTGAATCTGCTTGGATCAGGAGCTTAGGCTAGAGACATCCTGAGGCTGTTTCCAACCTGAGTTATCCTGTGACCCTACATGGTTGCTTTGCAGAGAAGGAACTGTTTGAAGGCACTCTGCACAGCCAGCAAAACAGGGTGTCATGCAGCCAGTCCTCCACTTTCCTCAAGCCAATCTCCATTTCATCCAAGCTAACTGTTCCTCAGAGACGAACGTGCATTAGTGTCTGGGACATCTTGGTGGCAAGGTGATGACATTTATTTCGGCCATGTATGTTTCAAGTGTTTATGATCAGTCAAGTGTTTAAGGACATTGCAGGCAGCAGTGCTCAAGCCAGAGCCTGAAGTCAGATGCTGCTGCATGCTCTGCTGAGCACATTGGAGTGCCAACCTCAAGGATGGTCTTGCTTGCAGAAAGGAGGGAAGTGGGCTCAAACTTCAGATTTATGAGGGCCAATATACAAACAAAGGCAATGCATGGAGCAGCTCTGAAATGTTCCTCTTGCCAGATGAAGACTTTTTACCTAAATTACAGCTACTTGAAGCCAGCTACAGTTCTCAAAATGTTTGTCAGTCAGAAAAAGTGACTACGCCTTCATGAATCGAGGGTGTCAATGGTGCTAATGATTAGGAAAACAAAACAAACAAAACAAAAAGTATTTGAAAAATGTTTCAAGAACTACTTATCCTGCAAAATCACCTCTCAGATCAATACATTCGTAAGCTGGGTCGTATTAACATTGCCTCCAAGCAGCACATGTATTTTTCTTTTAAATCAGTTTAGCCAGCTGCTGCCTTAGATATAAAAGCACTCTCTTGTCTATCCTGAAGGTATATTTGTCGATTGGATTTTCCAGTATTTTACCTTCCAAGGGAATTTTCTTAAAATGATGAACAAGCTATGAAAATCTAGGGCCCTAGATGTTTTGCTCTTCCAGAGGCCACTCTGGATTTTTGGTTGACTCTAGGGCAAACATTTACCTGTAGACTTCAATAGACAGTTGATAAAACTGTCTTCATCATGTGTAGGTGTCCTTCTGAGGATGTACCTATAGAACATATCCATTATTCAATATTTCCAGCAGACTGGGCTTGCCAAAAGGAGCTGGAAAAAAAATCTGTTTTATAACTGGGGAATAAAAAATATGTTCAGGAGAATCAAAAATGAACATTTTTTTCTATATCTCAGTATTTCTGTTCTCTATATATCAATAGAGGGGGATTTTAAATGGTGTTTTGTTTCTCTTTTGGCTAGGTCTCCCAATTCTTTCATGGACATACTTGGTGGGGTTTTTTGTTTGAGTTGGTTTTGTGTTGGTTTGGTTTTGTTTTTTTCTAAGCTGTTTTTCATATTTTGGTGCAAGGGGCGATACATAAAAATTTACAAGGTTTACGTTTTCTTTACATTTCCTAAATGCACACATCTGCTTTTCTCATTAGCTAACTGCTGCTCACTGATGGACTCTCTGCACTTTTAATTCACGGTAAAACACTTTCTGCACATTTCAATGTTTCATTGTTTTATTGAATGGCCACAGCCTTTTACCCAGGCTGATTTTTATCTGTTGCTGCACTTCTTCAGCCAACTTTATCATGCTGAAATTATAATTTTCAAAGGAATTTCCTTTCTCCCCCTTCTCACTCCTAGCTGTAATCTAAAGTGCATAACTTTATTGCTGTCTGAATCCTGCCAAAAGCACACTTTTATGGTACCAGTTATCCAGCATGTCCTGTAGAAGTGTGGGACATAGAGAGAACAGAGTGTTTCATATAAACTGCTTTCCATTAACTATAACAATAATAATCTTGAAATATAGTGTTTCATCTGAAGACCTCTCTTTCCCTCAAAAAGCCTCCAAGTTGGTAAATTAAAGCTGAGAATCTCCTGGCTTGGTAAGAATGATCAGATTGGCTCAGGCTAGCCCTGAGGTCACCCTGACACATTCATGAAGAAATATGGGGAAAGGGTTGGAAGAAGTGCACCGTCAGCCTCACCGTTGCTCCAACATTGAGATTCAAAGGTTTTTCTGGTAGATGATGCCAGCCCCATGGCACTGGCCTTGATTAAAGCTTCCAGACAGAGCCAGTGGTCCAGGCCCTGAAATAAAATGGTTCAGAAAAAGGTTGAAGGATCTCAGTAGTAAGTCTGTTCTATCTGCATGGGCTCTGGAGCTTGCTGGGACACTTTAGACCACCAGTCTGTGATTACCAAGGGACCAGCCTGGGGATGGGAAATGCCCAAGCCCTGACACCACAACTCTCCCCTGTTTCTGCATCTCTCCTGCTCCTGTGAAACAATGGGGACTTCTCTACAGCTTGTCTAACTGCAGCTGTGCATCTTGCTGTTTGCAGAATGAAAGAAGGTTATCTTTAAGAACCAAGGCTGTGAAGAAGAGCGGACCATCCTTTCTCCATCTTATGGACTTGTCCCTGGTGTCCATCAGCCACCACAGCTTGTAGGACACAGTGTCCACATGCTCCACAGATCTCTGGGCATGCTGAGTCCCTGCCAGATGCAGCCCGCCCAATCTGTCAGGAGCACAGGTCTGCTGGCCTGAACCCAGAGCAGAAATCATATGCCCATTCCTCCCACCCCTTGCCCTGTGGAAGATACTGCAAGGAGCCTTCCTGCCTTCTTGGTCCTGAGTGCTGCTTTCTTCTCCAAAAGCCCAGCCTTGGAAGTAAGACTGACTGAACTGGAGCCAGACATCTGGCAAGCCCAAGAGCAGAGTCTTTGTCCCAGGATGAATTCTAAATTTTGTGGATTTTTCTTCCTTAAACATGAGGTAGGTGATCTCCATGTAAATACCAAAAAAAAAAACAAACCAAAACCAAACCAAACCGAACCAAAACCAAACCAAAACCAAACCAAACCAAACCAAACCAAACCAAACCAAACCAAACCAACCAAACAAAAAACCACCAAAAAAAACACCACCCAAAAAACCCACCAAAAACCAAGTCAACATCGCCTACACAGAGAAGGGAATCCCAGGCACCTCCTCCCAGCCCGTGACATGTGAGGGACAGCAGGATTTATAATACCAGAATGCCTGAACAAGTAGCTTGGTTTTCAGAAGTGTTGTGCCTCTAGGCAGTCCCCATTCAACCTATGTAGGTTTTTCATTCATTTTCATCAGCAGCAATTTGTTTCCAGGATTCACATGTTTTTTAAAAATGTTATATTAATTTCTCAAACCCACTGATCGTGCTGCAGCAGAGTAACAGAAATGCATAGGTAGACATGACTAGACTAGGGTCCTGCTACCCTCTGTTTTTATCAGAGCCTGTTGCTTGCACCATTAAAATACTTTCTGAGGGTCAGTGATTTCAAAGAGCACTTAGGGCACAAGAGGTCCTTGGCCTGGGTAGGATTTTGCCCCTGAGACAGATCCTATCATGCTTACGCCTCTTAAATGCCAATACAGTCACACCGTAATGACATTTCACTCCTGGATATCACTTTTCTCCAAGAGATCCCCAAGCCCTGTACAAATGAAAGCATAAATACAAGCAGAGCAAAAACATCCTCATGGGACATGCACACAAACGAGGGCAGGAATCAATAAGGAGAAATCATTTCTCTGCCAATACACAGCCCGGGAAGGAGGGTACCCAGGGATGCTCTGGCTCCTTGGTTCCCAGCCCACCCTCCCACCTCCATGTGCTCTTTGTTCCTTCCAGAGATGGTCTACACTGCTGCCTGTTTGCCAGCGCCTGGGCTCCCATGATGCAGGAGTCTGCAAGATCACAGTGCTGCTCTTAGGAGGCAGTGGGTATGGTGTCTGATTTTCCACAGAGAAAATTCAAAGCGGAGGGAGAGGGGGAGGGATGAAATGATCCTGCAGTTCTCATATTGTAATGGTTATTTATTTTGTTTAGAGAGCACACATCACAATGCATCTGGTTGAAAAAGAAACTTCCTTAATTATGTATAGGGCTTTGACTCCCGAAAGATATGTTATGTAAAAAAAGGGAAAAAAAAAGAAATCCAAAAAACAATCTACTGTTTGTCTGGATGCTCAATGCATTCAATTGCAAAATAACACTTCCTCTCCAAGCCATCATTACCTATGTCTATGCATTTTTATTTGAGTTTCAGCTTATTGTGAAAGCCTTCTGCTTTGATTCTCAGCCTCTACCATTCCTTCTCAGACTACAGTTTTTAGGGAGCTGCAGTGCAGTGAAAATCAAGAGCTACACAGAAACTGCCTGATTTCCCCAGGAATTTTTATGTGGGATCAATCTGTGATTCCAAAGAAAGCAGAATAAATCAAATCAAATAACACCCGCACTAAGCATATTGATGAGGGCATGGATCAAGCAGGACAGACATCCGGTTATGTAAATGATAGCCTGGAGAACACAGCTTTGTTAAAACAACTCAGGACGGCTCCCAGGGGCAGACCTTAAGTCAGAGTAACCCAGGATTTCCTCTTTGAATAAACTTACATCAGTGTAAACGAGAGCAGATCCATGTACTACAAAACCAGCATGTTTTCCCCATCAGTAGGAGAAGCGACAGCAAAAGCCAGAAGGAGCCTTCAAGTTTCTCCTGGTTTTGGTGAATTTTTCATTAACTTCAGTAAGGCCCACAGCAGGCATCCCCACTGAAGCTGTAGTACCAAGAACACCAGGGGACTGGATCTTTTAGATGAGAGGCTGTTGCCACCATCCATTGTCTCCTAGCCCACAAAAATCAATAAGTGCCCATGTACTGTGGGCACCCCTTGCTCCACCATGGCCTGCACAGCCCAAAAAACTCTGCAAACCCAACACTTCACGCAGTGGAAAGACAGAAGCAGAACAGCACTTCCATGAGCCAAGAAAACCTGCTGGCATCCGGAACATTTTGGGAGGCCAGGGATAGTCCTGCCTTCAACCGCCTGCTCCTCTGAGCACAACCTGAGCTCGCATTCCACACATGACAGCACCTTGGATTTGGCTTTTCACTGAAACACAGCACCTCGGGGTCTGTGGTGCTTTTTTAGCTTTCAAAATATAACTTTTTTAGGAATATGGACCAGATCACTTACAAAGAACTGGATCCATGGATCCAACTTTATTGGCCAATAGCTTTATAATCCATTAAGTTAAATCCTCCTCGTGTAGCAGCAAATTCCATTTTTCCTGGCTCCATTTGCAAAAGTATCCAGAAATATTATTACTTCTGAGATTTTTTTCCTGACAGAGATACTTAGAGAAGAAAAAAACACAACCCAAACTAAAATAAGAACCCACCTGAAAAATCATTGGCAATTGCACTTTTATTTGTTTCAAAATATTAGTTATTTTTGTAGTGTTTGCCTGGTCATTTGATCAAGCAATTGAACAAGTCTGTGTTGGAAGCAAAGATGATCTTTGCAGAAATGAGGAATAGTTTCTCATCCCTTAAAATGAAGGGGGAGTGAATCAAAATAAAAATGGTTTTGATTATAAAATGAAGGCTTACAGTGAGCAAGCTGTATGTGGTTTTGGCATCACTATTTGAGTGAGTAACAATTGGAGCCAATCCTACAAGATGAGTAGGTCTGAAGATAATATAGACTATAAAGAAATATTCCCATTCCTGCTCCAAATTCCATATGTTAGTTGACTTATTTGCACCTCTGAACAACACTGAATCTAACATTCTCCCGTAATTGTTTCTGAACTGTATTTTGTGGGTTTCATGGGCTGATTTGCAGTGTCAATGCCTGCCATTCTGTTTTAGAGCATGCAAAGGCATCTAAACAAAGGGATTTTTAGGCTGAAACAACATACAGGTTTGGTATGTGCACAGCGGTAGTGCAATACTGGATACACAGAGTGCAGTATATTACAGGTCATTGTGTAAGGAAAATGTCTCTTTCCTACAGCTATTTTTAAATTTTGAAAACAGCCAAAACCTCAGAAGCATTAGACTATATTTTATTTGAAAAAGGGGGAACAGGACAGAAAAACATTGTAGTCCATTAGATGGCATAAGTGTAACAATGGAAATTCAGGGAAATAAATTAGAAAATAATCTTTTGTCTTGCAGATTTACTATTGCCCATAGCTTATGGTTTCAAAAGAGAAGTGGAAGGGAGGAGAAAACAAGAAAGAAAAAAGACAATGATAATTTTCCAACATTTAAAAATGGAAACCTGAAGGAAAACTAACTAAAAAATCCAGCTACAATCAAGATGCATCACTATGAATATTTGGTTGTTACTCATGCGTATGCATTTAAAAAAACCACACTGATTTAAGCCTCCACCCCAAGTCCAACTTTAGAGGTGTTTAAAGGTCGGGCCTGGATTCATATTGCAGCAAGTGAACCTTATCTCTGCACTGTGCCAAACAAAAGCCACTTGAGTCCGAACAACCCTGAACTTTAAGCTGCTTGAAACCTTTAGCCGGGCATGACCGTGGTGAAGTTTAGCCGTTTCTAACCATACACTTTCATCATTCATAGAGTTTACAGCATTACAGCATTACCTTTTGCTTGCTTGATCTTTAAATGAGTGAAGAAAGCAAAATAGTCTTAAGTAACTATTTTGTATCTGAAAGAATAGGAGATCACTGAATGTTTGCCATAGGTCTTGCTGTCTTGTGAATCAAAAAATAATCTAAATTAAACAAAAAAGAAAATTACCTATTAGGATTATGTAAAAAAGCATTACATTTCCTTACGAATCAAGTTACCAAGATACGTTTTTGCAAAAGAAAGGAAGGTCAGTTACCACTATTAAACTTGTATATTGTTTTATACTAAGCCCTTCCAGTGGCCTCTCTGAGGGACTGTTTAGTTTGTATTACACTCTAATAAACTCCAGGTGTGGAGGACAAACTGAATAATAAGAACCCGATGGACCAGACTAGTTAAAAATAATGTGGTACATTCCGAGTTCTCTGCATTTAATTTATTGTTAATCATTGTTATTACTTACATTTATTGGGTAGTTTTTCTAGATTTATTAGGCACTACATTTAACAGTGTTATCACTTGTAACTGACTATCAGTGGAATAGAAAACATATTTTCTTAAAGAGTCTTACCCTAATTAGTAAGTTGTTCCCCTATTGACATAAAACAGACCCTAGGAGAGTCAAGTTAAGACTGACTTTTTTTTTTTTTTAAGTAAGAATAAAATTTCAGCTAGGAAACCTGTTTTTTCCAAGTCCACCTGTCGGAGCAGACAAGCAGAAATATCCAGGTACCCTACACAGGGCTCTATTCGGTGATATACTTGGCTGAAAACTGTCAAGTCAAAAGCTTGAAGGTTTTCAACTTGAAGCCTGAGTTAACCAACAGTGTCTTTTCCTGACCAGTGCGACATGTGAGGGAGAGCCACTAAAAAGATGAACAAAAGCCAGTTTGAGCTGCTTACTCAGCAATCCTGCAGTACGCAGTCAAGTCAGTGGGGCACATCCCACAGTAGGTGGGGGACACAGGGGAGATGATGCTTCAGAGAGGGAAGATGACCCCAAAGGCAGGTGATGACGGGGCTCCCAGAGAGGACTGTAGAGCAATCAGGGCTGACAGCAGCTGCTTCACATAATCTCAAAGCTGCTCATCATCTAACAAACATGTCCTGGGCCAGTACAGCCCCTTGCAGGTCACCCACGATAACCTCAGTATGGGAGCCATGCAAGCCCTGTGTGAAGATCAAGAGTTGCAGCTGGCTCACCCCTGCTACTCATCTACCTGCTCCACCCAAACCTTGGGCAGAAGTCCTAGCAATCTGCCAGCTGGCTGCTTGCATCACCTCATCAAAACAAAGAGCATAATCAACATATGTAATGCTGTAGTTATCTGCTTGGATGGACAAATCAAAACAGTTTATTTGGTGACAAGGTCATTAGTCACCCCTGATGGAAAAAGCAATTACCCCTCCCAAGTGCCCAGGGCTCCTCTTAAAACTAGGGAGTACAGTCTGAGCTCACCTGTGGTCTATTCAGGAGGCCACATTCAATTAAGGGCAACTTGATATTCTTAAGCACCTTTTGTTTGAAGATCTCAAAGGACTTTTCACACTGCACAGGTCAGTTAGGGAGCCCAGCATAAGAGATACTTTGGTGTGATCAGTGTTGGAGGTAGTGGCAGAATCTGGATGAGAACTCAGAGCTCCCAGACTGTGCATCCAGTTATTGTAGCCAGAGGCAAAGGGTTTGACTTTAGAGCTTCACGCTCTGTAGGCACCATTATATCATAGCAGTGCCTGGGGCACTCACCCACACCACAGCTTCAGAGCTGGAACAGGCTAGGGGAGCAGGATGCACTGGTAGGTGACATTCATGGCTTTACTTCCCATCCATCACAGCAGTCACTAGGCACAAAACAGGAAAGTCCTCAAGAACCTGGGTGGGAGTGAACACAAAGAGGTAGTCTGGGTTTCTTTGGGTATCTGTGCAGCTGTTCCTTGCAAGGCGTGAGCTCAGTTCCAGGTCCCTGGTGTCAAAGACTGAAACTTCCCCTGGCAGTTTCTTGTCCTGTGGAACCAAATATAAATCAGTGCTGGAGGAAATACTGCTCACAGAGAGATAGAAAACAAGAGCCAACAGATGATTTGCTGCTCTGCTCATCCTAAATCCCTGGTACTTAACTCACAGGAAAGCAGCAGGAAATCTTAATATTTTGAAGGGGAGGGGGTGAATAATACTAGGTCAGATGAATCCTGATGACAGCTCCTTTATGCTGCCAAAATGGGGAAAGTAGGGATCACCAGTGCAGTTCCTCTACTAAAAGTACTTATGTCATTGCTGCTGGAGACACCAGATCTGAGGGAAACCGTCCTCAAGTTAGCAGGGAGCAGGCAACCCCTTCTAATTAATGGAAACTGGGGCACAAGGCCGTAGGTAGAAGGGGACTACTGCTCAGACCCTTGGCTGTCTCTGCCAGAGACCTGGTGCTACAAGCTGTGAAGTACCACCTTCCACAACCGGAATTCCCACTGTTGGTTGGAAATCCCACGTGAGTAGCACATGGGCTGAGTGCTCCAGCTTCCCAAGGTTCGGCAGCAGTGTGGGTAACACGTGCATGTGGGTAATGCAAAACTCAGAGTCCTTTTACAATGGAATTCCCCTGCTCCCCTGTCCTGTGAGGCCCCCTCACCATGGTCTTGCTTTTGCTCTGACGTTCTCCTGTGCTAATTCTCAACAATTTCATTTTCTGCCTGCCACTGGCCCTAAGATTTTTCCCTTCTGCCCCAATTTGGTGGTTACGTAGAAGTGCATGTTAGTGGAGGGTATAAATTGCTCAGAGGATTGTTTTAAAGGGGTTGTTATTGGGTGTGTTACATGTATGAAAATGCGTGTTCCTTTTCCATTGATGGTGTCTTAGTGATCTGTCTTTCTCCATCATTGTTGTGTGTGTGTTCTGGTGTGTAGCTCAAACTCTCCTTGGTTGTAAACCACTCTAAAAATCCCACTCCAGGAATACTGCTTTGGATGCTGCCCCTGACCAAAGCAGACTTCTAGTCTCTCATTATGTGTTTTGATCTCTGAGATCCACATGCTGGGAATGTCCCATCCAGGCTGTGGGTATATCTACAGCAGGGAAAGAAGCCAAAGAATTGCATGTGCCAGTAAAATGATATCTCAGGCAGTGTCAGACAGAGTGCAGGGTAGTTTGTAAATAATAATAATAAGAACAAGATTTCACACTTGTATAGTTTTACACCTCCATTAAGACCCACCAAGCAGACTTTTCTCTGGAAAAGCCCTCTTTTCCTCCTTCCCATCGCATCTTCCTGTTTTACAACATGTTGTTAGTTTGGGGTAAAATCTCTGTGTTTTAATCCAACCAAACCAACAGCTCTTTCTAATCCCTTCATGGAGGGGAGTGTGACGCATTGGGGGGGGTGAGAAGGAAGCAATAGGACACCAGCAGCAGTAGAGCATCTAAAACCTCCTCCCAAGTCAGGGGAGCCAGGAGCAGAGCAGAAAGTGCACTCTCCTGTAGAACAGGAGCTGCTTGAGGGGCAGGGACCTGGGGAAGTTGGATTCCTTCATGTGAGCTTCCAGACCTGGGGAACAGCTGCCCCAGCAGAAGGAGAAGAGCCTCATTAGTTTGCCTCAATTAGGCAATAAATGAGACACATGCATGTGGACACGGTGTTTTCAACAGTGGGGTGGCATTCAGCGGTGTAATTGAGGGCTGTCTTTCCATCATTTCGTGTGAAAGTGACGCCCGGATGTTGTAAGGTAACCTCCTAAATGTACCAAAACGTACTGCCCAAAACAGAAGAAGATGAAAACAGAATAAATGGGATTCCAACCAGTCAACAAGCAGTCTCCTTCCTCTCCAGCGGTCCACAAAATTGGTCTCTGTAAAGTCCTGATACTTGAGCTGACTCAGTCTTGAGCTGAGTACCTGGGGAGGCAGGAACAGAACAAATCCTAAAGTTGTCTTCTAATTCACTCTCAGATAGGAAGACAGACATGAGAATTCAGCCTGGTGTGAATAAATTTATCCATTCTTGATATTTCCCATCATCTACAAAAGTGGTTTCTTTTGCTGGTTGTTGTTTTGTATAATTTTCCGAACAATACCCTTTAGCAATGAGACCTCCCTTTTCTTAATGCATTTCCAGAGGAACTTGAGTCCAGATCACACACACACACAAGGCAAGTTTCCAGCATTCTTATTACTCCACTGGAAGAAATAACCAGAGCCAGCATCTCTGAACCATTTCCCAAACTGCTCTGTTCTTCTGACTTCAGTGTCGGCAATGCACTGTTTCTAATCCATTACAGGAATTTATCACAGTACGTGTCAATTTGTTTCTCTTCTTTCCTCTTCTCACTTTAAAATGACATCAGGAAAGAAAGTTTAAATCAGGGCTGCTTCAATCCAAGTTTTAGCGACAGAGCACTTTACTTAACTGGGTCCTAACAGTGCACATTAAGTTTTAAGGGCATATACTAAACAGATCAGGCTTTACTGTAGTCTAGAATTTCCTTTGGTTCCTTTTTGGTGGTGATCTTTATTGCAAACAGTTTGCTATACTAGGAAGCAGGCATGCAGTTTGTTTTTTGGTTTTGGTTTGGATTTTTGTTGTTGGTTTTTTTTTTGGGGGGAGGGACAGGGGGAGTGTTTGTGTTGCTATTGTTGGATTGGGTTGTTTTTTTGTTTTGGGGGGGTGGGTTGGTGGGATTTTTGGTTTGTTTTTTTTGTTGGTTGGTTGGTTTGGTTTGGTTTGTTTTTTTTAAGCAGATTGTCCCAAATAGATAATTGTAATAAGCCATGTCCACACTGTAATACAATGGGATGTTCCCATTTGGCAATAGTCCTAATTGGATACAGGAGAGACAAATATATCACTGAAGAAATCTAAAACGTATACCTGTATACTTGTTGGATCAGATCCTTCTCTGACAAGTTACTACTCTCTTTACCTGCTGGAGTAAGGACTGACAAAATCTCTCTGTGCTGAGTATATTTTCTCTGCCTGCATAGTCAGTAGTTAAAAATGACAATAATGAAATAAAACACTGGGGAACACTGTGTCATTGCAAGTTTCTGAAGGGCCAAATCCTACATCACTTATTTTTATGAGTCATTGTGTGAACTGAAGCTGAAAGGATAAATCAAGTGTGTGAGGATTAGTGCATGAGTAAAGATTTCAGGATCAGAAACCTAACTCTCAGCCTCATAAATTTCCTAGTGGAGAAGATCCAGTGTCATTCATTCGGCTTTTTAAGTGGGAGTGGGGAGGCAATTGTGTCCCTTTTCTTTTTAATTACATTTCATTTATTTAGATTGTTATGGAGATGGTCAACCACAATAGGGAACCAAAAGCACAGAGTAGGACAATTCCTAGAAGCCTGTACAAACAGCATGGGATCATGTTAAGTGCTGGACACTTCATTTTCATGACTTGATCTTTGATTTCCTCAGAGATTAAATAAAAATGGACATGACTGAAGCTTATGAAGAGAGACATGTCAATTCAAATGGGAACATTAAGACATCCCCAAATCAGCAGCCAAAAAGGGCCAAAGAATGAAGGAGAGAAAGAGATTCAGATTCAAATACATTCCCCAGAGTAATTACTGGAGAAATTGGGGGTTGGGGGCCAGAATGGGAGGGTAGCCATTGAATGGGATGAAAACCCAAGCATTATAAAAAGAAAAGGAAAAAAGGGGGGCTATGGGTAAACAGGATGGAGGGAGAGAGCATGAGTGGCAGATGTCACTGATTTCATTCCACTGCCTTAACTTGCTGTTTGAAAAAAAACTCCTCATGTGTGACCTGAAAAGAGAGAGAAACAAAATGAAAACAGGCATCAACAAAGCACTCGCTGTACGATTTCAAAAAAATGTAAATTAATGACTGGCAGTAAGAATCTCCAAAGGAAACAACATCCCAGTTTAAGCATTGCCATCAACAAAAGCTCAACAGCATATGGTAATGTTAACTTTAATATGAAAAGATAATAACAATCTTTAAAAAGTGACTTGAGAAAAAACCTTGCTAGGTGCTCATCCTTTTCAACTTGCCTAAAAAGAAAAGATGTTGGAAGGTTTTGTGTTCTTTTTTTTTTTTTCCCTCTTCCCTTAAACTGTTCACATTGTGTAGTTAAATGAGGTTGAGATTGGTACAAATTTCAAATAAAAGTGCCTAGGATCTCTGGCTAACAAGGCGTAAAACCAGATTTGTAATGGATAATTACATCTAAACTTATTTAAATGTAGGCCTATTGATTCAAGTAAGTTCCTTAGCGCAGATTCAAGGTAACATTTTCTCCCCTACCACTCTTCTTAAAGTGTTGTTATATGGTTGAAAAATTAGCATTTCCAGCTGCTGGCTGCACCTTTGCTCAGCACCCTTCCTCCAAGCATCACCCCTTGTTCAGAGCCAAGTATCTGACCATGCATTAGTGGTTGTACCTCTAAGTGCACATGCACGTTGCATGCTAAAATGTTCTTTGCTTGTGCCATTACTGTATGGGTTCATGCAAAATTCTGCCTTTTCAGGTAAAACCACCAGCTTTTGTCTTTGAAAATCTCTCCTCTGCCCCATGCTGTAATCAAACAGGAGGAAATAACTTTATTCAGGTCACCCTATAAATGCCTAAGGATGCTGTTTACTCACATGAAAGGGTAAACTTTTAGTTCGGACTTCTTATATGAAAAAGGGCTTTTGATATTATTATGCGACCTAGAAGTAAATGCAGCTTTGAATACTACTTCAGACCCTGAGTGAATATCAGTTTCTTAATGAGCCTACAATGGGCCAAATTGACTATTAGAAAGGTGGATATTTAAACCAACAGCACCTCCACACAAATGTGCATTACACTGCTGTTTTAACCCTTGATCCCGCAGTGAAGTCTTGGAGATATCGTTTTGCAATAAAGAGGTATTTCATGGTCAATTTGCTTTATCCAAAAATAATAGGAAAAGAAGCTTGCAGGGGAAAACCAACCTAGTTTGGCACAAAATGCTAGCACTACTGGATCTAAGTAGAGAAGAGTTTAAAAGACTCTTGTGCGCTTAGCCGTACGCTGAAAGAATGACACACAAACAACAGCCACCACATGAATGCGTCCATTATATCCTTTATTGAAGATCACAACAATAGTAGCACTTCATTGAAGAAAAGATGATTCCTCTATTATAGACAGGCCCCTCAGATCGCCCAGCTCAGCGTACAACTGCAAGATGTACAGTTCTCTCTGCATTTTCATGTCATTGCCAAAACACACAAAGTAGATTCTCGAATGCCTGGGGCTAAATTACAGCCCTTGCAAACCACGCTGGAAGTTTGAGAGCCCAGAAAAAGTTCTGAAGGTTTTCTCTCTCTCTCTTTATGAGAGAAACCAAAGCTCATGGGTACAGTGTTTGTCATGTGAAACAAGGCTATTTTATATCATTTGGGGTTGTTTTATTAATGGTGCTGAAAAATTGTTCAGTTCGTTTCACTTTTTGTCTCCTTTTGAACGTAGCGGGATGAAGGTAGTGTGTTTTTAACACGTCCAAGATAAGAAAAGAATAGACCCTTTTGTCTCTAGAGCTGTATGCCATCACTATTAAAAAATCTTTCATCTCATCTCAGACAACAAGCAGAGAGCATGACAAAAAATAAGAGAGTTAACAGTAAAATGTGTGTGACGGGGGTGAAGGCTGACAGGTAGATAGAGCCACCCCTTGGCCTCAAGTTTCATACTAGAAGAGTTGGTCAGGGTGAATTTTGTTCCTCTCAGGTTGTTCTTCTAGTATTTTGTATGGGACAAATGCCAGAAGCCCACTTGCAAAAGAGTCACCCATAAGCAGGCAAAGAACTGTCCTGCAGGCTAAGGGATTAGTCAGCTGATGGAGGGATCTTGGATTGCTGTGGTATTGTCAGTGTCCTATAAAACTGGAGCTCCTGAGGCCCAGCACGATGTTGTCAGCACCATCAAATGTGAATGAGAACCAAGGAACGACCTTGTGAGCCAAGGAGGGACATTGTGAGCCAATGAGGGACATCAGGAGCCGAGGAGGGACAACACAACAGGTGCTGCAGTCGGTGACTGCACAGGAATGCTCCAGGGCTGCCACGCCAGCAAAACGGCTTGGGCACCTGCTTGTCATGGAATATTCATCCAGGCTGGTTTGTGTCTCCTGACACCTGACGCATGCCAAGTATCAGGCTGAGCACAACCTGACATTTCAGCATCCCCACCACCCCTCCCCGTGCTGGAGCAGCTCTGAGAGCGTTCTGCACAACGGGATGAAAAGAGCTTGATCAAATGACCGGGCAAACACCACAAAAATAACTAATATTTTGAAACAAATAAAGGAAAAGTACAAGCCAAGAACAGGTACTTGTGAATGGAGGTTAAGTTCAGCAGAACATCCTAAGCTAACTTAGAAATGAATGTTTAATATATTTCCCTTTGACATTTCTGACGTAAATGTATGGATTTTTCATTTTGAAAGAATACTTCATTTAGAAATTGAATTAAATTTCCCTTTTGAGTGGATGAAAAACAATAACAGCTGAAACAATGAATTTTTTTTTCAACCTGAAATGAATTCCTCTTGTGGTTTGATTTTTTTGATTCATTTTATGACTACAGGAAGGATAAATGTTTTCTTCAGGTTAGCCTGAAATAATGTTATTCGAATCAGCCAATGATTCCAAAAAAGGGGAGCGAATGCACCAAACCTCTTTGTGCAGAGCTCTCCTTAGAAGCTCTTTTCAGTGTGTCACCTGGTGTCACCAGCCCTATTTCTCTTCAAAGATTTGTTACTCATCCAGCAATTAGAAATCCCGTGGCATCACCTGTAGGTTTCAGGAATGTTTGTTTGCCAAGGTGGGCTGCACTGGTATTATATATAAACCTAGAAATAACTACAGGGTATAATAGAGATATTCTACCAGGGCTTATAAAGATCCATTTGCAGACGTCCTGCCCACAACAGTAAAAAAAATAAATCAGTAAAGTATCACTTTTGAGAGAAGAAGGCAGAGCTGAGGAGGTAAATGGTAAACAGAAAAACCTGTAAAGTCTTGAAGGTCCCTTCAGCAACTGTGATTTATCTTTGACCTTTTCTGTTTGTTTATCATTACATTTTGCCAAAAAACAGTAGTTACTGTTCCTTTTTTTTTTTAATAACCTTGTTCCTTTCAGATTTCCCTGCGATGGCAGCACTAAACTCAATACAGCTATTGAAAAATACACTGCGGCCTTGAAAATATGTCTGATCAAGAGCAGCAAAGTTTCCACTTCTTTCCTACAGATACTTGGGTCAAAAACTAGTATCAGATGCATGTTTGCTTGCTTTCTAAATTGGGGGTGAAGCACAAAAAATAAGCTATTTGGAAAATGCTGTCCTTTTAAGAGGACAGTTTGCCTTTCAGTTCAATGGGGTGAGACTCCTGCAAGGTATTCGCACTGCCCAGCCCTGGTTTTAAACGCTGATCAACAGAGCTTGTGCAAAACAGATTTTTCAGCTCATTGAACGTTTTGAACTTTTGTTCTATGTCTTCCTGTTGGGCATCAAGAAAAATGATACTTCTAATTGACCAGTTGGTCAAAAAGTATTATTCTTGAGATGTTTAAAGTTGCTTGAATAGGACAAAACTTACATTTTTGATCAGGTGATTTGAGGTTTTAATTAAAAAGAATAATTTTTAGATGTAAAAAATAAAAATGAAATCAAACAAACAAAAAAGCCAGCAGAACCTTGTAAGATCTTGGCATCGCCTCAAAAGGTATTTATCATTTAGATTTTTTTTCCATTAAGAGTTTAGGCCAAAAGCTGAACAGAATTTCAGGAAGGAATATGAGCTGTAAGGAACCCATAGCCCTAAATGTTACATTTTTCTCAGCAGCATTGGTTGCTGTTCTAAACAGCGTTTAGTCATCAAATCAGTTTGAGGAAAGTATTCATGATGCTGCCAAATAACTAATGCAGATTCAGTGCCTGTATCTTTTGTGGCAAGTTAATAAGTGTGTTTATTGTTCAGTTTTTAAACCAACTGTTAGGCCTGGCATCTTTAAAAGTTAGTGTTTATATCCAAGCTTCTTTAAAATTATGTGAAATCAAAGTCAAATCACCAAGCCCCAAATGCCTTAACTGATTTGATTCCAAAATTCAAACTGATTTGTAAGGCAGAAACATGGCAAAGTACTAACAAGAGGCTTTCTCAACATGAAGGATTCTGACATCTTGCAGTTGAAATCACTGAACAGTGACTTTTGGATTACCAGCTCCAAGACCAAACCTTACTCAACCTTATTCAGCCTTAGAAATGAATCTTAAGGCCAACTGGGTCCTCAGTGTGAGGCAAATGTAGGCAAAGGTCTCTCCTCATCAGCCCTACTTACACATTGATTGGCCATAAACTGCTTGTTGATGATCATCTCCAGAAAATGCCAAGCTGAGTTCAGAGCCCACACAGCTGGCAGTGCCAGCTGGGGCATGTCTGGGAGTGTGGACTTTGGAAAACCCCAGTTTTGCTGTATTTCCTTACCCCTGCATCAGGGGCCATGATAAGAAGCTCTTCAAGTACTGGAAGCCAGTGTGATGTGTAGGACCTTCCTTATTAGACTTGATATCTCCTATATATGAACAGAGGATACAAGAAGTCATATACCCAACTAATGCAAATTTTTCTTAGTTTAAAAAAAGTCACTTCTAATTTCCTTTACAGGTTTGACCCCTTTTCTAGTGGTTCCCAAGAGTGAGTCCTGCTCAGTAGATCACAGGAGACAAAACATGACCCCACAGTCTGAACACCAGACTGCCCTTCTGCCATCCTCACCACATCTATGGATGACTTTGGGCACCTCCCATAATTATTTGTGGCCCCTTCTGTAACACAGAACACCAATGATAAACCCTGCCTCCTCTGTTTTGTTTTACTCCAATGCCATCAGCCTGCGGGCAGGACTGCAGTGTCCCACGGCCATCGGCAGGACAGGGGGGTCACGGGGAGCTGCCTCACGATACCGACCTGGGCTGACATGGGACTGTCTGCTGGGCTCTGTGAAACGCCCCTCCAAAATCTCCTCTTCAAATCTTTTTGGAAAAAGAACATGCCAGATCATTTTTACTTAACAAAAGAGACAAAAAAGAAAAAAAAAGGCTTTATGAGTCAGTGTTGCATATAGGAAAAAAGTGCTCACCCCCTTGCCTCCCCCGCCTCCCCTGCAGCGCTGGTTTCTGAGTCACAGTGACCCTCCCAATTACTGTGGGACTATCCCCTTCAGGAAGCATCAGTCAGAGCTTTGGCACTGCTTAGTCCCCTTCTTACATTACCTGATACTTTGTTGGATGAAACTCGATTATTTCTCTCTGCCTCTTCCTACAAGCTGGCTACTGTTGGTGCAATAGCTTCTGCAGCTCCTGCCATCTGGAACAGACTTCCCACCCCGCTGATTTTGGCCTCTGTTTCATTTCAATTTTGAGATGAAACAATATTCTCCTCCCTTGTCTATGACTCTTCATTTCTCTCTAGCCTTGCTATTATGTATTATTTATCCTAGTAACTGCTTGACAGTGGTCACTTGTTAGTATAGGCTGAATAAAAGACAACAAAATATTTCCAGTCATGAGCTCTTTTTTTTTTTACTTATATGGTGGCTTTCCCTAAGCAGCCCCCCTTTTTTGGCTGAAAATATTATTGCATGATCTCTCCTGAAATACGATTAACATTAGTTTGAATTCTTGAGAAAGCTTAATCAAAGTCGCTTTCAACCATTTTTAATTATGTATGCATGAAAAAATATACACATTTCTGCTGTGGAAAAAAATATTGTCACATATCCTCATCCTACTATACACTCACACACAGATCAGATGGCTCAGATGTTGGTGAAGCTGGAAAACAGGATATCAAATTAGCAGAGAGGAACTTTTATGAACTAATTGGACATATAGATCAGGGAGGGAAATAACACTGTGTCTCTCATAAAGGAGGGAGGATTATTTTGTTTCTTAGCTTTTTCTCATATTACAAACCTGAGAAATGAAGCATGCCCAAAATGCAAGCAAACCTATGTTTGCACTAATGAGAAAGCAAAACCCCAAGTATTTTGGAAAGGGTTTAAGCCCTCATTCTTCCAGGCACAAAGGAGGCTTCAGCACTGGGGTCAGGGAGACATTTCACGAAAGGTCTACTGCAGAGCCTTTAATAACATCCTCAGAAGCATGGGGTAACAGCCTCTGCTTGAGACACGCTTTTATCCTACTGTTTTCTTCTGCTCTTGCCATTCTTCTCCAGCCACTGAACAAAGATGGGTCTTTGTTCCATCACAACAACGTCTTTTGGATTTGAAGGAGTGGGCAATTAGTCTTTGTGAAGCCCATCAACAGCATTCTCCATTAGCCACATTGACCTGGCAGTGTTCTGCTTGCTCTCCACATTTAATAAAAATGTCGGGAAAACACATTTGAAACTGAGTCATCAGTGGCACTTATTGCCATGTGGTATCATCAAGGCCAAATATTTAACAGGATGAAAAAAAATCCAAATTTGTACTTACTCATTTGTAAGGACACCAGCCAGTGACACTGGGTGGGACTCAGAAAAGGCAGAAGACACAAAGGCCTCGGTGCCTGTAGTGTATCAACAGCTGTTGTGTTAGGACTTATGAGCCTTAATTGTGGATGAAAACCTCTTTATAAAAGGACCTATGTGAACCTGGAAAGAGACAACAGCAGTGACATGGAACGGCAAGATGATGAGCGATAGATAACACACTGGGACTGGCTGACTCCAGCTGGCGGGTGCCAGCAGGGGCCGAGCAGGAGTAAGCAATGTTTGGGGAGGGCTTCTGGGGGAAAGGAGGACTTATCTGGAAAGAGCATGAGTGGCTCCAGGCAAGTGAGAAGGATGGCAGTGGTAGAAGTGAGCATGGTGGGTCACTGGAGGAGCCAAGGGCTGCGAAGTGCCACAGAAAACAGCATAAAGAGGCGAGTATGGGGAAGCTGAGCTGTGAAGAGCCCTGTGTTTGAAGACAAGAAGCCTGAAGGAGAGATTCGGTACTTCAGGGCTCCTCTTGGCCTGGAAAGCACGAGACCTTATTGAGTAATTGAGCTGGGAACCGCAGGATACCATAGGAATGAACCACCGGTCTCTGATAGCTTTGCTTGATTTTTCATCTTCCATTTGTTGCACCTCCACGTTCCTCTCTCATTTGACTGTTGTCAATTTGTGGGGTTTGTTTTTCTTTACTTCATTCCACCTTTTCTCTTTCCTTTTATGTCCTAAATTGTTATTCAGCTGTTTTGATTTAAATTATGTTTATGTACAGTTACTCACAGCTCTGACTGTTGCCTCCTCCCTCCTGCGACTGTCTCTGATGCTCGCACATTCGCTTTGGCTCCTTTACAGCAGATGCCTGGAGCAGTAAATGAAAGCAGCTCTTTTATCAGTGAGCCCTTTCACCTCCAATTTTTTTATTTCTTATTAAGGCTCCAACCAGTCCTAGCTTTCTCTTCAAACGTAGTACACGCAACTCAAAACAACAACAACAACAACCACCACCACCGCCAGAAACCCAACTAAACTGCAAAATTATCGACTCTTCTGAACCCTCCCTCATCCCCCTCCCTTGTTTTTCAGCAGTGCAGCAGTGTTACTTGTAGAGGGTGTTACACGTACCCCACTGTGGCCCTCTGAACACCACATGTGGCCAATCTAATTTAGCCTATGGCTAAACAAATCCCCAATCGTGGAATAAACCTGCTTATGTTATTAACAAATGCTGTGAGAAAATGTTTAACACGGCTTTGTGAAATAGAAGTTGAAAAAAAAGGCTCAAAATTTCTTCCAGGGCACAAAAATGTCATTGCGGTCAGCAATTCGTTGAAATGTGAATATTCAAATATGTATATAATTTAATGTTTTTTAAAAAATTGAGGGGTATTTTCTTTTACAGGAGATTGCAAACATCAACATTCAAAATCTGGAGGCTCCTTGAAGATTTTCCAAGAAAAGTGGACAGAAGCAGTTCAGTTTTGAAATTAAAGCCTCTGTGCTTCCCAAGGGGTTTGTGGGTTTTTATTTTTCACAAAATGAGATGTTTTTCATAATTTCGAAAAGAGATGCATCCCCCCCTAAATCCCTGCCACAAGACTGCCCTGCTACAGATGAACTCCGTATAGCAGCGTTTGAAAGGAAGATGAAAAATGTCATCAATGTTAAACATATTGTTAATTCACAGAAAGATTTTTTTTTTAATCTGCACATTATGCTGCTACCAAGGAACAGTCAAAATAAAGAAGAAACAAGAAAATTCATTGTAGTAGTAAAATTTCCAGCAAAAACACGTTTCAAAGGAAAATATAACCAGCTTAGCAGTAGCGTATACTCAAAAAAACCAATGGATTATTTGATCCAGGAATCGAACTCACAAATGCTTACTCATGTGAGTTGCCTTTCTTGTCCATTCAAACCACCAAAGGAAAAAAATCCCTTGTAAGCCTATAACCAGCCTCACTAAAGTTCTTTTTTGTCCTTCAAAGACCTTTGTTTCACCTTGCATGGAGATAGTTTTAGCCCATATTTGGAGTTAGCTCTAACAGGTGTAGAGGTGCAAGAACTGGATCCAGAGGATCAAACCAGCAACAGCAAGAAAAAAGAGCATCACAGCACGGTACGCTTGGAATGCTATCAAGACATAGGAAATAAAGAAAAGACATTTTCAAGGAAGCATAATAATAGAATAAATACAGCCAGTTAGCATGGATGAATTTCAAAGAGGGAAGAAAGGAAACATCATGTAAAGAATTGCATAACAATGGATCTGAAAGATATCCAAGTAAGAAGAAAATAGCAGTCCTGTCCCAAACATTAGAAGGCTTCTGCCTGTCATTACGGAAGATTATGCTATTATTCAATTACATAATGGATACTTATATAATTCATGCAATTGTAAACAGATTCTTTTAAAATCCATTTTATCCCACAAACAAGAATGTAATTTTTAGCAAAGAACCACTTAAACCTTTCTTCCTTGTATCTCTGCCTCTACAGCTTATGTTTTTCATTCACCTGACTAGATGGTTTTCTGTGTCCTTTCTGATCAGCACCAAAGAAGGCAACCAAAGTGTCCTTGTCCCTTTATCTTCTTCTCAGTCCCAGTAATAAGAATGAAGACTTTCCTCATGAGAAGACTCCTGTTGATCCAGGAAGCCAAAAGCAGTGTGTCCTCCAGAGCTCCACATCACAACAGACTAAATTCTCCCTAAACACTGAATATTTGGCTAAACGTCAAGTATTACTGGTGACTTACTTCGAGTATTGTGGAAGATTCCTTCACTATATAAATTGCACCGCATGAAGCATTACTAATTTCACATATTTTAAAACATTAAAGACACCAAATTTGTACATAGGTGGCAATAGCCCATCCCTGAAGATTAGTTTGAGTGAAACACAGTGAGTATCTTGGGTAATCCTATTGCAGAAGCCACAGGATGAGATAAACTGTATTTATTATGCCTTTGTTGTTTTATGGCACGCATCGCTCATTCAGAGTCTTAAATATTGACTCAATCTTCTACCTAGTAAAGCAGAAGAAGCCCAGTTTTTTTCTTCTGCACTGAGCAATGGGTTAACTTCCCAAGGTCATACAGGAAGTCTGTGACATGGAGAACTGCTTTCGCCTCTCCTGAGTCACACACCAATGCTGCCATTTCCCAGCTATTCTTCTTCTCTATCTGTGATCAATGGTTTCTCTTATAAACTGGGGAAATATAGGAACAAAATGCAATAGCTGTCTCCTCCAGAGATGGATGGTTCTGTTCAGTTTCACTGCTCTGAAATAAAATAAATAAAAACTTCTAATTTTATTTTTTTAAAGGCATACAGGATTTTGAGGAAAGATCAACTGAAAACAGAAGAAAATATTAGATACCTTCCTTGGATTGTTTAAGAGATGGCTGGCAGACACCATAGGACAAAGAGGGTCCTTTAGAAAAGGATTGCTCTCACTTCTCTAAGTGTTTCTAAATGATAATGGTCTCTAACTATATGTCAACTCTTTCTAACTTCATTCATCAAACAGAACCTCTAGAGACACCATGTTGATCCCCATGGCTATAAAATTCCTCTGGTGCTGTAATGATCTGAAGGTACAAAAATTCCATGGAAATAAATCCCAATTAAATACCCATTAACAACAATGGAAAGATCACTGGGGGTATTAGAGGCAGCCCTAAGACACAGTACCCACACACACAAAATTGTCCAGCTTCTTATTTATCTGCTTTAATCACTATAATGCAAAGAAAAAACCTTTATAACGTTTCAATAACTAGTGCTAATTTATTGCAAATGAATTCAGTAACATTTTTGTAAGAATTAAGTACTTATTATTTGTATCGTGGCAACAACCAGCAGTCTCAATCCAGATCATTCCCTTTTGCTTGGAGTTATAAAAGAAGCTTCTGCTCCCCTTCCTCCAGAGCAAGAAACAATGGAAGATATAAGACCCCAATTTTACCCAAGCAACACAAAGACTTGAAGCAGTTTGTCTCATTTTACTTGAAAGACTGTGTCAAAGTCTGGAACCCAACACATTTTTACAGTTCTAACTCTAAGAGACTCCTCTTTAATAGTAAGACATCTTTAAACTCATTGCTGGTTCACAAGTGTATTAATGCTGGCGGATTTCTGTTATGTTTGAGAGATTGAACACAGCATTTAGTAAGCAGATTATTGGTAAAATGCTTACTCCCACACTGTCATTCAAACACAACTTTGTTCTTCCAGCACTCAGACATGTCTGATACCAAATTCAGCTATGCATTGTGCCCCCACTGAAGATGTGACAAGGAGGTGGTCCTCAACCTTGGTGACACTCAAGCATCAGTCAGGACACTAAGCAAAGGCTAGTGGCCCCACAGGCTTTACCTATTTATTTACTGATGTTTCAAAGGCAGCTTCCTCTGGCACCTTAAAGCTTTCAGCTGTACATAAGTAGAATGAATCCTTCCTCCCTTGTGACAATTTATATCAGGCAAAAACCTGGTCTTTACAACTTCTTCAAAACCTCACTGCAATTATAGTTGCAGACCCACAAAAGCCCTAGGCCTGAATATTCCTGATATTGAAATAGACTGTGCCATCCTAACTGCACCATCACCTAAAAAGCAGTGTGATCTGTGTGATACACTCTAGTCCAGGTTTTGATCTCGACACAGCACACAGAGAGCATCGTTGAACGTGACATGTGATATCTTACTGAATTCAGGCTCGGGGAAATTGCCAATACTTATCTTGCTTGACCAGAGTGCAGCCTTCAAAGCAGTAATCATGAAATCTTATTACCGTACAAAGATTGGAATTATACACTGGTATCTGTGGTTAACACTTTTTGATTGGTTTAGGCCTTACTTGACTGGGAGATACTAGTTTCTATCAGTAGGAAACTATTCTTTGGAGCTGTCTTCCTTCTGCCAAGCATCTACCTGCTCCGAAGGGGCATGCCATTACAAGGGATTCGACAAATTTTGTCCTAACAAGCAGAAGCACAATTTATTTGGTTTTCCTCAAATCTGAAAGGCCACCTACACTCTCTCTTATCCAAGTGCCGTGAAATCAAAATAAAAAATGAATGCTTAGCAAGCAAGCACTGTTAAAAATCAGAAACCACTGGCTGTGCATTTTCATCCACTGCCTTATAACATTTACTCCCACTGCAAATAATTGACTAATCAAACTAAAAATTCCTTGGAAAAGTAAGTGGTTTTGACCTGGCCCATGTACTTTCCACTTCACACTAATAAATCAATATTTTTCTACTGCCCTTTGCCTTTCTTCCTGCAGGTTACCAGTAGCCTTATTGCCCAATTCATGTTGCCTTTGTCAGCTGGATTCTAGCTTTTGCTTTCTTTTTGCTGGCACCTGTTTTAAAGCTTGTGCATAGCCCCAGAACACACAGTCCATCAACTGACTTCAACAGAGACTTCTTTTTGCAATGCATCATGTTGTATTCCCTGGTGCAGGTTTCTGCCCTAATGTTCACAGCTGGTGGGCTTCATGGGTCAGTTTTAAAAGCAATAAATCGTTATGTTTCCTACCCAGCCAACACCAGCATATTTCTGCGGACCATCATGTGCCCTACATGTGATTAAATAAGAAACCCTTAGACTTTATTCTAGCCATGTAATAGTCTTGTAGAAACTATAACAGTCAGCTCCAAGAAACAAGGTCTTAAGAAACTGTGCCACATATTTTTAGTGCCTTTCAATACATTTTGTCAGTTGGAAATGAGGACAAGTTAAGATTACATGACCACTATTTTGCCTCACAGATACCTCAGCATCATCATGGGGCAAAGCTCCTTCTCAAACAGCAGTGTAGAAAGTCAGCTTTGATCAAACTCTGATTATTGGAAAAGACCAAATCCTGAAGCTGGCCACAATCCCTGGCTTTTAATTCCTACTGCGAATATTCAATATCTTGCTCAGTAAGTCTGATCAATTGGATTTAAGACTTCCTAGAGCAAAGACTTCAATGAAATTTGTGAGAACCAAGATACAACGCTGCTCGTGCAGTTGGTACAACCAACAGCTACATTTTGCTGAGCTTCTCACTGTAACCCCATGATTTTGGTTGGTTTTAGATACCCCAAAATGTTGCTAATTTGGATGTATTATATTCAACAAATGCCCACCTCATGCTGACTTTCCTTACATAAAGGTTTAACCAACATGATCTAGCCATTTCCCTGAATGGGCTTGGGAGGATATACTTTTTTTTTCCCTTTGTAGCAAATGGATTTCTGGATACTTTTCCTCCAGGAAACTGTGCTGGGTGCTCCCTGGAAACAGGTACACTCAGCTGGGGTTATGAACTCATCACCCTGTGCCTTGTCTTACTGGTGAAGGCTGTGTAGGTTTACTTCTTTTCTGCTGCAGATGGAAACTCACTCAAATTTGACTGCATTGTGGGCCTTTGAAAAGTTACAGCTTGCACAAGTTTACATGGAGACTCATTAGATGCTGAAGTCTGAGTGTCAACAACATCATACCACATGGTTTCCTCCTCATGTCAGTCCTTGCATCCTGACCAGGTCATACAGATATTTCCCTACCAAATAAAGAATTATCTCCCCACCTGTGCTCTGTGAGCACATTTCCCCTGTCCTAGGACATGGTAAGAGTTGGCATCAATGTGGAGTACTGGAAAATCAAAGAACAGGAGGGGATCTGCAGTGCCGGGCTCGAGCTGGGTAAAGGACAGGGAGTTCTGGGAGGCTGGATAGAGAAGGGCAGGTACAGAAAAGCAGGTAAAAATTCAGAGGGGTGCAGAAAAAATAGGAAGGGTGACTGGGTGTTTTGGACAATATCAGCAATAGGAGTCCTTAGCTTCTGTAGTCTGTACTGCCAGAAAGTAACAATAAAAACAAACAGACAAAACGGCTCAGCTAAATTAATATTAAATCCAAGAGAATTCCTTGGGTCAAATCCTCTCTTGTACACTTCAAGCCTTGTCCAGTGCCTGAAGAGATGTGGTACAGTGGGAATGTGCTTCAGCGCTGCCAACACATTAGTCAAAAAGTGCTTTGGCCAGCACCACTGTGCGGTTTTAACAAGGAAAGTGAGAGGAAGAGGATAAGTCTGACATCCCCGTACTACACTTCCCACTCACAGCACCCACTGCTGCAGAGCTCTTCCACTTCTTCCCTGGAGGCACTAAGAGAAGACTGAACACAGCTCATTGCAGCAGTGATAGCTGCAGTGCCACCTCCCACCACAATCTGCGGCCACTGTTAGCAACGTCAGAGCTTGGCTGAGACCTGGGACACCTCGCTGGGTTTCCTCTTTCCCTGCAGCACAGTGAATGCACCTTCCCCACGCAGGGGAGTGTTCCAACCCCAGCCACATAACAGAGATTCACCGCTTATAGGGACAGAAGGAAAATACCAGAGGGGACAGGACTGCAGCCTATGGGTTCAGGAGCTCAGTGAGACACAGGAGCCCTTAGCTTGATCCCAAGACTGTTTATGTTCTTTGCATGAAACACTCATTGACCCAACTTCTTCAGTACTCCGGCCTCGTTCAATAAATAGTGAGCTATATAGTATTTCATTGCAACACATAACTCCAACACATAACTCCATTATTGCTAAGAGGCATGAAGTGAAATTACAGATATTCCTTGACTCCCGTCCTATTACTAGTATGAGACAAAATGATACATGTGCTGATAAAAGGATTTGAAATTATGGTCTGTGTGTCAGAAGTGCCAGTACAGTCAGAATTATTTTTAAAATATTATATTAAAGCATAAATTAAAAGGCTATCCAGAAAGAAAAGTAGTTGACTTCCAATAGCATATAACATCTATCAAGGTTTAGCATATACTGTGTAGTTACCCTTAATGGGCTCAGTCTTTCTCATAGATTATTCACATATTCCGTGGGAAGTCTGACTGGATCCTCTTTCTCTCTCCTATAAGCCACAGTTGATAATATCTTTCCATTATATTCCTAAGGTGTAGCTATTTCATTTTTACCCGAGGGATCCCAGAGCTATTGTGTAGTCCCTAGAAAGCTTTAAAACAATTTGTCTGTGTAGCTATTCTTCTTCATTCTACCCCATTGCACAAAATCTCACATTTTCTTAATTTGATCATACGAAATATTTGGGCTTAACTACTGAAAGAATTCACAAGCTTTTAAGCATTACATGTTGTCTGTGTAATGCTTGGACAAACAGTGCTTGGACAATCCATTGCTTGATTAGATACTAATTCCCCGTGGTTTATCTTAAAGGCACATAGTTCAGCCTTTTACCAAGTTCAGTCTTAAAAGCAGTGCGTGAACCTGCAAAAGCCAACAGAAAAAAGTAACGATGCTAATAAAATGAAAATGTTCAGTCTTCCTACAGAGGATTTTGCCTCACAAATACTTTTTCTTTTTTTTCTCCTTCTGGGATTTCCACAAATTACACAAATAGAGAAAGCATCTGCTGGGAGAACAGTATTCCAAATGACTGCTAACTGCCTAAGAATTGCCGGCAAATACATTTTTGGCTTTGCTATGCCTAATAATGACTCATTGTTGAATTATCCATTTCTTTATTGGATATGAGGATAAATTAGCAAAGCAAATGGAAGTGCTCTAGACTGAAATGCCTGTTATCTTAGGCCTGATCAACTGGTTCATTGAGGCTATTTCCTCCTCACTCTGACTTCCCAGAAAAACTCTTTGCTTCACCACGGGAAACTGATTTCTTCATTCACATGCTATTACTCCTGAAGCTAATGGAGATATTTTAAAAATAGCATTATCTGAACTATATTTGGACCTGCCAGCCCAGCCTGGAATGACTGAAAGGAGATGTATCAACATGACGGGAGCAGATCAAAGTGCTCACAAACCCATGACTGCCCACATGGCTGGTTGCCTTCACACTGGAGAGAGCTGCTTAGGTGGGATGTAGCTCCTTCTGAAGCTTCCTTATTCATGAATCTTACCTGTTTGTTAGAACTTACCTCAAATGGCAAAAGTCTCTCACCACTGTTAAGACTGGCAGAGCTTCCCCAGTGATGGTAGGCATGGCTCCCAGTCATGACAACTCCATCTCTGCCTTGCTCTCCCATTTATCCACGCCCTACCTTGCCATGTGATGATGGTAGCACAGGTGGTCCTAGCAGGAACACAGTCGCATGACTTGCTGCGCTTGCACAGGAGTCAGCTCAGGCTTCTGGTCCCAGCTGGGGCTTTCACTTGCTGGGTGAGGAATGTTGTATCCTCAGGCTGTGTCCTGGTTTCAGCTGAGTAAGAGTTCATTTTCTTCCTAGTAGCTGGTGTAGTCCTGTGTTTTGGATTTAGAATGTGATTGATGTTGATAATGTTTTAGTTGTTGCTAAGTAGTCAAGGACTTTTCAAATTCCCATGCCCTGCCAAGTGCACAAGAAGCTGGGACGGGGCACAGCCAGGACAGCTGAACACAACTGGCCAAAGGGATATTCCATACCACATGCATCATGTTCAGTATATATTTGGAGGGAAGAAGAAGGAAGGGGAGGATGTTCGGAGTGATGGCATTTATCTTCCCAAATAACCATTACGCATGATAGAGCCTGGCTTTCCTGAAGATGGTTGAACACCTGCCTGTCCATGGGAAGTGGTGAATGAATTTCTTATTTTGCTTTGCTTGCATGCTCAGCTTTTGCTTTACTTATTAAGGATCCTCACTTTTACTCTTCTGATTCTCTCTCCCATCCTGCTGCAGGGGAGTGAGCGAGTGGCTGTGTGGGGTTTTGTTACTGGCTGGGGTTAAACCACGACTGGCTGCAGAGTTAGGAGTGATGGGGCTGACTGTCGGGTCCAAGGTCTGGAAGGTTTCTGTCTTGCGTGGCAGATTTGCAAGGCTGTTGTGGTAATTTTTCCCTCGTCACCTCTGGATCCCAGAGGGGCTGACTGGGAGCACTTAAATTACAAGGACTGGAGCATCAGCAGGCTCCAGTGCAGGCAGTGGCTTGGAAAGTGTCTGACTGGGATGGCTGAAAGTCAAAAGGCTGAGTCCTGGCATGCTGAAGGGGCTTCACGCTGTGTCCTGTAGCTGTGCTAAGTCCCTTTAGCTTCTCCCAGAGAAGAGCTAATGCTCGCACTTCTGCCTTACAGTTTCTCGGGAAATCTAAACACACAGGAAGTCTTTACAGCTGCCTTCAACTTCAGAGCGTACCACAGTCTACTATTGCTCACAGAAGTCTTACTAGGTAGTTTGAGCTAGTAACCTTCACCACAACAAGTATTAGTTGTAAATGAATTTATTATTATATTTAGCCATATGCTGGTACCCTGGTCTCCATGCTTTTGTGTCTGTAACAAATAAGAAGAAGGGATAAATAAATAAACAAAGTTAAAATACCCAAATTTTCTTTATGAAGCAGTGAAAAAGGGCACGAAACTCTATAAATAATGTTTTAATACAAAGAACAAAAAGCCTCTATTATCCTCCTCTTATATCTGTAGACAACATGTTTTGACTGAGAATAAGCTGTTTTGACTTAAAGGCAACAAAAAAATGTGTCCAAGAATAGTAACACCTTTTATGAGGAGCAGGACCTGAAGTAGCTTTTAATGCAGTGCAATCAAAAGCTCAGATCACAACCTCAACTTGAGTAACCTCAACTTAAGAAAATCCCACATCTGATCTTCTCCAAAATTGGAATTTATCTTTATAACAAGGGACAACACGACAACCCCATCTAGCGCTCCTGGCTTTCAAAACTTATACCCCGTCAGACAGGTCTGAGTGTTGTGTTGGGAGTGTTAGTGGGATAGTGCCGGCTCAGAACAACGGAACATCTTTGATTAATAAAATTCACACTTATACCGAGGGGTGGCATTGGACCTACTCACCACTTAATTCTAATCTAAGCCCTCAGGCTCAAGCAAAATCTATTTGCCTTGTGCCGACTTTTTGCACAGAAGTGAGTTTCATTCTATGTGAGATCTGTCTGTGCAACATAACCCAAGAAGTAAAGAAGAATGAGAAATATCTCCCTCCATTCCCACAACATGTCCCTGATTTCCTCTTAAAATATCTCTGATAATTACTTTCAAATGCTGACATGTTTATACTCTTTGGAAGAGGCACTCATTCAGAGAAAATGTGCAAATCTCCAAGGCTGATTTTGGATTTCAGAGGACAGAGTTCCCTAAAACAAACCCTTAAAAAAAATAAGAAGTTTCTATTTCTCTAATGAATGCATCTCAAGAATAAGACATATCTTTTTTTTTTTCTTTTTTTTCAGTCTGAAAGTAGGAAACGTCAATCCTGAGAAACATTTGCATGTAATTACATAACTCATCTAGCTTTTCCTGATAGAGTGATATGGCATGCAAGCCAGACTAAACCCTTATTGCCAAGATTAGTTTCAACTGCTCTTAAGGTTTCTTGGTGAAAATACACTTTCAAGTCAGCTGATGGCTATTGCCCCACTAAAAAGTGTTGCAAGGGCTAAACGCTCTCAACCCCAGCTATCGCAATGATTTACTCCTTTTGTTGATTTAAAGATGCGGAAGTCCTCATCTTCTCATTGTAACTGACTTAACGAAAATCTCTGGCGACAAATTGATTTCTTTCAACATGCCAAGTTCCTGTAGTAGATTTTAAATGGAGCAATCTTTATTTTATTCTTAGCATTTAATCCCAATAAAATATTCAAACAGCAGCTTCTGCTGGCATTCGGAATGCAGATGTTTAATAAAATAGCAGCAGCAGTTCCAGTTTGTGAATGGATACGTTTCTTTCTGTCTCCTTCCACAATAGACTAAACCCATGGTTAACTGGCTAACATGATTAACCCCAGAACTGACTTCACCATGGTGTATTTTGTTTGGATTATGATACTCAAGCCTTCACATACATAGAGCTCTCACTGAAGTCGTGTTAGGCCAAAGCTTAGCAGATATTGAAGAAACACATCCAATCTGGTGTCACCACTTCATTAGCCCTAAATCAGCTTGTAAGGGAAACCTGCACACAGAACCACAGCTGACTCCAGTGAAATTCAGAGTTTTCATCTCTCATTTCCACAGGACACCCTTCAGAAGATCCCACCTGGGGATGAACTACCAGCTAGAGATGTGTGGATCTGTTCCTGCAGCACAGTGTTTCAGGAAAGAAATGTATTGTTACCTAGAGAAATACTATCTAACCAGAAACACACAACATCAGTGAATATTCTCTGATTCTCAGAATCTGTACTGGTTTTTGACACGGCTCACCCACATAATAAGAAAGTTCACCTTTCCCTGCTGTTCATCAGTCCAATGCTGTCAGCAGTGCTGCCAGCATCAACCCTGTTGCTCTTCACAATTGCAAAGCACATTTTTGTTTTCTTCCATCATAAGCTTTTTTGTTCACTTTTGGCCAAATAACATTGATAATAATCCCTTCTAGGGGAAGAAGTTAACAAGCATAAAAATTACCTTTGTGTCTTGTAAGGCAACACAATCTCTAGTTCCCCACGGTCATTTGTCATTGGAAAATGAAAGTGTTTAATGGTATTGACCAACGCTACATCCTCAATCTTCTCTGAGAGCCCAGAACTTTTGGTCAAGGGTTAGATACTAGCCAGCCATGCATGCCACATCTATATAAAACACAGATCTTCAGTTCAAACTTTCCACTTAAAAAAAATGTACATTGTTCTGGCATTTTTCAAACAACTACTACTAATTACTGTATGTATGTAATACTTTTTCTGGCTTAACCTCTCACATATCATAGAAAAGCCATGTGAAGGGGAAAAAATTACAAATGAGTCCTGATATCTCTTATCAAGAGCTTCTGACCTCACAAAGGTGAGTCAAAATCATATCCAGAACTGTTGGAAGATTTAGGCGTAAGGTGCATAGGCCTTTTAAAATGGCCAGATAAGAGTGTCTTTGGGCATGGCCAGACATGAAAGTGTTAAAGGTAACATAAGGAAGACAGATCTGCAAGATCCGAGTTTGAGCTGAAGGCGAAACCACTGAGATGGCTGCCACCAGACTGACCTGTCGTGTCTCCTGGTTTCTTTGCAGTTCTCCATCTGTCTCTGTCCATCTGGTGACCCTTGTCTTCCACTTTGATGGCAAGCTCTTGGGGCTTCTGGAGCTTCTGGGGATTTGGGACTTCTGGAGCCTGTGCTGTGCTTGGAACAAATCCACATGTCCAAGTCATGAACAAGGGTCCCTCATGTGATGACAGTGATGAACCAGAATACCTATCCTTTGGGAAATCCTGGTGTTGTGATTATTGGAACAAAACCCAGATATTTCTCACAGAAAGGAAATTAGTAAAAAAGAAATAATGAGCACCATTAAGATATTTTATCTGAGCACTACCAAATATAGGTCTGTTAAATATTATGTGTAAAATAATCAGCATAATATTAACAGTTTTTAATATGACCCATGAGTCTAAATAAAATTAATTGAAATACCAGTGACATAGCAAACCTTTTTATCTTTGAAGGTAATAAAGATTTTTCTTACTATGACAAAATGTTTCAGCATTACTGAAGTAGAATTATAGTGTCACAATTATTCATTTCAACTTCTTAGCTTTGAAAACATCATCAGAGTTGACACATTCCTGCAAAATATATAATAGTGATTAAGGCACACTTGTTGGATAGGAAACTGTTCTTTCAGAAAAGCTCTACCTCAGAGAGTTTAGCTTTGGCTTAATGCTAGAACTCTACATAATGAAATAATGAGAGGGCTTGCATGTGTGACATGGTGTGGAAGCACATCTTTGAATGAGCAAACAGCAAAACTCTCCTTACATTAACATACAAGATAGATCTAAGGAGACAGTGCTTCAGCCTTCAATTGTTTTCTGTTAAGCACCCAAACACAGCCAGAGTGACCTGGAAAAAGCTATGCATCTGTAGTGAAATAAATACAACTAGAATAAGGGGCAATATCAACTCTGTTGTGTCCAGACACAAATTCATTCTTTTTTTCTTTTTTTTTTAATATGTGGTTATAACCATTGCACCAGCAGAGCTCATGAAATCTACCATTCAGAGGATTTGAACACTCCAGCTATTCACTTTGCCTGATGGACAATTTTGCAGGAGAGAGACAAGCTGATGGTCCTGCCCGTGGCTACTTCCTTAACTCAGGCCCACATTTCAGAGATATCAGAGATGAATGCACTGTGAAAACACTAAATCTGCTATTACCATAAATGCATGGAAACCAACAAAATTCAAGAAAGAACAAAATGGGAGTGCTGGTCTCTGTGTAGTGCTTTGCATTCATCATCCTCAGAGGGGCTTCACGAAAGCACGCAGTGTCATTCTCTGAGCTCTCCAGCCAGTCTTGGCTCAACACATAAGTAATAAGTAGATAACATTTCTTATCTTTTCTTATTAAAAGAGAGAGAGAAAGAAACAGTGAACTCAAACTGATCCTGGTCCAAGGACTTTTTCCACCTCCCATAAAAGATTCACATTCTTTGGCCTTATGAATAAGTTTATGTTAACAGAGTAACATCAACAACAGCGCAGTTTGAAGCTGGCAAAAAGACAAACTGCATCTATTAAATGTGGCTCACCTCCACAAGCCTAAACTAGGCTATGAGAATAAAACTGACCTGATTCCATGAGACAGCCATGAAAGACAATGCACTGGGCACACGCACTTTGCCTCTCAGGACCCTGAAGGTCTGGTGGAAGCTGGCACATCTCCTTTAGTTGTTGTAGGTATTGAAGTGCCAAAAGAACAGGAGGCTTTCACTGTGCGATTCCTCACATCTTCCTTCAGAGCTCTAGCTCCCCATATAGATGGCAATGGGATGTAGGCACATTCAGAAAATGGTCCCTTCCTACCTCTCCCCTCCCCAGAGAACTGGAAAGCTCATGACAGTGTGAAGCACCTACAGCCAGCCCAGACCATGTCACCTTCTCAAAATCCAAAAACTTTAGAATCTCTCAGAGTTTGGAGGACCCAGTATCTGTGAGATAAGATCTACTGGACTTACCTTCTCATTTTTAATTTAATGGCTGCTGAGCTTCTGCCCAATACTGGCGTGATGGCAGCAGCCTGGTTAACCCACGTTCAGTTCCCTTCCATCCAAGGAGCCACAGCACAGACCTCATGCCCCAGGGCTGAGCCCAGCACAGCACACAATGGGCCAAGTTACATGAGCCTGTGTTGGAGAAAACAAAAATTTACAGAGTCAAGAGGTAGACAAGGAAATACCAATGTCCCAGTTGGAGAGCTCTGCTTTCAGGGCCCTTGTTTTTCCACTGGGTTCCACTGTAAAATAAACACCCTGGGGAAAGATTAGTCTAAGCACCTTGGTATAGAGGACCCCTTCTCCACCATGTTTGTTACAGTCACTGCTCATCAGCCTGTCACTTGCATCAGCTCCTTGTTCATTCCTTTGCCATTGGTATTTTCTAATCAGTCTCTAGCCAGTTCATCATAAACGCCCCCCATCAATCCACCCTTGCTGCCTGTGCAATATTTTCTTAAGCCAAGTCAGACCAGGCAAAATAGACTTGAAACTTCGACAAGGTTCAGATCCAGGTTGGAGCCAGTGGAAGGTGCTTGGACAGCACAGACCAGGGTCAGGGGACCCAGGATCTCCTCCTACCATCAGTTCTCACTCTCTGTGTGGCCTTAAGAAAATTACAATGATGTTATATCAAACTGCAGCCTGAGTTAAAGGCAAGGGTGTTAAATCTGCTGCATGCACACATAAAATGTACTTGTAATACTTTGTGAGGCCCTCTGATACCTGCACAGTAAAGGTACTAGGGAAACAAGTACAGTTATTCACAGAGATCCAGAAACCAGAGCCAATAACTGACTTTTGTCTGTCATTTGCCAGTTTTGGCAGAGTTTCACTGTCAGCTTTGGTTCAGCTGATCTTAATCTCCTGGAAAGCAGGAATCCACAGAAAGAAACCCTATATATATGTGTGTGTGTGTGTATGAGCCGGGTGCTGCCCTATGAAATTTCAATAGCCCAACTTCAGTTCATGTGCTTTCTCCATGGGTCTAGCCACATGAACAGCTCGCCACAAGAAATGCTAAGGTGAAAATCTGCAGCACAGCAGCTGCTCCTCGATAACACTGTGAGCTTGCAAACCACGATAGATGCAAAGCAGTCCAGCCCTCACTCTCTGACAGTTAAGCTACTTTATATTTAATGCAAGGGCTTACCACAGCTACCTCATGAGGCCATGTGCACAAGTTACTACACACTAGCTGATGTGCTGTAAGTTTGCACCATATATCGCAACATGCTTTAGAAATAGGTAGCGGTTGGGCATCAAGGGGGGGTGGTTAGTAGATCGAGAGAGGTCCTCCTTCCCCTCTACTCTGCCCTGGTGAGACCACATCTGGAATATTGTGTCCAGTTCTGGGCCCCTCAGTTCAAGAAGGACAGGGAACTGCTGGAGAGGGTCCAGCGTAGGCAATGAAGATGATTAAGGGAGTGGAGCACCTCCCTTATGAAGAAAGGCTGAGGGAGCTGGGTCTCTCTAGTTTGGAGAAGAGGAGACAAAGGGGGGACTTCATTTATGTTTATAAATATATAAAGGGTGAGTGCCATGAGGATGGAGCCAGGCTCTTCTCGGTGGCAAACAATGATAGGACAAGGGGTAATGGGATCAAGCTGGAACACAAGAGGTTCCGCTTAAATTTGAGAAAAAACTTCTTCTCAGTGAGGGTGACAGACACTGGAACAGGCTGCCCAGGGAGGTTGTGGAGTCTCCTTCTCTGGAGACATTCAAAACCCGCCTGGACATGTTCCTGTGCGACCTCACCTAGGCGCTCCTGCTCCAGCAGTGGGATTGGACTAGATGATCTTTTGAGGTCCCTTCCAATCCCAAACATACTGTGATACTGTGATGAAGATGACGAGGGCACCAAGAACAGCTCTGGGCTCTCCAGATCATAAAGCTCTGCTTGCACCCCTGGTTCTGCTGGGTCTTGACAGCAAACTGCTGCAATGCAGTGATACTCTAAATAGCCGAACTTGGGACCATGTTCAATGGGTGCCTGCTGGGGTGCCCAGGCAAGGTTGGTGCACCACAGAATCTCTCTCCCTTGCCTGCTGGCTCACTAACAGCAGCTCCAAAGGCGCAGCAGTGCTGTCTGCACAGCTTACCAGGGGTTCACCCAGCCCAAGGTCCGTACATGTCTGCCCATGCTGTGTAGGTGTACTCCCTGGGCTCAGATCGGGTGTCTCTACAGCTTTTCTTTTGTCTTCCCTGCACTGTGGGGCCCAGGTGTCTGGTCTCCCATGCAGAACAGTGGCCGCCAGAAGATAGACGTCATTGCAGGATGAAGCCACTGAAGTCAGGCTGAGCTCAGATGTGCTGTGCTAAAGGCATGAGGGGGGAATCTGATGTTGAAAGAAAGCAAATCTTCCTCCCACAGTCACCCTCCTGCTCCTTATGCAGTGCTCTGAACCTTTGGAGCCCCTTGCTCTACTCTCATGCTCCCACAGTCCCCACCTCATCTCAGCTCTGCACCCCTAGGTCCATGCTACAACCTGCCATTGTCCCTCTGGGAAGCACCTGGGGACAGCAGTGCCTGAGGATTGTTGCTGCATAGCATACTTTTTGAGAAACCTCAAGTCACCTCTACATGGATTGCTTCATGGTGACTTGTCTCTGTGGGCATATTTCAGCTTAGGGATGTGGCTACCAGCCTTGCTTGGGGAACACTCCAACTCATGGTAGATAAGCATAACCATCCTGACACATGCTTCCAATATCCACAAAATAAATTATAAATGTAAAGTATTTATAGACAGTCCCAAGGACAAGGAATCCCAAATCCCGAGTCTGCTATTCTTGGCCTTTCACAGTGACATAAAAAAGCCAAAGTTTTATGAGAGTGATTGCTAAACCAAGATTGACTTTTTGGAGGTGTTGCCTTACGTCCAGCTCTGGTGGATTTCAGGCACGAACGTTCCCTGACAGTGAAAAAGCCTTTTCAGGTGTCTCAAGCCAGGCATCCCAAATCAGTGACCACTTTTGAAAATAAAAACGTGGGTCTGGGAACCCATTCCCACTAAGTCTTGTTTATGCGAGTGCACAGCTACAATGGGCTTCTTGTCTGTGTAATGGCCAGACTCTGAGTAAGGATTTGCAGACTCAGCCTCCTAATCACAGCCAGTGGAATCCTGGCCCTACTGAAATCAAGGGAATTTTCCTTTTGACTTCAGCTGGGACCTGAATTTCACCTTCTGTGTTCCCATACACAAAATGTGATTAACCAGGCTGCTTTTTTTTCACAGGAGTGTTGGGAGGCTGTAGTCATTAGTGGCTACAAAGCATAATTTTATTTCTTAGTATGGAAGCTGCTGTCCAAAACACTGTTAATACAGCCTTTAAAATCACATCACTTCTTGAACATTTGCAAACAAGCAAACAAAATGCCTGAAGCTCCCCAAAATAAAATAACTTCACCTTTAGCACTTGAACTTGCAAGTACTGTATGTCAGCCTGGGAGTGCAAAGTCTGCATTTCATGAGCTGCAAAAACTCCCTGGGGGAGATCTGGGGACCGCCAAAAGTTCTTTGGGGGACTCTCTTTTGTACTGAAGCTGGGAAACTCTCAGCGGGCTTACCCAGCTGCTGGAAATTCTTCCACAGACACTGATGTGCAGCGTTGTTCCAAAACAAATATCTCCGAGTCCCACACTTCATCCATCTGTTTCGCATTTCAAGGAGTTAGTGTTCCACACACAAGTGTGTTAAGAGACTGAGAGAGCAAGCTGGACCAACAAAGGCTCATTAAAGAAGGGGGGAAAAAGGAGGGAGGGGAGAAGAAAAAAAGGAAGGGAAAGAAAGAAAGAAGAAAGCAAGCTATTTTCCAAATATTGTATATAGAGCCATTGGGCAGGGTTAGTGTGGAACTGCAAAAGCCAGTGAGAAATCAAAGGATCTCCCCCCTAAAGCCCCTCTGAAATATAAAACGTTAAGTTCCAGTTCAGGACAATACAGAGAGCTCAAGCAGAAGCACATTAATGTCAGGGGGTAGCGCAAGCTGAATTTGTCCCTGATGTCAAATCGTCAACTGGAGAGCAGTTGCACCAGGAATGAAGAAGGCTGCAGGTTCCTACCACTCGACCTGACTTCTGCTACATTTAAAGTCATAAAAGGTACCTAGTGCTGACCAATAAAAATTAAAAGCAAAGTCAGGGTCATTTTTGTAGGTCTGATACAAACCCTTCAGACTGCTGGAAACCTAAGTGAACTGCTCCGCAGCTTTTGTTTTCTATAATTGTCCCTCACACAGTGCACTGTGGGGACTGCTGAATGCATTTCATACATTTTTTGGCAGCAGCGTTCCGTGTTGTGTTAAGGGTTCATTAATCTGCTTGCCACTAGGCCCCTGTGAAAAGAGGAAATTGTTTCACACTTGCTGAAAGACAGAGAAAAGAGTTTAGAGAGGAAGGAGAAACAGATTAAATGGGAAATACAAGCGATGGAGAGACAGGTTTGGGGTAGTGCTTTGTCAGTTCTCGATTCGCACAAAGGCTAACATGTGAACTCGGGGAATGTGACAGACTTTTGTTCGGGGAAACTGTGCTACTGTGTCATTAATTAGCCCAAGACGGGAGATTTGGCTGCAGCTCATCTCTGCTCAGATTGTGTGAGCTGAAACAATCGAGGCCCATTTCCAGGCCAAGATGGCAAAGGAAATGAAGGGGGCGTAAGAAAGATATTTGTAAAAGGAGCAAGTAAAGAGTAAACTGACATTGTGAATCAAAGAAACAATCATTTCAGGGAAAAGAGGCCGGCGGGCTGGGGAGCAATGATTTTCATGAGAAAGAGAGAGTGGCACCGGCACATGTTGTGTCTGCCAAGTGATGTCCAGCTGCTAGAGTGGGTTCACTCAATTAACTCAGTCCGGACTCTCTGTGTTGTACTCAGGGCATTCCTGTAGCCAAGGTTCAGAATCAAAATGCCCTCAAGGCCTGGAGATATATTTCTGCTCATGATATGTTTTCTAAGCCTTCATTTAAACTCTCAGACACACAAAATGGCTCTGGGAAGAGCACAGGGCTCTGGGTCCTTCACCGCTGTGTAGTTATACACGGCTGGAAGGAAACACCAGGGAAACGTTCTCCCAGCTGGACTCAAACCTTGTGCTTTCCCGTTGGGAGCAGCAAGTCCTCTGCAGAGGCAAAAGCAAGAGCTGTTGTCATCACGTTTCACAGCAAACAGCTCTTGGGGAACAATCCTGCGGGAAGTTTTACTCTGCTCCCACTGATTTGGATGTCTTTTGTGCATATGCATAAGGGTTGCAGGATCAGGGCCAATACTGTGCTAAAGCAGTGAAGATCAGACACACAGTAAGGATGACATACTGTGTTTTCACAAAAACAAAACAAAACAAACACAAAAACCCATAAACAAACAAACAAACAAACACAAACAAAGAAACAAAAAACCCAAACAAACAAACAAAACCCACAAAACCAGACTGCTGTGCTTTGAGTTTACAGGCCTATTGACCATCTCCTTAAAGACAGGTGGACATTCTGACAAATGTGTTAACCAGGCTCTAGTTTTTCTCAGTGATTATGAACTGGTTAGGCAAAACAAAATTTGATAATAATTTAGACTGGGAATAACCTATTTTATCTGAACCATTAAAAGACAAGACTGGAGCCGCTGAATAAATTCTTGTTGTGAACCAACTCTAATCAAGAGGTTCTTCCCTTGCCCTTCATGAACTTTAATATAAGCAAACTCGTTGCACTGGCCAGATGGCAATAAGATTCGCACATCAAGTTTTACGTGCTTTAACATTTTTTGGCTGGTTCTGAGTACAATCACCTCTTACACAGAGACACTTGGACTCTACCCATAGTTCAGTTGCTCAGAAACAAGGTCATATATTGTTAAGAAACAGTGGTGTCTAACATTTTACCTTGTACTTATATTACAAGGTAGTTTGGTTGGTACTTCTGCGGGAAGAGAGGATGTTTTCCTCAAAGCTCTAGTAAATGTTCCTGCTTTACCCTTTGCATTCTGCAAAGACCTGCCTTTTTGACAGTGTTTAATTTCTGCGCAAAGGTAAAGGAACATGAGATGGCCAGATATACTTGTACACTGACATTACAAATAGCATTTGGCAAGACACACCTCACCATTGCTCACTTCAGGAGTGGACTTTTCTTTTTTAGTTCTCCGTCAATGTTTCTTGTAAATTTGAAATAGGCCAAATGAACAGGAATAACCCATCACACTATGCCTCCCACCGCTGAGTCACTGCTGGTAGGACTGGGATGGACTCGTGTGCTCCTGTACCGCAAAGGGGCGCATAGTTTCTCAGATACTTGATTGACTATTAAATGAATGGCAAGCACTTCGTTCTCTGTAGCGTGTCATGATTAATTCATCTCCTTCTCATACCCCGCTGTACATGTTGTAGTGGGCTTCATTCATGAACCAAAAAAGACCTGAGTAATGCTCCCCTACTCACAGTTTTGTTTCTCCATAGAAGGTCAGAAAATATACCGTGGCTGCAGGTGGTCTTATGTAAACAAAGCAATCTGGCCGAAGTTCAAGGCTAGCAATATCATATTGTCAAGTGATCATTTTGTTGAAATAGTTGGATGCCTATAAAACATCTGCAAATGCTAAATTTAAAATACAAATAAAGCCCTAAGTTGGAAACTCCTCAGTCTTCTGGTGAAAACATTGTTTTCTAGAACACAGCCTCTCTTGTCCCATGTAAATCTAATGCTGAATGTGGACAAACAGCTTAGCTCCTGATAGTGCCAAGAACATAGGCTTTGCATGGGTGCAGAGCTCTTTTATCCCTGCAGGATCACAGCCCAGCTTCCCAGAGAAAAAGTGATGGGAGAGCAATAAAAATCAGCTTGGGAAGTCTGGGGGAGAAGGCTCAGGGTGATATTCTTGCAGATTGTGAAACCTAAATTAAACAGAAGAATGAAATCATCATTCTGTTACTTATTTAGCACTTGGCTGAGATGTTAGGCCCTGTCCTGAGAAAAGTCCATAAATGGTATCACCCCAGGAGCAGAACGGTGAAGGCATTAAGTCATGGGGATGCTCATCTGAGATAGAGCTCCCTGCTGATTCTCTGCTGGTCCCTGACTGCTGGAGCACAGGGAGATGAAAATGCCACCTCAATCTGCCCCCAGTCCTGCTCGTGTTTGTTAACTGTGCACTGCAAAGCAAAGGAACAGACAGAGCCAGAGCTTCCTCAGCTCAAAGCCTACAAGCTCCAGACAAGTTGAGGGCTTGCAGCAACGCTACATCTACTGAAGGATCGGTGGAATGGAGGGAGGGAAAAGTCAGGAGCTGAGTAATTTAGGAGGATACAAGAACTTTGATGGGAAAAGGGCTTACAAAAGGTGGCTGCCACCCCACCTTACCTTGGAGGTGAAGGATAATACGTTAAAGCCTCTCCGTATGTAACCAGAAGGAGCCCTTAGGTTTTGGTTTAGCACTTAACAAATCCGAACCAAGGGAGAGAAGAAAGAGGGAATGGAGAAAAGAAAGGAGGAGTAATTTTATACATATTTTTCCACGTTTGTTTTTCAGCCCTACCAACTTTTCAGCTAACACCCTTATTCACTGTTCCTAAGTAAAACCTGCTTCTGAATGCTTGGGGTAAAGGGACAAAGTTGCTTTGCCACTCTGTGTATCTGCAGCAATTTCTGCTGTTGAGGAGACACTGTGCACTGAAACAGCAGGTGGTGTTGCAGGTTAGGAGTGAGCTACCAAGTGGAGTTTTGCTCAGCTCTTGACTGCACAATGTCTGGCTAGAACCAGTGATATTAGTCTCTGAGGCTCTGTCCAAGCTACAGCTTGAGCTGCACTCGCACACACAGCTGTGCTGTGTTCAGAACCGTCGGCAGAGGTTTCCTGGCACGGTTTTGCTATCCAGCTTTGCAGCCTGGGATTTCTCTAACAATTGTGCAAGCCGAAATCACGCTCTTGACTGTCCCTCTGGGTAATATGTCACTTAATTGGTTAATATGCTTATAATATCACTTAAAGTCGTAGCGGATGTGGACATAAATGGCTTTGAAAAGCAGCTCCAAATGTAATTATAAGCCTTATTGGCTTTTAAAAGAAAAAGAGAAAAAAAAAACCCAACAACTTCTGTTGCTGGCACAGGTGGGAGTGATCCTGCATATGGGGCAAGAAAGGCCTTTGGCATTTTTACTGCAGCACCAGGTCATTGGTTCAAGCAGTGTGTAACAAGCAGTTTCTCCTCTGGGCAGCCCTGAGCAAGGTTAGAAGATGCTGGGTTTCCAACACCCTCCGCTGCTGGAAGCACCCACTTCCCTATGGCTCTCGCGAGGGTCTGCCAGGGGCTGCAGAAAGTGGGGACATCCGTGGGCAACAGAGCCCTTGGAGCACTAAGATGGCCACAGCTGTTGTGCCAAGTTTTCTGGCAACCCGAGGAGCGGAAAGTATTTTAGATGCTGCTTCTGTGCTAGCATGGACGTATCCTGTGGTTCCCATCAGGGCTTTCTGGGGAGCAGTGGGGCTCCCCACAGGTGCTGGGGCAGCATCAGTGCATCACTTCTGCTCTCAAACAGGGCATCCTACTTGTGTGAGGCATAACGCTCCTATAACATTCTTCAGAAATGGATAAATAATTCATCAAATTCTCCCTTCCCTGTTACCAGATAAATGACCAGCACTTACCTGAATTTTCTAGAAGTGTAAATGTCCCTCATGTATTAAGTAAATATTGCTCTCCAACATCCACTGCTGCCCTGCAGATGCATACAATTCACTCCCTGCCTGAGAAAAACATACACATTAATGATATATTCAAACTGTAACAAAACAGTTAATTCATTTGCTAATACATCTTTTCTGCTTCAGAGCCTATCAAGTAATGAACATTTAATGACCCATTCATTTTCCTAAGAACTGCTGCATGGCACAGTGGAATCAATACAAAAGATGACCATTTTCACGCATCAGATAATCTTATCTACAAGGTTAAGATAATATTATGTTAATGTTTCCTGCATTATCTTGCATGTTTTAGACTCCTTTGAGAGGGATTCATTTGGTTTCAGCAGCTTTTGCAAACATTTTTACCTCCTGGATGATTTCTATTTCATTTTAGCTTTACAATGATTTTCTGCACTTGGTCAGATGCAGTAAATAGTAATGAAAAAACAAATAATCAGAAAAAAAAACCCAGCACAGGCAAGTGTTATATTTGACCCACTTTAACCTCCAGTCCTCTCTGTAAAGCAGAACTGGAGAAGACAGTAAAGAAAGGCCAAGCTGCAGCTGAAGTATGGCTCTTGAACTCGCTTCCGAGTGCTTGCTACAGATAATAATCAAGCACAAATTAAAAACAAAAACAAAATAAAACCCCTTCAGACTAATATCCCTCTCAGCCTTCAGTTCATTTAAACCCAGGCCTGGAAGGCATGCAGGTGATGCCATCCACATATGGATGCTCTCGTGGGAAGGACCATGTCCCCTTGGAAAACTCAACCTCTGGCTCCACCTGTGCCAGCAATGGAGTCAGAGGTGCACCATGGCTGGGACCAGCATCCCAGGCCGTGCTCTGCTGTGTGGCCACGCTCACCTACAAACACGGAGAAGAGCACTGGGCCAGCACGTGTCTGTAAGATGCGAGCATGGCTGCAATACCCTCCCTGCCAGCAGCGGCAAATATATCTGGAGGTGCTACTTGGCGTGCCCCACGCTGCAGCTCCGAGGTGTATCCGGAGACATCACATGCATTTGTAATAGCAACATAATATGCACATTTAAGAGTCCCTGAGTACTCGTTTGCCTCTGTGAATACAACCAAAAGGCTTGTTGTGGTCTGTTGGGTCAAAACACAACTTTTTTAAAAAGTCCCTAAGCATGGATTTTATCAGTACACCTCAACAGCTCCAACAAAGATTTCTCTAATGCAACAGATAAAGAGCACACATTAATATGTCCCTGAGGAACACCACAAGGACAGCTGCATGCAAGGCTGTGTGTAGCAGAGGGGATCCACACAGCCCTAAGCTCCTCTGTTGACTGTGGGAAGGAAGGGTGTTTTAACTGTGGTCACCTTTGCTTTCCCAGGGCTCAAAATGAAACCAAGCCCAGACAAAGCTCCAGCAGCCCAGCTACAAAAGCACAGGCCGAATGAAACATCACGGCTTCCACCTCACTGTGCATTTCTTGTTTTTAATTACTTCTTCCTACAAGTAGCATCTAGGATCATATGACCTGGCAGCAGGTTTGAAAACATAGATGTGGACATGAGTAGAGTGCAAAAGAGGGACCTGGCACCCCCAGGCAGCCACTCACCTGCAGGAGCAGCAGCCGTCTGCTCTGTGCAGCTCTTTCATACACCCTCCTGGGAGAAAGAAGTATTTGTAAAAACTGGAAAATGAGATGGCAAAGCCAAAAAAACCTGGCAAGTGAGCTCAGTTGGGTGTACTGCCACAGCCTGTTTCTCAATTCTGCCTTTTTTGTGCGTGCAATGCCGGCCATCTCTGACCAGGTCCTTAGCTCCTACCCCTCTAAAACAAATAAACAATTTTATTATGAAATGAGGCACTGATATTGCTTTTTCAGCTAAATTCCACATCAAGGCAGCAGAGCTTGCTGGCTTTTCAAAGCACGAGCACACTCCCACTGCCAGCCACTGCCAGCCACTGCTGCCAGCTCTCCAGTTTTCTACTGGGTCTTGCAGTCCTGGGCACACTTACTTTAGCCCCAAAAACCTGCAATCCATGGAGCTCAGCTTTCGGGCTGTCTACACCTTCAGTTGCTGAGACAGCACTGAAAACCCTGAAAATAAGGTTTGATCTTACCCTGTAGCTCCAAAAGCAATGGATAATCGCAGAGAATGGCACTTCTTGTTGTTGTTTTATCCAGAGAAGACAAACTTGCATTCTGTCAAGGAGACAGAGATATAACAGAAACAGAAGAAGTAAAAATTAGTTTTTCATTTTGTCATGAAAATTATTTTTCTTTCTTTAATTGTAAAACACACTGATTTTTTTTGACCTGAACACTGTGATTACATTACAGGGTCTTGCTCTAGCACATAAAGTAGGAAGCTGTTAACAGACACACATTATCCATCCTGCCTATAGGTAATAGAAATATAAAACCAAAACTTTAAAAAAATTATTTTGCTTTTTTTACATTTACACAACATCGGTCTTTCATCTCTGCTGAGAATCAAGTAATTCTGTAGGTATGATGACTCCTTTCTGCAGGCAGCACAAGCAGGACAGGAGGTATAATCAGATGGGCATCTCTGGGGACACTTCCTGGAGCATAAAGAATTTTATCCTGTCTGAGCACAAATACAAGGGAGAGGGAGAGGGAGAGGGAGAAGGAGAGGGAGAGGGAGAGGGAGAGGGAGAGGGAGAGGGAGAGGGAGAGGGAGAGGGAGAGGGAGAGGGAGAGGGAGAGGGAGAGGGAGAGATTTTTGCATGCAGGCTTTTTTACATTGGTCCTGCAGATTAGGTGATGCTGGACGACAGGTTTTGCAATGCACTGTAATAACAGGGTTATGGGAAATGGAGCAGGAGAAGGAACCCCTAATTGCGGACATAACTGGCCAACTTTAGGGGGATTATTGTCCATATAAACATGTAAGGTGCTCCCATGACTTCCCATGAACTTGGATCAGATCCTTTGTCAGTGGCTAAAACTATGTGATTTACTTCAGCTTGCAGATTGGTAGAGTGAAGGATTCTACTTGCCACGGAAGAGCAGAGAAGCACAAGCCACAAGTGAACCCCCAGTTGTGGCACAAGACCTAAGAGCAGCCTGCACCACTGAAATGAGCCACAATGATTCTATTAAGACAAATATGCCCCCCTCCTCTGGGGATGAAATCATGTTAGAGCCTAAAAAGCCTTGCAGCAACAACTATACTTCTGTAGTGTTATTGCACAGCCTCTGCTGTAAAGCAGGGGGGGAACCAAAGAGAATACTATAAAGAAGCCTTCTTGAAATGAGAGGAGAAACCCCTTGACAATTGGATGATTGGTTAAAATTAGTCCCACTACACAAAAGCAACTGTTCTGATCAAGCCCACGAGACTTAAGCTCTAACACTGAGGAATAAAAACAGATAGAGAGACAGGTTGAGAACACAGCTTTTACATAGCTCCATAGATCAAAACATTCTACTATTGCTTAGAATAACAGTGACAATTACTAAGGAAGGGATTTTAAAGGAATAGGCACTGGAGAGGCCCACAGGAAGAAAAAGGGAAGACTGAAGTTCTTGACAGCAGGGCTGAAGACAAAAAAAAATACAAAATGAACTTTTCCAGAACACTCCAGGAAAACTCTGTGAGATAGGGTCTTTGCAGCTAAAAGGCCTGACAGGAAATGGAAGTTTGGGTGACTAATTAAAATCGATTAAAATGAGGCAAAGACAGATGAGTTCTGTTTCTACTCTTTCAGTAACTGACAAGGTGAATGCCTCAGTTTTACCGTCTATAACATGCATGGGCTAATCAGTTCTCTGTCATTGGCAAGGCAGTCTGGGATTAGAAACAGTTCAAAATCGCTGAGGGAGCTGTGGATGCTAGGTGTTGTATGGATTATACTGGATTTATTTCCAGGGCTGCTGCTTCCAGAGCTGAATCTATGAACAGATGGGACACTCCAGCGAAGGGGCCTTCTGACTGTTTCAGCTCCATGGTCTTAACTTCACCTTTGCAAGCAATACCTCCTAAATGTAAAAGAACATTTTCCCTTGCCCTTACCAATCTTTCTAGAGTTGCCTTCTCCACTGCTGTTCTGTAACAAAACATGAGTCCCCTACTTTGTCTGCCCTCCATATATTCTCACTGCTCCTTCTTTTTCCACAGTTTGATCAGGAATTGGCCTATTGTCTTTCAAGCTTATGTGAATTGTTGTTTTTCCCCCTTACACAGTGGATTCTCATTGTTAATATGTGAGTTATATGATTACCCACAGCTGGAAATTCACTTCTGTAACCATATAGCTATTTCCTGTATTTTTAGAAATGGCTTTTTCCAGCCCCTCTCACATCTAGTCCCAGTAGTACTGGTTTTAAATAGAAGCTTATATTTATCTACGAAGTATTGAGTCCTGGCATCCCTCAAGGGACATAAGAATCATTCTCCGTCTTACATTTATGACAGCTCTACAGAGACTGGTTTACGATGGCAAGAGGGACATATACGTTGGCCATTGCTCTTCCATGAATGGGCATCACAAGCACTTTTGTTCTTTTGGGGTACATAATCGACCTGAAACCTACAGCCTGTGCTTAGATGTTCCACTCTGTTCCCTTCTAAAGTACACTGCAAAAAGGCTGCTTGCCAGAAGCATCTTAGTTGCTTTGAGTGCTGCACAAGATAGGAAGCTCATTTGCTGTTTTTAAAGCTATCAGCAGGTTTTACTTCTGATTTTACTCAGAGGGGCTCTTCCAGGTGGCCTGACATGATTCTATAGGACAGAAACGGATGATTGTTTGTGGAAGATGAGGAGACACCCTTGCATTTGGTCTTACTAGAAGGGAAGAGAGTGCTAAAAACAAAAGCAAGATCTAACACAACAAAGGCCGAGAGAGCAGATCACAGCCTGCATTGGATGTTTGTCCCGTATTAGAAATGTTCTGTGTATGATAGAAAGACGAACATAGTATCAGTACACATCTTCCAATCACTGCAGGTCACTGCAGCTTCTCCACAGTGTACATATGTCTGCTAGAGGAGAAACCAATATATTGGCATAATATTCTTTTAAAAACACAGTGAGACTCTGAATAGCGTGCTGTGCTGGTTTGACTGAAAATTAGTTAATTTTCTTCATGTAGATAGAAACCTTTCTTTTTCATAGCTAGCAGAGTTGTTGTTTGAACTTAGTTTGAGAACAAGAGGTAACAGCCCAGGGCAGAGTTAATGTTTTTAATAGCTCTGGTCTGAGGGCCAAGGATGTTCTGAGTGCTCTGCCTACAGGTGTGAGGAATCGAGGAAGGGGGGTATGGGTGCGGCAGAGCTTGACTGACATCCAGCCTGATCAGTAAGAGTATTCCATCCCATTAGCACCATGCTTCATATTTAAGGAAAGTCAGGATCTTCCAGTCTTGCTCTTGCTTCTTTGCTCTTTTTGTTGGAGCCAGGGGATTTCTGTTCAGGAATTTCATTAGTTGGGCCATCCTGCCATTTTGCAGAGGCCTCTGAGCCTTTCTGCCTTTTTTTCCTGTTTTTTCTCTCTCCAGGATCAGCTGTTGGGACCAGGTGCTATTTCCTGGGACTGGCTTCTCAGTGTGGATGCAGTTCATGAGGAATTGCATTGAGTATCTTGTATTTTATATTCTATTTCTATTTTTTATATATATATTTGCTAGTAGTGCATTAGTATTTTGTTATTTTCTTAAACTGTGTTTGCCTCAAGCCAAGTTTCGCCCTTTCCTTTAGTTTCTCTCCCCTGTTTGGGGGGATGGGGTTGGAGGGTCAAAGACCAGCTATCGTGGTTATATTGCTAGCTCATGTTAAACCACAACATGTGTGTAAATGATCTATGGGGTAATAACTGAAAGGTTCTCCTATTCTGCATGTGACCCATTCAAGAGCAGCACATGACACGGGACATGCAAGAGGTGACAGAGGCACCTAGAAAGCCTGTAACTTTTGTCCCTCTTTCATTTGTTCAGGACAGTGGAGATTACTCTGACACCTGTCAATGATTCTTATCTCTCCTTCCTCCTTCTCCATTAAAGTTGACTCCACAGATACTGTAATAGCATGCACGTAAATTCCTGAAAAAATTTTCAGTACTAACAAAAGTATCTAGCAGAAGGCCTGATGATTTTTTTAATAAAAATATAACTGAAAGAGCAGACTGAGAAAAAGACCCATTGGTCCTATGGCTAAAAGAATAATGCTTTTTGTAGTGCTGTTAATTTGAGATCACACAGTTGACTTGTCTCAGTTCCATAATTCCAAAGATAATAACTGCAGAGGAAAATGAAAGGTATGAAGCAAACCCAAAATATCTCCTCACCTGACTGCAGGAGCTATGCTCCTTGCTACCACCTGCTATTCAAGAAACTAACCAAAACACAGGGGATAACTTCTCCTTAATTTAAGTAAATCAAAATATTCTGAGGTTACAACTAAATATTACAATGAGCAGGGCATGCCTACCCTCACATAAAACTCTGAAGTTATGTCAGCCGAATGGGTATGTCCCTGCAGTGCAATGCTGCCTGAACACATTAGCTTGAGATCAGGCATATTAAAGTCACATTTGCATGGAAACACAGTTATGATGTTCCTGGATCAAATATTGGTTCATACCGTGGGAGACACGCGTGTCTCTGCCCCACACCCTGAGCTCCTCTCGTGCCAGGGGATGCTGTGCAGGACACCCTTGTGCAGGGGCAGAAAGTTGTTGTAGAGCTGAGAAATTGCACCCCGATCATTTGATTGCTGCTGTGGGATTTTTTTCTTTTAGGCCCCTCTAACAAAGACATATAACATGAAAAGGCTCAGTTTTCCACAAAGAAATATTTTGCCGTACAAGTGTTCCTGTGAAGACATCATTTCATGACTGCCCCAGTTCAATTTAGAGAATGCGTGCAGGGAGGAGGGGTTAAAATGCTTAAGAAGAAAGTTTCCCCAGAACTACTCCCTGTTGAGTACACAGGGGGGATAAGCTTTGACAGTTTAGTTTTAAACAAGAGATAACATCAAATAGGCCCATGGGACTGGTTCCAATTATCAACCCAAACAAAAAGAACAGCTGCACCCAAAAAAGCCTGTGCTTACAGTCGTATTTCATTTTAACCACATAACAAAGAAAAAGTTTCATGATACACAAGGCTTTTGGGTTTTCTTTTTAATTCCACAATGCATTTATTAAGTCACCACATCATATGGTATAGAAATGCACAGTCAATTAAGCAGGCATTTCATTAACATTGCTCTTATACTTGCATCAAAATGTCTTAGGTTAATCAAACCATTACATTAGAAGGGAATGCTACAAAAAGGAAATAACTGACAACTCTACCTACAAAACCGATGACTTGATGTCGATATTGTTCCTGGTTGCCTGTCAAGGTAAAGTATCTTGGGATTGTATTTCCTTGGAGTTTTCTCAATGATAATGAGAACAATTATATTTCTCCATCTGGAATCCATTAAATATGATTATGATTGCTGACTTTTCTATCCTTATTACTATCTGGATTAGCTAACCCCATTACAAAGACCATGCTCCCAAAGCTCACTTGCAAATATGGTTATATGATTTCCTGTCATCCAACCAGAATGTCTTTCTCTTTTTCCCTCCCTCTCTCTCGTTCTTCCGTTCATGTACCATTTTACAAACTATTTTGCCTTTGTCTCAATTATAAGAACCTTAATAGGTTCAAACTCCCAGGTGACCTGTATTTGCAGGTGTTTAAGGGGGGGAAATCAGCTGCCCTATGTGGTAATGACTCTTGTGCTGCCTCAATCAAGTAAATGGATCTGGCCTGTAACTTGCAAGTGGTACAGGGTGGAAATTCATACATCCTGACCATATATTTCATGCAGAATATGTAAAGATTAAGTAAGGACTATTAAGAAAAATGTTTTTACAGAGAAGGAAGAAAACAGAGGTTTTGTACTATAAATTTAAGAAGCGATCATCTCAGTTCAGAAAGATTAAATATTAGCTTAAGTCTTACCAAAATCTCTGGGTTTCATTCTGTGCTCATTTGCCCTATTAGTAAATGCACAGGAATTCTACTAGTTTCAGTGAAGTTGCTCCATATTTATACTGGTATAATAAGTATCAGAGCGTATCCTTATTTTTCTGGAGCATTTCCTATGAGTTTTCATTAAGGAGTCTGTTAAAAGCAGAAATTATGTTGGGTATGTGTCAATCCACAGTATTTTGGTCCATACCAGATTTATCTCAAAGTTCGCATGTCTTCAGCTGCAACATTGAATGTGACTCTTTTTAAATGACAGAGTCTGTAATAGCAATAAGACATACCAGAACTGTACACTCATCTTTGCTCCTTGATACCAGACAAGTGTCTTTAGGTCAAAGCTGCAATGGTTTCCTGTAGGGTTCTACATGAAATTATTTCAGAAGAAACTCCTGCTTCACCTGTGCCCATGGATCCCTACCTTTTCCTCAATTACTACTTCTGTACATCAACCCTCATCTACTGATTTGAGCACTAATTTAGAGGTTCGTTGATGCATTATAGCTTTGCACAGCCAGCTCAGAATTTTCAAAATATTTGCTTTGTGCTTTGATTATGCATTCATTTTGACTTGAAAAAGGATTATATAATAATAAGCAGCATTTCAACAGAAGCCAGTTGTGGCTGTTTCTATCTGTAATGATTGTTTAATGACTATTTAAGATGTGCTGCCTGGGGTTGTCTAATCAGACGTTTTTTATTAGCTTTCAATGAATCCATAAAGTGATACCTAATCGGTGGTAAAACTTCAGTACAGAGCAAGGTAGAGATTCATGTAGGAAAATATAAAGGTCAAAAATTAGAAATTTTCATTACTAATTATTATTGCGGGCACTTATAAGGCAGCTATTGTCATCCAGGAAAAAGATATATCAGAACAAAGAACGTTTTCCTGTCCTAAATTTTCTTCATTAGACTGTGGGAAACTGGGTTTGATTCCAAACTTATTGAAGACAATGGAGAAAACCACCTTGGTGAGTCCACTGCCTTAGGATCAGGCTCGTGGTGAGAAGAGTTGTTCACACTTTGCTACTCTTGAATCCATTTCAGCTGCTCTCTCTTCACAGCCACTTTTAAATCTTTTTATTACCGTACTATTGTGAAAGTAATTCTTTCATAATAAAATTGAAGAAGAACAACTGTGAAGAGAATTTGGGAGTCATGTGTCCAGGGGAAACACACTAAGTGATCTAAAACATCACATACATGTCTCTCCCATTTTTTCTTTAAGGAGTTAGGTATTTTTTAATTACTGTGGTCTAATGAATCCTTTCTACTCACCAGCTGAGCACCAGCAACTGACTGTTTGCACTGTTTGTTCATTGCAAGTATGAGCTGAGAGGTGTTTGCTTAAAACTTGCTGAAAGAGCTTTACACTGACTCACTATCTCATGTTTGTGATCAGCTAAGGGCATCCACATGCTACTTCCCACAGCTCATTAAGTTCATTAAGCTACAGTAACATGATCATGTTTTAAGAATTCTAATTGTCATAACTGTGGCTGCCACTAATTCGCTGTGGTCACATTGAAATCTATCGAGTACCACCAGTATGAAATCTACATGAAAAAGCAAAAGCTTTTTAATTAAATATCCAAGTTGTTTAGTGACTCATTTCCAAGTGCCAGCAACTTTGCTCTTTAAGACGTCCTTCTCTGTTTTCCTCTTGTTTCTGTCCAGATCCTTCTGTTCTTTCCTTCCTTTGTGCTCATCCTTGCTAATGATAAAATTGCAAGGCCACAGCAAGTTACCCAACACAAGTACTACCCACAGCAGTAAGAGCCTTGATGTTAGTGGGCTAGCAGAATTGGAGTTGCCAAGGAGATACCTGGCCTGACCGAAACCACCACTGGATCGTTGGTTTGCCTTCATATTGTTTCCTAGTCAAGCAAAAACATCTTGCAGCAACATGGGCACTTCAAATCTAGCACTCATGATGAATTTGCAATGCAAAAGACAGTGCTGTTCTCTTCGCTGTTGTGAGATTGAATCAACAAAGCATTTGGGCTAGTGCTTTTATTTATGTGCTGACGTGTTTGGAAGAATTGTAGCTTCTATGATCATAACACCAGATATAGAAGGACATCAGCACTCTTTACACCTTGCAAGATCATCATTTGACACAGAAAAAGAAAGCTTCTTCACATCCTTATATGCAGATCAACTTGCAAAGGCCTCCTCTTGGAGTCGCCTACAAAAACCCAAACCCACTCAGCAAAATCCTATCATAAGTTACATGTAAAGTTTTTCTGAGATGAACTATGAACTTTAAAAAGTCTGGAATCTTTAGCAATTGCTTATTGCCTGCAGGATAGATGCAGTTAGTATAGTGCCTTGTGGGCATGCCCTTAGCTGAAATTCTTATTGATGTTCCTTTGCTACCGCTTTCAAAACTGTTAAAATTCCTTCGCTCAAGTGTTCTTAGCACTTATGTTGATAGGGAATACTTCAAAGGATACATCTTTACTTTATCAAATCTGCTCTAATTTTGTCGATGGAATCAAAGACATTCATTTTAAGTCTAGTCAAGTTTGCCAACTGTCCTAAGCTCAAGAAATCAATTCCATATTGCCATGTAATCAACCTAAACGAGAAGCCTGGAACACAACAGGGCAAACTTCTCCTTGCAAAAACTACATTTGCTTCAGCACGTTTACACTGGAAATAATTTTGTTCCACTATTCTTACTCCCATGCTTTTTCTATTTCTCCCATTCTTCTTAAAGCTTCCCTGATGTATTCAGCTCCATGGCTGTATTGATGAGCAGCTGACACATCAGTCCCCAAATATAGCTCTCAGTGGTGTCTGTTGAAAGTACAGCATCATGTACTTGCTTCTCTTTCTCACAGAAATCTCATTCGGCACAAAGAACTTGCTGGGTGTTCTCAGAATGTTATAACAGCAAGGAATATAATGAGAGCCTATGCACTTGGCAAGCTTTTATGAACCAGTAGCAAAAGACAAAATAGGAGTTTTAAAGACGAATTCCTGGGCATTAGCGTCCACCCACTGTGGCAATCAAAACACTTTTTTTTTCTCTTAACTACCTAAATGCAATTATAAATCTCATGTCAGTGGTACTGACTTGTCCCTCATGTCTTGTTTGGAACCACACATAGCTGTTCATTCTAGTTCAGGGGTGTCAAACTAATTTTCACTGGGGACCACATCAGCTTCGCGGTTGCCTTCAAATGGCCAAAAGTAATTTTAGGAGTGTATAGATGTAACTACATTTATACAGTCCTAAAATTACATTCAGCCCTCTGAAGACAAACGTGAGGCTGATGTGGCCCACAGTGAAATTTAGTTTGATGCCCCTGAACTAGTTGAAGCTTTAGTCTGAGTCATGGATTCTATAGTCATGATACAAAAGGCATTTGTTTGTCTTTTTGGTTTTGTTGTGGGTTTTGGTTGGTTGGTTGGTTGGTTGTTTTTTGTTTTGTCTGTTTGGTTTGGTTTGTGAAATAATTTTAGAGACAGTCTAAACTAAAGGAAGAGATCTGAACACAGCGAATAATTTCTGCAGGAAAATTTTATGCAAAACCTGGGAATGTATGAGTCTTTTTGAGCAAGGTGCTTATCCTCATTTGATCAAGTGTGCAGAACAGAAGTTACAAAGAAGGGTTATGAAAAATCTTCATTCCTATGCTAGTTGCATGAATAGACCTTTAAAAATTATTTTTACCATGGTGCGGGACCTGGCCTACTTCAGACTCTAAGAATCACAAAATCAGCTTGGTTTTGTTCTTTTTTAAAGTCTTCTCTCAAGTGTCAGCTCAGAAAAGTTTTGTCTCAATTGAGACTCTCAGTCTTCAGAACCATTGCAGGCCTCCACAATACATCTTACACAATATACAACAGACTGAAGATTATTACCCTCTTGTGAAACTTATCTCTCAGAAGATATCTGAAATCAATGTAGATTCAAAGATGAAAAATATGTGGTAGAACTATTATGACTTCCATTAAAAATTGCTACAGATGCAAGATTAACCTTGTCTCAGCAATAGCAATTCACTCTACAGAGTATCCACAGTTTCCAGAAGAAGATTATTCTCTTTCCTCATAAATTGTACCACAGAACATTTTCCCTAAAATTTGGTTTCAATTTTTACTTTTAGCAGTATTTTTTATTAGACCATGTAAATTTTAAAAATTGTGTCTTAGGCTAATCCTATATTCACATTCAAAATCAAGTAGCAAAAAGCCATCTACTAGAATTCTTACCTTTTTGGCAGTATAGAAACAAAAGCCCAACTGTGATGCAGGCAATGGTCGAAGTCACGTTGACTTCAGCCCGGTTTCCATAAGAAACAAGATTCACTCCAAGATTTTTGTTCCTGCTTTGTCTTCTACTTACATCTTTTGACAAGGAACTGACTTTGAATGTGTCCTGGAACCTGAAAGAGATAACAAAGCAAAGTCAAGACACCTACAGCCACTTACATTGGCTCTAACACACTGCTGTTTGAATGAAGAAAGCCTGTGTGTTCTCTTCAGCTCAAAGTTGTGGTAAAGTCTCTGCAAAAGGCCAAACCAAAAAAAAATGTGTAAAGTACCTACAAAAATATACAAACTGATATAAAAAGAGAAAAGTAGCAGCATAACTTAAGTATCACTTCCTTTGTGTTGTGCTTCCAGTTGTCTGGCTCAAGGCCTTTAGTACATAAGAAATTTGTTTACAGGGAGTTCAGGCTTCATGGGGCTGGGTTGCAGAACAGAAACTCTCTGTTTGTAAATATATACATACAGCTATGTGTATATAATGTATATAAAGTGCACGGATATAAAACATCTGTGTGCTTGCATGAAGAACTTTCTGCATGAAAGGACACACTCATGCCCACCTGGACAGCCTGCATAGGTGCATAAGCGGTCACTGACAACTAGAAGCATGTATAAGTGTGTGTGTATGTGCCAATTAGGCTGACAACTCCCATGCTGACAAGACGTGGCTCTGAATCCTGCAGTTCCAAAGAGGCTGTGGCGAGAAGCAGAGTGGCTGGATCCACTGCCATGTGGGAGACAGGCAGCTGGCAAAGAGGGAGCATCGGCGTGATTGACACGTCAGCATTGTGCTGCTCCGCAAGTCTCTGTTGTGCGCCTATATGGTCTCGTTTGTTTTCCTTGGCACTTCTCACAATTCATTTAGTGGCAGCATCACTTGAAGAGATTGTGGCATCTGGTGGCGGGGGGAGAAGGGGATGCATTCGAAATAACTGCAACTTTTAAGAAGAAAATTCTCTCAATATTTTACTTGTCTAAATATTTTACAAATGCTTTCGTGTTTCATACAAGCAAGAAGGTGAAGGAATTTTTACCTCTGTCCATGTGGGGATGAAAGTAAGCAAACAGTGACCCTGCAGTTAAATGGGCCCATTTCCAGAGTTTAGAAGGATTCTCATTTGATATTCCCAACAAGGGATATTCCTCTTTATTAGCCTTTGCATTAAGTTTGTGCAATTCCGGAGTGCTTTCCTCCAGACATCACTTACAAATGTTTTTTCCATTTCTTGCCTTTTGAAGTGGGAGTTCAATAAACGTGCAGGCTGACCCTGGTGCCAATGCAGGCACGATGTCCCCTACGCCCCACACCTGCTGCAAAACTCCTTCCTCCTGGGGCATGGAGAGGGAGGGCTGCCCTTCCAAAGGGTTAAGGCATTTTTGAATACAGATTCGTATCTCAGGCACAGAAAACAGCACGTCGGATGAACAAGAAAAAAAAGATCCTGTTTAGTTTCAGTGTGTGACATTTGCCTGGGGGAAGAAAGTGCAGAGCTCATTGGAAATCCTATTGTTGAAACTCTGACCAGTCAGTTATAAAGTGTCACGATTTAATATGCCAGAGTTGTTTCCATTTTCAGGGTCAATCACTCCATCTGTGTATGTGTGTGTGTGTGAGAGAGAGAAAGAGAGAGAGAGACTGTGCACTTAAATAAACGTTTTCAGGTTTTATATTGCTTAATTTGCTTTACAGGAATTCATTTTGTTTTCAGCAGAGGAAATCTCCAGCAAAATCGCTTCCTTCACAGTACGTGAAGGCACACTTCCCAACATCGAATCTTCTGATCAAAGTGATGAAATTTAGAGATTGAAGCAATAATTTTGACCTTGATCAGGTTTTATTCTGTTACATGATTTATCATACATGATATTTAAAAATATCAGGTGCCTGCCTGCTGCTGGTGTGAATTCCAGCTGAAAACACCACTTACAAAATAGCTAGAAGAAAGGTCAACAAATCTGAGCTTGTTACAGCAGCCTGCAAGTCCTACACATTTCAGTGTTTAGACATCAGTTTGCGATACCTGTTTTCTTTTATGACTCTGGGCTTTGTTACCAACTTACCATTAATAGGGCTCAGCCAATGCAGATCTTTTGACTCTTTTTCTCTCTCTGTCCTCACCTGTCAGCCTTCTCTTCATCAACTATATTTATTACAATCAAGCCCTGTCAACTGTCACAGCTTACATACAGTCTGCCAGTAAATATGTCTTTCCAGTCATTAGACATTCCTTCCAGTCACCTTGGGATTTCTACCTTGTCTATCTCACTCCAAAAAAACTTTTGTTCAGAAGTATTAGACTCCCACAGAGCAGTGTCAGCTTGGGGCCATTACTGTAGGAAGTGACAGAAAACACCAAACTGTCACTCATTAGGATCTAGTTTTTCCAGAGTTGATGTAAGTCAGATTTAGCCCCAAAACGAATCATGATTTATTTAATATATTTGCTTCTACAAGTGTCAGCTCATCAACTTAAAATGTTTTTCCTTTAACTCTATTGAGGCCTGTACAGAAAGTTTTCTTTGAAACCTTGTTTTTGCTCTAAGGCTCAATAATTAGAACAGAACTGAGAACAGTCAAGTTTCTGCTCTACAGGTGCATTTTAGTAGCCCTCAGTTTTATAATTATACGTACAAAGCGTTCATGTTAGAATTAAGACTGGACACACAAGAAAATGCCACCTGGTGGGTAAGCTCTTTTTATGCTGGCTCCCAAGTCCTAGCTGAGATAATGTAAGTCTACAGATAAGTTTAAAGAGAGAAAAACAATTAGTTAGGGAAGCAAGGATGGAAAAATAAAAAAATTCCCATTATTTCCTGATTATGCTGAGAACTGTCTCTGTAAAGAGTCTATAGTCCATCCATCCAGAGTCAAACAATACCAGAGAGGTATATTCAGAGGTGCTTCTGCAATTGCACCTAGAGTCAAAGACTTTGCTGAGAAGCATAAACTCCAAATGGCTCCCTGACTCCCAAAAAGTGTGTATGTCATGCTGGGTTGGTGCTGGGATGTGTACTAGTATCTTGTCCTACATAGAGTTGGAAAGAGAGATGAGCAGAGGGTCTTGGAAGTCAGTGTATCACAGAGAAATATAAAATAGGTGGCATTTCCATTGGAAGAAGTGAGAGGAAATAAGAGAGGAATAAAGGTCCAGGATCGTTAACCCAAAGTATTTGAATTGCTTTGCACCTCAGGCAACAGAAAGTAAGAGTCAGGTCCTTCACTGGTACATATCAACGTAGTCCAAATGACTCCAATGAATTTACAGAGCACAGATTTACAGAGCTAAGTAACCCTGCAAAAATGTAGGTAGCCAGATTTTGCATTCAAATAAGGATATCATCACTAGTGATTCACTTATTTGGCAGCTATTACAAACTGTAGGATACTATGCGATATCAAAATGCACATATCTCTGAGGTAGGAAGAATGACTATATAATTGCAGGTTATACTAAACAGGAATATACACACAAGTGGTGGAGAATAAACAAACTGCCCCATAAATCTTAAGTCACTTGGGATTTTTACTAGATATAATTACCAACTCCTCATTCTTCATTTTCTGGCTCTGAAAACAATGATTCCTGCCACAAATTGCCATCTAAGATTAAATATTGAGCACAAATTATGACAATCATCAAGGAGGTAAGCAGGTCTTATGAATCATCTGCAGGATTCCCAATAGCTGTGACTGAGCAGGCTTGACCCTTATAACTGTGTGAGTTAGAACAGGTTCCACCATCAGGGATACTGAAAATTGTATATTGTTAGAGGTTTCCATCCTAAACCATGGGATCCATCCAGTATAACTCCTGACCACTATGGGGCCTCAGCAGTCCCAGGATGCCAGCACGGGGGCAGCAATGAACACTAGGAAATTTCAAGCTACCTGCTTGGAACAATATCCTAGCGGGGGGTGGAGGGAAATATGCAGGAAGCCACTTTTAAATTTTGTCTGCTATATCAAAAATTGACCCTTCAGTATTGCTCTGCTAGCAAACAAGATCACCTATAAATACTTCCAACTTCCAAGCTCATTTTCTGCCTTTTCATATGGCGGCTCTAGAAATGTACTCTGTTTAAAAAAGGGATGCTTATTAATGTTTTGGTGATACTAAGAAAAGTTGGTACTTACATTTTTTAGCAACGAAACCCCAGGTTGCAGCTGATTAGTATTGTGTAACCTTTCTTCTTTTTGACCTGGTGAATGATGAAGAGCCACTACCTGCTGGTAGCTAAACGTAACTCATCATAATTTACAACTTCTTACTAAAAAGAAGCAGCATTAATTATAAAACAAGGGAATGGAGGGTAAAAGGTAGGGTGGTACTATTTATCATGAGGTAGGAAAGCCTATTATCTGCCAGCACCACAGCCTTAATTTTATTCTAATTTTGCAATATTTAAAGCTACATCAGTCTCCTAAACAATGTAGAGATTGGTATTTCTAACCTGCTTTTAAGTCCCTCACCACCTTTGCCAACCTAATTTCTGCTTTAGAAGTGCTTTACCCCAGCTGGATGGCTCACAGCCCCTACACTGCCTGAGGGACGGCAAGATCACATCATCTTCCAAGAAGAGTTGACACTAAAGAGGCTGGCCTGTACAATTCCCTGCAGAGGGAAAACTTGCCAGGTTCATACTGGTTAACACGTTTTTACATCTCCCAGGGAGGTTGGGGTGAACCTGCTAGAAGGATCAACCATGTCAATGTCTGTCCAGACCTCCAGACAAAACCAACCAGTGTCTCCTTTCACTGACAGGGAACGATTGCACCACATAATTATCCATGATGATTTCATGACAAGGTGGTGCCTATACCCAGGTACAAAGGAAGCAATAGTGACTAAATTTTATTGTGCTGCTCTTTTGAGGAAAAGGTGAAAATACAGTCTATGGGATGACACTAATACAGTGAGAAGGTCCAAATTCAAAAACACCAGCCCAAGAGTCCCTGGAAGAGTTTGAAATTTTGCTGACAAACAGAGTAATGATAAGTGAAGTAGATTTTCATTAATATTGATAAGGCCTCTCAAACAAAAATATCAGTATTAACAAAGTTTTGCAAGCTTTATGGAAGCAAATACACATTTATACAGTTGGGAAGCAGAGATCAGAGGATTTAAGGGACATTTCTGTATGGAAAGACATGCTTGCTGCTGGAGTTGCCTTCAGACTGCCTTCCCATTTTTTGCCACTCAGATGACCTGGGAAACCAGCTGACAAAAACCTAGCTCATCACAGCAGACAGACCCCCAGGTCAACTGGTTTTGGATCAGGCCTAGGATTTTAAGTTTACGGACATGATGGCAAATAAATTGCCACAGGGTAGTCTGAGAAAGTAAAAAGTGACAACAGACATGCCAGCCACACTGGAAAACAAATGAAGGACCCAGCACAGTCCAAACCAAGGGGTAAGCTGGCCAGGACATGGCAACTGTATCCTCAGTGTGTTCCTCAGTAAAACCCAAAGCAAGATCTGTAACAGGAACATCCTAAGGAGGGGGTCAATAGCACAGCATGATTTCCACTTGCCCTGTGGGAGCTGTAAGAACTACCTTTGCATAGAAAGGCAATAATTCCCCTCTTCCTCAGTCTCCACAGGGAATCTGTCCAGCACCCTCCCAGAGGACAATGTGACTTGACTGAAATCAGCAGCAGACCTTGCTGGAACTCCGGTGCTGCACCATCATTCCAATCATACCTTCAATTTTTAAGCACTTTTTCCCTCAAATGTGTCCTTTCAGTTATTACATTAAAAATCCTGAACCCACCAAAAGTCCTTCATCACTGGCCCTAGAGAGAATGTCCTAAAAATGAGATGCTAGGTTCTATTTGACAAATCGTCTAAAATACTTACACCAACCTGACTGTTGCACTCAATCTCCTTGGTATGAAAAAGGACTAAATAAATGCTTGCATGTTGACTGCAGCAAGACAGTTACAGAAACCGTAACCAACAAAGAAAATAATAACTGCTGGAGACGTAGACAAGGGAAGCAGTGGGGGGAAGGAAGAATGAAGGGAACCTCAAGGTTAAATCAGCGATGGGTTGGGGCACACAAAAAAAAAAAACATAAACAAGAGAAATCTTTCATCATAATTTTGAAAGTAAAGGCAGACTGAGTCATATTATGCAGGTGTACAGAAAGCACTTTGCTGCATTATGCCATCTCAAGTTCTTGCTCCTGTTTCCTTTTGTCAAGAGGTGTTTGACTGAAGACACAATTGTCTTCCAAAGAAAGCATAAAATGTCGTGTGAATAGCTCCAGTGATAGACTTCAGTATCTTGGATGCAGCAAGTAAAAGCAATGCTAATGGATTTGTACAGTAAATAATATGGGGCAAGGGGGAGAAACAATCAGGCCTAGCACAAGTATGGAGAAGGTCACTTAAGCCTCTGTAATTTGCAGTGATTGCCACAGTTTACTCAGCTCAATGTACTTCATGCTGTGGAAGAAGGGCTTCCAAATTTCCCCTACAAAAATCAGAGGGGCACATTAACTGCTATGTGCCTTAAGCCCTGATTGTTGTATTACTGTTTTTTTTTTTCTGACTTGCTAGTTCCTCAAAAGTGCTTGTTGCAAAGCATCTGACATCATTCTTGAGGTATGGTGCACCCTAATGGATCACAGCAACTGTCCAGCAAGCTGAGACAGAGAAGTCCAGCTCTCTAACTGGAACCCATGGTCACGAGGCATTTCTTTTGGCCCACAGCTCAATGGCCCAGATTTCATAAGGGTCTTCTGTAGCTCCATAAAGTGAACTGTGCTCTTCAAGAGACCTGTCTCACCTGAAGTTTTGCCAGTTCAGTGGGAGATAAGGACCTGCTAAGCAGACATCAGCAGTTGCTAAATTAATCTTAGGAAAGGAGAGTAAAAATCACTAGTTGCAAACATTTCACTGCAATAAAAATTTTCATAGAGAGAAAACAAAGCGAAAAAAGCTAAATGCACTGTGACTTTCAAGGCTGGCTTGCTATCCTGTTTCTGTAGTTGAATCGTGGAAATCACATAATAGTTTGGGTTGGAAGGGACCTTTAAATGTCACTTAGTCCAACCTTCCAATGTGATATGCTGTGTTCATCAGGATGGCCACCTTCCCATTCCCCTACTGTGTCCCAGGTACTCTCAGAGGAGATGTCAAATTTCTACCTTGTTGGCCTTCTAAAAAAAATGTTTTGGGTTTTTTTTTTGCCTCAAAGCTATTGAAGTACTTGGCTCTGATCAGTGTGAATTTCACGTCACAGGTTTCACGGTCCTTGGCATTATTGTGGTCTTTCCTCTAGCTGGTGCTGGGGCTAGATTGCACCCTGCACTACTTAAAGACCATCTCAGAAAAAAAACCCACCTGGATGAGATGGCTCACTTTATTAATGTCCAACATGACTCTCTCGGGGAAAGCTGGACAAAGGGGTTTACTTCAAGACATTGTCTCCCCTTCAGGGGCAAAGACAGGCTCACCACCAGTTAGGGCAGAACAGGAACCAGACTCAAGTGCTGGACTCAGCTTTCCACCCATCAGCATGTAACAGAAGGCCCTTCTGAACTGTTGAGGATTTTAGGTTTCAAATACAAAAATATAAAACCCCACATCCAACTCCCTTTGGCCTCTTGGCTGAGATCGGTTGTAGTATCTGTTTGAGATCTGACACGTGCTGTATCAGGGAGACAGTACTCACCGGCAGGCGCATGTGCTCTGTGATCTGACAGATCGTGCCTGTCTTTAACTCCTCTGATCCTATGATTTGGCTGCCCTGTGGGTACACTGCACACTTACCTGAAGATGCACAAAGAGCTGTGGGATGCCATCACGCTGTCAAGACGCTTCACGAGGTACCAGCAGCAGAAGACTTTCTGGAAATGACACATCATCATCCACTTCACACTGCTAACTTTGTGGTGCCGTTTCCTGAAGCCATCTCATTCTGTTCTGGAACAACAGACAGGGTAAAGAGGTGAGGTATGAACATTCAAAGTGCCATTATCTGGGGTTTTTTTAGATATTGAGAGCCTAGAGTGAACCCCAGGACTTCAACTGCCTCTTCGATCACTGAGCTGATTCAGAAAGCTCGGGAGGTGGTAGTGGTAGGAGATTTTGTAGACCATTAAATCAAACCAGAAAACAGGATGTGTTACTTCTTAAGACCTGTCTGCAACACATCAAGGGGAAGAACTGCACTGTTGGGGGCGTCCTCCATTTGGGAGGCATATGCTAGAGGTCTCACGCAGCTGGTAAATAAAGCATTACTTGGATTTCTCAACAAAATAAGACAAAGAAAGAGAAAAAGAAGTATAGAGAATAATTCCTTTAATGAGAAGTGTACAGATCCAGTACATAATTCCTGACTGCCAGAAGTTAATTAGTTATAGCCATGAAAGACGGTGGTCACTAGACACCTGTAGTTGTACCAATGGTACAAGCAGGACAGTCTAAGTAAGTAACACATGTAGTTGGCTCAAAAGAGACAATTAATGAAAAATAAATTGAAAGGAATAAAAAAAATAAGACAGAAAAATGTAAATGAAGATTAGAGGTACTTTATAATGAATTTCTTAAGCAAGATAATTATGGAATTGCTGTTAAGTTTAATTCGCATACAATTTCAACGGAAAACTGGTATTTGCAATACTGATAAGGCACAGGATGAATGGGTGAAGAGCTGGCTACTTGGCAGATTTCCAAAAGACAATTGTCAACAGGGCATCATTACTGAATGGGATTTTTCCTTAATGAAATCTAACAATGAGTGGTACTGGGCTGCAACTAGCTGATGTTTTCTTCAGTGGATTCAGCTAGTAAACATCAATAGCCTTATGCATACAAATTAGCCTCAGTAAAAATCAGGTCCATATCTGAATATCTCTGCAAATTGTTTTGGGAAAATTTAATCTCATTGAAAATGTTTCTGACCTGCTCTCTCAAAGTCTTTGCTGATTACAGGTATGGGAAAACAGAGAACCTGACAGAGACAGAAGAGGGTGCTGCTGATGTGGGGGTGGCACTTGCAACACACTGAGACTCTTGGCAAAGTGGGAAGAATTCAAAGAGGAGATGTTCTGAAACGGCCTGAAGCAAAATTACATAAATGGGAAAGCATGCCCTTCAGAAGTGTCCATCTTTCTCCACTAACTGTTGAGGAAACACGCGAGATCATCTTAAATTAGATTACTAACATTTAGATGCCAAACTTCTAGTTCGGCTAAACTTTGGTGAGTTGTTTCTCACCCTCATAGGGAAGAGAATATGCAAGCTAGACAATATACCCTGGGCGAGCATATGCTAGACTATGGGATCCAGTTGTCATGTTAAAAAGGGGCAGTACAAAATTTGAGAAGGCTCAGAAAAGAGGCACAGAAATGATTTACTGACTGTATATAATGTTTGACAATGAGAAACCTAAAGATCTCACACTGTTTAATTTATCAAAGAGAAGATTAAAAGGTTACCTCATTGCAGGCATTATCTCATAGGAATGCCACGTACTGAAATGCTCTTTAATCTAGCAAGAATGGCACAAATATTTAACATTGAGAGTGATTAGCCACTAGAATGAAACACCAAGGGAAGAGGTGGATTCTCTCTCTCCTGATGTCTTCAAATGAGGTCTGAAAGCTTTTCTGGCAAATGTGCTTTAATCAAACCAAAACTATGCTCTAGTCAGATGCAAGTTATTGGGCTGAATGCAGGGGATAATGGGTGAGAAAAGGATGCACTCCTGGCCTCAAAAATCTACAAATCTGTGAATGCTAAATATAATTTGAATGTACTTGCAGGAATCAAAGTGTTCAAAGTGTGCTCCCCATTAAGGGATAGGAATCCCAGGAGAGCAGGTGGAGACTTGTTCATAGGATTCATGAACAGAAAATAGCTCTAAAAACTCAATATCTCATCCAAAACCTGACACAGATTCCTTCCATGGCCCTGGTGTGACCACTGCTTCAAGTAGTGCTATCTAAAAAGAGGTATATCAAAATGGTCTGATTTTCATAGGCTATGGGCAGACACGCATGTCTCTGAGTTCAGAGGGGTTTGTGAGCACTTACTACCTGTGGATGTGAATTTAGACACCTAATGAAAGGGGAACACTTCGGGAGTGATTTCAACAGCATCTGAAAGACACGTGGGAAAAACAACCCTTACTTCCAGCAGTCACTGTGCTCCCAGATCAGAGCAGCACTTTAAAAATTCCTGCTTTTTGGAATCCACTTTCTTTGTCTCTGTTCTCTCAGTTGCAAAATAATCACATTTCCTGGACTGGACAGCTGAAAGGATTAACATTAGAGTGCTAGTTTTCAACCTGGGGGTCTGCGGACCTCTGGGGAGCTCTGTGGTCTACTTCTAAGGTGTCTGTGAGAAGTGGCTAAGAAAAACAAGTCCATTTATGCTGCACAGCACTTTAAGAATGTGCATTTCAAAAGGGACCCACTCCTCTGGAAAACACTTCATGGTCCACAAATCAAAAAAGGTGAAAAACACAGAAACAGAAACCGAGAAACAGCCTGTAAGTGACTGGTGATTTGTAGCCGCTTTCCACGAAGGGCAGCCAGGGATGCTGAGCAGTGTTAGGGAGGGAGGCCAGGACCCCCCGGTGCTGCACCCTGCCCGCTTCTGCTCTCCCAGGTGGCAGAGAACGGCTCTGCCCGAGGAGCCCATCCGCTGCCTCCTCTCCAGCTGTGACCAGAAGCAAGCGCAAACAATGGAAATAAGCAAAAAGGGTCATAGGAAGCCATTGCATCTCAGGCATCCCCCACATCCCCTGGCTGTCGCCTCCCACCTCGCACCAAGCTTAGTGCCAGCTGACAGGTTTTGGATTGCGGGGCGAGCTGATGATGCTGTGTTCACTTCTCATCTTTGTCTCCAGCCTCTGTCACTTCACCTATTCCCTTGAGTTTGGAGCAATTGTTTTTTTCCCCTCTCCTTCTTCTTTTTTTAAAGAAAAAGCTTTGCTTGTTGAGCAAGTTTTTTTTCCCCCTGAACTCTCAGACTTCCAGCCTCGCAGACACAGAAATACTATTCAAAAGGTGAAAGTTTACAGTCTCGAATAACAATGCCAGCTGCTATCTTGGTAACAAGTTCCAGCTCTGATGCAGAAGGGATGAGAGGGTGGGGAGGAGAAGCCAGCAGCCTGGATGTCTAATGCCATGGGACTATTTTGATACCCAAGAGCTGGAGTCTAAAGGTGTCCGTGTCTGCAGGCGGCCTGAGAAACAGCTCTGTGTCACGAGAGGGACCGGGAGACTGTGCCTGGGCACAGAGCACCTGCCTGGCCTTGGGGAAGAGCATCCGCCTCCCTCATGCCTCTGCTGTCTGAATTGTTACCTGGAGTACAAACCCTCTGTACTTTGCACAGACTACAATCAGATTAAAAAGTGCTAAGAGAATAGGGTGCAACAGGGAAAAAGCATTCAAACAGCATAATTTTGGGGCTTAACTGCTCCTCTAAGGATAACTTTCATAGAGGGCATCAGACTGTGCAGTTTTTTTACTGCTGTAGAAAGGTTTTTCTACTACGCATGCTTTTTAAAGCATTTCAGACCATTTCTTTTACAGTGCTGATTTTTTTTTTTTTTAAATCATTACCAAACAGCCTCCAAAAATCAGAGTAATAGTACACATTTACAAGAGACAGTCATCTCACTTTTTCATCTTGGAATCCTAGTTCTTCTTTAATCTTAATACTCCAGCTTTGCATTTGAGCTTTGTGTTTGCATACAGAGTTTAAGCAAATAGTCAAAGTATCAAATAACAAAGCAAAGAAGCTCTAAGAATTGAAATGGTAAATAAGAAACATATATCATAATACCCAGGTTTGACAATGGACATTTTGAAATATTATAGTGCTGAAGAATTCACAATGCTGTTTCATTGACATCCGACTCCAAATTCTTTCATCATTTTGACATTATCAACTACATAATAAAACAGACTTTCTCTTTTTTTGTTTAGATACATAATTTATGATTTTATCAATAAAGGGTTATTTTTTTTTTTCACAAGCCATAGCTGCAGAAAGCTTTGTGCTGGCTTTTTTAAAGCATCAATGACACTAAGATGTATATATCTAGTACAATCCTGGACCTGTCTTTCATATTTATTGTATATGTATGTGAGTATAAATCTACATATACAGACCTACTGTTATTGATGTTTTAAAAAATCTGAAGTAGACGTTTCTTGAGATAGTTATTTGAGAGCCTGCTTTATGAGAAACAAATGTATGGACACAGCATAATTTATATATCTGAACCAAATTCAAGGATGTCACTTTCTTAAGGTAGCTCACAATAGTAGAACAGTGAAAGAGTCGAGTGCCAGGAATGAGCGAAATCGTGTCTATACGTGTGTGTGAGGAACAGCACCGTGTCCTGTGCAAGGTATGATGAGTGGAGAAGATGCTTTGGCTCTACACAGCCCCAAGTCAGCCCCATCCTGCACTGGTCCCTGCACTGGGGACACTGGGCAGCTCCTTGGGATGTGACAGTGACCCTTGCTGTCCTCACCTTCACCCATCTCCTGCACCTGCTGAGTGATGCAAGAGTTAAACCTCAGTAATTTGTTTCCCCCTTCTCTACTTCCTATCGCTGTTTGAATTGCTGGAGCTTTGTACATCTGGTTCAGTTCATTCCACGTGATTCAGGTTCTCGTTTTCCCCTCCCTTGGGGACACCTTTCCTGAGTCTCGCCGCGGAGCCTGACCCCGCAGCCAACAGGACAGAGCCCCAGGAAGTCCCAACAGCCTCATCCCGACTGCGAATGCCCAGCTGGGTTTTAAACGCATTGCATCAGAGAGCAGTAGGTCACCACATTAATCAGGAACTCCGAAATCCTCCGAGACACCTTGTTGGGAACGGTTACCGGGTTCTGGCTAGTCTTAAACATAATTTAAAAGACTTTGGGGTTATTTTAAGGCTTTTGCTTTCCTGCAGCCCTATTCTATGTAAATGCTCTCTTCCACTTCTCACTGCCGACTGCTTCTAACAGACATATTATTTTGCTTCTCTGGCCTACTTTGTTGCAGACAAAGTTTTGACTATCCAAGTTCTTTTTTATTCCATTTTACATTTTTAATGCTATGTTGTAAAACGTCCTTCCTCTTGAGCAGTAATAAAAATCTTTTTTTTCCCCCTCCCCTCTTCAGATTTCTTTTATAACACATTCAGCATTTTCTGGGACATAATTAAAACATCAAACAGTTTTCCTGCTGGTTATGCTAAAATCTGAATGCTTGAGTCTGCTGGCATTATTGAAAATTAAAATGTACTGTTCTTGAGTGTATTTGGGATGCCCTTAAATAACTATCAAAAATGGTTTTGTTCTGCTTTATATACAGACTGGCACCATAATACTAAAATACCTGCATTAAATAATGTCTCTAATCGGTAGCATGAGGATACTTTTTACAAGTATAAAATATGTATTTTTGTTCACTATTTTTCCTAGGCTAATGTGTCTAATTTTCCCATACAACTTTATCCCCAAGGAAAAATATAGACAGAAAGACCATTACCAATACATGAAGTTCAGTGGTTCTCTCTCTTTAGATGTAATTGCTATCAAGGAGGTTGGCAGCGGGGTAATTTTAGTTCAAATGAGTACATAGCCTGAAAAAGGATAAATCAACCTTTGTAGGTCTGAAATTAGATCCCAGTGTGGGATTGTTCTAGCTAAGTGTACATTGGGCTCATAATATATTTCCCAAAACGAAAAGCACCTAAAATCCAAGGGCAGCCTTTGGCATGGGGTTAGAAGCGGAAGGTTTCAGCCTGGTGAGAAGAGCTCCTTCCTCCTCCATTTGCTAGTAATGACCTCAAATTACCTGTTTAATCAGGCACTGAGGGCTCAGTCCTGCTCCCATTCAAGGCAGCAGAAAGCCTCCCAGAGTACCCAAAATCCCTTTTTTCAGGATGATTAATACCTTCAGTCTACATTTACAAAGGAGGTGAGAAGGAAAGAGCTGATTTCATTGGGAAGCTAGAGAGGGGCACCTGTCCCAGAATTAGGCACCTTAATATCCCTATGACTCTGGGTCGAGTCCCAGTAGCACTCAGGGGTTAGACAGCTGGGATAAGAAAACCTCTGGGTCAATTTAAAACTTCCTGCAAGTATCCTTGCAGCGGAATTAACTCTCAATAATGTTTTTGTTTATTGCAATTATTTCTCTTTTAGGTGGCTGCCTTGGATATGGTGAGCAAATTAAAGAAGGAGAGATGGCTGGTGCACAGCACAGAATTTAGGTCACACCTCTGCTTTGGACTGTGTGATGTTTCTCATGCACTTTTTGAGCCCAAATGCATGCATGTGTTGGGTCAAATGGTGAGAGCTGTGTTCCCTACTTGGAGGGGTTCATGCATTCAGTTCTGAACATGGATCCCACCCTCCTGCCACAGCTCTGGGAGTATGATTGTTCCTGACTCAGGACAAGGAAAATCTCCTGTCCCAGGAAAAACCCAGGACAAAAGATTTTACTGGAAGTGCTGGATAGTGGTCTCTGCAACCCAGGTCTGTTCTACAGAACAAGATGTAAGATCGCGCTCATGCTTAAATTTGACCCACCCACTTTTTCCAAAGGGCTGCATTCTGGTCCACGAAGTGACACCATCTTCGTAAATGTAAATTTTCAGCAAGACAGGGTTCTGTTTTTTCCAGACTAAAGAACATTTTGGTAAAAGCAGACATGTCCCAGCCAGCATCACTTATTCACCATGACTCAGAAAGCCAGGATGCCTGAAAGACAGTAGGGCATCTGCTGGTTGTGATGGCCTTGATGCTTTGAAGAACATCCCTTGCCCTATGGTCCACGTCTCTTTATTAAAGAATGAGTATTGAATGGGAAATGTCACAGAGGATCAATTTCTGAAAAATATTTGCCATTCAATTGCTCCTAGAATGAACTTGAAATTTACAGAAATAAGATAGAATTGTAGGCAAATGAATGTCCCAAACAGTTTATGATGCAATTTCTCAGACAACCTTCAACAGCCATTCTGTAGACTGTGTTTCAAGTGCCTTTCTCTTCGAGTTATTTGAATTTAAAAATGTGGATAGTGGTCTATGTACAATTAATTTATACTGTGGTACAATATTTCATTCATTCTAGATATTCAGGCAAATGCTAACCAGTTCCCCAAAAAGTCAATTAACAAAAGAATTCTTAGAAAAGTAAGCAGGTGACTGAAAGTCAAAGGATTTATGTGGCTCCTTTCCTGAAAAGCAGTCTAACAATTATTGTCACTTCTCCTGATTTTGAGGAGGAGCATTTGGCTCAGACTTTCTCACTCCCAATCTCAGCCTCCCACTAAGCACAGGCAAACCATTTTCTTAAAGGTCAAAAAGAATCTGCATAACCTCATATGTACAACATGCCTTCTCCTTGACCTCAGCTCTCAACATCGTCCAAAGCGTTACTAGAGTGATAGAAATAATAATAAACACCCCCAAATGCAGAAGATTGCTAAACATGTTTCTTAAGCCAAAGACTTCTGTCTCACTACAATATGCTGAAGTAAAAATGTATCCAGGAGTCGTCCCCAGAGTCTCAAATCATTCTCTCGTCACACTGGGTTCAAAGACAATGCGAGTTGTGTAGTGTAGCTGAAAGTATCTGTATAAAGCAATTCCTCTATGATGTTGTTTTGTTTCTGGCTTGCTTTTACCTGGGCTATCTGAAGACATTGTTTGAGGCTAAGGAAAAAAATATGAATAATGTTTGGGCCTAGAGATCAAAAAATAAGTCTTATTTCCATAGTCGTTAGTAGCCAGTATCCCATGTGAATCTGTTCGTTTCTAAAGCTGCACTGAAATGCTGGGTATGCTAGGAAGGATTTCTTTTTCTTTTTATTTTATTTTTCTAAGAGTTTGTTCTTCTTGATTTTTGAAGATGCTGAAAGCTTTTTGATGTCACAAAACCAATCATAAGAGGGAAACCACAAATTTAAATGTGAGATAAAAGGGGCTTTGCATGCATGCATAACAAGAAATACATTGAACAAAACAAATTACTTACCACCTCCACGATGGCTCTCTGCCTCCAAGGGATGGGCTGGTTCACACTGAGGAGGTGACGGTGATAAAGTCACTGTGATACTGTGATCAGAAAAGCTGCAGTAAGGGAAAAAAAAATGTATATAGGGGAAAGTAAACTACAAAGAAGGGAGGGTGGAAAAAATGGCTCACTGTTCCCCTGGAACTGTGAGTGACTTTCAGTATTCCCCAAAAAGTTTCACTTCAAACATTAAGAGGCCAAAGAGGTCTCCTTCTGCATGCCAGTTCTGGTAGCCAAAGGAGGAAGAGAGAGGAAGGATGATGACTGAATTTTTCATTCCAATATCTTTGTTCCCAATTGGATATACCTTGCATGGAATCCCCATTGATGGCAATGAGATGTGAATTTTCCTGATTTGGAGGGCAAAAGTGATTTCTTGGATCCAACTTTGTTTTTAAGAGTTTTGTTTTGGTTCAATTTTGTTTTCCATTTGCAACTCTCTTTTACCATTTTAAAGCCACAAATGATGAGTACTAAGGGCTGGGGAAGGCCAAGAGAGAGATGCAGTTATAAATTTCCTTTGCTGTTTTGTGTTTCAGTGTTTGGGAACCACTTCAGACTGGTTAGCCAGAAATACTCTTCCCTCCAACCTCCCATGTCCACCCCCAGGCAGGGGTAGGTCACACTGGACACAGTGCTTTTATATGGTTTTTCAATGTTTATTTTGTTTCCCAGGGCAAAGCACTGATTTTTAGCAGCTGAAAGTCTGAGGATGCCTCAAAGTGTACTACTGTACCTACTACAGAATAAGAATATTGAATATACTTGATTTGCAGGACAGAAGCTATATCTTCATTGGAACAGCTGATCTTATCAAAAAACTTGAAGAATTTTCTGAGCACAAATCCTTACCTTTGCAGCTGTATGCTGTGCCCAGGGCTGCTGAAGTTGAAGCTCTACCCACCTCCCAGTGAGCTCCATTCCAGCTGCATCATAGACATCTCACCCTTGGGACATGTAGACTTGCACAAGGGTTCTCCATGCCCCATTTCTGCCGGGGCTCAAAAACAGAGGGAGGAAAACCCAAAAGCAGTCTGAAGTAATTTCCTTTCAAAGTGCTGGGGAATCTTTAGCTTTTTTTCATTTATTTGGGGGGATTTGTTGTGTTTTGTCTTTGTTTCTTCCTTTCCTTCTCTTCTTCTATCATTCTCTCTATTTCTTTGGTCAATGAAGAAGCAGAAGGTAGAAGTAGAGCACAAAGAAAAGAGAGGATGATCAAACAGAAAAATAAATGAAAGGTTGACTTGATTTTTGAACAATGAACAAAAATCTGAAGCACTTCCTTGAAGAGCTGTTTGGGTTTCTTTAAAAAAAAAAATCATTGAGATTTTTTTGTCACAATAATTTGAAATATTAGTTTCTTTTCTTTCTTTACTTGCATTCTTTCACTGTTCAGTATCCTTTTTACATGGGCAGGCAATTTTCCTTTCTCCTATGAAACAATTGGCCACGCCAAGCCTCTTTTTTACTGTTCCATCACAGCAAATCCTTTGGTCACATGTTGATGGTCAGCAACCTTCAGACTTTCAGATCTGTCAAATCTCAGCAACCTGTGAAAATGACTAGTGCTAAAAGGTTTGCTCAGGAATCCTCTGCTGCCAGTAACAACTCATCCATGGCCTTCAGTGGTGTTTCGCTATCAGATCTGACCTAAAATGGTGGACAACTGATCAATTCTTCCTCCAGCTTGCCATGTATGAACTGGTTTACGTTATAGGAGTTATCCTTTGTTCTTGATATCAAAACAATTGTTCTGAAGTGTGTTATCACATCACATTGAAAACTATAAATTTGAACTAAGTTTTACTTCAGAGATCCCTGCTGTATCTACACAGCTCTAATTTTACTGCCAGTCAGGGAGGAAAACATATCTCAAGTACATAGAGACTACACAGAAAGGGTAACAGTGTTGGGAGAAGCCTGAGGAGATTTAAGAAGCCTTCTTCTGCTTCAAGTAAGCACCTCTCTGAAGAGCTGTTGCTTTTACCAGTAGTGCTGTGTCTAGAGGATCTGAAGAGCGTTTCCATCACCGAGAGGAGCTGCAGAGAGTTATGCAATAATCACCTGCAAATTTGACAAAGCAAAATCAGGATTTTAATACTGCAATTCATTTCCTTTGATATATTATCTGTCATCTCCCCCTTCCCACACAACATCTTTACACTGGGAGGGAGATGGCATGTCACCTATTCCCTTGACTGTTGAGAGAGACAGTTATTTCTCTCTCATTTTTTCTCTCCTTCTCAGTCTCTTTCTCTCTCTCTCTTTTGTTTTTCTTTTTTTCTCCTTGGTTTCTTCTATCTCTTCCTGCCTCTTTTGTGGCTCTTTTAAAGGAGAAGAAAGAATCCTGTTGTCTTCAGCTTGACATAAAATACCACAGCAGAGAGAATGCCATGATGAGGGTTTCAGCCACGCGGCCCACAACGAAGTAAGGGTGTCCCAGTACATTCTTTTAGGTGTGGTCAGTCTGTATTTCAAACCAAGGTCTAAACTCTGCTCATTTCACTTTCAAAAGAGCCTGGATGGTCTCTTGGGGAGCTCTGAGGTCCCGGGGAGGAGAAAGCTCGCATTCATGCTGGCAGCATGAGGAGAGGCCTGGCTGTGGACATGTCTGCATGCCTGCGTTTGCCACCCAGCTTCCCTGGGGAGCTACAGGGCACGAGATCTGCACGGCACAGAAGAGCCCGGAGCTGAGTGATAATATTTACACAACCAGGCTTTTCATTACCATGGGCTTCTCTGTCGCGAGCGCTCATTGGCTAGTAGAGGCTAAAGAAGCCTCAGTTATAATTCATTTAATATTTAAATATCTTATCAGACTTTACTGCATAAAGACTAGCTGTGGTTTCAAGTGTGATTCACACGGCATATCTGGCCCTTAAATTTAAATAGACTTAAAGCTTTGATAGAAACTCAGAAGGTTACAAAGCTGAGGTTTATTTATATCTCTCACAGTCCCTGCGAAATCCTAGGAGTGGAGTCACCCAGATGAGAAGTCACAGTGTTTGGGCTCTTGTCTAACCAAGGCTCATTGATTTTTGAGCACATAAATTCAGAAACTCTAAAGACTCAGCCAAAGACAATACAGCAAGCAGTGAGTACAGAGGTCCCCCTCGGGAGAAGATGTGGTTGTAAACACTTGAAAATGTTTAAATCCAGTGAATACTCTAGTTATATTTGGTGGGTCTGACAGGACAAGCAGTCCTAACAATCTGAAACACTGGTCAGAATGGAAGGAAAGGGTTGCCAAAGATAACAAAAGCCTCACAGACCTTTTCATATCTCCATCAGGACATGCAGTTATCACAGTTTTGGTCCTCCTAGAGATGTTCTTCCCTCCGGGCAGCTCTGATCCAAGGGACGTGGCAGATGTCCTTTGCACTGCAGGTTCACCTGGCAGGGGCCTCACACGCTGCATGAGGAGTGAGGAAAACCTTCACCAAGAGCAGAAACATGGTGCTTTAATGCTGGGCCATGGCGCAGCTTGGATGGCAAAGCCCTTTGCGTGATGTCTGACACCCTCAGCCACTTCTAAAAGCTTCTTTGTAGCTGCACATTACAGGCAGGTTTAAATCAGCATTTGTACAATGTAGTGTTGAAGCAGAAAGATTAAATGACTTCCCTAGGATCCTAGGAGCAGCCTGTGAGAGAAGAAAGGCTTGGTCCGGGCTCATCCATGCCACAGGCTGGCACCTGGCAAGAAAATGGAAACCTATCTGTGCAGAAAAATGTTGGAGACTTCTAAAAATACCTCAATTCAAGAAGCATCAAATCTCCTCTACAAAAAAAATGTGCGGAACAAGCAGCAGAAAATGTCCAAAGGCAAGCTGAATATAAGGGGACTGTGGTTCAAAACCAGGACTCTGGGGTTTGTGAGTAACAGACGTGAGTAGCAAAGAGACCAAAGAGGTTAGTGCTAGATAGATGGGTAGGGAGAACAAGAGTGTTCACAAAATACCAGGGGAGATGAAGTACTAGCGAGAAGTTGTATCCTCCAGTAAACCAAGAGACTGAACTCCTTTGAAATCTGCCTTTAAATAAATATACAAACACAAAGTTTGAACAACTAGAAAACACTGGAGAAAAAACCTGTAAAAATAAAGATAATGACAAAGAATGGGTAAGGGAATATAGAGAAAATACGAATGTAAACAAATCAGCTTTCTAGATTGCATACATCTCAGAACACTTCGGGAATTGAATAACAAATTTATTGTACCACCAACAATTATTTTTTGACAAATCATGGGAGATTCCCAGGGCCTGGAGCAAAGCAAACATTGTACAGATTTTTCAGAGGAGAACTGAAGCGTGATCCTGATAATTACCATCTCATACGTCAGTTTTCTCTCCCTGTTATGACAGTATAATAGCACAAATAATTTCCTGAGACCTATGGGGCTGACTTGCTCATTACCCCCAGATGATCCAGTATAGCCCAACACAACGTTGGTGTGGGGCTGACTGACAGCTACAGTCCCAAACAGGGGTAAGGAGAACGACTCGCTTGACTGCGATGCCTCCAGCACTGTAACCATGAGCAGAAAACACACAAGATGATGCTGAACAAACTCTTTTCCACACTATAAATTATACTAGTGCTCTGCCTAAGCTAATTAGTCCTGATACTAATTTACCTGATCCAAAACTCAATGATGCTGTGAAAAGCATGTGTTTACATATGTGAAGAGCCCGTGAGGAAACACTCCCAGCTCAAACACCCACTGGACAGACAAGCCGTCCATCTCACTCGGATCCCACATTCCTAGAAATGCGTCAGGAAGGAATTCAGAGAAAATGAAAAGATGTACAGGTGGCTTAAAAAAAACCCCAAACCCACATTGTTCATATAATGAAAAAAATTGAGAGACAATGAATAAGCAGCCGCTGCTGCAGTCAGGCTAGTGCTCGTAGCTGTTTGTCCAGCTTCTGGGAAAGGGCTAAGGCAAAATTCCTTTTCTTAAATTCTTGCTCCCACCCAAAGCCTGCTGGTTTTGACTTTGTGCAGGGCATATATATTTCATCTAAAACAATTATTTGTAGATATTTTTTAGGGCCAGGAGGGACTATTAGATCATCGGTTCTGGCCTCCTGCATAACACATGCTGTAGAATTTCATCCAAAAAGGTAATGAGCTATTTGCCTCGGTTGTGGCTGTGGATGAGGGCTGAACCTGTGACTGTTTGATTCTGTGGCTTTGGGGGGGAATGGCAGATGAATTTTGACATTTCTTCATACAGATTGTGCAAAGCATAATCACATGTAAAATCCCACATGATAAAAAATTACCTTGTATAAAAAACCCACTACTTGGAGAAAGAGAAGGAGGAGGGTGGGGCGGGGGAGGGAATGGTTGCCCACAGTATAAATGGAAAAATTTAGAGATTATCAGCTTTTTCCAAATTTCATATCAAGCTTTTTATTCTTGCCCTCTTCCTAGTTAACTTTTGTCAAAATACTTAGATATAAGCATCAGGGAAACTAAATAATAGTTTAGCCTCCCAAAGAGGGGTAAAAAAACTTACTGAAATGTGTTTCTATAGTAGAAATCCATTCAGTGTCGTCTAATGTAAGTCAGGCTTTAACAAATATTTTTGCTCAACTTGGTTCCAGGATAAAATTGTAGAAGTTACTGAAAGGTGAAAAAAACCCTCAATCTATTCAACTTTAAAAAAAAATAAAAAGACATTTAAGGGGGGTCTAACTGAAGTATACAAAAATCTTAGCTGAATGGATAATATCAATGCATGTTACTACTTTTGATACTGCACAGATGACAGGAGCGGGGGCATAAATGGAAGTTCAAAAAACAAATTCAGAGGAGACATAAGGAAGTGCTTTGTCACTCAAAGAATAATAAATGTTTGGAATGGCCTACTGGGCAAGGTTGTTGAGGCAAAGACAGTGGGCTCGTTCAAGAAGCAATTAGATGCTATCCTGGGGGAAACGCTGTATTACAAGAGACAAGCATCAATGTGTTGAATGGCCTTTTCTCATTCCTAACATTTTCTATGTTCTTTTCTCCAGCTTGTACTCTTAAGGGTCTGCAGCCTCAGTGTATGATATCAAAACTGAAATCAGGCCCAGCAGTGTTCTCCACTAAACTGGGCCAAGAAGCATAATAAAGATTTGGCCTTGCTATAAAAATGTGCCGTGCTGTACTGCTACCCTGCCTATTCCATGCTGGCTTCTGGGCTTCTAATAAAGGAACAGGCATCGGGCAAAGCACCCAGGGTTCACAGATTTGTTTCACACCTTGTGTCAAGTCCAGAGCTCACTTTCAAGAAACTGGGGCACCCTGCCCTTAGGGTGAGAGCACTTCACAGGTGGGCCAGGACAATTCCTGCACACACGGGGCTCTTTGGATCCTTTACAACTAAACTCAGCATTCAAATGTGCCTTTATTAGTAGATATTAATAAATTTCGAGGGTTGCTCTGTCCCTTTTACATCACCCATCCATTCTACTTATATTTCTTCTCCCTCCAGGCACAGTGCTGATCCTTTCCCATCTCTTTTCCCCTTCATGAACATCAAAAGGAAAGGTTGTATTTGTTCTTTGGTGCATGTGAGGGCACTCATGGGTTGAGTCTTTAGAAGGTTAAATAATGTACTGTGAGCTGTGCCCAAACAGGTGCACTGCTCACAGAGCAGCCAGCTGAAAAGGCGCAATTGCACCCACCACCTTGATCCTGGTGCCCAGTTGAGCAAGTTGAGTCCACTCAGAGGAGGCCGGTGACTCAAGATTCATCTGATTTATGGGTTATGGTGGAAGCTTCAGCGATTCTCTTTAACAGGCTGCACCAAGGCACGACAGTAAAGATGCTGTCTCTTCCCCTAAACTTACCGGGTACCCTACAACAAGAGTTACAACTAGATGGTGAGGAAGCCCTTGAGGACATTCATTTTACTACTCACACAGACCGTGCAGCTCTTATCAAGTATGTCACATGCAGCTCAGCAGGGGGGTGAAATTTGGGGAAATATTTAAAGAATGCTGCATTTGTAGCTGCGCAGTTTTGTATGGGAAACCTCCAGCAAACATAAGGGGCTGCACAAGATAAAATAGTTTGGGGAGGGGAAAAAAAAATGTGTGGATGTGCAAGAAATTCTTGGCTAAGAAAGCGGCTTAATGACTGGAGGAGAGGGATGGCAGCTTCTCCCTCTCCAGCCAGGGGGAAAAAGAAAAAGGAATCGAGCTGCCACTCCTGCTTAGAAGCTAAGGAAGCCCCTAATTCAGGGCCATGCAAACAGAAGTTAAATTAATATGAATTGCTGAAAGACTCACACAGTGTCCTTTCTTCCCCTAACTCTTCTGCAAGTTTTTTTATTATTATTATTTTATTATGTTATTATTTTTTACTGGTGAGAGATTCTTATTATTATGGTTCTAACCTTCATTACAGTGGCTTTGTGCCTCAGCACTCCAGGGGAAATGCATATTCAGAATAGTTTTGCAAGTGCTGCCGAAGCCGTTTGATGTCTGCACCACTAGCTAAATTATTTGCTAACAAACTTGGAGACTTTTTGCCCTTCCAAAGGAACCATTTCACATGTGGTTTTTGGCTTCCTCTGCAGTGGCCCAGCAATATTATTTTATCCCAGCAAAGAGCATATTATTGTTTAATATCACTGCTATATTCCAGCATGTTTCCCAAGATGATAAATGTTGGCACAGAAAAGAGGCAACTTTTTCAAACAATAAGTAATAAATTGTGGAAGGCTGAGGTAAATATTTTTCCATGTCTCCAAACAACTCTGAGTACATTCCTGAGAAGTGTATTGACAGCAAAATGTTTGAGAACAAGAAAATTTTTGGATCAAGTTGTGGTTGTTGTCCAACCCATAGAACATCAAGAAAAATCCTAGCTCTTTCTACCATCTGTTCCACTGTGTACTTCTGGGTGCAGAGCTTTAAGTAAAGCATTCAGAATGTCTACTATAGCAAATATGAATGAGTTAGCATAAGAACACAAACTGCATTTTTCTGAGGCTTAAAAAAAAAAACACCAACAAACAAACAAACAAACAAACAAAACCACAAAAAAAAAAAAAAACACAAAAAAACCCAAACAAACCTGAAACACAAAGTTTGTCAGATATATCCCAATGTAGGAGGAGATATCTTGGCGATCAATTATTCAAATACCTGGATTCCCTGTGCCAGTGAGATCTGCAGTGCTGTGGGCACTCATTGCTGTCTGGTGTCACACGGACCAACCAAGCCAAGCCAAGAGAAGTCACACATGGGCTGCTGAGGAATGAGTGTGTGCAATGAGCTGCTTGTGAAACAAGCAAACAAACAAACAAACAAATAGAGTTAACAAATGTCAGAAATTAACTACTAAAAACATCACCTCATGGTTATATTTGAAAACCACTCCCTGCTAGGGGGCAATCTGCAAAGAGAAAAGGATGACCAAAATCAAAATATTATTATCTAGTGCAATGTTTACCTGTAGGTAACGCCACTGCAACCATCCTTGCATGCATTGCCTCCAGTGCCACACATACAACTGTCCATCTCTACATCCCTTTGAACCCCATCCTTAGAGATCCTGCCCTCAGGCTGGCACACTCAGCGAGGAGGAATGCTCACCACCCACCAGGAGCCAGAGGGAGAAGAACCAGTGATTGGGAACAGAGCTGCAGGGACCTGTTGGCCCCAGCCACATGAAAATGTGCACCTCTATATACATGGAAAAGGCTACTTGATTTTAATTTTTGCACTGGTTTCAAAGAATTTTTATCATTTTAAAATATTGAATATGGAGATATTCCACACCCTTCTGGGCCAATATTTGCATGTTTAAATGGAAGCTACTAATCCTCTAGCACTATAAGGGGAAGACATAGTATACATACTCTCTACTTGAGACATAAATAATAAATGCAATTTAAACTGAAATTTAAGCAGACTTTCCATTAAGTAACAGATCGCTGTTGGATGGTCATGGTTTTTTATATCTGTCAGAGGGCTGTATCTCAGATATGTAGACATCATGTAGAGATGGGATATTTTGTACGAACATTAATAATGATGTTCCTACATTGCTCATGCTGTGGAAATGCTTCCTATTCATCTCATTATCTTCTGGTCCCACAATGGCAGCATGATGAGTGCAGAGAAATGAGTGAGATGCTTCTGTGTCTTTGTGTGGTGGGTATAAAATGGTTGCAAACCAGATGAATGCTTAAATACATTATCTCTTTGACATTTCGCACTACCCTTCCGGAAAGACCCCATATATTTAATATCAAAAGGGCAGAGACCACTCACCATGGGAGAAAAAGAGAATGACTGCTTTGTCCTGCTATCTGTATCCCAGGGAGCAGATCACAAAGGACCAAGATGGTTTCCCTTATGCCTTGAAAGGGGCTGATGAGAACCCAGAAGCACCTAGATAGAAGTCAGATTCATTCACTCATATCAGTCCCACAGATCTGCTCTAAATTTCTCTTCCCAGTCTCCTCCTCCAGGGTTAAAAAGATGGCACAGCAGAGTGTGCTAGAGAGAGGTTGTTCTGAGTTATTGTTGTGTACGTTTCAGTGGTCATTGCTGTCTTCACAACCCTCATTTCAACATAAATCACTTCTGTTTTCACATTTTCTCCTGGACTAGTTCCACATCTCAAGGACCATTCCCATGAGTGGCTGTTGAATTTGGCCCCGCAGCTCTTCTCTGACAAGCTTTCACAACATTGGTAAAGGCTGCAGCACTCACTGAAAGCATCAAATGGCCTATTCTCATCTTCCATGGAATCTAAGAAGAATGGTGAGGCTGCATATTGACAAAGCTGGCACTGCTTACCTGCATGTCCTTGGGCAACTCCTTTAAAAGGTGCAGGAGCCTCCATGTGGGAGAATGGGAATAATGACACTGGCCTGCCAACCATGAGGGTTACAACACAGAATCACTTGTTGAAGCCCAAAACAGTTGATGCAGGCAAAACATTTTACAGGAAGGTGAGAGGAAGCCACAACATGGAGTGGAGAGTAATGTGCCTAGAGGTAGCTTGGCTGCTGCCCTAGCCTGTAGCCCCAAAATACAAATGATGACAAGACTGTAAGCATGAATATCCCAAGCTTCACTGATCTAATTTACACCAGCGGACAAATTCTTGTACAGACTAATCTCTGGAGTGGGCCCCATCCCCGCGTGTTATTAACAGAACTATAAATATTTTATTTGAAATATAAGATACTAACAAGCATCTTAAATAAAAGAAGATTGTGATAGATTGGCAGATTGCCACCATCATCTCCACTTTATACAGTGCTTCCTTCTTGTCTTAAACTGCTAGATGACATCCTTCCGATGGAATTAATTGGCCTCTTTCTTGCCCCATGCTATTTCTGGTTTAATTATCCTGCAGTTTGGCCAGCAGTGGACCATGCTTTTCCTGTCACTGCTCTTTTGCTCTCCGCGTTCTCTGTTGGTCCAGGGTGCTTTCTAAATTCCGTTCCATTTTGCTCTTACAAGTTTCTGACCAATATGTTGTGACATTTTCTGCAGAAAGAACCATTTAGAGCCCAATGGAAAGTGAGCTGTGATCAAAATTCATTGGCTTCAACAGCTGATAGATCAGGTTTTCACACCTACCATGTGCCCCAGCAGTCATAGGACAGAAATGTGCATCGGAAAACGAAGTTGCACATGTGAGGAAGAAGAGATGACAAGACTGATTGGAAGAAAAGAAACTGAGTTTCTGTTTTCTCAGAAAACTACAGCTTGACCTCAGGTTACTGAAATATTTCCATTTATTTCATGGCTTTTCCTTTGCAGATATATCAGATACTAGATGTATGCCATGAAGTACATTCTCTTGTAATTATCAAATTACCAAAGTGCAAAAAGTTACAAAAGAGATTAAATGCATTTTAGAATTAGCCAATGGATTTGGGGGTAATTTTTACACTTCTCTCTTTAGAGTGATTAACTTTTTCCATTACAGCATTTTAAACTGTTAAAAATAAGCTTAAAAACAAAGAAAGAGGAACCTTTCTGGATAGAAAGAGGAAAAGAAAAGGAAAGTTCAGCTTACAAGTAAGCCCTCTTTCCTCGTAAACAGAATAGATAAAAGGGTGATGCATTGAGAAAGTATGAAAGCCATTCCTGAAAAGTTTCATAGCCATGGAAGGGCATCATGTCAGGTTAAAGCAAAAGCAAACCCAAACCCATCCCAAACGCCTTATTTTCATCTTCTTTCTGTTACTGAGAATCTTTCAGAATTCACTCTCTGTGACAACTGGTTCCTGATTTTCCCCATACTGTGATATATTGCCCAGTTTACATGCCGAGCCACTGCCTTGTTATATGTCCTGTCAGACCTGGTTTAGTCTGTGTCAGGGAGCCAAATATTGGTAAAGCTGGCGAACATTCTCCTAGATCAAGAGGATATTCCTGTATCATGAGCCAGGTGCTGCAGCTACAGTTGAGACCAGCCATGGACACATCCTGCACTCTGTAATGGTTTTACAGGATTCTTAGCAGTCAAAGAGATGTGAGGCACAGCCCTGCAGCATTATTTCCTTTGCCTTCAAAAAGCACTTCTCTGAAGTACCCAGAGACATCCTGTCTTAGGGGTTATTCCCAGTTAAGATAAACCAAGGGAAAATGTGTGACTACTGTCAAAAGAAGAAAAATGTTAGTGCTTACAAAAGCTCCCCTTTCAGATATGAACGCCGCACTGTTATGCACAACCTCTCTGCTTGATTTCTCTGTCGTATTTTCTCACACTGGAGATGGCCCCAAAGCAAACCTCTGAACACAAGAACAGAACATGATTAAGAATCAAAGCCTAGAATGCCAGAACATGTGTTTGGCTTCTTGCTTGTATCTTTATAGAGGTCCAGCCAAAAGCCCCAGTGCAAACACCCTTGAATATTTGTATGTTTTACACACAGGCCAAAATATTTATTCTTAACATTATTAACCTCTGGCTGACTAAGCCTCTGATGCAAATCTAGTAATTGCCATTGATTCTGCAGGGAGAGAAGCCCTGTTTGACCTGCATACAAGTCTAGCTCAGCCTGGTTTGTTCCCCAGATATTCTGATGTCTCCTTGATGTCAAGAGAACATTACTCCATACTGCTGAATCCCTGAGCACCCTTCCCATAATGTTCCAGCCCTTAGACAAAACTCTGGGGGTATGGTGTTACGTGGTATTGACCCACCATGCTTACTTCAAGAGGATCATATGCAGAGAACCAGGCTTGTGGCCTATGGTTAAGATAAAAGATGAGTTCCTCATATTAAGCAGGTTTACTCCTAGCAATAATAAAATTGGACAGTGTGTGAGATAATTACCTAAGCAAAGAGAAAAGGTCTTCAGTATGACCAGAGATCTATGCATGTATCTCTCAAACCTAGAATGTACCCACACTCCTCTTGAGAGAAAAGTCAAACTTACCTGCGAATTCCATAGCTGGAGGTCTGACACCGTCAGATGCCATCAACGACCTGGACTTTGCCTCTGTCATTCTTATGTCCTTGTGGGACTCTTCGAATTCCGCTGAAGGTCTCTGCTCTCTCAGTCTTCCAGTTTCCTTAGATGCGTCTCAGCAGTCTGTTAACATCCCACACAGGTCAAGACAAAGTGTCAAACAGCTTATTTTTGCCATAAATCAAGCTTTTGCCCGGGTTTAGTTATTCACTTCCTTTTCCTCATTGAGGTTGTTTCTGCCAATCTCACTAAGTGAATTAACTTATAAGATACATTTACACCACTCATGCAGGATTAGAAACTCCCCAGACTATTTCAAACTATTACAAAGTATCTGAAATCCATCCTGGCAATTACCTTGTGGATATGATAGAGAGGATACCTTAGCTTGTTTTCTTTGCACACCCAAAATCCTAATGAAAGAAAAATTATTTAAGACAGAAAAGATGAAGGAAGAAAAAATCATTTAAATGTTCCTCCAGAAAATTTCAGCACTGAACACCTTAATCATGTTCATTAATCAAACCCCAAATAAAATCAGCTGTCTTGTAAAGTGAGAACAGAGAAAAAATAGGACAACATATATCTGTGAAAAAAAGTTAGACTTCTTTATTCCAGGAGAACTCAACTAAAAGCTCCCTCCATTCAGACACCTGGGTTTCGTTTCATAATAGCTTCGGTCCATTGTTCCTTATTATCAGAGCCGAGTATGTTCAAGCTAAGGCAGATCTTGTTCCTAAATTTATGTCTCTGTGTGTGACCACTACAATATATGTTTTGTATGCTTTTTCCTGAAAGCCTAATATAGTGATACCTGTGACACGGCTTGGACTCCCCCTTTCATGTATATTACCAACTCGAACTGCAACCTGCTGGTAGATTTTTCTTAAACTCTAAAATGAGGGTCTAACCTTCTCTTCTTTTTCTTTTTCTTCTCTGTTACCTATAATCTTGATTTGACTCACACAAAAGTGACACAGTGGGAAATCCACTCAAGAAGACTTTGACAACTAACAATGGAAACCTACCTACACGAAAGTTGACTGGTGGCGTTTATAGTGAAAAAATGTATTCAGGTTTAAAGATGTCATCTGTGTTAACTGATCCGTGTTGGTTTTGTGTGTTTTTGTCAAAAGAAATGTGCTGCCGAGTCACCTCTGTCAAGGTAAAGAAAACTAGCCAGAACAATATCCCCACTGAAAAAGGCAGGTATATTCAGGGGAAAAAAAATCGCCCCAAAATATTGAAGTTTGTGTAAATATGATTTTTAGGTTGGACCAAATCCAAAAGACTTGTATGGAACAGTGAAATTTCAGCATATTTAAATGCAACTAACATATAGAATTACTTACGCTACTGTTCATTTTGCTTTCTCTAACATGAAAAATATTGTTATTTTATGCGGTACCAAAGGTGTGCTAGGTGTATCTCATGGATTAAATTAAAATAAGGTCACTGTATATTTTTTCAGTAGCAGCTACTGATTATTTTGGTTTCAATTTTAGAGTTGAAGTTAAGACATTATGTACAGATTCCTTTCCCCCTGGAATGAAAGGAATCCAGTTCTTGCTGTGGACCATCTTCCTTCATCAAACGGGATACCCAAAGCCATGAGTTACCATTGGAAGTCTCGAGCACTTCATCCCAGAAAAGAGAAGAGGTGCAAGTCAGTGCAAATTCAAACATGCTAGTGCTCAAGTAAAAAGTCTTTACTGAACCTATTAGAATATTGAAGTCATTTATATTGTACAACCAACCTGTCCCCACGTCCTCTTCCACATTGCAAGGTCTGTTCTATTAGGCCAGATCTTGTTGCTGGTCTCAGCTGTCTTGAAACAGTTTGTCTCACCATTATATTCACTGCCGATTGATGCTTTTGTTGAAAAGCACATAAAACATTCTGCAAATGTGAAACTCAACCCCCCAAAAATGGTCCTTTGGGTCAGGTGAGCTGATGCTACTATGATATCCCCATGAAATGCAGGACAACAGGTAAACCTGGTGGCTCTTAGAAGGAACCTGAGGTGCCGAGATTCAACGGTGAGGAACACTGTGTAAAGTGTGAATGGAACAGAAAGGATCTGAAAGAAGAAGGAGGCAGAGCAGCTGTCACACCCCTCAGCTCACTCATCCAGGTTCAGGTAGCCTGAAGAAAGGACAGAGTTCAGAGGGATCTGTGCTGTTGTCCATGCTGCAGGTGGTCCTTGGCTAAACAGAAGGCTTTAATGAAGGAACAAATTTGCAGACGGTAAATCTTTCCTATCTGTGTATCACCTACACTTGAGTGAATATGTTAATTTAAATTCACTTAAAAATTAAAGAAGGTGGGGAAAAGAAAAAATATCATCTCTCAAAATGAAACCATTTGAAGTGAAACCACTTTGTTCAATGGTTTTTCACTAATCCAAGTTCTTTGTCAACCCTCATGCAAAGGGTTGATGCAGAGAAGAAGTTTATAAAAGCAAGCCACTTTGCTGCTTCAGAAAAAATCATGCAGTAAACAGGGAACTAAAACCAACCATTGGTACAACAAGGAGTACCCCAGAAAATCCAGTCAGAAACAAATATATTGGAATGAATGACTGGAGAAGGAATTTCACCTCCCACTCATGGCAACCCTGATGTTGCTGTGCAGGTCCTGAGCATGCTTGTTGCAGAGAACGACACATTCAAGCTGGTGCACCTCCTGATTGCATCTTTTTACAGGTGTTTTAGAGCCAGGTAAACAGAGGGACTTGGTTAATGCGTATCCCAGACTGCTAGGAACGTAATTTGGGCATCTTGTTTCATTTCAGCCATTAACAGGCATTTTCTGGTGTCCTATCTCATACACAGTACACCTTCCCACACGGACCCTCGACCTCAGCCCAGACAAGGGCTGTAGGAGGACCAGGGCTCCCATGTCACCACCTGACTTTTCCTACAGTTTTCACTGCCAGAGAAGTCTCAGCATCAGACATTCACAAGGTGAAAACCAGCTAAATTCTCCAACCAGAAAACCCCCAAAAGTTCTGCGATAAAACAAAACAAAAAAGCCCCTTAAATTCTTATTTAGAGAGAATGTGTTCAAGTGCAGATGGCGGGTTATTGTGTCTCCTGTCTGTCATCGGGTAGCCAGGGTAATTGACACAGCCATACCTGCCCAGAGGAAGAGACAATGTCTGCAATTCCTGTTAGAAACAATTATATACTTGACCTTAAAGTATGGGTCTTTCTGCTTTCATTTTTTTAGGAGGGCATAAAAAAAAAACCAAACCACACCAAAGCAAAACAAACCACAGAAAGGCTCCCAACCCTTTGAAGGTCCTGTTTGTGCTGGAGCAGGCTCTGTGAATTGGTAATTGGCCTCTCAGAGCTCAGGCAATGTGAGGCTGTGATGTGAGGCTGAGGCAGCGCTCAGCAGGCACCGCTGCCATGCTCAGCACTTCTGCAGCCACCTGCTTCCCCTGCTGGGCCTCAGCCCAGCAGGACACGCCGTGGTCCCCGTCCCACAGCCCGCTCTCAGCATCCTTCCTGCTCAACCTCCCCCCACCTCCATCCAGGGCTCCTGTCCCTTTGCTCCGTTGCAAAGGGCCGGAGAAGAGGTCACACAGAGAAATGGTTCACACAAGGGTGTCAGTTTGAGGGCAAAGCACTCAAGCCCTGGTGTCACTGGTGGACATGCCTTCTTTCAAAAGGGTAAAGTAGGCAGGCGCCTACTTCTGTGGCTGGCCCAAAACCAAAGCAAAGGTGCAAATCCATAAACATGAAACTTGTCTGTTCTTCACCATTGCTAACTGTTTTCCATTAAACTAGTGTCTGAAATGATGCAAAGTCTCTGCAGGTTTTTCTCACTTCAGGTTACAGGTGAGGGATGCGAACAAGAGGTGCCTGCTTTGCCTAGAAGTAAGGCCAGAGCTGACCCTGCAAGTAACTCTCAGATGCCCAGGCTAGGTCAGAAATCAGCCCTGCTTCTGGGCTCTTTAGAGCAAATTCACTGCTTGATGTGTAGAGTGGTGCAGAGTCCTCCAAAGCAGCCCAGCACTAGGGGATTAGGAACCATCAGGGAGATACTTGGAAAATGGGAAGACCTCCACACTTGCAGTAACCTCTCTGCAGGACATGCTTGTCCCCAAGGGCTTGCAGCATTTCACATGCTGTTCTTGAGGGCCTTGCCTTTCACCCAGGGCAGGGCCAGGTCTCCTGCAGCTGAGGAGGGGGAGGACGTGTCCTACTAACTGCACTGGGAAGCCTGAAGCTGCTGGCTGAGGAATTGCTTGGGTTTCCTTGGCACTGTCACTGCGTTGGCACAGCGGCAGACAGCATGGCAATCCCTGCACACCGACACACCCAGACAGGTAGGATGTTTCTCTCCTCCTCTACAAGCAACACTGTCTTAGCAGAAATATGCATAACCCAGATTTTACACTTCTCCCTTCCACCCCCACTGATTAGAAACAAAGAACAATCTTCAGCAGGACCATGAGCATTTCACACACAGCCACTTCGTCTTCCTTTTCCGTCAGGAGAGAAGGCACAGGCTGGTCCCAGCAGCGTCCCCCCAGCCCCTCTGGAAAGGAAAGCTTGTTGTGAGCCTGGAAGTGCTGGAAGGGATTGTCCCCTTGTGCTCCTGCTTCTCCTTTGGGGCCGTGGGTGAAGTCAATGACAGAACAGGAACACGCACACACGGGAGCGGGATAACACGTGTGGCTGCACTCAGAACAGCTGATTTCCACCAACCCTGCTGGTCCCAGGGAATTCAAACCATTAAAACAAAGAATTAAGCCTCGCCAATGTCTTTGCTTTAAAAATCAAAACAACAATAACAAAAAGACCAGTCTGGTTAATTACACTAGAGCAGAGAGGAATCTCTAACATGTAAATGCATTTCCACGAACATTAAGAGCAAACTCCTCTCTAAAGTGTTTTTCTTTCACAAGCAAGCAAGAAAATTCATGGGATAAAACAAACTTTGCTTATTTTAGTTTCAACTCAATTACCTGTTAATGGAAAAAATCTGGCACCACTAATAATGAGGCAGGAATGAGATCACTGTTCTGGAGGCCTGGCTTGTCAGGGAAGCTTGCAACAAGAAGTGCATTTATCTGCCTTTCTATAACCCTTTTCAAGCACTCTGTCAGGGAGCCCAAACTGAGCAGCCAGTTTAGGAGGAACTTGGAACCCACTCCAGGCCCCCTTGGCCCTCTGGGAAAAGGAAAATTATTGTTGGCAAGTCTGTCTGGCTCCAGAAGTTGATCCAGTGCCCCCCACTTGCCCATGCAGCAGCAGACAGAGCTAAGAATTTTGTTATAATTAAATAACGGAGTGCTGATTGGTTGCTGGAGGTGGTCTTGAAACTGGTGTTTAAGGCAGTGGAGAACAACGGTTACTATTCATAGAAAAAGCAGAGTCTTAAAATCCATCTGTTTCATTCCAAATTTAGGCCAAAAAAATGCTCACTCACTGTCTTTAAAAATACCACCTGCTTAGCTATTTTGTATAATGTGCCATTATATAAGTTTGAAGAAGGAGCAGGCAGGGAGGCAGCGGGGGCTGAAAAGGGGCGGGGGGGACAGATTAAAAAGATATAGTTAGATCCAAAAATACCCCAGCAGCATATTCAAAAGGGAACACAAAATAAGGGAGCAAAGGAGACATTTTCTGAGGAGGATTAAAACCAGAGTGTTTGCTAATGCCTGGGAACCAGCTACTACAAATGGGCTTGTGTGCAAATAAGATAACAACATTTTTTTCTCTTAAAAAAAAAAAAACAGCCCAAACAAACAAACAAAAAACCCCACAAATCCTTCTTGCTATGTGTACCCAACTCTGCTCCTCCTCATGCTACAAGACTGTGGAAACACCATGAGCCTTCCCCACCCTGCAGACCTTCCTGTTGGGGTCCCGGCCAGAGCTCCTGCCAGCAGGTACCTCCCAAATGGGGCTGTGCTTCTCCTTGGTGAGCTGGTGGAAGCACATAACTTGAAGGAAGGATACAAGGAGCTGGTTACTCCATGGAATCTACTTTTCCAGGGCAGATTTGCTCTGTAAGCAGTAACATCAGTAAGGTCTGGTCTCCTGCAGATGCGTCTCCTGTCTCCCCATCGTCCTTCCCCTCCCCTCACTTCCCCGCTGCGATCTTACATAATGTTACATATTACAGCTGCAATATTTCCAGTTTTCTCTATACCCTGAACTCTCTTTCAGGTTCCTTGTTCTCTCCAACACCCCAATGCTCTCCATGTCTCCTACCTAATCTTCCTGGCCTGCCAGCTGGGCAGCAGAGCGCAGATGTTGGTCCAGAAGTAGACGTGTGATAATTGGCCATCTGGACACTGCCAGAGGGGACGGTGAACAGCTGAGCTCTCCTGCCTTCTCTTCAGCAGCGGATCTGGAAAGCCCTGTTGTCTCAGTGCCGGCGGAGATTTCCCTGGAACTCACACGGACTTTATTATCTCTGGGAGTTTGACTGCCGCTGATAAATCTGGTTCAAAACACCAGAGGATTCAAGAGCTACCAGGAGAGGGTCAAACAGATGGACAGACAGCATGACTTCATGATCTCTGTTGCCTTAAAGGTTCAGGCTTATACCTCCCCACTCCAAATAAAATGCATTTCCAACTTCAGGAAAAGAGCTACTCATAGAACATGGATGCAAGTCATTAGTGAATATTTTGGATTGATCCCTGAAGAAAATCAGTCCAGGGGTTGGCAGATTCCTTTCCTCAGGTAGTCCTTAAAATGGGCTGGTGACATTATGGGTGGAACATTGGGATGCTTTCAGTTGTAGCTGATCTGCCTTAGAAGTCTCAGGATGTTTTCCAAGAACATATCTTAAAATGAATGTCAAAGTACCTACCTACCTCTTCTTATAAGAAAGCAATTGCTACCATCTCTGAGCACATTTTGTATTCATAGTTTAAAGGCTCCAGAAGCCTTAGCCTTCCTGTCCAACACAGACCACTGCTCCTGCAATGAATTCAGTCTTCAGCTGCAGCACCTCTCCCAAATCACCCTCCAAAATCTTTACCCAGAGTCATAGGTGGCAAAGCATCCCTATGTGTATGCCAGGCATAGCTGCACAGCACTGTCACACAAGTTCATATTTATTGGTTGCTTTCATGGTTGTTGCAATGCTCCATGCAACTATTTTTACTGTGAATTCTCTTCACATCTTTTTATGGTCTAATGAAATGAACAGGACTCTAAAGCTTGCTCTTTTTTCTTGCCTTTCTCTTTTTTTCTTTTAAGCAAAGCTTGAAACCATGTGGCACTACTTTATTGAGTCAGCAATTGCTTGAACTTTTTAAAATTCCATACACTAAGTGAAAAATGAGATTTACAAAACTAAAGGAAAATAAATGTCTCCTGAACATGCAGTACATTGACTTGCTTCCGTGCCTTATCCCATAAAAACTGGTGGAAGCAATAGCTACATTGAATTACCTACTGTACACAGGGCCCCATGGTGTCCTGTGGCAGCCCCATACAAGGACAGAATGTGCCAGTTTGTCACCACCCTGCTCTGGAGGTTGTCCTCACCTACGTGGATCTAAGGGTGAACAGGGTGACCAGACTGTACCCCTGGAGCCAGCTGCCAACCCCATTTTAGATGTACAATGCAAGGGAAGGGCTTTCCTTCCACCATGTTTCCAGCATGCCTGGCCTGATGGGGTTCTTGGCTGTGACTCCTGGGCACAAAGGGAGTTCATACAAATAATGGTGATTTTCTCCTCAGAGCCTTGACCCAGCTCAGGCCCTTTGAGCAAGGGGGATTTGGAGGCAAATCTGAAGGCATAAGCTCATCACAGAATACAGCCAATGCACAACCTACCGGAAGCCCAAGTAGTTGCTTTCCCAGGAATATGCCATTGTTTCCCCCAGCAAAAAAAGAGTTCCAGCACGAGTTATCCACCACTCGGTGAGCTCTGCTCAATCTGTCTTTTGAACACATGCCTCTCTCACTGGACACACAGATGGAAAACCAGTTTGTCCAGGAACAGTGTTTTTGGACTCTGCTTTCCACAGGCTTGCTAACAAAGCAGCAAGCAAAGAACACGCTATTTTGCCGAATATGTGAATCATACCTTGATGGTATCTCCTTTGAATCATGGTATTCAAAGATCTCCCTGGAGCACCATGTTTTGCATTAGAAGAGAGCAGTTATCCCCAGCAGAGATGCAGCACATGTGTCTGGCTGATGGATGGCCATGCTCCAGAGAGAGTCAAAACGTTCAGGAGAAAGGAAAAAGAAAAGCTATTCCCTAGAAACTCTAAATGCTAAGAGAGTAATTCAAGTACTGTGTTCAATTTTTGGGCTACCAACAACAGCAAGATTTGGCATCTTCCACAACTTCATAGCAACATCCTCTCCCCCGTCCTAGAGTCCCGTCCCACCCGCGCTGCCCATGTGTCTCTCACGGGTGACAAGGGGACACCATCCACTTAAGTCTTGGGGAGTGTCATAGCAGACCACAGCAGAAACAGCATCAGGCCATGGATCAAGGGAGATAAATAGTGCCTGGTGAAAAACTCACCGTGACTTATTCCCTCTAATAGGAAATATGATGCAATATTCATGTATATTACCCTTTATTAACATGCCTGAAACAACAACAACAAAAAGGTTTTTGGGTGGTAAACTAAACACTAAAACAGTTGTACCATTTTAAAGTACTATATATTCTGTTTAAACATTATTTAGTACTTCACCCAGTACTGCCAGCCCCTCTACAAAGCAAATTCCTTCCACAGCCAACAGACAACTGCTTTGCAGCCAGTTTTGGTTTCATCGGACTTTGCAGCGAGGGGCAGCAGGGTCCCAGCTTCCCAAAACGGCCCCATTCCCAGCTCTCGGCAGAAAATCACTTCCCCCGTTTTCCCGTATGAAGAAGAACACTTACCCTTCCTGCAGAGTCCATCAAGCCTGACTGAAGAGAAGCGTGTTACCTGTGCAATACGCTGGCATGACGGCAGGGAACAAGCCTGCTCCGAGACCTTTGCATTCGATTGCCCTCAAGTGCCAACGTAGAAGTTACTGTGGCTGTGACTTTCCAAGATGATCAGGGCTACGGTAACATCCGCTCGTAAGAGATTCCTGAAAATTATGAAGCTTAAATCCCTACTCAGTTAAAAAAAATCCCAAACAAATTAGCCATTTTATAAAACATTCCTGAATCTAAGTTCACTCTCATCCTGGAGAACCTGCGGGCATTGCTGCATTGGGTAGATGCTGGATGCTCAGTGTGGAGAGCTGTCTGGGCTACAAGGGCTCATTGCGTTTAAAAAAATATATAATTAAAAAAAATGTACATATATGTATGTGTAAGGATGGCAACAAATCTATCCAGGAGTTAAACCCTAAGGCTGGCACACGGATTCTGACTAATTAGGGCTACCTAACCTGTCCTCTGTGACCTTTATAGTGCATCAGCCCTGTGCTGTGGGATCATCCGGTTGAACAAAAATGCTTTAAAATTGAAGGTATCATCAGCCCTGGTGCCTGTCCCCGAGTCAGGATCACTTCATGTGATGGGATGACATTACTAACACGTCCTACTTGCCTTTCGCCAAACCACGTGCTATTTGCTTTAAATAACAAGGGGTTTTCAACGTTGGCTACTCACGCAAAAGCTTGCTGAGCGGGGAGAGGGCGAGGACAGAGCAGATTTAGCAGGTGGCAGCATGGGAATCCGAAGGATTGCTCACAGCTAGAGCTGGCCGCACATCACCACCATTTTCGCACACGTATTTTGTCAAGGAATCTGTAAACCTTTGTGGCCAGAGTAAAATGCAGTCAACGCATAAATGAGTTGACAAGTCATTCTCTGCACATACTAAGTTGCTTTTATTAATCCAGAACTGCATGCTACAGATACTGTACAGCATGAACATTTATTCATTACAAAAAATGGCTTCCAAACCATTAAAAATGAAAATCGGAATAAGAGCATAAAACGGAACAGTAACATCACAACTGTTAGGAAACATTCAAAGTATTCACAAAAAATGTTATAGTTAGCATCTTAATAAACCAGAGAAAAATCTGAGACAGTTTTACAATCGCTTCATGTCAACTACAATGGCACTGAATGAACAGATGAACAATTTTTCAGCTTTATACAGCATTTTTTTGCAACATCAACATGCCTAGGTTTTTTTTTTTTGTGTTTTAAGTTTGCTACCTACCTGTATGTAGTAAGTGTACATAAAAGTGGCAGTCTGATTTTCCTTTTATGAATAATCTAATATACAGAATTTGGCCCTTAAGGGTTTATACCTCTTCATTTTAAATGCTTTCCGGACAATCTGCTACAAAACACGTCTGTTATAGGTGACATTAAAACTACATACATATCTACCTATGTAACATCACAGCAAAACATGATGAACAAAAAAATTACAGCATTAAAAAAAATAATAATAATAATAAAGTCATCGGGAGAAAGTTAAAAGTCACTGAGAATTTTGGCACATACAAATTTTGCACATAGGCTGCAGTCCTAATGTCGCAGGGGATTCAGCTGCAGTTCTGAACAGGAGACACTTGGACCTTGCTATTTCTCAAACAGCGGCGCTACAACTTCCCTTGCTAAATTTTCAAGTCTTTTTGTTGTGTAATGGCTTTTAAAGCAATTTTTTTTACTTCTTACACTATTGATCCTTGAAAAGATGCATCTGCGAACGTCCGTTTGGTGGCAACTGCGTGTCATATAGCAAAAAAAAAAAATAAAATAAAATAAAATCGTGAAAAGAAATCAAAAACAAAAGTCCCGGAAAAAAATATATATACACATTTATATATAAACTTAAAAACCTTGTACAAATGAGTTGTTATATATAAGATGCTTACACTAAGGGAAAAGAAAAAAAAACAACTTTATACAATGTTTCAAGAAAAAAAGGAGAAAAAAACATTTAAAAAGGGACAACATACAGATACAACAAGCAATTTCTAAAGCAATAAATACTACTGGTCCAATAGCGTTGTGATACTTTTAATTGTTGAGTAGCGTTCCCTCCCCCAAAAAGAACAACACCATGGAACAAGGTATATTAACACATTTTTTTTAACCCTTTGTTTCTGTACATTTAAACAATAACAAGTAACATCACAATAAAGGTTGTTTCACACAAGGAAGGAAAAAAAAAGAAGTAGTAGTGGCACCGCATTCGTTGTGCCCTTAAAGGTTTAAAAACCAGATGTAAAATGATTGGTTCGCAAGCTCGTATTTAATACAAATAATAAAGAACCAATGCCTCCGGCAAGGGCTGCTTCAAAATTGCTTCTTTTTTTTTTTTTTAATTTTTAAAATCAGTCTTTAAAACTAAGCTATTGGAACTACATAACAATTATGTATATATATATATTTTTTAAACGCTACAAAGACTTTAAACAGCTGTTGATAAAAATTTTGGCAGAATCATGAGGCTTTTCTCATCTACATATTTAAAAAGGAGAAATTGAAATAAGAATGGGTCAAATATTGACCAATGAACTCGATAAAACATCAACTAATGTAGCCACGTGGCACGAATTAAAAACGAAACCGAGAAAACGACGACGAACAGCGGACGGCGACGAGGAGAAAGAAAACCAAAATCCCAAATCCCAACAGAATTCAATCCCCCCGAAGGAAACGGAAAGGGCTAACGAGGCTAAAGCTATTCTAAGGACTTGGTTACGAGGGAGAGCGGCTGGGGCTGCGTCCCCGCCAGCGAGCTGTGGGGATGCAGGGAGGAGGTGGAGGGCTGTGCCAGGGATGCGGCGGCCGGCGGGAGGGCGGCCGGCGGGTGGTCCAGGGCCCCGTTGGGGCAGCTGGCGGCGGGCAGGGCGCCGGGCTTGCTCGCAGCGCTCTCGGCGAGGACGAGCGAGGACGGCGGCGGCGGCGGCGGCATCATCACCAGGTGCGCCAGCGGGTCGGGCTTCAGGGAGAGCGAGAGGGGTTGCGTTTGTTCAGTCTGTGGTTTCGAGTCTCTGGCGGGGGAGGCGAGCATGGCGGGGGAGGACGGAGGAGAGTCTAGTAAGCTTCCATCTGAAGAGGGTGGGCTGACGCAGCTGCCTTCACCTTGTATGTAGCGAACGCACTTTTTTTTTCTCCTAGAAACAGGGAGAGAGTTGGCTGTGAATAAAGGGCAGAGACGCCGACGGAGACAGTTATCTAAAGCAAAGAGCCGTGAATTGGCTACTCTGGGCTCTGCACGGGTGGCACCCCGGCCCCACGCGCCATCCTGGGGGTCTGGCGGGGTGTCCTCGGCACCCAGCCTGCTCGGGAACCTCCCCCTCGGCTAATGGATTTGGAAAGGCTTCACCAATTGTCTCTTCGTCCCCCTCCTCTTCAGGCTGCCTCCTTTCCTCAGCTATTTCAATAATCGGAAAATGAGGTAAGACTTTCTTGGAGCCCACTGTGCTGATCTACAAACTCAACTCTCCTCCATAAAAAAATATAATAAAAACAAAATTAATCCTTCTAAAACAAAAGCTCTGGATAGTTGATGATATCTCAAGCTGTCCCATAACACTGTCCCAACTCAACGGGGCCACCCCTACACCTGCATCACCTGTCATCTCCTATGATGCACAGCCCTTGGGAGGCAAGGACAGCTGCGAACTACAGCTCATTGCTTTCTCCTCTGTTAAGAACCACACCAAATCTAGAAACGTCAAGAGTCAGACAGGAGGGATATATAATAGAGAGAACGAGAGAGAGGGGAAATAAAAACAAAACGAACAAACAAAGCAAACAGAAGAAAAAACAGGAAAAGAACAGGATAAACAGAGTATGATCCAAAATAACAAGAATAACTGGTTGTATGGCCTGCAGGTTGTGGCTTTAAATCGACTCAGTTTTACTTTTTGTTCAAAGGGAGAGTGGTAGATTTGGACAGCTGCTCGTCTGTGTTTTGGGGAATTTTCCTCTGAGAGGCCATCCATGGGATCCAATTTCAGGAGGTGAAGAGCACAACGACAAGTACAAAGGTGAGGAGCAACATGGAGCTTATTTCACACCAGGGAGTATGAGAGTCTCACAAGAGCTGCTCATCCTCAAACAAATGAGCAAGTGACCCGACAGAGATCTTTTCTCCTCCCTCTGTCCACTAAATAATGTAAAGGAGCAATGAAAACAGATGACAGTTTCACACCATCTCTCTTGCCTAGTATATGCAAGACAAGTCCAGCAGCAGGACAGAAATAATGAGGCAAACAACCACAGCATCTGGCAGAACGACGTTCAGTGGCCACCTTGACCCTAATAATGCTGGCTCTCCAGCCCTCCTATTCACAAGCACGCTTTCCATGGGAAGTGCTGAACCATTGTCACGCAGTCCGAGGTATATGACAAAGTCTCTCTCAAGCAGCTCTGCCACTAAAACTTTGGACACTCAGCTAAGCTGCACAAAGCCACCAACGTGAAGGAGCAGGTTGCTCTCCCCCTCCAGAGGATACCTCACCCTTGCTCAGCAACTTCATGAGAAGAAGTGCCCGAGCGTGGCACAGCAGCTGAAGGTCGCTGGGTGATGTTCCCCACTTGCGTGGTGCCCTGGTGCCACTGCTGGTCCTCAATGTTCTCCCTTTTGCACGGCAACTGTGTTTGACTTGGGTTAAACCAAGGTCTGCTGGCTAAGCAATGGGGCTAGATATTTCTCAGCTGCAAGGGAGACCTAACCAGCTCGATCCTGGACTTCAAAGACACCATCTCCCGCAGGCCAGGAAAGGAACACCAACCCCAGCACCCCATCTTTCCACCAGCTTCAGTGACATCCCTTCCTCCAGACACTCAGGCTCTGCTCTCAGGTTCTGCTCCACGTTCCACATGGCAAGGTAAGGGGTTAGGGCTATTAGAGTTTTAACCACGTTAGCCTGCAGATCAATACATGCTAAAAACTAAGACAACCATGCAACTTAAATGTTAAAAAGAAAGAAAGAGAGAAAGATAGAAGACAGCAAGTTAAGGCTATAAACCATGCTTTATTAGAGCAACGTTAAAAGACAGAAAAAAATTAATTTGGTGGGCTCGAAACAGAACCTACTAATTCTTCTACCCTCAACAAACAACACAGGAAGCCTCTGGCTCTTGGCCAAGGACATTTCTGCTGCTCTTTCTCCCTTTGCCTCGGCCTCACCACTTCTGGCTTCAGCTGGGCAGCGCTACCAGGGCCACAGTTCATATTCGGATCTACTGTACAGCTGCCAGTGGCAAGGCAGAGCAGCAATGCTTCACAAAGCCCACTGATAATAGCTGTGGAAAAGTGGGTTCTCCCAATGTGGAGACTTCAGGACTTCCCCACCACCCCCAAGCTCTGCCTGGCTCACTGATGGTGGTCTAGAAGCCATTCAACTGCATTGCTCTGAACCCACATGGCAATTAAGTATTTCACTGGAGGCAGCTTGAATCTAGTAGGCCAAAAATAAGAAACAAACAAAAAAATGAACACTATTATAAGATCTGTGGCATGAAGAGTTCCCATGGCAAAGCAGACTTAAACGGGGTCTATGTGACTTTCTGACTCTGTGGAGTTAAATAACCTTTTTACAATGAAACCCACTTTGACTAGGACTAAGGTAGCAGATTGCTTCCTCTGCTTCTGCTGTATATTAAATGCTTTAATACTGTGGCCACTTTTAGTCTGAAAAGGCATTTACTTAAATCACGATGGCTCAAGGCAGGGAGCATTTCTCCAGCCTGTGCCTTTCCCACCATGTGTTATCTGTGTCATGTATATGTCAGGGTGAGGTGGGCCAGAAGGCATAGATGGGTAAAACCCAAAACCTTGCACACCAAGTATTACCAGAACTGAACAACACCAGGCAAGTCTGGTGAAGTGGAATTAATACATATCCAAGGAACTCTTTGTGCCTGAGCTTTGCCCTCCTTGAAGTGGGAATGAAATTACTACCCCTCAGAAGCACTAGTGAAGATTATTATTATTCACTTGCGCACTGCTCTGAAAGCATCAACTGCTACATTAATCTGGCAAACACTGAGAGACTTGGCCCTGTTCATCCTGCCCTTGAAACCAGCCCCAGGACAGCATCAGGAAACCCATAATGCTGGAGTTGCCATGAGTGAAAGCCACAGACGATGACAAGGGTTTATTCAGTTGCTGTGAGCAAAGATGTCTCAGTTTCTACTGTAGTACCAAACTGCACATCTTTAGCATCTACCTAAGATGAGCTACAAAAAGCTACCGTTGCTAGCAAATGCAATGTTATAATGGTTAGAATCAGAACTAGGAGAGAAATGATCTAATATCTAGTGATAAAATGCCTCCATGCATTAAAAAAAAAAGGCATCTGACTCTATATTAGTAAGTGTAAAGGTATCAGCTACACCACACTGCTCAAAACTGATCTCAAAAAGTTGCTCTGATGAGCTGCAAAGATTTCTGACCTAAATCTCGCATAAGAGGGATATTATGCTTCACATGTAACCTAACCACTGTACAGACCACAGGAAGAGTCCCCTTGCTGACAAAATGCAGTTTTAGAAGTACACTGTTTACTTAGGCAGCTAGGCAAAGATAAAGCAACACAAACATGATGTGCCCCCGGTTCTGGTACTGGGCACACAGAGCCTGACAGGCTTCACATAGTCTATCTCTAGAGTACACAAATATCTGCTGATAGTGTGGAGTGAACTAACCACAGAATAAAGCCTAATTAAACACAGCATTCAAGCCTTTGGCTAGCATGAGACTCCTGACACAGCGAAGTGGCTACCCAGCTCTTCTGGACTGAAAGCTTCTTTTAAGAAACTGCTGCTTTCAAAGCCTGTTTAACACACGTCCTGGCACTGATATCTAAGACCCCGACACCCTGCACCGGCATGCCTCGAGTGGGACAATATGCAATCTGTTGAAGACATTCCTGATGCCTTGTTTTGACATACACCACCACCCTCGATCCCTGTTTTCCTCGACACTAAGCACAAACAAGACTGCGTGCATACACAAAATACGATGGACGTCTGATCTACATTCTAAATGAGATGGAGCACATGGGGCTGGCATGAGTAAGAGGGGATAATGTGGGAGAGGAATCACTACACACAGAGTGTGGTTTGGGTTGAAATACCTACCATCATAATATTCCAAATTCAAAGACTGCTTGTATCAGAACAAAGAAACAACAAATTTAACCAAATGCGATCATATAAGGAAAAAGGAATGAGAAAAGAACTATTCGGTATCCCTCCACCAAGAAAGAAGTACATACTGAGTTATACATGGAATTAAACTCCAGTAGAACGTGGGCTGTTGAAATTTGGGCTCTCTGATATCTTTCATCTGTTTTTAATGCTGGAAATTGTCCTACTAAAGTTGTAATTACGTTTTTTCTAGAGCTCAGGTGTTTACAGCTCACTTGTTGGGATAAAATTTAGGAAAAGAAAAATTTTGGAATCAGAAAAAAAAGACATCAGATAATTTAAAAAACTGGTATCTACATAAACTTTACCGAGGCGTAGAAGCCCAGAGGTAGCTATTTAATTTGGCAGATAACACAAAAAAAAAATAGTACAACTTAAGCTGTAAACACTGGCTTTTGTATCTCTAATCATGAGAAAAACACTAGTGCTGCACATCTCAGAACCTTTTCAGAAAGCCTTTAGAGGCAGCGGACATAGACCCAAATGAAAGGCAAAATATAGATGTCCAACTAAACATTCATTTTGCTGAAAATCTGGAAAAAAAATATTAAAAAAGCCAAAAAACTGCCAGCTTTAAGGACTTCAAATTTTCTTGTTCCCAGTTCTACCACCAGGGAGAGGTTATTGGTAAAGAAAGAGAGAAAATGTCATTAAATTAGCAAGAAATTCCAAAGATCAAAGATTATTAGCAATTGATGCTGTGGGAGAGAGAAAGGTGGGGAGTGGGGAAAAAAGATCAAAAAAATAAAATCACACAAATGCACTAAGAGGACAGATTGCTTTTATTTCCCCAAAGGCCTAATGGGTAGTATTATACCTGCATGGTTTGCACCATAAACTCTGTCGGTCAAGCCCGAACAATGCCCGACACTTCTTTGGAGTATTTGCATCTGTTAGCATAAGGTAAACACAAAAAATACAACACAATGGTGGATAGAGCTCATTTGGATGGTGTCATCTTAGCTACAGCTACGTTTTAGCTTTCAGTCACCTCAGTTTTATTTGGTAATCTCCCCTCGTACCAAGGGCAGGAAATAAAACAGGACTTTCACAATCAGCTAAAAGAAAACAACAAAAATATCCCTGACACGGCCGTGTGTCTGTCCGGTGTCGGTACCGCGCTCAACGCCGGGTTATCAAGGGCTTTGGGAGCCACTTTCCTTGGGCGGAGGTTTGGAGGGCAGGAGCGTGGTTGAGCCACGGATCAAATGGGCTTAAGGCTGATGCTGTTTTACAGTGGGTTTTTGGCTAGCAGCAGCAAAGAGGAAGGCAAAAAAAGACCAACAACGGAAAAAAAAGCAAAACCCTTTCAGAGAGACGATAACTCATGGCAGTGTCCCACTCCCTTGTGTCTTCTAGATCACAACACAGAGCTACAAAGCAACAAGGCAGGAAAAAAAAAGGGGAAAGTACCAAATAAACCAGCTGCAAATCAGCCATAGCGAGTCTGGGAAAACTATACACACCTGCAGGGGCCGCACCAGTTATTCTGTTGATCAAGGCCAAAGCGCGCTCGGCATTTCTTAGGAGCGCTCAGGTCTGAATGAGTTCAAGAAAGCGAGCAGAAAAGGGAGAGAGGAAAAAAAGAAAAGGGGAGGGGGGGGAGAGAGAGAGGAAGAGAGAAAAGGGGAGAAAAAAGAGAAAGATAAAAATAAGGAAAAAAATAAAAATAAAAAAGGGAATAAAAATCAATGTCCTTGTTATTAATTGCAAAATATTGACTTTTGATTTAAAAGTTAAAAAGAAAGTGATAATCACATTTTTATTCAACTCTCGAGATTAGCTGTTGCAATTAAAGCTGCAGTATCCCTTTATAAAGGACTGTTTCTTTCCCTTTTAAAAGAACAGGTAGAGGAAAGTCATTGTGGCTGGTCTATCAGGACGTTTCAGACAAGATTTATTTGCGATGGGTTTTTTTATTCTCTTTTTTGATAGGGGGGGAAAGGAAGAAAAGAAGCTGAGTATGGAAGTTAGATCCTGAACATGCTTTTTTCTTCAACTCAGATACAAAATAAAAATAAGAGGAAAAAAAAAAAAAACAACAAAAAAAAGAAATTATATCTCCTGGGATAATGCAGCTTTTGGAATAACATTCAATTTATTTGTTTTTATTAATTTGTATTTAAAAGAATGGATAAGAATAAGCAGATTGCGGAATGAGTATGTTAGTATCAGCCAGAAAATAAAACGTAAAGCATGGCAAGGTGCTGAGTTAGTACAGCGAGTGAACTGCAATGAACAGGCTTGAGCAGAAAGGAAAAAAAAAATCCAAAACTAAAATAATAATAATAAAAAAAAAATGCATATGCATGCTAATGTGAGAAGACTTAGTGGGAGCCATGAGAAATGCCATTAGATTAAGGAGGTTCATTACTGACTTGCTTCCATTCTTTATCAGTCTCTTTAAAGAAATACTGCATATTCAATTTGCACAGTTAGTACAACTCTTATGTTATTTTTACTGTATTACTGTTTTAATAGCAATTGTTACAAAAACGAAGAACAAAATTAAAAAATACTATCAAACATATAATAAAGATATATAGATAATAAATACTATCACAACGTGTGGATGGTATTTTTTTCTTAATGTCATAAGTGTTTAATGTTAAGATCTATAATGGCAGGAAAAAAAAATTAAAAAGCAGTTTATAAACTATTTTAAATGACTCAAAATGACGTTAGCACCTGTAATCGGAGGAAGTGAAAGGCAAGGATTTAGGAAACATTCGCTGTGTTCTGAAAAAAAAGAACAAATTACACAAACGCTTCAAAAAAACTAAGTCAGGGCTTCTTCAGAATTGACTATGAGATTGCCTATGCAGTATTTCTAATTTCCTATATAGAATGGCAAACCTCCTTAATTTAAAATGGGTGCGATTTACCACTGTAAGGCATGCATCAGAACATACGAGTACAGCCCAAATTAATACCAAACACATACATACGTACACGCACACACATATGTGCAAAATAAGCAGACAACTTTATAAATGATGGCATAGGCATTACAGCTACGGCTCTGCAGTTAAAGGCTTTGCAATTACTACATACAAATTCAGCTAACGTCACAAGAGGCTCTTACATGCAATGGCTTGGTTACTGGTTTTAGAAGGGCATAAAAATGCAAATAATTAGAGTGCATTAAAAAAAAAAGAAAAGGCTGTCTAATATACGGGCCGGCTCCCCGTGAGGCCAGGAGACTGGTACCCACCTCCCCCTGCCTAGGAGCATCACACCAGGACTGCCACGCTGCCACTAAGCAAGAGACTGTGACTTGTTTTTACTCACCATTGGTCTCTCCTGGCTGCTTATCCCTTTTCCTCTTCTTCTTCTTTCCCTGCAGGAAACATAACACAAATGAGAAGAATTAAAAAATAAAAACAACAACAAAAGAAACCACAACCCAATACACATCTCCTTACAAGACAGCACCAAGTGACGGGGCTGTCGCTGGTGCGGGAAGGCCCTCGGGGAGGACACCGATGCGCGGTGCCGGCTCACTCCCCATGCGGGGAGGCTTTGGGGGGCCTGAGAGGATGCTCGCACCCTGGGGTGGCCCTGCCCGCCCACCCCATGCCTTTTTGGACACCCTCACTGCAGCACCACTCTCCCCCGCCCCCAACACCATAAGCAGCTGGGGAGGGGGCAGAAGACCTTGCAAGATGCTTCTTCTGAGATAAGGTTATCATCACAACAGAAACATTGACACTTGTACGCTCCTGCTTCAAAAAAATCATTCCCGGTCATGCTTCTGTGGGGTGGGGAGAGGAAGAAGGGGCAGTAGCGGAGCTTCAAGGTGGGTGAGTCCATGACTGAGGTGAGACTGAGACCCTGGAGCATCTCAGCCCCCAAAACTGACCATTAAAGCAGATGAAGAAGCCACAATAATGAGCAAAACCTAACATGCGGGTTTTTCAGTGCACTGACATCTTAACAAGCAAAGCCAGAAAGAGAAAGAAATCCAGATAGAACTACTACCCTTCCCACATTTTGCTCTGCCACAAGAAAAAATAACAAGTGATGTTTGGCTAAACTGTGTCCCTTTCCCAAGCACTATCCCACAAGATGATGCAATTTACTGCAGATTCTGACTGAAGAGAGAAAGGCCCTTTCTCCATTGCCCTCCAGCAGTGTAGGTGAGGACATGACCAGGAGCCCAGCTTCTGTGGAAACCCAATGGCCATTTTCCAATAAAACAGTTATAAAGGAATAAGTGTGGCTCAAAACAGAAAAGCAATTTTCTGAGACAACTTATCTGAGATATAGGCTTTGCAAAGCAGTACAAAAAAGGCCAGTACAAGGGGACAGAGTAATTTCATTTTCACAGCTCCCCACATACTAAAACCAACAACTCTCAGGCCAGCAGCGTCAACCGCGACCAGCATAAGAAAACCTGGCTTTTGAAGATGCAGTAGTAGAAGAAGTCGGTAAACAGACACCAGACCAGCAGTCCCGTGTGGTCAAGAAGGCATAAACATCGCTTGGAAGAAAGAATCTCACAGTACTTTTGAAGGGCTGGATGTATTTGTGGGGAAGCCAAGAGGTCTTCCCACATGGTGAACATCTTTTTCAGTAGGTTGGTCTGGCTCCCAACTAAGTGGTTAACATGGGCTTCAGCCTGGCACATCCACATTTGGGATGCTCACTATGATATGTTCCCTGGAATGTATTAGTAAGAAATTCCCACAACATGAATACCGAATTTTGATTTGTTGTTGTTGTCATATTTTTCCTCCCCAAAAGCTGGTTTTCTAGCAAGAGGCTTCTATACTCTTTCCCAGCTGCTTGCTCAGGGTTGTAAACTACTACCCCGCTGTCCACGCTGCAACAAGCACAGTCTTGTTCACCAGAGTCTTCTGGTAATGAAGAAAGCTGTGTGCACTGCCTGTTTTAAAGGATTTTTAAACAATATGCACATAATCCTGCAGCCTGGATGCTGCTTGGAAATCATCTCCACCACCTCTGAGGTTGTTTTTGGGAATATGGAAAGTTATCGCTCCGAGTCAATTGCTACAGCAGCCATCAGTCTAACATGACAGGCACACAAGATGGACAAGCATTGTTCCTAAAGCTCTTTGAGAATTAAACAGGGAAAAACGTGGTATCTTCAAGTCCATGTATCACATGAAGATAGATACAAGAGGCTTGGACTGCTCCATGTACACTGATGTAGATTGACAGCAATTCTGTGAAAGTCAGTGATTTTTTTTCCAGCTTTGTAACATTGTAACCAAAACCAGACAACTTCCTTAGCACCATAAGCCTGATTTTTATTTAATCTCAAGGAGGCCGCTAGCATAATTAACAGACTGCATCTGTGGTAAATTTGCTTAATTTTTGCAGTACATTTGGGAATTCAAGGGCTATTCCAATTTGAGACCTTAAAACTTGATGACACGAGGGCCGGCCAGACCCGAGGTCAGGAGGCACCTGCCCTTTGAAAACTCTTCAAGCCAGGTATTAAAGGACTACAACCCCCTAGGGAGCAACCTGTTAAAAATGGCTGATATACAGGAATGTCAGCCAGGGACCAGGAATTTCTGATCCCTTTTCAACACAAGCTTTGAAAACTCCTCCTAACAAAGAACAGTCTCACTAACTTCTTTAACACCCTTTTCAAAAGAAATAGAGAAGAATCACCTGGCTCGCTTGTTCAATTTCTGTGCTACCAGAAGATATTTGATTACACAGCTAAATTAATACATGGACTTAAGGAAATAATTATGGGAGCAATTTTTCAAGTGCTCTGCAGAAGACACCATTTTGCCTTTGCCTCAGATTGTCCTCCTAAGACTTGAGCGAATGGTCTGTAACATTTTCCATCATTGCACTGTACAAATTCTTAGGCTACAAGTCCATGTGGATGTAAATACTTGCTAACAGCTTTGGCAGCTGCCTCTACTAAGCCAAACCAATATGGGTTTTGACAGGACTGCAGAGTTCTTTGGTACTAATTTTCTAGACAAGCGGCAGGCAAGGTGACTAGACCCTTACATACTTCTGAGTCCAGCACTCAGCGCTGCTTAACATCTATTAGATCTCAGGAAGAGCAAATGAGCCTTGTGACACCCAGAAGCCACAAGGGATTCCCTGAACCCTCTTCTCTTATTTAAGAGCAAGCTGAAAGCTGCATTTCTTGAATGTACTGCTCTGTTTCTGAAGACCTGGGCTATAGCCAGCCTCTTCCTTGTGCCTGAAGTGAGATGTCTAACAGTTTAACCATTTCAAGCAGCCCAAACGTGCTCCCCTTCTAGATGTGTGGAGAGCTCGAGACCCTACAAAATGTCACAGGGAACTCAGAGAGCTCTGAATGGACCAGGAGGGGAGAAATAAATAAATCCTGCAGATGATGCAATTGTGTGATGCAAAGGTACCGCGCTCTCCTCAGGCAGGAAGGTTCCCCCTGAAGGTCACTTGGGGGTACAGCATCAAGCCGCTAGGAAAGCGCTGGCTTTCTCATCCTGTCCTTTTTAGCTCAAGAAGAAAGGGTTTCTCAGTGCTCACACGGTGAGGACAAAAGTAAAAGGTCCTAAACACTGAAGGCTTTGTACATGCCCCTGTCTGTGGCATAGTCACTGTACAGAATGAGTGCTCCTGAAACCTCAGTAGAGCCTATACTCCCTTTTGAACACCCAAGACGACGATACTGCGCAGTGCCGAGGAACTACCTCAAGCCTACGGTCTGACAGTCTCAGGCCAGACTATGCTGAAAAGAAAGGGAAAACGTGTTTAGCAGGAGCAGTGCCTCATCAGGTGTAAAGAGGTTTCCTCCGAGAAGCATGCACAGCTACACCTGCAATGGCAAACAAAGGAGAGCAAGGTAGAGCCCAGCGGAAAGAAAAGATGATCGAGGAAGAACATAAGGATTGGAAAAACGTCCTTACATTCATACTGCTAAATAAGTGAGCATGTGTATTCTCCACTGCTGAAATGATGGAAGAGCACAGAGAGCTGCTGCTGCTCCAGGCTTTGCTGCAGACTCTGAACTATCTTCTTCTCATCCATACATGTCGAAGTGCAGATTCTTGTGGAGGTAAATGTTCCCACATACAAAGCACACAGTATATGTGATTTACAGCAAGTAGGGTTAAATAGGCACTGATGATGATGGAAGAGAGAGAGAGACTTCAACAAAACCAGAGTGTGTAACACTATCCATAACTGATACCAGTCTTAGAGCTACCGGTCCCCAAACCTGCAGAGAAGTCTGCCTGGAAAGTAGGAAGCGGGGTTTATTCCAGAGTTAGAGACCATGAGAATTTTAGGTGATTTCTATTTAAACTAAAACAAAAAAAAAAAAAAGAACACCAAGATGCTGCTATAATCCTATTTAAGAGGGTTTAGAGCTCCACCAATCCACAAACCTGTCAAGAATTTATGGGTTTAGGCTTGCAAACACTTACTACCAGATGCGCCGCTTACCATTCATGGAAGAAGGGGTTATATACTATTAGTAAGTGGTTACAATGCTGGCCTTATGTTTTTCACAGACAAAAATTTCTGTCACTTTAGCTATGAAACAGGCTTTCTGAAAGGCAGATGTGGGAATCAATCTTAAAAACATGCTACAAATTGATCACAAACTCCAAAACACTTTTTGAAAAATGAGGAGGGGAAAAAAAAAAGAAAAATATAACATGGCCAGGAAAAAGCAAAATATAATTGAGATATACAACAGCAGAACATGGAATAATTCATTTAACCCCACCTGAGAGTAAGACTTTCAAACAAGTCATGCTTTTGGGTTTGCCAGTCCTTCTCTGAAGCCAGGAAAAGTCATTCTTCCACTTTCCACTACACTCTCACACAGATAAGCACAAGACACTAGTTATTCATCTTTTTGGTGGAAAGAAGAGAAGCCATACTATGGAAGTTTTCAATTGGGTTTATAAAATAGAATTTAAAATGACCAGCAAGCCAAAGAGCATTTCCAGGCGTTGGTACAAGTGAAGGCAAGAGTTTCTTCACTGATCTGTACTGTCATGTCCCAATTCTAATCTTTTACTAGTCCCAGCCTGGAAGCCTCTTCCAAGAGGAGGGCTGGGATTTATCCCCAATAGTTTTAGTATTGCAGAGGGAAGCGTCTGTTGTTGTTACCAGGTTGGGATCCTGAGGCACACTTTCCAAGTAGTGCTTGTGTGCAGTTGTGTGGTCGTAGTTCAGCAGGTCGCAAACACTTTTCTACAAGCTCTACTACTAAAAATATTTCCACCTACATAGGAACCTACATAGTTATCCCGTGCAGACCAGCCTGGGTACAGCTGCATATGAAGCTGTCGTTCCTTTCTTGCTAGTTCATAGTATTTCGCTTGTTCTTCTCTGGATAACGCATGCCACTGAGGTGAAGAAACGAGAAAAAGACAAAATAAAAAGCACAAGTGTTGTTTTTTTTTTTTAAGCACGTTAACAGCAGAGCATATTATTTATATATAAATACAGCTAGAGTTGATTTTCATTTAAAAAAAAAGAGATAAAAACAGATGATCTGGCATGCTGCCATTCATATTTTATTTATAACTCTAGTTAACTCAACTGAATCACAACTAATCATTTATGTTCACTCAGCCTCAATGTTTCCTGATGAGAGAGGAGAATTAAGAAAACTAAAAAAAACCCAAAGAGCAGGGGAGAGGGTCCATTAGTTGAACCACTTGTCGTGAGCCAGATCCGAGTCACAGATGTAGAGAAGGTCTGTCCCTCCCTTCCCCACTGGCATCCCCGCTCCTCTTCTAGCTCTCCTAGTTGCCGACAGCGGTACCGTACTTCCCAAAGGATCTTTCATTCCCCATTTACTGTTCTGCCTGTTTCTAGGACAAAATAAGAAATCTGAGACTTTTCCCAGGTCATGGAAATAACACTGAAATAACACTGCTACTAATGAACTCCCGCTCTTCCCTGTGAATGACCCCATTGGCAAAAACTGTCTGCAAAACCCAAAAACCAGAGTCTTCTGTTTAGTAACTTCCCTATCCATTATCAAAACAACAGGAAAACACAGAGATTCAGAAGGTGTGAGTCCTACCGAGTTGCAGTCCCTGCTTGCGCTTCTCCCGTGTTACCTACCCTTCGACCAAGGATTTGGTTGATGGCTGCGCTCTCTTTCAATGTGCATTCTGCTACAACTTTTGCTCTCATTTCCTTCATATACAACATAAATGCATTAAGAGGTTTCTTTATGTGTGGCTTCTTTTTCTCTTCTTCTTTTTTGGAGTCCTGATGTTTTCTGAAGGGTAAAGATGCAACAGACAGAAACCTCACAGTGAGAACCCTTGTGAATTTCTTAAATTAATCCCCTCAATCTCTCAAGCATTAATCCTCAGAAATTAGTCCCTAGGAAGAGGACCAGAAGGTTCACTAGAGCTTTCACCCTGGCTGCTGTATGCAGACAGTTTTAAGAGAGCTCTCAGCTTTACATAATATCACCAAGTACCTGCTCAGCCCCTAGAAGAACCTTGGAAAGACACGGGCACCCAGCAAAATGGGTTCATGGGGAGGGCTTGTGACCTTGATGGTAGAGGAAATAGTTGCATCCCATCATCAGTGGGAACTGAAATTTTGTCCTTCTGCTTCAGCCGTGACACGAAAGGCAAGAAGGACTAGAAGCACTAGAGGCAAAGGCAGACCAGGGCTCTCCTCGGTTCAAACCTAAACTTGATACCTGTGCTCTCTGCAGCTTTGAACAAGCCATATATGCTCTGTTTTATTGCCTCCTGTTATGCACCTGGTATCTCACAGTTTCAAACCAGGTACTAACAGGGAAACTGGTCAAGAAGCTTGAATCTTCAGCAATAAAATTCCATTTCCTTGTTAAAATGGGTGAAATTAATAACTACTTGTCTCTGCAAAGAATTACTCTGAAAGACTGTAACTTTGTCACACTTTGGTAGTTAAACCAAATCAATTAGAACAGAAAAAAAAAAGCAATTAAAAAAAAACCCAAAACATTTTACAGCAAAAACTTTCCCATAAATCCAAGTATATTTAAAAGCCTTGGGTGTTCTAAAAAGACGACACGGGAAGCAACAACTTACGAGCTGTGGAGTGAGCCGACGTCGCTCTGGGAAGATTCCTGTTTGACTGTTGGTGTGACTATGGCCGGATGAGGGATTCCAGTTGTATGTAAACTATGGTGTGGCGGGACCATGTGTGGAGGAAACCTAGAGGAGAGAAAGCTGTGTAAATCGTCAGAATAAAAATGAATGAATGGGGAGGGATGTGTACACACATTAAAAAAAAAAAAGGCATATAACAAGCACATGACAGCTAGACAAAGCATATGAAAGCTGACAGCATTAATTAGCAATAAATTAAACATAATGACTCTTCTAATGTCATTAAAGCCAATCTTCCCCTTCATTATCATTACTGACATGAGACATCATGATTTTTAACATCTTTAACAAAAGGCAAATTCAACTGGATCAACTTGGATGAAAGTGGAATTTCAGCTACCTGCAAGAAAATCCACCAGTCCACTTCTTTGCTAAGAAATTATCTGCGGCAACCAAGGAATCAATTTTTACAGCTCTGAATCACGTTGTGAATTTGGGATGACATCTTTTGTTGCGTATTGACAGCAAAATAAAATATTAATGCCAACACAATCTAGATGCATTTTTGATAATCCTTATAGATGCCTCATTAGCTACATTTTGTTGGTGGAGCAAAAGAAAATATTTATTTGTGTCTAATAAATCTCTGAGCCCCATTGCCTTAACATAAGGTGGGGAGACTGTGGAATTAAGCCAATTTTGACCCATTACGGTAAACTAAGAAAGCTTAATTTAATGCGAAATAACAGTCTAGCCTTTCTACACAGAAAAAAATGTTGTCAGCTTTATGGTTTATGGTCATATACATGGACAGGTCCCAGTTCTGCAACTAGATTCAGAGGGACATGCAATCCTTCTGCATGAATCTAATTGCTTGATCGGGGCCACAGCACGAACATGGCACAATCATTCAGACCAAAATGAATGAACAAAACTTCTCAAAAGCAGGATTGACTTCTTATCATTATTCCTCTACAGTCTCAAAGGTTTTGCAGTGAATAAGGAAAGTATATGACGACTGACTGCCTTTCCCTTAGAAAACCCCCACTGAAGTCAACAGGTCTCCAGGGAATGGGATCTAGCCTAAAAATTTGGTTCAAAAATAACTTCCTCAAAAATCCAAGGCTAAACTGATTATGGCAAATGACAATGTTTTTTTATCACTGCAAATCCCTACTCTCATGTCAGATTTTGAACTGTTTTTCTCAAAATAAAGTACCCCAAGAATATGGAACATGCAATGGGATAAAGAATTATTTCTTCTATCGTCAATACACAATGATTTTTTCTGTCATACAGGATTTAAAATGGGGTGACAAACCATGGATAAGTAGACTCTGTACAAGTATCAGAAATATAATGGGATTTCTTTATTTTTCCCCTCTCTTATAAATTCCATTACTGAGCTTAAATCCCTTCCCCCAACTGCCCAGACATTCCCTACATTCACAAGATGACACAGTAGTACTTTCATGAACAAGAGGTACTGTCCACTATGAGCTCTGAGGATCTTTGTCTATCAGCTGGTAGTACTCAAGATCATTAGACAGAAGTATTTTGTCTTTGAAGGCAGTGGTGAGAAGAGCAGAGACCGACAGGGAGAATGTGAAATTGTTCAAACTGTAGAGAACTGCAGCTCCTACCAACAAAAGCATGGAGAGCAGGAAAGGAGGAGGGTGTTACGGCAAGGGAAGAGAAGAACGGGCAGCAAAATGGTCATTCCTCCATGGATTTCTATTGCTGCTGAAGACCCATGGATACAAATCTCAAAGTAGAGTGTCAAAATGCTTTCCCCACTCTGACAAAAGTATGTGGGAGAGAAGTGCATGTTTGGTGAAACGCTTTGGTGCACGGTAGCTCAGAAGAGAAGACAATGGTGAGGCTGCAAGGAGACCAATGTCCTGGTCCCACTTATGTCACGGGATTGCCTCACCATCAGCAAGACACAAACTGAGCCTTTGTACTGTTTTATTCTGCTCTCCCTCTCTCTATTTGTGCCTCTGTGTGTGTATTTTAATTGGACATACTTAAAGTCTGCTCCCACAGTGCCTGGGGCCTTCAGCCATAGTACAATGCAAACAATGAAAACTGGCAGTAAGAGCTTTCTTTAAAAAAAAAATAACTTACAAACACGGGTGAAAATAAAACCTATGGCAAAACCCTGGCCTCACTGAAAGTGGTATAAGCATAGTGATTAAGAAGCTGATGCACATCCTATGGAATGACTGAAGAGAGGACTATGCTGCTGGTGCTAGCTAGGGTTCAACTGGAACAAGAGCCAGAGACAACAGGACAACGAAGGATGAAGGTGGAGATGAAAAGCAGGAAGAGCTGCACTTGTTTGACTTGAGGACATGGTGGGAAGGGCAGTGTGTATAGAGCAGTGAGGAAAAAGAGCTGAGTGCAGTGGTAGCACATGGACAGAAGGGCATGAGAGTGGAACTGAATAAGGTTTGACTCATCACTGGAGAAGGGCTCCCAAACACCACAAAAGACTGAGTTAATGGGGAAAAGAGATGGTGTTTGTTAATTTCCTCGAGAGGACGTCATGACGTCTCTGTGATAAATGGGTCATGGACCAGCTTCTTAAATAAGGATCTGGTCAAAAACTAAACACACTCAAAAATGAACTCTCCCTATATGGTGGATTGTTGTATGGTCAGGACCTTCAAGGGAAACTAATTCAACAAAACATAGGGGGTCATATTTTATTTATTTTTTATGAAGATTTAAGTACCTGCAGCTAATAAAAAAAAAAACAAACATAACTTCACCCCTTATTTATGGTAAAAATGTTTTCCCAATCCCTATCTAGGAGAAAGGGAGTATTTGCCCATGGTAGAGTGACCCAATGGGACTGAAGGGCAGCAGAGGAGAAGCGGCCTACACGCACATGTTGTGTGAAAGCCTGGCTGTAACAAGGATGCCAAAAGCTCCACTGACTTCAGCTGGGATGAGATCTTACCCACTGAGCTCTAAAAGTCAGACACATGGCAGCGTTCACCAACAGGCAGCTAGGACTCAGTCGTTACTGTCAGGGTGGTAGTTTCCCCAGGGACGCTGTGTGTTTGTTACCAGTGACCATTATTTCACACTGAACAGCTCTCCGTTCAAGACTCAAGGCTGCCTACTGGACTTACACACCCCTTCCTACATTTAGGGCTATAAAAACATGTTCCAGAATTCGCAGTAGCTCACACAATCCCATGGACTTCAGTAGCTGGGTGAGGTTTGGCCCAAAGTTCTAGTGCCTATTTATTTCCATGTAGACATCAACTCACATGGCAATACGAGTGGGGAAAGAGTGTTAATTTTTAAGTTCCTGGCTACACTCCAACTTCAGTAATTACATTCAGCAAAAGTGAATTTCCCCTGAAATTTCAATTACAGAAGGTATTTTCCACTGCCACCACTTAACTACTGTGCAGTGTTTGTCTGGTGTAATTCTGTTAAATTATTTCCTGATTTCCTCTCACAGCAGTTGTTTTTTCATAGTGGGTCCACTGTTCACCCATCAGTCAGCTAACCCTCTCTCAATTTACATTAAAGGCATATTACAGAGGGCTAATGAAGGATCAAGAGTTGTTATAAGCATATTGCATGCGTAAGAAGTTAGTGGGGTGATGCTCCAAGCAGAGGAAAGAGTTGTAAACGGTTAAAACAACCTGAAGACACTACCTCAATAGCCTAAACCATTTATGAAAATCACTATTAGTCACTCATTAACCTTTTATAAACTATTCATAAGCACACTCTAACTAATGAACTATAATTACTAAGCTTTGGGAATATTCAGGGTTGGGAAGCATTATATGCTCTAAAGGTCTATTCCATAACGCAGGCAAAGACGAGAACCACTTTTAAAGGAAGGCTCTGGAAAAATGTGGATGTGGTCTCAGGGGATGCAAAGCTCTGCCCTGACTTGGGTATTTGGGCAGAGCCAGCACAGAGAACCTGAGGCTTGTACCAGGGCTCTGCGGGGCTGTTGCTGGGACTGGCAGCACGTCTGGCTACTTGGGGCAAGGGCTGTCCCATGGCTGAGCTCCGGAGCTCCAGCTGATACAGCGGGCAGGAGAAAACAGGCATCGAACCACGTATCGGAGCACAGCCTGCCCAGAGGGTGTTCCCATGTATGGGAAACCAGGAGAGAAGTTTCTGGGCTCAAACAAAGGATAACCAGCTGAACTCCATTCGCTGGTCTGCAGGTGTGCCTGAGCATGTGTGCACGTATGGGCTTATGTCAGAGACAAAAAGAAAGGCTGTGTGCGTATATGCACACCTCTCACCTTCGCCTACGACATCCCTCCGTATTTTTTTCTCTAGACAAGTATTCCATGAATTGCAATAAACACCCTAAAAATTCTAAGCAGCTCATTATACACCACTGTCTCCTTTTATGGCTCCAAGCCAGAATATAATGATGAGTCTTAACTTGTTAAGGACAACTAATTTTTTGTTCCTGGCTGTCTCAGGGGCTTCTCTCTTACTCACTCTCACTTTACTTCACTGTTGACATGTTTCTGTTAACTGGATGTCATCTGCCTGCCTTGATTTTATGCACAAGCAGTGGGATGCATTTTTCTGTGCAACAATTCTGCTTTGAGTTGCATTAGATTTGTCATTATTCTCTCATTTTCCCCTTGCACTTGTAACATTTCATCTATTCCTGCCTTATTTTTTGAGCCACGGTGCACCCACATTATGGTTTATACATGATCTTGCTCCCTTTGAAGCCGGCAGATTTCAGAGCCAGCCCTCGTCAGGAGAAGTGCCTGCTACCAATTTAGCAGGCTGAGGGCCCCGAGCTCCAACAACTCAATCTAAAGGGGGTCACAGGGTGGCACAAGCGAGTGTCAGCAAGTGCTGTTTAATTGCCAATCTAGGCTTCTCCATGGTGTTTAAAGTATAATGACCCATCACTTAATTCTGAGAAGTCCTGGCCCTGCTGCTGAATGGAATGAATATCAAAGGATGTGCTAGAACAGGGCAAGGAGCCTACATTTCCTATAACTGCCATAAGTATAATAGACCTCTACTTCTGTCGTCCCATTACCACAATAATGTATTTAATTTGCTGTGTACTCTTTTTAACTAGATACCTTTCATAAAGTCTATCTTGGGAATACAGACTCCCCCCCTCCCACATCTCCCCCCTCCCTCAAATGACTAGCCTCTCTAATAATAATTAAACTAAATCAAGCTCTACTTTGCCTCACACCATGCCTGCAAGTCTTTTAGAGATATTTAAAAAGACTAAATGGAGGGAGGGAACCATTGTTTAAATTTGCAGCTCTCTCCCCAGCCCAGGATTTTTTCTCCCTTGTGCTGGGTCTATTAATTTTTTTAAAAAGTTTATTTTCCAGTTGTCTCTCTATTTTCTGGAGCAACATGGGCAAATTTTAATTTTTCACTTTTACTTATCTGAAGCACACACCACACTATTTCCCTACCCATTTATTCACGAGCTCTAGTTACAGGTTTCCATTTCTCAACAAGGTGATTTTCCCACCAACTCCCCCCTCCAATCTTTTCCTCCTTAAATCCTCTATACACCAACCTTCACATATTAAACTGCAGAGATGGAGAGGAAGGGACAGAGCAAGGAAGAGATGTGGAACCTTGCTATGTAATGCATGCTAATTTAATTATGTGCCATCATCAAAATGGATTAGCTGTTTCAGCCCATCAAGAAAGTCTAAACCTCCACCGATTTAATTAACCAGACTGAAAATCAGATGAACAGAAAATAAAAATATCATTAGGAGCAATTAGTGATTACTTAAACATAGTGCTGCCAACCAGTTTGTAAATAAAACTAGCAGCCTCTGGAAAATTAGATGGAATTAATTGGAGGTAGGGAGGGGGAGAAACATATACTTCTAAAGCTTTAGAGGGTCAGGCAGGCCCTTTTATGTTGACTATCAGTGTTTGGAGCTTTGGTAGGGGAAAACACAGCGCAATAACCTTCCTCCCAACCCCGCTTGAAGAGCAGCCCTCCTCCCCGCCGAGCCGCCCCTCTCGCACACAGGGCTGCTCCGGGTCACAGCCACCGCGAAAGAAAAGGGTGTCACGACTTCTCTTTCCTGCTTTTGCAACATCACATTCTCCCAGCTTTTTCATTCAGTTTGGCCTCTAAAGACGACTTCCCACTCTTTCACCTCTCCCTCAAGAACAAATTCGTAAAGTCAAATGACAGCAATAGGACACCCTCTTGTCCTCAGACAGGAAGGTGTCTTTTGTCCCCTCCTCCTCTGCCCCACCGAAAAACTAAGGACAACTGTTTAACTGAAGCGCTTTCAGAAATGTGCTTCCTACATGGAATGAATGCCCTCCTCGAGAGAGGGCAGCAGGAGAAGTTACACATTTGCTCTCGATTCAGGACCTCAGCATTTGAACTCACCTTGACATGGAAGCATTGACAGTCAGAGCGGTTGGGTAAGGGTGGCGGAAACCCCCTGTCGTGATTGGGTACACTGGCTGACCTTGCCTGGCAAAAAAGAAGGGAAAGAGAGAATGAGAGAAAGAAAAAAGGGTTTAAAAAAAAAAAAAAGAACAACAAAAAACTTCTCTCTGCACAGTAAGCTTTATTCTCATTTGATCAGAACAAAAATCTTGGGGATTGTACAGCAAGGATCAAAGGAAAGAAACACAGAACAATTTGAATGCCATAAATCTGATAGGAATGGCTAATTAAATTTTATAACCTCTGCTTATGTCAATAGAGACCCTCTCCCCAAGCTGAAACTAGGTGTTTTGTTGTAATAATTAAAGGCGAAGTCTCGCTTGCTTTAATGGAGCCATCACACTAATTGAGGGCTACACATCCAAAGGAAAACAATAATGAATGTAAATTTATACCAAAATAAAGTACAGTGAATCAAAGGACTTCAGTTGCGCTTTGGGCCTCTTTCGGTATTTAGATCTCGGTGAGAAAACATTAAATTAACAGAGCTTAATTTGTAGCCTTTTGTCAGATTAACAAGTGTTGACAAGAGTTACCGGGGGAGAGTCCCCAAGAAGTATTGTGGGTAACCAATAGACAATCACACCTCATTACAATAATTAAAAAATACAGCAACATGCAAAACAGCATCCTCATGAAAGACACACAACTTTTCCTGATTGAGGTTTGTCTGTGCTGGCTAGTTCTTTTCATCTGTCCTTCAAATATATCATCTGACTGGGCAGGATGCTTTCTGGGGGGTTACTACGCTGAAGACATCCAGGCCAGTTGAGGACAGACTGGTTGGGAAGTTGATGGTGAAGCACAAGTGGCAATGAGAGGGGGAGTAAAAGCATTGGGTCACTTCTGCAAAGTTGGCCATGCTACTGTCCTAGAGCAAAAAGAAAGCGTGATGGTATCATCCCTCAAAAATAACCACTAAGGTTAGGCAAGTCCACCATGAGTGTTGGCTTGTTATAAACCAGCAGTGGTGACGGAGTCTTGCCGTGACAGAGGAGGTCATTAGCACCTCCTTGCTTGGCAGCCATGACATGGGGCTCAAGGAGGACAAACCTATGAGTGCACACCAAGATGTAAAGCTCTGAGATGCAGATATGCAACACGGCACAGGTCGATGGCAACAAGGAATTTCTTCCCTCCACTCTCATGTCTTTACATGTTTCTGACTTTTGGCATTAGAGTACATTTGTTTTAAATGCTGAGGCTCTTACTGTGCAAACTTGACCTAAGCAGTTGCAGCACAGGAGCATGAGAAGGCTGTACTGCAGCTAGGCCCTTCAAGTTCAGAAGACGAAAAGGAGCTGACATGCATTCTACTAGTGTTCAGGGTGTCCTCTGTAAAAAGTAAATCACCAGAAATGAGGAGGAATTTAAGATTTCAGGGAGCCATGCTCTGGTTTTCTCTTCTGCAGGAAGGTGATGGACGTGCAACATGCCTCAGCCTCAGGGTGGGAGAGCGTCTACCCAAACAAGTTGTACCACCACCCTGCAAAGCGGCCAGCAGCACGCTGCTGTGGCCAAGGTCCCACCTCCGGCTCTCCTGCATCCACCCTTCTGTGCCTGAGAAAGGCCCCCAAAACCTTTGACAACAAACCTTCTCCCTGCCCAAGACCTGGGTGCACGTGGGGACCCTGCTCTGCCCTGCTCTCCTATGGCGGGTGAACTCCACTTTCCTTACAGAGGGCAAACTTGCAAAGAAGGATTTCAGCACAGCTGGCCAAAAAACATCAAGCAGGAACAAACTATTTCTAGCTTTGAGCAATTAATTTCTAAAGACATACAATTTCCCCCAAAATTGATGAGGCCTGTTATGTGAGAAAAGTAATCAGTCTTGACTTATAATGCAGAGAACTGTTGTATCCGGCAATGCAATTTTATAAGTATTTAAATCAAATATATTGTACAAAATACCTAAGTAGTCGTTAAGTGCGTTATAAAACAATTGCAGAGGTGGCAACATAAGAAAAAAACCAAGGACTCAGTTACTGGGGGGAACCTCATACCCAATAAGGTTCTGCAAGTGGGATACAAGGAGCTGAAAAGAAAACAAAACCTCAAACTAACTTTCCACGGCTTTTTTTTTTTAGCCAGTTTTAAAGTAAACTAATTCCTCTTTCTTGTTTGCAAGAAAATTCCATTCCTCAGATGCCAACTGCCCAGTCACGTCTCAACCAGGAATGCTGCTCACTGGCCGATGTAAAGCTCTACTGTTTCACAAGAAAAACGAAAACAGTTTCAACGGGGAAGGCCGATGAGATTTAAAATTGCACATTTATAGTGAGGATGGCCCTGTTAAAAAAGAAGCCCATTAGAACCACCCTGAGCTGCCAGAAAACCAAATTTCAGAAAACCCCATGTGGTGCAGTGAAAGGGCATTAACAAGAAAAGGACATTTTTGCAAAAGGGTTTAAAAATTCCGGCTTCACAAGTCATCAGCTCGTTGAGATGACATGCAAAGCTACGCCTAGCTGCTCAAGTTTAAGACCACATGACCTGGCATAAGTTTTGATTAATCTTCATGAGGTGGGTAAATTCATAACCACCCAATGAAGTGGCAGGTGGTAAACAGACTTATCTCAATGCACACACGCATGCGCACGCACACACACACCGTTTTTAACATAAATTTTACACATTAAAAAAAGAAAAAGGAAATTAAAAAAATGGAACTCCTTACTGTGGTACTAACCATCCTAGCGGATGGGGGATTTGTCCTACAGTGCCTGGTGATAACGGATAATAAGGAGATATATCTGGAGGATGTGGAGGCCTTGGAATTCCTATGGAACAAGAACATAAAGCAGTGTTAGTATTGAGACATGAAAATAAAAAAAAAAACATACGGAAAAAGCACATATGTTTCTGAATTGCTATCTATTAATTTTTATTACAATACTCATGGCTTCACTTCGGGTTTCCAAAGGCTGTTTCACAGTCTTACTTTGTAACGTGAGTCTCTTGGCATCTTGTTAAATGAGATTCAACTAGAAAAACTGATGGGATTCACTCCCTCAGACACTTATTCAAATAGAGATAATTATTTTGTTGTTTAGGATGAGAATTTAGGAGTCTCAGCGTTAGTTTTGGTGTGACACTGTGTTAGGTGCTGTCCTAAACACTCTACAGAAAGATAAGTCCCTGTATCAACTTCACGGTTATTTTAGTCTCAGAGTCACCAAGAGAGCACAGGCCCTGCCCATACTTTGACTGTGTACTCAATAGCATGGCCTTACTCCAAAGTAACCTCCAAAATCAGCTACGAAGTCATTATAATTGCAAACGATGTTTGCTTTCGAGCAAACCTAGGAAACCTTTCCAAAACCTAGGGGTGGAGGGGAGAAGCCCTGGAGGCACTTGCAAAAACAGGGGGGCAGATGCTGAAGGTGTGTGGGGGAGGACAGAGTCCATCTGTCCCTCTGAAACTGGTGCAGCTCCTATTCGGACAGCAGAAACCAGCTCCAGTCACAAGGCTTAAATCTTAACACTCCTGACTTTCAGAGTAAGTAGGAATTACTCAGAGGAGCAAGGGTTACAAGACTGGGTCTTTCAATTAACAAGCCAGAGCACAATTACACAGCAGAAACAATATTAAAACAGAGAGCATTAAAAGGAAGGGGTACTGTATTCATGGTTAAAAAATATTTTTTCAAGTCACTCAGGAAGCTTTTAATCTCTAAATTAAATCTCCTTGTGTGACATTTTCATGCAGACATTGCTTTTTCTCCATTACAAAACCCAAACAGATTAACTGGGCTTTAACCATCCGGCGAGCTATTTGCACACTTGAAAGAATGTTCACAGAAGAAAAGTAAACAGTCTACAGACGTTAATCATATGTTTTACGATAACCATTTAAAAGCTATTCCCTGTACTACCATTATTTAAATGAGAGGTTGACTATGCCATTCACTTGCAATACCCAGGGATGGCGAGATGGATTCCTTTTAAGCCATGCAAAGTTAGCATTAAGCACAATTAAAAGAGGGCCCCAACTGAAGCAGAGCAAGTCAAAACCAGCTATTGCATGGCCTCATTGAAGGGCTGGACTTTAGATAAATTATCTGCATACATTAGGGTTGACACAGGGCGATTCCTTTGCCGTGAATTCAGTCTCTGATGTCCTTTCCAATTAACTTTGTGGGATTTGGATTAACAAAAACAAAGATCACTGTCACTAGGAGCTTAATGCAGCTCCAAGAAAGAAGATTGACACTGTTTCGCTTCTCTGGGCCCTCAGGTTAAACAGGGACTCTTAAAAAAGTTAGAATAACATGTAAATTCTACTCTGTAACACCAATAAATCTGGTCAGGGTTTTACACGGTGCTCTATATTCAAGAAGACTGCCCTTCAGACTGAACTGAGAGGTGGGTAGACTTACATTGGGGAAAAGAGTTGCGAGTATAGAGCTGGAGATAAGTAGTTACAGTGGATGAAAATTCAACATTATAGGAGAAAAATGGTTGAACTCCTGACACAGAAACAATGGGATTTGGGGAATTAAAAGAGATTCATTTTGAAAGCGGTCATGACCCACCACCTTTAAAATTCCAGCTGCAATTTTGTAAGTGCAGATCACAGAACGTACATGTTTAACTCCCCGGGTCGTGCATGCAAACCAAGCACTTGGTGGATCGAACTGCTAGATGGGGTATCAGGCTTGCAAAGAAACACACCCGCGAACGACCTCACACATGCAACTCCGGTGTCACCCTGCAGAAGCTTTATGAAAATTCACCCAGTAGGTTTCCTTCTGAAACATAATTGGCTTAAAAAAAAAAACCCTAATTTGTCCATGTTCTTGCATGTGTTTGACATTTTACAAGCCCCTTTGGTGCTCCAGCATGGGAAACCCTTCCTCCCACACTCTTTCCCCCTAACATGCAAAATAAAAAGATCCATCCACCCCCTCTGAAAAAGAAAGACAAAATTACTTCCCACCTACCTGTTTTGGGATCTACGTCGGCTGGTAAGTGTGGAGGAGGGTTTCCCGGTGTGAAGTGCTCATTGCTGTACGTGATAAGCGGCGTAAGAGGGTGTACATGGTGTGGGTGCTGCACAACTGGCACTTTGTTAGACTGTCAAGAGAAAAGGTCGATGGTGTTAGAGGAGCGCCAGGTACTCCCCACTGCACACCAGGAACAACACAGAAATCTGAGGACCCAGGATTCCAACACGGTCCTCAGACTTTTCCAGATCCGTTCTTGGCATCACCCTTGCAGTTTTCCCATCCTCTTGCTTAAAACCCACTCACACACTTTCCCTGCTCTTGAGTTTCTTTAATCTTTTTGACCTGTCGCGCTCCTGCACGGAGCAAGAGCAATTCTTTAACGTTTTTCCTTTTTATTTTATCATCTTGTGTTTCACCTCGAAGATCCAGGCAGACTCCTCGGTGAGGGGCTGACAGAGTCCCCCATTTAATTAGCACAAGACCCAAATGCTCATTGACCTGCAGGTCTTTTCCTTTCCCCTTCCTGTCCTCACTTCAGTTCTGCATTTTACTGCTCATTGCAAATACTCCAGATAAAATGCCTTTGTAGTGCTAGAGTATTCCCTTCATCAGTAAGCATTAAGCTGACAAGCGATCACCTGCATATTTTATATATATATATATTTTAGAAGGGCTGATTAATTATCAATTCATCAGAGAACACTAATAAATGGAAACTGGATACTAATGAATTAGGCTACTAAAATATTCTGCTATATAAATAATGGCAAAAAATCCAGATAGAGCCATTGAAATTAACACTCTTGTGGGGGGAATAATCACGCAGATATGAGGTTTTCCCTGTCACATTCCTAGCTCTGGGGAAAAAAGAAAAAAGATCTTTTTCTTAGCAACAATAAAAAAAAAGAGTGAATGAATGAAAGGAAAAGGCAGCCTGAACTGTAACTTACCCTTACAAGATCACAAAGAAAAAATTAAGCTGAAACAAGCGAACTGCTGGACCATTTACTGCGAGTAATCCAATTGCAAAAAACCCTATTCCCCATAGAGGATTTTCACTAAAATCCTACAACAGGGACATTTAACCAGATTAGGTACCAGCAAAGATAAAGAGGCTGGTATTAGATGATGAATGGATTAGAGTCAGGTTTCATTTTAGAATGTGTCTTCATTTCCTTTTATTACTTTAAGTAAGGAACAACTTGCATTAACATCAAGTAAAAGGAATCACATTAAAATAAAGTGGTGATACCACGGCGGCCCCCGACAGCGCCGCTGCCGACCAGGGTCTGCCAGCGCTCCCCCGCTGCCCTCCTGCCCGGGGACCGCCCGGACCCCACCGCTCGCTCCCTGCACCCCCAAACACACCCGCCCTCGCCGCATCGCTGCAGACAAGTTATTATCTGATCTCGGCTCAACGCTGCCAAGCTTCCCTTAAAAGCATTTTAAAAATAATTCAGTTATTCTTTGAGAATGAGTTTGTAGACTGGGGGAAAGGAAGAGGGAAGAGAGACTGAGAGGTAGGAGGAAAAGAAACATCAGTCTTCCCCCGAACAAACAAGAAGTCCCTCCATCATGCTTTGGTCAAGACACAGCAGAGTTCACCTTCCGCTCTTCCAGCCTCCCTCACCCCAGCTCCTTAATTCAAAAAGCCGATAAGATGCTCTAACCCAGGGGACTCCCCAGTCCCAGCCATACGCAGGTATTTGACTCACCCCTTTGATAACATGCAAAAAAATGCATGCATCCAAGAGAAGAAAGCCAAAGAGCAGTGCTTATGCTTCCCACAACTTCTACTGCATTTATTTCTCTTTGCAGTTCTTCTACAGACCAATTTCCCTCTAACACCACGCTCATGGTGCAGGAGAGTCCCATGTCAAGCGGCCACCCCACAGCACAGAGTGTGGTCACAACAGCCAACACTATGAATCACAGCACGGTGTGTTGGCTGGACTGTACGTCAGGTCTTCTGCCAGCTGTACAACCAAGGACAACTTTTGGCCGCATGGATCCACAATGGTTTCACATCAGAGAGCTATGGGGATTCAGCTCCTTAATTCAAAAAGCTGAGGAGATGTTCTAACCCAAAATCTGTTATCTTCCAAAAGAACTAACCTAAGCAGTCCAAAAGTAACCAAAAGGTTTGGCGAGGGTTTCACGTAACAAATCATATTACACACCATGCAAACTAACATCTCCTCAACAACACATGACGTTATATGCCAAATGACCACTTGATCTGGCTCACAAAACAATCACCATTTCCAATAAGAGAGATTTTTGCTGGCCAAGAATTGAGTGAACGCTTGCTGTTAGGTGGCCCACGGTGTGGCTGGTAGCTGCTGTAGCTCTGTGCTCTCCCAGCGCTACCTTCACATCATGGCAAAAACCCCTCACCCAGATCCTGACAGCCATTGAGGGCTGTCTGCCAGGGAGAGCTTATTTTCACAGAAACTGGAACTGATTAGTAAAAAAAAAAAGCAAGTGACAGAATAACACTAGAAGGTCAGACTTAAGCCGACAAACAAGAAACAACATGTGAGAGGAAAGCTAGACTTAAATGACTGTATCACCAAAGCCAGATATACCATAGGGGGTTACATGTAAACTGTGGGAAACTACCACCTACTGCTTTGATACACCAAGACCCCCTGCAATATCTCCACAAAACAGCACAAGTGCTGAATTATTGTGTATTTTACTTAATACCTTCCAGAGAAAAATAAAAAAGAAAAAGGAAAACAAGCAAGAGTCTGAGCCTTAGTCTGCAAACTTATTCCCAGGTAAGTCATTTTTATTTGGGTGACTGCCCTGCAGTCAAAGAGGCAATTCAGACGAAGATATTGGATGTAAGGATAGGATACTTTTTAGCCATTCTGATGATGCTGGGGCAGAGGTGTGGGAAGAAAGCACCATGGGGAAAAGGAGAAACTGTCATCTACATGCTCAAAAATAAGCTCTGCAGGACACAGAAGCATGATTCACTGTCCCTGCAAATCAGTCTGCATCTGTATCACTGCCCCGGGCTTGGTTTATATTCAGTTTTGCACTGTTTATCACACACTGGGAAAAGGGACTGCAACTCTGCTCAAAATAGCATGCACAATTCACAAGCCAAACTAATCATAATCATTTAGCATAATATGCTAAATAAGCTGCTCTTTAAAAGCAGCGTTCCTGGAGTTAACTAAGCTTCCTCGGAAAACAGAAAAAGAAAGGACTAGCTGGAAAAGAGCAGGATTAATCCCGCACATGCATCTTCCTTTGAAGCCAATGGGAGCTCTGCCTGAGTAACAAGTGTGGTCCTAACCCCATCCACTGGCAGTGAAAGGTAAACCACAGCAGCCATCAATAGGAGACACCTACTAGACTACCTCAGCCACCCCCCCTGCAAAAGGCCCTTCTCCAAGACACATCTGCCTGTACTTTATCAAGGGTACTTTTAAGCTAAAAGCCATTGTGAGATGCAGGAATTTCTCTGGCAAGTTGAAGAACTCCATGTATGGTTATGTCAGGCACGGAAAGGATCGCGGTGCTGGTACACAGAGATTAGCATCAGGGCATGTGGTAATAGGACAAGAACAAGTGGCGATTTCAGGAGACAAATCCCAGCATCTACAAAGTACCAAGTCATCTGCTGATAAATCACTCCTCTCCACCGAAAGCTGGGGTCTCCTCTGCTGGGTTAGAGGCCACGGTAAAGAATTGCAAAAAAAACCCTGTAAGTTTGCTTTTCTTGATAACCCCTGCCTGAAGCAAACCAGAGGAAATTGTCCCCATAGGGACTCAAGTACTAAATCTCTCTATATGAATTTGAAATGCTTCTGGGAGTGCTTAAACACAGATGATTTTAAACAATAATGGAGCTCTGGAATGAAGGAGAAAAAGAAATAAACACCCCTCCCCCCCCCCCCCATAACCCAAACAAACAAACAACCCCCCCAAAAAAAACCCAAAACAACACAAAAAATGTTGGACTGATATGTTTGAGAGGGCAACTGAGATCCATTTAGCCTAAATTCCAATAGGTGCCTTTAGGGAACAAAAGAAATATCTGAACTTCAGATTTAAACTGCAGGGGATTGTGTGTATAAATTGCTGTGTATTAGTCTTTGTTGCATGGTAAGGACATTTCATTAACAGGATGAAAGATGCTTCTGTGCGTTTACAGCCCAATTTAATACACCCCACTGATGAATACTCCCCATTTATTGAAGAAGTTAATACATGCTGCATAAATCAATAGTTCCTAAGTCTCTGAAAGCAACACAAGACTTGCACAAGATGAAACATTGTATTGTCGAGCACACAAAGTGAAACCAACCTTTAAATAGGAGGAGTTTGTTACTGCAATTTCTGTTTGCAAATTCATAGCTTGTTTGGCTGTGGTAATAAAAACATGGTATCAACTCAAAGTCAGAGAAAAACATGCCAGAGAGGCTGGAGGAATTGCCCTTGCTGGGATAACGTGGTGTAGCAAAACCAGGTCTGCAAAAAAAGCCACCCAGGCTGAAAACAAGCCATCATTCCACTGCAGCATCGCAGCGGCTGAACCCTTCGGCCTCAGCAAAGCGGCTGCGGGAGACTCTGCTCGATGGCAATGCTCCTGCCCCAAACTCTGCCTGTCCCAGGCACGGCCGCAGCCAGGAGGGACCCCATTCCCCAGCCCAGGGTGACCTTTGAAGTGTCGTACCTAAAGCCTCCAGTCCTGCTGGCGAGGCTGGGACAGGCTGTTGCCCGCTGGGCACCCCCGACACCCTGCAATGGGGACTGTGGCATCAGGGGCACTAATCATGCCCTTGCACCCCAGACTCCCCTCCCCTTCCTCCACTATAACAAAGGAAGAATGAGAGCTCACTATTCACCTTAAAACCTATTAATCAACAGACACTGAAAACAAACGGAGCCAGAGCTCTGCCCGCCTCTCTGCCATGTCCTCCTCTTCCCTGTTCCCCCATTGCTTTCCCTTTCTGCTGAAGAAAGATGGGGCCTGAAAGTGCCTTTATGAGCTTAATACAATAAAACAAAAGCAGCACAGAAGAGGGTTTGTCAGCCTTTTCCCTTCCTCCAGGGTGGATGCAGAAGGTCGACAGTGGTCTTGAATTAGCAGGCCCTCCTGGAGTTGTTCCCTGGGATAAGTAAAGGGTATCATTCAATACCAGTTTGCTTTAAAAAATAGGTTTATAACTTGTCTCCCTGTATTTTCCAGATGGTGCCATTGCAGTTATGCTGACTATGACCACTGAAATGCTAACAGATGTTCCTGAGCTGCTCTGCAGCTCCAAAGATGCTCGTAACAGGAGAGTTTCTTTTTTTCTCAAGGCTGAACTCTCCTTGGTTCTGCCTAGGAATGACATATATTCCCCCAAATCAAAAAAGCTAAGTTGCAAGAAAAGGCAAATCTCAAAATACCGCTGCAAATTTTGGAACATTCTTCCTTTTCCAGCTGATGTCACCAACACCTAGAGCAGGGCATCCACCAGTAACACCACTCTGGCCCTGGGGATCACCCACACCAGCGGCTGCTCTGGGTGGCACCCCAAACTTCAGCAAGGAAACCGCAAACCATCCAGGTGAACTGAAAAGCTGAAACCAACCCAACCCACCAGCTGTGTGTAACTCAGTCCTCATCACCTTCCCAAGCATAGAAATTCAATGCCAGTGACGAAGCACTTCCTGAAAAAAATAAAGTATTTCATTTTACCTGGCTCTGTTTAGCTAACGGAGTCACAGTTGGAGTTTTTTTGTTTCTAAGGATGCCTTCACACCTGACTAAGCATTTTCTCCTCAAAACTACTTCCCCTTGCTCCATAATGGCTGATACAGTGGCCCGAGCACTTTCACAGTTTAATGTAGCTGATTTCTGCCTAAGGTCCTGCCCTAAGCTAACTGCCCATTGTGGTGGGAGACAAGGCCTCTATTGATAATCACAACTCGCCCTGCTAAAAAAGGGCTCATTTTCTTCTTTCACATAAATGATGACAGGAGCACTGACAACCATGTGCTGGGACAACGCTCCTCCCTCCCCAGCAGAGCCTGACAAAAAAACCCCAACCACTCACTGCCCTCCCATTAATATAAAAAAAAAAGGGGGGGGGGGAGGAAGGACACAAGGGATGGGGGGGACACGGTGACACGTATCTGCATCCTTCTGCTTCTACCCCCTCCCTCCCTGACCACTTCCCAGGCCAGCGAGTGCCTACCTGCTCCTGCAAGGCTTTCCAAAAAAACCCCATGCTCTACCAGTAACTTCTCAGACAAAACAACAAAACCAGCTTCCTGGCTTCAAGTGTCCAGCAATTCATTCAAGAAAATAATAGTTTTCTTCCCCCCTGTCCCCCTTTAACTGTGATGAAGTGCCCCCCGCATGCTGGAGCACTAAGCCACCGTGCTTGACATTTTCAGCATCCTTCCTGTAAGGGAAGGAAGGTACCAAGGGGAGGGGGTGGGGAAGCGAGGGTTTAAGATGTTCAGGAAATTTCCACTTAATTTCGCCAAAAGGCAATTATGTGAAATGATCTGGTGACAATTAGCATACACCAAATCCTCTAGCGTAAAAGGGAAAGAACTGGGGTTTCACTGTGTAATTACTGCCTGTTAGTTCTTGTGCAGGAGAATTAAAAACACTAGTAGTAAAACATTAGTATTAGCTGTGCTAACATTTTGTTTTCAAAGCTGTTGGGGACTGTAATCTTACTGCTACAGTATTTGGGGTGGGTTTTGGTCTTTTTTTCTTTTTTTTTTTATTAGAAGTGAAAAAAAAAAAAAAAAAAAAAGAAACTTGAGAGTTTTAAATACAAGTGAAGTGCTGCATCCTTGGACCATGAGGTGTTACTCTAATGTCAGGTCAGACCCAGGCAAGCACCTGCTTAGACACACCTGTATATTTTGAGATCCTTCAGCATTACCTGGATGCCAGTTACATTTTTACCTCACTCGTTCTCTTAATGCTTTATTGATAAAGAGAAAGCACTCTGCTGCATCTGCCCTGCCACATCTTGGCAAACAAATCTGGACACCAGAGGTACGACAGCCTATAGGCCAGAAACTGGCCTGCACGTACCCAGTCAAGCCTTACATTGTATCTCAAAATTAGAGATTATTGGATCAACAGAGGGATTTCCCTGTATGATGAGGACAGGATAGTGCTCAGACTCTCCCAAGTTTCAGGCAGGGAGGTGCTCAGATCTATTTCTCCCATTGCAAAAGAGAGGCAAGGTTTCTTCCCCAACCTGACAAACACTCGCTTTCTTTGTGTACTTGAGTTAATTACTAGACAGATATTATCTCTTTAGAGCAGGCAAGCTTTCCTTCATGTCTAGCAAGACAAAAAGCAGGAAGACTTGGCACACATCAGGCTAAAACCAAAATCAGTTCTCTTACGCAGGACTGGCACAAGGTGTGCTGGATGCACCACCGCTAAGCAAAAAGAGGGGTGAAACCTGAGCAAGACTTCAGGAAACAATCCTGAACATTAAAACGGTCCTCAGCATTAAGGGTGTTGGAGAAGAGAGAGATACAGAGCAATAACGCAAGCACAGAAATTCAGAAAAGATGGGAAGAAGGGAGAAGTGAACGCAAGCAAAAGGGTGCTTGTAATTGCCCTGACAGGCCTCATTTGTTACGTGCTTTGTTTGAATACCAAGTAATACAATTTTATTTACTGCCTAGCATTGTCTGAAATGGCATATTAGAAACAGCTTTAATTCTTGCATGTGAATCGCATATTTCAGCACTAGACAGATATATACCGTAGGAGAAACAGCTCCACTGATTTTGTTAGGGTATCTGTGACTTACGTCTACAGTAAGAACTTGGATGTGAGGCTGTTAAAAAACTGCAGGAAATGAAAAGAATTAGCGTGCCACTTGTATACCCGATTGTATTGGGCAATTTCAGTAATAAGAGCATTATTAAAAAACTAACATGCATATACATGCCTTAAGATACAATGCCAGGTTTTCAGCACAGCTTTTTAAAATGCAGTGTTCACAAATTATAGCGGACTGTGCTCAACAACAATACACAAAGTATCTAGCAAATGTACACTAAATAGCTTAACAAATAACAAAGCTCTAAAAAACGTTTTCTTTTTTTTTAATGTGCTAAAAACATTAAACACCACCCCAAAACAACTGAGTGATGAAATTAAGCAAGTCCAGATCAATTATTTCTTGAATGAATTCCACAAAGCTTCCCTAAAAATGTGATGTTAAATGCACGTAAGAACTAAAACACCTTGCAAATATTTTGGTAGAAAAGAAACAGTCTGTCAGGCCTTTTGCCCGAAGTCCCAATACAATGCATTCCTCTAAAGGTAAAATGCTTACGAGATCTCATCACCAGCCACGTAAAACCTGTGTCTACAATAACATGCAGTGAAAGAAGCAGCATCTAAACTGTCTTTTCAGATTAATTCATTTTAGATGAATGCTACAAAATTTTATCCCTTGTTTTATACAAGGAAAGGCAAGTAAATCGACTAAGCTGCTCAGGCAAAGGTATCACAGGGTACTGAGGTGATAGGAATCTTCCTCCTGGATCGAGTCACTCTCTGAGCAAGCTTGGCAGAGTTAGAAAAGAAAACAGCAGAAAACTCCCACCAAACCTCCTGTGAAAACAAGATGCTTTCTAAAATTGTTAAATACATTTCTATTTTCTGTGTATAATTATGGGTAATGTACCGAATTGGTTGAGGAGTAGGTACACTTTCTGTAATATATATATATATTAATAGGAGAGAAAAGTCTTATGGACTTCTGCTAACGAACACAGAACCACTGTGTCAAAACATGTTATCTCACATTTATCAACATTTAGTATTATTTTTCACATTCCTTTAGCACTTGGCAAAATCATTTTTATGTATTGCCCCTAAAATCTTCATCTTTCACATTACAGCTGAGCTTTCTGAAGAATTCAGAAAATTTAACTGAGTGTTAACCAAACACAGGATCAAAAGCACCCAATTAAAAACTACTAAATATTATTTTTAATTATTAAAAAAAATTTTAAAACCTTGTTTTGTGTATGACAAGAGTTTAACCATTCCATCACCAAACCCCCTTAACTGTAACATATGTGCCCTGCTACAAACCAACTTTTTCTCCTTAAAAAAACCAAAACAAACCAAAACAAAAAAAAACAACAAACATTTTTACCTTCATGGTTTCAGAGTTAAGGAAATATCGTACTGAACTGAAGAAAGCTTTGAAGTGACCCCCTCCGCCCCAAAGGAGAAAAAGAACAGAAAAGCTAGTGATGTCATGGTCACCGTGTGAATGTGTGACTGCGGATGTAACGCGCAGCGAACACAGGCGCACACGCTTCTCCCTCGCTGCTAACCATTGTTCAGCATCCAGAAACCAGCCCCTGAAACCTGCTGTACACCGGGCTCTGAAACACCACCCCCCCAAACACACCCCGATCCCACCCTGGATGCACGAGCAAAAAGATTTCTTTCTTCCCCCCCCAACCCCAACCCCTCCTCTCTTCCCCCTTTCCATAAACCAAACCCCAAAATCAGGCGGAGGGAAGGGCAAAGAGGAGGAGTGCAACAACTCTGCCCCGCCGCACCATTGTATCGCGACAAAACGGCGCTCTGCCGCTCGGCTCCTCGCCACCACTGGAAAATTAAAGTGTCATCGAAAAGTCACGCTTCCCCCCACTAAAAAAGACGATTACCGTCAAATAAATAAATAAAAACAACGTCGCTAACAAAGGTCACAGCTGGAGATGCGTGCTTGATTTCTTTCCCACAGCCCTCCCCTTCACACCCCCCCCCCCTTTTTTTTTTATTCCACACAGGAGGAAAGGAAAGGGGGTAGGGGGTGGGGAGAGGGAGAGAGAAGTCACATCAGAAGTTCAATGGTCAAGACAGAAAGCAAAGCGCACATGCAGAAAGTGCTACTCACCCAGCAATTCAAATTGAGATGCCAGCAGCCGAACTGCTGGAAGAGAGAGAACCCAGAGGCAAGCGCTCCTCCTTTTCCACTCAAATCTTCCATTCCCACTAAAATTGCATCCCTCGGGTACATAACAGCTTTGTCTTTCCTTCTCTTAACCTCAAAAACTTTTTTCTTTACTGTCTAGATGCCAATTGTGCTGGCTTTGTATTATTTTCCTTGCAGCTTTTCTCTCTCTCTTTTTCTTTTCCCCACTCCCCCCCTTCACTTAAAGTACTGGAAAAGCTGTCTTAAAAGATCAAGATGTCTCCAGTTTTTTGGCCTGGTGTTTTCTGAATGCTCAAAATCCACTGTCATGTTGGCTGTGAGATCTTATTTCTAAATTGTCGGCTGCCGTTATCAAAATTTAGAGAAGCCTCCTCTCTTTTCCGATATAGCACTTTACCATCATCCTTCCAAGGGAGTGGGGAAAAGACTTTTCCCCCCCTACGCAGACATGTCTGCTCAGAAGAGCTAAAAAGCAGTTACCTTGGAAATCAATGACAATGCTACTACAACCCAGGTTGCACAGGTATTACTAAGTGCAGCAAGGAAACGCCGGCCGGCCATGAGGGAGCATGATCAGTTAAGTGTAACAAGCAGTTACTTTATCTGCAAGATTGTCAAATCCCTCAGAACAAATTTCTTAGGGGGGGAGCTGTAAGGAAAGTATATTTTCTTGTCATTGTAACACTGAGGTGACATTTGGCAGACCTTTAACATTAACTCTGGTCTCTCTCCCCCCATTCCCCTTTAGAATTTAATATTTCTGTGAACCACAGACCCCACTGTAAAAGCGATGCAAGAGGAGCTTTGAGATTGCCAATGTTACAGTGCCCTGGCTATTCTATTTTCCCAAGCCAATCCTTAGTGAGAATAAACAGGGGTACCCAGAGAGCATTGCTGAACTGAGCAAGGATGAAGACTTTTCCCCCTCGCCTTGCTCTCACCTACAAGCATCGTGAGACACCCACTTCGTAAATCTGCGCTGGGTACCAAGGGCAAAGCACAGCATCCGAGTCCGCCAAGAGTCAGTTTCTTGCCTCTTATCTATCTCTTTCCCCTAAAGTTGCAAAGTAGTTACTCTGCAACAGGGGCAAAAGCCGCAACGGGTGGTTTAACGGGGAATAATTAGGAAACCATGGCCGCGTTCTTCCCCTCCTCACTTTCTAAGCGAGTTTGCTGATGGATGCTGCAGGCAGGGAGAGCATTCACCATGTGGGACGGACACTGCTGCAGATGAGGCACTGAAGGAGACCAGTTGCAAACACTCGTCATCCCTGTGCACATCCGGGAGACCTGCGCGAGCGAGTTCACCCCATTCTCACCCCCCAAGAACAAAACAACAGAACTAAACAAGAATAGGAAAAATAGTAAAACTCCGTTTCAAATGGGGAGACCTCCAGTGGTTCCGGGTTTGCTTTTAGAGTGGCAGTTTAATCTGTGAAGGC